>NC_091120.1:33018207-34280707 GCF_040183065.1 Periplaneta americana | reverse complement strand
AGCCTTTCACAAAGCACATTCCCTCAAATTCATTTCACCAATTGCCGGAAAAAATCAATATGGTCGAGCATAAAAAGTCGTATGAAACTTGACTATAATGGTAATTAAGACGCTCGTATGAAAATTATGAAACTAAACATACTCGCGTCTTAATTACTACCATTATAGGCTCGTTGCATAATGTACTATTACCGTTGCTTCAGTCTTACATTGAACGATAAACACATTTGAAGCTGGAACCTGAAAATTGGAATTAAAAAACAAAACAAAATATTGGACTTGCAAGCCAAGAAAAGTTGCTCATCCGTGTTGAACTTTGTGTCTCAAAAGTCTGAGATAAAAATATAACATTGCAGGAAGCTGATAAAAATCAGACGATAAAATTAAACTTAGTTCAAATATCGTTTGAAAACACACCTTGAATCCGCCGACTCCTTTCAAATCGCTCGTGGACCACAGGTTGGGAACCGCGGCTCTGTCACGTTCAGAGGATATGAACCACCACTGTTCAAATATATTTAATGCTTAATAGAATAGTATCTTCGGATTAAATGTTAAGGGGAGAGGATGGTATTTTTTTTGTTGAAAAATGAGTAAATTAAAAAAAAAAAAATCTTTAAAATACTCTGTGATATGTGTGGAATGCATAGCATAACATTTCGTAGCTATTTGTGCCCTTATCGGATGTTGAGTCGCCATCTTTAAACTTCCTGCGTTATGGATTTTTAAATCACTCGCCCACTTTTATTATTGTTTCCGGTAAATTAAATTTTCAAAACACATTTTTTTTTCTTTAAAATACCCTTTGATGTGTGTGGAATGCATTGAATAACATTTTGTGGTATTTGTGCCCTTATCGAATGTTGAGACGTCATTTTTAAACTTCCTGCGCTATGGATTTTGAAATAACACGCCCGCTTTTATCGGTTTCCAGTAACTTCATTTTTTTGCTACATTGCCAGACAAAAATGGATATAATTTCTGAACTATTAAAGATACATGCATGAAATTTATAGCACACATTCTTTAGACTATTAGGAAACTTTTCTCTGTAACAGAATTGTGTTAATTGATTTCATTTTAAAAATACGTCCGTTTGTTTGCAAGAAAGGAAATCAGAAAAATATTATTAAATTTTAATTGTTTATTTTACAAACGTAGGAACTAATATCAAAATTCTGTTACAGACAGCTTGTAGAACATGCTTTTGCAAATACATTGCAAAAAACTGTTTGAATCTATCTTTAAAAACGGTTTAGATATATCGGTTTTAGTACAATCCTGCATTGGGTATATATATATATATTTTTTCAAATTTGGGTCCCCAAAACAATTTTTTTTTTCAAAATATTTTTATTTGGTTGAGTTGCCACAGCTATGAGCTCTGTACATACAAAAAATTAATATTTTACACCAAATAGGAAAATAGTTTTAAAAAATACCATCCTCTCCCCTTAAGAAGGAAAAATATATGCCTGATCGCTCATTGCATATACAGTACATGGAAAAGAAATGGATAAACATTTTAATGAGAAAATGTGTTTTTCGACAAAATACTGTACCATTGTGTATTGGGTACTTCCCAGTGAGCAGGGCAGCTCTGGAGGGCGTACACAACGGCTGACTGTAGTGGTTGTTCAGGATAATGCCACAGTAAGCCAGAGCATCGATGTTAGGTGTTGAGATCTCATTTGATCCATGAAAACTGACGTCATTCCATCCCTGCAGCAATGCACGAAGGTTAGTTTAGTTATCACAACAAAAACTTGAAGTTATTAAGTTCTGAAGGCCATGGTTACATGATATGACTATTATTAAATGACGAATGGAGATTTGAAAGAAAACGCTATAGTACAGTCACGAAGCTTGAGTTTTGAGGGTGCTAGAAACAATAGACTGTGACGGTTCTATTTTGCATTGCCTGTAATGAGGCGATATTAGCGATCCTAGGGGTGAGCAACTATCTAATGTTTGCATATTTACTACGTATTGAGCTTCGCGACTGTATATACTAGACTGTGGTACAGTCTCGACTATCCGAAAGAAATGACAGTCTTCTTTATCTAGTTGCTTGCCTTAAATCTACCTGATAAGTTACTACCTTGAGAGGAGGGACAGCTTCGCCAATTTTTGGTAAAAAAAATAATTTTTAATTCATAAAAATTACCTCGCACCCTAATTATTATGTCCGCAAAGTTTTATGACCATGCGGCGATCCAAACAGCTGTTCCGGCGACCAATTTATTGTAGACTATTTTTGAAAGAATACATTGGAACTACAATAAGCATTTGTAGTCATTTTTCTCCGTATCTATTTTTCTTACACTTTTCTTGGCTAAAAATTAAGTTCCTCTCCAGTGTCTAAACTTACAGATCCGAAATTTTCAGCGCACATTTTTCAGACTATTCTGCATGCTTGGGCTCTTTTTTCCTTCTTTTTTTTTGAGGTATGAAGCATAGAAATCATTTTATAATTTTGTGAGTTTTATTTTGATTTTATTGCTTACTTACTTATAAATGGCTTTTAGAGAACCCGGAGATTCATTGCCACTCTCACATAAGCCCGCCATCAATCTCTATCCTGAGCAAGATTAATCCAGTCCCTACCTTCATATCCCACCTCCTTCAAATCCATTTTAATATTATCCTCCAATCTACGTCTCGGCCTCTCCAAAGGTCTTTTTCCCTCCGGTCTTCCAGCTAACGCTCTAGGCTATATGCATTTCTGGATTCGTCCATACGTGATGTCCACACCTGTGGAGTAACGGTCAGCGCGTCTGGCCGCGAAACCAGGTGGCCCGAGTTCGATTCCCGCTCGGGGAAAGTTACCTGGTTGAGGTTTTTTCCGGAGTTTTCCCTCAACCCAATATGAGCAAATGCTGGGTAACTTTCGGTGCTGGACCTCGGACTCATTTCACCACCATTATCACTTTCATCTCATTCAGACGCTAAATAATCTGAGATGTTGATAAAGCGTCGTAAAATAACCTACTAAAATAAGAAAAAAAATCCATACGTGATACATGCCCTGCCCATCTCAAGCGTCTGAATTTAATGTTCCTAATTATGTTAGATGACGAATACATTGCGTGCAGTTCTGTGTTGTGTAATTTTCTCCATTCTCCATAACCAAATCTTGTAACCTTATTCCTTTGCTGTGGTCGTGCCAAAGAGTCAGTCCCGTTCTGAGGCTTATGTTGGGGTTTCGTAACAAACTCTTTTTTACGGTGCTGGCCAAAAATTAAAATTTAAATAATAAAAAAAGGTATTTCCTGACTAATCCCCATTTCAGTTTGGTTGATAGGCTTTCCCCTCTACTCACACTCTTTACCATCCGTGAAGGGGAAGATGCTACTGTCTATCTTACTAACGTTTGACTAATTGACTTTGAACATAGTGAAAATTCTTATTATTGAAAACGTTTACCGGTAATCTAGATTTCGAAAATCTATACTAAGCGTTTAAATTTCTTTTCATTGTTGTTTATATCATTTGGCACATTAAAAAGCTACCGACAGCAGAAGATAAATGTTTTCTTCACTGCTAGTTGCTATTCTACAGCATAAACGACGGAACAATCTACATTGTGTCACTCCCCCCTGACTTCATAATACAAACTAGCATCCCTTTATTTAATTAATTATTCGCTGAAAATTTTGTAAAAACGACACTAAATTATACTCAAACATGTAATTGTCCAACATCTGTGTCACTGTGTTTTATATTCACTTAAGAACTTTAGTTAATATTTTATTTTCTTGTGTGTACAACTTGGGGGGGTGCAGGTATAAGAGGTAACAGCTACCGGTCTCTTATACTGACGGACTCAGGGCAAGTAGAAGGGGAAAGAAATGCCTTCGCATCCTCTCAACTTGTATGAAATGTTGTTTAGTTAAGTGCTATGTGTGTAGTGTGGTATTGTATGGAGGCAGAAACATGGACATTACGACGAAGTGAAGAGAAACGACTAGAAGCATTTGAAATATGGATATGGAGAAGAATGAAGCGTGTGAAATGGACAAGCAGAATAAGAAACGAAACTGTGCTAGAAAGAGTGGGTCAAGAAAAAATAATGCTGAAACTGGTTAGAAAGAGAAAAAGGAATTGACTGGGTCACTGGCTAAGAAGAAACAGCCTACTAAAGGATGCACTGGGAGGAGTAGTGAATGGAAGGAAAGTTCGGGGCAGAAGAAGATATCAGATGACAGACGACGTGAAGATAGGTACAGATATGGAATTAAAGTTTAGAGCCAGTCTAGACAGGAGTCCACCTGTATATAGGCAACAATTTCACACGACTGTCCACAAGTAGCATATATACAGAGTCTCTTGTTTATTGCACATACGCAGTGTCTTGTTTTGGATTAGAGAGACTACAATAAGGGAACTCCAAATTGTATTTCCGTATCTGTACATGAATCATATGCGGGGACTAAGAGGAAGGCGGAAAATAGGAAAGATTGAAGAATGCTGGGTTTTCAGTGAAATACCTACCCTTGGACAGAACACTACTGGGTATTCATTTCAAAGTGTGTCATGACGTCACTGTTGTTGGGTCACCGATTTGAAGCGAGTTTCAGCTTATATGTTAGAGAAGTTGCCTATTATTTAAGGCGTTCTTCAATCTGAACTTGAGAACGTGTACGGTATAACTTGAACGTCGTAGCAACAGATGGCGGTCTGTACCGTCTGTGTGCTACCATAACCTCTTTCGAACTGTGTTTTGCGCCAGCAAGTCGTACGCAGGGTATTTGTTATCATCGGTTGCGTACGGTAACATTCCACAACACAAATCAAATGCTCCGTGTCTGTGTTGACCGTCGAAGTTAATGTCAACAAATACGTAAGTAATCGTCTTAACCCTCTCCACATATCCCGACAGTACGTATTTCCAAACAGTTCACATTCCTGCCACTACCGGCGTTACCGTACGTATCGGTGCGTACTCTTCAGAATGAACGCCGTACTTGCTAGGCAGCTTTTCTGCCTCTTAGGTAATACGCCTCTGCGGAAGTGTAGGAAGATTGAATTCTCTAGGCTCATCAGCTAGCCACATGACGGCATACAGCGAGCCATGACACATTTTGAACTGAACACCCAGTATTTCAGAAAACCAGACTCTTCTTCACGATGCTGATATGTACAGGCATAAGCATGTATTTTAATAAGGTCACGTTTTGATTCCTAGAACATCACTCTGTCTTTTAAAGGATGTCTTAAAAACAAATTTTTGGATTAGAGAGTTTTCGCACCCTCGACGCCAGTTAAACATCTAACGCTATGTTGACGTCACTAGTGACATATGTTCATGTTCGTAAACCTTCGGAAAGAATCGGTGCATGTATTCCGCGCTGTATTTGTTTAAATTGATAGCTCAGTGTCTAAGGAAAGCATAGACAAAAATTCAAAATGAAAATATTTCTTGAAAAGTAAGAAAAAAAATGCTAACTTTGATGTTTAGAATAGACATTTACACCTTCAAAAGTTGGTAAGCGGCAACATATTTATTTTTCACATTAGATTTGGAGTGGGAGGGGCGTCCAAATCGAAAGAATGGAAATTACTTTTAAAAGTGGTCACTATTCAAAATCTTTATTGGTTTCCGAGTTATGGCGAGTTAAACAAAGGAGCGTTTTCACTTGATGGCGTATTTACGACTTAACCTTTGTCCATTGAAATCTCAACGAAAAATTATTTCCTGAGCCTTCTTGTACTTTGGCCTGAATAATTTCTCCATCTTGAGCTGTACTAAGTAGATGAATAATTTATCGTTCTCAGTGGTAGGCCTAAATCTCAAACGAGATGCCACGTTTTAACACCGAATCAGCCCTACGATAAACTCAGTTCGCCCACTTCATCCGGCTTGAGGTGAATGGCTCTGGTTGGCTCTTTTTTTTTCAGTGGGTTATTTTACGACGCTGTATCAACAGCTCAGGTTATTTAGCGTCTGAATGAAATGAAGGTGATAATGCCGGTGAAATGAGTCCGAGGTCCAGCACCGATATTTACCCAGCAGATTGGGTCTTACATCAATGACGTCAACATAGCATTAATCGTTTAGCGTACCGGAAATGTGCGAAAACTCTCTTCTCTATTGTCGCTAGGACACTAACGCTGCATTTAGACTGTTGGGTAATCAGTTTCAATCAGTGAGGGAAGTGAGACGGTATGCGCCGGTATGGAATACCGCCATTGGTTTCTATGGCCAGAAAACATACCGTTAGTGAAAAATTACTGCTGTAACTGAAAAAATGTGATCCGTAAAAATTTGTTTTTACATTCCTTCACAGCAAAGAGTACTATCTGTTTGCTTCGTAGATCTAAACCACAGACTTTTGGAACCGTATTCAACGTGTATTTAGATACGTTTATTTGTAAGTCAACACCTGAAATGCTTACAACTACGGTAGCATTTAAAGTATAGAAGGCTGTGGTCTGTAGCTTGTGGTGACCATTGTTGCCAATTTAGTGACAAATGGACAGCGCGTAGATTAAGTCCCAGTAAATCAAAAGTCGTAATTCAAAACTGTAATATATATATACAGAGTGTTTAAAAAATACGGGGCATAATTTCAGGTATGTATTTCCCACATGTAGACAATCAAAATAGTTCATTACAACATGTGTCCGAAAATGCTTCATTTCCGAGTTATGGCCTTCACAACATTGAAATTCACCGGAACGTTTTTCTTTCCGCAGGTCGTTATCATTACAGAAGATGTTCAAAATGTCCACCTCCTGCTTGAATACAGACCTCACATCGATGTCTCATTGACCTGCGAACACGTTGCAAATAATAAGGATACAATTGATACTCTTTCAACAGTCTCCAGACAGTCGTATGAGGAACATTGACTTGCAACGCTACCCTTCGTGTGCTGATAGAAGGAGTCATGTTCACAGCCTCCAGAATCTCCTCCTGTACTTCTGGAGTTGTAGATCTTGGTCGTCCCCTTCCCAAACCAGGAGAGTTAAATTTTCCATACTCGCACAGACGGTAATGGAGACGTACAAATGTCTTCCGATCTGGACATTGTCGCTGTGGGTACCTCTCCTGGTACAAACGACGAGCCAGCGCAGCATTGCCGTCCGCCTTACCGTACATGAAGTGTATCTCTGCCAGCTCTTGATTTGAATACATGTCGCACAATCTAACGCCTACACAACACTGAATGTAACCTTCGCCTCGGAATGAACTGTCAGAGTGCCCTCTTAATGTCTCCTTTGATGGCAACGACCTGCGGAAAGAAAAACGTTCCGGTGAATTTCAATGTTGTGAAGGCCATAACTCGGAAATAAAGCATTTCCGGACACATGTTGTAATGAACCATTTTGATTGTCTACATGTGGGAAATACATATCTGAAATTATGTCCCGTATTTTTGAAACACCCTATATATATATATATATATATATATATATATATATATATATATATATATATATATATATATATATAGTAGGCCTATGTGTTAATTTAAAATTGAAGCACATAAAATTTATTTTGTGTAAAATCCATATTACTGTTCATCACTTTGAGTTTCAAATGTTAACTGATAATTTAGTTATCTTATTGATATGCAGCTTATGTTCGGACGAAAGGTTAATTCTATAGGTGCCTTGTTGAGTTGTGAACATCGAAATGTATGCGTATGTTCGTATTGTTAATGACTTTCCATAACAGTACTTTAAAACCCCGTTAGTGTCTGCTAAATGTAGGTAGTGACGGGAGTGATTTTCTCTACGTCTCTTTCTCCGAGAAGAATTTTATTGTTCGATGTACGAAACTCTTAAAAAATAAATATTGTAGGTACTTACAGTACATCCGCATAGAAACATCATAAATAGATGAACAAAGAAAGATCCGTAATTAATTATGCGAAACAAATAAATGAAATTTAAATAGTAGACCTATTCACAGGGCAGTGTTTTATGATGTTAACTTTTCTTAAAATTTTGTTTTTTTGATGTTGAGAAATGTTATGTTTTATTTAACGACGCTCGCAACTGCCGAGGTTATATCAGCGTCGCCGATGTACCGGAATTTTGTCCCGCAAGAGTTCTTTTACATGCCAGTAAATCTATTGACATGAGCCTGTCGCATTTAAGCATACTTAATTGCCATCGACCTGGTGCGGGATCGAACCCGCAACCTCGGGCATATAAGGCCAGTGCTATACCGACTGCGCCAACCAGCCGACTTGATGTTGGATAGTCTCAAATTTTCGCCATAATGTCGCAATAAAATAATATAATAATTAGTGTTGTGGGATTTAATCGATTAATCGATCAATTTCTGTTATAAGATTAATCGATCAAAAATATTTAATCGAATAATCTAGTCGATTAAAATTAATCGCTTGTAGTTGATATTAATTATTATTTTGTTCATACAAACTCATACTAAAAATTCCGACAATATTTCTTTCTCGGAAACTGCTTACTTAAAAGCACTTGAGTTCTGTTATTTTCTAACTGTAAAACAGGTAGAGTAGGGAAAATATTTACACAAACACTTTAGAAAGAGACGGAAATATGAGGACAGTGACCTAGTCTATCTCTATTGAAAGCTGAAACTCAATGCGAAACCCTTATTAAGTTTTATGGTTTTCCAAGAAAACTTCCACCTTGTTGTCAGCTCATCTTCCTAGCATATGAAATACATACTGTACTTTTCTGGGATTCGTCTCCCTCATCCCTTTTAAAATAGCCATGTCTACACTGTGTGCAAGTGAGAACGTAACTACCTTCATCTCTTTTTAAAATCTGGTAATTCGATTACAATAGGGTCCAGTCTTCTGTTTCGACCGCTGTAGTTTTGCAGCTGCAGTTTCTGTACTGAGTTTGTATGTGAAGATTGTGTGTTTAGTTTGATAAAGAAAAAATCAGTTTTCTGTGGTCTGTGAAAAGTTTAAATTCCATTACTTCATATGAGAATTTGAGAGGTAAGCTCGGTGAAACGTTTGGATTTAAATTGAACGATCGTGGAGAAGTGCTTGACAGAAAAAAAGTTTTTTCGTGTTTAGTGATGCAGGAAGGATTGTTACCAAACATAGAACAGCACTTAATTCGGAGCATGTGAATGCACTCACATGTTTAAAATCATGGATGAAGCAGTATTAACTAGGTGAGTCTTCATACTTTTTGTTATTTAGGTTTATCTAAAAAAAATTCCTGGAGAAATTGGCACAATAAATTATAAGCCTCATAATAAATATGTTAGTAAGTAATTAAAATAGTTTTGTAATATAACGATACAATATACAGGGTGTTTCAAAAATACGGGGCATAATTTCAGGTATGTATTTCCCACATGTAGACAATCAAAATAGTTCATTACAACATGTGTCCGGAAATGCTTCATTAACGAGTTATGGCCTTCACAACATTGAAATTCACCGGAACGTTTTTCTTTCCGCAGGTCGTTGTCATTACAGAAGATGTTCAAAATGTCCACCTCCTGCTTGAATACAGACCTCACATCGATGTCTCATTGACCTGCGAACACGATCCCAAACTCCAGGAGTTTTGCGTATGTCCTCAGAACATGCCACAATTCGATTCCGAAGGGATTCCAAATCAGGCACCGGAGACGAATAAACCAATGATTTTAAATGGCCCCACAAGTAGAAATCGAGAGGGTTCAGATCAGCCTCCAGAATCTCCTCCTGTACTTCTGGAGTTGTAGATCTTGGTCGTCCCCTTCCCAAACCAGGAGAGTTAAATTTTCCATACTCGCACAGACGGTAATGGAGACGTACAAATGTCTTCCGATCTGGACATTGTCGCTGTGGGTACCTCTCCTGGTACAAACGACGAGCCAGCGCAGCATTGCCGTCCGCCTTACCGTACATGAAGTGTATCTCTGCCAGCTCTTGATTTGAATACATGTCGCACAATCTAACGCCTACACAACACTGAATGTAACCTTCGCCTCGGAATGAACTGTCAGAGTGCCCTCTTAATGTCTCCTTTGACGGCAACGACCTGTGGAAAGAAAAACGTTTCGGTGAATTTCAATGTTGTGAAGGCCATAACTCGGAAATAAAGCATTTCCGGACACATATTGTAATGAACTATTTTGATTGTCTTCATGTGGGAAATACATACCTGAAATTATGCCCCATATTTTTTAAACACTCTGTATACAGATATACAACATTAATTTAATATTCATGCTTATCACCGAACAGAAGTTAAATTTAACAATAATTGTGTATTACAGGATATTAAAACATTTTTTCAACTCGATAAAAACTCGATTAATCTATCATTAATCGATTAAATTCGAATAGTTAATCGATTAAATATTTTGATCGATCAACAGCACTAATAATAATACGGTATGTCTGTCATTGTGTACTGAGAATGATCCACCACATCTTCTCTACCAAATTTTTTGGACGCGAAAATCAATTTAAACATAGCCTATTACAATAAATACGTAACTCACCAATTATATTATAGTATTTTGTACGCTATTATTATTATTATTATTATTATTATTATTATTATTATTATTAGACCTACCCCGTGGATTTAATGTAAGATTATCATATTTGTAGACCTATATTATTTAGTTGAAGGACGTTATGGATGGTAAGATGTAGTGAAATAATTAACACTATTATTACGTCTTTAACGTACTGTTAACTCCAAATCAGAGAAATCAACAAACTCCAACATACAAATTGTAACATTTGCGATGTCATTGAAGACCTCTTGTAACAACATCGTTATCACTGCTTAAATAGAACCCATGGCTACAGCATTCCCCACACGAGAAGACGCACTTATTTTGGTTTTTCGCCTCATCTTCACACCATCGCTTCACCTTAGGAACTCTTAAACCTACCGAGTAGAATGGAAATGGTTTGCAAAGATCCATTGCCTGAAATTCGGTGTCGTTAAATTCCCTCTTTTGTGCAGGGATATGCGGAGTTGTATGACAAACTTTCTTGTATGAAGTACCGATAAAATTCTTCTTTTAGGCCCTATGTCCCAAGGCGTGGTCAAGCTATTATCTGGCAGGCAAAAAAAATCTTGTAAAGAAAAGGCCTTTACGACAGTGTCTGGGAGCCGGAAAATTTAATATTCATCGAGACTGCAATGGAATTTGCGAAAATTCTTCTTCCTCCTTTGTTAAAACTTCGAACCGAAAAGGACATTCCCCCAGGATAAGTGAAGCAAAGATGAAATACGGAATTTTGATCCGTAGGTGGATGAAATGTTGCAAGAATTCTTTGAGTAGCCTCTTATTGATACTGAGAAGGCGGCATTCTGTAGAAAGCTTTCCGAGAAATTACTTACAATTTCTTGGGAAACAAACGGGTAGAAAACTGAGGATTTTGGAAAGAATTTGCTGCCATCCTATGGCAAAATGGAGTGTAACATGTCCCTTAAATTACGATTTTTTAATTAATCTTGATTTTTTCCTTGAAAACTGTGGAACGGTATGCGATGAACATGGCAAATGTTATAACAAATCTCGACCTTAGAAAAACGTTACCAAGGAAAGTGAAGATACTTCTGAGCTGGAATACAAGAGGGAAGTAAAGAGAAAGCTGATGTAGGCAAGATAATACACGTAATTTAATTTAAAATTTCGTAAAAACGTAAGTATGCAATATCGTAAAGCAGATCTAAACTGATATTTTCATTGTCATATTCGTGTTCATTGACGTCGCAAACAAATAGTTAAATTTTGTTTGCCAGTGATTGTTTATGATACATTCATTTTACGAAAATTTTGTAAAACAAATTGTGTAAATGATTATTGGTAAATTTATTGCATTCGCAAAGGGCAATTTATTTAATGTATTCCTTTTTTTTTTTTTTTTTTTATTTCTTGTTAAACTGTTTCATTTATATGAATGATCAGTGGCGCCAACTTTTGAAAAACATTGGGTGGGCTCAAAACACTTGAGATATAAGTTCACATAAAAAATCTCGTAAATCCTCCTTTCTGTGTAATGTTATACATTTTCATAATATTGATATGGTTACGGATTAGTAGGCCTATACATAAAGTAGAATGCTAAAAATAACAAAATGGAGATCTGAGAACAATTTTGAAGTGTACTGAGGGTTGTCAACTCTCCCGTAATTCCCGGGATCTCCCGTATTTGCTCCTAATTTTTAACAGTCTCCCGGCTCCCGTATTATTCTTCTCTACGAACATTTTTGCCCCTTATGTTTGCATAATTTTAAACATTTGATTTTGCCGTGAATGATGATTTATATGGTGAATTTTGTTGTTCAAGAGATGCATTAAAATGTGCAGTGTTTATAGAAAGTAATGCTTGCCAGAAATGGGTTTTAGTACTCACCCATTTAGAATCGAACGATGTTGATGTTACAAATTTGGAAAAACTGACTAGCTGCAGTGTAAGCCTTCGGGGTCCCTCTTCCGTACAAGAGAGAGAAAAAAATTCTGATATAAAGAGGCTGTTTCATCTCATGAACAATAATTGTACAGATGTTCGAAACATGTGCATGACACGTTTAACCAAATCAGAGCTGAAAACTGCAGTCGACTTCAACTATTACGCAAAACAAAATCTTTCTCAAAATACTTTTAATTTAAGTCTAATTGCCGAAATGTAGAATAAAGTTGTTTTTTAGTAACTGAACTGAATAATTTGTCAATTTTCTATGTGAAATTTTGTCGATTCCTTAGTCTCCCGTACTTTTTTCAAAAAAAGTTGGCAACCCTAAATGTACTGTATGTGGTTAGTAAGTTTCATGTAGGCTGCTTGTAGGTAACATTTTTTAAATATTTTCTGTGAATATCAATTTCGACCATCAAATAATTCCTTTCTCATAGTAGTAATTATAAACAAAAAATATCCGCAATATTTTGTGCGTAGCTGTTATGCATAATTACCCAGTTATAGTATTAAATAGAACGTTATAATATGTTAACATTTTTTTAACTTCTTTTGAAAATAAAAACATATAATAGTACCGGTACGTGGTCTCACCAGCGAATAGGGATTATAAAGAATGGACACTTCGCGTCGGTATCTTTGATGTAGCCGGACTGAATTCAATGACCTTCAAGCCAGCTAAAGCGTGAGATTCTGCTTTCTCCCTAGAGTTGGCGCTGATATCACACCAGCTAGCAGTCGACACAGCGGAAATATAACACATATAATTAATACATCTAGGTACATTATGTACTCAAATAAAATAAATTGGATCCATAAAATAATAAATCCGTCATTGACTGTAATGTCTAGACTCTAGAGTTCCTTTATAATGAGAGTTGAGACGTTGAACCCAACAACAATTAAAATATGTAATGATTTGATAGCACTGAAAATGGAAAAACAAAACTCTTACGAGAAGTAAAACCATATACCTATATTATATTATATAGAAATATTAAACGAATTCGATACTTAATTTTATAATGTATTATATTATTTTATAATGTAATTTATGATATCTGAAATATAAAATATTATTATTACAACTAGTTTGTCACTGAGAAATAAGGAAAAGCTGTTAACTTGAATTTATTTGAAGCAAAGCGTTACTGGATTATGCAATAAGGTAGGCGATGTTTGGGTCCCGTGTCTCAACTCTATTCTCAATTATTATTATCTTAGCGTATGCTCGATTACACTAACCTCTAGCGCTTGAAAGTGGAACTATACGCTGGCGCAAAGAGAAACAAAACACAGGAAAATTCGCTCAGTGTCCATTCTTTATAATCTCTATTCGCTGGTCTCACCATTACGTAGCACAGCGTGTCGCAAATGTTTCTCCTCACTACACATCGCCTACAAATTTGTCACAAACATCTTCAAAGTCAAACTTTTCAACACTATTCTTACATGGTACCCGATTAGTGGTAGGAGAGACGAATGAAGTGCCCACCAACAATACATCCTTACTCGTTTTAAGGGGACACGCTACTGAGATTTCTAATCTCCACAATTTTGATTGTAAGTTTTTGAAATTTTAAAATCGAATAGATGTTAATGAGTTACATGTGCACAATTATTTTCAAAATTTTATGTTGGAAAATGTACTCGGAAAAAAATAAAGTATAAAAAAATGTTTATAATTTTAGTAAACAAATATCTGGGTCTCATATAAAGATAATTTGTTTCTTAAACTTTTAAAACGATGCTAAGACTACCTACAATGAAATGGTGCATGGGTTTGTTCCTAGTCAATACAGTTCATCAGTAAAAAAAAAAATTAACTTTTAACATTGACCAAAATTGACGAAAACTCAGTAGCATGTCCCCTTAAAAGGTCTATTATTTATTCATTTCAATAACGAATTCACCACACGTATCACAACAGATAATAATAATAATAATAATAATAATAATAATAATAATAATAATAATAACCAATTTTTGGGTGGGCTCGGGCCCCATGGGCCCATATAAGTTGGCGCCACTGTGAATGATTATAACATAAGCTAATCTATTCGTTATTTACAAACACAAGCACAGGGATTAGCAGTTTTCAGACACGAAACAAATAAGTCTAATATATTACTCACAACTTACAAGGTCATCAGCCAGAATGAAGACAATATTTGGAGGCAAAGTTCGCGATGCAGGTAGTCCGAGCAAGAAGACCAGAATAACCGCTGCCACTCTCCTCATACTTGAGAACTGCGCAGCTGTGAGGGAACTGCCTTCATGATTTATTCTCACGAAACTGTTTCGAGGAATTGTCCTTGTATGGACGAGAGAAATATATTTTCGGACTCTGAACTTTCGCTGAATAACGTCACAATTCGCAAGATAAATATTGTGGTTCATTCCCGGGTTTTTCATCCTACTTTGTGGAATGTATTTATAACGCTGATACATGTAGCAATGTGCTGTCTACTGTTAAATATGGTCAAGGTCAGACATCTCCTTTCACTGTTGTGAGATAAAATTTCCATGAAATAGAGTGACAGTTTTATTCAGTGGCGCTAACTTTTGAAAAATTTTGAGTGGGCTCAAAATTTTGAATTACAATAAAATATCAAATTCTCCCTTACATGAATCGTGATGTATGTCTATTCACAACAATGCATAGTCGGAGTTTAGGACGGGGAGCATGGGGTGCACTGCCCCCCCCCCCAAACTTGTCTCAACTCCTTTTTTTTTTCTATTAACGTTAGAAAATATTTAATTCAAAAGATCTTTTTTTTATGGTTAATTTTCTATGCTTAAGTTGACGAATTAATGTCTTCAGATCATGTGTCTGGAGTATATAAAATATTAATTTTAAATTTCTGAATATACTAGAATTTCTATGCTTCATTTGAGAAATGGAAAAGTGTATTGTTTCTTTTGTAACATCCTGTAATCATGTGTTACAAGTCTGCAGGTGTTTAGGACACCATTTGGAGAAATATGAATAACATACTGTATTGTTCCATTTATTAACATTCCATGGTATTCATACATGCTTACAGCTAGAATATGAAACAAGTCAAAAAATTTAATACTAATATAAAATCTTAATTTATAGTCACAGTCTAGATGAAATATATACAGACGAGATTTACAATATAGTCTACTAGTACAACACATAGTTTTGGTATCAATTTCATGAAGTGTTATTGAATGTCATGAATTCACCTACGGAATAGAAGGCGTGAGAAATTAGGTACTTCTTTAATTTGGCCCTAAATAATTTTATGTTTTGAGTTTCATTTTTTATATCGATAGGAAGACTATTAAAAAATTTTACTGCCATATAACCCACTCCTTTTTGATAGACTTGCCGATGGAGTATGAAATTCATTTTTTGACGTGTATTTATGCTATGAACTGTTGAATTATTTACAAAGTTTTCACGATCACATACGAGGAAGATTATTAATGAAAAGATATACTAACAAGCCATGGACATTATTTGCAGTTTTTTGAAAATAGTTCTACACGATTTCCTAGATTTAGCACCTACTATTATTCTAATTACTCTTTTTTGTAATAGAAATATATTGTTACTATCTGTGGAATTTTCCCAGAATATTATTCCAAAACTCATTACCGAGTGGAAGTATGCAAAGTATATTGTTTTTAAGGTATTGATATTTACTATCTTTTGCATAGATCTAATAGCAAAACAAGCTGAATTTAATTTGGGAGTAATTTCTTTAATATGATGTTTCCAATTTAACACATTATTGATTTTTAAGCCAAGAAATTTGGTTGTTGTTGTTTCTAATAGGGATATATTATTAATTATTGCGCTAGAAATTTGCGACGTTGAATTTGGACAGGATTTAAATTGAATTATGTTAGTTTTGTTACAATTTAATGCTAATTTATTGGCTGAGAACCAGTCACATATTTTGAAGAGAATTTCCTCTATTGAAGATTGGAATGTGTTGGAGTTATTGGCTGTAATTACTATACTTGTGTCTCTGCAAATAATATGGGATGACCTACATCTTTTATTAGGTGGGCAAGATCATTTATAAACACTAGAAAAAGTAGGGGACCTAATATTGATACAACAATGCAGAAAAAAAGTGTTCTCGGTAGACGAGATTAAATAAAATAAGATTTACATTTAATATGATATATTCAAGAATGTAAGCTTCGTATATAACAAAGTTTCTTTAGCACTGTTACGTAGTTTTGTTGATGCATGCATGTGTTTCTGTACGAGAGACAAAAAGGAGATTGTTTTAAGTTATACCCTATTATAATTTGTAGTAGACGTACAGTTCAAGACCTATACAACTCGGTCCGAAACATCACGGATGTGGATGTAACTCTGTAAGAAACATGCTCCCGAAAATACCTTTATTAAAGGATCATATTCTGATATACTGTACCACGGTTAAGCTATAATGGGGGAAGGAGGTAAATAATGTCCCCCATAACCCTGTTATATGAGGATTCTATGGTTTTGCTTTGCCCCCCCCCCCGCCAAGGAAACGGTTCTCTCTCCGCCTAAGCAACAATGATATAAAATATAGGATGACAGAAAAATTAGAGAATCTTTTTGATAAGTCGATAAAAATAACCGAATGCAGATAGTAACTTAATTAAACCGTGTTAAAGAGTTGTGTAGCCCTGTGAATAACAAGATTGTGATTAAGTTGTAAATTTAAGTTGGAAAAATGTTGACGAAATGATGTAGATGCTTATATGGGAAAACGGAAAACCCCGAGAAAAACTTTTCAATGAAAAATCCCAAGCCTGACCGAGACTCGAACCCCGGGCTGCGTGCAAGGACAGTCCCAGTTCCGTGCCCTCCCCTGAAGAGAGACTAGTAGATAGATAGATAGATAGATAGATAGATAGATAGATAGATAGATAGATAGATAGATAGATAGATAGATAGATAGATAGATAGATAGATAGATAGATAGATAGATAGATAGATAGAGATACCTAGCCGGAAACTTAATTTGTGATCAATATTGAATTTAATCGTCTATCACTTATAATCTATTTAAACTTAATCATTCCTGCAACAATGTAACATGAGTCAGTTTATTTTTTCGGATGGTAAAGAAGATTAATCTGTCCGTAGATACACAAGCAGAAATAAATTTACATGAGTAGCTCTAAATAAATATCTCCAGAGATAAACATTTTCTTTTAAGTCTCAATGTAATCTTATCTTTTTATTTTACCAGTGGCATATGAGAGTTGCCAAGGTCGCAATTTAGTGTCTACAAACTTTGTTCTTTCGTTAGCACATCTTGTTAAACATTACCTGACCTTAGTGTTGTTCTCGTAGCTCTCTGCCTTTCATTACATTTCTCCAAAGAATGTTACATCGTTTCTTGGGGTCTTCAGGGTGCGGGATAGATATTAATTCAGAAAAAAAATAGCCGAAATGAGATTCACATGACCGAGTGAGATGGCTCAGTGATAACGCACTACATTGGTGAGGTCCTGGGCTCGATCCCCGGTGCTGACCAATCTGGCCGAGGTTTCTTCCGAGGTTTTCCTCGACTGAATGTAACTAATTTTCAGTTACATAAAGACGAATGCCGGATTGGATTCCAATTACCATGAAATAATACTGTGGGAAGCTGACGAGAATGTCTCTGCGAGGTGTTGTATTCTTATTAGGTGCGGTGTGGGGAGGTATTGATGAATGGAACACCATTCTTCCTAGAACCGACCAGAGATAAGATAAGTTGTAATGTGTTTGACCCTTATGACACTAAACAGATGACATCACTGTCGCCACATATACTGTGGCTGAAACAGGGTTGTCATATGTACGACTACAGTCGTACGCATACGACTATTTTGACTCATTGTACGAGGTACGACCGCACTCTATGTCGTACGCAATTTTGTACGACTATTTCACTAAAGGGAAAAATAATTGGAACTTATAATGTTGGTCAATAATTAAAATTAAATGTATGGTTAATTCGTCCCTTTTAGACAAGTTTTCTTCATTTAATATGTCCTGGACTAATATGAAAGAAACATGCTTTTAAGGGGGGGGGGGTGCTTTGAAAATCGATCTGTAACTATGCTTGCCATGCAAGTCATAATTTGTCATCTTGAGCTCTAGGTTTCACGTAGACGGCGCAGTTATATCAAAATAATACGAGTTTAATTTTATTAACTTCCTAGTTTGTTCGATAAAGGAAATCTTTTATCAACAGTAATCTCACTAGACGTTTTGATTTATCTAGAGAAAATCAAAACTCGAGTGGGATTTAATTGACTATTACACGATTAGAAGAAAGTATATAAAGATTAGAAGCAACGAACTACTCCAATACAATAACATATTAATTGACTTACGAAAATACAACTGTCTTCAAATGTATTATTGTACCATCTCAACATTACAAATATTACGCTAGATGCATGCTAGATGGCAGTAGTGAGCAATGCCTTCTCGTCGAGAAGTTCTCGATCTATTATACACGATGGCAATGTTACTAGTCAAGAAGACTTTGTTGATTCAGTTTCATTTTTATTACAATGCAACATTCCACTTCAATTATCCGAATCCCAGTAATCAACGTCGCTTGACAGATGATATTCAATAAATCTTAATATTAAACAATCTCTGATACGTGACTATCCATAATATCATATAGCAGAAGCTATAACATAACCTAACTAATATACACAAGTGTTAGAAAAGTTTTAATTAACGACGATGACATAAAAAATAAACATGAATAATTTTAAATAGAATAATTATTGAATGTACAATTTTCAAATTTGAATGTGGTTGGTGGTTCAATTGAAGTTATATTGGACGTGTGCGTAATAGAAGTGGAACTCGTTGATTTAGGCCTACATGGTGTATTCAACTTATTCAGAATTTCCGAATGAATAATTTTAAAAGGAATAATTATTGAGTGGTTCAATTGATGTTATATTGGACGTGTGCGTAATAGAAGTGGAACTCGTTGATTTAGGCCTACATGGTGTATTCAACTTATTGAGGATTTCCGAATGGTGCTCTTCATTTATTTGTAAATCGGATTTCAGAAGATGCATAGGTATGATCAGTGATTTTTATTAATTCTTGTTCTTGAATGCCAATGAGAGTCATATTTGAAACTGCTGTGCATCGACTGGAGTGGTTTGTAATTTTATATATATATATTTTTTTTTTGACGTCCAGACCAGAGCAGTGTATATTGAATTGCAGTAGAAAATTGTTGATGTTATCCCCATTAGCCTAAAATGGACATAACATAAATAATAAAGTGTTATCTCTAATGAGTCATTTCACAATGACAATAATGTTTATTAATCCTTGTCTCCTGTATTCAATAAACCACAACAACATGTATAATATCGCCTTTAATGACCTTCCTTCTAACATTACTGCTTATGCTTCTGTGCCGAGCAAGGAGTAAATATGGCCGCCGCCGCCGAGAATGCGGTAGTCTCTAATATACACTGCTCTGGTCCAGACCAGCGCAGTTTCAAATGTTGGCAAACAAAGAAACAAATGCTAGGGACGCGATAAAATTAAACAAATGCAAGGGGCGCGATAAAATTAAACAAATGCTAGGGACGCGATAAAATTGTGCGATAAGCAGCCATGATTGGTTGAAATACGTCCTTTCGTACCGTTTTATTGGTCAAAAAAGTAGTATGACGTAGTAAGAGTGTAATAGTCAATTAAATAGTACCGCAGTAGCATTAAGAAGTCTAAACGCGCCGACATTATAGAGGTATCGGGTTTGAGTCGACTGTAGATGAATTAATTTGATATAATTTTCAGCCGCCGCATTTATTGGCCTATCTGCTGCTGCGCCGGCCAAAGATCAAATTTCTGCTGACTTTAAAAATAAGAAAGTTGTTTCTAACCAAGCGTCATCGTGCACGCCTTACTGCGATGACAGTGTTGATGATGAAGAAATGGGTGGTGATTTATTTCAATGCTGAATGTCATTGTGGATGTGAACTATACTTAGTAGTATTTTTAATTGGAACTAAAATTTACTGGTAGATATATTTATTTTGCGATCCTTTATCAACTGCGTACTGACATGAAGGTGATAATGGCAGTGAAATGACTCCAGCGCCGAAAGTTAACCAGCATTTGCTCTTAATGGGTAGAGGGAAAACCTGGAAACAACGTCAATCAGATAACTCGTCTCATCCGAGATTTCAACTCTGGCCCGCTCGTTTCACAGTCAGACGTGCTAACCATTACTGCACAGCGGTGGAATAGAAGTATATTAGGAAGTTGAGAAATGTATGACAATTTTATGCTGAAGTACGATAATTTTTATAAGTTAGTACGACGGTTTCGATTCCTTTATCTGGCAACCCTGGGCTGAAAATATCAACTAGTTTGAGACTAGCTCTTTGCCCGTGTGTTGTATAAGTTGAAACTGTTAGTTTATAATTTAAAAGTTGAATGTGTAGCAGAATTGAATCGTTTATTTCAGAAACCCCCTATCGACCAAAACAGGCAAAATGGAATTAAATTTAGAGTCATACTTCTTGTAGATAGTGCAGAAATCCATCTTGTGATCTTTGATTACACTTCCGTTTCATTGCTTTGAAAATCGAGTTTGGTGCAGAAACCCCTCAAATGCCAAAACATATCGTGTTCCTGCTCTAAAATACGTACAGTTGGCAGTCAGCCACTACTTTCAGTGCGTGAACATTCATTCCTCCCTTGTGACCGCGATTTTGGTTCAATCAAGAGACTTTTGAGGAGTCTGACTGAATCTATACTTCTGAACTGCGTACAGAATGATGATGAAGACAAGTAAAATCGATCGCTTCTCCATTCATCAGGTGTTGACTGATGAAATCCTATCCTTCAATGACTGGTAGTCACGTTCGTACAAGAAAATGACAAACTCTGGTGAAACTTCTGGAAGAGACACCAGAAGATCAGAGAATTCCATTCAAGATATCATCGTTCAAATAGTCCGTCTACAATAGGCAAACCCGTGGTCAAGTTGTCGCAAAGTCGTTCATTGGTGGCTTGCCTTCTTCTACAGTACCTACTGTATAGTCTCGAGAAGACTACTTATGTTCATGCACTACCATCGCAGAAGCTTATCCTGGTGGAAAGGTGCAAATAAGAAGAAACTGGAGGACTTGCAGAAACTTTCGTGATACACCGGAAGATTTGAGTATGAACTCTTCTCATGAAGAACGAGTTGGTCGAAATTGACTCTAAACTGTTGAATGAAATATGTTTTGTCTTGTCAAGTGTTACATTTGTTCTTGTGGTTGTTATTTGTTAATGTTGAAATTATTTATAATTTATTTTGAATTTCTATATGTTTATGTATTTACTTACTTACAAATGTCTTTTAAGGAACCCGAAGGTTCATTGCCGCCCTCACATAAACCCGCCATAGGTCCCTATCCTGTGCAAGATTAATCCACTCTCTATCATCACATCCCATCTCCCTCAAATCCATTTTAATATTATCCTCCCATCTACGTCTCGGCCTCCCCAAAGATCTTTTTTCCTCCGGTGTCCCAACTAACACTCTATATGCATTTCTGGATTCGTCCATACGTGCTACATGCCCTGCCCATCTCAAACGTCTGGATTTTATGTTCCTAATTATGTCAGGTGAAGAAAACAATGCGTGAAGTTCTGCATTGTGTAACTTTCTCCTTTCTCCTGTAACTTCATCCCTCTTAGCCCCAAATATTTTCCTAAGAACCTTATTCTCAAACACCCTTAATCTCTGTTCCTCTCTCAAAGTAAGAGACCAAGTTTCACAACGATACAGAACAACCGGTAATATAATTGTTTTATCGAATCTAACTTTCAGATTTTTTGACAGCAAACTAGATGACAAAAGCTTCTCAACCGAATAATAACACGCATTTCCCATATTTATTCTGAGTTTAATTTCCTCCCGAGTATCATTTATATTTGTTACTGTTGCTCCAAGATATTTGAATTTTTCCACCTCTTCGAAGGATATATCTCCAATTTTTATATTTCCATTTCGTACAATATTCTGGTCACGAGACATAATCATATACTTTGTTAATGTTCTGTGTTAAATTTAGTTGATGTACTATGTTGTATCTTAGTACTTAATGTGTTACTTTTGACATGTCCCATATCATGTATGTGATCAGTTGAACGCAGTAAATGATGAACACTTCTATGATGATGACATAGGCTACAAAAGTGGCCGACTACAGAAGCTAATTGTCATAATGTAGACTTAGAATTAGAATGTGAATAGGCATTCATTCTGCCTAAAATTTATATTTTAAATACCGGTATGTTTTGTATGTTTTAAATTGAAACTTGTGTGGCGTAGATTTACGTAAAAACACCCGAGACTCTTTACTTAATTTTCCCTTTGTTCTCATTAAAATGGCAGGTATTAATATCCTTACCAGTAAATAAAGGGTTAGGGGAAAGAAACGTCTATGTCCATAATAACCTGTTTCGAGAAAATGATGTTTTAACGTGTTGACATTGACTGTTCTGTCCACGCAGTAGATATCTTCAAACCTGTTTTACAAGGACTACGTTGCCTATTAGCTCGTGGTGAATCCACAGGCTCGTAGTAGATACCTCTGAATAGGGTGACCAGATTCACATCGATAGAAAAGAGGACACAAAGCTTCAAACTATGTACTTAGATATAGGACTAGGTCTATATTATACTATAAATTACGTCAATATCTGTTTTCTTACCAAATATTTACAGTACAGATTTAGGCTTATATCATACTTAAAAGTATGTTAATATTACATAATAATTGTGATAAAACTTGATAATAATGATTTTACAGTTAGCTAGCTACATATGAAAGTCAAGAGAACTATAATAAGAGACAGAAAATATCTATTTAGGTTTAGGCTTAGGCCTATATTATACTTAAAATTATGTCAATATATATTTTATTACAGTATGCTTATGACAAAACTTAATAATATTAAATGATTTTACAGTTAACTACATGAAAGCCAAGGGAATTATAATTACGAGTATTATCAAAATACATAAAAAGACCACACGAAATGTGTGGCAAAGAGTATGTTCCGTCGATACTGCTGCCACCTACAGGCAAATTACTTGAAAAAGGCGTCAAATCAGATAATTTCAAAATATCAGGCATACAAGTTACAAAAAGGAGAACATTTCTTGTTTTTTTTAAATCTGCCCGGACCCCGAACAAAGGCTTAAAAAGGAGGATATGTCCGGACAAAAGAGGACGTCTGGTCACTCTACCTCTGAAGAACAATAAAGTGTACTACTTAACTCAAAAATGTCAAAAGATGGACATCGATGTTTTCTTCCCCCGACCCTTCAAATATTATTAATTGGAAAAGTACTTTATTGCAGAAACAATTTTTTAGAGGCCGAAAAAAGCATAATAATTTTTACAACACCATAGCAATGTTTAAAAAATGATTCTTTTAAATCCATTTTTATCACATAAAAAAATGAGACAGGCTAATTTCAGTAGATTTACTGGCATCTAAAACAACTGCGGGACAAAATTCCGGCACATCCGGCGACGCTGATATAACCTCTGCAGTTGCGAGCGTCGTTAAATAAAACATAACATTTTCTAATGAAATCAGAGCTGCAAACTGCAATCGACGAACTATTACACGTGACAAAATCTGTCTCATAATACTCTTAATTTAAGCCTAGTTAGCAAAGTGTAGAATAAAGTTGTTTTTTAGTAACAACTGAATAATTTGTCCATTTTCTATATGAAATTTTGTCGATTTCTTAATCTCCTGTATTTTCTTCAAAAAATGTTGGCAACGCTAGTGTTGCTTATGAGGTTCCAACCAGTCTTCATATTGTTGACTAAACATACATACTTGTAAAAATGTATGACTTTTTTTAAATGGATTAAAATTTTTCTACAAATGGAAGTTAACTGTTTTTCATCTAAACGAAAGGGTTTGAAAAACTGGAGAACAGTGTTAGAGGCTGTCCCTCTTGGTGGAAAAATACTACTGCCATATTAATGAGAAAATTTATTATAGTAACGTTTTATTTAGAACCCATTTTTCGTTATGAACTAAGTTAATTTACAATGTTTACAATGGGTCATTATTTTCTTACGTAATGGTTGAATATATGATATTTATAAACTTTGGAATCATTTTCACAGAAGGATGCTGTGTCACTAAATCTCCGAGTTCCATCACTGTTCATAGCAAAAAACTTCTTCGTAGCAATGGAATCACTTAATGTTGTAGGTCTTTAAGTTTGTGTTTAACTCTATGATGTCGAGCATTGATTAATAACCCACTAGGAGAGCAGTTGCCGAGAACATGGGAATGGGTTGCTATCTCTGCTACATCTATGGCAGAGAGTCAACTCGCTGCTAACACTAGATACACCTTGAAGTTTAGCATAGTTGGTGGAAAGTTTGATCGTTGCTGTCCATTCAGATGATGGAAGACCTTTTTGCAGTGAAACAATGCCATTAGTCTCAGGAAATAGTTCAAACTTTGTAACTACTGCTCTTTGCCACTTTTGATTGCGCATTTCTGGAATGATTTTTACCGGAGTTTTAGGCGAATTTTTCTGGAAGTATTTAAAATACTTCCAGATTCTTGACAAACATTTATTTAATTATAAAAATCTACAATTTCGTTCACTAATGGATTGTGAATCCAGAAATGCATATAGAGTGTTAGTTGGAAGACTTGAGGGAAAAGACCTTTAGGGAGGCCAATGGATTTGAGGGAGGTAGGATATGATGTTAGGGACTGGATTAATCTTGCTCAGAATAGGGACCGATGGCGGGCTTATGTGAAGGTGACATTGAACCTCTGGGTTCCTTAAAAGAAATAAGTAAGTAAATGATGGGTCTTTTATAGCCTTAAGTCTCTGCATTATACAGAGAAATGCTGAAGATATTTTTTCCACATGCAGTTTAAAATAGCTAACCATAGAACATAGGTGTATTAGCAGGGAGTCCAATCATGTTCGTGATGTTGCCTGGAATCATAAGATCCATACCATTAGATATTCCATTTGGAATAACCCACTAAAATATAACAAGAAAATTAGAAACGTGTTAATATCTTCAATTTGATTAAATAAATTTATAGCCTATGTGTATGAATTAATCAGCCTATATTATATTTGTATTCTATAATTTTGGAATTTATATTTTTTTTATAAATTGTCCTGCTTTATTCACGTACGATATTATTCTTCTCTATGTTAATATTATATTATATAAATTCATTGCTGCTGCTATTTTAATTTTTATTTCCTATTTTATTTTATTTCATTTTCTATATTCCTCTTATATTAATATAGGCCTATTATATTATATAATTTCACTGTAGCTGTAGTTTTAATTTTAGTTCCTATTTTATTTTATTTTGTATATTCTCTTATATGCCTATTAATAATATATCTGAACTGCGACTGAACACGAGCGCTGCTCATTTGGTTCAAAAAATTTTGTTAATATTACTGTATCTTTTTTTTATATTGATTGTATTATTTTATTTATATTTCTAGAGTTGTAATTATATTCTGTATTCTGTATATTTCAATTTAAATAATAAATAGTTGTTGTTGTTTTCTAATGCAAGGCGTTTGACAATGAAGTCATTTGACCTCTTGCACTCCAATATTTTTCAAAGATATTATCATGACTAGCCACTGAAGCACAGATTTTGAGGTGTTCCGAATCCATTTCTTGGTTTGAGTTGCACAATGGGCAGTTAGGGGACTGATATATTCCAATTCTATGCAGGTGTTTGGCCAAACAATCATGGCCTGTTGCCAATCTAAATGCAGCTACAGACGATTTTCGTGGTAAATCGGGAATTAACTGTGGATTTTGATGCAGAGAGTTCCATTTTTTCCCTTGGGATTGAGTTATCAAATTTTGTTTGTTGAAGTCTAAGTATGTAGATTTAATAAATCTCTTCACAGAGTAATACGTAGATTTAGTAACAGGTCTGTAAGTAGCAGTGCTGCCCTTCTTTGCTAAAGCATCCGCATTCTTGTTTCCCAGGATTCCACAATGGGATGGTATCCATTGGAATACAATCCCTTTATTGAGTGATAATAATTGAGAGAGCATTTTAGTTATTTCTGCTGTTTGAGATGAAGGTGTGTGTTTAGAGACTATTGATAGAATAGCTGCTTTGGAGTCTGACACTATAACTGCATTCTTAAATCTATTGATGTGGCATAGAAGATTCCTGAGACTTTCACTTATTGCAATGATTTCTCCATCACAACTTGTTGTTCCATACCCAAGAGATCTATAAAGTGAGAAGAGACAGCACGTAACACCTGCACCGGCACCTTGTTCTCTAGAGATCAAGGATCCGTCAGTGTATAAATGAAGCCAGTTTTGTGGAGGGTACCTAATATTAATTGCCTCTAAAGACAATTGTTTCAGTATTTCAGTGTTTACTTCTGACTTCAGTATTTCTTCTGTTAAATTTAGATTATATTCTATATTTAATAGAGTTAAAGGGTTTGGTTTAATTTGTAAGTTTTCTTTTAAATTCGGGATATTGATTTTCTGTTTTAATTCGTGAACAATGGATATGAAACTTTTTTGAGTTTTCAATCTACAAAGAGGACTGAAATCTATGAAATAATAAATAGTACTAAATAGATTATTGTTTGCATTAAAGATACTTATCATGACAAGGCAACAAAGCTACTATAGGGTAGATATCTTGTATAATTACAACTGTGTTTCGATTTACAAGAAGTTGATTACATTTTCAGATATTTTTAAAAGATATGTCGCCAATAATAATAATAATAATAATAATAATAATAATAATAATAATAATAATAATAATAATAATAATATATTTTTAATGGATTTAACAGTGGAAGTATAATATTTTTTACACAACATAGAACAAACATACATACTCAACAATGAACACAACAAGTATGCAGACAACATAATATACTGGCACAGATATGTAGACGATATACTCATGCTATACAAAGGAAACAAAAGCCAAATACACAAACTACACCAATACATAAACAAATTACACCCAAAACTTCAATACACACTAGAACTTGAAAACAACAACTCCATAAATTTCCTAGACATCGCCATAACAAAAATCGACAACAAACACACCTTCAAAATATACAGAAAACCAATCACCACCACCACACACATACACAACACATCTAACCACCCCATACAACACAAACATGCTGCATTCAGGACAATGGTACACAGATTACTCAACATACCCATGAACCAACAACACTACAATGAAGAAGTGAACACAATCAAATACATAGCACAAGAAAACGGATACAATCCAAATATAATAGACAATATCATAAGGAAGACAAAACAAAAACTTAACAAATACAAAAATACACAAAACACAACACAAACACAAGAACACAAGAAATACATCACACTAACATATGAAAACAAAAGCACACATAAGATCGCATCTTCATTCAGAAAACAGAAATACAACATAACATACAGAACAGAAAACACACTACAAAGACATCTCAACACACAAAAAACACAAACAAATAAATACGACCACACAGGTGTATACAAACTCAAATGTAATAGTTGCGACAAGTTCTACATAGGACAGACAGGCAGATCATTCCAAACACGCTACAAAGAACACATTAAAGCTATAACCAGAGGACACAATACATCTACATACGCCGATCACATAACCAATACTAATCATACATACAGTAACATAAATACGGACATGGAAATCCTACACACACAACCCAAGAACCAAAAACTCAACACACTGGAACTATATGAAATATACAAACACACTAAAACACACCCCGATCAAATCCTCAACACACAGATCAATTTCAGTACACACACACACACCATTCGACTCCACAATTGAACACCTTCCAACAATAAAACACACCCTCCTAACAGGCAGAGAAGTTCGAGATGATGCTGCGATCTAGTAGGTTCTGATGATGCTGCGTGAAGCACTGAAACAGCTGTAAGCCAGACAGATATTTCATATTTAACACGAGTAAGTCCACTAGTTCATCAATTAATAGGTTTAAGTATTTCTATTTTCACACATGGGTTGATGTAGGAATAGGAAAGTATGTAGTGATGATACTATCTTTCCAGAATGCAGTAGGCTTATTAATGTTGCGGAAGTCAACAAACAAGAATAAAACTCAGTTATTGTCATAGCTCTTTTTATTCAAAAATATGTCTCACTCTTATTCGTAATCATATCTTAAAGCACACGTGAAATATCATCAATATCGGGCCAGTAACATGCAGCACATTATTTTTAACAGTACAAAATATCAGGTATAAAAGTTTACATAAAAAATTGTATAAAAATTGATGTATTGTATATATACAGATCTTAAAAATATATACTGTACAATGATCGTCACTAACCATCTCTTCAGTCAATGAGAAGTGCAACATGTACAGAGAATTATATAATGCATTACCTTCAGAAGGCTTTCCTACTTTTTAATAGGTCATAGACCATCTAACAAATTGACACTTAATATTACTGATATAAATAAATATGTGACTTGATATGTCTTGTTAGAATACCTTCGATGTCACACATCATGTATTTTGGAAGTTATTTTCTTCATTTTATAAATCAATTCCGTACAGATTTGTGTAAATTCCGTTATTGTCCTACATTTCTTACATTTTGCTTTATTTGTGAAAGATAATGGCACAAAATTGACAGGAACTAATGTATTTTTATTTTTGAGTACGGTATTGAAAGTAATTTAAGGTACACTTCAATTTCCTTCATAATCACCTGGTTTAGGGTCAAGATAAAAATGTGAGTATCTTTTCATAGAACGATATATTATAAGGAACTATATAAATAAATAATTAAGATACCAGTATTAATTCTCTGGTTCAATGCAAGAATCCTGTAACCCTGAACAAATTAGATAATGCTATTAAGGGGAGATTTAAAGTCCTATCTTATCAAAGTTAAAAAGCCATATGAAACTATTGGGTTTAAAAATGTTGATTTTTTCCTGATTAATTCAATGGACATCAATAATTTTTTAATATTGATTAAAAAAACATTTATGATGTTATAGATCTATTTTTAAACAAATTTTCAGACACACTATTTGTTTGAAAATTAACTGCTTAAGAAAACTTATCAAAGATAGATCCACAACATTAGAGAACTGTTTGAAAATGTGATAAAAATTTATTCAGATGCACTGTACAGACTCAGAAACAAATTTTGGGCTGCTTGAATTTTCCAAGTTCCAATTATAACATACTGCGCATGCTCAGTTAGCACTATGTTATATGCTCAGTAAGCAGTATGTTAAAACTGGAACTTGGAAAATTCAGGTGGCCCAAATTTTGTTTCTAGGTCTGAACATAATAGTTTTTGAGGAAATGGGGCATATATTATGTTGAAAAAAAATCGCTTTTGAATTAATCGTGTTTCAATTTTAAACATTTTAACAATAGAAATGCAGAAGTATTCTTAAAAATTATTTAAAAATAGGAAATATTCGAATATTTAATAAATCAGTCATCAAATTAAGTAGATTTAGATAATAAAGATCAAAATGTTAAAACTTGCCCCAGCCTTTTTCTTTTACTGGTATAATATTTGCTTAAGATTATAAGTGCAATAATATTTTAAAATATACCGATACATTAAATACTGGTATAGTAAATGTTGTAATATTTTAATAAAATAAACACCAAATTAAATGGAAAGTTCCACAAATTCAAAATAAAAATTTCAGTTAGGACCTTTTTTATTTTATTTTATTCGGTTATTTTACGACGCTGTATCAACATCTAGGTTATTTAGCGTCTGAATGATATGAAGGTGATAATGCCGGTGAAATGAGTCCGGGATCCAGCACCGAAAGTTACCCAGCATTTGCTCCTATTGGGTTGAGGGAAAACCCCGGAAAAAACCTCAACCAGGTAACTTGCCCCGACCGGGATTCGAACCCGGGCCACCTGGTTTCGCAGCCAGACGCACTGACCGTTACTCCACAGGGTTAGGACCTTTAAATCTTTCCTTCATATAGATGTTGTTTAGTCAGCTGTCTGAAGATAGGTTTGAATCTCATCAGTGACACAAAAAAAAAGTCATCACTCATGAGGCAACTAAGCCAGAAGGTTAATAGGGTATTTAAACCTTTTATTTTTCATCCTTGTTATTGTGATTGTTGTGTATGTCTAAGTATCCATTTCAGAAATAGGGAGATTACAACATATTGCATTACCATGATGTACAATGTGTACAATTTTCTTTAACTCTGATTTTCTCAGAACAATCTATGTAAGGATTACAGGTTTCTTGCACTGAACCACAGAATTAAAATTATGTAACGAGAAAAAAGTTGATCTATTAATTGCAAGAATAAATTACCTATATAATCATATTGACTCATACATTTTTGGGCATTGCCATTCGTAAAAAAATGCTCACACCTTCATACATATTTTAACTTTAGAAAGCAACAGGAGTGGCAATAATTTAAAGAAATATTACCGGTAATCTTGATTTATTTTCATTAGGTGCAGAATTTTAAGTACATGCAGTGGTTTTTTTCTCGAGAAAAAGCTGGTGAAACTCTGTGTAGAATGTTATATAACGGACAGGAAGATGATTATTCCTACTGTCGAGTGCACGGGAATTTTGTCGTTTTTAACCCCTTTTCGTCTAACTTCAAGACACTCAAGGTCTAAGCGGAATTCATGATGTTAAAAATGTAATTATTAACACATTTCTCGGTTCCATGATGAAAAATATACTACAACAATAAGATGCTGGAACGGCATTCCAGTGCATTCCTCCAGAAAAAAAGCACTGAGTACATGTATGCAATTATTATTAAATAATTTATACTACAAACGTTAGAGTGTCCTAAAACATTTTTTCACACAAAGTGGAATAGTTTTGTGAAGAAGAAGAAGAAGAAGAAGATTAACTGAAATGTTTTTCACATTAATGCATAACAAGCAAAATTTACTATGGTTTACAGACCTCCCAGCTCTGAACAAAATATCTCATGCCGGTATCTCATTTATATAATCTCTGTTCATGAACACTAACATTTATTCATATAATTTGGGGTCTTTACCAAATGCTGCCATTGTATAATGTTCTTGTTCATACAAATATATGGACCGTGTATCGAGTTTTGCTAAAGGTATTGGCAGTTAAATAGCTTTCTGTACCCCATTCATTGTTTTTATAACAGAGATAAATGTTAAGCAATTGACACATTTTGTGTTTAATGCTACATTTACTCTGTTTCCTTATTAATGCCTTAGTGTTTTCCTTAACATAGAGCTTTCCAACCAGTAAGCTTGGACAAATCGATTCTATCATGTCTAGAAGAAGACCAACTGTTGCATGATAGTTGTGCTTATACTTGTTTTTTTGAAAGACGGGACATGACAGTTAAGCGGCCGAACTTGGAACTACAGTGCCATGTTGCCAATATGGACTACCACGCTGCCAGCTGATGGAAGCCAGCAATTGTCGTGAAGATGGCTGACGTTAAAATGTTCATTGACAATTCACGCAGAGGTAAGAAAACAATACAAAAATCGACAGAGAATCAAAGATGAAACGTACCAATGCCAACATTGTGTGCACAATAAATGTCGCCAAGCGAGCTATTAAGCACTCGCCAAGGGGAAGTGTAAGTTTGGCAACTCAACCACTGTTACCATAGCAACAGGCCTACCACGCTATGTGACATTCAGTTGTTTTTCCGATCGCAACGCTCCTGTTATGTCCCATCTTTCAAAAAAACAAGTATAGTTATGTGATGGAACAGTATGCATCAAAATGAAGTACCTACCTCACGTAGTATATTTGCAATTATGGAAATAGTAGCAGGCCTATTATTATAGGCGTAATAAATAATTTCATTTTTGAATTTTTTATAGCTGTCAAATTAGTGTAATTAAATTGAAGTTCTGAGTTTAAGTCATAGTCACTAAAAACACAAAGAATTGTATTACCTGGTATGACTTCATTGTATGTCACTATGAGAGTGTTCAGTCTTATATAACTTGAATGATTTCGATCTTGTTTGTTACGAATTTAAATCAGACATTTTTAAAATTTTATTTAAACGGAAATAGCAATGATATACAATTTATTTGCAGTTTTATATATACTGGCAGCAGTATGTGAACTACTTACAGTATAAGTTAGTGTTGTGTTTTTCATATTCTTAACCTAACTTTTATTGCAATAAAAAGCGCCAGTTTTATAGTACTGAGGTGGATTTAGTATGTCTTATTTTCTAGTGTTATGGGCTATAGTACCGGTATGCCATTGATTTCTCCACCCAAACATTAACCTAACACTTCAATAGAACCAAATTCTTGTCAACATTGTTTATAAATTGGTGCCTATGTGTGAGTGCTAGAAGAGTTTCCTATAAATGATTTTGTTATGTTTTAAATCTATCAGGGAAATTACTCAGTTTCAGAAATTTGCATTTACATACTTAGCCTACTGTATTTTATTGGAAAACACTGGCAGAAATAAACTCTTTGTTACCAAGTTCGATTCTTTGGACTTATTTATTTAATAGTTGTGGAGTAACAGAAATCACCCTGTGTGCTGGCATTTTTAACACTTGTCTTCGTCTTTGGACAACAATGTATACTACTGAGGCTATAAGGACCATAACAATAGCAGATCCCATAGTTGCACTTAAAACTGTGAAAGAATCAGTGAGAGAAACAGGTAGTTGACTTGGTTTGGTCTCTGTAATGACATCTCTCTTCACTACAGACTTCTTCGCTGTTGATGTATCGTGGTCTACATCTCTTTTTATCAGTCCATGTGATCGAAGATCTGAATCAGATCCTACCATCAGTCCACGCACTCCCAAAGTTATAGACACAACTTGTTTCTCTTGAACCTCACGCTTCTCTATCCTCCTGTGATGACTAACATCACTTACATGCGGCACGTGAATTTGTTCAATATCTCGTTTACCGAAATGACGTCGCCGTGATGTCTTCCTTGGTTCATACAACCCTAGAAAGAAAAAAAATTGTTAAGGAAACTAAGTTATACGTTCACTGACAAGGGAAGGGTTTCGGCTTGAACAGGAATTTCGTATCCAAAATTTGTATACAGGCCCATCTTTACATCTCTATAAAGCTCCCAAAAGCATTCGTTTGTGTAATGTGTGGTTTGTCTGTTAGAGCACTGTACAAGTTGAGGGGTGGGGAGAGTACTGCACAAATTAAGGGAATGGGACACCTTACCCGTAAGCCTAGCCTAGCCTAGAAGCTAGTGTGAGTGGTAAAATGTCTAAAAAGCCCATTTAAGAACATTTTTCTCCAACGCTCTGTCTGAAAATATTGCAGCTAATCAAAAATGTACACTGTTGTGTGAGTCATTGAATGCGCACAAGGACACAACCTTAATAAATGAATCATTCCAAGGCTAATACATGGGATGTATGATCATTCCACCTAAAAAAAAATATATTTCCAGCCTCTGGATATCTATTTCTTTAGACAATACAAAATATATGCTCGGATGATAAATAATAATAAATAATAATTTTTTACAAAAAAAAAAAAGCCGCCCTAAATAAGGGTTTGAATAGATCGGCCTACTAATCAATTCATAAAGAATAATCATTAAAACTAATTGTGTGACAATTTGAAAGGAAAAAGAAAACATTAAGATAAATGATACGAAAACATAGGAAATCATTTACAATAAAAGTTTGTTAGGTACAAATGATTACTAATTATAGCTAAGGATGATTTTAACACATGAGATCCTATGGCATCAATCGTTGCATCAGAAATTTTAAATTGTTTAAGTTGATTTAAAGTTTCTCGTGGGATCGTGCCACGGGCACCGAACATGAGTTCAAAACTGTCCAATGTGTGATGTGGTATTGTGCTCCAAGATGCTGACTCTTGCTGAGAATCCAGAACTTAATTTGGGAAATCGAGTGTTTATAATGAAAATGCACTCTGTTATTCATAACCAGTTGTCTGCTCCAGTATACCGCCCTATGCTTCAGTATTCCTGGCAGTTGGCTGGTTACGTGAATCCTGAATAAGTCTCGGACTTCAAAAATATAATTCAGGTGGCATTTGATTTTTCAGCACTGGAGTGTGGTTCAGAAGGTTGTTCAGGTGTTGCTTCTGCGTGTTGTGCTTATTGCTCTGCTCCATGCTGTTTCATGCATTTTATAGAGAATCCTCATGTACATTTTTAAAGAAGTTTATTGACCAATACCAACCAAACGGAGAATTACACAAATGAATACTTTTACGGACTTCATCACCATTGTGAGGTAAGCCTCTGTACAAATTTTTAACCAAAAATTCCTGTTCGAGCCGAATACCTTCCCTTGTTAGACTTACATACATACGTAGTTAGAATAGGACATAATAGAATATTTATTTCATCCCAGGGGTGTAGTTATGCCAGGGTGTGCCAGTGCGCCGTCCTGGTACTTCTTTCTGCAATCTGGGAGCGTCCTGCTTCTTTATTTTTACTTTTTGAAATAATACCTGTAGTCTTTCTTAAGACTTACCGGTACTTAATTTTGTGGTTTATAAGTATGGATTAATAGTATGCAGAATAGTAGCGACATTACTTATAAGTAATAATAATAATAATAATAATAATAATAATAATAATAATAATAATAATAATAATAATACAGTAATTAGCTGCGCACTTAAGGCTATGGATAGGCGAAAATAACGAAGAAACCATTAAAAAAGGGAAATTTTGTTTTTAACTCTAAAAAGTAAAATAATATTTCTTCTTCTTCTTCAAGCTGTAGGCTTTAAGCCCATTGTGTCTCCTTTATTTGTTGTATCCACCATTTTGCTGGTCGGCTGATACTTCTTTTTCCAGTGGGTACATAGTCAGCGGTTATTTTCGGAATTCTATCTTGGCTCCCACCATTTCTGTTTATACTCATCTACAGTTTCTAACAGGCTGTTAACTTTTAGACTGTTTCTTATTTCCTCATTCCTGATGTGATCAATCGAGTTACTCCTGCTACACTTCAAAGAAATCACATTTCAGCTGCTTGTAGTCGGCTTCAATCTTTCTCTTTTAAGGTCCAAGTTTCACTCACATATAAGCCCGTTGGTATTGCCATAACTTTATATAGTTTAATCTGCGTATCTTTCCTTGTTTTATTTCGGAGTGTTCTTCTAATGGCCCCACATATATTCTTCTTCTTTGGTTTTACAGCCGGGTTCCAGCCTTGAATGCCTCAACGATGCTTTTCCATGTCCTTCAATCTAACACCTTTATTTTCCATCCTCTAACACCTGCTGATATTATATCCTTCTCCACTTCATCCAGCCATCTTAGCTGAGGTCAGAACCTTTCTCTCAAATACACTCAGCCTACAATTGTCGGCACTGACATATATTATTAAATTTGGAAATTTTATAACCACTATCTTTTTCATGAGTATATGATAGATGGCAGCCAAGGAAGTTAAAAGTATTAACTTGTTCTACGATATAGTCTTCCACTACTATCTTTGATCTCACCTCCTTTTTGCCCATAAATGCCATTACTTTTGTTTTTTCTTTCGAAATAGTTAGATTCATATCTTTAGTAATTTTATATAATTCAAATAGTCCCCTTTGTAACATATCCTCGTCACTAGCTAATATGACTTGATCATCAGCAAAGAGGAGGTTTGTTAAGAATTTTTTGTTTTTAACGTTAAAATAATATTTCAGTTTTCTAAATCTGTGCTTATTTTGCCCTATGACAATTTAAAGTCCCTCAGGACGAATTTATAGGAACCAGCACATGCTTGGAGCTGCAGCCCTTTAAACTGTCACTCAGCTGTCATCCGACAGATTTTTTTTCTTCATTCTAACTAATTTTACTTTTCAGTCAGTTAATATTTCGCGCTGTTATGTAGGAGGAAAATGTGCGTGGTAGACCTCTATAGGAAGGAAGGATATCGATAGTATATATTATATACATACTGTACTTTGATACTCGTTTTCTCGATTTTCAATTTTCAACATTTAGTAACATTCAAAATGCTCTAATGAATGCAGTTTTTCTCCAATCTTAGTAAAATTCTTCACAGAAGTCCACAAAAGCATGTGAAGTAAACTGACACATGTGTTTTCTTCTGCTATGTTGTTGTTTTCTAATGCCAGGCGTTTGACAATAAAGTCATTAGACCTCTTGCACTCCAATATTTTTCAAAGATATTGTCATGGTCAGCCACTGAAGCACAGATTTTGAGGTGTTCCGAATCCAATCTTCTGCTATTGAAAGTATTCAAATCGCCATGTGTTGAGGATGTGATAAGTTTTGAAACATTGAAAAATTAGCAACTAAAAGAGTAAATATTTTTCTTCTCAAAAAGTAATTTGAAAAATATGAAAAGCATGTGTCACATTTTACACACATCTATCAGGAATAAATTAAATATAAATTTAAAGAAAAATTATGTAAACTTTGAAAATCGGAACAATATTATAATTCAGTATTAAGAAAAGAAAAGAAAAATTAATTATAGGCCTAAGTAAACTAATTGGAATATGAAAGTGAACATTTGAGTATTGCATGTCCACATTGCAAGACATTTGTGATAAAAATTTCAGAAAATGTAGAGTTATAAATTTCACAGATCCATAGCCTTAAGCCTACATACAATACACAATCTTCTTATTCGACCCATTAGTCTACATGCCCGCGTAAGTCTACTTATGGTTACAATACCCCACCTTTTCGTGCACCATCTTTCTTAAACAACTTTCCTCAGTCGGACGTAATTCTGGAAATTTTCTTTGGTACATTGAAGTCTCTGTGACTGTGACTCTCATTACAATAAGGGTTAAACAGAAGCTCTTGTTCTGATGGTATATCATTCAGTGTAAATTGATATTTAAATCATCTCTAAAATGTGATTGTTCATTGTAAAAGTTAACATAACAGGAAAATAACTGTAAAAAACTTTTGTGCGAGATCGTGCGTATTTGCTTGGTTTCCACACAAAACCAATCCGCGATAAGTCTAAAATTCCACATTCAGTATTCCCAACCTAACACACATAACAATTTCCCTCTTCTTCCCCTTAAGTGACATATTGATTTTACTGCTTTAGGCTTCTAACATATTATTTTTTAGAGACGTTCAATATAGTAATAATTATAAATTGGAAACTTACCACTGCAATTTCACCTAATTGCACTGTTAATTATTGTTTTTAAATATTTGCAAAAATTAAGTAAACTCTACAACTCCACTAAAATTACTGGATTTGTGATGCAAATAACATTAAGGAAGCCGTGAAAAAATCAACAAGATGCCGATGTTATTACTGCAATATGTTATATAAATAATATTGTTAAAATATTAAAATGAAAAATAAATCTTTACATAACCTTACCGTTTGTTTTAAGTTCGCATTTATACACTGGGGGGGAAAAAAAGACAGACGTATATCACGGCCTGCTGGAGTATAGTAAACACAGAAAACATTTTAAAGCAACAATGTTGAAGATAGATATTTTTGTTTTGCAAATTTGCATTCATTGAACAGAAACCAAGATGGAGATTTCATTGCAACTAATTAGAAATTCTTCTTTCAGGTATGTAATAAACGATCTTCGCACAAAATAATGTACGATAGACGAGCGGTATGTTTTCTTTCAATTCTCGGAAATTAAAAAAGCTCAACTACGTTTCGCTTTTTCAAACTTTTCCTCGGACATGAAAACTTCAACATACCGCTTTCGTAACGCATATTATTATCTTTTTCGAAAGAATTAAGTACATACAGTTACTGTAAATGTCTTTGACATATTACATAGGCCTATATGGTAATACTGTACTATTCTTCATGAATGATGTAATTCAATAAGAAAATGATAATAGACACTATGTTTTTGGTGAACTGTCCGAAGACAGGTTGGAACCTCATAAGTAACACCAATAAGACATCACTCATGAGGCAGCTAAGCCATGAGATAATGAGGTAGGGTGGCCAGTTCCCTTCACCCTCCATTGCATACATCGCTGACTAGTAAAAGTTATTTATGTATGATAGGTAAGACACTTTACATAACAGGAAAATCCATGGAAACAAACAAATATATTGAAATATACATATTTTTTTTTAGTTCAAGTAGCGGGGATCAAACCCGGAAATCCCCATCTTGCGCATACCCCTGAAGTTGTTAAATTAAAAATTACTAATTCTTTTATTTTTAATGACGTTTCATAGGTTTGAATAATATTTCAGGGCTGGCTAACATGCATCTTACTACTTAGAGACAATTCGAAAGAAAAAATTGTTATGTAAATATTATTTTTTCTAAGGAGGGTCTGTCTTCCTCTGAATGACGGGACGCAATTAAGATGAATGCTAACGTAGCACCAGTGAGAAGTCTTCATGGGAGATCCTTGGACGGTTTCCGTTGCAGATACTGCAACGAGATTGAAACCTTAGCACACGTCCTAGGATCCTGTCAGCATGGATAACTCCTGAGAAATTCACGCCATCATAACATCGTAAAACTAATAGCACAAGCCCTTAGAAAAAGATCCTTCGAGGTCCATGAAGAAGTGCACTGCGTTGCGTCTGAAGGTGGCGGAATTAGAAGAGCGGACATTGTGGCTATAGACAAGACTAATAGTAAAGGCTTTATACTGGACCCAACTGTTAGATTTGAGATGAGCCAGACCCAACCATCTGAGGTCAACAAAGAGAAACAACAAATTTATGAGCCTACTATTCCGTATTTTCGAGAAAAATATCAGATGGAAGGCACCTGGAAAGTACATGGTTTAATGATCGGAGTGAGGGGCACCATCCCACGATCAACTGTAAACACTATCAAACATTTGGAATCCATGAATCATTCCAAAAATAATTACTTCTAGCATTAAAGGGTCTGTGGCGATCCTGAAAAATCATTTATACGGAATACCATAATCCCCCCCCCTCTTTCTATCCGTTAGTGTGTGATTGTTACAATATTTGTACAAATTTATTATTTCTTAAATTTAAGCTCCTAGTTCACATTTCAATTTGACTCATCTATTTTACTATAATCATTATTATTCTTATATGTGTGTTCTGTGTTTTTGGCAACCCAGGATGCCTGAGCAGACTATTTCTTGGAAATAAATTATATATTAATTAATAATAATTTGAAATGTTCATTTTAAATGATAGATAAATACGGAAAACAATTTTAATTAAAGAATAATACTATCGAGGGACGTGAGAAAATTGTTAATATTAAGATTTGAGCTGTATATCGAATATTTCTCTGATAATTGAACACAGTACTAGCATAAATTTTATTGGTGCCACTGACAGCAAGACTACTTACATGAATGGAAAGAATGATATCGAGGATCCTGATCTTTGCCATGGAAATCTCCATCTTCACGTTGTGGCAATCGGGTTGGTGAAGCTGTCGATGGCTGAATTGGTACTGGAAACAATGCACTGCCATCTGAAGGTATGTTCGGAGTAGGTGGCTCATTCTGCCTACACTTGGGGTCATTACTCCCTGGGAAGCACTGTGGTGGCCTGACTTCAGTTTCGTAATAAGCTGTTCCATCACTTGTACAGTTCTTGCCTGAGGATCCAGGATAGCACCCAGGAGGATTAATTGTGGTAGGCTTTATAGTAGTTACAATTTCATTGCACTGAGGATCAGGTGATCCTGGATAGCACAGTGTCTGTGGGGGAGCAACTGGTTGACATCTTGGATCTTTGGACCCGGGATAGCATTGTGGCTTAGAAGGTCCAGGGGGCAAATATGTTGGAGGTTGTTGTGACGGACTACCGCATCTTGGATCGGGTGAACCAGGATAACAACCTGGAGGGGGAGGTTGTTCTTGGACACATCTGGGGTCATTGGATCCTGGATAACAAGAAGGTTGACATCTAGGATCTGATGATCCTGGAAAACATATGGGAGGTGTTATTGGTTTGGGAGTTGTTGTTTGAGGACATCTAGGATCTTGGCTTCCGGGAAAGCAGTTTGGAGGTTGTGTCAGACATTCACATGTTGGAGGATGTGACGTTGTATGAGGCGGAAAATAATTCGTTGGTGGAGGGGGTTTAGGGCATCTAGGATCAGTAGATCCAGGATAACAATTAGGTGGTGCTGGAGTTTGAAGACATTTCGGATCTAGAGAACCTGGATAACAGCCCGATGGTTTAGTCGTACCTACAGGAGGGAGATATGTTGCAGGAGGTCTTGGTGTTGGACATCTAGGATCTTTAGATCCAACAAAACATTGAGGTGGAGGAGGTCGTGTTGCAGGTGGGTACGGTGTTGGACATCGAGGGTCAGGGGAACCTGGATAGCACTGAGGTTCGATTGTAGTAGGTACGGAAGGTTTAGGGCACCTTGGATCATTAGATCCTGGGAAACAATTAGGCCGCGAAGTTGTAGGAGGAGGAGTTGGTCTAGGACATCTTGGGTCAGTTGATCCTGGATAACAGTTTGGCCGAGATGTAGTTGGAGGCGATGTAGGCCGAGGACATCTAGGATCTGTAGATCCTGGAAAACAATTAGGCCGCGAAGTTGTTGGAGGAGGAGTTGGTCTAGGACATCTTGGGTCAGTTGATCCTGGATAACAGTTTGGCCGAGGCGTACTTGGAGGCGGTGTAGGTCGAGGACATCTGGGATCTGTAGATCCTGGAAAACAATTAGGCCGCGAAGTTGTAGGAGGAGGAGTTGGTCTAGGACATCTTGGGTCGGTTGATCCTGGGTAACAGTTTGGCCGAGGCGTAGTTGGAGGCGGTGTAGGTCGAGGACATCTGGGATCTGTAGATCCTGGAAAACAATTAGGCCGCGAAGTTGTAGGAGGAGGAGTTGGTCTAAGACATCTTGGGTCAGTTGATCCTGGATAACAGTTTGGCCGAGATGTAGTTGGAGGCGATGTAGGTCGAGGACATCTAGGATCTGTAGATCCTGGAAAACAATTAGGCCGCGAAGTTGTAGGAGGAGGAGTTGGTCTAGGACATCTTGGGTCGGTTGATCCTGGGTAACAGTTTGGCCGAGGCGTAGTTGGAGGCGGTGTAGGTCGAGGACATCTGGGATCTGTAGCTCCTGGAAAACAGTTAGGACGTGAAGTTGTAGGGGGAGGAGATGGTCTAGGACATCTAGGGTCGGTTGATCCTGGGTAACAGTTTGGACGAGACGTGGTTGGAGGCGATGTTGGCCTTGGACATCTAGAGTCCGTAGATCCTGGGAAGCAATTAGGCCGCGAAGTTGTAGGAGGAGGAGTTGGTCTAGGACATCTTGGGTCGGTTGATCCTGGGTAACAGTTTGGCTTAGGTGTAGTTGGAGGCGGTGTAGGTTGAGGACATCTAGGATCTGTTGATCCTGGAAAACAGTTAGGACGTGAAGTTGTAGGGGGAGAAGTTGGTCTAGGACATCTAGGATCGGTTGATCCTGGATAACAGTTTGGACGTGGTGTGGTTGGAGGCGGCGTCGGCCTGGGACATCTAGAGTCGGTAGATCCCGGGAAGCAATTAGGTCGCGGAGTTGTTGATGGTGTTGGTTTTGGACATCGTGGATCATTGGATCCTGGATAACATGGAGGTCTACTTGGAGGACTTTCCTGACATCTAGGATCAGTGGATCCTGGGTAACATGTGGGAGTTTTGGTTGTACTGGGAGGTAGATAAGTGCTAGGTGGCCTTGGTGTGGGACACCTTGGATCTCTAGAACCTTCAAAACATTGAGGTGGTGGAGGCTTTGATGCAGGAGGATAAGGAGTTGGGCAACCAACTTCTGGAGATCCCGGGTAGCATTGTGGTTGCGCTGTGGTAGGCGGTGGTGGCGGTTTTGGACACCTGGGATCATTGGAACCTGGATAACAGTTTGGACGTGGTGTTGTGGGTGGTGGTGTTGGTCTTGGACACCGAGGATCAGTCGAACCTGGGTAGCAGTTTGGACGTGGTGTTGTAGGTGGGGTGGTTGGTTTTGGACACCGAGGATCATTCGAACCTGGGTAGCAGTTTGGACGGGACGTTGTGGGTGGGAGTGTTGGTTTTGGACAACGAGGATCTGTCGAACCTGGGTAGCAATTTGGACGTGGTGTTGTGGGTGGTGGTGTTGGTTTTGGACACCTGGGATCATTGGAGCCTGGATAACAATTTGGACGTGGTGTTGTGGGTGGTGGTGTTGGTCTTGGACATCGAGGATCTGTCGAACCTGGGTAGCAGTTTGGACGTGGTGTTGTAGGTGGGTTCGTTGGTTTTGGACACCGAGTATCAGTCGAACCTGGGTAGCAGTTTGGACGTGGTGTTGTAGGTGGGGTCGTTGGTTTTGGACACCGAGGATCAGTCGAACCTGGGTAGCAGTTTGGACGTGGCGTTGTGGGTGGGGGTGTTGGTTTTGGACACCTAGGATCTGTCGAACCTGGGTAGCAATTTGGACGTGGCGTTGTAGGTGGTGATGTTGGTTTTGGACACCTAGGGTCTGTGGAACCTGGATAGCAGTTTGGACGTGGTGTTGTGGGCGGAAGTGTTGGTTTTGGACATCTTGGATCAGTGGATCCTGGGTAGCAGTTTGGACGTGATGTGGGTGGTGGAGTTGGTTTTGGACACCTAGGATCAGTGGAACCAGGATAGCAGTTTGGTTGTGGCGTTGTGGGCGGAAGTGTTGGTTTTGGACACCTTGGATCAGTAGATCCTGGGTAGCAGTTTGGACGTCGTGTTGTGGGTGGTGGTGTTGGTTTTGAACATCGTGGATCATTGGATCCTGGATAACATGGAGGTCTACTTGGAGGATTTTCCTGACATCTAGGATCAGTGGATCCTGGGTAACATGTGGGAGTTTTGGGTGTGCTGGGAGGTAGATAAGTGCTGGGTGGCCTTGGTGTGGGACACCTTGGATCTCTAGAACCTTCAAAACATTGAGGTGGTGGGGGTTTTGATGCAGGAGGATAAGGAGTTGGGCAGCCAAATTCTGAAGATCCTGGGTAGCATTGTGGTTGCGGTGTGGTAGGTGGTGGTGGCGGTTTTGGACACCTGGGATCAGCAGTTCCTGGATAGCAATTTGGACGTGGTGTTGTGGGCGGTGGTGGTTTTGGACACCTGAGATCATTGGAGCCTGGATAACAGTTTGGACGTGGTGTTGTGGGTGGTGGTGTTGGTCTTGGACACCGAGGATCAGTCGAACCTGGGTAGCAGTTCGGACGTGGTGTTGTAGGTGGGATCGTTGGTTTTGGACACCGAGGATCAGTCGAACCTGGATAGCAGTTTGGACGTGATGTTGTAGGTGGGGTAGTTGGTTTTGGACACCTAGGATCAGTCGAACCTGGGTAGCAGTTTGGACGAAGTGTTGTGGGTGGTGGTGTTGGTTTTGGACACCTGGGATCATTGGAGCCTGGATAACAGTTTGGACGTGGTGTTGTGGGTGGTGGTGTTGGTCTTGGACACCGAGGATCAGTCGAACCTGGGTAGCAGTTCGGACGCGGTGTTGTAGGTGGGGTCGTTGGTTTTGGACACCGAGGATCAGTCGAACCTGGATAGCAGTTTGGACGTGATGTTGTAGGTGGGGTCGTTGGTTTTGGACACCGAGGATCAGTCGAACCTAGGTAGCAGTTTGGACGCGGAGTTGTGGGTTGGGGTGTTGGTTTTGGACACCGAGGATCTGTCGAACCTGGGTAGCAATTTGGACGTGGTGTTGTAGGTGGTGGTGTTGGTTTTGGACACCGAGGATCTGTCGAACCTGGGTAGCAATTTGGACGTGGTGTTGTAGGTGCTGGTGTTGGTTTTGGACATCTAGGGTCTGTGGAACCTGGATAGCAGTTTGGACGTGGCGTTATGGGCGGAGGTGTTGGTTTTGGACATCTTGGATCAGTGGATCCTGGGTAGCAATTTGGACGTGATGTGGGTGGTGGCTTTGGTTTTGGACACCTAGGATCAGTGGACCCAGGATAGCAGTTTGGTTGTGGCGTAGTGGGCGGAGGCGTTGGTTTTGGACATCTTGGATCAGTAGAACCTGGGTAGCAGATAGGTGGTGTAATTGGCTTTGGGGTTGTCGTTGGTGGATTTTCTGTTAAACATGGACAGAAAAACGGTGTTGTTGTTGGAGGATAAGTGGGACGTTCTGTTGTAGGAGGTTTAGGGCATCTAGGATCTGAAGATCCAGGATAGCACAGAGGAGGAGCTGTAGTAGGTGGTGGTGTTGGTTTAGGACATCTGGGATCATTTGATCCTGGATAACATGAAGGAGGAGCTATTGTAGGTGGCGATGTTGGTTTTGGGCATCTGGGATCTGTGGATCCAGGATAGCATCTCGGTGGTTGTGTCGTGGACGGTGTAATTGGTTTTGGACATCTGGGATCCATTGATCCAGGATAACATCTCGGAGGTTGTGTAGTCGGTGGAGGAGTTGGTTTAGGACATCTGGGATCCGTTGATCCAGGATAACATCTTGGTGGTTGTATGGTTGGTTGTGGAGTTGGTTTAGGACATCTAGGATCCGTTGAACCAGGATAACATCTTGGTGGTTGTGTAGTTTGTGGAGGAGTTGGTTTAGGACATCTAGGATCTGTTGATCCAGGATAACATCTCGGAGGTTGTGTAGTCGGTGGAGGAGTTGGTTTAGGACATCTGGGATCCGTTGATCCAGGAATACATCTTGGTGGTTGTGTAGTTGATGGTGGAGGTGGTTTAGGACATCTAGGATCCGTTGAACCAGGATAACATCTTGGTGGTTGTGTAGTTTGTGGAGGAGTTGGTTTAGGACATCTAGGATCTGTTGATCCAGGATAACATCTCGGAGGTTGTGTAGTCGGTGGAGGAGTTGGTTTAGGACATCTGGGGTCCGTTGATCCAGGATAACATCTTGGTGGTTGTGTAGTTGGTGATGGAGTTGGTTTAGAACATCTAGGATCTGTTGATCCAAAGTAGCATCTAGGTGGAGCTGTTGTAGGATTTTCTTGTGGGCATCTAGGATCAGTTGTACCAGGATAACATCTCGGAGGCTGAGTGGTAGGAATGGGACTGGGTTTAGGACATCTTGGATCGGTATTACCAGGATAGCAATTTGGAGGCTTTTGTGTAGTTGAAGGGGGCAAATATGTGGCAGGTGGTCGTGACGAGCAACGAGGATCGTTTGACCCGGGGAAACACGTTGGTTTATCTGGATATGTGGGCGGTGTAGGATGTGGACATCTAGGGTCAGCGGAGCCAGGCGTACATTGCAGTGGTCTTGTTGGAGGTGGTGTGGGACATCTTATATCAGTCGATCCGGGATAGCATTTTGGTGGTTCTTCAGGAGGAGGAGTCGGTCTTGGAGTTGTTGGACATCGCGAATCTGTTGAACCTGGGTAACATAGCGGCGGTTGTACCGTAGTCGGTCTTGTTGGACACCTAGGATCTGTAGATCCTGGATAGCAGCTAGTTGGTCTTGTTGTTGGAGGTCGTGTAGTAGGAGGGGGTGTTTGTGGCGGTGGTTTTGGACAGCGTGGGTCTGTACTTCCCTGATAACAAATAGGAGGTGTTACTGGTCTCGGCGTAGTAGTTGGACAACGGGGGTCGATACTTCCTGGATAACATTTTGGTGGATGAGTTGTTGATGGAGGTAAATACGTGATTGGTGGTTTGGCAGTTGTAGGTCTGGTAGGTGGTTTGGTTGTCGGAGGTGGACATCGAGTATCTGTAGATCCGGGGTAACAATTTGGAGGTCTCGTTGGCGGTCTTGTTGGAGGGGGTGGGCATCGAGGATCGGTTGAACCAGGATAACAATTCGGGGGTCTAGTAGTCGGCGGTCTTGTAGGAGGAGTTGGGCATCGAGGATCAGTTGAACCGGGATAACAGTTTGGTGGCTGTGTGGTAGGCGGTCTAGTGGGTGTAGGTGGACATCTGGGATCATTTGAACCTGGATAACAATTCGGAGGTCTCGTAGTTGGTCTTGTAGGTGGGGGCGGGCATCGAGGATCAGTTGAACCGGGATAGCAATTTGGTGGCTGCGTGGTGGGTGGTCTAGTAGGTGGAGGTGGACATCTGGGATCAGTGGAACCTGGATAACAATTTGGTGGCCTCGTAGTTGGAGGTCTTGTAGGAGGAGGTGGGCATCGAGAATCAGTTGAACCAGGATAACAATTTGGTGGTTGTGTTGTTGGTGGTCTAGTAGGTGGAGGTGGACATCTGAGATCAGTGGAACCAGGATAACAATTTGGGGGTCTTGTAGTTGGTGGTCTTGTAGGAGGGGGTGGGCATCGAGGATCAGTTGAGCCAGGGTAACAATTTGGTGGCTTTGTGGTTGGTGGTCTAGTAGGTGGAGGTGGACATCTGGGATCAGTGGAACCAGGATAACAATTTGGTGGCCTCGTAGTTGGAGGTCTTGTAGGAGGAGGTGGGCATCGAGAATCAGTTGAACCAGGATAACAATTTGGTGGTTGTGTTGTTGGTGGTCTAGTAGGTGGAGGTGGACATCTGGGATCAGTGGTACCAGGATAACAATTCGGGGGTCTTGTTGTTGTTGGTCTTGTAGGAGGGGGTGGGCATCGAGGATCAGTTGAGCCAGGGTAACAATTTGGTGGCTTTGTAGTTGGTGGTCTAGTAGGTGGAGGTGGACATCTGGGATCAGTGGAACCAGGATAACAATTCGGCGGTCTTGTAGGAGGGAGTGGGCATCGAGGATCAGTCGAGCCAGGGTAACAATTTGGTGGCTGTGTCGTTGGCGGTCTAGTAGGTGGAGGTGGACATCTGGGATCAGTGGAACCAGGATAACAATTTGGGGGTCTTGAAGTAGGTGGTCTTGTAGGCGGAGGTGGACATCGAGGATCAGTTGAACCGGGATAACAGTTTGGTGGCCTCGTAGTTGGTTTTGTTGGAGGGGGAGGACATCGTGGATCAGTTGAACCAGGATAGCAATTCGGTGGTTGCGTGGTCGGTCTTGGAGGAGCTGGGCATCTTGAGTCAGTACTACCTGGAAAGCAATTTGGTGTCTGTGGTGTACTTTGCGGACACCGTGGATCATTAGATCCTTGATAACATAATGGTGGTGTTACTGGTCTTGGGGTTGTGGTTGGACATCTTGGATCGCTGCTACCTGGGTAACAATTTGGTGGTCGCGTTGTTGTCACTGGAGGTAAATAAGTCGCTGGTGGTCTTGTGGAGGGTATCGTTGGGCACCTTGAATCTGTGGATCCTGGATAACATCTGGGTGGTTGTGTAGTTGTAGGTCGTGGTGGAGGTGGAGTTGGACAGCGAGGATCTGTCGTTCCTGGATAACATCTGGGTGGTTGTGTAGTTGTAGGCCGTGGTGGAGATGGAGTTGGGCAACGTGGATCTGTGGATCCTGGATAACATCTTGGTGGTGGTGTAGTAGGTCTTGGCGGAGGTGGTGTTGGACAACGTGGATCTGTGGATCCTGGATAACATCTTGGTGGTGGTGTAGTTGTAGGCCTTGGCGGAGGTGGTGTTGGACAACGTGGATCTGTGGATCCTGGATAACATCTGGGCGGTGGTGTAGTTGTAGGTCGTGGCGGAGGTGGTGTTGGACAACGTGGATCTGTGGATCCTGGATAACAATTTGGTGGTGGTGTTGTTGTAGGTCTTGGCGGAGGTGGTGTTGGACAACGTGGATCTGTGGATCCTGGATAACATCTTGGTGGTGGTGTAGTTGTAGGTCTTGTCGGAGGTGGTGTTGGACAACGTGGATCTGTGGATCCTGGATAACATCTTGGTGGTGGTGTAGTTGTAGGTCTTGGCGGAGGTGGTGTTGGACAACGTGGATCTGTGGATCCTGGATAACATCTTGGTGGTGGTGTTGTTGTAGGTCTTGGTGGAGGTGGTGTTGGACAACGTGGATCTGTGGATCCTGGATAACATCTTGGTGGCGGTGTAGTTGTAGGTCGTGGCGGAGGTGGTGTTGGGCAACGTGGATCTGTGGATCCTGGATAACATCTTGGTGGTGGTGTAGTTGTAGGTCTTGGCGGAGGTGATGTTGGACAACGTGGGTCTGTGGATCCTGGATAACATCTTGGTGGTGGTGTAGTTGTAGGTCGTGGTGGAGGCGGAGTTGGGCAACGTGGATCTTTGGATCCTGGATAACATCTGGGTGGTGGTGTAGTTGTGGGTCGCGACGGAGGTGGAGTTGGGCAACGTGGATCTAAAGAGCCAGGATAACATATTGGTGGAGTTGTAGGTTTAGGCGTTGTTTGGGGACAACCAGGATCTGTGCTCCCGGGAAAACATGGTTTCGGTGTTGGCTTTGTAGCGGGTGGTAAATATGTTGCTGGCGGTCTTGTGGAACATCTGGGATCAGTTGATCCTGGGAAACAATTCGGCCTTTGACAATCGGGGTGTGTAGATCCCGGATAACATTTAGGTGGCTCTATTGTTGGTTTCGGAGTAGATTGTGGACATCTAGGATCCGTAGATCCCGGATAACAGACTGGTAGCATAGTTGGTCTTGGAGTTGTTTGAGGACATCTTGCGTCAATAGATCCTGGATAACATCTGGGTGGTGCTGTAGTTGTAATTCTTGGAGGAGGTGGAGTCGGACATCGTGGATCTGTGGATCCTGGAAAACATCTGGGTGGTTGTGTAGTTGTAGGTCGTGGTGGAGTTGGAGTCGGACAACGTGGATCAGTGGATCCTGGATAACATCTTGGCGGTGGTGTAGACGTAGGTCGTGGTGGAGGTGGAGTCGGACATCTTGGATCAGTGGATCCTGGATAACATCTTGGTGGCGGTGTAGTCGTAGGTCGTGGTGGAGGTGGAGTCGGACATCTTGGATCAGTGGATCCTGGATAACATCTGGGTGGTTGTGTAGTTGTAGGTCGTGGTGGAGGTGGAGTCGGACATCGTGGATCAGTAGATCCTGGATAACACCTTGGTGGTGGTGTAGTTGTAGGTCGTGGTGGTGGTGGAGTCGGACATCGTGGATCAGTAGATCCTGGATAACATCTTGGTGGCGGTGTAGTAGTAGGTCTTGTAGGCGGTGGAGTCGGACATCTTGGATCAGTGGATCCTGGATAACATCGTGGTGGTGGTGTAGTCGTAGGTCGTGGTGGAGGTGGAGTCGGACATCTTGGATCAGTGGATCCTGGATAACATCTTGGTGGCGGTGTAGTAGTAGGTCTTGGTGGCGGTGGAGTCGGACATCTTGAATCAGTGGATCCTGGATAACATCGTGGTGGTGGTGTAGTGGTAGGTCGTGGTGGAGTTGGAGTCGGACATCTTGGATCAGTGGATCCTGGATAACATCTTGGTGGCGGTGTAGTCGTAGGTCGTGGTGGAGGTGGAGTCGGGCAGCGTGGATCTGTGGATCCTGGATAACATCTTGGCGGTGGTGTAGTCGTAGGTCGTGGTGGAGGTGGAGTCGGACATCTTGGATCAGTGGATCCTGGATAACATCTTGGCGGTGGTGTAGTCGTAGGTCGTGGTGGAGGTGGAGTCGGACATCTTGGATCAGTGGATCCTGGATAACATCGTGGTGGTGGTGTAGTCGTAGGTCGTGGTGGAGGTGGAGTCGGACATCTTGGATCAGTGGATCCTGGATAACATCTTGGTGGTGGTGTAGTCGTAGGTCGTGGTGGAGGCGGAGTCGGACATCTTGGATCAGTGGATCCTGGATAACATCTTGGCGGTGGTGTAGTTGTAGGTCGGGGTGGAGGTGGAGTCGGGCAGCGTGGATCTGTGGATCCTGGATAACATCTTGGTGGTGGTGTAGTTGTAGGTTGAGGTGGAGGTGGAGTAGGGCAACGTGGATCGGTAGATCCTGGATAACATCTAGGTGGTGGTGTTGTTGAAGGTCGTGGTGGCGGGGGAGTTGGACATCTTGGGTCTGTGGATCCTGGATAACATCTTGGCGGTGGTGTAGTCGTAGGTCGTGTAGGTGGAGTGGTTGGACACCTTGGATCTGTGGATCCTGGATAGCATCTTGGAGGTGGCGTAGTTGTTGGTCGTGGTGATGTTGTGGCAGGTGGCAAATAAGTTGCCGGGGGTCTGGTTGAACATCTCGGATCGTTTGATCCTGGATAGCAATTCGGCCTTTGGCAATCGGGATTTGTAGAGCCTGGATAGCATGTGGGTGTCTGCGAGGTTGGTTTAGGTGTTGTTTGAGGGCATCTTGGGTCAGGGGATCCTGGATAGCACCTGGGAGGTTGTGTAGTAGGTCTAGGTGTTGTTTGTGGACATCGTGGATCAGTCGAGCCTGGGTAGCATCTTGGTGGTTGTGTAGTTGGTCTAGACGTTGACTGTGGACATCTTGGATCAGTGGATCCAGGGTAACAAACTGGTACCGTTGTTGGTTTTGGTGTTGTTTGTGGACATCTATTATCAGTCGATCCTGGGTAACATCGAGGTGGTTGTGTAGTTGGTCTTGGTGTTGTTTGTGGACATCTAGGGTCATTGGATCCCGGATAACAAGTAGGTGACTGCGTGGTCGGTCTGAGTGTTGTTTGAATACATCTAGGATCTGTTGAGCCAGGGTAACAAACAGGGAGTGTAGTGGGTCTGGGTGTTTGTGGGCATCTAGGATCTGTAGAACCTGGGAAACATGAAGGTGGCTGTGTAGTTGGTCTGGGTGTGGTTTGTGGACATCTTGGATCAGTAGCACCAGGAAAACAAACAGGTACAGTTGTTGGTTTTGGTGTTGTTTGGGGACATCTTGGATCTGTGGATCCTGGGTAACACCGAGGTGGTTGCGTGGTAGGTCTGTGTGTTGTTTGTGGACATCTTGAGTCAGTTGATCCTGGGTAACATGAAGGTGGTTGTGTTGTTGGTCTTGGTGTTGTTTGCGGACATCTCGGATCAGGGGATCCTGGGTAACATCTAGGTGGTTGTGTTGTCGGTCTAGTTATTGTTTGAGGGCAGTTTGGATCGCTTGATCCTGGGTAACATGTGGGTGGGTGTGAAGTAGGCCTTGGTGTTGTATGTGGGCATCTTGGATCACTGGATCCAGGGTAACAAACAGGTATCGTTGTTGGTCTTTGTGTTGTTTGTGGACATCTGGGATCAGTAGAACCTGGGGTACATCGAGGTGGTTGTGTGGTGGGTCTGGTTGTTGTTTGTGGACATCTTGGATCAGTGGATCCTGGATAACATTTAGGAGGTTGTGTTGTTGGCCTGGGTGTTGTTTGAGGGCATCTTGGATCAGTTGATCCTGGGTAACACGTTGGTGGATGTGTAGTGGGTCTCGGTGTTTGTGGACACCTGGGATCAGTGGATCCAGGATAACATCTAGGTGGTTCGGGCGTGGGTCTTGGTGTTTGTGGACATCTTGGATCAGTGGAACCTGGATAACATCTAGGAGGTTGTGTTGTCGGCCTTGGTGTTGTTTGAGGACATCTTGGATCAGTGGAACCTGGATAACATCTAGGAGGTTGTTTTGTCGGCCTTGGTGTGGTTTGAGGACATCTTGGATCAGTGGATCCTGGATAACATGAGGGTGGTTGTGTGGTAGGTCTGGGTGTTTGTGGACATCTTGGATCAGTAGACCCTGGGTAGCATCTTGGAGATGTGGATGGAGGACCGCATCTTGGATCCGTTGATCCAGGATAACATAATGGTACCGTAGTTGGTTTTGTTGTTGTCTGTGGGCACCTGGGATCAGTACTTCCCGGGAAGCATTTTGGTGGTTTTGGCGTTGTTGTTCCTGGTGGTAAGTATGTGGGTGGTAATCTTGTTGTTGGCGGTGGACATCTTGGATCAGTTGATCCAGGATAACATCTTGGTGGACCCGTTGTTGGTTGCTCTTGTGGGCATCTAGGGTCTGTTGATCCTGGATAACAATTCGGTGGCTGTATCGTTGGTGGAGTTGGTTTTGTTGGAGGATTACATGCTGGATTAGTACTACCAGGAAAGCACACCGCTGTTGTTTGCACACATCTAGGATCTGTGCTACCTTTATAGCAGATAGGTGTTGTTACTGGTCTTTGAGTTGTTGGAGGTCGTGTGTGTGAAGGAGTTGTCTTTGGTGGGGACTCGGGCTCACCTTGACATCTTCCTTCGCATTCTCCATAACAAATCTGTAATAAAAATGTGTATTTTAAATGCCGTCCCTTTTCAGCTATGATTATTAAAGTTATCTAAGATAGCTTCTATTCAGTGATATTGAAAAGGATATGTAGAAAATCGTTTTACACCAAAAATGGAATCATAGTGACCTTTTGAACTGTCTTAAATGTTGTAATGGAAAAGACTACAATTTATTTTTATCTTGTTTGAATAATGAGGTACTCAGTTTTTAAATGTGCTTCAGCAAAATATTATGAGTGAAGAAAAGTTTTGATTTTATTATCAACAGTAATCTCACTAGAGGTTTTGATTTATCTAGAGAAAATCAAAACTCGAGTGGGATTTAATTGACTATTACACGATTAGAAGAACTTATATAAAGATTAGAAGTAACGAAGTACTCCAGTACAATAAAATATTAATTGACTTACGAAAATACAACTGTCTTCAAATGTATTATTGTACCATCTCAACATTACAAATATTACGCTAGATGCATGCTAGATGGCAGTAGTGAGTTATGATTACTAGCAATGACTTCGCGTCGAGAAGTTCTCGATCTATATCACGATGGCAGTGTTACTAGTCAAGAAGGCTTTGTTGATTCGGTTTCATTTTTATTAAAACAGTTGCATTCCACTTCAATTATCCGAATCCCAGTAATCAACGTCACTTGACAGATGATTTTCAATAAATCTTAATATTAAACATTCTCTGATACGTAACTATCCATAATATCATATAGCAGAAGCTATAACATAACCTAAATAATATACACAAATGTTAGAAAAGTTTTAATTAACGACGATGACATAAAAAATAAACATGAATAATTTTAAAAGGAATAATTATTGAATGTACAATTTTCAAATTTGAATGTGATTGGTAGTTCAATTGATGTTATATTGGACGTGTGCGTAATAGAAGTGGAACTCGTTGATGTAGGCCTACATGGTGTATTCTACTTATTCAAGATTTCCGAATGGTGCTCTTCATTTATTTGTAAATAGGATTTCAGAAGATGCATAGGTATGATCAATGATTTTTATTAATTCTTGTTCTTGAATGCCAGTGCGAGTCATATTTGAAACTGCTGTGCATCGACTGGAGTGGTTTGTAATTTCTTATTATTATTATTATTATTATTATTATTATTATTATTATTATTATTATTATTATTATTATTATTATAATATTTTTTTTTCACGTCCAGACCAGCGCAGTTTCAAATGTTGGCAAACAAAGAAACAAATGCTAGGGACGCGATAAAATTGTGCGATAAGCAGCCATGATTGGTTGAAATACGTCCTTTCGTACCGTGTTATTGGTCAAAAGTAGTATGACGTAGTAAAAGTGTAATAGTCAGCATAATAGAAACTGGTTTTGTCGATGCTACTGAAACATTCTAGACGTTTTAATTATTATGTATTTAAGAAAACATAAACAAATAATATACTAAAAGCCTTACAAATAAAAATCCTTATCAGACGTTTAATTGTGTTATAGTTACACAGTGAATAGCTCGTTTATAAGTCGTGTGTAAATTCCTTACTAATAATCGCTATATACGTCGTGTATAACAATATAACTACACAGCTACGTCATAGTATCGTCATTATTTTATTACGAAAGGTAACAGAATAACTGATATTCTCTATGGCACCCGATAATGTGCGCTAATATCAATAGCACCACAGGGCCTGATCGATTACCACGCTATATTTTGATCAAGGAGTACAGCCACAGCTACAATTATTTAATTATTCTGTGCTCTTTGTTTTGTTCTTCTGTGGTTACAAGGCAACCATTATCATAAAATGACAATCGATACGAAGAGCTGTTTGGGGCGGCCATTTTTTCTCTATATACAATGCTTAAACAGGGGTTTCGTGTGTATAACTACTGCAAAGCAGTTTCTATGTATAGTTATACGCTGCTTATACATCCATCGCTTATGCATGATTTATTAGAAACGTTTATTGTCCCAACTTTGTATCATAAGTCTCATATAAAAATTATACACGGTTTAATAGTGCGACTGTAAGTGACTGGAATTGTATATTTATTAATTTTATAAATGTGAATGATTTGAGTTTCTGGAAAAGTTCTGTTTGATGTATTTGAGTGTTAGCACTATAGGATGAACTGCTTTCTTATACAGGGACATCATTTTATTTTACTTCATTTTTTATTGTACCTGAGTTTTTGAATGTACTTCACTCCCACCCCTTCTACTAATGAAGTTCAACCGTCCTCCACACAGATCCAAGACCGCATATAGTCATAGTAGCCTTACGATCTGGTAAACAGTACGTTCCAAAAATATGTTCGCGTTTTCCAGTGACGGAACAGCTTTCAATATTGAATCATTTTCGCACAGGCACTGTCGTCCATTTGCCTATATCACATCTTGATTTCCCCCACTCGCTTCTATTCGCCAGGCTAGTGCCTGGGCTGTCTTAGCTCTTTTCTGAGAACATTAATTTCTGTTAGGAATTGGGCGTCTACGTAATATTATACAACTGTTTAAAATAACTTAAATAAAAGGGCCTCTTTAAGTAATTAACTGTCACGTGATTTCCTCCCTTTCTACGACATAACCACTTGGACGGACAGTAGATAGTATGTCTGAGTGATTTTATCTCTTCGGATCGGGCAGAAGTGAAGATTGAATTTACAGTACGTAAGGTACTCTTTTATAGAGTAGGTACAGAATTATTTCAATATGAGTTATTGATACAAAGTACGAACCTATAGTCGTGACGCTGTTATTTCCGGCGTGACTCCTCCTCTTTGCTTACGTCTTAGGAAGTGAAGGCTCTATAAAGTCTACGTAGGTAGTATCGTTCGCCATTTTTGTTCTTTCGTTGCCGAGCTACCATACGAGGAATCTATTTGGCACACCGTTAAACATTATCATGTCGTAGCTCCTATGATAATAAATCAAACGCACTGTAATTCAGCAAATAATTGAGCGGCAAATAACGTCCACGTGTGCTTTCTGCGAACGCCAACGAATGAGCCAAAATGGCGGGCGATTATATTAAGTATTTATCGAGCCTTAACAAATGAATAACGTCTTCTTCAGCGAATCACAAGACGCATACGTTTAAATGTAGCCGACCTGCAACGCGATTGGCTGCCGGAAATTAGAGCGACGGGACTATGGTACAGTAGTTTATAGTGCGATAATATGCACATTAGACCTGAAGCCTGTATCGAAATGAACGGCCACCATTTTAAAAAATGTGTTTAAATATCTATATTATGATTATTTTTCAATTTAACTTCATTCTCTATATTGTACGCTAATGTGCTGTAGACAGTATAATATACACTGCATAATGAATATGTCCGCATGGACAGCTCAGTTCGTGAGTAAAAACATTTAGCCTATTATTAATACTGTACTGTATTTTGATTCAACAAAAACCCAATGAAAATTATCAACTCAAAAGCGTGATATTTCCTACTTTACGTAAATGGATGAATTACTTTTCTTCCCTCCTATACCTAGTAAAGTGATTTGTTTGTATTTCACGCCAGTATCATCGAACTCCAGCCGTGGAAGGGGGTAGCAAACAGTGTTTCCGGTTTTCAATCGTTGATCCAAAGGTATAGCCAGGTTAATATAGGAAATGTTAGTAAAAATAAAATGATGTCCCTGTACTATGAAATGACATTAATAATTATTCTTGTCAGATGACCTGATTGTTAATGCAGGCGCTATTATAATCAAGGCCAGATAGTAATGTGCCTGGAGTGAACTAACAAGAACTATATTACGTTATAAGGTTATTCAAAAGCCAGTTCAAACTTTAAAGCTTTATAAAATTAATAATAATTTAGAGACGTAGAAAACTAAACCATTATTGTGTTAGGAAATTTTGGAGTTTATTTTAATCATCATGAACAACACAACAACAACAACATTCCACGTATTAGATCTAGTGGTCTGTCTCTATCCATAATTTTTTAGGCCTTCCTAAGTTTCTGTGACCTCTTGGAATGTATGATAAGATTCGTTTTGGCAAGCAAGTGTAGGATATTCTGGCAACATGTTCTTTTCAGTTCAGTCCCCGGAACAATTTTTCCCATGAAATTATTCAAATCTGCTTTACAGGGAGCTTTACCTGAAAGACTAGATTTGCATAATATATAGTCACTGTGTACGTTAACAGAAAACCACACAGAGATTGTGTGCACTCGATGTGGGTCTCTGGCGTTTCGTCAGCCCACGCGAATTGTGTGGATATAAAGGGAAAAATTGAGACGGTGTCGGGTGGAGTTCCCGGGTAGCTCAGTTGGCAGAGCGCTGGTACGTTCAACCAGAGGTCCCGGGATCGATACCCGGCCCCGGAACAATTTTTCCCTTGAAATTATTCAAATCTGCTTTACAGGGAGCTTTACCTGAAAGAATAGATTTGCATAATATATACAGTCACTGTATACGTTAACAGAAAACCACAATTCCAAGTCACACAGAAATTGTGTTCACTCGATGTGGGTCTCTGGCGTTTCGTTAGCCCACGCGAGTTGTGTGGATATAAAGGAAAAAATTGAGACGGTGTCGGGTGGAGTTCCCGGGTAGCTCAGTTGGCAGAGCGCTGGTACGTTCAACCAGAGGTCCCGGGATCGATACTCGGCCCCGGAACAATTTTTCCCTTGAAATTATTCAAATCTGCTTTACAGGGAGCTTTACCTGAAAGACTAGATTTGCATAATATATAGTCACTGTGTACGTTAACAGAAAACCACAATTCCAAGTCACACAGAGATTGTGTGCACTCGATGTGGGTCTCTGTCGTTTCGTCAGCCCACGCGAGTTGTGTGGATATAAAGGGAAAAATTGAGACGGTGTCGGGTGGAGTTCCCGGGTAGCTCAGTTGGCAGAGCGCTGGTACGTTCAACCAGAGGTCCCGGGATCGATACCCGGCCCCGGAACAATTTTTCCCTTGAAATTATTCAAATCTGCTTTACAGGGAGCTTTACCTGAAAGACTAGATTTGCATAATATATAGTCACTGTGTACGTTAACAGAAAACCACAATTCCAAGTCACACAGAGATTGTGTGCACTCGATGTGGGTCTCTGTCGTTTCGTCAGCCCACGCGAGTTGTGTGGATATAAAGGGAAAAATTGAGACGGTGTCGGGTGGAGTTCCCGGGTAGCTCAGTTGGCAGAGCGCTGGTACGTTCAACCAGAGGTCCCGGGATCGATACCCGGCCCCGGAACAATTTTTCCCTTGAAATTATTCAAATCTGCTTTACAGGGAGCTTTACCTGAAAGACTAGATTTGCATAATATATACAGTCACTGTATACGTTAACAGAAAACCACAATTCCAAGTCACACAGAGATTGTGTTCACTCGATGTGGGTCTCTGGCGTTTTGTCAGCCCACGCGAGTTGTGTGGATATAAAGGGAAAAATTGAGACGGTGTCGGGTAGCTCAGTTGGGAGAGCGCTGGTACGTTCAACAAGAGGGGCCGGTATTGATACCCGGCCCCGGAACAGTTTTTCCCTTGAAATTATTCAAATTATTCAGTCTTTATTGATTTTTGTATTGAATAATTGAGTTCATTTTTCATTGTTTGAGAATTTCCTCATTTCTTCTGTTGTCAATAGGTCTTTAGTTGGAAAATCATAACTACTTGTACTCATTTAACCGTTTAAAATTTTCCAGACTGGCTCGAAGGCATGTTGTTCTGCAGTCATTTTCCTTTTACAGCAGGAGAGTTCTTCTACTGATCAACTTCTAGTTGACAGACAGGATTTCGTATATGGCAGTGGGTCGAATTCAGAAAGAGTCCCAGTTAAATTGGTGAACATCAAATCAGCTACATGTTCCACCAAAAGATCATTTCTTATTGGGGTTACAATGTCATTCATGAAACTGAATGTTCGTTCATATTCATCTGTTGATATAGCAATAGTCTTCGAAGTGCAAAGAAGTGGCAATAGATCATCTGGCTTTCTTTCATAATTTCTATATTCTTTGTACTCCCTGAAAGCTCTAATAGTCTATTTGAAATAGTTTGTTTACTAGGAGAGGAGACTGCAGAGTAGGATGGGAAATATAAACTGCTGTGACCTGCGTCACCTTATCGTAATCGCTAAGGCGGTCAGTGGCTCTTGGTTAACGTGAGAGACTCGAAAACTTTTATCAATTTGGCAAATTAATTCGCCAGCTTTAATCATAAGCCTATTTACTATTTCTCCATCACTGAATTGATTTAAATCACAGGCGAGAAATTGCGTAACTAGCCAATAATATTCCATCACGTTGTCTACGTTTATTTTCTTGAATATTCTGGCGTTTCTCAAGATTACTTAATAGATTTGCACGTTCTCGACCTAAAATAATTTCAGAAAATCATATTTCGTTTTCTACGCACATTTGATATATTTTTTGTATAAATTTCTTTTGGAAATAATACGTGCAAACAACATTTAATTCCTCGTACGTTTCAATGCAGCGTGTTTAAGGTATAATGTCGTATTTAGTATACTATGCAAATGTTAAGATCATAAATTTTCTTCGGAATAGTACGGAAAAATAACATTTAATTTGTCTTACCTTCTAATTCAACATGTTCTTTATGACATTGTATTTTAAATTTATTAATGCCTAATAGGATTTTCGAGCATAACATACATCGTATGTTCTCCCCTTCTAAACAGCAAAAAAAACTCTTCCTCCCATTTCTCATGAAATAATCGTTTTCTAACGCGTACACACTGCTTTGATAATGCCATTATGCCACTACTTATATTGCTTATGAAACTGATATAGAACCTGCCCACGCCTAGGAGCTACGTGAGGGAGGGACGGGGTCTGTGAAGATGATGTCACTCAGAGCGATAAGCTCTGTGAAGGTCAGTGAGGCACGATGCCCATATATTCTTTATAGCCTATATCACATTTTGTCTGCTTACTTACTAAATGCAATAAAATTAATAATGCTACTTACTCAATGCTGCGTGTACGTGGGGTGTAACTTTAATAGTGGCAACATTGCTGCAAAAGCGAAACGAGACGGAGTTTGTTATTGTCACTTCTAGCACATGTTAGTCCGTGTCTGTCCTCCTCCCCCTTAAAAGGACTCTTACGTCCGACTCATAGCGCATGCGCTGTGGAGAGTTGAAGTTAGTCTCCTGTTGGTTACAGCTCTAAGGGCCGTATTCATAAACGAGACTTTGGATGAAGACTTCCCAAAGTCGACTTTCGTAGTAAAGTTTAACTTTGTTAAAAGTCCTATTCATAGACAGTACTTCTGAGACTTTGACTTTGACTTCGGTAAGTCGAGATTTGACGATCTTGTTCTAATGTTGGCAATCAAAATCACTGCCTTGTAAACGAATTAAATTAATAGATAGTTGAAATAGAGTAGGCATTGCCACAATCAAAGCCATCTTCTGAGTCACAAATCAATGAACAATTGAACATTGATACATGTTAAGCGATTGTTAACCGTTCTTGCAGCTTTATTCGAGGGCAGTGTGAAACTGACGTAAGTACAAAAATTGACATTTTTTGGTCTTTATACCAGTCAATAATAATATTTTGTTCTTCTACTTGGTCACAAAAATCGTAACTCAGTTCGAACAGTCTTGTATATAACACAATTCGTAACTACAAAACATGATGGCAGAGTTCATATGAAATAGTATTGCCTCTTAAGAATTTTTTTTGTGAATAAAACATCGATTGTACTTACATTAGTTTCACATTAAGCCCTCAAATTATTTCACTGTAAATAATTTTATTCTAAAGATATAGATGGTAAGAGATGCCAGCAATGACAGACTATGAAAGAGACATATCCTGCTGTCAGTTGGCAGTGTTACTCCCTGCATTTCTGCAGAAACTACTTAAAAATTATCTGAAATCAATATGCAGAAAACAGTATTATGACGACCGCAGGATTATAAATTAACTGCATATCCAACTGTATAACCTATCCTTTATAGAATTATTAAATACCGTACTCAGAATCATTATTAAGCTATCAATCCTTACCTACAGCGTAACATCGCGATGAAATAAATTGTATTATTTATTGGTGGAACAGATAATCCTTTTTGATTATTCGAGGATATTTAATACTGTCTGTTTATGAAATCTGCACCTTAATTTGAATTTATAATCTATAATGATACGGTAAGGAACATGAGAAGCTTTAATAATCTTCTGAATGTCCTTAATATTCTCGGAAAATTCAACAATTTTCCAAATATCAGCCATTTTTCTTATATCCACGAACGAAAGTCAAAGTCAAAGTCTAGATTTTCGGCGACTTCGAAGTAAAGTCGCCATTGAAGTTTACTTTCGTCAAAGTGTCGACTGTGAATAGGAAAATGGCGACTTTGTACTTTCCAAAGTCAACTTTGGTCCAAAGTCTCGTCTATGAATATGCCCCAAAGCGGTTGTGTTTCGCCATGTTTCGTCATCCTAACACATACCATCCCACAAAGACAGAATGTTAATGCACAGTATTTCCGTCATTTTTGGAACATAAGCTGAGACCAGCGTTACGAAGAAAACGCCCACACGTTTTTCAGAACCCTCCCATAATTTTGTAGGATAACACAAGGGCGCACACGGCGCATTCTGTAGCTGATTTGTACCGTCGCTGGGGGTGGGAAGTGCTTTTCCAGCCACCACATTCACCGGACTTAAGCCCCTGTGATTATGACTTAGTCCCAAAGATGAAGGAACCACTTCGTGACGTTGGATTCCGGACTGTTCCCGATATTCTGCAGGCAGTAGGGCGGTCCATCAGAAACATCAACAGAACAGGAGCTGCTACAGGGATACTACGACTTCCACATCGCTGGCAACGAGTTGTAGACAATGCTGGTTACTACATTGAAGGACTGTAGAAGTTTCACAGATGTATCACTTATATATTTGTAACAAATAAATAGTTGCCATTTTTAAAGTTACAACCTGTGTATTATATTTGTAACTTATCTAAATATTTAAATTCTGTGATATTGCCGAATAGAGAAGCTGGTTCATAGAAACAGACGAAATTTATAGAATTTATTTAAAGAAACAAGTGAATAATCTCTGGTCTAAGAGGAAAGCTGTCATGTTTTGTTCACGTACTTGCTGAATTTGTTAATTCCATTATTATTGTTGTTATTATTATTATTATTTATTATTGTTATTATTATTATTATTATTATTATTATTATTATTATTATTATTATGCTTACCTCAATGTTGCATGTAAGATATACTTGCATCTTATCTGGAAATTTAAATGCGGTGATGTTGTTGTAAGCAATTATGCTAGCTCCAGATGATCCTGTCTCTGATGTCCTCCTCCAGTATCCGATTAGTTTCGGTTTCCTGTTCGAAAGAAATTAATTTTTAAGTGAATTCTAGCATTTAAATGTATACGAAGACTTTCTTATTTCATCTGTATACCCTTGTACCTGAAACATGAAACATATCGACTCTCATTTGGTTATTGTTATTTAGGAGTTCCATGAAATTTCGTTGTAAAATTGAAGGGTTGATAACAAAAACCGGCCAAGTCCAAAATATTAATATTTCAGAAAACGAGAAAAAATTGTCCCTCACGTTTCTCATACAATAAAATAATCTGACATATTTTATATAGTTAGCTCATACATTATCAGACTATCACCAAACCCTCTTGTCTCTTGTGATATCGATTAAAGCTGTTTGCTTTTGTAGACTAGTCTTACTTGGGACATCCCTCGTTGTCCGTCAGCTGCAGCTTGTGGGTGTCCGAAGACTCATAGTCTTCTCCGTCGTAGGCCCAGCAGTCGCGGACTCGAATGTCGTACTGGTTCTCGTTGTCTTTGATGTACACCAGGATCGTCAGTGTCTCTCCGATCTTGATTATCTCGTTTATGGGCGCCGTCTGAAGAACACAAATCGTATTGAAGGGTTCAGAGCCATAGTGGGCCAAGCGTCATTTATTAAAAAAGGAGAAAGCAAGGGTTAAAGTTAAGTGAATACCATAGTTTAATGAAGATTGACATATCATTTAGTTTTAATATGAATACTTTATATTACTTGCTGTATTATTTATTTATTGGGTTATTTCACGACGTTTTATCAACAACTTAGGTTATTTAGCGTCTGAATGAGATGAAGGTGATAATGTCAGTGAAATGAGTTCGGGGTCCAACACCGAAAGTTACCCAGCATTTGCTCATATTGGGTTGAGGGAAAACCCCGGAAAAAACCTCAACCAGGTAACTTGCCCCGACCGGGAATCGAACCCGGGCCACGTGGTTTCGCGGCTAGACGCGCTAACCGTTACTCCACAGGCGTGGACTACTTGCTGTATGTTTCCATTGAATTATAGTGATAACTTCATTTTAACCCTTGTTTTCTACGGTTTTAGTAAATGGCGCTTGGCCCCACTATGGTTCTGAACCCTTCAATTCTTTAATATTTGAAACTGAGAAAAGGCTGTTAACATGCATGCAGGGCCGGATTTAGGTATAGACCGCTCCTAGGTAGTGCTAAAATTTAACGCTCCCCCAACTTCCACAAACAATTTATAAGCAGCTATTATACAGGTCATGTTTAGTTTAAATTACTTTGAAATGAAATGTTACAATTCATAAAACAATAAATTACTGGAATCAAAATACATGCATCTTACATCTGAATTGTAAAAGATTTCCTTCTCACAGAGAAAGTATTGTTATATCATCAAAGTCGATCTGACGAAGCACATCAGACTCGATACAAAGAAACGTATTGAAACTTATTCATTATTGAAACAAAATTGATATGTGAAAGCCAGGCTGTGGTTTATTTTTAACCATTGCTTGTTGGTGGTACAATTATTACGAATATTTCTTACTTCGGTAGGAAGTATAAAGTAAATTGAAAAATAATCTCCAACTCTGCGAAATAAACCTTTCATTATCGAATTATATAGTGCATATGCTGGAAAGTGATTAAATAGTATTGTTGACGATATACAGAATAGTGCAGATAAAAGTAGCCCGTGTTAAGTATAGAGTAAATACAGAAGAAAAATACAGAAGCGAAGTACTGAAAAGGACTCGCCTATCATAGAAGATGTTGAAAGTGACGACCTATGTGATACTTAAAAGGCATTTACAGTAGCGGTAAGTACTTAATTCCTTAATAGTACATTATGCAACGAGCCTAAAATGGTAGTAATTAAGACGCAAGTATGTTTGTTTATGAAGCGAGTTTCATAATTTTCATTCGAGCGTCTTAATTACCATTATAGGCGACTTTTTATGCTCGACCATATTTCTAACTTGAAATTATTCATAAGTTTCATGTTATTTTTATGTAGGCCTAAGTGACGAACGGAACTGACCTGAATTGTGAGATGTGCGCAGACGCGAAAGTATTGATTTTTTCCGAGGCACGAATATCATTGACCTTGATATAACCTAGAGAACATTAGTCTTGATATAACCTGGAAATTGATTTAGAATTGGAAAACGAGATGACAAATTGAATTTATTTGAATATTATTTACAATTAACGCTAATTATTATAGTAACAGATCATAACCTTCTGCGACAGTATTAGATTTCCAGCCTCCGTGACATTTCCCTAGTTGTCTTTCGATTGCATATCCGAGAATAATCGAAAACCTGAACTTTAATGAATAGGTGTACTTTAATGACATGCATTAAAGGACTGCTACCAGGTGTATAATTATTACATTTCGGCATGGTCGAGCATAAAAATAAACTAGTGGCTTGTGCAGCAAATGCTGCAAAGTAAGTTCGTTAGACGTTCAAATAAAAATTTTTCAGATTTATTTTCAATGAAGAATACTTGTCTTTTTGATAGTTATTTGTTTCCATAATAATGAAACATACTCCCTCTGAATGGATTTTTTTAGGCCAAATACTTTTTCTTGAACTTATCCACCTTCAGTTTTTAATAACAAATTGAATTGAGCTCTAAATATGTCGGCAATCCTGCAGGTCACGGCCTTCGTGTAATAGCCTATTGTTTATTGTAATGTGTGTTTTGTTCTGAAATTCAATGAAGTCGGCCGTGATTCAATAAAATTAGTTCTCAAAACTGACAACAGATGGATTTTGGAAAATAGGAAAATTATGTAGGAAAATTGACATTTCACTGAAAACTACTACTTTTCCGAAAAACTTTGGATTCCAAGCTTCAAAATGAGGGGCCATTTATTAAAATCCGTTCAGCCGTTTTCCCGTAATTTCCATTACCAGTTCAAATTATATATATAGATAATATTTTGCAGTTGTTTTCTTGCTATGTAAAACTTACTGTATAGTCAATGATTACATTTCCAAGGCGGTTTAAGTGCGAAGTTATACTGAATTACATATCATCAGAATAAGAGCTTTGCTTTTAAAACTTACTGTAATCAGAATCAAAGTCACGAGACTTCGATGCACCAATGAAAACAACTGACCAGCAAAAATTTCCAGAATTACTGCTGACTGAGGAAAGTTGTTAGAGGAAGGAGGTGTGAGATAAATGTAGGGTATTGTTATAAAGGGTGCGTCAGAAAGAACGGATGGATTTCAAACTATCGATACGCAACGAGGAGAGAGATATAGTGAGGGGGACCACGACTGTTGGGTCAGCCATAGAATGCAGTTTCAGTTGAGAATATGGTGTTGGTCTGGTGTACAACGTGCTTTCATCGTAGAGACATTGACGAAATTCTATTGCACTGAGATTGTCCGAGGCTACGGTAAGATCTCGCGCCTTGCGACTTCATTCTTTGGGACCATTTGAAGGCGTAAGTTTGCAAACATCGATCACATACACTGGACAAACTGAAGACAGCGATTCGCGAAGAAATCGTGGCAATTGCACCAGTTATTACTGTGAAAGTGATGGCGAACATCAGAAAACGCCTCGATGCCTGTATTGAAAGCCAAGGACATCATATGGATAATGTTGTTTTCCATAAATAAACTGCATGTATTGGTGAATATGTTGATAACAATACATTTTTGATTTGATGAATCTTTACAATTTTCTTGCCATGTGAAATCCATCCGTTCTTTCTGACGCACCCTGTACATAGGCTTCGTAATTCGTCTATCTATAAGCTGGAATGAAGTTGCCTGATTCGAAGTATATGTGACGTCACAGCGCAGGTATAGGTATGTTCGTATACAAAATGAATATGAACCGTCTGCCTTCTCGTTCTACTAAGTCGAAGCCGGGACGCAGTCATAGTGAGTAGACTTACCGATCACTGCTCTTACTAGTCGTATTATTTAAATGATTGCATCTTTGTGGCCGATTGAAGGTTCATTACAGAGGTAAAATGCCTTAGGTAAGACGCTCAAGCTTGTACTTTTGCAGGGCATAGTTGAGGATATTTGAACTAATATTTTCACTGTCAATATAGATAACATTACATGTAATTGCATTGTGTAAAATAAACTTAAAAGTGACAAAACCAGTAAGACACTGCATACCAAAAGGCACAGAAAGTGCGTTAAAGGTAAACCAAAAGATCCAGTACCATAAAAATCTGAAAATCATGAAGATATCAACTCGAAGTTAAGCATGGATTTGTGTACCCTACCATGATGTTCAGTGCCAACATCCCAGTTAATAAATCAGATAATCTACATTTCAGGAAATTTCTAGAAAAATACATAGAAAATTAGTGGATTTTCAGTGATAACCGACATATGCTAATATCCTAATGAAACACGAAAAAAAAAAATCAGACAATAGGAATATCCTGTATTACATCATGCACCAATAACGTCATGTGCTATTGAAAGAATTTCTTCAATATAAAATAATTTCGCGTATGTTCATGTTCCGAAACTTACGAATGCACGTTATTATTCACTGCAAAGATTACGACGAAAATGAAAATCACGGCTCAAGCATGGGTTTGTTACTTGTAGTATAGCTTCAGAATGTCGGGAGTTGACAGTTACTCCAGGAACACGCAGCGACGACGTGTTTGTTTATATCCTTATCCGTTGCATTTTCTGTGTTCGGCGTACTATTTATCCAATGTGTCTTGAGCTACCTGGAATACGAAGTCTAGTTATACAGTATGCAGGTTTAAGCGCACAGGTAAATACTGTATTATTATTATTTTATATATTATAACTTATTTGTAATGCCGCTGCTATAACACATAGGTACTACAAATCCATACTTGCAAAATAAAATGTTGAATAAGACACAAGTACGACATAATGTCAAAAAGTAAAAATAAAGAAGCAGGACGCTCCCAAGTTGCAGCAAAAAGTAAGACTACACTCCTGTATTACACTATATAAAATAATTTTTTATTAGCACTTAAAGAATAATCTGAAAAAAAAAAAGTAGCGCAGAGAATTTGAAAGGCATGTGGAGCAAATTTTAGGCAACCATTTTGAGTATTCTAAGAGAAGTAATAATTTTATATGTAGCCTACAAAAAATTTAATAATTCTTGTAATTTTAAATGAAATGATATTAACTTTTGAATACAGAGGTTATTTATCCACAGCATGATATGTGTACAAATTTTCAAAGATCTATCTCAAACGTTTGAGGAAATTCAAATTTCACATACGTAAGTGAAGGCCTACTCTTAAAATACTCGAAAAATGTGTGTCAATACAGAAAAGATAAGTTAATATTTGGATGAAGCACGTCAAAAACATCAAAATCAGAGCTGTGCTTCGCGTCGAACGGGCGTCTTCCGATCACTGTGCCCCGCTAGGAGGGGATGCTCGCATTCGACATTGGCAGTGTTCGTTTGGCTGTGATTGAACGCAGGTCGTTCGTTCTGTTAGATATTGTGCGGTAAAGGTAAGCAGATATTCATTAAGGGAATGTATATACTGTAGATATACAACACGTACATAAAGAATAGGAAATCGTGTAATAAGATCAGGGAAAAATTCAGAATTATCCTAACAGACCAGTAGGCTAATCTCTAGGCCTCCTATAATATTTAGGCTATTTCATATACTCAAGGGAACAGGTTTTTTAAACGGTATAAAAAGAGAAAAACAACGTGTTCTTACGGAGGGGAAAAAAATCGATGAAATTGGAGCAGCGGTCTTGAAGCGTAGCTCTTGCAAGTCTCTGAGATGTTTAGGACAGGAGACAGAAATTTGTAAAGTATCTGTAGGAGTGGCAACAAAATTATTGAAAATAAAACCGTAGAGAATTTCAGTATTTCATTAATTACAGTGCCAAAATTACAATATTAGGCTTAAATTTTGTAATATGATGTTATAAAAAAGTAAATAATGAATAAATTGATCCCAAACGTTAAACATAGTGTAAAACGAACTCCTATTTGAGAATTGAACGAAAATACACAAAAAGGAACTAGGTTCATTATAATAGAACTGATTCGTGTGAATAACAATTTCTTGAGAGATTATGAAATGTATGTGTAAGAGAAAATGGACCACATACAACATCATCTCTAAGCAGGGTGAGTATCGAATATTGTGTTATACTGTATATTCTTAAGTTTTAATCCAGTAAACTCCTGAGAGCTTGCATTCTCGTTTAGCGGAAGAGACCTGGCCGCACAAATTCCTGTTCTAGATGTCTCAGATGATCTTAAGTCTGGTTAAATGGGAGTTTTTGATTTGTTTACGAGTGCACTTCAGATTGATGTCTATGTGAGCTTTTGACTTGTTTACGGGAGCGTTTCAAATTCATGTCTATGTGAGCTTTTGACTTGTATACAGGTGCGGTTCAGATTGATGTCTATGTGAGTTTTTGACTTGTATACAGGTGCGGTTCAGAATGATGTCTATGTGAGCTTTCGCTTACTTATAGGTGCGCTTCAGATTGATGTCTATGTGAGCTTTTGACTTGTTTACGGGTGTGCTACTGATAGATTTCAATGTGCGTTTTTGACTTGTTTACGTGTGCACTTTAGATCGATTTCAATGTGGACTTTAGATGATTTCAGTGTGGACTTCAGATCGATTTTAATGTGCGATTTTGACTTGTTTACGTGTGCACTTTAGATCGATTTCAATGTGGACTTTAGATGATTTCAATGTGGACTTCAGATCGATTTTAATGTGCGATTTTGACTTGTTTACGTGTGCACTTTAGATCGATTTCAATGTGGACTTTAGATCGATTTCAGTGTGGACTTCAGATCGATTTTAATATGCGATTTTGACTTGTTTACGTGTGCACTTTAGATCGATTTCAATGTGGACTTTAGATCGATTTCAGTGTGGACTTCAGATCGATTTTAATGTGCGATTTTGACTTGTTTACGTGTGCACTTTAGATCGATTTCAATGTGGACTTTAGATCGATATCAGTGTGGACTTCAGATCGATTTTAATATGCGATTTTGACTTGTTTACGTGTGCACTTTAGATCGATTTCAGTGTGGACTTTAGATCGATATCAGTGTGGACTTCAGATCGATTTTAATATGCGATTTTGACTTGTTTACGGGTGCACTTTAGATCGATTTCAATGTGGACTTTAGATCGATTTCAGTGTGGACTTCAGATCGATTTCAGTATGCGCTTTTGACTTGTTTACGAGTGCACTTTAAATCGATTTGAATGTGCGCTTTTGACTTGTTTACGGGTGCACTTTAAATCGATTTGAATGTGCGCTTTTGACTTGTTTACGAGTGCACTTTAAATCGATTTGAATGTGCGCTTTTGACTTGTTTACGAGTGCACTTTAAATCGATTTGAATGTGCACTTTTGACTTGTTTACGAGTGCACTTTAAATCGATTTGAATGTGCGCTTTTGACTTGTTTACGGGTGCACTTTAAATCGATTTGAATGTGCGCTTTTGACTTGTTTACGAGTGCACTTTAAATCGATTTGAATGTGCGCTTTTGACTTGTTTAAGAGTGCACTTTAAATCGATTTGAATGTGCGCTTTTGACTTGTTTACGAGTGCACTTTAAATCGATTTGAATGTGCGCTTTTGACTTGTTTACGGGTGCACTTTAGGTCGATTTCAATTTTCAATTTAGATTGATTTGAATGTGCGCTTTTGACATATTTACGGGTGTACTTTAGGTCGATTTCCATTTGCAATTCAGATTGATTTCAATGTGCTTTTGACTTTTTTACAGTTGCAATTTAGATCGATTTCAATGTGCAATTTAGATTGATTACAATGTGCGCTTTTGACTTGTTTACAGGTGCACTTTAGATCGTTTCAGTGTACATTTTAGAATGATTTCAGTGTGCACTTTAGATCGATTTTAATGTGCGCTTTGACTTGTTTTTGAACACATGTTTCGAATGCTCTGTACAATACTAGGAAAGGAAATCATATCCACTTTTACCGAATGTAGGTACAGGGTCTCAGCAAAAGTGTATGATAATTGAATTCTTAATCACTAAAGGGCTTTGTACGATAATTCAATTCTTTATCACTATAGTGATCAAACCAAGATCTTCTTAGCCTATATGCCGATTACGTACGTCTGCCTTTTCACTGATATATGGGAATTATTTTTTTTAAGTTAGTTTCGGTTGGTCTTCATTAAGTTTTGTCTTAGTTTAGTACATAATTTACAATGTTTGAGTTAGAGACATGGTTTTAAAATCATCTCAAATATTCCTTCATAAAAGAAGACAAATGACCAAAATTGAAGATAAAAGTAGTGAATATAAAAATATTGATACAGATGTACCACAAGAAAGACGAGGCCCGGGGTTGCCTGCTCTAAATCTGGGTACGCAGCGAACCTTAATATAGTCAGCCGGTGTAGGTTTGGGAATGCACCTAGCTTGAGAATTAACGCAATAGATCGTAACAGGTCGCCGTTCTGGACCATAGTGCCCCTCCCGTAAATTCCATTTCATTCCATATAAATAATTTAAGTTGGTATGCCATGTCACTGTCTTCGTAATTGCTTCTTAATTTTAATGCAAGTTGTATGAGCATAATGCTGTTTTCTCTATCATGCAAATAACTATAGCAACAGAAAACACCAAACTAAGTAGCTCAACAACAAGTGACGTCAGTTTCATTATTTCTATGACGATAAGTACTTTCACTCATGACCTTATGGCGCTTTTAATTGTTAGTTGTGCCAGTTTTGTAAAGACAGGCCTCTCTTGTTATTTCAAATAGGACATGATGAAAAGTGTCGCGTGAATAAAGATGCACAAATATGTTTGTTTTAATGGCAGTGCAGTGCGCCTTTTACGGCAGCATCTTACGGCCTCAGAATTTACATGCATGACAAATGAGGAAGCGATAATTCTGAGGTTGCAAGTAATTAAACGTGTTGAATTTATTCTTACCAGACATGCATTTATAATTTCGTCTGCCTTTGTAGGACGCGCTTGCTACTTCAGTTGTAATAAATCGGTAAATATGCAATAACAGGAAATCAAACGGTTGTCTCATATTTCTCTATTATTATTTTGTCACTGATTAATTTTCAACTTCTTTACTGTGTTAATTTTTAGGAAATTATCTAGGTGACTACTTTCGAAGTGTTGTTAATGAAGTTCACTTTTTGATTTTGCAACCATGTGTCGGGATTTAATTTTTCTAACGTTTTGAAGCTACAGACACTTGCAAGTTCCTTCGTTTGAAGAATACAGACGTTGCCTTTTCTGTTGGCTTTCTGTCTTTGGCTATTCTAAACAAATTTGACCACGAGGATGAAGCTCACATGATTGCAATTTTATTGACGTGACTACATCTTTCGTGGAACTATAAAAATTGGAGATTTATCCTTCGAAGAGATGGAAAAATTCAAATATCTTGGAGCAACAGTAACAAATATAAATTATACTCGGGAGAAAATTAAACGCAGAATAAAGAGTTTACTGCAAGAATGATGGATGTCACTTTCTTGTCAAAAATGAACCTAGACTGTCAATGCATAGATTAAGACATATACAGAGGTGTGAAAATTATTAGAATAATCTTAATTTTAAAGGTTTTTTAATAGTTCCTTCACAAATATTCATTGAATTGATGAATATTGGTATATAATATTGCTATACTGATGTAGGATATATTTACTACTAACAATGCCGGAAAGCATTGTTGTACATTGGAATTTTTCTTATTTTACAATTGTTATGGGAATTCAGAAATTATTATATTATGTTGGAGGAATTGGAAACATCAAAAATTAATTAAGAAATGCTTTAAACAAATTGTTCTTTGCGTTTACATTGTTGTGAAGGTTCAAATGAACGTATACATCTGTTTTGTGCATATAATTTTTGATGTTTCCAATTCTGCCAACATAATATAATAATTTCTGAATTCCCATAACAGTTGTAAAATAAGAAAAATACCAATGTACAACAATGCTTTCCGGCATTGTTAGTAGTAAATATATCCTATATCAGTATAGTAATGTATACCAATATTCATCAATTCAATTAATATTTGTGAAGGAACTATTAAAAAACCTTTAAAATTAAGATTATTCTAATAATTTTCACACCTCTGTAGAATGTACATAGAGAGTTATATCACAGTCTAGTATATACAGTCGCGAAGCCCAATACGTAGTAAATATGCAAACATTAGATAGTTGCTCACCACTAGGATCGCTAATATCGCCTCATTTACAGGCAATGCAAAATAAGTACCGTCACAGTCTATTGTTTCTAGCACCCTCAAAACTCAAGCTTCGTGACATATAGTAGACTGTGGTTATATGATATTAACACTGATAGTCATTGTCCCCAGTAATGATCGCAAAATCACAGTTAAGCTTTGAGCGCTAAGCATTTCAAACTTTCAATTGCTTCTCCTGCAAAATGTATTCCAAATGACATCCATCATTCTTGCAGTGGACTCTTCATATGGGAAATGCGTGTTATTATTCGGTTGAGAAGCTTTTGTCATCTAGTCTGCTGTCAAAAAATCTGAAAGTTGGAATTTATAAAACAGTTATATTATCGGTTGTTCTTTATGGCTGTGAAACTTGGACTCTCACTTTGAGAGAGGAACAGAGATTAAGGGTGTTTGAGAATAAGGTTCCTAGGAAAATATTTGGGGCTAAAAGGGATGAAGTTACAGGAGAATGGAGAAAGTTACACAACGCAGAGCTGCACGCATTGTATTTTTCACCTGACATAATTAGGAACATTAAATCCAGACATTTGAGATGGGCAGGGCATGCAGCACGTATGGGCGAATCCAGAAATACATATAGAGTGTTAGTTGGGAGGCCGGAGGGAAAAAGACCTTTGGGGAGGCCGAGACGTAGATTGGAATATAATATTGAAATGGATTTGAGGGAGGTGGGATATGATGGTAGAGACTGGATTAATCTTGCTCAGGATAGGGACCAATGGCGGGCTTATGTGAGGGCGGCAATGAACCTCCGGGTTCGTTAAAAGCCAGTAAGTAGTAGTAGTAGTAGTAGTAGTAGAATACATCTTTCGTGTGCTTGGTACTATGTAATGAAACCAAATGTCATGATTTTACTAATTGTTTGTTTCATCGTTGCTAAACTTCTGAACCGAAACGGTGTTGTTGAAGTTATGTAGCCAAAGGACTAAAGTATGTTATGCTTATGCATCACTTCACACTCTTCTCCGTCGTTGTGAGTAACCAAAATGACTTTGTAGAGCAATGTTCTACGACATCCAGGGGCCTACATCTCGTCAGTGGATAGTCGTAAGTCGGCCAAACCGGTATCGTCGGATTCATCTAGTCGAGATATAGCTGAAACAGTGTACTTATCTTATTTTTAACTTGTTTTCTTTCAGCTCTGAACGAAAATTGTAAAAAAAAAACTCATTTTGTAAAATGTCGGACTATATGAAACGAAAATATCAGAATTACTAAAGATGACAACAGACGAATATAGCAAAGCCTGATGAATCTAAAAATATCCCTTTGATTCCGGTCGAACGACAGACACAGCAGTAAACAGCTGACCAATGCAAAGGAGCGCGAGATTGGCGCGACGCTCTCTGCCGTGGAACGATACAAACGCCGTTCGTAGGACCTAGACGTACTCACGCGGAAACCTTGCGATTGTTTGCCCGCCACAACCTACTTTTCTTTTTTTTCAAATAGGCTTGTTAAATTTTTGGGTGGATGAAAAAATTGTTTCTTCAGATTCTCATATTAATGAACTCCTGACTTGACATAATGTTGTCCAAATAGGCTCTAAGAACTAAGACCCCAACAAATTTTATTGCTGGAAGAAACATTAATCGTATCAGTGAATTTCGTAATGACTTAAATAGGAAAATGGAAATTATTTGTCGTCATATGGTTGAATTATTAGTTTTACCCTATCAATGTAAGAAACGAAGATGGCAAACTACGTACAGTTTTACTTTGAGGGTGACGTACTTACATTTGGAAACTCGCCTCGCTGAATGTCCATCCAGCAGTCGACAGTTCCTGTAGATACCGGCACGGTAACTACCTCCAACATGTCCACTACGAATGGTTGAAAGATCACAGTCTTCTCCTTCCGATCCGATGTAGCACATGATATCTTTCTCGCTGTATCCCAAATTTCCTGAAAATAATCACAAAAATAATATATGAGTAGAGGAGAAGTTAGTGTTCTAGATTGTAAAAATGTATTATGTGTTCTCAATAGTTTCCAGAAATTTGCACGAAAACAGTCTATAGGCCTAAGGTAGAATGCTTAAAATAGAAGAGTGTATTAAAGAACAATTAAATTCTATTATCCGCTGCAACATCTCTGGTTTCTCTTCTTTACCAGCATTGAAGTCGCCTTGTTCTTCAATCGAATAATCATTCTCAAGCTGCTACAATTTATATATTTGTTTCATTCTGCACTATGTTCCTCAAAACATGATATACTTTTATAAGATACTTATTTTCTATAATATAGACATCCGGGATTCGATCTGAAGAGCCTAATATCCTGAATTGGGTTTTTCGTGATTTCCTAAGTCCCTCCAGTGCCGCGACATATTTCCTTTCCAATACTGCAATCTTTTTTTTTATCATGATATTTGTGTACGTTTCTACCATCTTTCGCGACAGACCTGCCATCTTTCCGGGAAATATCGCAACTGAGTTGTGCTCCCTCTATCATTCACGCCATGCAGCACGAAGCGGCAAACTTTGAATCTAATAAACACATGCCGTTGACGCCGTTCTGTTGCAGAGGGATTGTGTTGTCAGTGATTTTCTGTTTAATGTTAACCGTTATAATTATTCATATCTATAACCTGACGAAGCTTCAGGCTAGGCTGGGTAAGCTGAGCTTTCCCAAACATTTTCGAAGAAGGGACAAGATCAATTTAGAATTTAGTTAATTAAAAACAAGAGCGTTTCCGCGTTTCGTTTACCTTTTAGCGACGTTAAGCACGGTCTAGATCACTATTGAAGTTGATGCCTACTTGACTAGCTAAAAGATTCAAGTCAAAAAATAATCTGTTAGTAACTATTGCAAAAATATAAAGTAAAAAGTATTTATTAACACTATTTTACAGCAAAAAATATTAAACATCTTCTCAATTTACACCAAACATAACCAATATTCTACATTCACCTCAACTCCAGGTTCTTTCAGATTTTCACTACTTTCCACGCTTTCATCGCTTCTTCTTGCAACGTTTATTCTTTTAAGTGCCAATGAAACAGTCACAACACTTCTTGTGGACATCTTTAATCAAATTGCTTATCTATTGCATGCAACGATCGCAGCACGTGTAAAGTCAGCTGATTTGAGCAGCAACACAAAATGTCTGCCACTTCCGGCAAAGAACACTGCCGTATCTCGAGATGTGGCGGTTTTAGGGCTGATGGGTGTAAGAATAAAACTGTCACATCTCAGATGTGGCAGTTTTCTACTATTTGAGTTGTAAGAATGCTATGAGAAGAAAACTAAATTACGTGCAGTAGAATTGCTGTTTATACGATACGGTAGTTTTACAGAACACGGACTTGATCATAGGCATTTATCTGCACCAAAATAAATCACAAATCATTTTTTTTTACTTGTGGCAGTCTTCCACCGGGGGTGCGATATGCACTATGCGTCCAGTGGCTTTCTATTTAGTCTGATGGAGATGCCAAGATATTTGGCAGTCGGTTAATACTCCAGCTCTTTATCGCATATGTTAGTTACACTTAGGGATTCTTTTCGTCATGCACTTCGTGAGACAGCCTGTGTTTTTATCAGCATTTAAGGTCAGTCGCCATTTCTGAAACCATTTTTCCAAGAGATGAATGTGAACTTGTAGGGTTATGGCATGGATCGGATGTGTAACGTAAGATCACAGTCTACTATATACAGTCGCGAAGCTTGGGGTGATTTTTTGCAAATCTCGTGATAAAGCGCTCCAAGCGGTTAGCAACTAGAAACAATAGACTGTCCACCAGGACCTCCTATGAGGTCCTGCTGTCCACGGTCGACTTTGGACTGTATCGTATTTCCATCGAGTGCTAGCTCGTTGCGTATTTCACATTGATGCTTGTGAAATGTTCGTTATTGGTTGTATTGAAAATGTTAATGGCTAAAATACAATAATTGGAATAATAATATTTTACTAGAGACATAGAAAAATTAAGTTTGTTTTAATGAAAATTATTGATCACGTTTTATTTTCAATTCTGGTGGGATTATTATCGCTTAGGCCTACTTTTTTTTTTCAAAGGATATGTTTTTAATTATAGCTGTTAATTTTGTTGTTATTTTTATTTGTTACTTTACTAGAGACGTAGAAAAAGTCTGTTACAATAAAATTTATTGATCACGTTTTATTTCCAATTCTAGTGTGATCATTATTGCTTAACCTCATCCCACTTTGTTAACTACGTAAGCCTATACTACAAGTACCGGTACACGTAAGTTACTCCATTAATTCATATTTCCATTATTATTGCTGTAAAGGGAAATGCAAATTAATATTTATTGGTTTCATAGTTAATTATCGCTATAATCTTGAATGAGTGAAGCGATTATAGTAAATTTCAGTTCGTTTTGCACAAACAAAAATAATATTAACCTATTTCTTGCAGGTATTTTCGAGTTTATGGTGGAATTTAATATACTTCATTAAAATAATAAATTAACTTTATGCATTTAATATTTCAATAATGGAAGGAAGGTGTTAATTTTTCCAAAAGAACACGACAACGAAAGTGTAACATATTTTGTCGTATGCTAGGAGAGAGAACTGCGATGATGAGGCGATAGTAGCGATCCTAGTGGTGGGCAACTACCCATGTTTGCATTTTTACTACATATTGAGCTTCGCGACTGTATATAGTAGACTGTGGTAAGATGTTCCGATTGTTGCCACCATTGACTGGCATATTCACTTATATAAAGTTCAACAGTCTCGAAAATATACAGTGGAAGCTCTTAAGTTCGACAGAAAACAAGTTCGACTGCTTACGTAGGAGAATTACACATGCCCCTATAGGGGCACTAAGAAATCGGTTTACCATTTTAATGGGAATTGGTTCTGTCTCTTGTGGTGATACTTTTGTTAAAGGAAAACATAATATTTTATTGATTAGGATATCCATATTTAATCACTGATTTTAAATTAATGAACTCTTGTTTTTCTATTTGAGAATTGTGCCGTTTGTGAGACGGAACTGTCGAAACCCACTGTGGTACTACTGTTCTCCAACCAGGAGATCAGCCGTGAAAGGAATGTGCTTACTATTGCGTCATCTATCGGAGGGAAGTAGATAGATAATATTACCGTTATAACGTCAGTTTAAAAATCATGCGCTCTCCTGCATATGTTATTTCCTGTATGGAGGGATTAAAAGATCAGGGGCCGTATTCATAGGCATTTTTAGGGCGGGCTTCCGGTGGATGATCAGCGTTTTTCATATTCATAAACCAGTGTTAGCGATAGGATATGATTTGAATTCTGTACTAGTAACCAGTGGATAGCCGGGGCTAACTTAGTACGCTCGTAGCGCGTGCTGCGAAATGCCTATGAATACCACCCCAGGAGATTAACAGTGATCTAATTTTGTAACTAGGGTAGTATAATATGTGTGTATTAATGTTATCATTTGTGCTGTGAGAGCTAGCTAATAGAGATACGAGTACCCACGAGTGTGACCTTATGACATCTTATGACATCAACATTCATTCACAGCATTACCCCGCTTCGTCTCATTCCCCAGACACTTTCTGGTGGTTGGAGTACAGTAGAAGCGCATACACAAGTCTCGGGACGGGTAGGAAATGCAAGTACAGTACTGTATTCGTTGATGGATATAACCAATAAGAATTTGTATTCATTTCACCTGCCACACCTACTACCCTTATTGGACTGAACTTTCAATTCTTCTCAGTCGAACTTAGGAGAGACCACTGTACATTAAGTTGGAGGTCTTTCTATGTTATTTGTCTACGCTTGATAATCATAGTTTGCTGGAAAAAGACAGAAGAGGGCGAGAATTTGGCGAAGATGATGAGGAGAAGGATTTGGATGTAGGGTTGTTGAACTTGTGTGCTTTCAAGGACCCGCACTACCTCAAGCGGCAGTGCAAACTCATCGTGCTCTATATTGCATCATGGAATTGGTGAAGTGAAGGCCGCTCACGCGAGCGAGCGAATTCCCTGCTCCAGTTATGCGTGAAGATCAAGGCAGAGCACTGACCTGCACCGTGTCGTCTGTCTGGATGACGATGATGTTGTCGACCGTGCGGCCGAACCCTCCAGACGGCGTGGTGCCGCAGTCATGGAGCGGGATCACGAAGCTGTAGGAACTCTTCGTGCCTCCAGCCTGCACGTACCTGCAACAGACGCCCGCCGTCAGCGTGTTCTAATTTTTATAGTGAATTGCTATTAACCATTATTAAGAAATATTTATTCCACGTCTGTCACAAGCCTCGAATGAAATCAATGCTCGGACGCTGTAATTTTAATTAAGGATAAGGACCTATAGAAAATTTTTCTTCTCATAGGCCTATTATTATAAGTAGAGTCACTATTTCCGTAACTTAGTTTCATATCAATATATCTTCTTCTTCTTTTTTCTCTCAGTGTAACCTCTCCCTTCTAGGTGCATTTACACGACCCACGCCACCCGGGCCTTACAAGGCCGCGACCTGTCGGGAGAGGAATTAAGCTGTGGATCACATACATACTTTTTTTGACCACACAAGGACATGGAGGGCCTCCCGGATGAGGGATCAGCTTTATGCCAGGGCCGCCTCCGATATAACACAAACATTTAAGATATTACACATTATTCACTCAGACACATATGAAAGGATTAAGGGAAGGATCGCCGTCCATGGCCGGACTTTCAAGAGGTACAATCCCGGCATTTGCCTGGAAATAACTGAGGAAACCTCAGGATTGCCGGCCCCTGGGATCGAACCCCGGACCTCCCGAATGCGAGGCCAGCCCTCTACCACGCCGCTAGCCCGCTCGGTCTATGTCAATATATGAAGCCTTTTAAATACAATTGTGCGAGATCGTGCGTATTTGCTTGGTTTCCACACAAAACCAATCCGCGGAAAGTCTAAAATTCCACATTCAGTATTCCCAACCTAACACACATAACAATTTCCCTCTTCTTACCGCTTAAGTGACATATTGATTTTACTGCTTTAGGTTTTTAACATATTATTTCTAGAGACGTTCAATATAGTAATAATTATAAGTTGGAAACTTACCACTGCAATTTCACCTAAATTGCACTGTTAATTATTGTTTTTAAATATTTGAAAAAATTAAGTAAACTCTACAACTCCAATAAAGTTACTGCATTCGTGATGCAAGTAACATTAAGGAAGCCGTGAAAAAATCAACAAGAATCCAAACTCATCATAGACTGGGGGAAAAAAAGACAGACGTATATCACGGCCTGCTGGAGTATAGTAAACACAGAAAACATTTTAAAGCAACAATGTTGAAGATAGATATTTTTGTTTTGCAAATTTGCCTTCATTGAACAGAAACCAAGATGGAGATTTCATTGCAACTAATTAGAAATTCCTCTTTCAGGTATGTAATAAACGATCTTCGCACAAAATAATGTACGATACACGAGCGGTATGTTTTCTTTCAATTCTCGGAAATTAAAAAAGCTCAACTACGTTTCACTTTTTCAAACTTTTCCTCGAACATGAAAACTTCGACATACCGCTCTTGTAACGCATATTACTATTTCACTTTTTCTCCTCATAGTGCAGTCATAGACATAAAAATGCAGTATTATAAAGAAAATGATAGGGCTATACCTGCTCTCAAGAGTATCTCAGAATCACAATTCTTGTCGTAAATGTACGCTAAAAGTCTGGTAATCAATTTTGTTTGATAATTTTTAGAAATTTTAATTTATATATTTTTATTTTGCATTTTTATAAGCAGGAAGAAAAATCTATTTTTAACTTATTCTTTAATTTGAAATTGAATAATCTCCTCTTACAGAATTATTTATGTGTAATTTGAGAACATGCCCTGAAAATCTTATTCAATTATCTCTGTTATTGTCTGAGATATTACATATTAAATGTTGAAAAATGTGAAATAAACAAACTCCGGATATTCAATAAAGAAGTTTGAGCACAGAGTAAAGGGCCTGGAGCGCAGCGGCCATTTAAAAAATGCGTAAAAACAATTATTTTCTCTCTAACGACCTTAAAATTTCGCTTAAATGAAGTCAATACTATGAATTATTTAGGCCAAAATAAAAAAAAATGTTAATTTCGACACACATTTGGCCATTCCTGTAGATTCTTCCCCATAAGAAGAAGACATCGCCCATTAAATGATTTATAATAATGAAAAACTAAATACAGAGTGTTAAAAAGCATTAACAATTCTGAGAGGTGGTAGTATTCATCAAAACAAGAAAAAATTAAAATAAACTTTTGAACAAAACATGAGGTTAGAAATTGGTATCGTAGGAACAGCGTATCTTCTGATGTGAGCTCTTTGCATTTTTTTTCTTGGCTGTATTGTTTACTGCAGAAACCAAATGACTGAACACCTCGTTTATCCTTTGTTTACTATATTTCCGTTATGATACTGTATCTGACATACGCTTGAGCCCAATTCGGCGATCCTCCAAAATCGTATCATGCACGGAATTGATACTTTCTGGAGTGGTCAAAGTAACTGATCTCCCTGCACGTGTTCATCTTCTATCTCCGTTCTTCTCTTAAATTTCGAAACCCAACTTTTGTTATGGCGTACGACGGACATAGGCTTACAGTATATGATCCTTTTCCACATAATATCCTTGCTGGACAATCTTTCAATACCAGGTACTTCATCACCGATAGATCATCAATTTTATCAAAATTAAACTTTCCGCATAAATTTCCTTGTCGGACAGTTGTGTCAAATATAGGTACTTCATCACAGATAGATCCTCAATTTTATCAAAATTAAACTTTCCGCATAAATTTCCTTACCAAACAATTATTTCAAAAATAGTTACATCATCACCGATAGATTCCTCAATTTTATCACAATTACGTTTTTCGCTTAAATTTCCTTGCCGGACAATTATTTAAAAAATAGGTACTTCGTCACAGATAGATCCTCAATTTTATCAACAGCAATCTCACTAGACGTTTTGATTTATCTAGAGAAAATCAAAACTCGAGTGGGATTTAATTGACTATTACACGATTATAAGAAAGTATATAAAGACTAGAAGTAACGAAGTACTCCAATACAATAACATATTAATTGACTTACGAAAATACAACTGTCTTCAAATGTATTATTGTACCATCTCAACATTACAAATATTACGCTAGATGCATGCTAGATGGCAGTAGTGTCTTTATACAGACACTGTAATGATTACTATTCAATAAATCTTAATATTAAACAATCTCTGATACGTGACTATCCATAATATCATATAGCAGAAGTTCTTTTTATCCTCTCAGAGCAGAAGCTATAACATAACCTAACTAATATTCACAAGTGTTAGAAAAGTTTTAATTAACGACGATGACATAAAAAATAAACATGAATAATTTTAAAAGGAATAATTATTGAATGTACAATTTTCAAAGTTGAATGTGGTTGGTGGTTCAATTGATGTTATATTGGACGTGTGCATAATAGAAGTGGAACTCGTTGATTTAGGCCTACATGGTGTATTCAACTTATTCAGGATTTCCGAATGGTGCTCTTCATTTATTTGTAAATTGGATTTCAGAAGATGCATAGGTATGATCAATGAATTTTATTAATTCTTGTTCTTGAATGCCAATGCGAGTCATATTTGAAACTGCTGTGCATCGACTGGAGTGGTTTGTAATGTTATATATATTTTTGACGTCCAGACCAGTGCAGTTTCAAATGTTGGCAAACAAAGAAACAAATGCTAGGAACGCGATAAAATTAAACAAATGCTAGGGACGCGATAAAATTAAACAAATGCTAGGGACGCTATAAAATTGTGCGATAAGCAGCCATGATTGGTTGAAATGCGTCCTTTCGTACCGTTTTATTAGTCAAAAGTAGTATGACGTAGTAAGAGTGTAATAGTCGAAATTAAACTTTCGCATAAATTTCCGTGTCGGACAATTCTTTCTAAAATAGGTGCTTCATAACCGATAGATCTTCAGTTTTATCAAAATTAATTTTTTTATGTAACATAATTTCTTTGAAAATTCACAATACAGAATTTGGTAAACTATTTATCACTAAACATTAAATAACTATTAATCAAATATCTTACGCTTTCCCATGACTATAACGAAGGTACAGTGCCAACTGTATATTAATAACACATCATGGTAGTCCACACCTGTGGAGTAACGGTCAGCGCGCCTGGCCGCGAAACCAGGTGGCCGGGTTCGATCCCCGGTCGGGGCAAGTTGCCTGGTTGAGGTGTTTTCCGGGGTTTTCCCTCAACCCAATATGAGCAATGCTGGATAACTTTCGGTGCTGGATCCCGGACTCATTTCACCGACATTACCTTCATCTCATTCAGACGTTAAATAACCAAATATGTTGTTAAAGCGTCGTAAAAACACATGATAAAATAAAGGATCTAAACTTTACTGAGATAGTCCTGGTTGTAAAAACTACAGAGATGGATTAGCAACTTTTAAATAAGAATGCTTAATAATATATTTCTATTATTGGTGTATAAATATAAGTGAAACTATGAAAGTGATGGAATAAATGAAATAATTGTTGTGGTATTATGATAATTATCATAACGGTGGTGGTGATTATTAATTTGAACATGCTATTTGAAAATAAGCTTCATTGGATGTCTACATACAATGAGTTGAGAGTACGGTATATCATTGTTCTAATGTGTTACGAGTATAAAGGCAATCCTTAAAAAGTTGGTTATGAGGATCTAACTTATCTGTCGCAGAGATGAAGTTTACACATATCAGTTACAACATATTCTCGCAGTGATATCTCAATGCCATCTACTTTCGTCCAGGCTCATTTTTCTATCTCTTAAATCTTGTCGCCTCTCATTGTGTTATTATAACATACGGAATATTTCAACCCTTTCACTTTCGTCCGAGGTACAGCCCAGATCAAGAGATGAGCGCACTTCCTCACGACACAAATGTCAAGGTCTTCCCAGATAACCACTTCTATGTGGAAACACTTATCTCGACATATACAGAGGAGAGATAATTACCCTGTATTTAGGATACATCATGCATGTAGCTGTGACGTGCCTTCACACTTACGTTATTTTAATAAAGAACGAAGGGGTCTGTGCCTGAAATTCCAGACTGGTTTCTGAAATACAGCATCTCCGAGAATGAATGGTGCAGTTTCATGAAGTTATATTCAATTTCAGTCCATAGTCTGACAAAAACGTCCGGAGTAACGTTTGAAATTGCCTGTCTGATTCTTTGCTTTAATACTACAAGATTTGAAATGTTTTCATTGTGAACCTTATTTTTCACATAACACCAGAGGAGGAAATCTAATGGAGTAATATCAGGACTTCTTGCGGGTCACGGGATGGGTGCATTTCAGCCAATCCACCGCCCTGGAAATCGACGATTCGACTCTTGCACATGATTAGCAGAGTGGGGCGGTGGTACATAAACATTAAGGAGCATTATGGTGAAATAATGCAGAAAAATGAACAAAATCCACTTTTTTGTTTTATGATCGTAATTCTACAGCGCCTGGGAAAAGTGACATAAGTCAGTTTCCACAAACCTTTTTTGATAATTTATTGACAATTTACGGAACAGCTGCTCGCTTGGAAAAAGAGACGTAAGTATTTCTCGCATTACAATAATTCATACAGAAAAAAATCAAATCTACATAAACCAGTGTAAGTTGTCAATAAATTATCAAAAAAGGTTTGTGGAAACTGACTTATGTCACTTTTCCCAGTCACTGCAGAATTATATTAGAGACTGTTAAGTGAACTAGCCATATATATACCTTTCGGCTCAACCTCCTCTTGACTGAGGGAAAAAAGGCTTTGCTTATCCTTCCTTTCGTCGAATTGGAGCCCCCTCTCCTTCTCTCGTGTCAGAATAACTTCTCTTGGTGTTTTGTTGTAGACGAGTTCACTATCCTCTAACGCCTCTGTTTTCGCCAATCTGTCTGCTAGTTCGTTGCCCAATATACCGGAATGTCCTTTGACCCAACCGAAGTGTATTATCCACTTGGATTGTGTTAATTCTATAATTTTTGTTTTTATTCGCTCAATTATTCTGCTCCGTTTGGATTTGTTACTCAGTAGGTCTAATGTTATCTTGCTATCAGTGTATATGGCGACAAGCTTATCTTCGTCTGATCGGTCTTGGATTGTGTGTGTGTGTGTGTGTGTGTGTGTGAAGTGAAATAATTCTTCAGATTGAAAGGGATGATAAGGTACACTTAAATGAGTACAAAACCCATACTACGTTTTGTGTTTAAATTCACGGTCCATTAGAAAATTAAGTTGGAAGTTTCGGAAGTCTGGCAACATAGCCGCTAACACAATCTTATTTCTTCTCGTAATGCAGATGTAAGAGGTCAACGAACTCAGGTCTATCTCCCTACGTGAACTTTCCCCACCTTCCTCTCTGGCTACAACGTTGCAATCTGGTTACATTGTTTAGTGGCTTGAAATTGGTGGTTTTAAAATTAAATTTACACGAAAACCATTCGCGTTATTGAAATACGCTGTAGAGATAAATTATTCTTCATTATATTTTCTATCGATGTGGACAAAAATTACGATCCTACTCACAATAGTTACCGAATAAGAGAGGGTGTTAAATATTAGGGAAAAAAAAAATCCTGAGAAAACTTTGAACTTTCCACCAATATGGTATTACACTTTCTTGTTACATACAACATGAGCTATTCGCTCTGAAAATCTGCAAGGTTATTGCACTTCCATTCTATACAAGGTGTATCTAAATTGGTGTCAAATGTTTCGGGGATGTGTTCGTAACACCAAAACATTACAAAAAGTTCATATGAACATTGGTCTCAAAATAATTTATTTCAGAGTTACAAGACAAAATTTAATGTTACAAAAATTGCTCGAAGCGGCTTCCTTCTGCTTCGATGTGTCCCCTAAACCTGCGTTACATGCTCTGGCGTACTCTGTTGAAAATTCCTGGAGTTTTTCGTATTTAATGAAATCCAGTTTGGACACGCTCTCAGAATATCAACATTAAGTACAGGAGTCGCCTAAACCAGGGACTTTAAATGTCCCCAGACGAAGAAATCCATTGGATTCAAATCAGGCGATCGAGCACGCCATGCAATGAATCCCCTTCGACCAATACATCTTTAGGGAAATCGATCATTAAACAAATTACGAACTATCAGACTGAAATGAGCTGGAGCAGCATCGTGTTAAAACACATTCGTTGGATGACGTCCAGCAGCACATCTTCAATTAAATGATGCACATCATTTCGTTCTGTTCACTCACAGAATACATTTTCTTCTGATTTCTTTGCTCTACAAAATACAAACAAACAAAAAACCACCAAACAATCAGCGGTCAATGAAGGGACAAATCCTTTAATAACTCCCTAACGAATGGTTTTCAGACCCATGTTCTAATTAACTTTTTAAATTGTTTTGATGTTAGGAACACGTCCCCGAAATATTTGACACCAATTTAGATACACCCTGTATAATGGCAGGATCCTTAACCTTGCGTTATTCTCCCAGACTCTATGAGCGTGGTTCATAAATGTCGCTAGTGTCTAGAAGGATAGACCCACTTAGTTCGTCAAAGACTTTTCATATTACATCACAGACGGTCAGTCTACATTACATTCTGAATGAATGAATGAATGAAGGAATGAATGTTGAATGAATGAATGAACGAATTAATTAATTAATTAATTAATTAATTAATTAATGGGTGGATGGATGTGTGTGTGAGTGAAATGAATTATTATGAGAATGACAATAATTTGTTGTGATGTCACACAAGAAGAAACCCTGTGTTGTCTGAACCATAGAGTGGATCGACCGGGATTTGATTCCGAACCTCTTGACATAAGTCCAGTGCACTAGCACTGAGTCACCGTGGCGGTCAACTTTCAAATTCTTATACGCCAGATTTGAAGTTACTTTCGTCTTTGTGTTACAGAAAACGTGATACAAAGTACATACAAGCACAGAGAGGGAAAAGAAATTGAGATTACGTATGAATTTCGCATTAACTACCATCTTTCTCTAATTAAGGTGAAGGTGATTTTAAATATGAAGTAATTTTTCCGGTCGACATTTAAGTCATACCACCAGTGTAGTGATCCCAATTAATGCAGTTTGTGATAATTGTAGTAGAATCATGTTGTCTACATAAGACATTACCCTTACAAGTAAATATAGTACTCTAATAGCATACTGTCACTTTTTAAATGTACATTATTATTAATTATTTTAGAGTATTTTCTCACAGTCGGGATTGAAAGGGAAGTCGTTTTCCTTGGCCCGCATACGGACCCTATTTTATACTGTAATTTTTCCGCATGAAGTTCTTACGTGTAGTGAACGATTAAAATCTGCATCTGGCAAATGTGATTATTACTCACGACTAAAGCCCGGATATGTACTAACTAGTTGATGGATGAATGGATGAATGTGATTATTACTCACGACTAAAGCCCGGATATGTACTAACTAGTTGATGGATGAATGGATGGAAGCCCATCGGATCGCAAGTGACCCCTGGTGATTCCGTATGAGGATATTCACAGCGAATTTTTTGTAGGGTGCTGCAGTTTCCTCCTAACACTTAGGGCCTACATCTATCTAAATCTACTTAAACCTAAGGACAGGATGAACACCCATGCCATACTTATAGATCTATATCCATGTAGGAAGCAGTGGCGTAGCATGAAATTTTGAGCAGGGGAAGCTAACTCAAGTTGTCTTTCATGCAATATGAGAAAACGTATTACAAAAATACAGTCTTAAAATAAATAGTAGTCAATTTCAAGTCAGCAGTCGAAGATTGGTTGGAACATCGTAAGTAACACCAATAAGGCATGGCCTCAAATGATACGTAGTAAAATATGATTTCACAGTTTACACATATCTCTTAACAAATAGACACGTATACGTATAACATTAGCTCACTCCCTGTCATACTTAGAGAAATCACAATATTAGTATCATTACGTAAGTATGCGTCTGTCTTTTGGTTGTGTCCTTCATTGACAGCAAGGAAGTCGGTCATTTGTTTTTTAAATCACCCTTTTGTTCGTAACGGTCATTTGTTTTTTAAATCACACTTTTGTTCGTAAGTCAGTCTTGATAATATAATTGTCCTAAAAAAAATTCAAGTAAATCAGTGTCAGGAACTGTTATTTCGCTCATTATTTATTATATCAGCCACAATGCACACTAACACTTCAACTGAACACAACTGACGAAAAGGGATAACTCGGAAACTACTTATTTTAAATGTTTAAAGCTAGCTTCTTGCGAACCTTGCGACTAGAGTAGTTTAGTTAGAAAGGGATGGAAAATCTGCGGGGTGGATTACTCAGAAGAAACCAGTCTGCTTGGAAGCTGGTGTGTACAGGCTTCTTGTTAACTGCTGCATCATAAATCATCCTGAGCTGCCGCATCACAATATTTAACGCGTAAATATAAATTCTATTAAAATTAATAAATAATTTTCTCCATAAACTGCAGGTTTATTATGAAATTATTATTAACTGGGGAAGCTAAGCTTTTTAGCTTACATTGACGCTACGGCACTGGCAGGAAGATATCCTGCCTCGCGTGTGTATTTTCACCCAATCCCCCATTCTTGTCGCAACCCTACCCAAAAGTACACATCAGCGAAAAATAAATGTTATCAGTCTTCTATAAGGTAGGCCTACTAGTAGCCTATAGGTCTCAGGCTCTTGTATTTTTTATGGAATATAGAATGTGCTATGTGGCACAAAAGCCACTTGAAAAAAGCAATATTATTTTTAAATAGTAAATATAGAATCATCACAAAGACAACAAGGACCACGATAAGGACCACTGCATGGATCGCGTTAAGGACCGCGTCATGAACCACAAGGACCACGATCCACGCTACAAGTCGTGCTAATTACTCAATGCAGTGCGGAACTTTGATCTATTAAATACAGTTTCTACCAAAAATTTGACACCCCTTCAAAAGAGATGTTTCACTTTTGTCCTCATACTTATGTCGAAACCCCTGATGTTTATATACAGGCCAAATTCCTATGAAAAATGAAGATTTTTTACTGCAAATTTAATATCTCTATCCTGCACTGGCAGGAAGATATCCTGCCTCGCGTGTGTATTTTCACCCAATCCCCCATTCTTGTCGCAACCCTACCCAAAAGTACACATCAGCGAAAAATAAATGTTATCAGTCTTCTATAAGGTAGGCCTACTAGTAGCCTATAGGTCTCAGGCTCTTGTATTTTTTATGGAATATAGAATGTGCTATGTGGCACAAAAGCCACTTGAAAAAAGCAATATTATTTTTAAATAGTAAATATAGAATCATCACAAAGACAACAAGGACCACGATAAGGACCACTGCATGGATCGCGTTAAGGACCGCGTCATGAACCACAAGGACCACGATCCACGCTACAAGTCGTGCTAATTACTCAATGCAGTGCGGAACTTTGATCTATTAAATACAGTTTCTACCAAAAATTTGACACCCCTTCAAAAGAGATGTTTCACTTTTGTCCTCATACTTATGTCGAAACCCCTGATGTTTATATACAGGCCAAATTCCTATGAAAAATGAAGATTTTTTACTGCAAATTTAATATCTCTATCCTGCACTGGCAGGAAGATATCCTGCCTCGCGTGTGTATTTTCACCCAATCCCCCATTCTTGTCGCAACCCTACCCAAAAGTACACATCAGCGAAAAATAAATGTTATCAGTCTTCTATAAGGTAGGCCTACTAGTAGCCTATAGGTCTCAGGCTCTTGTATTTTTTATGGAATATAGAATGTGCTATGTGGCACAAAAGCCACTTGAAAAAAGCAATATTATTTTTAAATAGTAAATATAGAATCATCACAAAGACAACAAGGACCACGATAAGGACCACTGCATGGATCGCGTTAAGGACCGCGTCATGAACCACAAGGACCACGATCCACGCTACAAGTCGTGCTAATTACTCAATGCAGTGCGGAACTTTGATCTATTAAATACAGTTTCTACCAAAAATTTGACACCCCTTCAAAAGAGATGTTTCACTTTTGTCCTCATACTTATGTCGAAACCCCTGATGTTTATATACAGGCCAAATTCCTATGAAAAATGAAGATTTTTTACTGCAAATTTAATATCTCTATCCTGCACTGGCAGGAAGATATCCTGCCTCGCGTGTGTATTTTCACCCAATCCCCCATTCTTGTCGCAACCCTACCCAAAAGTACACATCAGCGAAAAATAAATGTTATCAGTCTTCTATAAGGTAGGCCTACTAGTAGCCTATAGGTCTCAGGCTCTTGTATTTTTTATGGAATATAGAATGTGCTATGTGGCACAAAAGCCACTTGAAAAAAGCAATATTATTTTTAAATAGTAAATATAGAATCATCACAAAGACAACAAGGACCACGATAAGGACCACTGCATGGATCGCGTTAAGGACCGCGTCATGAACCACAAGGACCACGATCCACGCTACAAGTCGTGCTAATTACTCAATGCAGTGCGGAACTTTGATCTATTAAATACAGTTTCTACCAAAAATTTGACACCCCTTCAAAAGAGATGTTTCACTTTTGTCCTCATACTTATGTTGAAACCCCTGATGTTTATATACAGGCCAAATTCCTGTGAAAAATGAAGATTTTTTACTGCAAATTTAATATCTCTATCTTTAAAAGTGTAAGTTATATAACAACTTTTTCTGTTATGAAAACTTGCTGACAAATCACATTTTGTATAGGAAAACATTAATTACGCCAGAATGTGTGTACTTAGATTAATGCATTTTGGAACAGAGATATTATCTCTAGTCTTTCTCCACATCCCAATAATCTGCCACTTCACGTCCACACTCATTGAATGTCTCTACATTTCAGTTTTCAAAGGAAGAAATCTAACCTTTCCACACTTGTAGCAGACTCCACACATCACTAAAAATGGTGGGAAAAAGCTCATTGACCAATGTTACCAATTCCCAATGTTGTGATGTAAGTAAGGTAGTGGCGGTCTCGTGTCAATTTATCGCGAATTCCAAACAAGAAAATTTTTGAAAATTACAATTTTTTCCTAAAGGAAAAAGGAGACAAATGTGGATTATTATGCGTGAACGAGCTGTCACAATTTTTTAAAATAAAAAGTAATAATTTACACAAGAAACCTTTCAGATATATCTAACTCTATCCCAAAATTCACTTATGTACAGTAAGTAAACCCATTTTGAAGTAATTAATCTTTTTCCTACAAAAACTGTAATCTTTTACTAAGTCTTCTTAACAGAAAAATTGTGATATAATCCACAGTTTGGAAGATAGATTGAGTAGGAAGTAAAAAAACTTCATTTTCACAGACATTTGATCCCTGTATAAACATCACAGGATTTCACATAAGTAAGTATGTCAGGGTCCCGCGCCGTGGCGTCGTGGTCTAAGGCATCCTGCTTGGGACTCGCGTTACGGATTGCGCGCTGGTTAGAGTCCTCATGGGGGAAGAAATTTTCTCATGAAATTTCGGCCAGTGTATGGGACCGGTCCCCACCCAACATCGTGATGCACTTGGGGAGCTACGATAAGTAGCAAAATCCGGTTACGCAAACCAGCTATAACGGCTGGGGAGGCTCATCGTGCTAACCACACGATACCTCCATTCTGGTTGGATGATCGTGCACCTCTGCTTCGGCATGTGGCCGTGAGGCCAGCAGCCGGCTGGTCGGTCTTGGCCCTTCGTGGGCTGTAGCGCCACGGATTATTATTATTATTATTATTATTATTATTATTATTATTATTATTATTATTATTATTATTATTATTATAAGGGCAGGAGTGAAACATCATTTTTGAAAGAGTGTCCTTAAACTTTTGGTAGAAACTGCATATAAATTTCACTGTGATCACATCGCGTGTTTAGAGTGGTGTGTTACAATGTTGAGGTTATTTTCAGCGATTTAAGTACGTTTTTTCCCCAAGTCTGACTTGGAAAAATATCGAAGTTTCACTAAATTATCTTTTTTTGAAAAAAAAAAAAATGAAAATGAGAATCATGTACATGGCGTTACTGGGGAAAAAAATACAAAAAAAAAAACTCTACAGCATCTTCGATAGACCTACATTTCATATACACTGGATATGATCTTAAAATATTTCAAACAAACACGGTGTAAAATTTCGGGTCTGATTGTGTGAAAGAGTACAGTTGCTAACCGCCCAACTGCTTCAGACCTTACTGTATATCTGTGATTGACTAACTATTGTTGACATTAGGCAATCACGGATGATTTTTCGTCTGATGTTGTCATACTTGCGATGTGGCGCATGTTTAGACACAAGCCTGACCTCTGACCTAAGTTGAAGAGAAATTTGGCTCTTGTGCTACTGTACATTGCATTACTGCGTTCTATACTACAGGTTCTGCTCCCTGAACGTTCCCTGGCTCCATGCCCATTTTTCGCCTGCCTCGACACTAATTGAGTTCTTCAGCTGGGTGCAGCAATTACTAACAAGAAAATCAGAAACTGTATGAACGTGCAATATTGTTTGCAGAACCTGGTAGTCTTACTGAGCTTGAAGGCCACGATAAACTCTAAAGCAAATACTACATTTTCAACGAAATCCCAACCGCGTCGCATTAATGTTTGGACGGTACCTCGTATCTTGAAAGTGTAATTTGCACCCATAAGGTAATGGTCACACTGCATCCGCATTTGACACATTTTTCATACTGGCATACACGGCGGACTCATCTGGCAACCATGTGCTGCCAGTTTGTGGTCATACTGCACACGATGCAGACCAAGGCCCCCCCAAAACTACGGAATGCCATGGATTTTTATGTGACCCGCTATTATTTTCTGTAAAACTGAACATTGTATATAGTGATTTTGAAATTTTACTTCTTGAATACGACTGTTTCAACGTGGCTGGACAGAGAAACCTAGCCTCGTTTCGCGCAGGATGATTAGTTTCTATTAGTCCAGTCTTGTCAAGGTCACTGGCCACTACGAGAGGATTGTGACTCGTGTGGCAATCGTAGCAGCTGTCTACTATAAAAATAATCTACTAAGAAGTATAATCTTGGGTTATTTACATATTATTATGTTGCAATGTTTTTGCCTTAAATGTTAAATTTATGATACTGTACGTAAAATCCAGAACTCTGTGTACACTATGTTCTTATTGAAGTAGATTCATACAGCTGTTTACTCCGAAACTGTAATACTATACATGCTTATTGTAAAATACCTAATTACTTCTACAGGGACATCATTTTATTTTTACTTCAATTTTTATTGTACCTGAGTTTTTTAATGTACTTCACTCCCACCCCTTCTACTAAGGAAGTTCCAACTCCACACAGAACCAAGACCGCAGATAGTAAGCAGTACTGAGTTACTGAGTATAGTACGTTCCAGAAATATGTTCGCGTTTTCCAGTGACGAAAGAGCTTTCAATATTGAATCATATTTTCGCACAGGTACTGTCCGTTTGCCTACGTCGCATCCCGATTTCCCCCACCTGCTTCTGCTCGCCCCTCTGTAAAAGCTGGGCTGTCTTAGCTCTTTTCTGAAAACATTAATTTCTCTTAGGAATTGGACGTTTACGTAATATTATACAGCTGTTTAATTTAACTTAAATAAAAGGGCCTCGTTAAGTAATTAACTGTCACGTGATTTCCTCCCTTTCTACAATCCTGCGGCATAACCACTTGGACGGACAGTAGATAGCATGTCTGAGTAATTTTATATTTTCGGGTCGGCCAGAAGTGAAGATTGAATTCACAGTACGTAGAGTAGGTACAGAATTATTTCAACATGAGTTACTAGTACGAAACTGGCAATTGGAATTAGATGCAATAGTTTATAGTGCGATAATATGCACAAAAGAACTGAAGCCTGTATCGAAATGAACGGCCACCATTTTCAAAATTGTGTTTAAATATTCATATTATGATTACTTTTCAATTTAACTTCTTTCTCTATGTACGCTAATGTGCTGTAGACAGTATAATATACACTGCATAATGAATACGTTCGCATGGATAACTCACTTCGTGAGTAAAAACACTTATTCTTAATACAGTACTGTACTTTGATTAAAGAAAAACCTAATGAAAATTATCGAACTCAAAATCGCGATATTTCCTAGTTTACGTAAATGGATGAACTACTTTTCTTCCTTCCTATACCTAGTAGAGTGATTTGTGTTTTACGCCAGTATCATCGAACTCCAGTCTTGGAGGGGGGAGCAAGCGGTGTTTCCTGTTCTCTAAAGGTATAGACAGGTTAATATTAAAAATGTTAGTAAAAATAAAATGATGTCCCTGTACATCATATATTATTTTTCTCCCCTCACGTTATGAATCATGCTTTCTAAACTACGGATATTTTGAAGTATGGAAAACAGTTTTATATAAATCACATTTATAACTAATACAAAACTCACGTTAAAACTGCCTTCTTCCCATAATACTCAATTTTTATTCTTTCCACTCAACTTTAAATCCAATTACAATATGTACCATAATGTTGACGCCTAATGTAAATGAACACTTCTACAATAATATGATATTTGAAACAACTTCTACAATATTATGATCCTTGAAACAGTTTCTAACTTCTACAAGAATATGATCCTTGAAACAACTTCTACAATAATATGAATCTTGAAACAGTTTCTAACATCTACAATAATATGATCCTTGAAAAAACTACAATAATATGACCCTTGAAACAACTTCTAACTTCTACAATAATTTGATCCTTGAAACAGCTTCTAACTGTTCACCGCTGTAGAGTAACGGTTAGCATGTCTGACCGTGAAACAACCGAGCCCAGGTTCAAATCCTGATTGGGACAAGTTATCTGGTTGAGATTTTTCCGGGTTGTCCCTCAGTCTATTAAGAGCAAATGCTGGGTAACTTTCGTCGCTGGAATCTGGACTTATTTCGCTGACATTATCGCCTTCATTTCACTAACACCAAAGCAAGAAAAAAGTTCATATAAACATATGTCCGAAAATGAGTTTCTGAATTGATTAATGTTGCAACACTTGCTACCAAGCTGACAATATCTAACAGATGTTTCATTATGTTCTTTCATTAATAACTAAAAAAACTAAAGATTTTCGGACATTTATACTAACTTTTTTTCCTATTTTGTTGTGAGGAACATGCCCCCAAGGTTTGTCAAAGTATTTCTGAAACACCCTGTATATTTGCTACTTTATGTTTCAATAGAATTCGGTATACGGTAAATTATAGTATTTTTTTTTTGTATAAAGTAACAGTTTCATTATGTTACATGCTACATAATGCAAAATCATGATGTGAATAGCTTATTATGTTACGGTTGCAACACTGTTCCATCGTCTCCACTTAACTCTAAGCGTTTGTTCGCTCTACCGTTGTTGGCAGTTATGTCAGTGTAAAAATCGGCCAAATACGATTTCAGTGTGACCAATCTAACACGAACGTTGCCTTCACTTTGTAGATTGCGTAGGATCTTTCCATTCATGCGTTTCTTGGTTCGATTCCCGGTCTAGACAATGGAAGAGATTTAATTTCTGTCCGCGGGATTGAGTATTTTTCCCTTGTCGTGTGCTGTACTGTGTTGTATCAGCGGTGACCTTGTACCATGTTAACCACACGACCAGGAGGCCCGCAGTTTGTCTATGATCGAAATATATATCGTCTTCTTCACCACAATACATTGTAATTAGATATCAAATGGGGTTATAAAACGTGACGAAGAAGAAACATGAACGTTACATAATCGATTTATCGATTTTTCACCGTCGCACCAATGGAAGTAACTTTAAATTGAAATAAATTCAAAATGTTTCCCACTCGAGAAATGAATGTATGGCGTTGTTTGAAAGTATGGTTGCTATTTTCATTAACAAAAGAAATGTGAATTTCCTGTGAAGCATTTACCGTGTTGAGAGTTCTAGTTCATGATGTAGAATATGTAATTAGCTTTGTTCTGTATTATATGGCAATTCCAATTTCGTAATACCGGAAGAGGATGTTTTAAAATCAGACAAGTCATTGTGTTTTAAAGTAGAAGAAACAGATAGACGCTCCAAGGTTTCAGCACATTTGTTGAATCCGTAAACACAATTGAATACACCATACTGTGCTATTATCATCTCGTTATGAATAAATATTTTGCTATTCAATACTATGCCGCCACTCACCAGTAATTATGGGGGAATTTTCGTCCTAATTTGAAAGATTTATAATTGTTTTGGTGATGTAATAATACTATGCTATCATCTTAAATAATCATCTGTAAAGAATGTCTTTTCTGCTTTGTTAAAACAAGAAAAGCCAGTATTCTAAATAGTAAAATGCAAAATTGTACCTCATGTACACTTAAGGGAGGAAATGGGTGAAATTTTTGCCATTTTTCGATAGAGAAAACCATTTTTGTTCTTTTGAAAAAATAATCCTTGCCCTTTTATTTATGTTGTCCAAATTTTATCCATAGTAATCTCACTAAAGGTTTTGATTTCTCTAGAGAAAATCAAAACTCGAGTGGGATTTAAATGAACTATTACACTATTAGAAGAAAGTATATAAAGATTAGGAGAAATAAAGCACTCTAATACAATAAAATAGTAATTGATTTACTAAAATACTGAACTGTCTTCAAACTGTATTATTGTACCATTTCATCATTACAAATATTTCGCTAGATGGCAGAAGTGTGTTATGATCAGTTGTTTTCCTGTTATCAGTTGTGCCAACAATACAATCTTCATTGAACTCTATGGACGATTATACCAGTCAAGAAGACTTTGTTGATTCAGTTTCATTTTTATTAAAACAGTTGGATTTCATTTCATTGTATATAATATACGTATATATTCAACATTCTCTGATATGTGACTATCTATAATCTCATATAGTGGAAGCTATAACATAACCTAAATAATATAAACAATATGCTTAAAAAGTTTTAATAAAATTAAGGACGATGGAATAAACCAGAATAATTTTAAAATGTACAATTATTGAAAGTATAATGTTGACAAACAAAGAAACAAATGCTAAGAAGGTGATATAAACAAACAAATGCTAGGAAGGTGATAAAAACAAATGTTAGGGAGGTGATAAAATTGTAGGATAAGCAGCCATGATTGGTTGAAACACGTCGTTCCGTACCGTTTTATTGGTCAAAAGTAGTATGACGTAGTAAAAGTATACTATTCGTCCTCAAGGTGCATATTTTAGTTATACTGTATTTCATGATTACGAACATGTCTTTGCGACAGAAAATCGATATTTTTGAAGTCAGTTTTCCATGCTTTAATTTTTAATATATTTACTGACATTCAAATACTAGAGACTCGAACAAATTTCTTTCTAAGAAGTTGACAATTTTACTGCATAATCCGTAAAGTATGAATAACAAAGCTACAGAGTGTTTTCTGGATAAAATAAATATGTTCGAAATGAAAAATAAAATAATAGGGCCTACATACAGGGACATCATTTTATTTTTACTAACATTTTTAATATTAACCTGGCTATACCTTCGGATTAATGCTTCAGAGCCGGAAACACCGTTTGCAACCCCCTTCCACGATTGAAGTTCGATGATACTGGCATAAAATACAAACAAATCACTTTACTAGGTATGGGAGGGAAGAAAAGTAGTTCATCCATTTACGTAAACTAGGAGATATCGTAATTTTGTATTTGATAATTTTCATTAGGTTTTTGTTTAATCAAAATACACTACAGTATTAACAATAAGTATTTTTACTCACGAACTGAGTTATTCATGCGAACGTATTCATTATGCAGTGTATATTATACTATCTACAGCACATTAGCGTACAATATAGAGAATGAAGTTAGATATTAATAGTTAATCAAAATACACTACAGTATTAACAATAAGTATTTTTACTCACGAACTGAGTTATTCATGCGAACGTATTCATTATGCAGTGTATATTATACTATCTACAGCACATTAGCGTACAATATAGAGAATGAAGTTAAATAGAAAAATAATCATAATATGGATATTTAAACATTTTGAAAATGGTGGCCGTTCATTTAGATAGCCTACAGGCTTCAGTTCTTTTGTGCATATTATCGCACTATAGATATTGCATCTAATTCAAATTACAAGTTTCATCCTTCGTACTAATAACTTATGTTGAAATAATTCTCTACCTATTATATAAAGGAGTACCTTACGTACTGTAAATTCAATCTTCACTTCTGACCGACCCGCACAGATAAAATTACTCAGATATGCTATCTACTGTCCGTCCAAGTGGTTATGTCGCAGGATCGTAGAAAGGGGAGAAATCACATGACAGTTAATTACTTTTATTTAAGTTATTTTAAACAGTTGCGAGTGAGGGAAATCGGGATGCGACGTAGGCAAACGGACGACAGTACCTCTGCGAAAATATGATTCAATATTGAAAACTCTTTCGTCACTGGAAAGCACGAACATATTTCTGGAACGTGCTATACTCACTAACTCAACTCTGTTTGTGTTTGCTACGACCTTAAGGTGACTTTGACTGTATACGCTTGGTTCTGTGACGAGAACAGTTGGAAGTTCACTAGTAGAGGGGGTGGGAGTGAAGTACATTCAAAAACTCAGGTACAATAAAAATTGAAGTAAAAATAAAATGATGTCCCTGTACTATCCTGATATTAAAGAAATTAAACATTTTAAACTGACTAGGTGTTATAATACTTTGAGTTAATTTTAAGCGCAAAGTATGTGAATTTGACACGATGCTGAAATTGCATTCTAGTTAGTTCGTGGAAACACACCTAACTGATTTACGTAAGTGGCTTAAATTTCTCGTGATGTAATGGAAATAGCTTCGTTCAGTTCATGGCACTGGTCCAGGGAATCGAGCCGTAACCGGCCAGGAAGACGAGACATGCTTGCAATTTGTATAATAGCCCTTGAATTAAAAATACTGATTTGGTAAGAATTTTGAAAATATTCCATAGCATTTTCCCCCTTGTTTAGTCTTGCTAGTAATCAGAGGACACTAGAGAAGGCCATGAGAAGCTACAAGCAATGAGTGCTAGATATGCAGGATGCGATGCGCTTAGTTCTATACAGGGTGTTCTGAGCGCAATGTCGCAATCCCTGGAACTGATTTAAACAGAACATACCGCATATGCATAATTACTTTTGGCAGAAGCCTGATACAAGTATGTCAACGGTTGTTTTAGTGAAACATTAAAAAATTGCCGTAAGTTTATTATAATAGATTGCATTGAATCATAAGCCGAAGCATTCGTAGGACATTGCATTAGCTCTAAATTTTGATAAGGTGGTATATCTACGACACGGGAACACAAGCTTTATTTTCCCTTTCATTTCTTATCGCTTCTTCAAAACTCTTGAACGACAGCGCTCTGTTTCCCCTCTCCGGATTTGAAGTTAATACGGTCGAGTATAATTGTTTTATCAACAGTAATCTCATTAGAGGTGGGATTTAATTGACTATTACACGATTAGAAGAAAGTATATAAAGATTAGAAGTAACAAAGTACTCCAATACAATAAAATATTAATTGGCTTAAGAAAATACAACTGTCTTCAAATGTATTATTGTACCATCTCAACATTACGCTAGATGGCAGTAGTGTTTTACGATTATGTTTTCTTGTTATCAGTTGTGCCAACTATGGAACCTTCATTGAACTCTGTAGACGGTTACTAGTCAAGAAGGCTTTGTTGATTCAATTTCATTTTTATTAAAACAGTTGCATTCCTTTTCAATTATCCGGATCCCAGTAATCAACGTCACTTTACTGATGATTTTCAATAAATCTTATTATTTAACAATCTCTGATACGTGACTATCCATAATATCAAAATATGTGACTTCTCTTCAAAATATGTGACTGGTTCTCAGTCAATAAATTAATATTAAATTGTAACAAAACTAACATAATTCAATTTAAATCCTGTCCAAATTCAACGTCGCAAATTTCTAGCGCAATAATTAGCAATAGATCCCTATTAGAAACAACAACAACCAAATTTCTTGACTTAAAAATCGATAATGTGTTAAATTGGAAAAATCATATTAAAGAAATTACCCCCAAACTAAATTCAGCTTGTTTTGCTATTAGATCTATGCAAAAGATAGTAAATATCAATACCTTAAAAACAACAAACTTTGCATACTTCCACTCGGTAATGAGTTTTGGAATAATATTCTGGAGAAATTCCACAGATAGTAACAATATATTTCTATTACAAAAAAGAGTAATTAGAATAATAGTAGGTGCCAAATCTAGGGAATCGTGTAGGACTATTTTAAAAAAACTACAAATAATGCCCATGGCTTGTCAGTATATCTTTTCATTAATAGTCTTCCTCGTATGTAATCGTGAAAACTTTGTAACTAATTCAACAGTTCATAGCATAAATACACGTCAAAGAAATGACTTTCATACTCCATCGGCAAGTCTATCGTGCTATCAAAAAGGAGTGCGTTATATGGCAGTAAAAATTTTTAATAGCCTCCCTATCGATATAAAAAATGAAACTCAAAACATAAAATTATTTAGGGCCAAATTAAAGAAGTACCTAATTTCTCACACCTTCTATTCTGTAGGTGAATTCATGACATTCAATAACACTTCATAAAATTGATACTAAAACTATGTGTTGTACTAGTAGACTATATTGTAAATCTCGTCTGTATATATTTCATCTAGACTGTGACTATAAATTAAGATTTTATAATAGTATTAAGTTTTTTGACTTGTTCCATATTCTAGGTGTAAGCATGTATGAATACCATGGAATGTTAATAAATACAATACAATACAATACAATACAATACAATCATATAGCAGAAGCTATAACATAACCTTACTTACTTACTTACTTACTTACAAATGGCTTTTAAGGAACCCGAAGGTTCATTGCCGCCCTCACATAAGCCCGCCAGCGGTCCCTATCCTGTGCAAGATTAATCCAGTCCCTATCATCATACCCCACCTCCCTCAAATCCATTTTAATATTATCCTCCCATCTACGTCTCGGCCTCCCTAAAGGTCTTTTTCCCTCCGGACTCCCAACTAACACTCTATATGCATTTCTGGATTCGCCCATACGTGCTACATGCCCTGCCCATCTCAAACGTCTGGATTTAATGTTCCTAATTATGTCAGGTGAAGAATACAATGCGTGCAGTTCTGTGTTGTGTAACTTTCTCCATTCTCCTGTAACTTCATCCCGCTTAGCCCCAAATATTTTCCTTAGCACCTTATTCTCAAACACCCTGAACCTATGTTCCTCTCTCAGAGTGAGAGTCCAAGTTTCACAACCATACAGGTAATATAACTGTTTTATAAATTCTAACTTTCAGATTTTTGGACAGCAGACTGGATGATAAGAGCTTCTCAACCGAATAATAACACGCATTTCCCATATTTATTCTGCGTTTAATTTCCTCCCGAGTGTCATTTATATTTGTTACTGTTGCTCCAAGATATTTGAATTTTTCCACCTCTTCGAAGGATAAATCTCCAATTTTTATATTTCCTTTTCGTACAATATTCTGGTCACGAGACATAATCACATACTTTGTCTTTTCGGGATTTACTTCCAAACCGATCGCTCTACTTGCTTCAAGTAAAATTTCCGTGTTTTCCCTAATCGTTTGTGTATTTTCTCCTAACATATTCACGTCATCCGCATAGACAAGAAGCTGATGTAACCCGTTCAATTCCAAACCCTGCCTGTTATCCTGAACTTTCCTAATGGCATATTCTAGAGCGAAGTTAAAAAGTAAAGGTGATAGTGCATCTCCCTGCTTTAGCCCGCAGTGAATTGGAAAAGCATCGGATAGAAACTGACCTATACGGACTCTGCTGTATGTTTCACTGAGACACATTTTAATTAATCGAACTAGTTTCTTGGGAATACCAAATTCAATAAGAATATCATATAATACTTCCCTCTTAACCGAGCCATAAGCCTTTTTGAAATCCATGAATAACTGATGTACTGTACCCTTATACTCCCATTTTTTCTCCATTATCTGTCGAATACAAAAAATCTGATCAATAGTCGATCTATTACGCCGAAAACCGCACTGATGATCCCCAATAATTTCATCTACGTACGGAGTTAATCTTCTCAAAAGAATATTGGACAAAATTTTGTACGACGTCAACAAAAGTGATATTCCTCGAAAGTTACCACAGTTGGTTTTGTCCCCCTTTTTAAAAATAGGTACAATTATGGACTCCTTCCATTGTTCTGGTACAATTTCCTTTTCCCAAATAGCAAATACAAGTTTATAAATTTCGCTATATAATGCACTCCCACCCTCTTGTATTAATTCTGCTGGAATTTGATCGATACCTGGAGACTTGTACTTTTTCAGATTTTCTATCGCAATTTCGACTTCTGAAAGCGTGGGTTCGGGTATAAATGGCTCAGCAGTTTGTATTTCAATTTCGTCCCGATCATTTCTATTTGGCCTATGTACATTTAGTAGTTGCGCAAAATAGTTTTTCCATCTGTTTAGGATTGATGGAGAGTCTGCAAGCAAGTCACCATTCTCATCCTTGATCACGTTTACCCTTGGCTGATATCCGTTCTTAAATTCCTTTATACCCTTATATAAATCTCGAATGTTTTTATTCTTACTATTTGTTTCTACCTCATTCAGTTTTTCCTTCAAGTAACCTCTCTTTTTATTCCTAAGTGTACGACTTGCTTCCCGTCTTTCATTGAAATAATTATCTCTCTTCTCCTCAACTGGATCCTGTAAGAATTTCAATTTTGCCTGTTTCCTTCTTTCTACTACCATGCAACAACCTTCATCAAACCACGGTTTCTTTTTCTTAGTTTCATAATAACCTATGCTCTGCTCAGCTGCAATTTTGATACTATCTCTGATATTTTCCCACACGCTATTAACATCTAATTCTTTCTCAACTTCGTCGGAACTTTCTAAAGTGGCAAACCTATTCGAAATTTCGACCTGATAATTTTGCTTAGCTTCCTCGTCCTTTAATTTCAAAATATTGAATTTAGTAATATTAACTTGTTGCTCTACTCGCTTGGCTACTGATAATCTTTCTCTTAATTCTCCAATCACCAAATAATGGTCAGAATTACAGTCTGCACCCCTGAAAGTTCGAATATCTACTATACTAGTATGTCTCCGTTTATCTATCAAGATGTGATCTATTTGGTTGTGTGTCAATCCATCTGGAGAAGTCCAAGTATATTTATGTATATCCTTATGGGGGAATGTTGTACTTTTGACAATTAAATTTTTCGATGTGGCAAAGTTGACTAATCTAACTCCATTGTCACTACTAATTGCGTGTAGGCTCTCTTTTCCAATAGTTGGTCTAAAAATATCCTCCCGTCCTACTTTAGCATTGAAATCCCCCAATAAAATTTTCATGTGATATCTAGGGAACTGATCAAAAGTATGTTCCAATTCCTCATAGAAGCTATTCTTTATATGGTCGTCTTTCTCTTCTGTAGGGGCGTGAGCATTTATAACTATGATGTCGCACCATCTACCCTTAAGTACTAAATATGATAACCTGTCACTGATAAATTCGACCTTTTTTACTGCTGATTTTATTCCTTTATGAACAAAGAATCCTGTTCCTAATTGGTGATTATTGTTTCCTTCCCCATAATACAACAAGTAATCTCCTATTTGTGATATGCCATTCCCATCTAACCTAACCTCTTGTACTCCTACGAAGTCTATTCTATATCTAGCTAGTTCTTTTGCTACTAATGTTACCCCTCCTGTTCTATAAAGACTAGTTACGTTCCAAGTGCCAAATCTCAAATCCTTATTCCTTTGCTGTGGTCGTGCCAGAGAATCAGTCCTATTCCGAGGCTTATTATAGGGATACGTAACAAGCTGTTTTTTACGGTGATGGGTTGTTAGCCCTTCGCCCAACCCCCAAGCTGGAGGACCACCCCTTATCGGCTGTCCACGACTGCTTATTCAATATATTCGCAGCTACCCTCCATATCTGGAGGCCGTCTCCTCTATCCGCAACCTGAGGACGCGCCATGCCGTGGTGATAGGGACCCACAATACATGGATAACATAACCTGAATAATATAAACAAGTGTTAGAAAAGTTTTAATTAGGGATGATGAAATAAACAAGAAAAGTTTTAATTAACGATGACATAAAAAATAAACATGAATAATTTTAAAAGAAACAATTATTGAAAGTACAATTTTCAAATTTGAATGTTTTAGTGGTTGGTGGTTCAGTTGATGTTATATTGTACGTGTGCGTAAAAGAAGTGAACTCGTTGATGTACATGGTGTATCCCTCAACTTAATCAGGATTTCCGAATGGTGCTCTTCATATATGACCAGTGATCTTTATTAATTCTTGTTCTTGAATGCCAATGCGAGTCATATTTGAAAGTGCTGTGCATCGACTGGAGTGGTTTGTAATTTTCTGTTTTTTGACGTCCGGACCAGTGCAGTTTGAAATTGGCAAAAAAAGAAACAAATGCTAGGGTAGTGATAAAATTAAACAAATGCTAGGGACTCGATAAAATTGAACAAATGCGATACAATTGTACGATAAGCAGCCGACATTGGTTGGAATACGTCCTTTCGTACCGTTTTATTGGTCAAAAGTATTATGACGTAGTGAAAGTGTAATAGTCAATAAAAATAGTTATTTTAGCAATTTATTTAATTTGTATGCATTTCTTAACCAGAAACAGTAATTTTTAAAAGTAGGTCTGCAATTGTTCGCACCTTTTCTTGTCGGTTATGAAAGCATTGATTGTATTACTAATATAGTCACTATAGTTGTGATTGCTGCCGTATGACATCTCGTGGGAAACAATTGACAATCGGCGACAATTGTTGAAACTTAATCTTAAAAGTACTTTTCGTGCGCTATCGAATAATAGTAAATTTTTAACCTGCTTGCCTAGCTTTGAAAGATCTACGTTTTGCAATGGTTTTCTAAAAATACATTTTTTGTAGGCTTACTCCAGCATTACAAACAGTCTTTATCGTTAGTCAAAGACGTTCATAATATGCCACATTATTGTAACATTATGAAACGATTTGCCATGCTATAATATTTAATACATCACTGTTGTCATAGCAACCTCTTTCTTCATAGGTAAAAATGAGGAAACTCGCTTTGATCGTTCCCTAAAAATTTACTCTTGCCATAACGTATAACATTATGAACTTGTTATGTAATGTGTTATTCTGCTGTATATGTACAGTAGTGGCAAAAAAAACGGACCGACCCTTGTAGCTGATTTCAGAGTCACATATTCAAATTTTGCTAGTCACAAAACACATCTATCTTGTATAATTAATTGTAACAATGAAGTTTATTGCATTTCTCGATTCTTACCGTCTTTTGTTTCCTTCAGTGCCTCAAACTTACAGACGAAAAAACTTTGAGAGTTTTATTTTCATCTGGCAACAATATTACATTTCTACCTCTATTCGGCAAAGATAACTGCGTATTTTTACATTAAATAGCAGTACATACCTTTGGCTTCACTATCCATATTGAAATTACCACAGTTTGACGCAATACATAGGACAAGGGTCGGTCTGGTTTTTTGCCACTACTGTACCTTTACTTTCAAAATCATCTTATATTGATAACTTACTGTTTTAAATTGTTTATGGGGCATTTGATTTTAAAAATACCTAAATGCCACAATTTCACTTAATTGATTAAATATTTTACATTTTGAGATGGGCAGGGCATGTACGTATGGGCGAATCCAGAAATGCATATAAAGTGTTTGTTGGGAGGCCGGAGGGAAAAAGACCTTTAGGGAGGCCGAGACGTAGATGGGAAGATAATATTAAAATGGATTTGAGGGAAGTGGAATATGATGATAGAGAATGGATTAATCTTGCTCAGGCGGGCTTATGTGAGGGCGGCAATGAACCTCCGGGTTCCTTGAAAGCCAGTAAGTAAGTAAGTAAGTAAGTAAGAGTATATTACTGTAAGCCCTAATTATAATTTTGGTTCTGAAACACGTAATTATTATTAACGTAAATAATTTAACTTTCTTTGTTTTGCGCACATATGTGGTCATATGAATATTTATGCTGTGATAATGAAAAATATCGCACTGTGTCCAAAGAGAACAGAATTTCTATTAAGTTGCAGCAGATCATGGATCGATTTTTAACATTAATCTTAATAGCATTCAGTTTCTATGTTGACAAATGATATAAATTAATAGAGTAGGCCATGAAATGTGCGATAAGGTTACATTATTTCGCATTGTTTGGAAAAGGCCTAGTTTACATAATATGCAAAGCTATTTAGAAAATCCCTACATTTTGGTTATGGTAGTAAATAAATATATTGAGTATTAGTGTTTTCTAAAACAAATAATTAGTTTAATGACAAGCCTTATTGTTATAAAGATCTGTTTTCAGTTTCTTGGTTCTTTATTTATGAACGGCTTAAACAAAATTCTCACGTGAAAAAGAACTTACAATTTTGCTTTACACACATGTTATGTATTATCTGCTAAGTCTTTCTGTATCATATATTATCTTTTCCCACTTTTGTTTACCTTCCTATCTTTCACAGATTCTTGCAGCTAACCAATGCACTTGCTTCCGTATTGCAATCTGTACAGCACTTAATTCCCATACAAAATAGCATATGTTGTTGAGTTCCTCTCTGTTATTGTGTAGGATTTTGTAACAAGTTTACAATTGCGGAATCCTTTCAGTGTTTATGTACCGTGATAGTTCAGCTTACTGACTTTCAACAAACATGAATAAAGATCCTGAAATGTATGTATATAAAATGTTTTTTCCAACCTCTTGGAACGGATTTTATTTAATTTAGTTTAGTGAGAAATTTCAAATTTAATGGTGTACTGATTCTCTCTGGCGTACATTTATGAGGTGACTAGCCTCATGGTCTAGTGGTCAGAACTTCTGCTTACATTTCATGAGGTCCCGGGTTAGATTCTCGGTTAGTGTACAGGAAGTTTTCCTTTGTTCCTAAAAGCTTCCACAATGGCGACAAATTGCAACGTCCATACCCCAATCCACTTAGAGTTTTTAATTTTCTCAGTGCGTTGGAACAATATTTCTTACATTAATAGTAATTTTGAATAATTTTTATTTGTAGAGACAAAACCATTATTTTCTGTTACGAATTAAAAAAAACACACACACGCACTTTAACTCACCCAAGAATGTCTTGAATTGCTGTTTATTTATTTCATTTGACATTGTATCAATAGTGAAACAACTGAAACAGAAGATTCTGTGACAGTAAAACTCACTGTTTTATGAGCAAAACTGTATTATTATTATTATTTTCATATAAACTTGCCTCTTAACAAAATAAAAGGCCCCATACACGCAAAGACTTACCTACAGGTAAATCTGTGCAAACGCAAATTCACAGGCAAGTCTCGTTGTGTATGGACAAAAAAATCAAGGCTTTTGGCCTTGAGATAAGTCTCCAGACTTCTGCGTCGGCTTGAAATTTTTCGACTTCTTTAGCGCTCTCCAAATTAAGCGGCAGAAAAGCAAACAGAAAGACTCAAAAAGAAAATATTATTCAATCATATGACTTGTTTTAATGTAATTTATACAGTTATAAATTTACATTTTATTTATTAGAACTGTTAACGTTTTCGTCATGTAATATGGCATCTTCAGACATTAATTAAAGATATCTTATGAAAACAAAATATTGCAATAAAATTGTCAAGACGATACATGTCAAAGTGTAGTTAATGGATATCAAAGTTAAAAATATTAAAATAGTGAAACACATGGTAAGCGTAATAATTTACTGCAATTTTTTTTAACTATGCCTATTTAATCAAATAACAATGTTAGATTACGTTAAAATATATGTACATCTGTCTCTTCGCAAGTTCGCATTGCAGTATGTAACTGCTTGATTCAAAACCCGAGTATCATGATTTTTTTAAGTAATAGACATACAGATTTAAATATTAATATGCATTATTTGATTTTAGTACTGTATTAAGAAATTTCGTACTGAAGGTGTTTGTGGTGCAACAAGTACAAGAGGAGTAGAATTCTACTCCTCTTGAACAAGTAGTAATGCAGTGACCGGCATGTTCCGTGCTCTGTGACGTCATACCAAGGAGCCGCCACGCTCTTTGCTCGCCAACTCTGCATACTGAGCACAGCGTGGAGAGAAGGTTCAACTGAAAAGTGGTGGTACGGCGCCTATGCACTGACAGAGCGCGATCCATTCGTCTGAGGTACTATGGGAACAGCACAATTACAATACATTTGTACGAAAACAAAACTGCACAACCGTGATAAATCAATGTAACAAAATATTTTGGTTTGTAATCAAATTTAATATACTTATAATAATATGAATTTCATAATACAACCAGCTGCAGAAGTGTTCGCATATATAAATGAGGCTCCGAAACTGCTATAAATATACAAATATAGAAATAAATAATTTAAGCAGTACTACAACACTTTGTCTACTCGGAAACTTGAAAACAGTTCAAGTGTTTTTAACAGACATTTTCCTACACAATATACAGATTGAACTATCTAGGCCCTACCCTGGTGAGTAGTATGCAAAGTATATTTCAGCTTTTGAAACACACCATCACTTTGTGTTACTATCGTGCCCAAGCTAAATGCTTTGTCGAGATCAAACTGTGTTATGGAGTATGGAGGAATGGCGAAGTGTTTGATTTGTGGCAAGCTGTTTCAGCATGTAAAGAAGTTTAATATACAACGCCATTATTCTGTACGCCACACAAATGATTATGACAAATATGGGGGAGAAGATCGGCAAGTACAAGTGCAGCAATTGAAAGATAAATTGTTAAGTGAAGCTGGGGAACACACTGTCAGTGAATCAATGGTAAGCTTAAGGCTTAAGATATAGAATTTCACTAGCCATTGCAAAGAACATGCATTCTTTTAATGACGGGGAATTTGCCAAGAATGTTGCCATCACGACCGCAGAGGAGTTATTACCTAGCAAAATACAGGAATGTGATTCCATCAATTTATCTCCAAGAACTGTCGTATCATTGCTGCACTGACGCCACTGCGCTGGTGCGTGATAACAGTAATACGACTCAACTGCTCGCTCTTCCAAGCTCTTGAGACCTGACTGGCTCTTACGTCATAACTGCAGCTTCTGCCGGCCACTGTAGTAATGCATCCACCTCAAGTCCACAGAGCGATCTCAAGGATAGATAAAAGGAGGAAAAAACTACCAGCACACAGAAGAAAAATATGCGTTCATTCTTAAGTACATGGAGAACTACTTAAAATTTGGTTTCATACCAATGTCCTGACATTAGTCAATTGCCACAACCTCAATATGCTACTGTTCTGGAAAATGAGGCAATGAAATCACCGCAACTTCTTCGAGATCTCAACACAAAACATTCCGGTTTAGTCAACAAACCCATTGAATTTTTCATGCGTAAAAGATATCAACCACTGATATTCTTTGACTCTTAAGTTTACGTACCACATAAGCCTACTTAATTATTACTGATAATTACTTGTGTTAGTTAAATGTATAAACTCTTAAAAAAATTCGAAGGTATTTACAAGTAAATTTTTTGGGACCGGGCCGCTGTCGTCTCTGAAAGGTTGAGAACTAGGGGAGTAGTGGGTACAGTGAGACACAAAATATTAAGACATATGTATGCAAGTGATAATTCAAGTATTTTTTAAATCAAGTGCAATAGAAATAGACATTAAAACATGGAGTATAATAATACATAAACAAAAATGTTAATAGATAAAGGACATAATGTAAGTTACAATACGTGTTTGTAAAAAAAATGCAAATGTCTCACTGTTCCCATTCAGGAGGGTACAGTGAGACACCACAGTGTCTATTAACGGACATTGAAGTGATTTACATTTATTTCAAAAGAAAACAACAACTTGCTGTCTCTTTATCTTGACATGTTCTATAGGCTTATTTAGAATCATTTTGATGTCTGAGTTCGAAACCATTGAAACATCTGGAACATTTGGAAAAGTGAATTTTCCATGACATTTCAAACTTTTGCGAAAAAATGAAATGAATTTTTGGTGACAACAAAGCTTATAATTATAAGAATTTAATGTAATTCTTTATTATTTTTTGACATTTTCCTAAATTTTGTGAATAATTTTTTATTTATGAAACCATTAAAATGTAATGTAAGTTATCCATTATTTTAAGCTACAGTTCCTAAATTGGTTACTAGTATGTTCATTTTTAATGTTAGTTACTGGTAAATGTAATATAATTACAGTTTGTTTTTGCAAGTCATTGGTACATGGGGACTGTGAGACATCTCAGTGTACCCTTCAATGGCATGTCTCACTGTTCCCTTTACGCATAGTTAATTTAAAAATGACGCCATCACTTCAAAATTAAAACAAGAAAGACGAAACTTTGCCAAACATAGTCTCAAATACCACAGTATTAGGTAACAAAGCATTCATATTTATATCTCATTAGTATATCCAATATAACCTTCATTAAACACAAGCCAAAATTTTACTTCTGGAGTGAAAAATTACGAATTATTTTTTTCATCACTCACCTTTATAACTAGAATCAAATCGAGTATGAAAATACTGTTACTTTACTCATGCAAGATACAACTCCACTGTTACCAATATCTCAACATCAAAATTTACCATCTAATAAAAAAATGTCTCACTGTTCCCCCTCTCTTACTGTACCCACTTCTCCCCTACTGCTTTAGAGAACTTTCAAATCTTTCGTCACTTTTGAGTAACCCTAATAAGTCTATACAATATAACACTGTCCCCATACCTCAAAATAGCATGTTAGGAAATAGAGAAGGTTCACAATAGATTTACCACAAAACTCAGTATTACTCGACCCTGAGCCACAGTCTAGGGATATTTCGCGCTTGTATTAAAAATGTGTTAGTGCTTCAGTGACGCAATCTTGGCGCGAATAGCTGGAGATGACAAAGCTGTTTTGCTATGCACCTTATTACGGCCTCGAATTCCTCCATCTCACGTTGTTTCTGTGAGCAGCGTGCTACTCGGTAACGGAGTCCAGGACGGTGATAACGGGGGCCTCCTGCACACGGCCGTCCTTGTAAACTTTCCCGACTCTTAGGAGTGAGGGAGGATCAAGGTAAGCGACATCTGAATGATGCTCGTAGGGTCAAGAGGTCCTCCCTCCAGCCATCGCAAGACAGATCCTGGCCATCACGAGAGTCTTCGTCAGCCATGGAACCAGGTGTGACTAACACCTAAAGTGGTTATCAATGATTACGACTCGTGCTGCGGTATTCCACTTCACTTGTCTCTTCATGAAACTATTTTTCCCGGAGTTTTCTCCTTGTTGTTCCGTGTCACATTTTTAGAAAAGTATCTTGGCGTCTGAACGATCTTTACGCATAGTAGTCATTAACATTATACAGCCTGTTCGGATTACAGCAGACAAAATCTTCTCGGCTTTGTCTAGTTTGCTCCGGCCTTCTCCTCTCTTCTGGGTTAGGCATTCCTTCCTCTATTCTTTGGAAATGTACATACTACAGTATAACTCCCTTTATCCTAAACAATGGGGACGGAGGTTATTTCGTATGAGCAATTTTTCGGATAAACAGTAAATTCCAGAAATCCCACTTATTTGTGAAGGAAAACAAATTGTGGTTAAAATTCCCTGTATTACTATCGAGGTACACACTCAAAAATTTATTAATTACACATTACAGTAACAAAGTCTACTTAAGGTAATCAGATATTTTGGTCCGAGTTTTATTTTGGCAACGTTTCTTTGCTACTAAGTCCCTCCACCACATTATTAATATAACCGAAACCACCGTTTCTGACGTGTGAAATAAGTAGTGGGAACGTTGAGAGCGAGTATCTTATCTTTGTCGCAGTGTGTGAGCGAGAAAGCTGACAACTGATTGGCAGACTACTGACGTGATTTCTGTTTAGGAGATAGCGCCTCTCTCAGCCGAAGTGACAACAAATATACCATTGACTGGGCAGAGTACTCAAGGACACTCCCCTGAAAACGCGAAGTGCGAGTATCTTGCCTTTACTGCAGTCAGTGGAAAATAAGACTGACAACAACTGTGATTGGCAGATTGCTGACGTGACGTGTTGGGTCGTACCGTTCTCAGCTGCACTGGCTGCTCACAGACTGGCTTTTTACTTAAGGACACGCGCCATCTGACCAAAGCCACCGTTTATGGCGTGCGAAATTAATAATGGGAACATTGAGAGCGATTATCTTAGCTTTGCCGCAGTGTATGGGCAAGAAAGCTGACAACGATGATTGGCAGACTGATCTTTAGCAGGTGGCACCTCTCTCAGCCTAAGTGGCAACAGATTCCCCTGACTGGGCAAAGTACTCAAGGACACACCCCACAAACACAATGTGCGAGTATCTTGCCTTTACCATAGTCAGTGGACAATAAGACTGACAACTGTGATTGGTAAATTGCTGACGTGACGTGAATTTGAGTGGTACTGTTCTCAGCTGCACTTGCAATAAGTGCTCACTGACTGACTTTTTGCTTAAGGACACACGCCTGAAACGCTGGCGCTGGCTGACCAAAGCCACCGTTTCTGGCGTGTGAAATTAGTAATGGGAACGTTGAGAGCGAGTATCTTACCTTTGCCGCAGTGTGTGAGCGAGAAAGCTAACAACGATGATTGGCAGACTGCTCTTTAGCAAATGGCACCTCTCTCAGCCGAAGTGGCAACAGATGCCCCGGACTGGGCAAAGTAGGCTACTCAAGGACACACACCAGAAACGCAAAGTGCGAGTATCATGCCTTTACCGCAGTCAGTGGTGAATAACACTGACAACAACTGTGATTGGTAGTGCTGACTTGACACATATTTGAATGGTACCGTTCTCAGCTGCACTGGCAACAAGTGCTCACTGACTGGCTTTTTACTTAAGGACACACGCCAGAAACGCTGTCGCTGGCAGAAACATCTGCTGGTGATGCCTCCTCACTTTCCTCCACAAAACGTAAAGCAGTTTGTATCGGAGAATTTCACCATTTTTATTCTCCCAACAGCCTCAAGTTTTTCTTCAACACGTTTCCGTTTTCCAATATTATTCTGTTGAGTATAAAATTATACGCTATCCCTTCTGCTACCTGAATTTATAGGGACTAAATTATGCTCCTGTCCCTTCCGCTACCTCAAATCGTCTGGACGCAACTATACCATATTTAAGCTCCTCGATTGATCGAGGGGCGCAACTATGCCATATCGAAGTGACCTTTGAATCCTGGAGCGCCATTTTATCTTGCGGGTTCTATAATCCCAGTTGTAAGGTCCGATCTCAATCGCTGTAATTATTAGTTGGTTTACATTCCAAATATAGACAATAATTGCTAGTCTGCAGTGACTTGAGTTATTGCCTACACCAACATGGAGTACAGGTTGCACAGCTACTCTAGTCAGCGATTGTTCCAACACCATTTTTGAAGTTATGATTCACGTTGGAATGGATTACCCTTCATGCTGGCTAGCAGCAGAAGCTGAATATCTGCGTATTACTGGGTCATGGGGTCACAATAAAAATGCCTAGTTGGATTCAATTTGAAAATGTCTTCCACTAACAAGAGTAGGTATTATCTGCTTATAATTCTTTCTGCTTGTGTTTTCTTTAGAATGAATGCCAGGAACGTGAGATGAATCTGTTATATTTTATAATCCAATCGTTATTCACATAACCTTGGCACGCAAATCTTTGCTTTTCAATCTTTGGCGTGTAACCGTGGCCAGCATTTCGCTAAGATGCATTTAGTTTCAATTTATTGACTGGTGAGGCGTCTGTATAATTACGTAGGTACCGTTTGTTTCCTTAAGTCAGGCTCTTCATTTCGAAGAATATGCGCTTCAAATCTAGGGCTTGGCTTGGCTTTTGCGCCTTATACTGTATATGCAATGGTTGTTCCAAGTCCGACAAGTGACCTGGGTGGCATTCGTTAATCCGATGCTGACAGATGGGCCATCCTGTCTAAGCACTGACAAAACCAGGTCCGGCCCTCAGATGAGTAGTCTGATAACACGCAGGGCCCGAAGCCCCAAACTCTTTCTATATCAGCGTCGGAAAGCCTTATTACCACCCAGCCTATTTTTAACTATTGCAGATGATAGATAGAATGAGAGGAAGATGAGTGTTGGTCAAATGGTAGAGGGGGTCGGCAGTACACTGGAAAAGAACCCCTCCGCAACGTCCGATTTATTCACAAAGTCTATCATGACCGACTGGGGATTGAATCCGGGCTGTCTCGATGAAAGACCAGGATACTAGACTATTTATTTATTTATTTATTTATTTATTTATTTATTTATTTATTTATTTTGGTGTAGTTACGGTCATCAGGCCTTCTCTTCCACAACACCAGGAATACAAATACAATAATAGAAATAAACAGAAAAAAATACACTATATACAAAGTAAAGCTACACAAGAAATAAAGAGAGAGAGAGAGAAAAAACACTATAAACAAAGTAAAGCCACACAAAAATATACACAGGTTGCAGTCACACAAACTTTAAATGATTAATTAATTGTATCCTAACTAATTAACTAACATAAACAATAAACTTGCAGTTTCAATCTAGATTAAAAAAGAAAAAAAAACACAAATCAATACTTCTAGCAATACGTAAAAACATTAACTAAGACAAAATTTTCCAATTTAATTTTGAATTGTGATGAAGTCCGGCTGTCCCTGACGTCATTAGGTAACGAATTCCAGAGGCATACTAGCTCAGTGGATAAAAAAATCTAGTCCAGTTCTTTCATAAAAATGGACTTAATAGATTTTGGGATCACACTCTTCAACTCGTAGCTTATAGCTCTCCTATATAAAGACAATGAGAAAGTAACAGGAAAATTTCTAAGTTGTTTGGCATCCAGTATTTTCAAGAAATTGTTGTTACTGTACTAACAGAGTATCACGTAAACCAATGATTGTAAGTATTTGCTGAAATGGGTAACGGGTAAGCACTGTATCAGAATATGCACCATCGTGCAGAAGGGAGAGGGAGAAAGTATGCCCGCCAGCAGCCACGGATGCAAACTAGTAGAGACGCTAGCCCGAGGTTGCTGATGACCGCTGACGTAAACGATACTTGTTCATTTGTTGAGTTTAATGCAGTAAAATCCCATATAAAGTCCACGGTGCTATATACCAATTCAGCCTAGTACATAGAAGCGTGTATTTTATTAATATGATCCATTTTGTCTTAGGTGGCGGCCCGGCGACGTGTGAATCTCACGCCGTAGAAGTCTCATTACAAGTCCGTCTAATATAAGGTAAGAAAGTTTAAATATGGACGTAGAATTAACATCGCTAGGACCATGGGAACCTTTAATAGGCCTATTTATAGATGCAGCAAACTCCCGATTGTACGGTTAGTAGGAACGTAACAAATAAATTAAAATACATTGGTTTTCATGTGAAATAAACGTCTATTCTTTGTTTCAACTTATAATTTATAGAATTTCTTGTAAATGTACACATTTCTAGAACAAGAAACATACATGTGTAATCAATCGGAAGATTGTTACATATTGGATTTGATGACACTTGGTTAAACATTTTTGGTCCAGGATTCACTTCGTCCACTTGTTATTTTGGTCCTTAAAGATTTTTCGTCGAGATTATATCATCTATTTGGTTCAGAAGAAGAATGCCTAGGTCATAATATCCAACAACATTTGGTCCAGAAGGTAAATTCTCTGTAGTAAGCACGAGAGAACAATATTAATTGTATTGTGATTTATTGAATATCAGGTAATTTCATTGGTAATTAGGTTCACTATAATCGTATAGACCTACTGGTTTGATTTCAACAGGATTCACTTTGTACGCTACCGTATTATTATTATTATTATTATTATTATTATTATTATTATTATTATTATTATGTAATGTGAAAGTGAATAACCCTGCAGATTTTCAGAACGAATAGCTCATGTTGTATTTAACAAAAAAATTGTAATACCATGTAGGTGGAAAGTTCATAGTTTTCTCAGAAAAAATGTCCCCCTTCAAGTGTTTATCGCCCTTGTATTCGGTAACTATTGTGAGCAGGATCGTGATTTTTGTCCATATCGATAGAAAATATAATGAAGGATAATTTATCCCTCTGGCGTATTTCAATAGCTTGGACGGTTTTCGTGTAAATTTAATTTTAAAACCACTAATTTCAAGCCAATGAACGATGCAACCAGTAACGTTGTAGCCAGAGAGGTAGGATCGCGTAGGAAGACAGACCTGAGTTCGTTGACCTCTTACATCTGTATTACGAGAAGAAAGAAGACTGTGTTAGCGGCGATGTTGCCAGACTGCTGAAACTTCCAAATTAATTTTCTAATTTACCGTGAGTTTAATCACCGGACGTAATATAGGTTTTCTATTCCTTTAAGTACAGTGGACTCTCCTAAGTTCGACTGAACAGAATTGAAAGTTCAGTTCAATAAGGGTAGTGGGTGTGGCAGGTGAAATGAATACAAATCCTTATTGGTTAGCAATCAACGAATACAGTACTGTACTTGCATTTCCTGCCCGCCCCGAGACTTGTGTATGCGCTTCTAGTACCATAGTGGGTTTCGACAGTTCCGTCTCACAAACGGCAAAATTCTCAACTAGAGAAAGAAGAGTTCATTAATTTAAAATCAGTGATTAAATATGGATGTCCTAATCAATAAAATATTATGTTTTTCTTTAACAAAAGTATCACTACAAGACACAGAACCAATTCCCATTCAAATGGCAAACCCATTTCTTAATGCCCGTATAGGGGCGTGTCTAATTCTCCTAAGTCAGCAGTCGAACTATAGGATGTCGAACATAAGAGATTCCACTGTATACAGGATTATTTCACTTCCACTCTGTATACTGGTATACCGCGTGAGTGAAGTTTCTAATTCCTATCGTAGCGAAACGATTACAATAGAAAAGGACTTCAAAATAATTCCCTGTGTTGAAGAGTGTACGTATGCGCCACATCTCATGTGGACCAAAACTTGTGTAATTAATCCACTTGACACACAGATTTCACACACATTGGCCGTACCTATACTGTATGAGATATAAAATCACTGTCAGCATTTTCAATAGAATGTATAAAGCATACATAAGATACAGTGTCACGAAGAACAAATGTTATGAAATATAATTTAGTAACATAGAATAATATTTCATAACATTTGGTAGGTAATATGCGATAGAAAATCTGAAAAATTATAAGTCTCCAGGTATCGATCAAATTCCAGCAGAGTTAATACAAGAGGGTGGAAGTGCATTATCTAACGAAATTTATAAGCTTGTACTTGCTATTTTGGAAAAGGAAATTGTACCAGAACAATGGAAGGAGTCCATAATCGTACCTATCTTTATGAAGGGGGACAAGACTAACTGTAGTAACTTTCGAGGAATATCTCTTTTGTTGACGTCGTACAAAATTTTGTCCAATATTCTTTTGAGAAGATTAACTCCATATGTAGATGAAATTATTGGGGATCAACTATTGACCAGATATTTTGTATTCGACAGATAATGGAGAAAAAATGGGAGTATAAGGGTACAGTGCATCAGTTATTCATAGATTTCAAAAAGGCATATGACTCGGTTAAGAGAGAAGTTTTGTATGATATTCTTATTGAATTTGGTATTCCCAAGAAACTAGTTCGATTAATTAAAATGTGTCTCAGTGAAACGTATAGCAAAGTTCGTATAGGTTAGTTTCTGCCAGATGCATTTCCAATTCACTGCGGGCTAAAGCAAGGAGATGCACTATCACCTTTACTTTTTAACTTTGCTCTAGAGTATGCCATTAGGAACGCCCAGGATAACAGAGAGGGTTTGGAATTGAACAGGTTACATCACCTGCTTGTCTATGCGGATGACGTGAATATGTTAGGAGAAAATCCACAAACGATTAGGGAAAACACGGGAATTTTACTGGAAGCAAGTAAAGAGATAGGTTTGGAAGTAAATCGCGAAAAGACAAAGTATAAGATGTTTCGTGACGAGAATATTGTACGAAATGGAAATATAAAAATTGGAAATTTATCTTTTGAAGAGGTGGAGAAGTTCAAATACCTGGGAGCAACAGTAACAAATATAAATGATACTCGGGAGGAAATTAAATACAGAATAAATATGGGAAATGCCTGTTATTATTCGGCTGAGAAACTTTTATCACCCAGTCTGCTGTCGAAAAATCTGAAAGTTAGAATTTATCTGCATGGTTGTGAAACTTGGACTCTCACTTTGAGAGAGGAACATAGGTTAAGGGTATGTGAGAATAAGGTGCTTAGGAAAATATTTGGGGCTAAGAGGGATGAAGTTACAGGAGAATGGAGAAAGTTACACAACACAGAACTGCATGCATTGTATTCTTCACCTGACATAATTAGGAAAATTAAATCCAGACGTTTGAGATGGGCAGGCCATGTAGCACGTATGGGCGAATCCAAAAATGTGTATAGAGTGTTAGTTGGGAGGCCGGAGGGAAAGAGACCTTTGGGGAGGCCGAGACGTAGATGGGAAGATAATATTAAAATGGATTTGAGGAAGGTGGGATATGATGATAGAGAATAGATTAATCTTGCTCAGGATATGGACCAATGGCGGGCTTAGGTGAGGGCGGCAATGAACCTCCGGGTTCCTTAAAAGCCAGTAAGTATAGTAGTATAGTATAGTAACACAGAATAATATTATTTGACAATTTCGATACTTAACCCTTATTCAACGTTGAAGTGATGATCCCTGCTTAGGGACACAATAAAGCGTTGTTCTGAGATGTATGCCACTTAAATAAAGTGATGTCATCTCCTACAACGATAACATTGTGTTGTTACAAACGTGAAATGTCAACACTGCTTGGCATAGTGATCTTTATAATTTTCCACCTGCGTTATCTCCACAGCTGTAAGGATTTCATAACCGACTTTTAACAAGAGACGAATCTGTTTGAAAGACTGGAATGTAAAGTGGCGCGTATTGCATAATCTGCAGGCACTTCTTCTGGATCTCGTCCCTCCATTTGCGTTTAATTCTGTTTAATTCCTTTTACTGCGTGCAGCGTTTCGACTCCGCATTCTTGGAACAATATTTAGAATTCTTAAGAGCTCATTTCTTACAACGGACTGATCTTTGTTACTTCACTGGTTTGAAAGGTTAGATACGTGTTTGAAGGTCTTGAGCTAGAAGCCCGGCAAGGGAATTTATTTTTATCTCCTCTGCATCGTGCTCAGTAGTTGTGGATTCTTAGCGGCCTTCCGTTAAATGACTGTCTGAGACTACAGTATTCATTATGTTCAGATGTAACCGGTTCTGGAGAAAATATTTAACTGCTGAGTTCTTGCACGATGATAATAAATACGTATGGAACTGCTTCTAGACTCTTGAACTCGGATCGAAAATAGAATGTACTAAATAATTTATTAAATGGCGATCTTACTCGTGTTACTCATGTAAGCATGTGTGGCTTACAGCTCTTTCGGTGTTACTTGACACCATCTTCAGAGCCTACTAGATCTCGGCGCTATCTCAACTTCGCTGCCTATTGTGTGGGTGCGTTCGTGTGACGAAGAGTTGTGTCAAATAGTGTGTGTGTTCTGAAATTGATCTATATGTTGAGAATTTTATTAGGGTGTGTTTTAGTGTGACTGTATATTTCATATTGTTGTAGTGTGTTGAGTTTTTGGTTTTTGGTTTGTATGTGTAGGATTTCCATGTCTGTATTTATGTTATTGTATGTATGGTTAGCATTAGTTATGTGTTTGGCGTATTTAGATGTATTGTGTCCTCTGGTTATTGCTTTAATGTGTTCTTTGTATCGAGTTTGGAATGATCTGCCTGTCTGTCCAATGTAGAAACTGTCGCAACTATTGCATGTGAGTTTGTATACGCCTGTGTGGTCGTATTTATTTGTTTGTGTTTTTTGTGTGTTGAGATGTCTTTGTAGTGTGTTTTCTGTTCTGTATGCTATGTTGTATTTCTGTTTTCTGAATGAGGATGCGATCTTGTGTGTGTTTTTGTTTTCGTATGTTAGTGTGATGTATTTTTTGTGTTCTTGTGTTTGTGTTGTGTTTTGTGTGTTTTTGTGTTTGTTAAGTTTTTGTTTTGTCTTCCTTATGATGTTGTCTACTATGTTTGGATTGTAAGCATTTTCCTGTGCTATGTATTTGATTGTGTTCACTTCTTCATTGTAGTGTTGTTGGCTTATGGGTATGTTGAGTAATCTGTGTACCATTGTCCTGAATGCAGCATTGTTTGTTTTTTGTGTGGGTGATTAGATGTGTTGTGTATGTGTGTGGTGGTGGTTGGTTTTCTGTATGTTTTGAAGGTGTGTTTGTTGTCAACTTTTGTTATGGTGATGTCTAGAAAATTTATGGAGTTATTGTTTTCAAGTTCCAGTGTGTATTGGAGTTTTGGGTGTATTTTGTTTATGTATTGGTGTAGTTTGTGTATTTGTCGTTTGTTTGCTTTGTATAGTATGAGTATATCGTCTACGTATCTGTGCCAGTATATTATGTTGTCTACATATTTGTTGTGTTCATTGTTGAGTATGTATGTTTGTTCTATGTTGTGTATGTACTATTGAGACCCCAGTTTACAAAATCCGTCTTATCCACTTTTGGACGAAATTATGTTAGCAGTAGTTTCTGAATTTATTTTCTTTTCTCTATCATTCTATTGACATAACGGGGCTAATACTATAACATGGTAAGTCTTTATTTTTTACGGATTTGAGTTACCTACGTCAGTGGATTATTTAGGCTAAGTGGTAAGCTTGGAGATCCATTATGGTTTCTTAAGCTAGATAATTTATTTTTAAAATCTGCTACACAGCATTACTACAGATGGAGACAATAAGCTGGATACACAAAAATTATTTCTTAATTATTTCAAAACATTAAATTTGCAATTATGTTAATGTTATGTTTTATTTAACGACGCTCGCAACTGCAGAGGTTATATCAGGGTCGCCGGATGTGCCGGAATTTTGTCCCGAAGGAGTTCTTTTACATGCCAGTAAATCTACTGACATGAGCCTGTCGCATTTAAGCGCACTTAAATGCCATCGACCTGGCCCGGGATCGAACCCGCAACCTTGGGCGTAGAAGGCCAGCGCTATACCAACTCGCCAACCAGGTCGACTGCAATTATGTAGTTACAATACTGGACAAGCGATATGACATTCCAAACTACGTGTTATCTCCCTTAAACTCCTTTATTTTACACGTTAAAAATCTAAAACTGTTCCAGAAGACTTCTAGTCCACTATAGCAGCGTTTCTCAAACTATGGTCCCCGGACCACCTGTGGTCCTCGAGGTCTGCCCTTGTGGTCCTTCAAAAACACAGAAGAAAAAATAAAATTCAAACGAATTGCGTAACACACTATAGTTGAAAATCTCAGAGTTTGTAAATGGCATATGGCAATCACCTTTCACTTTTTCTCCCAGTACTGACATTTTGTGAAATTTATTTATTCTACCCCTCTACTGTCTTTCCATTCTACTCTCAGCAACAAAAGAGGGATTTAAAGCACTATGAACGTGGTGTTTCTCGCTATCTTTTCCGCGCACATCTGGCGTCGTGCCTGTAACCCAGCTAGAGACTACCCGAATTCATAACAGGAGCAAAATACCGAACCTTTTCATGTATTTATGACTTTCTTAATAATTTGGCGACACCCAGTCTGCACATTGAAGTGGTCACGTACTGTAGAACTGTACATAATAGAACATGCAAAATTGCATCTTTACTTGTTGAAAATCGGGCATATTTCTGCATTAATTTTTTTTATTACTGTTTTTACAGATGACGATATAAAATTTTTTCTTCTGTTAACATTAACTTAATTAGTTAATACTAATATAAAATTAATTGAATTAAATTAATTTTAATTAATTATTTTTACATTAAAATGTAAGTATACTGGTATTAAAATATACTACATTAATGATAAATTTGCTTTCGAAGGGAACAAGAGTAAGGTGGTCCGTGGAACTGTTCTGACTTAAAAAAAAGTGATCCCCACTTGAGAAAAGTTTGAGAAACGCTGCACTAGAGTGTCGGTTCCAATACTCACCTTATAGGCCTACATGTTGTTTATACAGGGACATCATTTTATTTTTACTTCAATTTTTATTGTACCTGAGTTTTTGAATGTACTTCACTTCCACCCCTCCTACTAATGAAGTTTCAACTGTTCTCCAGACAGAATCAAGGCCGCATATAGTAAACAGCACTGAGTTATTGAGTATAGTACGTTCCAGAAATATGTTCGCGTTTTCCAGTGACGAAAGAGCTTTCAATATTGAATCATATTTTCGCACAGGTAGAGCTGAGACGAGATGTTATGGCACCAACATGCGCGAAGTTTTAAATTGCCGGCCAGCAGGGTAGAGGAGTGGGGGTTGTTTGGGTTACGGTTCTCAAGCTCAGAGCGGCAGGCATATCCGTTTCATCTCTTTCCAAAAACATTCGTCTTACCTTAGTATCACCACTTTCCTACTCAATAGCCGAAGGTACCTAATGGAATTACGCCCGCTATTCCATCTTTACATTCTTATTCTCCGTCCGAATCAGACGGCTGATCTGTGCTGGAATCAGATGTCCCTACGTTCATGGAAATGTTCTAAAAAATACTGTCCATCACGTGCTCACTTTCAATGTAATTATTCTCTACTTTCTTCACATAATCATACACTGATATCCATTTTTGGAAGAAGCGATTGCAGAGTCGGCCTCTGCTTATGCGTAGCGTAGAAATTATAGATGAGTCTTCTTATGACTTCCTCATCAAAACTGTCTACAGCTGCAATAATTTTCTTCTTCGGCTGTGATTTTTCCGGACTGGAGAAAGATCTGCTGTTCCTGCCTCAATATTTTTCCCTTCTTTCCTGATTCTTGCCAAGGTTCGCTTTGAAATACCGGTGGCAGCCAGTACTCTTGCACACACGCTTTTCAATGGAATTGGTATTCCATTTACAGCCTCTTCTGACATGAATTTCCATACATTGTGTGCTATTTCATGTCCTAGACTATGAACTACTCTATGATTTCACACCTTAGACAATGCCATAATGAGGGCGGTCAGAAGGACAATGTTTTCAGTATTAGCAATAGCGGTAGTAGCAGAACGATCTGATCACTCGGAATGCTAGTAACCAACTAACCCAACACCCCTCCAGTTGAGTGTGAGGGCGAGTCCAAGCAAACGAACTAAAATGCGTCCTTCGCGCCGGTGCCATAACTTCTCGTCCGGGCTCTACAGTCCGTTTGCCTACGTCGCATCCCGATTTCCCCCACCTGCTTCTGCACGCCCCACTGTAAAAGCAGGGCTGTCTTAGCTCTTTTCTGAAAACATTAATTTCTGTTAGGAATTGGACGTTTACGTAATATTATACAACTGTTTAAAATAACTTAAATAAAAGGGCCTCGTTAAGTAATTAACTGTCACGTGAGTTCCCCCTTTCTACGATCCTGCGGCATAACCACTTGGACGGACAGTAGATAGCATGTCTGAGTAATTTTATCTGTGCGGGTCGGGCAGAAGTGAAGATGGAATTTACAGTACATAAGGTACTCTTTTATAGAATAGGTACAGAATTATTTCAACATGAGTTACTAGTATGAAGGACGAACCTGGCAATTGGAATTAGATGCAATAGTCTATAGTGCGATATTATGCACGAAAGAAGTGAAGCCTGTATCGAAATGAACGGCCACTATTTTCAAAAATGTGTTTAAATATCCATATTATGATTATTTTTCAATTGAACTTCATTCTCTATATTGTACGCTAATGTGCTGTAGACAGTACAATATACACTGCATAATGAATACGTTCGCATGAATAGCTCAGTTCGTGAGTAAAAACACTTATTCTTAATACAGTACTGCATTTTGATTAAACAAAAACCTAATGAAAATTATCGAACTCAAAATCGCGATATTTCCTAGTTTACGTAAATGGATGAACTACTTTTCTTCCCTCCTATACCTAGTAAAGTGATTTGTTTGTGATTTACGCCGGTATCATCGAACTCCAGTCGTGGAAGGAGGTAGCGAACGGTGTTTCCGGTTCTCTAAAGGTATAGCCAGGTTAATATTAAAAATGTTAGTAAAAATAAAATGATGTCCCTGTATTAACCGCCTCATCCTCATGTAATCATATTGAATTAAGATGGTGAAAGTTCCACAATGCTCTTTATCCATTCGTATCTTGTGTAAGAATAGAATTTGGTCGTTTTTTTTTTTTAGTTTATGAACATAATTCGATATTGAAATAGAACAGTATGGAAAGTATTTTATTTTTATATCTAGTTAGTCCTGCAACAATTACAAAATAGAGCTCAAGTTGCTAGTTACTGTATACAAGGTTATGTCTACCTGATACTACATTGTTTTCTTGGTACTTCATTGTAGTTTAATAATTCACATTTTAAAGACCAGCACCATCAATTTCCTATTTTATACTTCTATTTTACATTTCGCACTTTATATTCAGCTCAAGAGACATTTCTTTTCATTTCATTTTTTCTCTGTTCATCATAGGCTAATGACTTATGATAACAAATTATTTGGTTCATGATCTCGAAATAATGAATTTCATTGCTTTTTTCGTAATGTAACTAATATTTTATAAAACTCGGAAAGAAATAGACATAAAAATTAAATTATGTTTTATTTAACGATGCTCGTAACCGCCGAGGTTATATCAGCGTCGCCGGTGTGCTGGAATTTTATCACACTGGAGTTCTTTTAGATGCCAGTAAATCTACTGACATGAGCCTGTCGCATTTAAGCACACCTCGGGCACAGAAGACCAGCACTCTACCATCTGCGCCACACAGGACGACAATAGACATAAGAGTAGCTTCTTTTGAAGAGAGAAGATCAATTACTTGTTTTGGTCCCAAATACGCTCATATCCCTGGAATGCAGTTCCAAAACCCGCATTGTTCAGTGTACGGTTCCAATCAACATCTTATCCAAAATATCAAATACCTTATTATGTTATCACTCTTCAAGTTTGAAGAACGAAACTTTGAAGACTGATTTTTTATTGATTTTTTAACACATAAGTTACGTAGATTATGAACAACTAACCTACAGACACGTTTATTTGTGGTTTATGGAAAACCATAAAAACTGCATAAGAAGGAACCTGACGCCTCAATTAAACATTTTGTTTGTTTCTAAATTCGAATACTTTCTAGCTATGTCATCCTAGCTTTTGGTTCGAGGTTTGATAGTCCTGAAAAGCTAATGAGAAATTTTAAGCACTAAGGGTGCTATGCATAGACATTTCGCTAGCCCGCGCTACGAGCGTGCTAAACTAGCCCCGGCTATTGAGTGATTACTTGTACAGGATTGATATATCATATCATATCATATCATATCATATCATATCATATCATATCATATCATATCATATCATATCATATCATATATCATATCATATCGTATCGTATCATATCGTATCCTATCATATATCATATCATATCATATCATATCATATCATATCATATCATATCATATCATATCATATCATATCATATCATATCATATCGCATCGCATCATATATCATGTATCGTATCATATCATATCATATCATATATCATATCATATATCATATCATATCATATCATATATCATATCATATCATATATCATATATATCATATATCATATATCATATACCATATACCATATATCATATATCATGTCATGTCATGTCATGTCATGTCATATCATATCATATATCATATCATATCATATCATATCATATCATATCATATCATATCATATCATATCGCTAACACTGGTTTATGGATACAAAAAACGTTAGTTCGCTGATCAACTACCGGAAGCCCGCGCTAAGAATGTCTATGAATATGGCCCTAAAAGTCTATTCCGTTTGATCACGTGAAATGATTAGTACGAATTCCGGAAACAGAATGCCACTTTGAAATGTATACCCGATTTAAAATACCGGTACATACTCCTAAGTCACTACCATGGTATTTCCTCTTTTGGACATTTTAATAAAAATCTGAACACTAGGAAATAGACATATTTCTGTCCATTAGCTAGTTGTGTATTTCATACCAAGTAGGCCTAGGTCTGTAAGTTATATCTTATTTAATTACAATTACCTGAATATATTGTTGAACTGGAATCACAACGCAATACAACTGAATTATGTATTGATATTAATATTAATACCGGTATTTTACTAATTAATTATTAATTACGTTCAAATTTCACAAGCCTAGTTACTTGCATTTCATCAGATTTCTTCTACTGAAAACCAAAATTATTGCTACCAACATAACACCCATAGGTTAAGGGTGTTTGAGAATAAGGTGCTTAGGAAAATATTTGGGGCTAAGCGGGATGAAGTTACAGGAGAATGGAGAAAGTTACACAACACAGAACTTCACACATTGTATTCTTCACCTAACATAATTAGGAACTTAAAATCCAGACGTTAGAGATGGGCAGGGCATGTAGCACGTATGGGTGAATCCAGAAATGCATATAGAGTGTTAGTTGGGAGATCGGAGGGGAAAATACCTTTAGGGAGGCCGAGACGTAGATGGGAGGATAATATTAAAATGGATTTGAGGGAGGTGGGGTGTGATGATAGAGACTGGATTAATCTTGCACAGGATAGGGACCGATGGCGGGCTTATGTGAGGGCGGCAATGAACCTTCGGGTTCCTTAAAAGCCATTTGTAAGTAAGTAACATAACAGGTACAAAATAACTGTCAGTTGTATGAAATTCGAAACAAAGTTGGTAAAAGGAAATTCAACTTGATATCTAGAAAATCACTATACTCCACTAGCATATGTAGTAATAGGGGAAAAATGGTTAGGTTTCACTCTTATGGTATTAAGTAAGCTGATTCGGACTATAGAGTCGTAGTTGTTTAAAAAAAATACTATATTCCTAGTTACTTTATGATGAAGAAGAAAATCAAACACCTCTATCATTCCGAGGCCTTTCTACTTTAAATCCAATGTTTTACGAATTATCAACCTCGCTGTATTGTTTTTATACAATTTACGTGTATTTCAAGTTATGTTGCAATCAAACAACTTTTACACGGCGCAACATTATTTAATAGTGTTTAATAACGTATTGTTAAAATTATTCCTAAATATGTTAATGATATAGTTACGATCGTGGGAATGTATTAAAAGTTTTACCTGCTTTACAATTAATTAAAATGGATGTTCTCTAAATCACGAATTCTAATTTAATTGCAATCCTCAAAACCCAATAAGAACTTACTGCTTATTATAGCTTGTATTCTTCTGCGTTTAAAGATTTGTGTAACTTCTTGCTGATCTTAAACACATGAAAGTGAGATAATCACAACGTATGTCTTTATTACCACCTGTTTTAATGATAGCTGTAATGCTGGTACTTGTACGGTATGCCGCTTGCTTGTTTAAGTAAAAATCCTCATCGTACAAGGACTCATGAAAATGCAACGTCTTCTTTATATTAAATCAATGCCTTGATGAAATTTAGGTCTACAACCTCCACAGAAAGAGCTTTCTCCACGATCTTGACCACAATTGACTTATTCCACTCTTTATAGCCTTTACGTCAACATAAAACGTAGCGTAATATAAATAACATCGTCTGCACGCAGTGCATAGTTCTCTTACTCTTTGTCCAGCTGTTACGTAATTCGTCCGAAGCGTGTGAAATGTAACTGTTATTTTCCTCGCATGATGTACGAGTAATGGTAACTACCACATGGCGAACTTTTCGTATGAAAATGTGTTTGTGCGAGATCGTGCGTATTTGCTTGGTTTCCGCACAAAACCAATCCGCGGTAAGTCTAAAATTCCACATTCAGTATTCCCAACCTAACACACATAACAATTTCCCTCTTCTTACCGCTTAAGTGACATATTGATTTTACTGCTTTAGGCTTTTAACATATTATTTTTAGAGACGTTCAATATTGTAATAATTATAAATTGGAAACTTACCACTGCAATTTCACCTAAATTGCACTGTTAATTATTGTTTTTAAATATTTGCAAAAATTAAGTAAACTCTACAACTCCACTAAAGTTACTGCATTCGTGATGCATGTAACATTAAGGAAGCCGTTTGTTTTAAGTTCGCATTTATAGACTGGTGGGGAAAAAAGACAGACGTATATCACGGCCTGCTGGAGTATAGTAAACACATAATAGTAATATACGTTACAAGAGCGGTATGTTGACGTTTTCATGGTCGAGGAAAAGATTGAAAAAGCGAAACGTAGTTGAGCTTTTTTAATTTCCGAGAACATGAAAACAAACATACCGCTCGTGTATCGTACATTATTTTGTGCGAAGATCGTTTATTACATACCTGAAAGACGATTTTCTAATTAGTTGCAATGAAATCTCCATGTTGGTTTCTGTTTAATGACGCCAACTTCGGAACACCAAAATATCTTTCTTCAACATTGTTGCTGTAAAATGTTTTCTGTGTTTACTATACTCCAGCAGGCCGTGATATACGTCTGTCTTTTTTTTCCCCCCAGTCTATAAATGCGAACTTAAAACAAACGGTAAGGTTATGTAATGATTTATTTTTCATTTTAATATTTTAACAATATTATTTATATAACATATTGCAGTAATAACATCGGCATCTGGAATCTCGTTGATTTTTTCATGGCTTCCTTAATGTTACTTGTATCAGGAATGCAATAAGTTTCGTGGACTAGTAGACTTTACTTAATTTTTGCAAATATTTAAAAACAATAATTAACATTGCAATTTAGGTGAAATTGCAGTGGTAAGTTTCCAATTTATAATTATTACTATGTTAAACGTCTCTAAAAATGATATGTTAAAAGCCTAAAGCAGTAAAATGAATGTCGCGCTTAAGCGGTAAGAAGAGGTAAATTGTTATGTGTGTTACGTTGGGAATACTGAATGTTGTATTTCACACTTACCGCGTATTGGTTCTGTGCGGAAAACAAGCAAATACGCACGATCTCGCACAAAACATTTTAAAGCAACAATGTTGAAGATAGATATATTTGTTTTGCAAATTTGCCGTCATTGAACAGTTGGTTTCTGGTTGATGGAGATTTCATTGCAACTAATTAGAAATTCCTCTTTCAGGTATGTAATAAACGATCTTCGCACAAAATAATGTACGATACACGAGCGGTATGTTTTCTTTCAATTCTCGGAAATTAAAAACGCTCAACTACGTTTCGCTTTTTCAAACTTTTCCTCGTACATGAAAACGTCAACATACCGCTCTTGTAACGCATATTACTATTGTAGCTGAGTTAATTAAAACTGGCAGCACCACCGAGAGGTTAAACATAACAGATTAGCATTCACCTCAGGTGTTGCAAGTCTGTTGGAAGACGTTAATCATTCCAAACATTTTACTTCTGTATTGATCGAGTGGTCCCGCGCCGTGTCTAGGACTCGCGTTACGGAATGCGCGCTGGTTCGAGTCCTCATTGGGGAAGAAATTCTCTCATGAAATTTCGGCCAGTGTATGGGACCGGTGCCCACGCAGCATCGTGATGCACTTGGGGAGCTATGATAGTTAGCGAAAATCCGGTTCAGCAAACCAGCTATAACGACTGGGGGGATCATCGTGCTAACCACACGATACCTCCATTCTGGTTGGATGATCGTCCACCTCTGCTTCGGCATGTGAACGTGAAGCCAGCAGCCGGCTGGTCGGACTTGGCCCTTCAGGGCTGTAGCGCCATGGATTTACTTTTTTATTGATCGAGTGGGCTATATGAAGTCAGGGTTGCCAACCGTCTCGATTTTCGCGGTACAGTCCCGATTTGGACTGTATTGTCCCGCGTCCCGCCATAATGTCAGCCGTGGCGCTAATTTTTGGGACTTTTATAATTTAATTAACTCAAGTAATTTTCCTTGTTTCATCACTGTTACTATGTCATTTATTTTAAAATACAGGGTGTAACTGAATGTCTTTTTCAAATTTTTTGGGGGATGTGGAGGGTGATATAGTGAAGATTTTTTTTTTACCTAGGAACCCATGACCGACAATGAGAATTAGAGTATCTACAACACTATGAGATGTTGCTTTCCCTGTTCTTGTGATGGCGAACTTTCTAAGAATTTAGTAGGCTAAATAAAATATCAGAGTAGTTTGAAAAGCTTTATTGACTTTCACATTTACAATAGGCCCTAAATGTTCAAAATGATGACCGTCAACTTCGTTACGTGTGCAACGACGAACCATTGTTTTGTCTTACTCTCTGAAAGATTCCACGTTTCCTTCTTATAGTATCGAACGCTGTAAAGATGCACTCAGTAAGCTCATTTGCTGTTTCTACCGGAATTTCGTACACATAAGCCTTCACATACCGCCTAGGACAAAGTCAGGAGGGATGAGGTCGGGGGAGCGCGCAGGCCAAGACTGGATATATATCCCCTTCCAATTACTCTCTGTCTGAAGATATCTGTGAGCTATGGACGAGCCATATCGAAGTGCGATGGAGCGATGTACTGGTGCCACATTCTAGTCTACTGACTGCGTACTGTGCTGTTTTAATGTATTCTACAAGGAAACCTTTCAGTTTCATTTTGTCCCTTATCACGTTCCTGATTTTTTCTCATAATAATAATAATAATAATAATAATAATACTTACTGACTTTTAAGGAACCCGGAAGTTCATTGCCGCCCTTACATAAGCCCGCCATTGGTCCCTATCCTGAGCAAGATTAATCCATTCTCTATCATCATATCCCACCTCCCTCAAATCCATTTTAATGTTATCTTCCCATCTACATCTCGGCCTCCCTAAAGGTCTTTTTCCCTCCGGCCTCCCAACTAACACTCTTTATGCATTTCTGGATTCGCCCATACGTGCTACATGCCCTGCCCATCTCAAACGTCTGGATTTAATGTTCCTAATTATGTCAGGTGAAGAATACAATGCGTGCAGTTCTGTGTTGTGTAACTTTCTCCATTCTCGTGTAACATCATCCGTTTCAGCCTCAAATATTTTTCTAAGCACCTTATTCTCAAACACCCTTAACCTATGTTGCTCTCTCAAAGTGAGAGTCCAAGTTTCACAACCATACAGAACAACCGGTAATATAACTGTTTTATAAATTCTAACTTTCAGATTTTTTGACAGAAGACTAGATGCTTCTCAACCGAATAATAACAGGCATTTCCCATATTTATTCTGCGTTTACTTTCCTTCCGAGTGTCATTTATTTTTGTTACTGTTGCTCCAAGATATTTGAATTTTTCCACCTCTTCGAAGGATAAATTTCCAATTTTTATATTTCCATTTCGTACAATATTCTGGTCACGAGACATAATCATATACTTTGTCTTTTCGGGATTTACTTCCAACCCGATCGCTTTACTTGCTTCAAGTAAAATTTCCGTGTTTTCCCTAATCGTTTGTGGATTTTCTCCTAACATATTCACGTCATCCGCATAGACAAGAAGCTGATGTAACCCGTTCAATTCCAAACCCTGCCTGTTATCCTGACTTTCCTAATTGCATATTCTAAAGCGAAGTTAAAAAGTAAAGGTGATAGTGCATCTCCCTGCTTTAGCCCGCAGTGAATTGGAAAAGCATCAGATAGAAACTGGCCTATACGGACTCTGCTGTAGGTTTCACTAAGACACATTTTAATTAATCGAACTAGTTTCTTGGGAATACCAAATCAATAAGAATATTATATAAAACTTCTCTCTTAACCGAGTCATACGCCTTTTTGAAATCTATGAATAACTGATGTACTGTACCCTTATACTCCCATTTTTTCTCCAATTCTGTCGAATACAAAAAATCTGATCAATAATAATAATAATAATAATAATAATAATAATAATAATAATAATAATAATAATAATAATAACAATAATAATCATTTTGGAAGCAAGTCCAGGTTAAAAACAAGATATTACAGGACGAAAATAAGATGACTACAATATAGAAGGACCTTTTAAATGTGAAAATAGGCCTAATGTATGTAATCAGATTGTATAATTAGTTTTTAAACGGGCCGCATTTGCTGCTAATTTACTGATGCAATGGATAAGAGTGGAAAGTTTAGTGATTGCACGCTTTATAACCTATCGATTACACAATATTTATAAACGGAGTCAAAAGCTGGATGTTGTGGCGTCCAGCTTTATGCAACTCATTGTATTATTTCCCATACTTTCATCCTCGCTGGTTAACAACTACTACTACTCTAACGGTAAAAAAAGAACTTTCATGTATCTATCAACTCACGCCTACTCGTACAGATGCTGCTGTGTATAATGTTGATGACCATTGTACGACGGCAAGAACGATGTTACGTTACGTAACCACACTCTGCTAGAATTATAAGGAAACGAGGCTGCCAGTACCACTTCTGCCTTCAAAACTATTAAAACATTGTCCCGTGTCTGTGAGGCAACAGAACATGTTTTTGGCAGTGAAAAATTATAAAACAAATCTCCATCGCGGCTTTATATATTCATTATGAGCAGGGAACGGATTTATATGGACTAAAAATATATGAAATATGTAAATATATATGTAGTTATTTTTACCAAAATATGGAATTAAATATGGATTTTTACCAAAATATGGAATTAAATATGGACTTAAAATTATAAAAAAATGACTATGTACGTTAAATATTGGTACATTTTAATCAAACTAAACAAAAAATATAATGGACGTACCTTATCTTCCAATGTAGTTTCAACAAAACACAATTTTTATTGTCTGTTACCATAACAATAGGTTACAAACATTTCTTTCAAGTGCTGAAAAGTGAATCTTCTTCTATTGTCTCTGAGGATAGATTTATACTGACTAAAAGAGCGTTCGACGTCACAAGAAGTAACTGGTACATAATTCAATACCTATGTGTACTCTGACTGGCATTTAACTGTTGAGCTGCACAACTGAAGTCTGTTAAAAATTTTAAATTAAATTAATACAGTTTTGTAACTTACTTTCCCATTGTTGATAGGACTGCTAATTTTCAAATAACTCTGATGTTAAAGGGATTACTGAACATGTGTTTAAATCTCTATTGTTGAAATGTATTTTTAAAAGTTAATGGAATTTTGTTTTGTTTTATTGTTAAACCTAATATAATATGGACTGTTTTATATGAAATATGGAAAATATATGGAAATTAACGAAAATATGTACTAAACTCTAAAATATGGAAAAATATGGAAAATAAAAGTAGGATTTTTCAACCCTACACATTGTGAAACATAAAGATAATGCAAAATATAAATTATATTAGCTTTATAAGTAAATATGTATTTACATATAAATCCTTTCCCTGATTATGAGTAACCGAAAGTTGCAGACTCTTGTTGGGAATGTAATGAATGGCATATTATCATGTAAATGTCACGAGTACAATAAATATAAAAATCTTCATCATCCAGGTTGTCCTTATTTTTCTCATAATGAAACTCTCGGATTGCTTTATTGCTTATTACAAAAACATTGATATCATAAGAGGCATGAATGTAGTTAGGTAACTTAATGATCAAGAAGGATGTCGGTATTTTAGTTTGTGTGTGTTTTTCTCGCTGTTAATATATACAGGGTGTGAACGATATAAGGTTCGTTCCAAGAACAGTCAGGAACCGTTCGTAACTATCGTGAGCATGCGCAGTACAGAAAAAGCGTACCAACACCAGTGGTGGTTCCTCGGGGGAGGGAAGGGAGGAACGTCCTCCTCACATTTTCTTCTTTTGAAAGTAAATACCAAATAAAATATGTGCCTTGAAATTCAAGGAAGATTCGATAATTTTTAAGTTCACAGCTATAAGAAAACCTCGGTTGATCGAGTTTTAAACGATGCCCGCTCATGTGCTGCTAGAAAACTGTGAGAAAGATGCGAGATTGTTTGTGTGGAGGAAAGCCAATCCATTCCTCCTTTACTGCAGTTAGCACACATAGACAACAGCGCACTAGCGGCCAGAGAAAGAAGCAGAGTTTTAAAGCAAGTAAATGAACGGATAGGGAGGAGATCCTCCTCTGAATCAGTGCATGGGAGGGAAATAGAAACCGACTGGTCGTGCAGCAAGTTCGCTACCGCTGCCATCTAACGATCTTGCATTCAACCAGACTATAACATAACTAGGAGGAGGCACAATAAAAACAGTTTTAACGCAAAGCTATGAAAGACACCATATAAACTTTTTTTTTTTAATTATAAATAAAAAAAAATTATTCATTGCACTTTATATAGGCTACTATTCATGGTTTGAAACTTTCAAGGATATTTGAAAGTTAAAGTCGTGTTTATATAAAACAAAGAGGAAGTAGTTCTACATTAGTATCGCAGATCTTTTTGGCCCCTGAAATTCACTTCCGTTCATTGTGTACTAGACAGGGCAACAGCCAAGTTGTCAGTTTTATACAAATATATTTGAAATTGAAAGTAAGTAGGTACTCCAAACTACATTATTTTTAACATAAAAAATTGGACACCGGCAACTTTGAACAATAATGGTAGTATGACTTTACAAGAACTGATATTCTTCAAAAGCATGTGATACTGAATTTGTAAAATGTACATGTGGCAACACAGACCACGTGGGTGGGTGCAGTGTTCTCGCTTTCATTAGATTCTTTCCCATGCCCATTTCCGCGGTTCCGATTACGTGTTAGTAGCTATAGTGTCTTCCAACACGTGTGATGCTGTAGTGTGCTCGAAAAATGCTGAGGTGTGAATTTCCTTGTAATTGTTAATTTGTGCAATTATTCAACAATGAATGGAAATGAAAACATTATATATTTTGGAAAAATTAGGAAACTCAGTTTACAAGAACAGATTATTGCTATATGGAAGGAAAGACCAACCCCAACACTACCTGGTCTTACATGTATGCATGTTGGCTAATTTGTAGCATGTTTCATTCAAGAAGGTGTCATTTCATCCTGTTACCTTCTTTCCTCCTCTTAAGAAATACGCAGGAGCCGCCACTGACCAAACAATCCGAACCAGTCGTGAACCGGAAACATGAATTGCAGTCGGGCGTTCCAACAAACTTTTGACACGGGTTCGGAACGGTCAGAAGTAGTCAGCAGATTGAGGCATGTATGGAAGAGTACGCGAGACGCGCATGCGCATTATCTCACCAACGTTTCTTGGATACTGAAGAAAGACATGATCGACTGTTCACATCAGTGAGGTTAAGATGAAAACTAGAGATTTAATTTAAATTTTCGCCAAAAAGAAAGGGAATGGAAACTATTTGGATATTGAAATAGCTCATTACAATTTCAACATGCAGCTTTGATTAAAAGTATAATAAATAACGTACATAAATTAATAATTAAAACAGAACTAATTTTAGATGAAAATCCCGCAGTACACGACATTGAATTAGTGGAATTCTTGCCTTTCATATTTTTTGTCATCTTTTTATTGAAAATGATCGAAATTCTATTTTCTGCAATTAGAATTAGCTGCGAAACGATAATAATTAAGCTTCCCATTCTTAGCAAAGATGATCACAGTTGTAGCATCTCTGGATTTATTACATAACGATCCGCGAAAGCGTTCCAACAGCGTCCAGTCCAGTTTTAATCCCGTAGCAGATGCTCAACTAGCGCATGCGCATAAGATGGTACAGGAACCGTATATGAACTGATCCATGAACCGTTTGTTGGAACGAACCTATAAACTACCAAAATTATACAGACTGCATCTCGGTCTACTAAACATGATGCGTAGTGAAATTTCGTTTTTTTTTTCTTCTATTTATGTTTTTAATTCCTAAAATATCATGTATTTAGGATTGATGGTAGTCTAATATTTACTGATCGGGTAAATGTGAACGTCATTACCAATGACCTTTTGTCCAACATAAACTAATACCACCACAATAGAGAGTACCCTGATTTGTAAATAAGGATGTCACCACAGTTGCAATGTACGTAGCGGACCGAAGTAAATAATGACGGTTTACTATAATTTCCAAAAACATTAGACTCACAGATAACATTTTTTTCTAGGGAAACCACAAAAGTTACAGAAAAATTTTATTAGACTTTTTTATTCAGTAATTTATGCTCTGTCACCACTATTTTTTTACACCCTATATACCCTTTCAATATACTATTTAATGGGGAGATATTAATATACATTTTTTGTAGTAACAAAATAATCATGAAATCTGAAATGCTTACAAAGTATCTCTTAAATGTTTCAAGCTACCACCATGATTTTCTTGGTGATAGATATACTCGAAAAGTTGAACCTTGTTATACAACTTACTTAGGATGATCATATATTAGCGTAAAGGCATAATACGACCGTGTCCGGCCTATAAGTTTAACATTTTAAGAGAATATGTACTGTACTTAATGAAGAAAACTGATATTGTCTGATAGAGAAAGTCATGCCATTTACGATACATTTCAAATAATTTCAACAGTGACCCGGCAGATGTCCAACCTATACTCCACCTCCATCCAGATATTCAGCAACATTTGCGGTGTGACGTTGGCAATGGCTTGATGAATCTTTAGTCGCGAATGATCTAAGTTCTGCACAGGAGTGTTGTACACTCGGTCTTCACAAAAGCCAAATAGAAAAAATTCCAGTGGGGACATATCTGGGGAGCGTGGAGACCACGCGAGTGGTTCAGTCCCTCTTCCAATCCACCGACCGGGGAACTGATCCAAAAATTTCGCACCTGGACCTCATAGTGAGGTGAGGCCCCGTCTTGCTGGAAAATGGTTTCAAGAAGTAATTGAGGCACAGCGTAATTTTCCAGCATAGTCAAATAGCTAATTTGTTCCTGTCACTGTTTTCTCAGTGAAGAAAAACGTGTATGTGAGACCATGTTATCACGTGAATTGAATTCTTAAATATTCCGTGTCATAAATTTAGAAGTTGGTTAACCTGTGTCTATGGTGGCTGGCTTGTACTCATGAGAAAACGCCATTGGTCAGTTATACACAGATGACATCAGAAGGCGAAATATCGACTTTTTATATCGTTATTGACATACATATCGATATGCATAGTCGTTTTCGTTCTCCGTTTATTGTGAATAAAATATCTTCACATTCACATCCTCCGCTTTCCGGTCTCGTTCTGGTTGTTCCCGGTTTATTGTGGACCAGTCTTAACAGTACTCGGATTCACTGCTTGAGCCGATGTAGACGGCTGCGATGGCACGTCTCACTGTTCTACAGCCACAGAGTCCACGAAGCTCTCTTGCGTTCTCTCTGCCGTCTCTTGTACTATGCAGCGGTAATCTTGGGCTTGTTTGATTCATCTTCTTCTGTTGTGATCGTCTCCACTTTTTCATTCTCTCAACGTTTAAATTTGGAAGTATTTTGGAAATTCACAAATTTTAACAACTACCTTTTTAATGGTTGAAGGTTCAATTTACCTCGGATCATTTTGTTCCTTATTTATTTAGTCGATCTTGTCGTGCTGGACCGATCGACACCTCAAACATCCGGATTGGTTTAGATGTCAAGGGGTTAGGCGTATAAAATGGCTGTCGGAACGCAGTCTTGGAGGCATGTTTTGCCCACCTGTCCCGTCGGCCTTGAGGGTTCGATTGGATTCTTGCGGATGATTGCTATTGCGTAACACCTTCATCTACAGGTATTATATCTCTCGTTTCGCTACGTTGATTTATTCAGAAGTTACAAGCGGTTCTACGAGTATATAACACTTTTTTTGGAGATCGTTACCGAGTGGTCGGTGACCTATCGTGCCGAATTCAAAGATGTAGTGCGACCACAGTCTAGTATATACAGTCACGAAGCTCAATACTTTATAAGTATGCATTCATAGGTAGTTGCTAACCACCAGGGTCGCTACTATCGCCTCATCACAGACCCTTTCCCTAGCAGACGATAAAATGTATTGTACTTTCGATATCGTGTTCTTTTGAAAAAATTAACACGTTCCTTCCACTATTGAAATATGAAATACAGAGGTGTGAAAATTATTAGAATAATCTTAATTTTAAAGGTTTTTTTAATAGTTCCTTCACAAATATTAATTGAATTTATGAATATTGGTATATTATATTACTATACTGATGTAGGATATATTTACTACTAACAATGCCGGAAAGCATTGTTCTACATTGGTATTTTTCTTATTTTACAATTGTTATGGGAATTCAGAAATTATTATATTATGTTGGCGGAATTGGAAACATCAAAAATTAATTAAGAAATGCTTTAAAAAAATTGTTCTTTGCGTTTACATTGTTGTGAAGGTTCAAATGAACGTATACATCTGTTTTGTGCTTATAATTTTTTATGTTTCCAATTCCGCCAACATAATATAATAATTTCTGAATTCCCATAACAATCGTAAAATAAGAAAAATACCAATGTACAACAATGCTTTCCGGCATTGTTAGTACTAAATATATCCTACATCAGTATAGTAATAAATACCAATATCCATCAATTCAATTAATATTTGTGAAGGAACTATTAAAAAACCTTTAAAATTAAGATTATTCTAATAATTTTTACACCTCTCTACATAAGGTTTATACATTATTTTCATAAAATATATATTTTATAATATAAAATAACCTTCCTGGTTATTTCGGAAGAAGGATACCTCTGACCTCTTTTTGTTACAATTCATAGTACTACAAACGTCTCCTTGTCCCATATTATTATTATTATTATTATTATTATTATTATTATTATTATTATTATTCAAATTATTGTATTTTAGTCAATTACAGTTATTACAACCGATAACGAACATTTCACAATTTACACAACTTTTCACATCATTGCGAAATACGGCACTGTCAATGCCTTTTCGATCTAGACCAGCCGTAATGTATGTTCGGGTGTATGAAGCTCAGTGAAATATATTATAACTTTATTGCATATCATTGCTAAGTTTTATTTAGTGTAATGTGTCCATAAGTTCCGTTTACTTCTTGTTGCATAATATGTTGCAGACATAATTACAAAACTGTGTTATTTTAACGTGTTAACATAATCTGTTCGAATCAACATTTTAAGTTCAGAATGGAAGCTATTTTGAGGTTTAATAAAAAAAAGCATATAACTTAAATAAAGTAAACATAACCTATAATTTCCATATGACATAACATAGGCCTACATATGTAGCCTAATGGTAGGGCATTGGAGACCACTATAAAATTAGACAGAAAGAGGTAACTGGTACAGTAAACATAACCTATAATTTCAACATATCTAAATATCCGTGCAGTGCGACTGAAAATTATTGAATCGTGCATAAATGTACAAGAATTTCGCAATATTTAATCAAAATAAAGGCAGGTAATTTTCACACCAAAAATAATATTACACCTTAACTCGCAAGTGAATTATGTCTGAAGTGTCTCATAATCATTGTTTTAAATTTGATTAATGCAATTACATTACATTTTAGAGAAATATATGTTACTCTTTATGCATTCCAACGAATTTATATGGTTGAAACGCCGCCCTTCGTGATCGGGTTAAGCGAGACACATGGTCTGCCTTACGGGCTGTATTAGATCACGATGGCAGTGGCACAGTCTACTGTTCCTGGTACTCACAGCGCTTCAAGCGGCTAGCAATTATCGCGAGAAATGTAAAAAATCATCCCAAGCTTCGTGACTGTATATACTAGACTGTAGTGCTACGTCAAAAACAGCTGCATTATCCACGGTGTTAGCCTATATGTAATACGATTTTGTCATTCTGTTTTGTTCAAAATGACCGTTTCTTACTCTGAACTCGTGTCTATCTTTCAATACTATTGTTGGTTGTAATAATAAATCAGCATAATAGGCACTAACCAGCAATTGCGCTAAAGGAATTACATTACTTGAAGGATGTGCGAAGCTATTGTATGGTAGTCACCTAATTGAAACCGCAACACAATGGCTTTACAAAGCTAAAGAATGGGCAGTTAAGTGAAATTCAATGGCAAAGAAGTATAGTGACCATATTTAGCCTACTGCACTGAATAAGCCAATACACTAACAGTCGAAAGAAATAAATGAGAAATCAAAGCCAAGGCCTGCTCGAACTAATCGTCGGATGGCTTCCGTCCCGCAACATGCTTAACGAGGCGGGCACGCTTAAGCGTTGAAACATTTCTCTTCCTCACGAGCTGACAGCAGGTTCACTGCGAATTGCTGCTTGGCCCTGGGCTACGACTTCCTATCCAGACGAGAGTTACCAGATAGCTTAGAAAACCGTAACGTGTTATAAAACATGCATATTATCGTGATTTCGCGTAAGGTCTTGAAAAAGTATAACTTCATTTGCAAGTAGACAAACGAGCTGTTACGTAGATATAGGAACTTTTGTCTAAACGAAGAAATGATAAGATGAAAAGGAAAAGTGAAGTACAGTACTGGGTGTTCAGTTCAAAGTGTGTCATGGCTCGCTGTATGCGTCATGTGGCTAGCCGATGAGCCTAGAGAATTCAATCTTCCTACACTTCCGCAGAGGTGTATTACCTATGTGCCAGAGAAGTTACCTACCAAGTACGGCGTTTATTCTGAAGAATACTTACCGATATGTGCGGTAACGCCGGTAGTGGCAGGAATGTGAACTGTTTCGAAACGTACTGAGGTGAGTTTTTTTCTTACTGTCGAGATATGGGGAGAGGGATAAGACGATTACATGCGTATTTGTTGGCATTAACTTCGACGGTCAACACGGACACGGAGCATTTGATTTGTGTTATGGAATGTTGCCGTACGCAACCGATGATAACAAATACCCTGCGTACGACTTGGCCGCGGAAAACACAGTTCGAAAGAGGTTATGGTAGCACACAGACCGTACAGACCGCCATCTGTTGCTACGACGTTCAAGTTATACCGTACACGTTCTCAAGTTCAGATTTAACGCCTTGATTAGTAGGCAACTTCTCTGACATAAAAGCTGAAACTCGCTTCAAATCGGTGACTCATCAACAGTGACCTCATGACACTTTGAAATGAACACCCAGTAGTATCCATAACGAAACAGTACAGTAAATCGGCTGTTCTGTTCAATTTACGAGTATATCTTGTTATGTCGTTAAGACACAATTATTGTAAGTTTTCAATTTTAACCCAATTTTTAAACACAGACATTTTATACAGAGTGTTTCCGAGGTGGTGTTACAAACTTTCAGGGATGATGGCGAAGGGCACGTGTATCAATTTGAGATAAGGAACCATGGTCCGGAAATGACTGAGTCGAAAGTTAAAAGCAAAAATAGTTGTGTGGAAATGGAATTGTAATTTGGCACCACGTGCCCTCCTTCCCTTAACTTATGGAACAGCCGTGGAAAAATGGTATGGGCCAGATGTCTCCTACATGAGTACTTGTCTACTGTTCCCATTGGCTCATCCGTATTCGAAAATCAGGTCTGCTTATTCCGCTCTCGTGTTCCTCCATTTCACTAGGACTGATCGACTGGACACTGCAACTTGTACACGTACACTGCTGTCTACAGGCGTGCATATCAGGACCGACCATGTCCTTTACACATTACGTCCACATCTGTGGAGTAACGGTCAGAGCGTCTGGCCACCGAAACCAGATGGCCCGGGTTCGAATCCCGGTCGGGGCAAGTTACCTGGTTGAGGTTTTTTCCGGGGTTTTCCCTCAACCCAATGCGAGCAAATTCTGGGTAACTTTCGGTGCTGGACCCCGGACTCATTTCACCGGCATTATCACCTTCATTTCATTCAGACGCTACATAACCTAGATGTTGATACAGCGTCGTAAAATAACCCAATAAAATAAAAAAAAAAAATTACACATTACGCTATCTGCATTGCTTTAGTGTAGTTTCCTGTCCCCATCCCTCAGACAGCGCATTGAATGGAATACTGTAAGTAGACAACGTAAACGTCAGATGAATGCAATATGTGTAAGATGTACAGATAAATACACATAAATAAGGTGTACAGAGGAATAAAATGATTTCATTTCCACAGAACTATTTTTGCTTGTAACTTTCGACTCGGTCATTTCCGGACCAGGGTTCCTTATCTCAAATTGATACATGTGACCTTCGCCATTATCCCTGAAAGTTTGTAACACCACCTCGGAAACACCCTGTATTTACCCTCATAGTACAGTCACGTAGTTCAGTTGTAGAGCAAGTGGCTACGGTTTGGAAGGTCTCTGACTGAATTCGAGTGGTGGAAGGATTATTACTTTGTCAAAACTTCCAGAATGTTCCCTACGTCCAGTTAGCTTCCTATGAAATTCAGTAGGTACCGGGTAAAAAAAAAAGGTAGCGTGGTACCGATCACACCACCTTATTCTAGTATTGTGGTTAAGAAAGCAGGTAGCTCTACCTCCATGTCCTACATCATATTATCTGTGCATTTCGAACTGGTGAATCAAGATCATGTACAAACGTACAAACTGCACACGAGTCACTGAATTGAAAACTGTGAACTGAAGAACTGGTAATTCCTGCTGTCCCAGCTGACTTTAATTGAGGAGAATGGTCCAGGTTAGGAGTGAGCACACGTGGAAAATACAGTCCATTGCTTGCCCTTGAGCCGCCAGTTCGAAATGCACAAATAATAGAAAAACAGGCTACATTAGAAGAATTCCAACTCATTGTACTCGTATACGATCGAGGGACTATTGAAATGGGTGAATATTATTGTCAGTTGTGGCAAAATTAAAACATCATGTTGCATAGCCAGATCAATATTGCAGGTACCCATTACACAAACAACATTATTATTATTATTATTATTATTATTATTATTATTATTATTATTATTAATATTATTATTATAAAAAATACGTTGGAGCAACAGTAACAAATATAAATTACACTGGAGAGGAAATTAAACGGAGAATATGGGAAATGCCTGCTATTATTCGGTTGAGAAGCTTTTGTCATCCAGTCTGATCTCAAAAAAGCTGAAAGTTAGAATTTATATAACAGTTATATTACCGGTTGTTCTGTACGGTTGTGAAACTTGGACTCTCACTCTGAGAGAGATATAGAGGTTAAAGTGTTAGAGAATAAGGTGCTTAGGAAAATATTTGAGGCTAAGAGGGATGAAGTTACAGGAGAATGGAGAAAGTTGCATAACGCAGAACTGCACGCATTGTATTTTTCAGCTAACATATTTACTTTACTTAATGAACCCGGAGGTTCATTGCCCCCCCCCCCACATAAGCCCGCGTTCGGTCCCTATCCTGTGCAAGATTAATCCATTCTCTATCATCATATCCCATCTCCCTCAAATCCATTTTAATATTATCCTCCCATCTACGTCTCGGCCTCCTCAAAGGTCTTTTTTCCCTCCGGCCTCCCAACTAACACTCTATATGCATACGTGCTACATGCCCTGCTCATCTCAAACGTCTGGATTTAATGTTCCTAATTATGTCAGGTGAAGAATAAAATGCATACAGTTCTGCGTTGTGTAACTTTCTCCATTCTCCTGTAACTTCATCCCTCTTAGCCCTAAATATTTTCCTAAGCACCTTATTCTTCAACACCTTAACCTCTGTACCTTTCTCAGAGTGAGAGTCCAAGTTTCACAACGATACAGAACAACCGGTAATATAACTGTTCTATAAATTGTAACTTTCAGATTTTTTGACAGCAGACTAGATGAGAAAAGCTTTTCATTCGAATAATAGCACGCATTTCGCACATTTATTCTGCGTTTAATTTCCTCCCGAGTGCCATTTATATTTGTTACTGTTGCTCCAAGAATTTTTCCACCCCTTCGAAAGATAAATCTCCAATTTTTGTATTTCCATTTCGTACAATATTCTGGTCACGAGACAGTCATATACTTCGTATTTTCGGAGTTTACTTCCAAACTTATCGCTTTACTTGCTAAAATAATTAGTAACATTAAATCCAGACGTTTGAGATTGGCAGGGCATGTAGCACGTAAAGGTGAATCCAGAAATACATATAGTGTGTTAGTTGGAAGAGGGGAAAAAAGACCTTTGAGGAGACCGAGACATAGATGGGAGCTTAATATAAAATGGATTTGAGGGAGACTGGATTAATCTTGCTCAGGAAAGAGACCTATGGCGGGCTTAAGTGAGGGCAGCAGTGAACCTCTGGTTTCCTTAAAAGTGATTTGTAATGAATAATTATCATAATATTAGCAGTAGACGCCTCAAAGGTAGAGCGAACAACGATCAGTTTAAATGAAATGTTCAACCACAACATGCATACCACATAGCTAAGTCTTTCCCATGAACAGTAGTGTAATCTGCACTGTGCAACCCGGAAGGAGATGCAGTTATAGCCTTCGTGATCTGTTGTCCCTCCCACACCATTTGTGCATGTAAATTGATGATTCTAGGTCAGTGACATTTCGCGCCAAAGAGCTGCTTGTTAATGTCAGTTGAAAAAGAGTAGGCGGTACGCATCTGCCAATTTGGCTTAAGTAACGACTTGGAAGACTGATATCAGTGAGAGATATTGTATGTTCAGTAATGAGAGATGTGTTAAAATAGTACATTATGCAATGAGCCTATAATGGTAGTAATTAAGACGCGAGTATGTTTATGAAACGAGCGCAAGCGAGTTTCATAATTTTCATACGAGCGTCTTAATTACCATTATAGGCAAGTTTCATACGACTTTTTATGCTCGACCATATTTCTAACTTGAAATTATTCATAAGTATTCATATTATTCTTATCTGACTGGGGAGCGGAAGTGACCTTGTGCAATATCTCGTAAATTGTGAGATGTGCGCAGAAGCGAAAGTATTGATTTTTTTCCGAGGAACAAATGTCATTGACCTTGATATAATCTAGAGAGTAAAATGAACATTAATCTTGATATAACCTGGAAATTGATTTAGACATTGAAAAACGAGATGACAAATTGAATTTATTTGAATATTATTTACAATTAACGCTAATTATTATAGTAACAGAACATAACCTTCTGCGACAGTATTGGATTTCCAGCCTCCGTGACGTTTCGCTAGTTGTCTTTCGATTGCATGTCCGAGAATAATCGATACTTGCGCTTTCATATTGCTACAATGGTGTTTTCTGATTGGTGGAAAATCTGAACTTTAATGAATAGGTGTACTTTAATGAGGCCCATTAAAGGGCTGCTACCAGGTGTATAATTACTACATTTCAGCATGGTCGAGCATAAATATCATTAAATGTCATGCACATCAGTAAAATTAGACCCAAGTGAACAGTTGCGTTACTCTCTGTTATTTTCCAACAGTCGGCTGAGTCGCTTGCCTGCCGATCCGGAGTTGCGGAGTTTGGTCCCCGCTTGGGATAATTATCTTGTTGGGTTTTTCCGAGGAATTCCCCAACCTTAAGACGAATGTCAGGTAATCTATGGCGAATTGTCGGCCTCATCTCGCCAAATACGATCCGCTATCACCTATCACATCGACGCTAAATAACCTCGTAGTTGATACAGCGTCGTTAAATAACTAAGTAAAAAAAAAACAGTAGGCCTGTTTATTGTTATGGTGTGCAAAATTTCGTCGTATTTCAAAATACTCATTGTCCTACATTTAAGGGCTTAGATCTGTCGGTCTGTCTTAATCTCAAATCCACCACGCGTTGTGAAACAGCTTTGTTGTAACAGACGACACGTATTTCCTTAAATTCTTTGCTTCTCTCACCGAACGTAGGCTACCCCGAATATATACCCTGAGTTTAAGTATTTTTGCATCCTATTGTGTGGTTTGTTATATTGTTTTTCAATTTCTCCTGCCCATCTACAGAATCCATTGTTTAACGTAAAACGTTTAAGTGAGCACCTATTTGGGAAAAAATATCCGTTACCATTTCTGTAATGCTCTAGCGGTCTTGCTAATAAAAACTCGTATACAGACGTTTAACTGTCTTATACTTACACAACGAATAACTCGTTCATAAGTCGTGTGTAAATTCCTTACTAATAATCACTACATACCGTACGTCGTGTATAACAGTAGGCCCTACAACTGTTACACAACTACGCCATAGTTTCGTTAGTACTTTATTACTAAAGATAATAGAATATATGAGGTTCTCCATTACATCCGATAGTGTGCGTTAGTGTGCCGCGCTAAGTATTGATAGTACAACTGGGCCTGATCGATTATGGTCAAAGAGTTGCTATAGCAGCAATATTATTTTAATTATTCTATGATATTGAGCAAGTAAATAATTTTAACTATCTAGGCTGTAATATCTCCTATTTTTAGAAGGAAGATCTTTTTAATAAACTTAGTAAATTTAATTTTATATGTGGCACAATAAAGAGATCCCTGAAATACACTAGAAGAGAAACCAAACTAAAATTCTATAAGGTTATGGCTGTGCCTATATTGCTGTATGGTAGAGAATTTTGGACTTTAACCAAGAAAGAAGAAAAAACTATAGAAGCAGCTGAAATGAGGTTTTTACGTAGTGTAGCTGGTTGCACACTTTTGGATAAAAGAAAAAGTGAAGATATCAGGAATGAATTAAATATTTTTAAACTGATGGATAAAATAGAGCAATATAGGAACAATTGGAAGGAGCATGTTCAGAGTATGAAACCAGGCCGAATACCAAAAATCATTTTAGATTATAATCCAGAGGGTAGAAGAAGTGTTGGTAGGCCAAAGAAGAGATGGATACAACTTTTTAATTGAAATCTATGAGACCGGAACGAGCCTAAATGGCTTAAGCCGTGAAATGTTGATGATGATGATGATGATTATTCTATGAGCTTTGGTTTGCTCTTTTGTGGTTACAAGGCAACCATCATCATAAAATGACAATCGGTACGAACAGCTGTTAGAGGGACGGCATTTATTTTCTCTATATACAACACTTAAAAACATGGGGTTTCGTGTATACGCAACTACTGAAAAGGAATTCCCATGTATAGTTACAGGATGTTTATACATCCATCGCTTATGCACGGTTTATTAGTAACGTTTTCTGTCCCAACTCAGCATGTATAAAAACTATAGGCTATACGGTTTATTAGTAAGACCGTAAGTCTATAAATAAAATAACTCTTAATAATATATCATACATAATGATCTTTAATTTATTTCATACATATCATAACCCATAAACATTCAAAGCCATATAATCACAACCACACAATCATCAGCCACTTAAACGTTCGATGCAATTATAGGGTTTCTACGAATCTCCTATCACCTTTGACGTAGAATACATGTTTCCCTGAACCGAATATAGGCACGCGTTCCGGGATCAATGATGAAACGCAAAATGACAATATGAAATGCTTACTGTAAAAAAACTGTGAGCCTCTGCCGAATGCTAATTTTGTTAGCAATTGTCCTATGAACCATTGTAACTTGTGTGACACGCACAATGACGCCACTTCCCTTCAGGCCGCGGAACAAACCCCGGTTTTCCTTGGCGGGAATAATTCTTTAGAATCACAAGATGGACTTTTATAAAAGCATAAATGAGTGTGCATTCAATATGATGTGCAGAGTTCGGCTTGACTTGGGTTCCGGAACCGTGCACTTAGTCTTGCTTTGGTCCATTGTGCTCCTTACACATCGTTGGTGATTAGGTAAAAGGGCTTAACCCTCAATTTTTTAGTTTTGATTTTTTGCTGTAATTAGTGTAATTATTTGAAATTTAATTACGAAATATGAATATGTATTTTTGACAGTTATGTTTACATTCCTTCATATAAGGTAACTAATAATACTTACTTATGGCCCGCCATCGGTCTCAATCCTGAGCAATATTAATCCAGTCTCTACAATCATATTCCACTTTCCTCAAATCTATTTTAATATTATCCTGGATAAATCGCAATATAGCGAACGCCAGTAGGGGAAGTTATCCCCACCCAAATTAAATGTGCATTCGACACAACACTCACCTATCACGTAGAGTGTCTGTTGAGCTAGTAGGGGAAAAGTGGAAGGGGTCGTGGGCGGAGCTTCTACGTTCGCTATATTGCGATTTGGCCATTATCCTCCCATCTACGTCTCGGCCTCCCCAAAAGTCTTTTTCCCTCCGGCCTTCCGGCATTTATGGATTATATATTATAATTTAATTTTTGTTGTTCCTAAAAATTCTTTCTTTTGTGGTATAAGCCCTTTTACTTAAATAACATCGACATGCGATGATTGTCTAAGTGCGACAGGTGCCTTAAGTGACATTCATAAATCCGATACCCGACAGGTGGAACACCCTCCTCAGCCCTCCTAAGACGAGTGCATGATTAAACCCCAGTGCCTAGAGCTCCTAATTGAAGGGTTCAGAGCCATAGTGAGCCAAGCACCATTTATTAAAAACGGAGAAAGCAAGTGTTAAAGTTAAGTGAATACTGTGGTTTAATGAAGATTGATATATCATTTAGTTTTAATGTGCATACTTTATATTACTTTCTATATGTTTAATTAAATTATAGTACTCACTTCATTTTAACCCTTGTTTTCTCCGTTTTTAATATAAGGCGCTTGACCCACTATGGCTCTGAAACCTTCAATTCTTCCTATATCAACATCGAAAACCCATATTACCTCCAAGACTTCACCCCAGCGTCTTTTTAATTATTGTACATGACAGATGAAATGTAAAGTGTTTTCGTGGAATGATAAACGGAAACGGGAGTACCCGAAAAAACTCTCTACAACGTCTCCTTTGTCCATAAAGAATTGCATCGAACCCGGGCCGTCTGGGTAGAAGATTAGTGCTTTAGAGCTTGGGCCAAGACGCGGTATGGGCAGAGGAACTCACAGTGAGCATCACTTTAGAATCCGTTTTAATGTTGATCGTAAAATCCTACCTGCACTTGGGGTTGTCGAAGTGCCCCTTACTGTACACGACGCCGCTGAACGGTCCGCTGAAGTCCACAGTGACGGCCATGCCCCTGTTATCGCACTTGACGTCCAGCTTCTCGATGTGCGTGTGATGGTGGTGGTGCTCATGGTGTAGGGGCTCAAGGGCGTTGATGGCGGCTGGATCTGCGCCTCTGTCATCTCTTTGCAACTGCTGGGCTGCGACCAGCTGCACAATAAAGAAATCGTTCCGTTTAGGATTTATCAGCGGAGAAGCACAATTTTTTTAGGGAAAAGCTATAGTATAGGAAATACTACGTGGCGTAGTTCCTCCCCATTTCCTCTGGAAGAACTATTTTCCATAAAATAAACTTGAGTAAGCTTGACCGCTGGGGTAAACTTGACCATAAAACTAAATAAAAACAATTGAAATATGTCAGATGCATTGAACATATTTTTAAAGTTCATTATTTATTCTCCATTTCTTAAGTGCTGTTTTTATTATTTTAAGTCACAAATAGGGCTGATATCAATAGTTATTTTATGATCAAGTTTACCCCACTTTATAGTATATTTGCTGTTTCCACGCATAGGGTTAGTTTTAACTTCTTATCCTACTTATAGCCTATGATACGTAATTTACAAGCATTTGCTGTCGTATCGATTCAGCCATAGCATCCAGTTCTGACAGGAGTCCACACCTCCGTCTTCCTGTGCTGTTCCTCTGCAGCCTCCTCAGTTCGGTGGCATCTGTTTGTAGTTCACATGCATTCTTAACCAGAGGCCCACGGCGCGATTCATCAAGGCGCCATCTATCATGTTAAATTGCCTAACCAATATAACTAAAATACTCCGACAATGTAAACTCATGTATTAAAGTAATCAACCCATTGTGATTCAAATGTATGTGATTTGTAATAGGATGACTTAACTGTAAACTGTCTAATTATAATTTATGTAATCACATTCTTTAACCCTTTGTCAAGAAATAGGTGTTCCTAAATAAATGTTTTATGAATTAGAACATGAAGATACGTTCGTCCCTCCACACTTCCATAATTATTTTAAATGTTTTCCTAGACTTATGGTCGAGTTTTATGTAAGATAAGTTATAGACTGAATAATTCATTAATACATTTCTGATCAAAGTTGCTAGTTTAGAGAAAATGACTTAAGTTTCAAATGATGAAAGTAAATAAAATTCAAGTTAGCTGTTATGTATCACGCATTCCAGGTAGCAGATAACCTGATATGTATTTAAATTTCATAATTTGAAACTTAGAAATCAATTTCTCTAAACTAGCAATTTTAGGTTGACACATTCTGCACTGAGGGTGCGACATCGTTGTCACTAAAGTTGAACAACGATCGAGAAAGCAAGAGCAACAGCGCCCGTAAAGCCGAAAACCCGCACGACAGTATTGCCCGGTCGTTGACTGCTGCTTAAGCGAACTTGCAAGACATCGGGAGTGGTCAACTGTCGAACGTCAAACAGCCTTGAATCATCACAGTTGTTTATACCAGACTGAACTTGTATCTGTTTTGGCAACTGTTCTATATGTATAAACAATCAAGTAGCCTATTTAAAATATCATCTCTACCTTTCAGTGTATAATAATCCGTCCCCCAATCTGTATTTAATTATTAGGTCCTTATTAAAAGGCTAGGAATTTCTTTTTTCATATCTTTGAGATCAAATGTACAATCTCAAGTAAAAAAAAAAAAAATATTAACGCTTTATTTAACGTTATGTTTTATGTTTCTTAGAAATGAAAATGTATTTGAGAATTTTTTTATATTTATGACACCATAGGTAATATCTAATAATAGAACCAGAACATTTTGATAACTATTATACTGTTTTGTTTTGTATTTTTGTATCAATTAAACATCTCTAATGTTGTATATTTCAATGATGTACCGGTATGCTCCTCAAAGTTACGAAATCTTTCCACGCCGACCAAATGCTATTTCGAGAATGATGAGCAAGACAAATTTCTATTTAAATATCCTAATCTTCAATTCTAATAGTTCTAATATTAAATTAAAAAAGTTATATATGGATTTTATAAAAATTGAAAAATTGTAAATTTAAATTTATATATTATTATTGGGTAGTAGACATAAGACAAATTGTATTATATACTTCTTAATTTCAATTCAGGAATCCGCCCCTGAGCACGAGTTATACTCTTTCAGGAGCGAGCTAAAGTTTTCTGTTTATATATATTTTATATTACAATTATTAGCAAAATAAATAAATAAAATATCTTATGGCAATGTTAAATACTTATTTCCCATGCCAGAAAAACAGACGGTATACACAGATCTTTGAAGGTTAGTACTGTTGACATACCAATATAATTAACTTAACTGGCTGTACAGTTCCGCATCAGATGTGACACAACTCATCACGCGTAATTAATTAATTTATAAGAAGAGTAGCCTATACATTTTCCAGAAGCACGATAAGCTTACCTGGAATGTCTTCTTTAGTGTTTCCTGAAAATTATGGTATTCATTTAAGAGACGAAGCGAAATGAATTCTAGGAAGATATTACAACCCCCATTTAAAACAGTGATCCTTAATTACTGTTATTTTGAAATAGTTCTGCAATGCTAGACACGACAGTATCTGTTTCTTTCTGACTGGATATGGCGGAACCATAGCTCTGTTTTAGAAGAGATTGTATATATGAGTGTTGGGTGTATCTGATCTTCTCTCACTTCTAAAGTAATAGTTCCATGAATTCTGACTGCAATCACCTCTATCCAACCTCCCTGTTCACAGCTATTTATGATGCAATAGCTCTCATGTATGTAAGAAGGTGCTTCAGAAGTGGAATATGAAACGTTTAACACCCTCTTATTAGCGGGTTTCGTGCTTTTAAACCGAAGAGGCGTTCGTATCGTATTATTTATTCGCTATATTCTCAACACTAGGTTGGGTTTACTTTCTCATTATACGAAATATAAGAAAAAGTATTGTGACACTGCGAAAATCGAATTCGGGATTTTCGCCAAAATGCACTTTTTCAGCCGTCATCTTTTTGTCTTGTCTGTGTACAGTGATTTATATTAAACTATTTGACGGATTTATTTTCAGTACTTATAGGTTGGTAAAAATTAATAGTTTATATCAAATAAAAAACACCAAATGGCCATGAACACAATATCTAACCAAAGATTTTTTTTTTTAATTTTGCTACTAGCTTAATGAAGAGAAAAATTAAATGAGAAATTCATTATATTTCCAGACTTCAGTGTTTCGGAATAATTACATATTTTATGTATAATTATTTCTATTTTTAGTTCCGAACATTCGTTCTATGTTTCGGAGATATTACTTATTTTATGTAGGATTATTTCTACTTTTGGTACCGAATATTCCTTCTATGTTTCGGAGAAATTACTTATTTTATGTAGAATTATTTCTACTTTTAGTTACGAAAAAATGCTTCGGAAAAATTACTTATTTTTATGTAGCATTATTTCTATTTTTAGTTCCGAACATTCCTTCTATGTTTCGGTGAAATTACTTATTTTATGTAGAATTATTTCTAATTTTAGTTCCGAAAATTCCTCCTATGTTTCGGAAAAATTACTTATTTTATGTAGGATTATTTCTACTTTTAGTTCCGAACATTCCTTATATGTTTCGGAAAAATTACTTATTTTATGTAGAATTATTTCTACTTTTAGTTCCGAACATTCCTTCTATGTTTCGGAGAAATTACTTATTTTATGCAGAATTATTTCTACTTTTAGTTCCGAACATTCCTCCTATGTTTCGGAAAAATTACTTATTTTATATAGGATTATTTCTACTTTTAGTTCCGAACATTCCTTCTATGTTTCGGAAAAATTACTTATTTTATGTAGAATTATTTCTGCTTTTAGTTCAGAACATTCCATCTATGTTTCGGAGAGATTATGTATTTAATGTAGGATTATTTCTACTTTTAGTTCCGAATATTCCTTCTATGTTTCGGAGAAATTATTTATTTAATTTAGGATTATTTCTACTTTTAGTTCCGAACATTCCTTCTATGTTTCGGAGAAATTATTTATTTAATGTAGGATTATTTCTACTTTTAGTTCCGAACATTCTTTCTATGTTTCGGAAAAATTACTTATTTTATGTAGAATTATTTTTACTTTTAGTTCCGAACATTCCTTCTATGTTTCGGAGAAATTATTTATTTAATGTAGGATTATTTCTACTTTTAGTTCCGAACATTCTTTCTATGTTTCGGAAAAATTACTTATTTTATGTAGGATTATTTCTACTTTTAGTTCCGAACATTCCCAGTCGAAAGAACTTGGTCTATTCTACAAATTCACAGTTGTCAACTTCTGATGAGATCAGATAATGGATATATTGCCAACACAATAGATTTAGACAGCGATCTGAAAACTATCCTCGGAATGTTACCTCCGAATAACACTCTGATCTCTCCAGATACCACTAAAAACAAAAGACGTCTAATTGCTTCAAGAAAAGTGAGCCAAATTTTTCGCTTTGAAGAATTTAGTAAGTGGTGTCAACTGCCACAAAAAGGTAAAGGAGTCAACTCGACTTAATTCTTGTTGACCAGTAGTTCTGCTTGGGCTCGCCGTGATTCGATCAAAGTGTATGGCATGGAATCCGTTAAGATGCATCGCGTATGTATGTATATAAATACACGTTAAAATATTCAGCAATTCTTGTGTTTACAAATACCAAGAAAGAATGCATTGGCATATAAAGGAGGCGGTTTTTGTGCAGAACAATTGGCTAATAACTGTGATGCAGGATTCTATTGTGTTTCGAGATTGGCTCGTTAAATTATGCATTGGGAACATATGTAATAACCTAATAACACTTGTGATGAGTGAAAACACCCCAGCACGGGTAAGGCGTGCACACGCGCCTTTTCTTCACCGTCACCTTGCCTTTGCCCTCTGCAGAACCTGAAAGTTTAGTTTTCTGAGTCGCACCCATCGTAAATGGAGATCTGGAATGAATTGATTAGATCAGTCTGGAACATCGAGAAATCGAATCTGTAGTACCCCCCGGATGTTGAAAAAGAAGAATAAGATTTATTGCGTGTATGACATCGTGGTGGGAGAATAACTTGTCTTGCTCGTATAATTTATGCTGCAATGAAAGTTCTCATAATGAATGTACGATGGGAGACAGATTATGATTTATGTTTGAATCTAGTTTGTCTCTCCATGTTTGGAGATCATGGCGGCAGAAATAAAAGCAATTTTAAAAAACGTTAACGGGTGTCTCGGATGTATTTAAAACGCGATTGCTTTGTAGATAGAGCGTTCTAAATTGAATTATCGTTTGAAAATTGACAATAAATATTAATTTTATTGAATGACAGTGTAAGAAAATAAATTAGATACAAATGTTTACACATAAAAGTGAGTATTCACATATGGGCTATTCCATCTCGAATCGACCGAAATATAGAGAAAATTGACCTTGCAATTTTTAAATATAATGAAACTTTTTCTGTCCGTAGACAACTATGATACAATGCTTTGTGCAAAGTTTGAGGCATCAGAACTTCATAGTGTTTAAATTAAAAATATTTTAATTTATCGTATTTTCATAAAATTAGCAACTTTAAACTATTGTGGCTCCGAAACCCTTTCACCCAATGATCAAAATCATGGTTTATTTTGATGCTGAAAAGTTAAAGTTTATATTGACATGCAAACAGTTTTTGTTACTTTTATGGAAATGGAGAAATTTAGATTTTTCTTAATTAAGACACCTTTGCCCACGAAAAAATATTTTTAAAATATATGATTAGATTCCCCATTGAAAGTACAAATAAACACGTATTTTTTACGGGTGCAACGTTAATAAGAAAGTATTTAAAATCAAATAAAGAAAATAAATAGTACGCGCGTGAGCTAACCAGCTGACTGTGAGGCGAGAGCTAGCCTAGGCAAGCAAGGCCAGGAGACATAAACACGTGATGTTTCGTCTAGTAGCGCATAGCTGGGCTAGCTTTATCACAGGTTTTCATAAACACAGGAGTAAAATGACGCCCAAAGCTCGCTTATCTTCATCTCTCGGCCAGAGCTTGCTGTGTTGCGCCTTTCAAGTCCAGCGTGTGAATATAATTTATTTAATACCCCCGAAACTTATTGCCGTGAATGCTGGGTAACTTTCGGTGTTGGACCCCGGACCCATTTCACCGGCATTATCACCTTCATCTCATTCAGACGCTAAATAACCTAAGCTGTTGATAAAGCGTCGTAAAATAACAAAAAAATTATTGCCGTGACACTAAGCAAACAATGCCGAATCCCTCTTAATAATGCAAGTTTTTTTTTTTTTACATTTTTACAAATGGGCAAAAAGCCTAAAAGTAAATAAAATCAGATTATCTGTCTCTCTGTATACAATAAAAATAAGGGTTACTTCTTATCATAACCTACCAAATGTCAACTTCAAAATGAGCTCTCGTTCAATGTTCTGCAGTAAATGGTTCCAGAGTTCTGAGCGCTGAAAGAGGCTTGTTTTTCTAAAATACGCTAAATTTGTCGCTCAACAATACGAAAATCGTTTGACTTTCGATAGTATATTTTTGAAAATGCACTCTCCTCAGCGCCTTGTATAAATAGGGAAAAAATTAGAGTATAAAAAATGCGAGGTTTTTTACTGATCGATTTCATATGGAATAGCCCATATGGTCACTCGATCGAATCTCAATTCGGCTACTACGACGCTTCTGCTACAAGTTACGTCACTAAAAATTAAGCTACGCTTAGTCGAATATGGCAATGCTCTGGTCTGTGCAGTACAGTATACTGGGAATTGGCTGTAGTATTATTATAGGTTAATTTGATGGATAACTTGAACATGGTATGACAATGGGTACGAAGCATGCTATTTGTTCTTTCAGAAAATCGAATTCGTCTCCAAAACTCTCAAGTAGATTAGAAATGCATCAAAGGAAGGTCGGCATCATGAAAATTTGTTCGTAATATGAAAAGCATTGCGAAATAATAAGAAATGTGACAAAAATATTGTGACTAACATGACACATGTTTAGGGTGGATCGGGGTAATTTGGATATAGTGAGGTAATTTAGGTATGTTACAATGTGTTGAATAAAACTTTATCTAATCTTCAAACACATGCCAATTTAATACATATTATCTATCTCACAATTGTCTATCATGGAGTGTTAAAATATGTGTTGATCACACTGATACTGCGTAGTAAACAAATTTCTTTTTTTCATTTACCAGTCTGTGAAATGACATCACATTGAAAGCAATATTGTTGGGGAACCACCTGTGATACAGCAACCAAATTCATGCATGTGTATGTACATTACACATGTTTAGAACATGTTTTTAATAAATGTAATAATATGTCGTAGTTTGTTAATAAACTACAATTTACAAACGTGGGGTAATTTGGGTATAATTATAGGTTAATTGATAACTAACTTAGCTTTCATTCCAGATCATACCACGTACACAAATTATGGATTGCTGAAAGACAAATATTCGAAATGTTTTCTGTCCCTGATTTCAATGGGAGATATTTTAAATTTACAAAATAAGCCTCATAAAAAACTTAAGAATTGGCTAATTTTTTTATTTTGTTAGGTCTAAATAGAATTTTTAAACGCCTACCTACCTCTCCATTCTGTTCTAGGATACATACACTAGCCTATTATTGGGATAATTTGATATTATAAGGACTTTAAATCATATTTTACTTAAATAATACACATTATACCAAAATTACGTCATCTATGGGATAAATTGAATATAGTGAAACTGTTGTTATTATGATAAGAACAGGATAGCATACTTTAAAATGCAATAGAATCATTCTATAAAGTTACAGTGCTAACATATAAAAAAAACTGACTGAAAAATGTTATCATGGTAACAGGGTACGGGCATCTGAACTTAAAAAGGCTGTTTTTATACCCAAAATATCCCAACCCACCTAGTGGTAGTGCTTTTGGTTTACATTTGGGTATTGAAGGCCACCGAGATTTGGGAAGACCTAACATTGGATGATGTGAAAATATGAACCTGTGCAGACTTAATGTATAAACCGAGAAAGAAAAAGATCTGCTGCTCAGAAGAATGGCTCTTTTTTCTGTCTTGAACAGGGCCGGGCATGAGAGCAGCTCCATTTAGCCGGCCAAAGCTGCTCTCGCTCCGCAAGGCAAGCCAGAGCAGAACGCTCACGCAGTGGCGGACTCACATTACAGCTACCGTCCCTGCATTTAATATAACAAGACCACGGTTGTTCTAGTCATTCAGTCTGTCAGTACGTAATAGTTTATAAGGATATCACATCAATCCATTGTACAGTACAGACTTTATAACACACTTATTAATTTAATGAAATAAACTTCACTCTATGCACACATACAAATCATTAGGCTTATTTACATAACCATACGCACATACTACAATCTCCTCACCACGGTTCTACGAGACAGGCGTATGGCTTCCACTTCCCCTACTTGCTGTGGACAGAGTTCATCTGCCAATATAATTAAACATCGCTTGATGAATTCACCTTCGTTGAATGTTTTCAATTTCTTTGCAATTTCGTGGCAAATTTTGTAGCCAATTCTCATAGCCGATTTACTAAGTGCATTATTGTCATCCTGTTATTACATAATATAATATAATATAATATAATATAATATAATATAATATAATATAATATAATGTAATGTAAATATATAATAACTCATAATGCAATATAAATATCAAATAGATACTCTAATATAGTGTACCTGAGAAACATTTTCTTTAAGTTTTTGTATTAATTTATGGCGTTCATTACCAACATATTTGTCATATTCAGTAGCATGTTGTAAAGAAGAATGCCGTTGGATACTGAACTTCTTAATCAGTTGGAGTGTTTTATGACAAATTAAACACTTTGCTAATCCACTGCTCTCTACCAAAAAGAACTCCTCCTCCCATGCTACATTCCAAGCATTGGGAGTAGCGGGCCGCTTTAGTGTATGAGTGGAAGCTCAGTCTTCAAAGTTCGCCATCATACTACAGAGTCACCACTGCACCGACACTGAATGACGTACAGTATGCATACGTCACAGCGCTCGGAAGAACAGCTCTTTAAAGCATACAGCGCTCATTTCTTAGAATCACGTAATGTGCCCAGCCCTGGTCTTGAATCTACGAAGTGCGCCTAAGGAAGCTTTGTTGAGGATATTTTGTCTATGTTACCGAGAATGACAAACGTGCATGTGATTTGAATCTGTAGCTGTGTTTCCGGCATTGCTACGTAAAACTTTTGTACACATATACCGTCATCTTATGTGTGAAATCTTTGTTTACTAATGGGAATAATGAATAACCTTCCGTTCAATCGATAACGTGGGAAACATTACGAACGCCCTCGCTATCAGACGGAAATGAGAAATCTAGCTGCAGGGAACAAGGAAACTGAAACTTGGATACAAAGGGTTAGCGAGGTGTATCATTCTAGAAGGTCATCAGATCATTTTCATACCAGAAAAGTGCTCATTCATCCGCAGCGGTTTCCTTCAAGTGAATAAACTTTCATTCCATTTTCTCTCTTGACCTCCTCGCTGTTTCAGATGACACAGCACATATCAGAGCTGGTAATGCCGCTTGCTGCAGGTGTTACAGCTGGTTTATGACTGCAGTACATTCGTGATCCGGATCGTATCTTCTTTACTGCGCATTAAATCCTATCAACCAAGCGTCTTACGAAATCTGCATGGCACCAGCGTCTTTCCACGTACTTCACAGAGAAGCATTTCCTTTGCATTATGTGAAATACATACGGAATCAGATAGACGTAACTAAGTATATAAATACTTTAGATCATGAGTCATAAAAGAGGGTGTCATGAAAAAGGGGTGTTAGTTATACAAATCTGCCTTTCAGATATAAATAAATAATAAATAAATAAATTTTGCCTGCTAGATCCCGTAAGGGCAAGGGCCTCCTGATTGACAGGGCTTGACTCAGAGACTTCACTCTTTAGGTGAGCTGGTCCTAAGGAGTGATATCAGCGAACTTGGCTGCACTACTTCGTTTCTATGTACACAATGTAAACACTACATGCACTTGTAAGATTCGCACCACACTACACACTGAGGACGGTGGCTTCTAGATTTCTCCATAGCTGTCTGTCTCTTGTACTGCTCGTCCAATGTGGTCCTGCCTTCTTCTTGAAGAAATCTGCCCATCTAGTTGTCTGGCGTCCCACTCTTCTTCTGCCGATCCTGGGATCCCACAATGTCAGTCTGTGCGTCCATCGTCTGTGGTCCATCCTTACCACGTGCCCTCCCCATTTCCACTTCAAGCTTTCTGCGATGATTAGGACGTCTTTTATGCCGATACGGTTGCGTAGCTCCTCGTTCCTTACTTTGTTCCTCAGAGAAAATTGCAGGATTTTTCTTACCATACTGCGTTGGCAGGTTTGAAGCTTTGATGTTAGGGACCAAGTTTGGCATCCATACAGTACGACTGGTAATATACATTTTTCCAGGATCTCAACCTTTAAGCTTAGCTTCTGGAATTTGTCTGTAAGTATGAACTTGAGACCAGAACTTCTTCCATGCCATATTAATTCGTCTCTTTATTTCTTTCTCTGAATTGCTGGAACTTCGGTGATCGGACGAGAACCGGTATTTTCAACATGGTATGGCAGATATAGCTTCCTATAAAGCTGACTTGAATGATTTCAACGGGAAAAATTGTTCCAGGGCCGAGCACACAGATAGTGTGCACTCAATGTTGGGTTTCTGACATCTTGTCAACCCACTTGAGGTATGTGGACAAAAGGCAATAATTGAGCTGGAGTCTGGTAGAGTTCCTGGGTAGCTCAGTCGGTAGAGTGTTGGCGCGCTCAGCCTAAGGTCCCGGTTTCGATGCCCGGTCCCGGAACAATTTTTCCCTCAAAATTATTCAGGAGTATTAGTTATTTACGTAACTATGCAGTTCGAAATGAGTACGTACAATATTGTTTGGCACAACTACATTGAAATTCTGTGTGAATTAACTTATTAACATTGTCTTTATGGTCGTCTGCAGCATACTGTTCGCTTATATTACATTCTGTTGTCTTGTATTAACTTTTAACTTTTGTTTTAAGATTTGTATTTATTTTATTTTGACTTTGTTGTTTCAATCTCTGTTCTTGTATAGCTTTATATTTTTATGTTTCTCGTATTTAGGGTAAAGATTGGTAATATTGTGATACTGATAATATTATGATGGTACTCTTTGAGAATTTATTACAATTTTACTGAGTGAGAGAAGGACCGGTTTTGTGAAAAAACTTGCCCACGAACATTCCCTTAATACGTTGACGCAAAAAAACCGATCTTCCTCTCGCTCAGTAAAATTGTAAAAAATTTTCAAAAAGAACTATCATAATATTATTAGTGTCGCAATATTACCAATCTTTACCCTATATCATTAGATTGTCCTTGTCCTCATAATTTTGTGTGTATGTGTGTGCGTGTGTGTAATTTTTGTATTCAATAATTAATATTGTAGTTATAAGAGATTGTTGTAATTGGTTGGCCTGTTATGTTAAAATGAATGATTGATTGATTGAATAAATGAATGAATGAATAAATATAATAATAATAATAATAATAATAATAACAATAATAATAATAATAATAATAATAATAATAATAATCTTTAGTGAATTCTTATAGCAACATTGCATATTTCTGTACAGATTACTGTGCACATTACTGTGGAATCCCTGCCACCAAGTCACTCAACTGAGTGCGCTCCTTGTATAATGGCAGTTGACTTAATAAAATGTCAACATAAATTGCCAACTTGGAGTCAGGCCACAAAGGAAGGGGAGGGGAGTTCGATCCGGCGCTGTGGATTGAACTTCTGCGTAGCTCAATGGTGAGAGCGCTTGGTACGTAGAATCAAGGATCCGGGTTCGATCCCCGGCGCCGGAGCGAATTTTCTCCTCTAATATTAATTGTTACCATAAAAGATATATTCTGTAGGACCAAAAAAAATAATAGTCTTTAGTGAAATTATTATCTGATATCATTTTTAGTAAACTAGAAGGCATTGACTACAATTTCTCTGTTCATAGTTGGCGATGTGTTGATATTGACAAATTGATAGTTTTCATGATGGTTGTTTTCATAATGTTTCACCATAGTTGTATATATTACTATGACACCTTTTAGGTATCCGTACATAAAAGTGAATTGTAGCAACATTTTGGCATACGCATACATAAAAGAATTATTTTCTAACCAATAATGTGTTACGAAAAATAGCAGTTTCCATGTAGATGAGCCAAAAATATTTTGAGAGAAGTTACATTCATGTAAAGAACAAAGGGTGTATCTAATATATACATAGATCCTAACATTAATATCTTTGAAGAAACAAGGACTGTAAAATTGTTATTGTAACAACAGCATATCTTTTAATATAAGCTCTTCGCTCTTTTCTTTTAGAGTATGTAACATCTGCCTATGGGTTGCAAGGAGTAGTGAAGTGCATTCCATAACCTCTCCTACTCAAATCCCATCCTCACCTTCCCGTGGTGCAACCTGTTTTTAACAAACGAGGCTCTGGGGACTGAATCACAGCGGTATAACTGTTCCATCAAAAATGCTGATCTGCCATGGCGTGCATAAGCGTCCCCTAAGTGGTGAAGAGGGGATATGGTTGGTGGAGTTGTCTGACAGTTCTCCCGGCTAGATCATATGGACCCGCTAACCAACGGCAGGTGTGGTCCTCCAAACAGATTGGGGGTTGCATGCAGGTGATACAACCTTCTTAACATGAAAATACGGTGCTTACATTATAATTTTTGCTACATCACTCTCGTATATTGCAGAGCAAGAGAGTTAATGGTTTTATTGCTAAGAACTCGGCGTTAGTTAACAACATTGTAATAACAAAATGTTGTTAAGAGATAGGATAACGTTGACTTGAAACGAAATTAAGAACTGGTAGAAAGATATTCTGGACATGCAGCACATATGGGCGAATCCAGAAATGCATATAGAGTATTAGTTGGGAGGCCGGAGGGAAAAGACCTTTGGGGACGCCGAGACGTAGTGGGAAGATAATATTAAAATGGATTTGAGGGAGGTGGGATATGATGGTAGAGACTGGATTAATCTTGCTCAGGATAGGGACCAATGGCGGGCTTATGTGAGGGCGGCAATGAATCTCCGGGTTCCTTAAAAGCCAGTAAGTAAGTAAGAAAGATATTCTGTCTGCTAACAATGTGTGCTAATTGATTGTATTAAATTTAAAGTACTTAATGGCAAACCGCTAGTAGCCTTGCTATAAAAGCCTTTTTCTTTATTCAGTCATTGCTAAGTGACGATCCGACTTCTTTTGTTCGTAAAAGCAATGATACATAACACTGTGTCACAGAATATATGTGACAGTGGCACAATGTCCAACGCATTATGTACAGAGGTGCACTCATTACGAGTGACTAAGTGTCCGGGATCTGACGGGATGAGCGCCGTCTTGAATCACTAAGTGATTACTTACGCATATCATATACAGTAGAGCATCGATTATCCGACTATCGATCAACCGAAACATCGGTTAACCGAAAGCGTTCCAGTCGACAAATTTGTATTTGCGCACGCGCCATGTAGAAGTTTCTCTAGCGCTGTTTGCGAGATTTAGCGGCAAAAAAAAAAGTCTCAGCTCTGAAGCAAAAAAAAAAAAAAGTTTGGACTTACTTACTTACTTACTTACTGGCTTTTAAGGAACCCGGAGGTTCATTGCCGCCCTCACATAAGCCCGCCATTGGTCCCTATACTGAGCAAGATTAATCCAGTCTCTACCATCATACCCCACCTCCCTCAAATCCATTTTAATATTATCTTCCCACCTACGTCTCGGCCTCCCCAAAGGTCTTTTTCTCACCAGCCTCCCAACTAACACTCTGTATGCATTTCTGGATTCGTCCCTATGTGCTACATGTCCTGCCCATCTCAAACGTCTGGATTTTATGTTCCTAATTATGTCAGGTCAAGAATACAATGCGTGCAGCTCTGCGTTGTGTAACTTTCTCCATTCTCCTGTAACTTCATCCCTCTTAGCCCCAAATATTTTCCTGAGAACCTTATTCTCAAACACCCTTAATCTCTGTTCCTCTCTCAAAGTGAGAGTCCAAGTTTCACAACCATACAGAACAACCGGTAATATAACTGTTTTATAAATTCTAACTTTCAGACTTTTGATAGAAGACTAGATGACAAAAGCTTCTCAACCGAATAATAACACGCATTTCCCATATTTATTCTGCGTTTAATTTCCTCCCGAGTGTCATTTATATTTGTTACTGTTGCTCCAAGATATTTAAATTTTTCCACCTCTTCGAAAGATAAATCTCCAATTTTTATAGTTCCATTTCGTACAATATTCTGGTCACGAGACATAATCATATACTTAGTCTTTTCGGGTTTTACTTCCAACCCTATCGCTTTACTTGCTTCAACTAGAATTTCCGCGTTTTCCCTAATCGTTTGTGGATTTTCTCCTAGCATATTCACCTCAAAAGTTTGGACTTCTTTTCATAAATTGTAGGCCTACTTTAATGGCCGTTTTGAACTTGTCAGACTAGGCTAGTCAATTTTCTGTGTTATTTGTAAGAGTGTGATACAAAATATATAGGCCTACTGTATGTGCAGTTTCGTGTTTAATATCAGTGTTTCTTTGTTTCATACTGCTCCTATGACACCGGTACAATTTGTTTTTGTAAATGATCGGTTATCCGAAAAATCAATTATCCGAACATCCCCCGTCCCCAATTGTTTCGGATAATCGACGTTACTGTATTTATAATGTACCGAAGTAATATGATTTTTCGTGCAGGCGACGTAGTACATGTGGGCAGGCCACCAAAGAGAAAATTGAGATGTAGAACTTAAACTGAGGGGATTTGATCCCGCATCGGAACTGGAATCCGGTGTGACTTAGTGGATAAAGCGTCAGCACGTAGATCTGAAAGCTCGAGTTCAAGTCCCGGCGCCGGAGAGAGTTTTTCTCTGTTATATCCATTCTTCATCATATTGTATAAAACAAATAATCCATCCCAGCCAGACGAACACCAAGTTTAAATATTTAACATGAAGATATTGGCGAGCATTCCACAGTGGATATTTATTCTACAATACAGGCGTTAGTTCCTTGTACAATTTATACAGTGTATTGTCTCAGACAGAAAAGCAGCGTCCTATCTACTCAATTTAATGTGATTTCTGCCAATAGAACTTAGCATAAGCTTAGGAAAGACTATGGAACATCTTAAATAAAGAAGTAACATTATTATTTTGTCCTTATGATGTTGCTTCCCTACTTTTGCGCACTCATCTGAAGTACCGGAAGACGTGATGGCCAATTACGCAACGTCTCTGGTAAATAAAGGAAACAGATGCGATGATTTATGGCAATGCACCGCACACTGTTAACGACTTGTTTCGCAAGTGACGCAGCATTTTCGGTCTTCGCAAGAATTTTTTTCTGCCATGTTACAAGTTTCTCCTTTACGTTTCCTATGTTACATTTACTAGAATCAGTGTCTAAACGAAACTTCTCGACATCTGTTCCGATCTACTACGCGGCCATTTAGCATAATGGTAAGGAAACTCCTGTCTTCGCACCCACTTCAGTGTTTTACTTGCCAAAACACGAAAAATGCCGCTGTGCGAATTTTAAACAAATCTGGAAGTTAATTTTGCTGATTCGCTTTTCTATTAATACTGTATTTCTACTTTGTTTTCCTGAAGTCCTCATGTAGTAGCCCAACATGTCGGACGCACCGGATATAAAATGTGGAGTTCGATCCCCGGTAAATCCTCTAAGGCTTGTGATGAATGGAATAATTAAGAGACAGGTTTTCTTCGAGTATTTAGGGTCGTATTCATAAACGAGATTTTGGCTGAAGACTTCCCAAAGTCGACTTTCATAGTAAAGCTTAACTTTGTTAAAAGTCCTATTCATAGGCATTACTTCTGAGATCTGACGATCTTTTATGGATGTTGGCAATCACAATCGTGGCCTTCTAAACGAATTAAATTAATGAATAGCTGAAGTAGAGTAGGCATTGCCACAATAAAAGCCATCTTTTGAATCTCAAATCAGTGAAACAATTGAACATCGGCAGGCGTTAAGCGATTGTTGCATCATTATAAAATATTTAAATTTAAAATAATTGTGAAGAATTGTGAAGACGTGAAAGATAAGAAGATGCCACCAATGACAGATTATGAAAGAGACATGCTACTAGAACTGGTGAAGACGTATAAAGGATACAATTAAATATACAAAATCAATAGTAAACCATTAATCCTTATACCCACAGAGCAATATCGAAGTGAAATAAGAGTATTATTAATGGAACAGGTAATCCTTTTTTATTATTCTATTATTCATCAGTGCATGTTTAATCGTGGATATTATTTAATACGGTCCATTATTCAAATCTGTATCTTGATTTGAATGCATTATCTCTATAAAATTCAATAGAGTTTTGTACATGTCTAATAATACGCCGAGGAACATGAGGAGCTTCAATAATTCCCTGGATGTTATCAATCTTCTCGGCAAATATAACAATTTCCCAAATATCAGCCATTTTTCTTATGTCCACGAACGAAAGTCAAAGTCAAAGTCTAGATTTTCGGCGACTTCGAAGTGAAGTCACGATCGAAGTTTACCTTCGTCCAAGTGTCGACTGTGAATAGGAAAATGGCGACTTTGTACTTTCCAAAGTCAACTTTGGTCCAAAATATCGTCTATGAATACGACCCTTAGATTTCCATTGACATTCTCTTTCCTCAGATGCGTGATAATCATAACGTGTGTTATTTTACCCCAACTTCGGAATACATAGATTGAAAAATTCTTGAAGAGAAAGACATGTCCGCCAATTTCAAACAGATGTTCTGTAATATGTTAGACAGTTGGAAGTTTAAACTTGCCGCTAAGATTTCGAATGTTGTCATTGTGCTAAACTTTCATGTGTTGAGCTATTTAATCGTGTGTTTAGTGTAACAGCTGATTGAAGTAGTCTATCTGTATTAACATTTTTGGAGAGGTTCTCTGAATCATGTACGGTTTTTAATGCTGAAAACGAAAAATAGAACTTTTTCATATAACTTACAGTGCGTTCGTAGCTCGGCCGGACCACTGAAACATTCAAATTTGAAAATTGTACTTTCAATAATTGTAATAAATTAAAAATATTCATGTTTATTTTTTATTTCATCATCCTTAATTAAAAGTTTTCTTGTTTATTTCATCATCCCTAATTAAGACTTTTCTAACACTTGTTTATATTATTTAGGTTATGTTATAACTAGAGCCCGGATGTTAGGCAAAATGCCTCTTTTTAACTGAGTGTATGTATGAAAGAGCTATTAGAGATAAACACGTTTCCACGCATTTGGGGACGATAGGCACAATTTTTATTTTGCCTTTTTGCCTACTTTAGCTCCCGTTGCCTATTTTACGGTTAAATGCCTTTTTTTAGCCTTTTTACATCGTTATTACACATTTTCTATATTTTTAACGTATTTAAAATAAACCGCACATAAATTATATCAGAAAACAAAAAAGAACGGTTGTACAAATTAAAAATATATATTCACCTCACACAAATATTTTCTGAGAATCTTACTTATGTTTCCAAGAAGTCGTAAACTTTTCTCCCCTACCGATTCCATCTTCTATGTACTTAACAAAGATGTTTGAACAGTATAACCGTAAGTGCTCAGTGAAAGAAAAGGGGATGAGGTAAGTATTAAAAGCAAGTCTCCAGGTTCCGTTACTGTTGTCGCTTGCACGCACAAGTCACGCGTACTTTGAAGTCTCTAATCCCTTTTCACACCCCTCTTTGTGAAACGATATACAATCGGTTTTTCCCGATCTCTGAAAGAAAGTAGAGACAGTCCTTCTGAAATAAGTTGTTTTAAATTTGCTTCAATCACTTCAGTAGAAGTAGAAAGATCTTTCTCCACCACGAAAAACGTTCTCTCTGACAGGCGGCTCATTATGACAGTTGACAACTTAAAAAAGCATCTTGTTGTGACATGTAACCAAGGAAACTGAGTACCGTATGGGATAGTTTATTAAGTACCGGTATTTGTCTGTTTTTTTGTCCGTTTCCATGAATAATAAATGTCTATTTCACTGCCTATTTTTACTATTTTAGTGCCTATATGCCTGCATATTTTAACCAAAATAAATGCCTAAACATCCGGGCCCTAGTTATAAGGGTCCGGCCGAGCTACAAACGCACTGTATTATTACGATGTACCGAAGTACATATGATATTTCCGTGCAGAAATTCTTTCGTAAAAATTGACACAATTTCACTTCAGTTTTTGCGTAAAGAATATTTACAAAAATAATAACCGTAAAAAAACCAAGAGACAAGGGACAAACGTATAGAATTCAAAAGAATGAAAACAACATCTCCTTTTGTGACCGAATATTGAAGTCATATCCGCTAGATATGAAACCACAAGCGCTGCCACTGGGCCATATTTTAGTTGTATCATTTAAATGCCTAACGTCAGTTATGTTCTTATTTTATTCGGTGACAAATCGTGTTGTCGGATCTTCTCCGCCTGAGAGTTTAAGAACCAGTGGTGTAAATTGTTCTTATTTTATTTATGGTTATGTAAAGCTCGAATTCTCTGTAGGCCGTGGTCCACAACCGCCTTGCACCTGCTACCACATTAAAAAATCTCCTTGCGCAACGAACAGGATTCTTTGAAACTCTGTAACTTGCCTCGTGTTATTTGATGTGCTTCATTTCATCGACTCACATCACAAGGTTAAAGAAAGCTGAGGTTGTTTCTTTGTCCACTCCAGTTTTTTTCTTTAGACGCCGATATCGACTTGTCTGCATAGTTACGTCCCTCTGTAAAATACTAACTTACATTGGTTTATATTTTGTTAGATATAAAATCCTTTACATTTACTGCTTTTTTAAATTTCTTCACGTGACCTGAATATTATAATTCTTTCAAATAGCCGTTATGAACAGTTTGGATAAATCCCCCCGCTCTCCTCAATCTTTCCTTTCTAAACAGACACGACAACAAGATACAAAGATAATTTCTTGCAGATAAAGTCGAATTTTGTTTAGTCTAAAATTCGTAGGAAAGCATAAATTTTTGTGTAATTTATTGAAGTGGGAGTATTTCAGACTAATTTTCAGAAAAGAAAAGATGAGTGGCACGAAATTAATTTCTACTTTCTCATTATAAGTTTTACACGATTTGTAAAAATCCCGTTTCTTCATCATATTGAAACAGTATATTACAATAAAAATTCGGAAGTTTGAAAATCGAGAAGAGGGAGTTTTTCAATTTCCGAGATTTTGTAATGCACTTCACAAACATGTATTGTAAAACTTTGTTTTGCACTTTTATTTAATTGGCAATATTCTGTAACATCCCGGCATAATTGTAATAGTTTATTGACATTTCTGGCTTTGAGCCAGAGGCCGTTTTAGGGTCTTATACGCGCAGGACGCCCTCTCCAGCCATTGTACATAAATAACATATAAACACATGTGATACTATTTCTGGTATAAGTGCCAGTAGGTGTGTGAGTGCAGTGATTGATTGCTTTCATTTCGGTGTAGGCCTAATTTGTTGATTTGCGATACTTATAGGGGGCTAGTGAGTAGGAATATAGTATATCCTACATAGGCTAGATATAAGGAATGGTGAACGGGAGAAGAGTTCGGGGCGAAAGATATCAGCTGATAGACAACGTTAAGGTATATGTATCATATGGGGAGATTAAGAGGAAAGCAAGAAATTGGAAAGAATGAAAAATGGTTGGTTTGCAGTTAAGGACCTGCTCTTGGGCAGAACACTGTGCACGTATCCATGTGTATACACATACACACACACATATGTATACGTACATATACATATGCACACATACACACGCGTACATTTTCTTTGTTTAGATTTTTAAGTTTCCCTTTCCGCTGGCAGAAGCGTCTGGATGGTTATGGAGACTTTCATGGGGTAGAGTTATTTTATTGATCTGCCTCTCTGTTGCTGTCGTGTGTCCTCTCAGACAGTATTCAAATTTTCAACATGTGTGTGCAGTTTCGTTTGTGTTTTAGTTTGGTGGTGGGGGCTGGTGGTAGTTGTAGAGGAGTTTCTCCAGTGTTGTTCTGTTGTTTGTGTTCGGGGGATTTGCGAAGATGTGTTGTGTATATACGCGATTTACTGCCGAATGTGTGTATTTCCTGTTTATGTTGTTTAGGTGTGTGAAGAGTGGCTTTGTTTTTATCGTAGTGTAAATTGTTTTGTTTCTGATGCGTCTGTGCAGGTGGAAGATTTGGCGGAGAATTCTTCTTTCGCTGGCTTTGAATTTTGATTGGGTCGTTGGAGGGTCTTGTGTGAGGAAAATGGGGGGATGTATGCATAGGGATCGAACCAATGCTTTGTATAGGTGGAGGAGTGTTTCGGTTATACAGCCAGGTCGATTGATGCCACTTAGGTAGCTTATTCCCGCCATATGACATGTTGGGCAAGCCCATGCTCCAGAGCTTTGGTTCCCCTGTGATATCTCATCTCATCTCATCTCAGCTCATCTCATCTCATCTCATCTCATCTCATCTCATCTCAGCTCAGCTCAGCTCAGCTCAGCTCAGCTCATCTCATCTCATCTCATCTCAGCTCATCTCATCTCATCTCATCTCATCTCATCTCATCTCATCTCAGCTCATCTCATCTCATCTCATCTCATCTCATCTCATCTCATCTCATCTCATCTCATCTCATCTCATCTCATCTCATCTCATCTCATCTCATCTCATCTCATCTCATCTCATCTCATCTCATCTCATCTCATCTCATCTCATCTCATCTCATCTCACGACTCTGTTTTTAAAATGGTCTACACAACTGACTTTATATGAGTGAGTTGCACTAATCCTAATAAATCTTATAAAAATGTAAACAGTTACAGTTTAAGTTGTTTCTAGCCGACAGATAAGCAGCACGAATGTAATTATCGAAAAATGAAATGAAAATTCATGTAGAATGTCTGAAAAAGTAACAACTAACTTGAACCATGAGAAAAATTCTGAGCATGTAACGTGACGATATAGGAAGCTAAATGCGAAATTGTATCCGATGCATTTAGCATAACATTACGTGTCAGTTGTAAAACGATGCTTCGCATCGCATGTGGGCGTCTGTACCCTGTGCAAACATGCTATACTTTCACTCTTCTTCGTGAATTAGAGTTCAAGTTCCAGATGGTAATTTTAGGGTTCAGCATCACACATTTAGGTAATATCCGGGTACGTGGTTGAAGCAATAAAAAGGTGCAGCTTGTATAGTTTTATTGGTCAACTTTTCTTCTTCGCAAAGATTGGTGGACCCCTGTCACAATGTTGCATGTCACAGTCTCAGGTTTCCAATGACTGATGTTGTTTATAGCTGTTTTATGTGTTGTAATTTACTTGTTTATTAATTATCGCTTATTTCTAAGGATACATCCAATACAGAAATCTTTCTTTAAATTTGTTAATAAACCAGGTTTCTGCACATTTGCATATCTTTCTTAACCAAATAATGTTTTACTAACTTTCTTGTTTTGGCCTTGAATAATCTTTGTTAACTTTTGTGAATGAAACTTTTAATTAAATTTTGCGATATTTAAAACTTTTAAATTTGCTCATGTATGTATGTATTTATTAACACTACAATTGGGTATACACCCGGTGGCAGTGATATATAATATACAATAATTACGGCAATAAAAAATAAAATGAACGTAAATTTACTTCTAACTATAAATAAATAGATGCAATAAACCTAGGACTATAAATAAAAACTATGCTATAATAACGCCTACAATAAGCAAAAGTAAACCTAACTCATACTTCTATTTCAACCAACTGTTACCAATTTAAGTAATTAAATATCACCTTAATTACATATCAACTTAATTACATATCATCTTAATTATATATCACCTTAATTTATTTACATATCATCTTAATTAATTACACATGAACTTAATTAATTACATATCAACTTAATTAATTACACGGCACAACTTAGATAATTACACTACAATTACATTTTCAGTCTAATCTTCTCAACCTTTCCTCAAATGTATTGATTTTGAGAGAACTACCCTGAAAGATTGCCGCAGGTAACCTGTTCCGGTCTCTTATTGTGCGGTTAACAAAGGAAAATTTTGCCACGTCCGTTTTTTGTTTTCTACATTTAAACTTCCTAATATGCTCAGTCCTGCCTAAGTATGATGGTGTTACTAATCTAGCATTGATGTCTGTCCATGCTTTGTGTCCCATTTGTATAGTTTTATGGTCAACTTTTCTTCTTCATGTGCAATAGAACGGAATATCATTCACCTGTAGTTTGTGTCTTATTTTATTCCGACTTTAAGTATAGTTGTGTTCATTGAAAGGTCGAAAGCAGCAGAAGAATTTTATAAAGAAACTACAGAAGCCTACTGTATTTTATCAAAGACTTTTTCAGAGTTAATTCTGTCCTTTGTAAAATCCTTGTTGCCCGATGGCAGACAGGCAAGTGGTTTCAGGTTAACTGTGTTCTACAGTCCCCCTACTGTGTACAAAGATGGCGGCGTGGTTCGTGCTCCGTCGAACTACTGTGCCTTAGTTGTTCCCTATTTACTTACTTTGTGTTGCAGTCGACGAGTAACTTTTTTAATTCGTTGTTTTACCACACTTTATCAACTGCGACGAGTAACTTATATCATGGGCTAGAGAGCACAGAATTCCGTATTAATTTCGAAAAAAAATCATGATAAAAATATTATATTTCGCGTTTTATCGCTAATTAGTTGCAAGATAATCGCAATAATTTCGTATAAATTGGAAAGAGGTTTTTACGTGAAAAAATAACCCTGTGTTACGCATTAGGCATCAAAATAATTATGAAAGGGTTTCATACATCAATTTATTCAACAGATCGACAAGGAACCCAGACACATTTCAACACACCAGTTGTAAAATCAGGATAATTCAACATTAGAGCTCGTAATGTCTCAATCATGTCAACTTTAGTATTGAAAGTGTTGGACGATTGTTTCAAAACTATTTCTTTCAAAGAGAGAAATGCCATACTGCAATCAATACTGTTTATATCCTTGAAGTACCTTATTGTTTTAACCCTTTCTGTAACTATATTAACATTATTAACATTTGTCTGTACAATATTTGCTGGGTTGAATAATTAATTTAAATTTAGAAACAATGAATATGAATCATGTAAATCGTATTTTTCAATTTTCTGAATCACTAGAGTCGACGGCAATTCAGAAGGCGGTAGTCTGCTAGCGTTTGCGACGAGAGAGACAGATAGAGAGGGCAAGGCAGCTTACAACATTGCCACATCGTACTTCACGAGCACGTGCCATACAAATAGCGCAGGAGAGAATTTAAATGATCAATAAACAATAATGACCTTAGGCGTTGATTACTGTAAGCATGACACCAAACAAACCCTCTTTCCTTCATTAACAATATTCTTTGCACTGTTCTCAATCCCACACCACATGCTTCTGCAGTCGTTTCTTGCGCGTTGGCAACGTTGCAGCCAGCATCAAGATGGCCGGCAGCATTCTGCTTATCAACGTTTTTAAAATAATTATACACCTTAAACACTATTTTCCGCTCCTGCCTGTGCAATACTTGTCTTTTCATAGTCTCTTCTTCCATTTATTTATCTTACTCACACAGTAAATGTTAGTTTTACTTATTCAATGTATTGAAACACTCACACGTGAACAAACGAACTCGGGAAGTACTTGTTACAGACTGATTCTGATTGGTGCTACTGTACAAGCTAGTGACGTCACATACCAGAAATGCTAGGCGCATATAGCAGCTGACCGCCTTCCGAAATGCCGTCTAGTCTAGTTTACTGACATGCTTAAATAATTCTTGTATTTCAGTCTTTAAGTCCAAACTGAAATGGTTAATTAATTTTCCTACCGATTCCTCTACATTAGTAGACATCTAGAGCCCAGAATTTTAGGTGCTAAAAGTTAATATTGTTCCTCGCTATAGTTTATAAATATAAAAGCCATGCCCCGACTTCTTTGAGATGTTGTTCAGTATTTTCCCTTTGGTATCGCTAAAGGTCTCTAATCCTCTTAACCACCACTTACAAACTAGCGCACGATTTACAAGATCATTGCCATACCTCCACTTCTTTGAAATGCCATTCTTGTCATTCACTATTTTCTTTTTGGTATCGTTAAAGGTCTTTAATCCTCTTAACCCAACGAGGTAGACTTCTAGCTCGTTGTTTTAATCCCACTTACAAATTAGCGCATGCTTTGCAAGATCCATTGCTCAGTCCTTCTGACTCTGTTGTCTATTATTACATATCGGACTCTTGTGAATTAAGCTTAAAACTCTCCTCACGGGCACCACTTCTATTCATATACACTCAGTGTCATTCTTAACTTTTAGCACCTAAAATTTCGGGTTCTAGACTCACATTACTATACTTTTTCTATAATCTTTTCGCTGTAAGAAAAATCCTAATATAAACAATAGTACGTGACTGAAGTGAGGCTTCATTGGTCACTGCTTGGCGCCATAAATTCTCAGTACGTGTTCCCGCCCACTGTTGTACATTCTGTTTCATGTTAAACATTTCCCGTTACTCGTCAAGTAGGCCTAACCTCATTACTATGCATTTGTTTGCTTAGGAAACATTTACTTTATAATTACTGTAATTAAACCTCACTTAAGTTATTATATACATTTAAGACTATTTCTTTTTTTTCCGCTTTTGAGAGGGTTTCTACTCTTATGTTTAATAACCACACACACCGAGGAAGTAGAAGTCATACTTCAATACCACGTGCTTACGTGAACAACTACGAGCTCAAGTGACGCCAACTTGTTACAGGAACAGACTACCTCGGTAGTACTATTGGTATTCATCCGCGTTCATAGTGCATATCAAAATATAAAAGTAGCTTTACTTTTACATATCTTTTACACATGAGTGAAGTTATATGTTTAATTGTATTTAACAACTAGAATTCAATTTTTTATTTTCAAATAATACAAGGTTATGGTTTCCAAATACGGACTATATTTTCCTGCGTCGTGTGGGTGTTTCGACTGGGAGCGAATCACGGTTATAACAGCCACGTGCTTGTGTTTACATTACGATTTTTCTTACAGCGAAAACAGTATATGCTTCATGTCATTATGCGGAAATCTGTGGTCTCTACCTACCCGTCTCCACCGCCGACCATGACTCTACTCACGCGTAAGTAAACAAACCTGTACGGTACCTATAGTGAAGTAACGGCAAACCTGTTTCTTTGGCAACAAGTTTCGCTCCCTGGCAATGGCAATCTTACTCAACGGCGAATACAATATCATTTGTCTTCGTTAAAGATTATAATCGCGCTCTTTTAGTCCACTGTCGATTTCTCTGCTCAATAGTAGGTTTATAGCCTACAGTATATGACTGTGGACACAGTATTACCCGGAACTGGAAAAACATCGTTGCCTAATGTTCATGTCGGTAAAGGTCTTGTATAATTACTCGCCAGCCACAATCAAGACGGCTCGTCAGACGAAATTATACGGTGCAGCGGATCACAGATGAGCTCGAAAGCATTCTCTAGCTCGCAGCACGCCGCCAGAAGTGCTCCGGGCAACAGCGGGAGGTCTGGCTGGCGTGACAAGACCTCGGAACTCGACGCGGCGACTCCACAGAAAACAGAATTTACAACATGCCGATATCTGAGTGCCTTGTTCGTTCATTGAGATAGTAGAAACTTTATTTTATTTGTTTATAGCTAACCCGTTCGCTTCCTTGTAGCCGCTTACGATGCTTGGATGATAAGTGGTTAAAACCTTTACGATATGCAAGAAATTTTCCTTTACATTTCATGTACATGCTGCAAGAATGCTCGGAAAATTCCCGTTGCTATGAAACATGAAGGAAACTCATTACTAATATCAGTATTTTAGTTCATGGCTTTTTCATCTGGAAAAGTTAATTAACGTCAAAATTCAACTTGCCGAGAAATGTCCCTCTCCCACGGACAGGGTTCTTTTACATACAATAATTTTACGACACGGGACCCACAACTTTACTAACTTTGAAATGTATGGTAAGGATTTTAACGCCCAAAACTCCATCGCATTTGACAAAGTTCAACCTGCGAACCTCGGACACAATGGCTAGTATGGACGACAAATGACACTTAGCACTTAGGCTGGTTTCAGAGAAGAATGCAGATAGTTCTACATTAAACACATATTCTAAATAGGCTATTTAAATTATCCAGGAAAACAGAAAGGGTTTGGAACTGAACCGGTTACATCAGCTTCTTGTGTATGCGGATGACATCAATATGTTAAGAGAAAATTCACAAACGATTAGGGAAAACACGGGAATTTTACTTGAAGCAAGTAATGAGATAGGTTCGGAAGTAAATCCCGAAAAAAAAAAAACAAAAAAAAAAAACAAAGTATGTGATTATGTCTCGAAACCAGAACATAGTACGAAATGGAAATATAAAAATTGGACGTTTGAACCTTTGAAAAGATGGAAAAATTTAGGTACCTTGGAGCAACAGTAACAAATATAAATGACACTCGAGAGGAAAATAACCGCAGAATAAATATGGGAAATGCCTGTTATTATTCGGTTGAGAAGTTTTTGTCATCCAGTCTGCTCTCAAAAATACTGAAAGTTACAATTTATAAAATAGCTATATTGCCGGTTATTCAGTATGGTTGTGAATCTTGGACTCTCACTTTGAGAGAGGAACAGAGGTTAAGGGTGTTTGAGAATAAGATGCTTAGTAAAATATTTTGGGCTAAGAGGGAAGAAGTTACAGGAGAATGGAAAAAGTTACACAACATAGAACTGCACGCATTGTATTCTTCACCTGACATAATTAGAAACATTAAATCCAGACGTTTGACTTGGACAAAGCATATAGTACGTATGGGTGAATATAGAAATGCATATAGAGTGTTAGTTGGAAGACCTAAGGTGCAAAGATCTTTGGGGAGGCACAGACGTAGATGGGAGGATAATATAAACGGGATTTCAGGGACGTAGGATATGGTAGTAGGGACTGGATTATTCTTGCACAGGATAGAGACCGATGGCGGGTTTATGTAAGGGCAGCAATGTATCTCCGGGTTCCTTAAAAGCCATCTGTAAGTAAGTAATATTAGACTAAATATAACCCGATGGTTGAGACCTGGACGTAGCCAGCACAATTGCACTTATACTGGGTACGAAGTTGCATAATAGCGACGTTTGTACAAGGCCGATACTTTGCCTCACTTGTTCTCCCGCTGGGTCTGTCTCCAAGACAATCACCTCTAATGATCATTGCAGCGTACTTGGAACGATGACCCGGTTCCCTCCTGTGGGACTGCGACCTGTGGCATTTGTGCGTCTGATTTCTCTGCTGATGACCTTTCCTGAAGTGTTCGGTGCCGCAGGGTCTTCGAATAAAAGCATCTGTATGCGACGTTACGCGAGGCTTCTGCCGGCCTGGCGTCGTGTTCTTCACTCTCCTCGCTGCCACTTCCTGTGGTTAAATATTGGCTCAGTGAGTATTTGTACCCACAACCAAATATTGAGATATTCTATGTTGAATCACATTGTTCAACGTCATATGTGTAGGTAGAGTTAGGTCAGGTGCGGACCTTAGAGAGGCCGAATGGACAGATTGATGTCATACTTTTCTGTCTCTGAAGTAAAATAGTACATTATGCAACGAGCTTATAATGGTAGTAATTAAGACGCGAGTATGTTTATGAAACGAGCGCAAGCGAGTTTTATAATTTTCATACGAGCGTCTTAATTACCATTATAGGCAAGTTTCATACGAGTTTTTATGCTTGACCATATTTCTAACTTTAAATTAGTCATAAGTATTCATGTTATTCTTATCTGTCTGGGGAGCGGAACTGACCTCGTGCAATATCTCGTAAATTGTGAGATGTGCGCAAACGCGAAAGTATTGATTTTTTCCGAGAAACAAATGTCATTGACCTTGATATAATCTAGAGAGTAAAATAAACATTAATATTGATATAACCTTGAAATTGATTTAGACCTTGAAAAGCGAGATGACAAATAGAATTTATTTGAATATTATTTACAATAAACGCTAATTATTATAGTAACAGAACATAACCTTCTGCGACAGTAGGCCTATTGGATTTCCAGCCTCCGTGACGTTTCGCTAGTTGTCTTTCGATTGCATATCCGAGAATAATCGATACTTGCGCTTTCATATTCCTACAATGGTGTTTTCTGATTGGTGGAACACCTGAACTTTAATGAATAGGTGTACTTTAATGATGTCCATTAAAGTGCTGCTACCAGGTGTATAATTACTATATTTCGGCATGGTCGAGCATAAAAATAAATTTGTGACCACGTCATTCGTTATTGAAGTACGGGTTATCTTGATGCTCAAACTCCTTGAGACTCTGATGCATTCAACGAGATCCATAGGGAAGCGGAATTATCGTCACCGTAACTCTCTCATTGTACCACCTGGTCACTGCAACTTTGTCAACCGGTGTTTTGATCACTTCGACTTTTTGGTCACCCGATATTTTGGTCACCAGTACCGGTACTCAGTGTTTTGATCACTTCGACTTTTTGGTCACCCGATATTTTGGTCAGCAGTACCGGTACTCATTTTCTTAAAAATAATAATTTATTTTGACAAGTAAAATATCTACAGGGTGTTTCCGGGTTGATGTTACAAACTTTCAGGGATGATGGGGAAGGGTACATGTATCAATTTGAGATGAGGAACCCTGGTCCGGAAATGACTGAGTCGAAAGTTATAAGCAAAAATAGTTGTGTGGAAATGGAATTGTAATTTGGCACCAAGTGCCCTCCTTCCCTTACCCTTTGGAACAGTCATCGAAAGATGATATGGGTCGGATGTCTCCTATGTGGGTACTTGGCCCGATAGAATCTGTGAGCTTGTCTACTGTTCTCATTGGCTCACCCGTATTCGAAAATCAGGTCTGCATATTCCGCTCTCGTGTACTCCTCCATTTCACTAGGACTGATCGACGGGACACTGCAACTTGTACACATACACTACTGTCTACAGATGTGCATATCAGGACCGACCATGTCCGTTACACATTACGCTATGTGCATTGCTTTAGTGTAGTTTCCTGTCCCCACCCCTCAGACAGCGCATTGAATGGAATACTGTAAATAAGTAGACAACGTAAACAACGTCAGATGAATACAGTATGTGTAAGATGTACAGATAAATACACATAATAAGGTGTACAGAGGAATAAAATTATTTCATTTCCACACAACTATTTTTGCTTGTAACTTTCGTCTCGTCATTTCCGGACCAGGGATCCTTATGTCAAATTGATACATGTGCCCTTCCCCATCATCCCTGAAAGTTTGTAACACTATCCCGGAAACACCCTGTATATGTAATGTTTAATGTTTCAAAATTGCCATACTGCATAAAATGTTACATGATTTATGTTTAAAAACTGTCACCAAAATTGTGTCCGATGGCTCATTGATCATCAGTATCTTCCAATTCATCTATATGTCGGGGCTGTCTGACTGATCGGTTCAGTCAGACAGGCTAGGTGTTTTGTAACAATCCCCACAGTAGGTTTTCACCTGATGACGAAGAGAGATCCACTCTTCGAAACGTTGTGCTACAATTTTGAAAATTAGCAATGGAAAAAGTCCAAACAGCTCAACCATTGAAGAAATTAAAATACTATGCAGTAATTAAAATATTCCATTTTTTGTGGAATGGATTACATTGTATACTGTATACTGTTACTCACAGTTGATTTACTTAAACTTTGCTATCGACCCACGTCCGCTTGCGAAAGACCACGTTCAGTGCGACTTATATTATTCGCCTTATCTTCCAAAGAACACACTTTACGATTCGACATTTTTATACAGTACATTCACTGTTCGAATACTAGAAACAGACTGATCACGTAGAAATAACAACGCTGTTATGGTGTGAATGCGTACTGAGCCTTGAAATTTCCCGAGTCACTTAATGGAAACTGGGAGGGGTTAAGGGGTTAGGTACAGCTTACAGCAGTAAAATTCTGAAAGTATTGAACATTTTTTTCTCCATTACCGTACCTTGTACAATAATGAAAATTAGTATGTATAAAACACTGTCCTTCTGCTATATGAAAAAAAATATTTTTACGATTAAAAAAGTTATTTACATTTTTGTTTTCAAAATTCAATTCACTGTGCAGTGATGAAGTGTTTCCCACATGACTCAAAAACTATCGAACATTCTGTGATGAAATATTTTGTGTGCATTTATGCATGTCATATCTGCAATATGTTGCAAGATCACTTCTTTATCTTTGATAAATTGTCTGATAAAAAATAAATTCATTTAAAAATGGTCAAATATCGGTATTTTCTTCTAACACAAATAACAAAAATAGTCTTTATTGAGGAATGTAGTTGTAAACATGAGTTTCAGAAATAAAATAAAAGAGAGAGAACATGAAAAAGTTAACACGTTTCTGAGTTATGAGGGAAACGCTTCATCATTGCTCAATAAACTGCCACCATTATGAATTTTGAAAAAAAAAAAATAAATAAAATAAAATAAACAACTTTTTTTTAAACCGTAAAAATATTTTTTTATATAGCAGAATGATAGTGTTTTACACATACCAATTTTCATTATTGTACAAGATACAATAATGGAATGGAGGAAAAAAATGTTGAATATTTCCAAAAATTTTACTGCTGTAAGCTGTACCTAACCCCTTAATGGAGTTTGAAAGCCATCGGAATCTTACCTTCACTTATGCTCTAGACATAATGTCTGTCTTCTTTTAATAAAAGTAGGCAATTTCATTTTCCGTTGTTTCGATGCTATCCGTCATAATGGAAATGTTTCTGAGAACAAAAGGCAACCTTTGACGGGGGAGGATTAGAATAAACAGTAGAGTAGTGTGCCTGAGAACAGAATGGCAACCCTTCGACGATGAAGTGAGGGAAGGTCGTTACGCATTGCCTGGATTTACAATACAGCTCATTGTCTAGGAATCACTAATCCTACCTTTGTCCTTTGAGTAAAGGAGTAAAGGAGTTGCTCTTAACACATTATTTTAATTTTATACTAGAAGGTTTGACTTCAAATAAGAATTAGTAAGGATACAACTCTTGTAACTTCAATTTTTAAGGTTCACTATGACCGAAGCGAGGGTTCATTATAAATGGAAATATTAATGTACTTTTTAATGTATGCGGGTCAGGACCAACGATTTAGGTTCACTATAGCCGAATGTTCACTATAACCGAGTTCACTACATCCAAAATTGACTGTATTTCTGGGGGAAAAAAAGAAATTCAATGGAATTCCCAGTTTGCATGAAGTAGCTGTGTTGTATTCGACCCCGGAATGAAATCTATAATATTCCGAACACAAAACCTGAATGTTTATGTCGTCCTGCGTCCTACGTGAGCCGAACAAGGATAGCATCGCGGCACGTGATGGATGACGAGTACAATCTTCCGGCGAAAGTTATGCACTGAACTTAATTGCCTGTTCTTAGCAAAGGTACTGCTTTATTGGATATTAAAAGCCAGAATAAGCAACTGATCCTTAATAGTACTATATGCTAGCTGAAATAAAACGCATTGCGGCATGTTTTACTAATAGTACGTGAGCATAGGAGAAAGTGACAACAAACACGTGCGGAAAGTCCTGTCCACTGTACGACACAGCCACTATGCACGCCGCGCCGTTCTTGCAATGAAAGAAGATTTTGTACTGTTATATTTATATCTCCATAAATGTTATACAGGACACAATGACTTTCGTTACTAATTGATAAGGAATAGGAGAAAGCGGTAGAAAAGAATTCAGAAGAAAATCATGGCGCTGTGTATAAATGTCGAAGTCTTTAACATAACTATAAATTATAGAGTAAGGCTATTAAATAACGTAGACAGATTTCGTTGTAGTGTTTACAATAGGCTAATCATTATAAAGTAGAATGCTTACTTGTCGAAGTCAGAGACTTAACAACATTTTTAAAACCAGCGGTTTCTTCATCTCCCAGCGTTAAGCTCTCCTCTTGATTTGTAATTATACAGGGTGATTCAGTAGGAATAGTAAATATTTAAGGGGTGGTAGTATTAACTTTTCTGAATAAAAAAGTTCCTATAATCATGTGTTCAATTTTCAATATTAAAATAGATTTGAGGGAGGTGGGATATGATGATTAGTTAGTTAAAGTCCCGACGCTGTTATTTCCGGCGTGACTCCGCCTCTTTGCTTACGTCTTAGAAAGTGAAGGCTCTATAAAGTCTAGGTAGGTAGTATCGTTCGCCATTTCTGTTCTTACGTTGTTGAGCTACCATACGAGGAATCTATTTGTCACACCGTTAAACATTATCATGTCGTAGCTCCTATGATAATAAATCAAACGCAATGTAATTCAGCAAATAATTGAGTGGCAAATACCGTCTTCGTGTGCTTTCTGCGAACGCCAACGAAAGAGCTAAAATGGCGGGCGATTATATTAAGTATTTATCGAGCCTTAAGAAATGAATCAGCGAATCACAAGACGCACACGTTTAAATGTAGCCGATCTGCAACGCGATTGCCTGCCGGAAATTAGACCGACGGGACCATAGTTACTGGCTTTTAAGGAACCCGGAGGTTCATTGCCGCCCTCACATAAGCCCGCCATTGGTCCCTATCCGGAGCAAGATTAATCCAGTCTCTACCATCATACCCCACCTCCCTCAAATCCATTTTAATATTATCTTCCCATCTACGTCTCGGCCTCCCCAAAGGTCTTTTTCCCGCCGGCCTCCCAACTAACACTCTATATGCATTTCTGGATTCGCCCATACGTGCTAGATGCCCTGCCCATCTCAAACGTCTGGACATAATTATGTCACCTGACATAATTAGGGATATGATGATAGAGACTGGATTAGTCTTGCTCAGGATAGGGACCAATGGCGGGCTTATGTGAGGACGGCAATGAACCACCGGGTTTATTAAAAGCCAGTAAGTAAGTAAGTAATTGGAGATAATGCTGTTCGAATGTTACGCATAACAAGACTTTACAAATATCAAGAAGGAAATACAAATTAGTTAATACAGAGGGATGAAGTTACAGGAGAATGGAAAAAGTTACACAACGCAGAACTGCACACATTGTATTCTTCACCTGACATAATTAGGAACATTAAATCCAGACGTTTGAGATGGGCAGGCCATGTAACACGTATGGGCGAATCCAGAAATACATGTAAATTGTTAGCTGGGAGGCCGGAGGGAAAAAGACCTTTGGGGAGGCCGAGACATAGATGGGAGGATAATATCGATTCGAGTGACGTGGGATATGATATTAGAGACTGGATTAATCTTGCTGAGGATAGGGACCGATTGCAGGTTTATGTGTGGGCGGCAATGAACCTCCGGTTTCCTTAAAAGCCAAAAGTAGTAGATAGATGGATTTATTGAGTAATATTATACATGCAGATGTTATATTATCGTAATTTTCTCTAAAATGCAGTGCACGGGTCTTCTGACCGTACGTGCTTTGTACCTAAAACAAGTCCTACTTTGTAGGTTTCACTCCCCTCACCTATGATTATATCCAACCACTCTCTAAAAGAATACACATATTAAAATGAAAATGGCACAACAAAACACATTATATAATATATCCTAACCCAAAACAGACATAAAAATGTATAATTCGGTAGATACCATTATCCCTTCGTCAGTTCGCATCACAAACTTCAACAGCTGAAGTTCTAACCTGTCTCGCCTTCAAAAGGAACAATCCAGTCTTTTGTTCCCATTCTCTATTCCCCATGAGGTCAAGACATGCAAGCGAACTCCTATTCTGACTTAGCATCGAGGGTGGTAGATATTTTCTCCGTACTTGTTCCAATTCGACACACTGTAATAAAATATGTCTGTAGGAGTCCTTTTCTCTGCAAAGGGGATAAAGGCGCTCTCCTTCTTCTGTGTGCTACCACTACTACTACTACTACTACTACTACTACTAGTCTACTATTACTACCACTGCTGCTGCTGCTGCTGCTGCTGCTGCTGTACTACTGCACCCACGAATCACAATTGACGAGAACATTATTTTAATTTCATATGCATCTGTCACGTAGATAATGAAACATTTCTTTTACGACGCGATACAAAAGTTAAATAATTTTAATAGCAGGCCTACAAATTTCAACGTCTTTTTCGAGTAAATTCAGCAGAGTACCTAAAGGTCAATTTATAACATTGTAAAGGAAGGTAGAAGAATATCGTTTTTCTTGTTCACTTTCCTTTAAGAAGACAACCTTCTTGGTTATGTTGTGGTATGTTAATGGCCTCTGTCCCTAACTCTTTCGGTAGGCGTGATGGGTGGCTAGTGGTTTCTCAACCGAAAGACCTGACATATACGCACGTCTGTTCATAATCAGGAGAAATTGTCTCTGACAGCGGCAATTAAATATGTACTTACATGAGTTGACAGATAGTGCTGGGAAAGCTTTCTACTTCTCTTGTTTCTTGTTTCATATTGCTTTAAATAGTTTAAATATATACCCAAATACAGTACGACCCACTATTGTTTTTCCCGATTATTATGTAATAGGCCTATTGTATTAGCAAAAATTGTAAAGCAACGGTGACGCAGCAATATTGCTCGAATAACAATACGGTATTAACAGGAAGAGAAAATTTAAGTCTGATTGAAATGACTCATAGCTTTTTTTATTAGTTTACCAATTAGATAGACTGACGAATTTCCGTATAGGCAGTTTTGACATGTAATCAATCACTGTCTATAAAATAAAAGACTGGTAGACCTAATTGTTATACTCCATTGTAGTCCAGTAGGCCTACATTCTACATTTTTCAAATTCACGAGAAAGTTTCTTTCGTGATCATTTCCGTATTTATTCAAGTTTTAAATTAAAATAATTTGTAACTATCTGTCCTTCATACTGTTAATTACTCGAATAAAAATGATAGGGGAGACTCGGCTAATTCCGCAATATTAAGAAGTAAATCTATCATATTTTAATCAAAATGTTTATAGAAAAATATTATCAAGGTATGTAGACATGGACGAAACCTTTCATTACCAAATGAGATAAAGAGACCTATTAAAATACAAATATATTTAGTTGTACAGTAGTGGCAAAAAAACCGGACCGACCCTTGTAGCTGAATTCAGAGCCTTGTTCACTCCAGAGCACGATAGACTGGTAACCAAGACTTTCGTGGTTCGAATCCTGCCTGGGAAGGAAACTTTTTTTTTGTCCCTTATTCAAATTTATTCCCAATACTTCTCGATTGCTGGTGAAATTCATGTTCTGGGAATAATAAGTTAATTAAGTAGTAAAATATCGCTGCAATCGAAAAGTATTGGGAATAAATTTGAATAAGGAACAAAAAAAAGTTTCCTTCCCAGGCAGGATTCGAACCACGAAAGTCTTAGTTACCAGTCTATCGTGCTCTGAGTGAACAAGGCTCTAAAATCAGCTACAAGGGTCGGTCCGGTTTTCCCCCCCCCCCCACTATTGTACATACATTACAGTTGAAAAAGAACAACTCGGGTAATTCCGCAACAGTGCGGATAAATCCGCAAAAAGGACTTGGCTAATTCTACAGTCGTAAATAATTATGACATATATTATGAAAGTAACATAAAAGGAACAATTTATATGTAACAATGCTCACTTTTTTTCACAGCTGTGTAGCAAAACACAAAAAAGAAGCCAACTTTCGATGTTTCACTGTATTGCCGACAGAGGTGTCGACCAATATCCTTGATTTTTTCTATAGCACTGCAGAGGACATGCCTCCTGATGACAGCCTCTCAAAACTTACGTTCATGCTATTGTAAAGCCGCAGTAAAATCATATATGCACTACTGCGGAATTACCCGTACTGTGGAATTAGCCGAGTTTCCTATAATGTTTAAGTTGGTGGTGGGGTGTGCTTTGAAGACCTGTGATTTTGTCACTGTGACAGGTTTATCGCTGGTTCCAATTGTGACTATATTTCCAAAATCACAACTCCGAGAAATCGTCATCTCCGAACGATATGTGACTCATAGCGATAGTGACTGATGCACAGTCTTAGACAAAAACAAAAAATGACCGGCTTCCATACGCTAAATTCCCTTCGGAAGACTTCGGTTGATTCCGTGAGAGCTTAGGTTTACACGTGAAGGAATTTCATATACCTACACGACTCCGCTGTGTTTTTCCTTTATTTTGTTTGTTTGTTGCTTTTTCTGTCCGTTTATAGGTGAGGTGTTATGAATAATCTATAACGAAGATATATTCAAGAAGTAAATCAGTGTAAAATAAACATCATTTCTCTAGTCGTGTGAACCAGGCGCTGCCCGAAGTGTGCTTAGACAAATTCACGCTATAGGAGATCGGTCATTCTTTGTGTCTAAGGCTGTAGATATGTGACAACTCCAGAGTTCAGACTATTGCTAGTCGGAAGATTAACTTGGTGAAAAACATAACTGGGATATAATTAATTTTCGTCCACTCAAAAAGTTAACATCGGCAACTGCTCGATACTCACGCTATAATACACTCGTTATATTCTTCCACGAATAATAATTCACTCTATCATTCGTAAACATTCTTGGGCGAATATACATCGCGACAATACCAAGGCGTGTTTGTTTTATAGTACTCTATGAACTAATTAGTATTGTTGATATGGCATGGCTCCGGTATATCAATTCGCAGAAGAGCAATAAACATAAACGCCTGTCTGTTCGTGATGAGAAACCTTCACAATCACCAAGAATCACCCGAACACAAAAATCACACTGTGACAAAATCCCTATTATCTCTAATAGCGATTTTTCTGAGCTGTGGCGGCAAAACGCTGTCACATACCACCTCTAGATTCAATGTTGTTATTCTTACAGAAGATATATCTTTAGGAAAAATTTTGAAAATGAATTGTGTAAGATGTAAATTAAGTGCAGAGTTTGAAACAGAAAAATCATCTTCTAACATAACTTGTCAGTTTCAGATGATATGTGGTACTATTCATAGAACTGTGAAACCGATACCATTTTTGCTACCTATTTTCTTTTTATATTTTGCCAGTTCACTGTATTTATTATTATTATTATTATTATTATTATTATTATTATTATTATTATTATTATTATTGCAACAGTCATGAAATCTATATTCTTATGAAGATACATTTTACTCTTAAAGAATGCACCAAGAGTTTTGATATTATCTGTTCTGCTGATTTGGTTTAAATATAATTGAATTTAAGGAAAATTATTCAATAATAGGTCCGCCGCATTGGCTGTCTGCATAGTGTATGCACTTCTCATTCAAGCGGTTCATGGTTCGATTCCCGTTATCGGCTATGAAAGAGATTTAACCCTCATCCGTGGGACTGAGTGTTTGACACTTGTCATGTGTTGTTTCGGCAGTAACCCCGTACCGTGCTCACCACACAGCCAGAGAGACCCGTAGTGTGTGCGTGTCAAGTGTTGGTCAAAAGATGATAGTCCGCTACATAGCACTGGGTGGTAAGTTGGTATGAAAGCAGAGGGAGTGAAACAAGAGAAGGGAAAAAATAAAGGAAAGAAGTTTAATAATAATAATAATAATAATAATAATAATAATAATAATAATAATAATAATAATAATAATAATACTGTTCTCCAACCAGGAGATCAACCGTGAATGTGCTTACTATTGCGTCATATATTAGAGCGAAGTAGATAGATAATATTACCGTTCTAACGTCAGTTTAAAAACCATGCGCTCTCCTGCATATGTTATTTCCTGTATGGAGAGATTAAAAGACCAGGAGATTAACAGTGATCTAATTTTGTAACTAGGGTAGTATCAATATGTGTGTATCAATGTTATTGTTTGTGCTGTGAGAGCTAGTCAATACAGATACGAGTACCCCACGTGTGTGACCTTATGACATCTTATGACATCAACATTCATTCACAGCGTTACCCCGCTTCGTCTCATTCCCCAAAGACTTTCTAGTGGTTGGAGTACAGTAATACCCTTCATAACAATCTGTAGGTTGACTGAACATACTGGATACTAGAAAGTTCTACACAAGGTAAACGTGTTGAGTCATCCGGAAGTTTTTAACAATTGTTTACAAGTTCTCCACTTCCGAATGAAAACCATTAACACAGCATACTCTATGTTACTCCTGGGTGTATGAAGATGCACGTCTAGAGTAAATACGCTTGAATGAGTAGATGATGCGATGTATGGAATTTCAAGAAGTATGGCTTCCGACCTTTAAGGTCGACTATACTGAGTTTCTTTTACTTCCCCTCGCGTTTTGACTGAAAAAAGAGCAGCGTAATAGCAAAATATAGGTCAGTGTCGCTTCCGTCCTAGTACTTTCTTTTGCCAATTCATGGTGCGCTGTTATATCACCGACGCGGTGCGACACCTGTGATTGAAAGCGCTGTAAAATAAAACATCTTAATAAAATTTATGTAACGACCTTATTAAGGCTGCTTTCTTAAAGTTGCCTTCATACAACATGCATTAGGAGGCCGTTTAAATATATCATCGCATAAAGCAAAAGTTTCGTCGATTAGTTGAAAAGATTAAATTGGAGAAAAAATTATTAGGAGTGTTACAGTATTTTGGCTATCACATTGGGCTCTCAAAATATAAAGATCTTGAACGTATGATAGGCCTAACTAAGTTCACAAAATTTCTGGGAACATTAGAAAGATTTTGCTTCAGAGAATTATTAGAGAAATTACATTAAGTTTCTGTAAGATAAGAGTTATTGCAGCTTTATTTTATGGGTCGTAATGCTGAAAATTGACGAAAAATCTTTGTCGGAAGATTGGAGTGGTAGAGATGAGATTTGTTGGACAGTAACTGGAAAGCGCCTACGAGATAGGATCTCTTAAGGGGTTAGGTACAGCTTACAGCAGTAAAATTTTGGAAGTATTCAATATTTTTTCTTCCATTATTGTACCTTGTACAATAATGAAAATTAGTATGTGTAAAACATTGTCCTTCTGCTATATGAAAAAAAAATATATATATATATTTTTACGATTAAATTTTTTTTTTTTTTTTTTTTTTTTTTTTAAATTCAGTTCACTGTGCAGTGATGAAGCGTTTCCCACATAACTCAAACACTATCCGACATTCTGTGATGAAATTTTTTGTGCGTATTTATGCATGACATATTTACAGTGTGATGCACAATCACTTATCTACCTTTGATAGATTGTCTGATAAAAAAATAAATTCATTTTTAAAAATGGTCAAATATCAGTATTTTCTTCTAACACAAAATAAAAAAAATATATTATTTATTAAGAAATGTAGTTGAAAGAGCATGATATTTTAAACATGAGTTTCAGCAATAAAATAAAAGAGAGAAAACATGGAAAAGTTAACAAGTTTATGAGGGAAATGCTTCATTGCTGCACAGTAAACTGCCACCATTATGAATTTTGAAAAAAAAAAATATATATATTTTAAATCGTAAAAATATTTTTTTTCATATAGCAGAAGGACAGTATTTTACACATACCAATTTTCATTACTGCACAAGATACAGTAATGGAGGAAGAAAATGTTGAATATTTACAAAAATTTTACTGCTGTAGGCTGTACCTAACCCCTTAAGACAGATACAAGAGCCGAACTACAAAACTTTAGTATTATTAAGAGAATATAAATTCATTTAAAAATGGTCAAATATCAGTATTTTCTTCTAATACGAAATAAAAAATATATTATTTATTAAGAAATGTAGTTGATTTTATTTTTTTTTTTATTTTATTGGGTTATTTTACGACGCTGTATCAACATCTAGGTTATTTAGCGTCTGAATGATATGAGGGTGATAATGCCAGTGAAATGAGTCCGGGGTCCAGCACCGAAAGTTACCCAGCATTTGCTAGTATTGGGTTGAGGGAAAACCCCGGAAAAAACCTCAACCAGGTAACTTGCCCCGACCGGGATTTGAACCCGGGCCACCTGGTTTCGCGGCCAGACGCGCTGATCGTTACTCCACAGGTGTAGACAATGTAGCTGAAAGAGCATGATATTTTAAACACGAGTTTCAGCAATAAAATAAAAGAGAGAAAACGAAAAAGTTAACAAGTTTATGAGGGAAATGCTTCATCGCTGCACAGTAAACTGCCACCATTATGAATTTGGGGGGGGGGGGGAAATCTTTTAAATCGTAAAAATATTTTTTTTCATATAGCAGAAGGACAGTATTTTATACATATGTAAGCTGTACCTAATTCCTTAAGACAGATGCAAGAGCCGAATTACAAAACTTTAGTGTTATTAAGAGAATACAAAATAAAAACGGCATTGATTTGAACAAGTGCTCTGGATGACAGAGGCTAGAACAGGGATGCAAAACTATGCTCCAATTGAAGCACGCGTCATAACCCGGAACACGTAACTCATCCCTTCCCTTCAATTCTCGAGTCATTGTACGGTGGGGAGAGAGGAGAAGAGAGAACAATGTGTATTCCAGGGGAGTGCAACTGTTATTGGAGGATTTCTTACATGAAATAGACATCTAACGACGTCTGTCTTCAATAAATAATTGATCGTTCCTTCAATAATTTCTCAGTAGGTGCCAAACAATGTTTATCGAGTAGATAAATTTTGTAACATTATTTTATTGTCATGGTACAGAACTGTAGACTATTATTTTAAATTACTCTTTCATAACTGTCGTATCTATTATTTAGTTTGAAAAAAATCAGCGAAACATACGTATACATATTCAGTTTTAATACCTTTTTTTGACGACTCCATGCGCCATAAAATTCGTTCCGCTGCGGGTGGGATGTATCGTGAACGCCAACTCGTGTGACGGGTCTGTTTTCATGGACCACTAATTTAGACCTTGAAGATTGAGATGTTGATAGTTTATTACCTGGCCAGCTGTCAAAATGCAGTGTCCTTGCTTATACACAAAGATATAGAGCCGTTCTTCTTTATTTCGTAACTCAATTATTCAAAGGTGTCAGTTTTTATATTCTTTTAATATTAGTTTTACTGATACTTAATATCTGTTACATACTTTGTAGCTTACAAGCTCGTAACATTTCGTTAATAATGTCCGTAAAGTATGTGAAGATAAAACATCGTTTATTAATATTTTAAAAAGAATTTAATCTAAAGTTAATTAGCTATTAACTACGTACTGAATACATACGAGTATAAGGAATCATTGAATCTGTAAAATTATCAGAGTGAATTTATCAAAAGGAAATTAAAACCTCGCGTGATATTTAACAAACATATAGAGTAATAAATAAATTAACAAAAAATGAATAAATAAATATGTAAATAAGCAAATAAGTAAATAAAATAAATAAATAAGCACATACATACATACATACGTAAGCAGACAAGTAAATAAATAAAGAAGGAAGTAAGTAAATATGTAAATAAATAAGTAAATGAATGAATAAATAAATAAATATGTAAGTAAGCAAATGAGTAGCCTAAATAAATATGTAAGTAAGCAAATAAGTAAATAAAATAAATAAAGGTAGTAAATAAATAAGTAAATGAATAAATAAATAGATAAATATGTAAGTAAGCAAATAAGTAAGCAGATAAGTAAATAAGGAAAGAAATAAGTAAATAAATAAATATGTAAGTAAGCAAACAAGTAAACAAATAAGCATGTAAGTAAGCATATAAATAAATAAGGAAGTAAATAAATAAGGAAATAAATAAATATGTAAGTAAGCAAATAAGTAAACAAATAAGCAAGTAAGTAAGCAGATAAGTAAATAAGGAAGTAAATAAGTAAGGAAATGAATAAATAAATATATAAGTAAGCAAATAAATAATCAAATAAGCATGTAAGAAGCAGATAAGTAAATAAGGAAGTAAATAAATAAGGAAATAAATAAATATATAAGTAAGCAAATAAGTAAACAAATAAGCATGTAAATAAGCAGGTAAGTAAATAAGGAAGCAAATAAATATGGAAATAAATATGTAAATAAGCAAATAAGTAAATAATTAAAGAAGGAAGTAAATAAATAAGTAAATGAATAAATAAATACATAACTATGTAAGTAAAGAAATAAGTAAATAAATAAAGACGCAAGTAAAAGAATAAGTAAATGAATAAATGTATAAATAAATAAATAGATAAATATGTAAGTAAGCAGATAAGTAAATAAGGAAATAAATAAATATATGTGTAAGGAAATAAATAAATAAGTAGATAAATAAATAAATCAGTAAGTGAATAAGTGAATGAGTAAATAAATAAATGAGTAAATAAATAAAGGTAATAACGCATACTATTACTGGCTAAGATATTTCATTTATTTAGATCGGATCGTAAGAAAGAATTTTAAAATGCCCATTTAAAAATACGAACAGAGCCATCTAGTATTAATTACTGTAATTATATATATGAATGATATAAGATTTAATAAGTTTTCTTTATTGATTGAAAAGTCCACCTGTTTCCACACGAACTGAGTATTCAGTCGTAATCGTAAAGATGAAACATGGATCCTTAACTGCTTAAGGAAATGCCATTACTTTTAAGTACTTTCTTAGAACCAGTTAAGGAGAGATCCTACGTTGACCTAGCAATAGCTTGATTCTGACCCGTAACCAGATTATGAAACCGGTCGGAGTTTCCCACTGGATGATTGTTATTATATAATACGAAGCGATAATGCTACTTCTCGCCCCTATTATACGTAATTCACCTCCTTTTCGCCTCACGTGCAAATTACACAGAGAAGGTTCTTAAATCAGAGAGTATTATGTACTGAGAAAAGATAGAAATGTAAAATGTTTTTTCTATAGGTCAAAGAAGAATAAAAATAAATTAAGAAGCCAATAGAAGGAACATTATTGTTTTCATCTTGAATATTCCAAGTGTTATTTATTGTAACTATGGGCTAAAAATGATTTTTTTGAAGTACATTAATTATAAAATATGTTATATTTACTGTAATGATGTTAGTCTATATGTCGCTTAACTCTCCGCTGGGCACTTTGGAGAACATGTTATGATTTTGTTTGCAAACGTTTAGGTCAATATTTTGAGAAAAACAACAAAGTTTTTATCCAAATGACCTGACATTAGAGCTCAACAATCAATGTAGTACTGTAGATAATCTGTAAAAATTTCATGACTCTAGCTAACTTAATTTCTGAGAAAAAGACACATATTATGTTGTGAATTTATACCTTACGAGAAAATGAGAGATAAGGTAAACATTAGAAAGATTTACATTTTCAGAAACAAGACACGAAAGTTATTTTGAAAATTCACAACAAAGTCAGACATTACAGTCTTTAACAATGTTGCCAACTTATGAAACATTCAGCTACAAAACACACCAAACCAGAACAATTGTAACTAATAATTTCGGAGATATTTACATTTTTGTGCAATAAAGCGGGACGAGAATAAGGAAGGAGTTTGACACGTAAAATGTATTACGTAATTAAGAGCACTTACATTTAGAATTTTTAAATAAATTATATATAAAATTATTGCAGAAAATTCAAAATAATTGAAGAGGTGAGAGAGATATAGTCCTAAGCCACACAGACAAAATTTTACAGGAGGGCGTGTTAAAGGTTTAGAATCATAATTTCTGCGGCGTATACTTACGTCATTTGTTGACTAATTTTTATGTTTTATTACGTGGCAGCTTTCTCACATGTGTACTCTACTTGATTATTTAATGACGCTATATCAACTATGAGGTTATTTAGCGTCGATAGGATTGGTGATAACGAGATGATATTTGGCGACATGAGACCGAGGATTCTCCATAGATTTCGTGACATTTTCCTTACGGTTGGGGAAAACCTCTGAAAAAACCCAACCAAGTAATCAGTCCAAGCGGGAATTGAACCCGCTCCCGAGCGCAACTGCGAATCGACAGGCAAGCGCCTTAGCCGACTGAGCTACGCCTGTGGCTCTCTCACATGTACAGGGACATCATTTTATTTTTACTAACATTTTTAATATTAACCTGTCTATACCTTTAGAGAACCGGAAACACCGCTTGCTCCCCCCTCCAAGACTGGAGTTCGATGATACTGGCGTAAAACACAAATCACTCTACTAGGTATAGTATCGAAGAAAAGTAGTTCGTCCATTTACGTAAACTAGGAGATATCGCGATTTTGAGTTTGATAATTTTCATTAGGTTTTTCTTTAATCAAAGTACAGTACTGTATTAAGAATAAGTGTTTTTACTCACGAAGTGAGTTATCCATGCGAACGTATTCATTATGTAGTGTATACTGTCTACAGCACATTAGCGTACACTATAGAGAAAGAAGTTAAATTGAAAAATAATCATAATATGAATATTTAAACACAATTTTGAAAATGGTGGCCGTTCATTTCGATACAGGCTTCAGTTCTTTTGTGCATATTATCGCACTATAGACTATTGCATCTAATTCCAATTGCCAGTTTCGTCCTTCGTACTAGTAACTCATGTTGAAATAATTCTGTACCTACTCTACGTACTGTGAATTCAATCTTCACTTCTGCCCGACCCGAAAAGATAAAATTACTCAGACATGCTATCTACTGTCCGTCCAAGTGGTTATGCCGCAGGATTGTAGAAAGGGAGGAAATCACGTGACAGTTAATTACTTAACGAGGCCCTTTTATTTAAGTTAAATTAAACAGCTGTATAATATTACGTAAACTTCCAATTCCTAAAAGAAATTAATGTTTTCAGAAAAGAGTTAAGACAGCCCAGCTTTTACAGAAGGGCGAGCAGAAGCAGGTGGGGGAAATCGGGATGCGACGTAGGCAAACGGACAGTACCTGTGCGAAAATATGATTCAATATTGAAAGCTGTTTCGTCACTGGAAAACGCGAACATATTTCTGGAACGTACTATACTCAGTAACTCAGTACTGCTTACTATCTGCGGACTTGGTTCTGTGTGGAGTTGGAACTTCCTTAGTAGAAGGGGTGGGAGTGAAGTACATTCAAAAACTCAGGTACAATAAAAATTGAAGTAAAAATAAAATGATGTCCCTGTATAAGAAATGAACTTGCACAAGAAAATATTTTTCTTAAAAGTGTGGCTTTGTATTATCTCATTCTCAACCCTTCAATTATTTGGAATAAAAAAAATTTTTTTTGTGTGTGTGTGTGTTTTTTTTTTTCAAAATATTACTTCTCATTTCAAACTATTGTTGTTTAGAAAACTGTCCGAAGACAAGTCTGAACCTTACAAGTGATACAAACAAGGCACCACTTATGGGACAATAAGCCAGGAGATGGGCTAGGGTGGCCAGTTCCTTTTCCCCACCATTGCATACATCAACGATTAACTACATATTATACTAATCAGACTTCAGATGTATACAAACAGTTATTGTTCTTCCTCTAACACATATCGTTAAGTGAGATGTACTGCCTGATAATAGATGTACAGTCTTAGAAAAAAGGTTTGTCGCACGGATACTTTATAAGTCGTCGCACGGATACTTTGTAAGTCCCAGAATGGAGACAGTGCGCATGATCAGACATACCACGAAACAAAACTAGTTTTATTGCCACAACTAGTCGTTCTCTTGTGAACCAGGTCGCTGGTAGTGATAAGCTTAAACGATATTTTCAAGTATCTGTGACAACTGTGACTGTGACAATTAAATATCTGTGACTTTTATCGGTGATTTTGTCACACTGATGTATGTATGTATTTATTTATTTACACTGCAAGTGGGCAAGCACCCGGTGGCAGTGGTATATACAATATTAACAATACACAATAAAATGATAAGCAATACACAATAAAATTTACAATACATAATACAATTTACAACACATATACAATTTTACACACAATACAATAAGAATACACAATACAATTTAACACAATAATAATAAAACATAAAATAAAACACCTAATTTTACAACACAACCTACATAATTATGTATAGGTCCTACATAAGTTTCAATAGTCTTTCACTTTACTCTCATCTCATTCCCTGTAGTGGCCCAATGACGCATTTCACTGACACTTTAGCACACATTTCACTGACACTCTGTAACACATTTCACTGACACTATAGAACACATTTCATTGACGCTATAAATTATCACTGATCGGGACTGTTCACTGCACTGTAAAACCATAACTTCACTGACTCACCTCGCTTCACTGATACAACAGTTCAAATAAGTCAAATAATTGCATCCTTATGCATACTTATAAACAGAACTACATTTAAACTAAACATTTCTAGTCTAAGGCCCTCTTACACGCTATTTTTAAATAATTTACAATTCAAACCAAGGAAGTAAACTCGTCAGGCTAGATAAATACATGTCACCTTAAAAAATTAAATGTTGAATGTCACCTTAATTTTAATTTGCACTTTATACACAACTTTTTAAGTTATTCTTGAATCTCCTTAAGGAAGGACAGCCCTCAAAGACCGCTGCAGGTAGGTCATTCCAATCATTTATAGTTCTATTTAAAAATGAGAATTTACCTACATCCGTTTTCTGTTTCCTACATTTGATTTTAAAATCATGATCGTTCCTACCATAGTACGTTGGCTTTTCTAACCGAGCCCTTATGTCTACCCATGCTTTCTGACCTAGATGTGCTCTATACAATGATGTTATTCTAGTTTTCCTACGTCGAGACGTAAGCACAGTATGCATGAATTACACCAATATTTTGTCACACCGATAAAAATTTGCAGGAAATATTGAAGAGCAGTGAAATATGAATACGATTTCTCTATACACACCACTCATCAGTGATTTATATGGGAAAATGCAACAAAGAAATTATGTGCATGTACCATTAATAAATAAATACTTACCTAACTGAACAGTAACATGTCAAAAGTTAACCTCATGTACTAAGAGGTTATATTACAAATACTGAACCAGTTGATCATTTTTAAATGTAGTTGGGTATGGAGAAATTGAGGTTATACGATTATCCTAATCGTTTTAAAAATTGATCCTTTTTATTGTATATAATATAATGGATAAATTATTTTAAGTCGTGCATTAACATTATAATATTGAGTCACAGAATAAAAATTAATGAAACATAAGTATTCGGAAAAACATTGGAAAATAATTACAAAACAAAACAGTTGTTCAGACAGGATTTTACACAAGATTAAGTACTTGGTAACCAATGGTGTTATTATTTAAATCGTGTAATAACTACATCATTTATAATAAGATGGAGAAACTACCGCCAGATTGCTGTTATTGTATCATGCGCACGCGCAAACCTACGAAGTAGAGGAGAAAATATCAGTCACAGAGTACTAAATACGGAGCAGATTTCGATGGCGATATTTTGTCACAGATATTTCGTGTCCTCAGTCACAGGTTTATCTGTGACAAAAAATACCTGTGACAAAATATCGGTTTGTGAAATATCGGCCATCTCTAGTCGCTGGTCCTCTGATCATGCGCACTGCCTTCTTTCTGGGACTTATAAAGCATTTGTGCGACAAAATTTTATCTAACAATGTAAGTATCACACCCAGCATGCCGAAACTTGCGTTGAAGCTTTGGTAACATAACCGATGTACTATGAGAAGGCCACGTGAAAAATATTAGTTGCCTGTTTCCACTGCAAGGCCCCGAAATAAACTCCGGAATTTTGCATTTAATAGGGAAGTGGATACTAGTCGCTACTAGTTGGAATGTACAACCCTTCCTGTGTGCAAGCCAGTGGAGCGGTGGGTGGCAATCAGCAGCGAACAGACGTACGTGAGTCAAGGTCAGTAATACAAGAGGACGGCTACAGGGTTATAGGTCTCGCAAGGACGGAATACCGACGGATGGAATGCGAATCAAACACTGCGATAAGGAAGAGCGGGCGACAGGAAAGGTCACGAGATAACTTTAATGATATTCAAGATCAGTGTGACAATGAAGTGTTTATTCGTTGTGCATGGTGCCGAAAAGAATTGTTTTCAACATTCAATCGATACCAGTCACTTCTGTCCCTTGTTTATACTTCATTGAGAAGATGGGACGCTAGAGAGTTTACTCCATTTCACACGCGCACTCCATTCCGCTCGCCAGTGAGGCAGGGATGTCCAGCTGCGCCGCGTTATCGTCTGGCCACAGAAGGATTCCAGCTTCGATTTCGGGGCCTTGCAGTGGAAACAGGCAGCTAATGTTTTGCACGTGATCTTCTCGTAGCACTTCGGTTATGTCACCAAAGTTTCGAGGTAAGTTTCGGCATGTGGGGTGTGATACTTCACTTGTAAGATTGTACAGTAGTGGGGGAAAAAAAAAACCGGACCGACCCTTGTAACTGATTTCAAAAGCTTGTTCACTCCAGAGCACGATAGACTGGTAACTAAGACTTTCGTGGTTCGAATTCTGCCTGGGAAGGAAACTTTTTTTGTTCCTTATTCAAATTTATTCCCAATACTTTCTTCCCAGGCAGGATTCGAACCACGAAAGTCTTAGTTACCAGTCTATCGTTCTCTGGAGTGAACAAGCTGAAATCAGCTACAAAAGTCGGTCCGGTTTTTTTTTGCCACTACTGTACATGTCAGTCAGAATCTCAATCAGAGGTAAGATCTCAAATTAAAACAGTTAAAATTGAAATTAATTATAGACCTAAAGAACACTAGCCAGAACCAATTAAAGATGGCGAAAACAATGCTGATAAGTCGTATAGCTTGCGCAAGGAACGATTACCGAAAAGCAACGGTGGCGTTGCTGTCTGTTTTGACGTGTATGTAGGCACTCCGAGGGGGGCGAGAGGTGCGGGCCGATGGAAGTACTGCCTCTTCCAAGAATATTAAAAAGTGAGGACATCGCTGTGGAAATAAAGAACGTAGCAAGAGAATAATTCGAAGCTAATTAAACGCGCAACATATGTTTACGAATGAAATAATGTAACCGTGCGATACAAGACACGTATTCACATGCAATGGAACAAACTAAAGTCGTAAAGTAACTATCACAACGCAATACTGATTCTATCGATTCATTTCTCTTCCGACTGTACTCTTGAATATCATTCAAGCTACTGTTCTCCAACCAGGAGATCAGTCGTGAAAGGAATGTGCTTACTATTGCCTCATCTATTGGAACGAAGTAGATAAATAATATTACCGTTATAACGCCAGTTTAAAAACCATGCGCTCCCCTGCATATGTTATTTCCTGTATGGACAGATTAAAAGACCGGGAGATTAACTGTGATCTAATTTTGTAACTAGGGTAGTATCAATATGTCTGTATCAATGTTATGGTTTGTGCTGTGAGAGCTAGCCAATAGAGATAAGAATACCCACGTGTGTGACCTTATGACATCAACATTCATTCACAGCATCATCCCGCTTCCCTTCCATTGTTGCCAACTGGACGGAAATTCCGTCAAAACTGTCGGAATTTCAATGTAGCTGACGGGAAAAGAATGGCCTTGACGGCTGACGGATTTTCTGGCGGAATTTACGATTTACATCTTCTTTTGATTTTTTAACTGCTGTCATTTTAATTGTTTAATTTTTGGGGGATATTAATTTTTCTTGAACAGCCATGTTGAAGAATCCCCTATTTCAGATTTCCTCGTAATCAAGTCAAAGGTTGACGAATTATTATTTTAATCAGAATTGGTAAGCAAGTTGTGTTAAAATTTGCTTTTTATTTGTATACAGATATATTGAGTGCATTTTTTTTTTTAATTTTGACGGATTCTGACGGATTTCCAGGTGTCAGACTGACGGGGATACAGTTTATGTGTTGGCAACACTGTTCCCTTCATTCCCTGGAGACTTTCTCGTGGTTGGAGTACAGTATCTCGTGACCTTTCCTGTCACCCGCTCTTCCTTATCTCATTGTTTCATTCGCATTTCATCCGTCGGTACTCCCTGCTTGCGAGACCGATAGCAATGCACAATAATAATGTTCAAATCATGTGGCTGATAACGATGATGAATAATGCTCATAAGAAGGGAAAAGCTCAATTCTCGATGTTACAGGGCCTTTTCTTTAACGCTGTACTTCCCCATAGACTAATCCTTAGCACTATTTAACGTAGCATATGGAAATCAATATAGCCGGCCTACACAACAGAAAGGCGCTGGCAATTATTCTTCGCTCATTCCTTATCTAGCTTTCACGCCATCACGAAGACAGACGATACGCGATCGCTAGCAGCTGGGTCGGGCCGTCCCTGCCCCCAAGTGGGTCACCTCACACACTGAATAAGTGAAGCCTTCAGTCTGGTGAAAACATCAAGAGTCTCGAACCACAGAATCTCAGCTAATTGTTGTCGTCATCCCTTCCGTGTGCGTTGTTTCTCCGGACTCACTTTCATCAAGAGGCACTTACTCCTCGCCGCCGCCCGTTGTGACACTCGGTCAGACGTGTCTAGTGGTCGTGTGCCACATTGACTTCGTTTACAGACGAGAGTTCGAGGACCTGCCGATATGCAGGAGCGACAAAGACTGTACAGTGTCGAATTTCTTCCAATCAAGTTTTCGGTCCCCGGAAAATTGTGCGATTAACTCTTGAACAGAACAAACCGAAGTCTGTTGTATAGGCTTGCTTAAACCTTGGTTTTTCTGAATCGACGCATGCACTGCATTAGGCGTTTCAACCCGAAAGACCAGAAACTCGTGCTGGGGAGCAGTCGAGTTCAGTTATACAAAATATTTTACTGAAATCATTCAGTACAATAGCATCAATACATAGTAAAATACAGACAGATGTAATAATAATAATAATAATAATAATAATAATAATAATAATAATTATTATTATTATTATTATTATTATTATTATTATTATTATTATTATTATTATTATTATTATTATTATATATTTAACCTGGCAGAGTTAAGGCCATACGTCCTTCTCTAACACTCAACGCAGGAGTAAAACTGCGTTACAAAAGACACTACAAATTTACAAAGTACACTACAATTTTACACACAAAACTGAATAAGATAATAATAATAATAACATGTAAACAACAAGTAAGTAGAAATCAGACATAATATATAACATAGGCCTACAGAAAGAAAGGAAAAAGCATAATAAAATGTGAACAGCAGGTCAAAATAAATGAGACATACAAAGTATAAAAAATAAGACAATTATTGATAATAATAATAATAATAATAATAATAATAATAATAATAATAATAATAATAATAGTAATAAAATAGTGCAGTACAAAGCATACAACGAATATAATACTTTTAGTTACACACAGTAAGGAAAATTATGATTATATATAGCTCAACTTATCACATTATAGATATACCATTATCGGAAAATATGAAAACAAAAATATAAAATAAGTTAAATATCACTAGAACATAAAAAAATGTGAATACGTGGAAACATGCAATACAACACTTGTCATAATAGTAAGTTAATTTGGCTACTCGTCATAAGATAATTTTCTAACTTGGATTTGAAAGATTTCAATGTTCGGCAGCCCATGACTTCAGGCAGCAGAGAGTTCCAGTGACGAGAGTTGGCAACAGTGAAAGATGAGGAATACAGAGATGATGTGTGAAGTGGAATTTCTAGCGTGTTATCGCGTTGTGATCGAGTATTAATATTATGATAGCGAGAGAGAGTATGAAAACGAGCGAATAAATAATAGAGGGATGAAGTGTGCATAATTCGATATAGGAGAGAAAGTGAGTGCAGATTTCTCCTCTCATGTAACCTAAGCCATGATAACTTCTCGAAAGAAGGTGAGATATGATCATAGTATCGAACATTACAAATGAAGCGGACGCACGCGTTAAATAACGTATACAAATATAGAAACTACAAAAGTACATGTGTGTTAAACTTATATTTTCAACTCAATTAGCTTAAGAAAAGAGAAAACAATTAAATAATTAATCTAATTTGTTTCCTACATCTATGTGTTTTAAGTGTACTTAGTTCGGGGTAAGCTCTAATTAACGCAGTAGGCCTATATATTCTGGGTCCAAAATTTCTGCTGTGTTTTAATTCAACAATTGTGTGGCATTTGGAGGTATTTAGGAAGAAACTGTAATTTTGTCTCGTACAGCATTTATTAGGCTATGCGGATGACGTGAATATATTAGGAGAAAATCCACACACGATTAGGGAAAACACGGGAATTTTACTTGAAGGAAGTAAGGAGATGGGTTTAGAAGTAAATCCCGAAAAGACAAAGTATATGATTATGTCTCGTGACGAGAATATTGCACGAAATGGAAATATAAAAATTGTAAATTTATCCTTTGAAGAGGTGGAAAAATTCAAATATCTGGGAGCAACAGTAACAAATATAAATGACACTCTGGAGGATATTAAATACAATAAATATGGGAAAATGCTTGTTATTATTCGGTTGAGAAGCTTTTATCATCCAGTCTGCTGTTAAAAAATCTGAAAGTTAGAATTTATAAAACAGTTATATTACCGGTTGTTTTTTTATGGTTGTGAAACTTGGACTCTCACTTTGAGAGAGGAACATAGGTTAAGGGTGTTTGAGAATAAGGTGCTTAGGAAAATATTTGGGGCTAAGAGAGATGAAGTTACAGGAGAATGGAGAAAGTTACACAACACAGAACTGCACGCATTGTATTCTTCACCTGACATAATTAGGAGCATTAAATCCAGACGTTTGAGATGGGCAGGGCATGTAGCACGTATGGGCGAATGAAGAAATGCATATAGAGTGTTAGTTGGGAGGCCGAAGGGAAAAAAACCTTTGGGGAGGCCGAGACGTAGATGGGAAGATAATATTAAAATGGATTTGAGGGAGGTGGGATATGATGGTAGGGACTGGATTGATCTTGCTCAGGATAGGGACCAATGGCGGGCTTATGTGAGGGTGACAATGAACCTCCGGGTTCTTTAAAAGCCAGTAAGTAAGTAAGCATTCATTAGGACAAATTTTAAATTTATTTTGATTTTTATGGAAGTAAATCAGCAATGTTTGTTAATAAATTTGTTATAGATTTGATACACCAAATTCCTAAAAAAAATGAAATAATAATAATAATAATAATAATAATAATAATTCTGTTTGGTATTCTAAAGATTTATATAGATAAATTTTTATAATTATTTTTTGGACCAAAATTGAAGGGTGGAGTATCGATTTTGCTAATCCTCCCCAAACTAATATACCATACTGAATTATAGATTGAATCAGAGCTAAATACACTATACGCAGGACATAAATAGGTAAATAAGAACGTAGAATGGAAAATGTGTGGATTGTGTTACGCAATCTGTTACACAAGAAGGAGATATGCTTGCCCTATTTTAAATGTTTGTCAATAATAATATCTAAATATTTAACGTAAATGTTTCACATTTGCTGGTCTAAAGCATAGCATTAATTTTGGCCTCGGTTGTATAATTCTTTAGCTAAATTACACCCAGAACTTCTAACATATAACCCACTAACATGTAACAAGAAAATTAGAAACGTGTTAATGTCTTCGATTTGATTAAATAAATTTATAACTTATGTGTATGAATTAATCAGTCTATATTATATTTGTAGCCTATTCTATAATTTCGGAATATAGTATATCTTTTTAAATTGTCCTACTTTATTCACGTACGATATTATTCTTCTCTATGTTAATATTATATTATATAATTTCAGTGTAATTTTAGTTCCTGTTTTATTTTATTTTTCATATTCATCTTATTATAATATATTATATTATATAATTTAATTGTAATTTTAGTTCCTACTTTATTTTATTTTTTATATTCCTCTTATATTAATAATATATTATATTGTATTATTTCATTGTAATTTTAGTTCCTATTTAATTTTATTTTTTATATCCCTCTTATATTAATATATTATATTATATAATTTGATTGTAATTTTAGTTTCTATTTTATTTTATTTCTTATATTCATCTTATTATAATATATTTTATTATATACTTTCATTGTAATTTCAGTTCCTATTTTATTTTATTTTTATATTCATCTTATATTAATAATATATTATATTATATAATTTCATTGTAATTTTAGTTTCTATTTTATTTTATTTTCTATATTCCTCTTATATTAATAATATATTATATTATATAATTTCATTGTAATTTTAGTTCCTATTTTATTTTATTTTTTATATTCCTCTTATAATCATTAATAATATATTATATTATATAATTTCATTGTAATTTTAGTTCCTATTTTATTTTATTTTTTATATTCCTCTTATAATTATTAATAATATATTACATTATATTATATAATTTCATTGTAATTTTAGTTCCTATTTTATTTTATTTTTTATATTCCTCTTATAATTATTAATAATATATTATATTATATAATTTCATTGTAATTTTAGTTCCTATTTTATTTTTTATATTCCTCTTATATTAATAGTATATTATATTATATAATTTCATTGCAATTTTAGTTTCTATTTTATTTTTTTTTCATCTTATTATAATAATATATTATATTATATAATTTCATTGTAATTTTAGTTCATATTTTATTTTATTTTATTTTCTGTATACCCCTTACGTTAATAATATAGCTATCTGAACTGCGACCGAACATGAGCGCTACTCATTCGGTCCTCGAATTTTGTTAATATTATTTTATCCTCTTTTTATATTGATTGTATTGTTTTATTTCTATTTCTATTGTTGTAATTATATTCTGTAGTCTGATGTATTATTCTGTTCTGTATTATTATATAAAATTGTACTTGACCATGTTATAGCATCTTCCGATGCATTTGAAATTTGAAAATTGAAATAAAAAATAATATCTAAAATATATTTATATACTCAAGAAGTGACATGAACATGAGCATACAGTATATCCAGTCCTATTATTGGGAATCGAAACTGGATTGTGAATTTGTATTTAAATGCCACAGTATTGGACGAAGAATCCAAATAATTGAATATTTTAACCGTGTCTTTCCCTTTAACTGAGATAAAATGTACGGCTTCCGAATTTGAAACACTCGAGAAGACTGAAACTGGTAGATCTGTGAGCTCATCACATCATTCATTTTGTGTATTCTACTGTAACATCGCTTTCGTAGTCTTTACAACAGAGATCGGAGAGCGTAACGCTGCTGGCATTTTTATGCTTCTACGCAATCGTTCACCGCCGAGCACTTCATCAGAATTGCCTCACTCCTTGCAGAGAACGATTAGACAGCCACAAACGCGGACATGATCTCCAGACTTAAGACTTCTTATAACTGCAGTGTCCTAATGACTTACAGAAGTCATGTCGTATATTACAGTACTGTGCCATCCCACATTCTCTACTTAAGCAGTTCACCTTCTCTATTTATGACCCGTAATCCCAGATTCATCGCGAAGTCTGCCGCCGAGTGACAAGTCTTGTTTGAGAGTCATTTAAGAATCAACGAGGCCAAGGCTCACACGAACTGTGATGACACAGAATAAACAGAAGTCTGAATGGATTGCTTGCTGACTCTTCAAAGTATTCTTTGTAGCTCAGTTGGCAGCGCTGGCTTATGACGATTGCAGACACGAGTTCAAATCCCATCGATGATGCAGTTTTACTTGTGGTAGACGAAGCTAAAGCTGTGAGGGTTTTTCCTCAATTCCCCTTTCACTATCTTCGTTTCGAAAAATGTATGACGCCGAATTAATCGTCCACGATGGTACTTAAGTGTTCCTCGCGGTTTGTCCAATCAGGGATGGGCGTTTCAGTTAGCATAAAAGGTGAGGTAATTCTCACTCCACTACTGTGACGTCACTACACACCCATCCATGGCTAACGAGTAAGACAAACTACGGCGCGAATCGGAATCCTGTGGTTATCATGGTCTAGTCATGACCATCTCGACAATCGCCTAATATAAATACATGTTCAAAGTTCTAAAAAAAAACAAAAGAATTGCTATTATTAAACTCAGGTTAAACGTGTATTTATAAATAAACTTGTTCAATGTTGGCCATGTTATGACTAGGGAAAGGAAGTTCATGCATTTGCATATTTGTTCTCTATCGTTGTGTGAATATGCTGAAAGGTTATCTACATGAATCACAAACTTCTGAATACAATGATATTACTTTTATTGTGCATAAAAGTGCATATTTTGCCTTTATTTATAAAAGCATCATATTTTAACATTTATGCAGGGAAACTGCATATTATATATTATGTTTGTCTTTCCCTCATTTTTAAAAGTATATAACCTCGTAAACACGACTAATTTATGTTCATGAATTTTGAACGTAACGATGACGCTCTATAGGGAGCCTCTCAAGTTAGCAATTGGTATTCCTTTACTGCAGTCTTTAGCAGATTTCTATAGAACAATATCCAGTTTAACATCAGTTCCAGAAAATGTAGGAAATAAAGTGAACGAGAAAACCGCAAATATTCTTTCCAAAAACCCTGGATATTATCAACTTAAAGAAATTCAAGATATTCTCCAAGGAAAAACAGCCCAAAAACCAACAAAAGTTTCTATAGAACAGCTCACAGCTTTTGTGCAAGCCCCTCTTACTTCTTGTGACGTAGAACGAAGTTTTTCGAGCTACAAAGCTATGCTGAGAGACAACAGGCGAAGAATGACAACAGAAAACATACGTCACTGCTTAGTTGTGAACTGTAACAGTATAAATGGAGCATTCAAAATCTATAGACTAAACGTAAGTTACCTATACCTTATTATTCTGTTAAAATAATCTCAGACTGATAATGCATATTTTGTAGCATATTTATCTATTTTTACGGCATAAATGCATACATATTCTTTACGTTTTTAGGGAATGAACTTCCTTTCCCTGGTTATGACTGAGAATGTGACGTCGCGCCGTAGTCTGTTTTTCTCGTTAGCCACGACACCCCTCTTCTTTTTTTTTTTTTTTCTCTCAGTAGGGTCCGAAGACACTTCCGTCGAAATCTGAGCGTTATTGTGCCATCCTCATTATTATGGATTGATTGTTAAATTCCTCAGGACCGCACTCCTGAGAGTATGTCATTCATTGTTTGGTGCCATCTTATCCATTCAGCTACGCGTCCAGATCTGAAGAAGTTCACATGAACAGGAACGTTCCTCCGTCTCCCTGATCATATTCTGCAGCCTCCTCAGATCGATGGCATCTGTTCGCAAATCACATACTACGTCTTGCTGCATCCTATATTGACCTGATGATTGTATTATCTTGCATTTCGTGATTCACCATGGTGCTATCTATCCTAGGGAACTACACAGCTTTGGTAACTCCCTTGTAGTTCTCTGTGAAAGCCCCTACGCCTCTCTGAGATCTATGCAACTCCTCCAGACAGATGAACCAGAACTATTAAAGATGAAATATGAAGTTGAAATTAATGAAGACGAAATGAGTCCGGGGTCCAACGCCGAAAGTTACCCAGCAGTTCTGCTTCAAGTGGTTGAGGAGAAAAACCTCGGAAAGACCTCAACCATGTAACTTGTCCCAATCAGGATTTGAACCCAGGTCCGCTCGTTTTACGGTTGGACATGGTAAATGTTGCTCCACAGGGGTGGACTAACCCTCCTGTTACACGTCACGGCCGTCAGTGGCGGCATGTAATGTTGGGCGAATATGATGAGGAATATGTAGTGGAATTTCAAACTGTTTCGTTTTAAAATTATTCAAGCCTGCTTCACAGAAAGTTTTACCTGAAAGCTAGATTTGTATAATACATACGTTATTGTAGGTGCGTTAACAGAAAATCACAATTTCAAGTCACACAGAGTTTGTGTGCACTCGATGTGGGTTTCTGACGTCTTGTCGAGTTATGTGGAAATAATGGGAAAAATTGAGACGGTGTCGGGTGAAGTTCCTGGGTAGCTCAGTTGGTAAGAGCGCTGTTGCACTCAGCTAAAAGTCCCGGGATCGATACCCTGCCCCGGAACAATTTTTTCCTTGAAATTATTCAAGTCTTTCACAGGGAGCTTTAACTGAAAGTTAGATTTGTTTCGTTTTAAATTAGGCCTATATATTTCAGTAATGTTGATCATAAATGCAATAATACCAAATCATAGTCATACTTTCCTCGGACTGAGGTTTCATGTGTACCGCACAATTAAAATATAATACAGCTAATTAATATTTACTCCAACATTTTATTTGAATTTACAAACATCAGAACAAATATAGAAATTAAAACGTGAGAAAAATGTCAGTAGTTTTGATAACGGAAATGTGAATTATTTAAAAACAAGTGTTTGGTCGAATATAATTCTTTGTAAAGAACTTTGATATTTAGTGTCACTGTGACAAATTGGCCAGGAAATACGTAAAAAGCAATCTAAATTTTTCTCGACATGTCATCGTACAATTATCGTTGCTTTACTTGGTCCTACGATTGCCTTTGACATATAAAATAGAGAAGGAGCATTTCCTTAAGGTGTTCAGCAGAGAAAGTATTCCATATGGTTACATCTGACATGGGCATCCTTATGCGGAATTTTATATTGCTCCGTGTTTTATGTTCCGACAGCTGAAATGTATTGTCAAGAAGACTGGCAGGTTTTGCTGAAACAACCAGCAGTAAGTACGTAACTTAATTAAGCATGGTTCACAGCGTTACCGTAACAACCACAGCTTCTAACATTGTTGACACGAGACATAACAGTATAATACCTGCTCAATATGTAAATCCTCCTGTTTGTATTATTTCTTGTAGGGAAGAATGAGAAGAAGATTACCATAACAAGTTTCCCACCCGATAGTCTGGTATGGTTCACTGATTGCTGCAGAACAGCGGTACTGGAGCCGGTCTAGAATATCTATCTCTCTGGTCAATATACCACGGTTTTCCAAGCTTAAGTGTTTCCGATATTAGCTTACAGTCCAGCCGTGACGAGAACGTGACTCGCGAGACATTATGGCTCGCAGTGATAGCTGCGCATTTCGCTTGCTTCTAACCTCCGCCAACCCCCACCCTCTCACTCACTGGAGTCAAACTCCGTTCCATTTGTATTTGTCTCTGACCTGCGAGTGGCATATGTCTCTCTCGAAACCATGGACGAAAGTTCCAAGTAGGATGGGAGGACGCATTTTTTTGCTGTCAATATGATGAGAATAATAAATGTATGATTTGTTCACAAGTATTACGAGGAAAACGATTGTATAACATAATAGTACATTATGCAACGACTTTTTATGCTCGACCATATTTCTAACTTGAAATTATTCATAAGTATTCATGTTATTCTTATCTGACTGGGGAGCGGAACTGACCTTGTGCAATGTCTCGTAAATTGTGAAATGTGCGCAGACGCGAAAGTATTGATTTTTTCCGAGAAACAAATGTAATTAACCTTGATATAATCTAGAGAGTAAAATAAACATTAATCTTGATAGGCCTATAACCTTGAAATTGATTTAGACATTGAAAACGAGATGACAAATTGAATTTATTTGAATATTATTTACAATTAACGCTAATTATTATAGTAACAGAACATAACCTTCTGCGACAGTATTGGATTTCCAGCCTCCGTGACGTTTCGCTTGTTGTCTTTCGATTGCATATCCAAGAATAATCGATACTTGTGCTTTCATATTGCTACAATGGTGTTTTCTGATTGGTGGAACACCTGAACTTTAATGAATAAGTGTACTTTAATGAGGTCCATTAAAGGGGTGCTACCAGGTGTATAATTACTACATTTCGGCAAGGTCGAGCATAAAACGGCATTATACTTCATGTTACTGATGAAACATTAAGTATCATCATCATCATCATCATCATCATCTCTGTACGTCGACCCTTTTTCAGCAGATGTACGAATAATGCGGTTAGCTCTTCGATTTGAACTCGCTGATTTACTATGTGATGTCAAATGAAAGATAGGTGTAAGGACTTGACAAATGTTGAACTTTCAAATCTTTGCCAAAAAATAAATATATCCGAAGCTTCGTTCGCTTGCTCTGTTGAAGCCATGTTCGCTACAACTTACATTTGTGAAAAATTATTTTCAACAATTAAAATAGTAAAAACCAAATTTAGATCACGACTGACAGACAAATACCTTCGTGATCAACTACGACTGGCAGTAAGTGACATAATTCCTGATTTTGAAACTTTGGCGCACAGACATTCTGAAGGCAGTTAATTTTAGGTTGTGATATTGTTCATTTATTGTTCATTTCTTTCTTCGTTACACGTACTAAACATTAGTTTGTAGCCTTGTACTGTATAAAATTATATTTAAGTCCTTGACGTAAGGAAAATGAAAATCCGTTAATAAGTCAGACAGTTGCTTCACTTCCCCTTCGGGTGTCCGCCTCCTTCCATTAGGTGCTATGCACGTTGCAGGTTACACAGTGGCTCGGCGCACGATTACATTTTCGCCACCGCTGGCTTACAATAAGAAAAAATCTAAATAAATCAATCAAGATCCTTTGGGTTCCAGGACACAGTATTGGCCAAATATGGAACTACCACCCAATGTTATGGACCGAAACCCTGTGTTAGCATCTCTAAGTGTACAATCAAACAAGACGTAACGAGGTTTTGCACTTTCTCCAGCGATTTGTCAACGTATAGAAAAAGCTCTTCTCCGCACAGTGAGGACGGTTTTACATAGTCAATGTCAATATCAGATCTTTCTCCTGATGTGACTGCCCATAGTGTCCAGCAGTTCTCAGCCATTCGGTTTATGTATGGGTCTGTTGCCAAACATCCATTACTTAAGGTAATTTATTAATAATTAAAAATAGCCTATTAGAATACTCTAAAACCGTGGACGTGGCAGAAACATTATGTAAAATAACTTGTTAAAACTTAGAACCCAATGCAAAGACGTTTATAAAATTTGTATTTCTAAATGTTTTTAAAAGACAATGGTAGAAGAATTTTCCAATAATAGTATGCACAGAAATCGTTCCAAAAAAAGACTGTCACTGAAAATCTTCCACCCTGTATAGGTCTAATTGAAACGTAAAACAAATATTTATAGAAATTGTTAATTTAGTACCAGAAACTAGAAATATATTTGTTGACATTTTATTATGTTAATATTCAAGGTCATATAATTAGGTTTTGTAATGAAAATTGGCTGTTACGAATGTGTTTGTAAGTTCTAACATACCTACGTATTTAAATACAAGACGTAATAGATTTGATCAGGATTTAAACTAGAAAATAAATAATTGTCGCAAAAATACACAAATGAAAAATTATATTTGTGCAAAATGCGAAGAGCTTTTACAATATTCTAAATAATTGCACAAAAAAAGAAATGGAAGTAATAAGATTTGCAGAAACAAAAAGTTGTGTAATTTGTTTCTTGGACTTTTATTACTTTCAATGCATCTTACCACACTCTGGATATACTTGTGTAAGTAAATCATTAGACGTAAGTATGTTGCCGAATTTACATCACATTAAAATACGTTATTTTATGGGCACTCTAAACATTGAAATTCTTTACTAGTAGGCCCTTCAAGATTTATTGTTAGCAGAGTGCTAACTCTTTTTACTGAAAGGCGGTTTCTAATTTTAGTTTTTACAAGATTCATGCAACTAAATCCTCGCTCATAATTCACAGCATGCGATGGAATTGTATAAATCAATTAGAAGAAATTATTCACTTAACTCGTTTACTTACATGAATTGTACCAACTCTTTGAAATCCATTCCTGAACATCTATTGCTCAATACTTTCTTGAACATTGCCCTTTCCACTAGCATTTCATTTAAATTTAGATTAGTTCAACGCATCTCTGATTTCATTTTCTCCATTATCATCTTCGTTTCTGAAGTCCAATGTGATTGTTGCATTTTTAGAAGTCGAGTAGTAAAATGCGACAAATGCGACTGTGTCTTAAACCCTGGATTTGACAGTAATTTTTAATAGTAGACCTGGCATTGTTTGGACCGCGTTGACAAACATCCATTGGTACTTGCGATTGCTGCCGTGTGCCATCTGTTGGGAAACAACTGACAATCGGCGCAAACAATTGTTGTGTTTGAAAGGTAATGGGATGTAAATTTATCACATAAAGTAATTATTTCTTGAAACTCTAACCGCACGGAATAAATGGTAGAGGAATTTTCCATTCATAATATGCTTGGGATTCAACCCTTAAAAGGGCTATCATTGCATACCTTCCAGTCTATATGTCTAAACGAAACGTAAAACAAATAACACTCGAAATTGTTAACTTAATAACAGAAACTGAAAATATTTTTGTGCGAGATCGTGCGTATTTGCTTGGTTTCCGCACAAAACCAATCCGCTTTAAGTCTAAAATTCCACATTCAGTATTCCCAACCTAACACACATAACAATTTCCCTCTTCTTACCGCTTAAGTGACATATTGATTTTACTGCTTTAGGCTTTTAACATATTATTTTTAGAGACGTTCAATGTAGTAATAATTATAAATTGGAAACTTATCACTGCAATTTCACTTAAATTGAACTGTTAATTATTGTTTTTAAATATTTGCAAAAATTAAGTAAACTCTACAACTCCACTAAAGTTACTGCATTCGTTATGCATGTAACATTAAGAAACCCGTTTGTTTTAAGTACGCATTTATAGACTGGGGGGGGGGAGGGGAAGACAGACGTATATCACGGCCTGCTGGAGTATAGTAAACACAGAAAACATTTTAAAGCAACAATGTTGAAGATAGATATTTTTGTTTTGCAAATTTACCGTCATTGAACAGAAACCAAGATGGAGATTTCATTGCAACTAATTAGAAATTCCTCTTTCAGGTATGTAATAAACGATCTTCGCACAAAATAATGTACGATACACGAGCGATATATTTTCTTCCAATTCTCGGAAATTAAAAAAGCTCAACTACGTTTCGCTTTTTCTAACTTTTCCTCGAACATGAAAACTTCAACATACCGCTCTTGTAACGCATATTACTATTGTTGACATTATTTTATGATAATATTCAAAGTCATATAATTAGGCTTTGTAATGGAAATCGGCTTATATGTTTATAAGTTCTAACGTACCTACGTATTTAAACACAAGACGTAAGAGATTTTACAGTAAAAGTGCGGAATGATAACCGCAAAGTGTAGTTATTTTTGACACTTTCAGAAGGGACTTTCCTACCGCAGCTCTCTATTAACAAGTGTGAAAAGAAACACCACAGTCGTTTACATTGTGGGAGGTAAGGTTAAACGACCAAACAGGTGGTAAAGGTGAAGCGTCTTTAGGTAAATTCCTCTCCCTATTGAATGCTTGCTGTCAGACGCTTTCTCATATTGCACCCACATAATAGTTTAAAAATCTTTAATCTGGCCTCTATTCGTGCTAACGTAAATCCTACTTTCGTATCTGGATTTACAGTGATGCAATGACGAAGTGATATTCCGACCAGACAAAAGATTTCTTTATTCAGATGTTGAGTGTGTCGGAATGTTGATACAGCGAAAGGTTTCTGTAAAACAGGATGCAGATTTCTTGTTTTCTGAAATAATTCTCAAGACATTGCATAATGGATACGTAAGAGTTACGTAGTGATAGTGGTTCAAAGTGATAGCCTATTTCAAGTGATAAATAACGACTCTTTAGTTATTTATTACAGAACTTCCTACAGACAGTGACAAAATAAATATTAATGAGTAGATTCATGGATAGTGGAGTTCATCCTATTTTCCATATTATGCAGATCTCTTAGCCCAATCATTGTGATTAACTGCTTTTGTGATAAAATACCGGTTCGTAAAATCTTACAATTCTCAGATTTTATGACGTCTTGCGTGAAGCATCGTTTTAAAACCTTCCATTAAACTTCTAACAAAACATGTCTCTGATCACAAACATACTAAGTTAGTTTTCTTGCGTCGAATTCATGTAATGCAAGTCCCTGTGTAAACTCGCTTGTTCCCATACACCTAGTTGACGATTTAGAATATGAAATTACATGTTTTACCTGTTTGGCCAATTAATGTACTTCTTCTTATCCATTTTTCTCTCTGTAGATAATATATAATTCTCATTACATTTAAGGCTTCTGTATTAATCCACTTGGCCACAAGAATAACAATTAGTGTTCACTGTATTGATGTCACGATGAGTGAAAATGGCTCTATCCCAAATCGGTAGGGTGCTGGAAACATTGTCAGTTGAACACAGCTAACTTCTTAGTTTTAAGGGGACGCTATGGTCAAATAGTGCTGAAAGATTAAGAAAATTAACTTTTTTATTTTTATGATTATTATATTTACTTTTAGACTGTAATGATCTAGCTACATAATAAAATATGACCAAACATAGGGTGCGTGAGAGAGTTGAGATAAATGATTTTTTTAATGTTTTTTTAATGCCGTTTACTTGACTTAAAATCTTCAAGCATTCTCTTGAATAAGAAAAGCTCCTTTCACAACAGTTATTGTCAGATTGGCCTGAAATTTCTAACAGAGGTCAATTAACCCTTTAATTGGCAAAACTTCATTTCTCACAACAAATTTATTGTAAACATTTAATATTGTAAAATTCATGTAGGAGAGTATACTGAATCCTTCTGGGCTACCTCCAATGGGAGGCAGTTAATTTAAATTTAAAACCGTGTCGGACTGTAAAGAAAACAACTATCGCAATATCCATGTTTTATATGTTGTACAATATTATAGTATTGTGAAATTTAATTTTCCTACCAATTCTTTTTCTACTGTTCTACTAAAATTATAGCATGTAGCCTATTAACCTGTTGTATCCTATAGGATACATTGTCAATTTAATGGTTAAATGTTAATAAATAAGATTTAATTAGTATTTGTATGAAAAATTAATATTAAGTTCCTTTGTGGCATATTTATATTACACTTCGATTAAAATATGCTGCACCGGTAAATTCATGAAATTAAAAAAAATGATTGTGACTATATTAATTTAGACTCGGCTCAAAAAGTTAATTAATTTTTATTCCCATGACTATTTTCAAGCTTTTGTGCAAATATGAACTAAACCTTTTGAAAACTTTGACGCAAGGAGCCTTTTTAGTGACATCAGTATAAAATATATAAAAAATATAATTTCAAAACTATTAGTCCTAATGGCACCAAATTTTGTACAGATGATAGTATTACAGACCCGTTTATGTAGTTTAAATTTCACAGATTTTGGATGAAAATTGTGGAAGTTTAAAAAATTATAATGTTCTCTTAAGTTTCAAGTAAACATCGAAATCTTTTAACTACAATTTTTTTCTGAGTAGTTTATATCCTCACTACAAACTTTTTTTTTAAATGTCAGAGCCACTTAACACATCCGGAAGGATTAAGGATCTGTTGACAGGTAAATTGGAAATGTGATTTAAATGAAATGCCTTTTAAGGAGATGTCACCTCAGCTTTCACCCAGTAAATATGTCTCAAAATTGTGCTTCCATGCAGTTTCTTCTTCCGCCACTCAAGTAGAATCACGTATCGGTTTTGTAATGCGCTGCTTCTGGGAGGATGAGTGCGAGTTCGGTGAAAGTGTTACGTCACATCGCCCAGCAACAATCAATTAAGAAGCGTCTTGCAAAAGTTCAACCGGCTCTACACGATAATGTGTCAACACATGCCACTCCGTTGTTCATTATTTGGTTTACGTTTGTTGTCAAGAATGAATTAGCACCGAATCTCGAGAGGCTGTCGGTCGGGGTACTTGGCACGTTTTCACCACGCTTCTTCGCTAGCTTCATTTTGTGTCTGAATTTATCCTCGCTGTCTTTTTGCTAGAAAGTCAAGGGTTATTCTTGCGGAGTCGTTTGCCGAGTGTTATATCCGCCAGAATTTCTCCTATTAGGAAGTAATGTGCCGATATAATCTGGCGATCTGGCAGGTTCAAAAGATGCGAGCAGTCTATAAACTCTCAAGACTTGGTTTCTCTGAACCGACGCATGCGAGGTGCGAGGCCCGCCTCGATCAAATCCGGACTACACGCAGTGTTGCCATACGTACGCAATTTTGTACGACTATTTTACTGAAGGGTAGTATTATTTCGGAACTTATAATGTTGGTCTCTAATTAAAATAAAATTAACGATTAATTCGTCCCTTTTGTAGGAAACTTTTTTTTCAGTCAATAGGCTATCCGCTATGTCGTTGACTAATATGGAAGAAAAAGGCTTTAAATGGATAAAAGATGCTTAGAAAATCAATATGGTGACTACGCTTGCCATGCAAGTCATAATTCGTCATCTTCAGCTCCAGGTTTCCTGTACAGTGCGGTTATATTATAAAATACAGTAAAACGAGTTCAGAGATCTGCTAACTTCATTATATGTTCAACAATGGAATTATTTTATCAACAGTAATCTCACTAGACGTTTTGATTTATCTAGAGAAAATCAAAACTCGAGTGGGATTTAATTGACTATTACACGATTAGAAGAAAGTATATAAAGATTAGAAGTAACGAAGTACTCCAATACAATAAAATATTAATTGACTTACGAAAATACAACTGTCTTCAAATGTATTATTGTACCATCTCAACATTACAAATATTACGCTAGATGCATGCTAGATGGCAGTAGTGAGCAATGCCTTCTCGTCGAGAAGTTCTCGATCTATTATACACGATGGCAATGTTACTAGTCAAGAAGTCTTTGTTGATTCAGTTTCATTTTTATTCAAATGCAACATTCCACTTCAATTATCCGAATCCCAGTAATCAACGTCACTTGGCAGATGATTTTCAATAAATCTTAATATTAAACAATCTCTGATACGTGGATATCCATAATATCATATAGCAGAAGCTAAAACATAACCTAACTAATATACACAAGTGTTAGAAAAGTTTTAATTAACGACGATGACATAAAAAATAAACATGAATAATTTTAAAAGGAATAATTATTGAATGTACAATTTTCAAATTTGAATGTGGTTGGTGGTTCAATTGATGTTATATTGGACGTGTGCGTAATAGAAGTGGAACTCGTTGATTTAGGCCTACATGGTGTATTCAACTTATTCAGGATTTCCGAATGAATAATTTTAAAAGGAATAATTATTGAATGTACAATTTTCAAATTTGAATGTGGTTGGTGGTTCAATTGATGTTATATTGGACGTGTGCGTAATGCAAGTGGAACTCGTTGATTTAGGCCTACATGGTGTATTTAACTTATTCAGGATTTCCGAATGGTGCTCTTCATTTATTTGTAAATCGGATTTCAGAAGATGCATAGGTATGATCAGTGATTTTTATTAATTCTTGTTCTTGAATGCCAATGCGAGCCATATTTGAAACTGCTGTGCATCGACTGGAGTGGTTTGTAATTTTATATATATATATATATTTTTTGACGTCCAGACCAGCGCAGTTTCAAATGTTGGCAAACAAAGAAAGAAATGCTAGGGACGCGATAAAATTAAACAAATGCTAGGGACGCGATAAAATTGTGCGATAAGCAGCCATGATTGTTTGAAATACGTCCTTTCGTACCGTTTTATTGGTCAAAAGTAGTATGACGTAATAAGAGTGTAATAGTCAATGAAATAGTACCGTAGTAGGATTAAGAAGTCTAAACACCCCGATATTTTAGCGGTATCGGATTTGAGTCGACTGCAGGTGGATTAATTTGATGTAGGCCTAATCATCAGCTGCCGCATTCCTTGATATTAAATAAATGCCGTCGCGCCGGTCAAGATAAAGTTTCTTCTGGCTTTCAATATAATTATGTTGTTTCCGATCAAGCGTCATCTTATATGCTTTACGGGGATGACAGTGTCGATGAAGAAATGATAATTTGAATGCTAAGTGTCATTGTGGATATAAACTATAAATTAATAATAGGCTATTTTTGATTTGATTTGTTTGAATGTTGAAAGTCATTGTGGATGTGAACAATAGTTAGTAATATTCCTAATTAAATCTAAAATTTTGTGGTAGAATTATATATATATATATATATATATATATATATATATATATATATATATATAATATGCCTATAATATGGGTGTTATGTGAAATACATTTGTGCGCACTATCTATAAAAATAGTAAAATGATGAATGTACGACGATTTTATGCTAAAGTATGACATTTTTCATAAGTTGGTACGACGGTTGCGTTTCCTTTATCTGGCAACCCTGACTATACGAGAGATAGTGAGTGGTTTCTATAACTGCGAGATGCGAGGTCTGCGCACCTCGCATGCGTCGATTCAGAAAACGAAGGCTTTACAATCTCTGCTATGACTGCGTTGTCTAGACCAGCGATACTCAACCTGAGGACCATCTGGGGGGGGGGGAACAGAAGATAATGGGGGGGAATAGCGACCAAAATAATAATAATAATAATAATAATAATAATAATAATAATAATAATAATAATTTGTTAAAGTTGTTCTATGAAAACTTAAACATCCGACTACTTTGCGTTAAATAAAAATATAATTTAATTATTTTCCTTTTAAATTAATGTCTTCAATCTTTGAATTCAAGATCCAACAAAAAAAGTAATACTATGGACAGAATTGAAAAAAAAAAGAAAAAGCATTCAAAAGAAAACTTGACATTTGTAAAGCCTTGATTTTTCTGAACCGACGCGAGATGCGATACCCGCCTCGTACAAATCCGGACTACACGAGAGATAGTGAGTGGTTTCTATAACTGCGAGATGCGAGGTCTGCGTACCTGGCAACTATAGAAACCACTCACTATCTCTCGTGTAGTGTGGATTTGTTAGAGGCGGACCTCGCGCCTCGCACGCGTTGGTTCAGAAAAACTCAGGCTTAAAGAATAAATTGAGAAGAATATGACATATGTTAGTTGATTACACACAGATAATAAGAAATAAAAGAGTTAATATAGTAAGCTTGCATGTAAATAAAACACTTGGAACATTTTGATCACTATTTTCCTGCTAATAAAAAAATGTTAGGGGTTTAAATTTCCTGGCTGCACAATATCCACAGCTCTGTTCAGTTGTCATAGAAATTCGAGATTTCGAACGATTGCTGTTTTGTTAACGTGATGAATTCGTTAAGCGCCCTTCTCAAGATTCCATTTTCGACATTTTACGAAGATAAAGTAAAAGTAAAAAAATAAACAGCCCTATGCCAGAATTAAATATTGTGTGTAACAATGTGCCAAAATTGATAGGTGGTGAAAATATACCCTATAAACGCATGCGAAAAACAATTATTTTGACAGTAAACGTATTTTCTAATAGTTTATTCCTGGACAAAATACGATGTCACGGATCTTTACATCTTAGCATATTAGCTAAAATGAAAAGCACTAAAATCGAAGGAACACATGAATAACTTAACAATTCATTTAATGATACGTTTCTGGCTCTAGCCTGTCTCAGAAACAAATGGACCGAATTAATTTTTCTTTCTTTCGTGGACGGATAGAGTTTATCATACCCTTTAAAATGATGTATCTGGAGATAGGGAGTGCAATTTTAAATTCAAAAATGGGATCTCGAAGTGAAGGAAACAGTAAATTAAATCAACAGAGGTTTTGAATTTCCCCCTCGAAAACTAATAATATTATTATTATTATTATTATTATTATTATTATTATTATTATTATTATTATTTAACGACGCTTTATCAACTGCGATGTTTTCTAGCGTCTGAGTGAAATGGAAGTGATAATGCCAGTGAAATGAGTCCAGCACCGAAAGTTACCCAGCATTTACTTTTAATGGGCTGAGAGAAAATCCCTGAAAATAACTCAGCCAGGTATAGCTCGCGCAAGGAACGATTACCGAAAAAACAGTGGTGCGTTACTGTTTGTTTTGACGTGTGTATGTAGGCACTCCCAGGGAGCGAGAGATGCGGGCCGATGGAAGTAGGCTTACTGCCTCTTCCAAGGAGATGACATCGCCTATGGAAATGAAGAGCGTAGCAAGATAAAAATTCGAAGCGAATTAAACAAGCAACATTATGTTTACGAATAAAATAATGATACACTGCGAGGGAAATGCTCCATCACTACATAATAAAATAAACGCACTTGAAACAAGACACGTATTCACATGCAGTGGAACTGAAACTAAAACCGTAATGTAACTACAACAATGCAAGACTGATTCTATTGATGTCGTTTCTCTTCCCACTGTACTCTTGAATATCATTCAAATTATCCCATGACCTTTCCTGTCGCCTGCTCTTCCTTATCGAATTGTTTCGTTCGCATTCCTATCGTCGGTAATCCCTGCTTGCGAGACCTATAACTTGTTCCAACCATGATTTTAAACGCGAACACGCTCGTTTTACGGTCAGACATGCTAACCATTACTCCACAGCGGTGAACTTTATTATTATTATTATTATTATTATTATTATTATTATTATTATTATTTCCTAAGCAATATCAGCCTTCGTATTCCTGCTAAGGATTTAAGATATCATAAATTGTTCTGCAAATCTCTTTCTCCGGTCTGCAAATGTATAAAATATGCTAATTTGCATGGATCTAGCTTGGATCCATTTAATGTGTAGTATTTACTTTTGGAGTTTTATATCAGTTTAATTTATGACTTTTGTTCAAATATGTATTATAATATTGTTTTCGTTATCTTTTATATCATTTTGTAGTTTATTCATTTATATGATTCCATCCTTACATTTTAAATTGCAATTACTTTTATTTGTCATTATTTTATGCATTTTAATCATCCATTTTATTGTGTCTATCCAATGTCATTATTGTCGTTAATTAATTTTTGTTTTTATGCGTAAGAATTATTTTATGCACTTTTATTGTGATTTTATCATATTGTAATTATGCTTTGTGCTGAACTGTTATTGGCCTCTGGCTGTTGTACAGCACAATAAACAATAGTAAATAAATAAATAAAATTATTATTATTATTATTATTATTATTATTATTACTGTCACTATCAGTGAAATTGTCAACGACCGCCACTGATATAGACGAAGGCGGACAGTATTCACTGTTTGGATTCCACACGTGTCTGTGGAGGAACACAGTTTTTCTCTAATATAAATACCATCGAGTTGTTCCTGAACGGAAACAAGGTATCGAAGAGGTATTTTGATTACCCGCTACGTGTTATGCAAGAGCGACCCCTGGGATCGTGACCAGCAAACCAGTTTGGACGCTTCCCTTTGTTATCAATTCAAGTGATTTAGAATTTCAACTTTTACCAAAGCAACGAATGAAGGTGCTCAGTGCTCAGTCGTCGCTCAGACGACGCACAAATGTTTCTCAATGGTATTAAATCACAGAGAGTGATAATGCAAGTAATTCCACACTGTTCAGCAGTTGTTGAGAAGACTTCATTTACATGTGGCATTAATTTCGAATTCGAACGCAGCATGGATCCATATGGCACGCTGCAGTGAAAGTGGACGGATTCTATACAAATAGCTAAAGCATATAGATACATCCTGCACTTCAACAGGATTGACCAACCTTGTTACCTCATTGCGTGTCTCGTCAGACAGAACATGTTAGCTTTGCATTCTTTGAAGTACTTATATACGAATAAAAACTGATTAACTGACAACAACGTACGTAGAGTCTGTGACAGACATCTTTCACACTTCGTGGAAGCCAAGGATTTAGGTTCGATTCTCACCTAAGTCATTTATTGTTATCTCTTGTATTGCTTGCTGTAGGTCTAGGTTCTGGTAGTACTAAATGTACACTACAGTAGTTGACTCTATGTTCATAGTTCAAAAATATAAATTTAAAAATTAATACATCTTGATTATACAACTTTTAACACTATATCACTTCGGAATATATATTATATATCTTTCGCGTGTTAAATATTACAGTACCTGGTTAACTAGTTTCAGCCTCTTATGTGCCATCTTGAGTACTGGTTGTGCTGGTCTTGGCGCCTTTTATTTGCGTTTCCTGTGGGGGTGTGTTTGTGTAGTGTAATGTGGAGTCAAAGAGAGTGTGTGTTCCGAAATTGAGTTGTGTGTTGAGAATTTCATTTGGATGTGTTTTTGTGTGTCTGTATATTTCATATTGTTCTAGTGTGTTTAGTTTCTGGCTTTTTGATTGAATATGTAGAATTTCCATGTCTGTGTTCATGTCTCTGTAGGTGTGGTTAGCATTTGTGATGTGTTCTGCATATGTGAAAGTGTTTTGTAGTTTTGTTATGGCTGTGATATGTTCTTTGTAACGTGTTTGAAATGATCTGCCTGTCTATCCAATGTAGACGTTGTTGCAGGTGTTGCATTTGAGTTCGTATACGCCTGTGTGGTTGTATTTGTTCGTTTGTGTTTTTTGTGTGTTGAGATGCTATTGTAGAATATTATTTGTTCTGTATGCGATGTTGTAATTTAATTTCTTGAATCAGGTTGCAATCTTGTGTGTGTTTTTGTTTTCATATGTTTTGTTCTTGTGTTTGTGTTGTATTCTTATGTTTTTTGTGATTATGTTGTGTGCTTCTTATTATGTTGTCTATCATGTTATGGTTGTATCCGTTTTCTTGTGCAATGTATTTGATTGTGTTTAGTTCTTTTTTGTAGTCGTGTAGGTTCATTGGTATGTGGAGTAGTAGGCCTATGTGTACCATTGTTCGGAATGCAGCTTGTTTGTGCTGTTTTGGGTGATTGGATGTGTTGTGTATGTGTGTTGTTGTGGTTTTCTGTAGATTTTGAACGTGTTTTTGTTGTCGACTTTTGTTATTCTGATGTCTAGAAAATGTATGGATTTGTCGCTTTCAATTTCTAATGTGTAGTGTAGCTTTGGGTGTCTTTTGTTTATGTATTGATGAAGGTTTTTAATCTGTCGTCTACGTATCTGTGCCAATATAATATGATATCTGCGTATTTGTTGTTGTCTTTGTTTAGTACATATGTCTGTTCTATGTGGTATAGGAATATTTCTGCTAGTAAGCCTATCCATGGGAGATCCCATGGGTAGGCCTTCGGTTTGAATGTATTATTTGTTAGCCCATTGTATGTGAAGTAGTTTTGTTTTATGATGATGTCCGTAATGTGGATGGTTTCTTCAGTGCGTTCTTGTGTGGTGTGTTGTTGTTTTTGAGCATCTCTCCTTGTATTTGTAGTGTATCTTTTATGGGTATGTTTGTGTATAGGTTGGTTATGTCATAAGTTGCTGATGTTGTACTGTGTGGGATATGTTTGTCTTTTATTTTATTCACTAGGTCTATGTTGTTTTCATTGTTGTCTGTTTTTCAAATTTTATGTTGTTTCTTATGATTTTGTCCATGTATGTGGCTGGTTTGTGTGTTGGTGCTTTTCCATGATTGACTAACGGTGTGATGGGTATACTTTCAATATGTATTTTCGGTAGTGCGTTTAGTTTAGGTGCTTCTGATTTGATTGGTTTTAGTTGTTGGAATTGTGTGTCTGTTTTTGTTTATTGTGTTTTTTATTATGTTGTGGTAGTTTGTTGTAATTTTAACTTCCTGTTCAATTTAGATATTACATGTTCAATACATACTTTGAGGTTTTTAGTTACATACATTATGTACGTACATTCAGGATCAATAGTACATAAAAATTCGAACATGATGATGATGATGACGATGACGATGATGATGACGACGACGATAGAAAGGGAGGAGTAGACATAGAAAAAATATAATAATAATAATAATAATTATTATTATTATTATTATTATTATTATTATTATTTTATTTGAAAGATAATAATAGTACAGTTTTGGTTGGCACTCCCGATGAAGCAAAAGCTTGTAGCCGGGAGTGGAGTTTACATTAAATAATGAAAAAGTAATTTTACACGCTTAACCTACTGTACTGTACTATAGCCTACTGTATAAAAGTTAAACGTCGTTATCTATTCCTGCGAAGTAATTACCAAGCTGCGGATTTTTAGGCACTAAAAACAGTTGAAATAGGCAGGCAAAATAGGCATTCAAAATTCTAAAATAGGCATTTAAAAAGGCACTAACAATTTCTAATTCGTAATGGTCAACACGACCATAGCGTAGCATTATATACTACTTTCTATAGGAATGTCATTATGGCAGTGAATAACTAAGTATTCGTCCAAATGTTATAATGAGAACTGATGCTTATTATCTTTAAGAATGTTCTTAAATTAGGAGAAACTCGCACTTCACATGAAGTGATGGGGCAATACTTCAGGGATCCAATCTCAGCTGGGAACCAAACTAGTGGGAACGCAGTAACGTCAATGTATTTTCCAATCAGTGCTTCTGATGACTTTTGCTTTGGCATATCTCCTCGGTATACTTTACGTATTACAGCAGAAAACTCAACTACATACTCAAATCACAAACTCACAAAACGGATACACAGTTTAAAACAACTACCCTAGTCAACTACCACAATGATTCATGCGGCTTTCGAAATACATTTTTTCTTATTGGTTCATTTTAAATTATTCGATTTCTCCGCGCTCTGTGGGCAGTAAAACGTAACACACAGACTTATCGATAGTTCTGTATCACTTCCCTCTGCTGGATAAAAAAGGAACAAATTACAGATTCAAAAAAATATCGATAGAATGGTCAGTAAATTCAAGCATAATATATAATATTTAGGCAACTTTTAGGCATTTATAAGCACATAGGCATTTACTAGTGAAATAGGCAATTATAGGCACTATATAATTCGCATATAATATTCACAATGTCTTAAAAATTATATGTAACCTAAAATCTTCCGCCTTCAAGTTAAGGATTAAAATAGGCATATAGGTATAAATCCGCAGCTTAGTAATTACCAGGGAACGGATTTATATGGACTAAAAATATATGAAATATGTAAATATATATGTAGTTATTTTTACCAAAATATGGAATTAAATATGGATTTTTACCAAAATATGGAATTAAATATGGACTTAAAATTATAAAAAAATGACTATGTACGTTAAATATTGGTACATTTTAATCAAACTAAACAAAAAATATAATGGACGTACCTTATCTTCCAATGTAGTTTCAACAAAACACAATTTTTATTGTCTGTTACCATAACAATAGGTTACAAACATTTCTTTCAAGTGCTGAAAAGTGAATCTTCTTCTATTGTCTCTGAGGATAGATTTATACTGACTAAAAGAGCGTTCGACGTCACAAGAAGTAACTGGTACATAATTCAATTTCACAATGTCTGCTGGGGATAAGTCCAAGTTAATCTTCACTGTTGATTCACCACTCATCACAGCAACAACCTTTTGTAGTTCTTCATATCCAGGGTTTTTTGAAAGTACAGTGTCCACCTTAGCTCTTACTGCATCTGCAACTTTACCTCTACCACGATTCAGTTGTTCCACAGTACTATTTATAATTTCAAAACTTTCAGATAGTGAAAGGTGCCTATTTTGGAGACTTTTGAGCGTTTTTATGATGCATGAAAATGTATGCTGAATGTGAGCTAAGTCATTCTTCACACTTATGTCACAGGTAACTGTTTTCGCAGTATCAATTGAGACTGCATCTTCAGAGTCCAATGCAAGGAGAACATTGTTAATAGAGTCTATATGTTCGGCATAATATTCAACTGCTTCTAGCCATGTACCCCATCTAGTTAAAATTGGCTTTGGTGGCAATGGAATTTCAGGGTACATTTCTTTCAACACGTTAACTCTACTGGGAGCTTTGAGAAATACTTTTTTCACTGATGAAATCAACAAATCTACTTTAGGGAAATTGTCTCTGACCACTTCTGCCACACGATGAAATGCATGCGCCACACAAGTAAAATGAGTCAATTTAGGATATACAATAGATAATGCTTGTCCAGCTTTGACCATATAAGGGGCAGCATCGCTAATAAAGAATAACACATTATCGTACATAATACCCTTTGGCCACAGGATACCCATAGCTTCGTTGAACAGTTTAACTATAGTTTTGTTATTGCACTTTTCTAGAACATCACAATGTAAAAGAATTCGTTCAGAATATTGTTCACTTAACAAACCGATAACTACATTACCAACAAGTCTACCTTCTTTGTCGGGAGTCTCATCAATGGAAACCCAAATTGAACTATCTTTAATTTCATCTCTTATCTTCTGTATTGTCTCATCGTAGATGGATGGAGCATACGTCTTCCTAAGTGTTGACTCATCCGGGATTGTATGTTGAGTATATTTTTCAAGGAATTCCCTGAAGACCTTATTCTTTAGTTTGTAGAGAGGAATATCAGCAGAGATGAGAGAACGGCACAGGTCGATGTTAAACTCAGATCTTACATTCGATGTTGTTGGTTGTGTTAAAAACAATTGTCTCTGCTTGGAATTTAGTTGTTTGTTGGCCTGATGTTTACTAGTTGTAATGTGTTGTTGCACCAGGAACTTTTGTGTAGATGATACTGCACACTGACACAAATTACAAAATAATATTTTATTGTCAGTTGATAAACCATCTTCTTTAAATTCTGAAATGTAACTTGTTAGTTTTGATTTTAAATTGACTGAATGACGTACTTTTGGCATATTTACCGTCTTTATAGTATGATTTACAAAACTGAACCTATGTGTACTCTGACTGGCATTTAACTGTTGAGCTGCACAACTGAAGTCTGTTAAAAATTTTAAATTAAATTAATACAGTTTTGTAACTTACTTTCCCATTGTTGATAGGACTGCTAATTTTCAAATAACTCTGATGTTAAAGGGATTACTGAACATGTGTTTAAATCTCTATTGTTGAAATGTATTTTTAAAAGTTAATGGAATTTTGTTTTGTTTTATTGTTAAACCTAATATAATATGGACTGTTTTATATGAAATATGGAAAATATATGGAAATTAACGAAAATATGTACTAAACTCTAAAATATGGAAAAATATGGAAAATAAAAGTAGGATTTTTCAACCCTACACATTGTGAAACATAAAGATAATGCAAAATATAAATTATATTAGCTTTATAAGTAAATATGTATTTACATATAAATCCTTTCCCTGGTAATTACCAATCTCAAAAGTTCAGCATTGTATTTGTACATCCCTGTACCGGGTGTATCTTCCTACTAGCATCGTTGCCAATATTCTATACAAAGAACTGCCGCACAATGTCTTCATTATGCGTGCTAGTCTGTATGCGTACAAAATTAAAAGAGGAAGACAAATGTGTATCGGACGTTTACTGTATGGGAAGCGAAAGTTCCATGTAGGACTATTGGCTACGAAATGCCTATTAACCATGGGAAAAAGATAGATCAGAGCCTTAAATGTTACAAGGATAATGCATGCAATTAAATCATTTTAGGCATTATGACATGTTGCTCGACTGGTGGCCCATGAAATTCTCTTCCCTGGAATCTTGCCGTGTTTGAGTTACTGACGCCAAACAACTTGGAGTGCTGCATATCATTATACTTTGTAATAATAGGTGTGTAACCTTCCATTACAGAGCTGATTATTTACATTTCTCTCATGGATCAGTCGCTGTGACACGAAAAGATGAAAGATTTACCACCAAGATTTCATGAATGAGAAATCGTGAATCAAAAACCTGAAGTATAGTATTTTACGATGATTATTATAGTATTAATTTCAATGCTTGAAACTATATTTTCCATAAATATATGATCAGAAATCTTGTGTGAATATTGATTACAGATTTTGACGCGTTCACGGCGATTTTCTGGAACCTAGTCGTTTATTCAGAGATCAGGATCTTTATGTGTACAAAGACTGAGCAACTGAGCCCAAATCACGACAAGACTATGATGTTTCTTGTCATGCCGACAACTTTATCAGGGAACAAAATGAGTAAAGAGAAAAATTAAAATGACTTACCTGCACGATGAGGAGGAGTAGAGGTCCCCTCATCCCTCGCTACGGTCCTGAGGCCCTGGAACAACATCGATTTACCACGATCAATCATTTTTACGAATTATATACAGTGTTAATGTATTCAAGATGTTCATTACATAATTTTGGTTGTAGGTTATTTTTCAATGTCCACATTTCCTGCAGCTTACAAGGGAGTCATGAAATTTATTGATGTTACATCCATTGATTCTTGCTTTCACTCTCCGAATTTTATAAAATTCTGTTTATAGAATGATTTTAGAGGTCATTATTATTTGCAATTGAATAGCTAAGCGGAAAAACATTGCAAGCGCGAAATTAAAATTTTAAGAGAAGAGAAATAGAAACATTTGATGCTTAGCATTGTAAAAATTTCCCACACCTCCTAGATTCTACAGCGTAAATTGAAGGTTCTACATTCATTTTCAACCAATAGAGTTCAATACAACATAAAACATAGTACGTGTTTGTATTGAAACATTGCAAGAGAAATAAAATTTCGTTTGCAACGTTTTTCCACTTAGCTACTCAATTATATACTTTCATTGTTTAAGTGTGCTAAGTGATGAAATTGGGATGGAAGTATTACAAATCTATCCGTTATTCAACAGGAAACAAAAGCTAGATTATTAAGAATTTTAATTAAATGTTATATATGTTGATGTATCCATTTCAAGTTCACCTTTTGATAAAAGACAAAATATATCGTAAGATCTGAACTTACAACAATTCTGCTAAATAATAACTCATGATATTATTTTAATGAATTTAATTAACCTGATTATCGCGAATATTAAAATCTGGGCGCCTTAGAAGAATTGAATATATTAGGACAGTGTTTCTGAAACCTTTTCTATCGTAGAACCTGATTTTAGGCGATGCGCTACTGAAATTTCTAAAATCCACGATTTTTGAGATAGAGAGTTGAAATTTTACTGAATATGTATACCAATATCATAGGCTAATCACATATTATACATTTCAATCTTTTCTCATAAACACTTAAAAGAATTAAATTACACTTATTTTGTTTTTTTTTTATTTTTCTTAGTAAAAATCCCATTTCTAAAAATATTAGTACTCTTTTTCATAGCCTATGATTTTTTCTTAACCTCCGGGGTCCTGAGACATTTGTTGTTTTATTTTTAAAATTCAATATAATTCCACGATAAAAAAAGTCACTGACATGAGAAAAAATGGTTAAAAAATCTGTAGGTTACAGCTAGGGCATAAGTGCAGGTATATTATACTATACTTCGGGTCTCCGCACATACATCTTAAATCATAATCATGTATGAAGTATAGTATAGTATACTATATTTTTTCAATGTTCAAACGTTATTTAAAAATAATACTGCTTTACGTATAATTCTCTAGCAATGAAACTATGCTGAACACAACCAATCAAATGCTCCATTTCACAACAGAGATATTCATGAATACGAGTAAGTAAGCCAAGTTTTTCATCACTCTAGCTCTAATCACTAAAAAATAATATGAATACTTGTCGTTGAAAATGTAGGAAATTTATTTTTTGAGATAATTAAATTTAAAGCTTTGGTTACACATATCTCGTACATTAACATAACTTCTACCAATTACATGAAAGTATACTTATAATTAAGATATTGAGATAAAATTTTTATGAAACCGTGGTACATTTTTAGAGCGAAAATAAGAAAATGAAAAAAATTTGTCAAAATTCCACTATTTTCAGTAGCGCATCGCCTTAACTTATAGAGAAACCCTTGTAATTAATTTTATTTGTTTTGTTATTATTATTATTATTATTATTATTATTATTATTATTATTATTATTATTATTATTATTCATATAAACATTCCGGGATCAGTATTTCCATGACAGTTGAAGGATTGTTAGAGAGCTCTGTACAGTATTTGGTTGTACCTCAAATCTACAATAAAATTTTTGCCATTTTTTATTATTTCTGGAGTTTAATAATAATAATAATAATAATAATAATAATAATAATAATAATAATAATAATAATAATAATAATAATAGGAATTATGCTTATCAATGTCATTCCGGTATTTTCGGTGCGGATTTGTGCTATGATACAAATTTCTTTAAAGAATCTCTGTTAAAATCTGCAGACTTATTGATTTCTTTATTGATATACAGATTAAAAAACTGTTTTCAGAATGACAGTTTGCAGTGATTTTCTCTCTTCAGAAAATTGTCATTCTAAATATACAAATTCGTAAATAAGGGAATGTTGTACGTCTAATTTATTGCGCGCTCGAAGGTGACGTGATTCATCTATTTGCTCGTACCCGAGACTGGTAGCTTCGCAGCCAGGGTGTGACTTGAGATGCTGCCAGGTAATGGCTGACACGACACGAGTGCCCCTCACTTCGTGCCCTGCATGTGTTAATGAAAATCCTTACACCGACGACCTGCCATAAAGGAAGGAGTTGTTAAATGCCGACAGGCGATGTAGGTAGTCCGTAGGTGTTTATCTAAAGTGACGAAGAAAGTAACGTGAAGGTATGATTGATTCAACTGCAGTCTTTCGCAACGCTTCATTTTGCCTCATATGCATCACGAACTTATAATTATTTCCGCACACATTTATCACAACAAACCTTATAACAATACTACTGTGATTAACTGGGGGTTGGAGGATAAATAGGAAATCTGCTTCATATTAAACTTCACGCTTCCGCGGTAGTTGTGATGTGAAGAAAAATAGGGCTTTTCAGCCGTGTGTTTAGATTCAATATATTTAGCGATTCGTAACTGTTTAAATCAGGACCGGGAAACTGAACGCTCTGTGGAGCAGCGGAAAGCGGTTATTGCACACAAAATACTACTGCCAGCTCTCCAGTGCCATTATGCCATTTCCGTTCTGAGTGTCTCAATGAGGTGTTTTCACAACGCTGGATTGGTCGTGGGTCACCCATCTTACCAGCGCCTCTCGACTGGCCACCTCGCAGCCCTGACCTCACAACCCGTGACAATGCGCTGTGGGCTTTCATCAAGAGTATTGTTGCACAGGAACGGTACGTGCCATTGATGAATTGAAGAACGCCGTGCGATGCAATTTCCAACAGATTACACCAGAAATGCTGAGGCGAATGTCACACCAGACCTGACGACGTATTATTTTGTGAGGAGAATGATGGGGAACATACTGACCCTTTGGATACTTAGGACACGCAGTTAGTGTAAAATTGTGTATTGTAGATCTGCATTACGACCGAAATTAATAAATAGTGTGTATATTTCTGGTATTTATAGGGAGTAACGGGACTTTGTGTCCATCCTGTACAGTAGCGTAAATAAGTAAGCCTTCATTCTCTATCATAGTGTAGAGTAATAGTGAAAATAACGTATTTTAGTGTACATAGTATAAAGGGCTGTCAGACATTGATTACTTTCAAAAGCTGATTGTCAGAAAGACTGCTTTTCATCTCCAGAATTGATCTTTCTTCTCATACTAGTTTTGTAGAATATTTATTTTTAATATATCAAGTCGAGCTGGGTAGCGTAGTCGGTATAGCGCTGGCCCAGGTTCGATCCCGGCCCAGATTGATGATATTTAAGTGTGTTTAAATGCGACAGGCTCATGTCAGTAGATTTACTGGCATGTAAAAGAACTCCTGCGGGACAAAATTCCGGCACACCGGCGACGCCGATATAACCTCTCCAGTAGCGAGCGTCGTTAAATAAACCATAATTTAAAATTTAATACATTAATGTTCCTTCATTATGTTAATCATTCTTTCTATTCAAATTGTCTTATTTAACACTAAATTGTAATTGTTAAACTCTTAGAATTACATGAGCCGTTGAGAGCAGAAGTGGTGTAAGTCCAAATTGGGTAATGAGGTTTAAAGTAAAAGTTCTGTAAAATACAGCGCAAAGTAGCAATTAATATGTCCTTCGTGCTATCTACTGACTACTAATAGTTTAAATAAATTGGATATTAATTGCTACTTTGCGCTGTATTTTACAGAATGTTTCCTTTAACCCTCATTACTCATTTTTGACTTACACCACTTCTGCTCTCAACGGCTCACATACAACTAAACACTTCTACATTTTGCTCTTATTATTATTATTATTATTATTATTAATATTATTATTATTATTATTATTATTATTTTCTGTATTGATTTTATTTATATTTGCTACATATTTTTATACTGGTTGAGTGGAAGAGAAGGCCTTATGGCCTTAACTCTGGCAGTACCAGTGAAAATAAATGAAATAATCGCACAAATAATTATAATTGTAGTAACGGTCATGTAATATCAATCTTTGTCACTAGAATGTATTTTCAATAATCTTCCGAGGTCTGTGAATAGAACGTCAACTGTACCACAAACAAGATGCGAGTGTTCTCTGATAGTACCTGTGCCACGCGCCAAATATGACGTCACGCGAATGTAGTCTATGAACAACTAGCCTTATCTCCGTACGCTCTGGGACAGAATACGATCCCTAGTTATTATTATATCTTGTATTAGCAATACAGCTAAGACATTACTTTCTTTTATTTTGTCATTTCAGTTTCTGGACAATGTTTATTATGACTTTTTGTTAATTTTTTTATTATAGTATTAAGTAATTGAAAGGATTAATGACAAGATTTTATTAAATATTTCGGTCCTTAAACATTATTATCCTAAGTGCATTCCTGTCTGAAGAAGTAAATATTCAGTCGAACAGAAAAAAACACACAGCGCCTCTTGCTGAGTTAACTTGGGTTGTTATTGCCTCTGCATATTGAGTTACCTTGTATCTCTAACCCTCTTTCTCCATTTGCCTCCCCTGCTACCATAGCCTAACCAGCCCTGACTGGACGTAGCGCTAGAGTTCGCCCTCCGCCGCATTCAGGATAATAATAATCTTGATACAGTCTGTCTTTACCCACCACAAATTGCAGTACAACTCGAACCCGTGTCTCCGGCGTGTAAATCCGACCTCGAACTATTCATGTTGTAAGTAAACAGTGTAAACAAAATGCTAATAGCTGTACTGGAAGTCAAGCCAAGTAGCATGATTAAGGAACTGTATGGTCGCAGATGCTTCTTCCGAGGTTACATTAGCCTGAAGGTAAGCAGCTTTGTGGCTATTTTATTTTGTTTTGCTGTTTGTTGTAATTTTACAATAATTTCGTTGGACTGCATGACAGAAATACTGTATATGCTCATCGCTAGATCTACAGAGGAGAAATGAATCGCTTTCCCAGTCCGATCTACGTATCTGAACCCACTGTGTAATAATAATAATAATAATAATAATAATAATAATAATAATAATAATAATAATTTTTCATTGCATACATATAATAAAGATACATATTGTTTTTCCTATATAAAATTCACTCTAGCACTCCCAGAAAGAGTACATACTCGCTCAGGATGCATTCCACAAAATTAAAAAAAAAGTATTTATTTAATTAAGAAAAAAGTAAAAAGAGCGAAAGAAAAACACAGGTATTACCGTAATTGAAACTTTATGTTGCCGTCCTAAACAATAATTTTAATTGATTTTTTAAATAAGAAGCATTAGCAAATTGAATGTTTGGTAATTTAGCTGTTATCTTACTATAAAGCCTTCGACCGAAGTTGCTACTGTGATTATATGCTACAGTTGTAGTACATTTAGGTTCTGTCAAGCATATGTTGTCTGATGTTTTGGTTTTATATTTATGTGAATACGGTTTAAATATATTACGATTTTTATGTACTAGGCTGTCATTATATATATATATATATATATATATATATATATATATACACATATTATACAGTACATATACATATACATAGCTATACTGTATAGGCTACGTATACAAAATATCGTGATGCTGAAAAATATCGATTTCAAGATTTTCACAGCAATATACATTTTTTTCAGCATTTCTAATATCGAAAAAAAGTGGTTTTCGAAAAAAGTGGTTTTAAGAATGGTAACACTGCATCACCCAATTAAAAGGTCCCCAGTTGGAAATGCTCTCAACTAAAACTGACAGTATGTAACGGACTGACATGCAAATTGTTTATGGAGTTTAATTGTATGAATGTAGTGTATTGAACGTGTTGTACGAGTGTTTACCTAAATTGTAACGTGTATATTTTTGAAATTATTCCATCTCGCATTTCAATTTGATGAGTTAAAAAACGCAACGAAAATAAGATATAATGTGTTGTGCGTAGAGATATCGGAAATTTAGTGATTTTTATTCCATCATTTCTCTCTCTTTATTTGTAAAATTTGCTATAATATGTATTCCCTTCATGTGTCCTTCCATTTATTATTATTATTATTATTATTATTATTATTATTATTATTATTATTATTATTATTGGTGATGCTTGCCATCATAAAGACAAATGTATATACAGGGAGGCCACAAAGTCCCGTTAGCCCCTACAATAACCAACATAAACCCCTAAACTTAAAGAAATCAAATGAACAACAGTTCTTTAGAAGAGTTTTCTTGAGATATGAACCATTACTTGTCCAAAGGATCAGTCTGTACCGTCATTCTCATGGCAAAGGATAATACGCCGTTAGATTCTGTGCGACATTTTTCAGAGCATTACTGGTGTAACTTGAGTGAAAGCTTGTCTCACAGCATCTTTCAGTTCGTCAGTGAAACAATACCCTTTATGAACCCCCATAGGGAATTATCACATGTGGTGAAGTCTGGGCTTCGTGGTGGCCAGGCAAGTGGTACCGGCAGCGACCAACCCAACGTTCAGGAAGGGCTTCATTAAGAGTTAAGACGTTGACCCCACCAGCAATAAGGGATATTCGCGTACTGCGATGGCATAATGGGCAGGTGGCGTATTATCCTTTCCATGAGAATGACGGTACACAAACTGATCCTTTGGACAAGTAATGGTTCATATCTCAAGAAAACTCCTCTAAAGAATTGTTGTTCATTTTATTTCTTTAAGTTTAGGGGTTTATGTTGAATATTATAGGGGGTAATGGGACTTTGTGGCCTTCCTGTAGAACAATGTGTTGCAAACCGCTCGCTATGAACACGTTTTCCTCATACTTTGCGCTATTCTCAATGCTACTCGTATTTCTGTGTTCTTAGAGTACATCATTATTGATTGGTCTTCGATCAGAAATGAACTCCAGTTAACGATGTTTTAGCAACGGGTCTTAGTGATTTAACCATTTAATGCACAGCCCCTTTCCGACTTTCCAAACACAACATATTATGTAAAATACGAACTTAACATTGTCATCGGCGTATTACATTGGCAAGATAGGGATATCTATGCCGTAATCTGACAGACGATCGTAACTTCCACATGTGTTGAAAACTGTGCCTTGATGTCTGGCGGAGATTCAAACTGTTACCATAATAGGCTAAGTCATGCTACGTGAAGTATGTGGAAAATACCTCAGGTAGCGATTACATGTAGAATTCCAAACTTGTGATATGACTCCCCAATATATGGGAAGAAGAGAGAGGCCAGAATCTTTCTTTTGTCTGAGTGTTGTGTCTAAAGAAAGATTTCTCGAGTCATTGCGTCACGCAATGCAGAATACAGAGATGTTAGGAAATTATATTGTCTGTATAAACGTACAATGCATACCATCATCAAACACTGCGATGTAGGATAACCATTTTGCAGAACAATTTCATTACAAAACTTTTCAGATCCCTAACAGGATATCTCCTCCCCTATGACTCAATCCAGCTAATAATAGGCCTATAACGGAACGGCTTCCATCCACAGTAGGAAAGCGAATGTTTATGGTTCTCTTATTGCCGTTGAACGTGTAAGCGTTTTTTTCTGTTTTGTCAACGTCTAGAGCAGTGATGTCATCGACAGCGCATACGTGCTCATAGCTCGTATGCGCTGATCAGAGCACGTAAGGCACGCAGGTACAAGCCAATGGTGAACACAAGGGTTGTACATTACACATTGGTGAAGAAGTCGTTCAGTAAGTTTCAGGCTGACTAGACTCTTAACGTCTTGTGCAAGTGAAAGATGAGGTTGGTTTGTGGATTTAGTTATAAAGACAAGCAGTGTCGAACGCCTGAAATTATTAATTCATCTACAGAATGATATAATATTCAAATTAGTTTGTTTTTATTGACATTAAATAGTAGTAAATGTATGTGAAGATATATTGTAGATCTTCCTCACATGATTGTATTTATGTTTACAGAATAAAGTACAAACAAAAGTGTGTGTTGCTAATGGCGTAAATTCGTTAAATGTCAGTTAGGAGTTGTGTCTATAAATTGTTCAGATTTTCGTACGTAAATTCTCAGTTTAACGATGTTTCTTACTATTACGATATTGTTCTGTCCAGATATTTTGAATTACGTGAATATTTATCAGAATTCATAATAGAAAAACAGAGACAGTCCAGAACTAGGTGACTCTACATGGATCGAGGAACGTAACTTTCTCAAGGATGTATTAGAGCAGCTGAACGTTTTGAATTTGAGATCGCAGGGAAAGAATCAATTAATCTGTGTCGACAGATATAGTTAAAAGCTTTCAGATGAAGATTTCATTGTGGATGTCACAGATCTCACAGCACAATTTTTATAATTTCAACGCCTTCAATCATTGACCTCCTGTTCAACAGTGTAAAATACTGTAATGTTTTAAAAAATCTCTGGGAAGAGTTCCATAGGCGATTTACAGATATTGACCTATTCCAGCTCAAGTTGGATTTGTGTCGGCAAAAATCAGAAAAAAAAAACACCTCTGAATTACGCGAGAAGTCAGGAATTTAAATTTGTTTCTAGAAGTGTGATGATGCTCATATAAGTAGTATATGATTATGTAACAGTTAATAACAATAATTATGCCTAGGCTAATTATAGGCCTCATTATGTAAAACTGCTTAAGTTAAAGAGAAGCTATGTTTATTATTTGTTATATCCTACTTTTTATAATTAATTGAATTTATTAGAGAGGTACATGTTACAAAATATGCTTTTATTTCTTGTTTTCTTGTATGAGTGTAACACATTATCTATGACTGAAGAGTAGTTTAATTCATCTTGCAGTGATAGGCTAATAGAGTTCATTTTGCTCACCCTTTCTTGTTCACCGCTACTGCTTGTAGAACAGATTCATTGGAACCCGAGAGCGCTTGGGAGCACGTAGCGTCTTTCGCGTGCTCTGACCTTGACATCCCTGGTCTAGAGGGAATACTATTGTAGCTAATGGTAACGATATGTGGGTATATAAAATACTCTTTAACTTTAAAGTCAATTAAATTTGCAGCTTTTTCTGAATCAGAATATAAATATAGTTTATTAAAGTTATCATTTAGCCTACGCCCTTAAAATGACATGATTTGAAGAATGTTACATTAAATGATATTCCATACAAGTTAAGAGGATGCGAAGGCATTTCTTTCCCCTTCTACTTGCCCTGAGTCCGTCAGAAGCAGACCGGTAGCTGTTACCTCTTATACCTGTACCCCCCAAGTTGTACACACAAGAAAATAAAATATTAAGTAAAGTACATAAGTTGATATAAAATACAGCGACACAGATGTTCGACAATTATATATTTCAGTATATTTTAATGTCGTTCTTACAATATTTTCAACTAATAATTAATTAAATAAAGGAATGTTAGTTTGTATTATGAAGTCAGGGGGGAGTGTCACAGTGCAGATTGTCCCGTTGTGTATGCTGTAGAGTAGCAACTAGCGGTGAAGAAAACATTTATCTTCTGCTATCAGTAGCTTTTTAATGTGCCAGTTGATATAAACAACAATAAAATTAAATGTAAACGCTTACTATAGATTTTCGAAATATAGATTACCGGTGAACATTTTCAATAATAAGAATTTTCACTGTGTTCAAAGTCAATTAGTCGAACGTTAGTAAGATAGACAGCAGCATCTTCCCCTTCACTGATGGTAAAGAGTGTGAGTAGAGGGGAAAGCCTATCAACCAAACTGAAAAGGGGATTACATAGCATGAATAATAAAATATCTTAATCCACGTTTTTCTTAAAACGACGTTTTGCAATTTTTGAATTCTCCCTTTTCTCAGAAACTACAAATCAAATTTGATTCAAATTTTGTACGGATGCTGGCTATACTCCGTTACACCAAGAAACGAACAGACATAATGATATGTCTTAGGACACTTTCATATCGCACGCTAATCTGAAAACGTATTTATTTTTTTCGATTGGATATGTTGAACATTAGAAATAATTTTTATATGGACATTACGACGAAGTGAAGAGAAGCGATTAGAAGCATTTGAAATGTGGATATGGAGAAGAATGGAGCGTGTGAAGTGGACAGACAGAATAAGAAACGAAGCTGGGTTGGAAAGAGTGGATGAAGAAAGAATGATGCTGAAACTGATCAGGAAGAGGAAAAGGAATTGGTTGGGTCACTGGCTGAGAAGAAACTGCTTACTGTAGGATGCACTGGAAGGAATGGTGAACGGGAGAAGAGTTCGAGGCAGGAGACGATATCAGATGATAGACGACATTAAGATATGTGGATCGTATGAGGAGACAAAGAGGAAGGCAGAAAATATTAAAGACTGAAGAATCCTAGGTTTTGCAGTGAAAGACCTGCCCTTGGACAGAACACTGTGAATCAATGAGTGGTGGTAATGAAGATATGAGATTCTCTGTTTCTAAGATTGTAACATAAGATAGGTCCTAACGTGTGAAAAAATATTCACACTTCTGCCTGTGATAGTTTTTGAGAAAAGATAGATTATAAATCTATGTTTTGAGTTAACGAAACAAAAATATAATTTCAAAGAGCTCTTGAATATAACTAAATTCATCCAATCAGTATAAAGTACATATTATGGTATATACAAGACACATTATATAGATTTTTTTAAAATTTGGTCGTTATTGGTTGAGTAGTTTCGAAGATAAAACAATTTAAATTCTAACCTGTCAGTTTTTATCACTTCAGTCTTCAACCTCCCATTAAATAAAACAAAGTAATTTCAAAATAACTACACATAGCGGAAATTGTGTCCTAAAATTCTTACATGTAATCAGGTGAAATATCTAGGCATTATAATGGATCCTGGAGCTAGTGACACCGCATACTTCAGAATTTTTTTACATACCGAATCTTCAATTCGGAAGACAGTATTCAAAATACAAGCACGTACGAGTAAGTAGTCTGTAAAAGTATGGACTTATGTGCAACCAATTTCACCTTAGTCACACGTCTGCTTTTCCTTGGTAGCCCAGACGATGAGAAAGTTAGACTTACGACCTAGTGGCAGGACGGTAACACACGTTAACTCTAGGTGGTGCTATGAGATGCCTTCCTGCTGACATTGACATCGTGATTGCAACTTTGTGAAAGAGTAACACGTTTCGCTGAAACCGATATGTTAACCATGAGGAATAATTCCGTCGGAGAATAAACCGGTTTATCTTGTGTACGCTACAAGATCAGACGGATTTGTAATAATGTAGAATCCCGGAAGAATTTGATTAATGTGCTTCAGAGCCAATTTTAGCAACGCCCTCCGAGTTTCATGATGAATGATGGAACAAGTTCATTTGTACAAAGTGGTGTGACGTAACAACGTCACTGGCTAGTTAACTGTTTACACTAGGCTGAGCCTTCTTGTTTTGTTACGTCCATCACTTCATTGTGCCCCGCTCACAAGATGAATGTGCTGAAACAGCGGTTTGAATTATGTTTTCCAGATCACAATAGCGCTTGTGCAGAATAGCATGAAGCGATGTTTCAATTTTTGGTTCTTGAAGGTTTCCTTCGCTTTTTATATAGATCACCTCATCTGTATTTAGTATCAGGGCCATCTGGCACATCCCGTTAGAACATGTGTTGGAGATGTTTAGTTATACATTTAATTTATTTATTTACTTATTTATTTATCCATTCACTTAAATGATTTTATTTACTTACGTATTTAATTAATTTTATATATTTACTTAACTGATTTTATTTATTTAGTTACTTAGTTATTTAATTTATTATTTACTTAATTTATTTTATCTTTTCACTTATTTTTAGAACATTTAGTGCTGCATTGTGCTGGAGCTATTTATTTAAATATTTACTTGATTTTATTTATTTATTTATTTATTTACTTAATTGATTTTATTTATTTATTTACTTAATTGATTTTATTTACTAAATTTATTTTACTTATTTACTTTTTATTTCTCGTTACAACATTTAGTGCTGGTTTGTGCTGGGTCTGTTTATTTATATATTTGATTGCTATTATTTATTTACTTAGTTATTTAATTTATTATTTACTTAATTTATTTTATCTTTTCACTTATTTTTAGAACATTTAGTGCTGGATTCTGCTGGAGCTATTTATTTATAGCCTATATGTACTTGATTTTATTCATTTATTTACTTAATTGATTTTATTAATTTATTTACTTATTTATGTATTTACTTGTTTCATTACTTAACTTATTTTATTAATTAACTTATTTATACCGGTTGTTCTGTATGGTTGTGAAACTTGGACTCTCACTCTGAGAGAGGAACATAGGTTAAGGGTGTTTGAGAATAAGGCGCTTAGGAAAATATTTGGAGCTAAGCGGGATGAAGTTACAGGAGATTGGAGAAAGTTACACAACGCAGAACTGCACGCATTGTATTCTTCACCTGACATAATTAGGAACATTAAATCCAGACGTTTGAGATGGGCAGGACATGTAGCACGTATGGGCGAATCAAGAAATGCATATAGAATGTTAGTTGGGAGGCCAGAGGGAAAAAGACCTTTGGGGAGGCCGAGACGTAGATGGGAGGATAATATTAAAATGGATTTGAGTGAGATGGGATATGATGATAGAGATTGGATTAATCTTGCACAGGATAGGGACCGATGGCGGGCTTATGTGAGGGCGGCAATGAACCTTCGGGTTCCTTAAAAGCCATTTGTAAATAAGTAAGTATTGATTTAATTAATTTTATTAATTTACTTATTTATTTCTCGTTAGAACATTTAGTGCTGAATTGTGCTGGGGCGGTTTATTTATATATTTAATTGCTGTTATTTATTTATTAATAATTATTTAATTATTTATTTAATCATTTATTTGATTTATTTACTTATTTAGCTATTTATTTATTTATTTACTTGTTTCATTATTTAACTTATTTCATTAATTTATTTATTTATTTACTTGGTATATTTTATTTATTTACTTATTTGTTTCTCGTGAGAACATTTAGCCGGAATTTAATCCTATGCCCTTAACTGTTATAGAATCTATGTTTCACGATTATATGAACATACTTATTTAAATTTTTTTATATAATGTAAATTCATAAGGACAGAGACGCCATCCGTTATTGAAGTATCGAAATTAGTTTTTCCAGAGCCCGTATTATGTTGTTAAATTATAAATAACTAGTACAATTTCACACTTCGTCTTGGGCTTATTAGTGCTTGATATATTGTTTAAACTATTACAACCATCTTATGTTAAACTGTACACACCGATACTCTTCTTAACCAGATTTGAAGACTGAATATATCTGTGATGCGCGGTAAATGGGCGTAAGTCAGAGATTAGGGGCTTTTAGTTATGACTTCCATGTGATTACAAAAATGTACTTCTTCAGATGGTATAAAGGGCATATTTCTATCCTCTTCCATTATGACGTAGAGCGACAGATTTCCAGTCCATCATAATGATATTGGTTCTCATTTCAAATCAATCTAAAGTTTGAATCTTGATTACTCGCCTTTTATTTTGTCGTCATATGTAGTGGTATATAGAATTAGTCACGGTATCTTTATACAATACTAGTGGCTTGTGCAGCAAATGCTGCAAACTAAGTTCATTAGACGTTCAAATAAACATTTTTCAGATTTATTTTCAATGAAGAATACCAGACATTCTGAAAGTTATTTGCTCCCATAATAATGAAAGATACTCTCTCTCGAGCCAGTACTGAAGAGAACCACGCATATAAATATCTACACCACACCGCCATTAAATATATGAAAAAGACCCAACCCCACTTGATTAATAACTATAAAAATATTTTATTTTTAATAATATTATTATCTTACATAAGTTTTATAGCTTTCAGTAACATATACTATATATACTATATTGCCGCCGCTCAGTAAAATATAGAAATCAAAATCTAATTTAAGTTATTATTCTCTACATCTACTTACAGAACCCCAAAACGTTTCACTTTCATATCATCAATATAGCATTAATATGTATAATTAATGAAAAATAGTCACATCACGGCATTAACTACAATAATATTTGATTTCTAATAGTAATAATGTCATCAAACCACCTCAAGTTTTGTAGTTTTTAGTATCCAGTACACAGCTGTACCCAGAAAATTACACACCACAGAATCGAACCTGTAAATTATTTTTAGTAAGTTAAGTTTTTAATAACCAACTTAATTTGAGCTCTAAATATGTCAGCATTCTTGCAGATCATGGCCTTCATGTAATATTGTTTACTGTAGTGTGTGTTTTGTTTTATTCTGAAATGCAACACGGCCGACTTGATGCTCGCTTCGCTTCTCCTGAATGCAATTAGTTAGTTCTCAAAACTGACGACAGATGGATTTTGGAAAATAGGAAAATTATGAAGGAAAATTGACATTTCACTGGAAACTACTATTTTTCCGAAAAACTTTGGGTTCAAAGCTTCAAAATGAGGGGTCATTTATTAAAATCCGTTCAGCCGTTTTCCCGTAATTTCCATTACCAGTTCAAATTATGTAAACTTTCTATTTCTTCTCCTGGCGGTGAATACAGTTGATTTATATCAAACAATCTGGAGCACAGAAGTGACATAATAAAGCGAGCATCAGCTGAGATGTAATCCTTGGTAATAAACTCTTCAGCAGTTCCAGGAAGAGTTCCCCCGTAGCGGTCGCTGTACGCAGTGAAGTCTTACAATTGACCGCGCAATAGAAAGTGAAGCATCTAGCCTCATGAATGAATTACCATACCGATGTAGGTGAGACAAGCTCTTTTTAACCTTGTTTACAAAGCGAGGCTCTATGGAGATCTGGCATCCGCATCATTTCGTTTTCACTCAGTCCTTGTAATTGTTTATCATTAAAATACGTCTACACCCGAACAAGATCATTAAAATTATCTATAAAAGAAAAGCTATTAATTTAAGATTTACGTAATATTGTCAGAAGTAATTTTAATACACCTAATAGGATTGGTTTTTGTTTTGAAGGCTCCTTAACCTATAGTCTGTATTACATTAAATATAAAGATAAAGTTAAGCTCATAGCGCAAGGTTAGCTTTAGGATACATTATTTAATCACTGTTATCTAACATTCCTTTATTTTATATAATATTCTTATGGAATTTGTTATTCCCAAGAAACTAGTTCGATTAATTAAAATGTGTCTCAGTGAAACTTACAGCAGAGTCCGTATAGGCCAGTTTCTATCAGATGCTTTTCCAATTCACTGCGGGCTAAAGCAGGGAGATGCACTATCACCTTTACTTTTTAACTTCGCTCTAGAATATGCCATTAGGAAAGTTCAGGATAACAGGCAGGGTTTGGAGTTGAATGGGTTACATCAGCTTCTTGTCTATGCGGATGACGTGAATATGCTAGGAGAAAATCCACAAACGATTAGAGAAAACGCGGAAATTCTAGTAGAAGCAAGTAAAGCGATAGGGTTGGAAGTAAATCCCGAAAAGACTAAGTATATGATTATGTCTCGTGAATAGAATATTGTACGAAATGGAACTATAAAAATTGGAGATTTATCCTTCGAAGACGTGGAAAAATTCAAATATCTTGGAGCAACAGTAACAAATATAAATGACACTCGGGAGGAAATTAAACGCAGAATGAATATGGGAAATGTCTGTTATTATTCGGTTGAGAAGCTTTTGTCATCTAGTCTGCTGTCAAAAAATCTGAAAGTTAGAATTTATAAAACAGTTATATTACCGGTTGTTCTGTATGGTTGTGAAACTTGGACTCCCACTTTGAGAGAGGAACAGAGATTAAGGGTGTTTGAGAATAAGGTTCTTAGGAAAATATTTGGGGCTAAGAAGGATGAAGTTACAGGAGAATGGAGAAAGTTACACAACGCAGAGCTGCACGCATTGTATTCTTCACCTGACATAATTAGGAACATAAAATCCAGACCTTTGAGATGGGCAGAACATGTAGCACGTATGGGCGAATCCAGAAATGCATATAGAGTGTTAGTTGGGAGGCCGGAGGGAAAAGGACCTTTGGGGAGGCCGAGACGTAGGTGGGAAGATAATATTAAAATGGATTTGAGGGAGGTGGGATATGATGGTAGAGACTGGATTAATCTTGCTCAGGATAGGGACCAATGGCGGGCTTATGTGAGGGCGGCAATGAACCTCCGGGTTCCTTAAAAGCCAGTAAGTAAGTAAGATCGCTAACTTCATATCGGAAATTGAGAAAGAAGTCGCCATTTTTAAAACGGGCAAGGACCTTTGTTCTGTCCACAGATTACTGTTACATGCTATACAGTGTGTAAGAAAAATACTGCAACAAATTTTGGGAGCGAGTTCTGCACGCCAAAATAAGAGAAAATGTCTGGAAGTGTCTGGTTTATGAATTAGCCTATTATTGAATAATGACATTTAGTAAGTTTCGATACACATTCCAACTATTTAGGTTTGGTACAAATGTGTAATAATGAACTTTTGCAGACAATCGACTGATGTCATAGATACACGTAGGCCTATATCTACCGATGTATATTGTACCATAGATGGCCATGCATTGCCAAGGAAACTTATTTACATTCTCATGGTTATTCATTTTCGTATGTTTAACTTTTATTACAGTTCAGTTACATAATCATGGCAGGATATCCATTTCATGAGCAGACAGGTATGATTGTTATGTACTGTCGCGCTAATGGTAATGGACGAAGGGCTGCGCAGCTGCACCAGATGGCGTTCCCAGACGGAAGGCAACCGAATCATAAAGCCAGCACATTTGAGCAAAATTCGACATGCACTCGCCAATACCTTCCATAACGGATAGGTAAGGGAGGACCAGTTTCATAGCCTACACGTTCTCCCGACCTTAATCCTTTATATACTTTTATGTTTGGGGGCACCTAAGAAGCCCAATTTGTGCAAAAAACATTCCAAATGAAGAGAGTCATCAACGTGTCACAGGAACTTGCGAAACTATTCGGCGTCTTCCTGGCTTTTTCGAAAGGGTGCGACAGTGCATGATTCAACGTGTCCATGCGTGCGTTGAAGCACGCGTGGGATATTTTGAGCATTTACTTTGAATTTAGAATTTAAAACACCTTAAATGTATAATTTTAAATGTATTCCATAAATTTGAATTATAATATCACTATGTTTTTTTTTGGTTAAATAACTCATAAACCAGTAATTTCCGGACATGAGTTTATATGATATTTATTTATTTATTTCTTTACTTATTTATTATTTTGCTAACAATTGTAACATAAAATATAATATATACAGAACAACTTTAGCTCGCCTCTGAAAGAGTAGAACTCATGCTGAGGGGCGGATTCCTGAATTGAAATTAATAATTATACAATACAATTTGTCTTATGTTTACTAGTATATAAATTTAAATTTACAATTTTTCAATTTTTATAAAATCCATACATAACTTTTTAAATGTAATACTAGAACTAATAGAATTGAGAAGATTAGGATATTTAAATATAAATTTGTTATATATTCTTGGGCCTAAATTACTACTATGATTAAATACTGTAACAGTGTTGCATTATGGTTTAAACAATCTTAAAGAATTCATACCTTTTGTTTCATAACTGTGAGAATACAATTCTAAATTATTTCGATTTTTATGTATGAATTTTATTAATACAATATAATAAATTTGTCTTACGTTAAGTACATTAAAGTCTAAAAACAAATTTTGAGATGGAAAATCAATAGGTATATGTCTTTCTTGTTTTGGTGTGGAGAACTCGATCTCAAAGTTTGTCCCAGTATTTTTATTACACCCTGTATAGATGTGAAGTAATCATACTGAGTGTGACGTTAGCACAAAATGTCTATGTTATGTGCCGCTTTTGGGTGCACAAACAGCTACTACGTAAGTAATGCGTAGGTTACTTTCTTGTCTGATAGACAAATGGCGGAATACCTAATTCACGGCCTTATTCCCTTAAGGTTCCGTGATAGTCAGTTAGCCATCTAGGTAGGTTTGAAATTTGTAGTTTGTATACTGACAGTTAAACGACTTGAGAATAGCTAGAGGTAAAAATAAGTGAAGATATCCCGTGACTCTCTGCAGAGTTAAGCTCACGTGTTTTCTTTACCTGGACACGAGAATGAAATGTTGCGTTGGGAAAACACTCCGACCGACTTTTATCCCCGTCAATAACTAGTATTAAATTCGATAAGAGGCTAACTGCATCAGAAATACTCTGAAAGATAAGATAATGAGAAAAATCTCGCCATCACCTACGGCTCATCACAGAAATAGATCTCAATGTAAATTCTTACAAAATGTTTAATTTTCAGCAAGTAAAAACCAATTTATCTCTTTCTCAGGTGAGCTCTGTTTACTTTGTCTTGTATTTTCCTCAACAGCATTGCGCCGTGTTGACTACATTGTCAAAGAATCCCGCTACTTTTTGAACTTATCATGTTCGCTCACAAGAGAATTATCGAAACTAAAGAAATATTCAAATTTTTTAACTTAATATGATGTTAACGATAATTATAATCCAGCTATTTTTACTGACAATTGATTCTACTCCGTTGTATAGCTGATAATCTAAAACACATTTTTTTTAATTGTTCGTTTAATCTCCCCTGTTACAGTTCTTCTATTGGGGAGGGGACGATTCTATAGAGACACACACTAGACATCGACACATTTGTGGGCCTCCTCTAGCCTGGGGTCAGCACAGCGTAGGTACCTCTATTGAGACAAACAAGAACAGAACTTTAACAAAGGACATACATCCCTGTCCGAGACGGGATTCGAACCCACGAACGTGCCGCGTAAGGGGAGGTCGCCTCAAGACCGCGTAAACACCGACCCGCCAAGCACAAGATAAATACGTATGCAGAATTAGGGAGAATGCAGTGGTGGAGTAGGCCTGTTTAGAAGAGAGCTTGGACTTCTTCGTTGTTGATGAAGTGTACGAAAATCTTAAAACATTTCGAAATAGATATATATCTTCAGTGAACAAAGAATGGGGCGTGTATCATACTGTTCTTGTCGTTACAAATGGCTGAATCTACAGAACTGTTAAACAAGAAGTCATTAAGCACAATGATCGTAATGATTGTAATGACGCTGGTGGATATATTTGCGATTGTTTTGAAAATACCCATAGAGATGAATGTGATGATTAGGGAGCAGATGTTGATGAAAAGTCATCTTATTTTACACATTAGGACGATGCCTATTAATATAGAAATCCTTTCTATGTTAATATCAACGTAAACAAATTTCTCATATTGCATTTTTTTTCATTTTTTGACGTTTTTGAACTAATAGGTCATTTTTATATTCTATCGGCATTTTTTGGTCATTTTTAATACTTTGAAGAATTTTTAGATCATTTGGAATGCATTTTACTTTCTTCTTTACTTTTCTTCCCTCCTATAACTAGTAAAGTGATTTGTTTGTATTTTACACCAGTATCATCGAACTCCAGTCGTGGAAGGGGGTAGCAAACGGTGGTTCTCAACCGTTAATCCAAAGGTATAGCCAGGTTAATATTAGAAGGATCCAATGCCTCAAAAGCCACTATACGTCATTAAACTTCAATGATGTGAAACTCCTGCCTAGATCAAACAAATCCGACGTTTCGAAGCAACTTCTTCATTTCACTTATTGTTAATACTGTACTGTATTTTGATTAAAGAAAAACCTAATGAAAATTATCTAACTCAAAATTGCGATATTTCCTAGTTTACGTAAATGGATGAACTACTTTTCTTCCCTCCTATACCTACTAAAGTAATTTGTTTGTATTTAACGCCAGTATCATCGAACTCCAGTCGTGGAGAGAGATAGCAAACTGTGTTTCCGGTTCTCAAGCGTTAATCCAAAGGTATAGCCAGGTTAATTTTTTATTTTAGTTGGTTATTTAACGACGCTATATCAACTACTAGGTTATTTAGCGTCGATGAGATTGGTGATAGCGAGATGATATTTGGCGAGATGAGGCCGAGGATTCACCATAGATTACCTTGTATTCACATTACGGTTGGGGAAAACCTCGGAAAAAACCCAACCAGGTAATCAGCCCAAACGGGGATCGAACCCGCGCCCGAACGCAACTTCAGACCGGCAGGCAAGCGCCTTAACCGACTGAGCCACGCCGGTGGCTGCCAGGTTAATATTAGAAATGTTAGTAAAAATAAAATGATGTCCCTGTAGTGCATGAATGCATGGATATTTTGAGATTTAATAGTCCATGAAATTCTCGTCTCTACTTATAAGTCTTAACTCCGGGATCAAACACCAATATTTTCGAAGAAGAAGAAGCAATAAGGCAAGATATATCCTGCGGCTGGCGTTTCCGTCCAAAAATTTTGACACGAAGGATCCAGTGCGTCAAAAGCCACTATACGTCACTAAACTTCAATGATGTGAAACTCTTGCCTAGATCAAACAAATCCGACGTTTCGAACCAACTTCTTCATTTCACTTATTGTTAATACTGTACTGTATTTTGATTAAAGAAAAACCTAATGAAAATTATCAAACTCAAAATCGCGATATTTCCTAGTTTACGTATATGGATGAACTACTTTTCTTCCCTCCTATACTTAGTAAAGTGATTTGTTTGTATATTACGATAGTATCATCGCACTCCAGTCGTGGAAGGGGGTAGCAAACGGTGTTTCCGGTTCTCGAGCGTTAATCCAAACGTATAACTAGGTTAATATTAGAAATGTTGGTAAAAATAAAATGATGTCCCTGTAATGCATGAATGCATGGATATTTTGAGATTTAATAGTCCATGAAATTCTCGTCTCTACTTATAAGTCTTAACTCCGGGATCAAACATCAATATTTTCGAAGAAGAAGAAGAAGAAGAAGAAGAAGAAGAAGCGATAAAGCAAGTCATATCCTGCGGCTGGCGTTTCAGTCCAAAAATTTTTAGACAAAGGATCCAATGCGTCAAAAGCCACTATACATCACTAAACTTCAATGATGTGAAACTCTTTCCTAGATCAAACAAATCCGACGTTTCGAAGCAACTTCTTCATTTCTTGAACAAAGAGATGAATCCGGTGAGTTACTTCGTAATGTTGGATTTGTTATCCACTCCTACGCGGCAGGAGAGCTTTTCATCACATAGATCACCGTCGTGAGATCTTGAGTTGTAACCACTTAAACACATTCTAGTTCATTATGTGGGTCCGACTAAATGGAAAATCGGTACACCGAACGGAAGGTGTACTGTGAATCTATCAGGGGATGTAGGCTTTGGCACTGGCCGCTCAACACACGATGCACAATGCAGTCACGACTCCACCATCGACGGCGTCTTACCTATTATTCAAATCCTCGAGCACCGAACACACAATCGTATAAACAAACAGTAACAGAATCTTGTAATCAATCACTAATAAATAGAGCACAGCAGAGATAACGCATAACACAGATTCGTAGACTCACCTTTTTTATTTAAAAAAGGTGTAACCTCAAGACTTGATTTGGGGTCAGCCAACAACACGTGAATGCCGTTAAAATATAAGGAGAAAGTATTTATACTCCAAGTTGAAACGACGCTGAGATGAGCCGAAGAATGAGAGATGCAACAGTAGGTGGGAGGAGGAGTACGACGACGACAACGGAGTGGGGCAGTCGGTTGCATTCTCTTCGCCGTGTGCCATGTGCGTGCGGAGCCAGCCCCACGGGGAAGGGGTGAACAGGAACAAGGAAGGAGGCGTCGAGTCTCGTCGTTGCCATTTTATTGTAATGATAACAGTTAATATCATCCTCATATCATTATCAACCACCACCACCACCACCACCACCACCACCACCACCACCACCACGAATTAAGCCTCATTAGTCCTGTTCCTGTCTCATGAATTATAACTTTTTATCCATCTCTTCCTCGGTCTGCCAACATTTCTTATGCCTTTCGCTCTATAGCTCAATACTAATTTTGTTTCTTTCAGTTATTCCTATAATGGTGTATTCTTTTATATTAGTTAAAGATGTCTAGTTCCCTTCTGATATCTTCATTTCTTTACAGGGAGTTATACCTGAAAGCTTGATTTGCATAATACACGTCACTGTTCGTTAACAGAAAACCACAATTTAAGCCACACGGAATTAGTGTGCACTCAATGTTGGTAGCTTGACGGTTGTCAGCCCACTTTGAGATCTGTGGTTGTAGAGGGAAAAATTGGATCGGTGTCTGGTAGAGTTCCCGGGTAGCTCAGTTGGTAGAGCGTTGGTAAGTTAAACCAAAGGTTTCGGGTTCGATACCCGGCCCCGGAACAATTTTTCCCTCGAAATTATTCAAATTATTCATTTCTCTTCTTGTCTATCAGAGTATATTCAGCGATGCTCCTTAAAAAAACACATTTCTGCTCCTTCTATCTTTCTTTCTTTCTTTCTTTCTTTCTTTCTTTCTTTCTTTCTTTCTTTCTTTCTTTCCTTCTTTCTTTTTGTTATTTTACAAAATTCTGCGCCGTACTGTAACCCAGGAACCGCCATTACTTTTTAAAATTTTAACTTGGTTTGTTTTCGAGTATTCTTAAGGGGTTAGGTACAGCTTACAGCAGTAAAATTTTGGAAATATTCAACAGCTTTTTCCTCCATTACTGTATCGTGTACGATAATTAAAATTACTATGTGTAAAACATTGTCCTTCTGCTATATGAAAAAATATTTTTACGATTTAAAAAAAAATATTTGCATTTTTTTTTTCAAAATTCAGTTCACTGTGCAGTGATGAAGCGCTTCCACATAACTCAAAAGCTATCCAACATTCTGTGATAAAATTTTTGTGTGTATTTATGCATGTCATATCTACAATATGATGCAAGATCACTTATCTACCTTTGATAGATTGTCTGATAAAAAATAAATTCATTTAAAAATAGTCAAATATCAGTATTTTCTTCTAACACAAAATAAAAATTATTTATTAAGGAATGTAGTTGAAAGAGTATGATATTATAAACATGAGTTTCAGCAATAAAATAAAAGAGAGAGAACATGAAAAAGTTAAAAAGTTTGAGTTATGAGGGAAACGCATCATCACTGCATGGTAAACTAACACCATTTGGAATTTTGAAAAAAATATATATACATATTTTTTTTAATCGTAAAAATATTTTTTCATATGTCAGAAGGACAGTGTTTTACACATATCAATTTTCATTATTGTACAAGATACAGTAATAAAGGAAAAAAATGTCGAATATTTCAAAAAATGTTACTGCTGTAAGCTGTACCTAACTCCTTAAGGTATGTTTTTAATGTACCGCATACATATTGAAAACATATTTTTACGATTTAAAAAAATATATTTACATTTTTTTTTTTCAAAATTCAGTTCACTGTGCAGTGATGAAGCGTTTCCCACATAACTCAAAAACTATCCAACATTCTGTGATAAAAGTTTTTGTGTGTATTTATGCATGTTATATCTACAATATGATGCAAGATCACTTTTCTACCTTTGATAGATTGTCTGATAAAATATAAATTCATTTTAAAAATGGTCAAATATCAGTATTTTCTTCTAAAACAAGATAAAAAGATATTATTTATTAAGGAATGTAGTTGAAAGAGTATGATATTATAAACATGAGTTTCAGCAATAAAATGAAAGATAGAGAACATGAAAAAGTTAAAACGTTTATGAGTTATGAGGGAAACGCTTCATCACTGCACAGTAAACTGCCACCAGTTTGAATTTCGAAAAAATATATAAATAATTTTTCTAAATCGTAAAAATATTTTTTTCATATAGCAGAAGGACAGTGTTTTACAGATACCAATTTTCATTATTGTACAAGATACAGTAATGGAGGAAAAAAATGTTGAATATTTCCAAAATTGTCTGCTGTAAGCTGTACCTAACCCCTTAACGTACAGTAGCAACGTTAACTCAGATTTGTAAATGACGTGAAAATAATTTCAAAATGTAAATAATAATTGTAACTACTGTACATATAAGTAAAAAGTGTAAATAAACGTGAATAATAAGTATGTATAAATAGTAAGTGTAGATAATGTGGAAAACAGTACGATAATGATAAACATGTTTAAGCTTATATTATCCACTTAATTTGACTTCTCACATCCGAAGTTATCTATCTCAAAATGTTCAGTAAAAGTATAGCAGCGTTTCTCAATCTATGGTCCGCGGACCACCTGTGGTCCTCGAGTTCTGTCTTTGTGGTAAAAGGTAAAGGTAAAGGTATCCCCGTAACATGCCATGAAGGCACTTGGGGGGTGGCATGGAGGTAGAGGCCCATGCTTTCCATGACCTCGGCACTAGAATGAGGTGGTGTGGTCGGCACCACGCTCTGACCGCCTTTTACCCCCGGGAAAGACCCGGTACTCAATTTTATAGGAGGCTGAATGAACCTCGGGGCCGTTCTGAAAGTTTGGCAACGAGAAAAAATCCTGTCACCACCTGGGATCGAACCCCGGACTTTCCAGTCCGTAGCCAGCTGCTCTACCAACTGAGCTACTCGGCCGCCCTCTGTCCTTGTGGTCCTTCAAAAAAGACAGAAGAAAAAATAAAATTCAAACGAATTGCATATCGCACTATAGCTGAAAATCTCAGGCTTTGAAAATGATACATGGCAATCGGCTTTCACTTTTTCTCCCAGTACTAATATGTTATGAAATTTCTTACCCTACCCGTCTACCCACTTCCCACTCTACTCTGAACAACAAAACAGGGATTTAAAGCACTATGAACGTGGCGTTTCTCGCCATCTTTTCCCGGCATATCTGGTGCCGAGCCTGTAACTCAGCCAGCGACCACCCGAATTCATAACAGAGGACCAAAGTACCGAACCTTTTCATGTATTGATGACTTTCTTAATAGTTTTGCCAGCACCCAGTCTGCACATTGAAATGACACGTACTGTAAGTCGTACATCAATAACAGAACGTGCCAAATTGCATCTTTACTTGTTGAAAATCGGGCATGTTTCTACATTAATTTATGTATTTGTTTTTCCAGATGACGATATAAAAATTTTAGATTCCGTCTATTTTAAAATCGAACAGGTTTACTTTTTACACTTGCGTGTTTCGTCTCTAAGTGCCGTTTCAATTTCGCGGGTTTCATACACTCGTTTGAAAGCACATCGTAACAAACAACGCACCGAGGCTTTGGTTCATTCTCACTGCCATACCAAGTAAACTCAAGTTTCAAATAGGCCTAAATCTTGTCATATTTACGAAAGTATTTTTTCTTTGAATAGCTACTAGTAGGACTAGATATTTCTTTGTCACTATAATTAATATATTTCTTCACACACAGCTTCTGAACTATTAGCACTGCCTAAATGAAGCATATAATCATGTTCCTTTCTTTTCAAAGATTCGGATCAAAGTCAGTTTTCCATTATTTATAATGGGCACTATTTAACAGAGACACGGACAACTACTAGCGTGTACCACATAAGAAGGATTGCAAACAACTAGCTGCTAACAGGCAAGCGATGAATCAACAATGCACAGAATTTGTTATAAGCAGGCTTCGAGACTTCGGACCCGATAGAGCAGTTCAGTGGGAAATCCGCATAACGACGTACTGAGTATAGTGGTAAAGCGTACAGTGGGTGGGGGTACTGTAGAATGAATGCCAACAAATACGCAAAGGAAAACGCTCTGGATTTGAAGGTTCTAACGAATAATTTGGTTTTCATACAAACTGTTTAACAGAGACATGGACAACTACTAGCGTGTAACTGTAATGTGAATGCAAGGTAATCTATGGCGAATCCTCGGCCTTATCTCGCCAAATATCATCTCGCTATCACTAATCTCATCGACGCTAAATAACCTAGTAGTTGATACAGCGTCGTTAAATAACCAAATAAAATTTAAAAAATTAAAACTAGCGTGTACCACATAAGAAGGATTTCAAACAACTAACTGCTAACATGCAAGCGATGAATCAACAATGCACAGAATTTATTATAAGTTACTTGTGATTGGCTACAAAAATGTAATTACAAAAGTATTGTAATTAATTAATTAATTCTATTTTAAAATACAGGGACATCATTTTATTTTTACTTCAATTTTTATTGTACCTGAGTTTTTGAATGTACTTCACTCCCACCCATTCTACTCCAACTTCACACAGAACCAAGACCGCAGATTGTAAGCAGTACTGAGTTACTGGGTATAGTACGTTCCAGAAATATGTTCGCGTTTTCCAGTGACGAAAGAGCTTTCAATATTGAATCATATTTTCGCACAGGTACTGTCCGTTTGCCTACGTCGCATCCTGATTTCCCCCACCTGCTTGTGCTCGCCCCTCTGTAAATGCTGGGCTGTCTTAGCTCTTTTCTGAAAACATTAATTTCTCTTTAGGAATTGGACGTTTACGTAATATTATACAGCTGTTTAATTTAACTTAAATAAAAGGGCCTCGTTAAGTAATTAACTGTCACGTGATTTCCTCCTTTTCTACAATCCTGCGGCATAACCACTTGGACGGACAATAGATAGCATGTCTGAGTAATTTTATATTTTCGGGTCGGGCAGAAGTGAAGATTGAATTCACAGTACGTAGAGTAGGTACAGAATTATTTCAACATGAGTTACTAGTACGAAGGACGAAACTGGCAATTGGAATTATATGCAGTAGTCTATAGTGCGATAATATGCACAAAAGAACTGAAGCCTGTATCGAAATGAACGGCCACCATTTTCAAAATTATGTTTAAATATTCATATTATGATTATTTTTCAATTTAACTTCTTTCTCTATATTGTACGCTAATGTGCTGTAGACAGTATAATATACACCGCATAATGAATACGTTCGCATGGATAACTCACTTCGTGGGTAAAAACACTTATTCTTAATACAGTACTGTACTTTGATTAAAGAAAAACCTAATGAAAATTATCAAACTCAAAATCGCGATATCTCCTAGTTTACGTAAATGGATGAACTACTTTTCTTCCATCCTATACCTAGTAGAGTGATTTGTGTTTTACGCCAGTATCATCGAACTCCAGTCTTGGAGGGGGGAGCAAGCGGTGTTTCCGGTTCTCTAAAGATATAGACAGGTTAATATTAAAAATGTTAGTAAAAATAAAGTGAAGTCCCTGTATAAGTACAGTATACTGGTATTAAAATATGCTACAAAAATGATAAATTTGTTTTCGAAGGAAACAAGAGTAAGTTGGTCCACGGAACTGTTCTGGCTTAATAGAGTGGTCCCAATTTAAAAAAAAAATTAAAAAATGCTGGTATAGAGCATCCCCTATTTCTTGTTCAATTCTCCCGTCATTTTACTGCATCACTCCGTATGAGAGCGAATAGCAAGTCCGTTGAAATAACTGATTACCTCTTTTTGTGTCAGCCCGATGCTGTGTACCATGAGAATTAGCACACAGTTTATTAGTGTAATCAAATGAATGACTAAGTCTTTTGTGTCTGGAATAATTCTATCGTTAGGCAATACCGTTCGTTGTTTGTACCTCGTCGCCCTTTTACAGAATATTTGTAACCTTGCTAGCCTTCGACCGGAAAGAAAGCAGGAACCGGTTCAGAATCGAGTGCTTCTTGTGTCTGAGATGCCTCTGATAGGCGTCAAATAAAAATAAGCTGAAGTAAAAGAATTCTGTGGATAGCTGAGAACTACGCCGTCAATAAAACTAATACAATGTGTTGAGTCGAAGCTTCGTCTTAAGGAAATCTGTATGAAATAACATACAATTAAAATAAAATGTAATTTGCACTTTCTTTCTGTTATTCTTATTACTTGATAGGTCTACTTGAATATCTATTCCGAATATTATATTTTAACGTTGAACAGCATTATTATTCGACGATCGTTTCGATAAAGAGGACAGATTTTTGCTTAACACTGACGCATCTCCATCATTGGATGCAAATTGAACACAATACAAACAAAAGAATACAAAAAATACATCACACTAACATATGAAAACAAAAAAACACAAGACTGCAACCTCATTCAAGAAATTAAATTATAACATCGCATACAAAACACAAAACACTCTACAAAAACATCTCAACGCACAAACAACACAAACAAACAAATATAATCACACAGGTGCATACAAACTAAAATGCAATACCTGCAACTCCTACATAGGACAGACAGGCAGATCATTTCAAACACGTTAGAAAGAACACATCACAGCCATAACCAAATCACAAAACAATTCCACATACGCAGAACACATCACAAACACCAACCATACCTACAGCAACATAAACACAGACATGGAAATTCTACATCTCAACCGAAAAACTAGAAACTAAACACACTAGAACAAAACGAAATATATATATGAAGAGTCCACTGCAAGAATGATGGATGTCACTTGGAATACATTTTTCAGGAGAAGCAATTTAAAGTGTGAAATGCTTAGCGCTCGAAGCTTAACTATGATTTTCAGATCATTACTGGACAATGACTATCAGTGTTAATGCCATATAACTCTGTATGTACATTCTATATGTCTTAAGCTATGCATTGTCAGTCTTGATTCATTTTCGACAAGAAAGGGACATCCATCATTCTTGCAGTGGACTCTTCATATATATATATATATATATATATATATTTTAGTAGGTTATTTTACGACGCTTTATCAACAGCTTTGGTTATTTAGCGTCTGAATAAGATGAAGGTGATAATGCCGGTGAAATGAGTCCGGGGTCCAACACCGTACGTTACCCAGCATTTACTCATATTGGATTGAGGGAAAACCTCGGAAAAACCTCAACCAGGTAACTTGCCCCGACCGGGAATCGAACCCGGGCCACCTGGTTTTGCGGCTAGACGTGCTAACCGTTATCTCACAGGCGTAGACAACGAAATATATAGGCAGACAAAAACACACCCGCATCAAATCCTCTACACACAACTCGATTTCAGAACACACACTTTTTGACTCCACATTACACTACACAAACAATCCCTACAGGAAATGCAATCAGAAGGCGCGAAGACCACCCAGTTCTGATGATAGCTCACAGGCTGAAACTAGTCAACAAGGTAACCTAGTTAATTAACACGTGAAAGCATATATATACTTTATATTCCGACATGATATAGTTTCAAAAAAGTGATTTTTGGTCTCATGATGGTTAATTATACATGTTGACACCAATTATTTTTGAAAAAATAAATGAAAATTACCAGAAACATTTTGGTTACAGATTATTAGTAGAGATAAATATAGTAAAACCTCTATTATCCGTGGTAATAAAGGGGATGGGCTGAACGGTTAATCGAAAAAATCGGATAATCCGTATCATAGAAGACTTTCATAAATTAAGTGTTGCATAATTCAGTTTCATAATTTTCTCCGTGGTCACGCGTTTTAACACATTAGGAACTGGATCAGAACTTTTAAGTATAATAGCTCTGTTGGAAAGAGTGGGTGAAGAAAGAATAATGTTGAAACTGATCAGGAAGAGAAAAAGGAATTGGCTGGATCACTGACTGAGAAGAAACTGCCTACTGAAGGATGCACTGGAAGGAATGGTGAACGGGAGAAGATTTCGAGGCTGAAGAAGGTATCAAATAATAGAAGGCATTAAATATGGATCATATGCGGAGACTAAGAGGAAGGCAGAAAATAGGAAAGACTGGAAAATGCTGGGTTTGCAGTGACAACACTATGAACGAATTAATTAATGACGGGTTTCCAAGGGTCAAGAAAACTTCCTATGGTGGATTTCTATGGAAAGAAAGGAAAAGTATAGGTCTCATGTTATAGATTGAAGTAACTTATACACTTTATTCTTGTTTTTTATTAAATATCGCACAGATGTAACTCCAATCTCATATTCCGATGTGAGATGAACCACAGTTCCTCCTCCAAAACCACTCAATTATATGCACTTCGATAATTAGCACAGCATGTATTCTTTTGGCACTTCTGAAAGACGATTTGCAGAGAATTTAAACAGGTCACTCGAACAGTAGATAATAATAATAATAATAATAATAATAATAATAATAATAATAATAATAATAATAATAATAATGATTATTTATTTTAGCTGGCAGAGATAAGGCCGTAAGGCCTTCTCTTCCACTCAACCAGTAAAAAGTGTATATACATATGCATGAAGTTACAAAGAATTCAACAATTTGATTTAGATGAGAGTTACATGTATACAAGAGTTATTTACGAATTAAACAACAAAATACTATGAACTATTAATTAAACACTGAAATAAACTGTGTAGCAGAATTAAGCTAAAATACATAGAATGTTAATATATTTCAAATGATATTAGATAATAGAAAGAGATTATTATGAGACAATTTTGAAAATACAGTACAATCAGGATGATGTTTAAAGAAAGAAGTAACAATGTAGTCAGTGATAGTTTAAATCAGTATGATTGGAGTGAAATGCTAATAAGGTTATCTTTTAAGCTGTTCTTAAAAGTGTTTATTGTCTTGCAGCCCCTAATACTTTGTGACAAGGAATTCCATTGACGCGAGGTGGATATTGTAAAAGATGAGGAATAACAAGATGTTCTAATGTGTAAGGGCAAAGGCTTGTAATATCACCCTCTATAAAAAAAATACGTACTAATGTGCAGTACTTAATATTTTTTCTGCAACAAAAAAAGGAGAGAATGACAGACGGATAATCCAACAATCGGTTAATAGGGTGACGAATAATCGGGGTTCTACTGTAACACATTCCATATCTGCTTTATATTCCTTCTTGCCATCAGAAATCTGTCAAGACATCAAAATATATCGAGGCTCGAACTCCGGTTTCTATGGGATAATTGACCGAGGCACGGTTGAACCTCTCTCGTAAAATGTTATGAGAAATCAATTACATTAACCCCGGACCTTCGTTGTAGGAAGCATAAATATGACTGCTGCTGCTGCATCACCGCGTACGTGCAGGGAAAGTTTTGTTTTTGGCGACTTGGGCTTGGCGCTGGCGGCACTTGCGGTATGGAATATCACTGAGAGAAAGGCCTCGGCGGGAATAAAGGTCACGAGGAGCATTGTAGGCACCTCTGCAGGTGCTGAACTTGACTGGGGTTGGGGCCCAGATGCCGGGTGGAGCCAGTGGCTAGGCCACTGCTTCCTTCAACTTTGGTCCCCCGTATCTCTGAATTACAATATTTATTGCATCTTTTAATTTACAGATTAGCATTTAACGATTGTTCAAATTAATAGCTAGCCTTTAAAAACAAGCCACACATGCATAGTGTTCTGCCGAAGGGCAAGTCTTTCACTGCAAACGCAGCATTCTCCAATCTTTTCCTATTTTCTGCCTTCTGTCCTGTAGGCTATATTGCATTCATCAACTAAAGAAAATCATTGAAACCTTGCAAAACACCAAACTTAAAAAAACTGACATTATTTATGAGACGACCTAATAAATAATGTGAAGAATGTCCTATATCTTTCATTATTGAACAAAATTGATTTATGTTCACTCGATCGAATGCTTTTTCTATATCTATAAATACTAAATATGAGAATTTGTTTTTAAAACTAGTATTTAGTTGTATGTCCTACACAAAAATGATTACACTTGTTTGTTTAATGTACAGCATTTCTCACAGTTGACATGATTCTTGGGAGTAAACTAAGCAATTTATATAATTCAAACTTTGAGCATTAAATTTTGGGACCCAAAGAAAACATGTTTTTGGAAAAAAATTAACACAATTTTGGACCGACCTAACTCCATTAGAAATTGATCCAGGATAAACCTTATTTCTTTCTTCCACATAAGGAGAATGTTACATAAACTCATATATATATATATATATATATATATATATATATATATATTGAACCATTCAAAAGATATGCCACATTATATAAGCACTTTAGAAAAAATATATATACATATATTTGTATATTTATGAGATAAAATAATTATAATCGATTGAAAATAATAATTTTAGTTTACAACATAGCCACATGTTTAAGCTTCAATTTGGTAACTCAATGAAGTCTTTTGCCCAATTGGAAGTCTACTTTTTGTCCATCGGAAGAATCATAAATGTCGGAAAATGTGAAATAGGAGAAAACAGACACTGAAGATGGCGTAAGGTATAGAAACTTTAGTGCGCTTGTATCATAAATGCCCAAATAATTATGAAATTATTGAGATAATAGGTACAAGTTATATATTCTTGAAAACTAGAAGAAATGAGCTTCCAGAGGAGGCAAAAAAATTATTTACCAACATTTTGAAGGAATCTGATATTTTCACAGTTGATGAATACCTTAATGAACTACGAATACATAGACATAGGTTCGAACCTTTGCGGAAACAAGATTCAATTTTTGCTTACACGTTACTCGCTCACAACACCATATCACTCTCTCCATTTCTAAACACAGAACATCCTCCTACTCTTCATCTTTCACAGCCTCTGCAGCTCATCTCTGGAACCCTCTACCGCATGTCAGAGACTGTCGGACATTATCTAGTTTTAAAAATTAACTAAAATTGCAACTTTTCAATTCAGATTCCTTTCAATTATAAGCTCTTTTCTCTGCGATAGTTTTGTAAAATATATATATATATATATATATATATATATATATATATATATATATTTCTTTTCCCTCCTTTCCCCTTTTTTTTTGTTCTCTTGATCACCAGATGAATTTATCTTACCATTTTTATTGTGGATTTTATTTAATTTTCGTATTTTTCATCTTTATTATTATTATTATTATTATTATTATTATTATTATTTTATTACATTCTATTTGTTGTACTGTACCTTACGTTTTCTATATTAACTATTTGTACTAACTGAGTGCTTTCATTATATTCCAATCTTTATAACTGTATTTTACTTTCTTTTTTCTATTACGGTATTATTTTCATGTTGTTTAGTGTCGATTTTGTTATGTTATTATTTTTTTGTAATATGTTAGTAGCAAGTAAAGTGATAGGGTTGGAAGTAAATCCCGAAAAGACTAAGTATATGATTATGTCTCGTGACCAGAATATTGCACGAAATGGAAATATAAAAATTGGAGATTTATCCTTCGAAGAGGTGGAAAAATTCAAATATCTTGGAGCAACAGTAACAAATATAAATGACACTCGGAAGGAAATTAAACGCAGAATAAATATGGGAAATGCATGCTATTATTCGGTTGAGAAGCTTTTGTCATCTAGTCTGCTGTCAAAAAATCTGAAAGTTAGAATTTATAAAACAGTTATATTACCGGTTGTTCTATATGGTTGTGAAACTTGGACTCTCACTTTGAGAGAGGAACAGAGATTAAGGGTGTTTGAGAATAAGGTTCTTAGGAAAATATTTGGGGCTAAGCGGGATGACGTGACAGGAGAATGGAGAAAGTTACACAACACAGAGCTGCACGCATTGTATTCTTCACCTGACATAATTAGGAACATAAAATCCAGACGTTTGAGATGGGCATGGCATGCACCACGTATGGGCGAATCCAGAAATGCATGTAGAGTGTTAGTTGGGAGGCCAGCGGGGAAAAGACCTTTGGGGAGGCCGAGACTTAGATGGGAAGATAATATTAAAATGGATTTGAGGGAGGTGGGATATGATGGTAGAGACTGGATTAATCTCGCTCATAATAGGGACCGCTGGCGGGCTTATGTGAGGGCGGCAATGAACCTCCGGGTTCCTTAAAAGCCAGTAAGTAAGTAAGTAATATGTTAGTATTCTGTTCTTTAACTTATTGTTAAATTTTAACTGCTTGTATACTTTGTGACCTGGTAGAGTATAAGAGAACGCCCTAGGGCCTTAACTCTACCAGTATAAATAAATAATTTATTATTATTATTATTATTATTATTATTATTATTATTATTATTATTATTATTATTATTATTTTGTTATTATTACTACTACTAGAAACATTTCGACCCTCCCAAATACTAACATTGTAACTCAATTTTTTATGGTTTAGAGTTGTCCTAGTTAATATGGTCTTAAATTGTTTCTTTTTCTCCCAGTGCTATCATTGTATAGCTCTAAACCTTCCCAATTGTATGTAAAATCTTATTGTTACTCTACATTTTTGTATACACTAATTTACACCATCATTTTAAAACTTCATTTTCATCTCCTGAAAAATGTAAAAAATGAGTTACAATGTTAGTACTTGGGAGGGTCGAATTTAGAAGTTATTACGTTTCCTGCCAAATTATCGCCAAAGATCTATTCTCTCGTGACAGAATCGGTCAAAACGTGATGCTGTGTTCTACTGCCGAGTGTAAGGAAGCATGAAAATCTTACCTAACTGCTCTCATACAGTTATACTGCGTTGATAAATGAAACCACTCATTTCTTCTTTGGCAGTCCTGTAGGCGTGCATTCCTTAACTTACTTTTTCTTCCGAGTGTTTTAATGTTGTCACATATTTACTGTGTGACACTGAGGCCCGCGATAGAAAACGAAAGTTGCGCTTCTTTGTCTACTGCTCCACATTCCTGGTCGGATGCCTTCATCTCGCTGATGACCTGGGCCTCAGGGAAGGTCACAGCGCCGCTCGTAGCGGTGTCTGGAGTCATTACGTCTTCCGCCGAGGTGCGCGGCGGCTGCCACTCGTGACCCATAAACATTTTATACAGAGTACAGGGGAAGTATCGTAGTAGATACTGGAGAGAGAGCATTTCGATATTATGCCACAAATACAAATATAAACATTCGTGACGCAATTTAGTACGTAGTAATCAACATGTTGTCTGTCTATCCGTCATATTGTCATGTAGGTTTTATACGTAGGCCTACTTTGTTATAGGGGAGACTCGTCTAATTTGGCAATACTTTATATTTTGACACAGTTTGTAGTTACATATACTGAAATTAAATATTCCTCCATTATGGGATGTGTTTAAACATTAAATCCCAATAAGCCTCTGAAAGAAAATTCTACACATCTAAATTACTTTACACATAACACACTAATAAATAACAAGTTACATGTTTCCAGACTTGGTACTTCATCAGGATAATTTGGCAATAGTACAGGAGTAATTTGGCAATACGATTAAAAAATAAATTTTGCAAAATAAAACAGTGGTACAAGGTTTATAAGACTTAATTTACTGGGACAAGAAATCACTAAATACCATAAACACAAAACAAAAGCAAGAAAAAAATTGAATGGATTTTTCCGACCACTCTTATTAATTATATTGAAGGGTTGTCTTCTAATTTCTGTTGCCGATAGCCCAAACCCAAGTTCTTGCATTTTGATTACATATGTCACCAGTTTTTGCTCTTTCTCAACGGTTAGAGCTAGGGGTCTTCCTTTCTTGGGAAAGACAACGTCGTCGGGTCCTGAGGATGCATACAGAAACCTCTTTAAGTTGTTAAAGGGCTCATTGTACTTTTTAGAAGCCCTATAAGTCGACCATATAACTTTCAAAACACTCCCAACTGCAGCCCGCATATCGATCATCTTTGGAATATTTTTCAGAATAATGTCCTCGTTCCCTTGGCATATCTGCAACACACCACAAACAGTGCTGCATTGAAGACTGTAAAAATCCCTCATACGTCCCTACTCTTAAATTTTACCATCGAGTACACATTCTTATTCAAAGAGAGCAGCAATATATCGCTATAAAGGAAAATGGCTAATTCACACTACCCTGGAGAAGACATTTTTTTTGCTAAGAAGAACATAAAACGAGCTAAGGCCTGATGAGTTATTAACAGAAAATATTAATTATATAAATGGGTTACCTTATAATATGGAATCTCAGCTTTTGATATATAATGCACAAACAAACGTAGGTAAACAACAACACTTTCTTCCGTCTTTGTATACACACGTCCACACAACCACCACGTCAAAAGGAAGTATTGAACACTTCTTTCTATTAGTAACAATATGTGCCACTATAATGCACGGATTCCAATGAAACGAAAACTAGAAGTACACTCAGATGTTGCACTGTATGATAGTGCCATTGAACTGCTTAAAACTCTGGAGGAAATTTGGCAATAGAAGAAATACAAGAATATTGCGAAATTTCCCATATTGCCAAATTTTCCGAGTTTCTCCTACAGAATGTAAGTTACATAACTATGCAGATCGAAGGGGACAATAGGATACATTAAAATAAATAAAGGACATATAATGTGTTCTGTAAAGAAGTGCTTGGTTATTATTACAAATTAGGTTGAAAATCTGCGTAGTTTGGCAACAGCGCGTCGCCGGCTTACCTACGATGCTAATAGCGGGAAATAACGATATGTATTAACCCTTTAATTTAACCGTGAAATTGCTGGCCGGTCAGGAATTTCTTAAGGTGTAAGAAAAGATGGATAATCGCTCGGCTACATACGGCCCAACGCACAATAGATCTTCTGCAGAAGTTCCGCTGGGAGGTGTTTCAACATTCACATAAATTCCGAATCTCGCTCTCAGCGATTACCATCTTTTCTGACACCCCGAGAAATTCCTGTCCTGTCAGCATTTTCACAGTGGCAGAGAGGTGCAGACGGCTGTCACATACACTGGTTCCGATCCCAGGCGGCAGACTTCTACGATACAGGGATTCTAAAATTGATCCCACTGTATGACAAATGTCTCAATTCCGGTGGGGAATGTGTTGACAAATAGCTCAACAATTGTTATATCTGTTACAATAAATGTTTTTATGAAATTGTGTTTTCTTTCTCTAAACGGTGTCTCATATTTACAGATACGGAATTAAAATTTAGAGCGAGTCTTGATGGGAGTCCACCTGTATGTAGGCAACAATCATACCACTGTCCACAAGACAGTAGCATACTGTATATACAGGAGTTCTTTACTGCATATGTGCAGTGTGTTGTAAGCGAAATTTACACAATAAGGGAGCTCCAAATTTTATTTCCGTATCTGTACATCCGCATAAAATTTTTACCACATGGTTGAGTAAGTACAGTAGAACCCCGATTATCCGTCACTCTATTAACTGATTGGCGGATTATCCGACTGTATTTCTCGCTCTTTTTTTCTTCAGAAATAACTTATATGAAGTACTGTTTTGCACATCATATTAGTAGGTTCTACATACGTTTTTGCTAGAGAGTGTTATTACAAGCCTTTATCGTCACACAGCATTGTCTACTGTTGGAATTGCCGTTCTATAATATAACTTGTAGGAATATATAAAAATGTCTTCCACGGATGTTAACAGAAAACGTGTTGTGCTAAGTATCGAAAAAAATGGAAATAATTGAATGGTTTGAGAAAGGGAAACTGTGGTTCATCTCGCATCAGAATACGAGACTGGCGTTACAACTGCGCGATTTAATAAAAAAAAAAAACAAGGATAAAGTATAAAAAAGTATGTAAATCTACAATATGAGACCTCTTTTACTCCTATCCTTCCTGAGACAGTCCTTACAAAGGACTTCCTTAGCCCTTAAAAACCGGTCATTGACAACCAGACTTAAATAAGTGAACTTCTGATCCACTACCTAGCAAGTTAAATATAAGACCACGGAGGAAATTACGAAATCTTTCACTGTACGGATTATCCGGTTTTTTCGATTAACCATTCAGTCCATCCCCTTCATTACCACGGAGGTTCTACTGTATTGTTAAATTGTGGATCTGCTTGTGCTGAAAATTTTAAATAGTGAATCTTGAAACAAATATGTGAAAATTGTTTAAAAAATAGATTAACTATAAAAATCATGCTCCTTTCTAATCAATATTAAAAAATATATATTGATAAAATCAGTGTCTTTAATAGGGATGAATAAATATTCTGTAAAAGAAATTAATTTTTTAAAATCAATAGCTTCTCAGGTAAAAGGGTATTCGGATGGCTTTTCAACATTGATAAGATACGGCTTTAACCCCTTAAAACCTGCATTTATATTAAAAACAATTGAAAAAAACTGGTCACATAATCATTCTGCGGATCCAAAATTCCCAAATCAAGTCTTCACAGAAAATCAAAATTTGGGGATAATTTTGACCTCTGGGGGCCCCAAAATTTTAAATTTTATTTTTAATTCGGGTACAGAAATGTTTCAAAACTAATATTCTCCATTCCTATTACATTGATTTTTTTCAAAATATTTAAAAGTATCGAAGGCATTCCAAAAAAGAAAAAAAAAACAATATAGGCCTACACTATAATCTATATCAGGACTGAAGGGGTTAAAATATCCCCTTGGTACCGCGAACCTTCGATATAATGGAAAGTATAGTAATCTGTAACCACTGGACTACCAGTAACCATTGCTGGATACATAGCATACAATAAACTAAGGTAATATTCATAAGTGGCTAGATGGTAGGCTCCTCCATAATCCGCTGCAGCCTCCACAAGAAGAGAGAGCAGTGGCTGAGCTAGGCCGAACAAAGGTCAGTCTAAATTACAGCCAGAGCTCCTCCTCTTTTGTGCTGCATTTTGTGTACAAGGCGAGAATTAACAGCAACAGCTCAGCGGTCGTTAAGTTAAGAATGCAGTGGGGGCTTCAGAATTTCATCCAGTCGCCCTTCGAACAGGAAAAATCTATAGGTCATTGTTCGTCCACGCCTGTTGTGCCATGTGATGTAGGTTCTATTATTACGCTCTGCGGGATTTTCCGCGCTTTTTATTGTCTTTACGGTTATAAAATGCTTTATTAAATTGAAGACTGGACATAAAAAGGTTGTAAATGCCAGAGAGACAAACCGTAGAAAGCAGAGCTTTCTTGTGCTGTTAGTAATGTAGTACGTTTTGCACATCTATGGGAGAAGCTAGGGTCTAACATTGGGACTTATCATTTCTCTTAGTGGATTGAGCTTTTTTCCTTTTTTTTTTAAATTAATTTTCAACAATATTGGCACTTACAGCCTTTTTTATGTCCATTCTTCAATTGCATAATAATCTTTAATCAGATAACTACTCGAAACTTGCTCCAGGGCAACTTGTCTTTGCAATTAATTGGTTCGAATGCTTCGGTTTTCTTGAGTATATGAAAGGTGTTTTCCTCTGATAGACAGTGATACATGTTCGATAAAATCAAACAATGAAGTGATAGATAAAATGGGCTTACTCACCCGAATTGAATTCTGTGGTTGTAATCTCTCTTCTCTTCTCTTCTCTTCTCTTCTCTTCTCTTCTCTTCTCTTCTCTTCTCTTCTCTTCTCTTCTCTTCTCTTCTCTTCTCTTCTCTTCTCTTCTCTTCTCTCTGTTACCTTCTTATTTGCTTACTCTTTTCTCTTCTCTCCTTTTCATTATTTATCCTCTTCTCTTCTCTTCTCTTCTCTTCTCTTCTCTTCTCTTCTCTTCTCTTCTCTTCTCTTCTCTTCTCTTCTCTTCTCTTCTCTTCTCTTCTCTTCTCTTCTCTTCTCTTCTCCCTGTTACCTTCTTATTTGCTTACTCTCTTCTCTTCTCTTCTCTTCTCTTCTCTTCTCTTCTCTTCTCTTCTCTTCTCTTCTCTTCTCTTCTCTTCTCTTCTCTTCTCTTCTCTTCTCTTCTCCATATGGCTTTCTCTCTTTATCTGTTACCGATTTTTTGGTTAGGTTGACATGACTCACGTTATACAAGTCCAACCATGAGCAAATTAAAGACGAATTCTAACAAAGTTTGAAAAGAGTAAAAGTGTTCTGTATGATTCGAATTCACTAGAAAAATGTAATTGGTCAATATACAGAAGTGTTAAATAGGACGAAGGTAAAAGTAAGCCGAATATACCGTAAGGTCCCTCGTGAGAGGATCAAATGCTAATGGTAGGTGTTCAGGGGGAGTATTTCTTTCGAACCAGACGGAGCTGCAGACATTCCAGTAGACCCGATCCTAGCATTAGCTCCAGGCAACGGGTTTATTATAGTGCTCATCTCTTATCGTTCCCTTCAAATCTCTAACTTCTGAAACTGTCTGCTCCAGTCAAGGACAAGGCATGGTTGCTTAATAGTATGGTTATAGTTCCATACGCCGCTCTTTTTGCTGAAGATGTTGGAGGGTACTGGGGTTTTTCTAAATATTCTCAGTTATTAATTATGAGATTAAGCCCAATTTGCGGATTTAGCTCTTAATGAATTATTGTTTATAAGCTTTATTTTTTGACGAATAAGGACATTAGATTGTATCTTCCATTTTACTTTTATGTACCGATCATCTCTCACTCGAGAAGATGACATCTGTCTTCAGAGAATCACTATTGTTTTTTAATATAATTAAAATTGATATTAATTAATAAATTAAAACAAGATCATTAAGAATTACTATATTAATAAATTAAAACAAGTTCATTAAGATTATTATATTAATAAATTAAAACAAGATCATTAAGAATTATTATATTAATAAATTAAAACAAGATAATTAAGACTTTGTCAAAAAAGAGTTCACCTCCAATGCCAAACTACTATAAACAATGTGTACAAACGTGTTCATTAAGTTCTGATAAATAATTTATCAGAAAATGATGGCAGTCGAAAAAAAAAATAATTTTCACTCCAGTGAATTCCCAACAGGAAATAATTCTAGTTGCTTATTGTGGGTATCAATCAACTCATTAGAGCCTGTTTTACGTTTGGTACAAATGTATTTTAATAATAATAATAATAATAATAATAATAATAATAATAATAAGTAACAAATGTATTTTGTCTATCTGCTATAGCTCTGGAGAAAATTCAATTCCTTTTGAGGTAAAGTAAATCATACGGAACAACTGGCAGTCTCTGCCAAGTGGCCTTAAAAATTGTGATGATCTCGAAATCTTTTGTACGGTACCAGTAATGATTATTATTTTTTTTTCTTGCATAAGATGGAGAGAGAATGAAACGTGTTGGGCAGTATGTTCCTATAACCCAGACGTGCTCACGGCGGGAATATTACCCACTTGGCGCCCGGTGCAGGAGACGAACGTGCGCAGGAAACCTGTTGTACATGTAAACAGACAATGTCGCGCATTCAGACCTGTCATAACCAAGCAGTAATGTCGCTGGCGATTTGTAACATGGATAGATGTACTGATACAGTATTTATTTATTTATTTATTTATTTATTTATTTGTTTGTTTGCTTTGTTTGTTTGTTTGTTTGTTTGTTTGTTTGTTTGTTTGTTTGTTTGTTTGTTTGTTTGTTTGTTTGTTTGTTTGTTTGTTTGTTTGTTCGTTCGTTCGTTCATTTAACCTGTAAGGCCATCAGGCCTTCTCTTCTCCTCTACCAGGATATTACAACCACAATATCAAGAATACAATTAAAATTAATTTTAAATTTACAATTACAATAAAATCAAAGTAGGCCTACTAAAACATTACTTGATTAATAAAGACTGGACAATTTATTACAGAAGTTAAGAATAAAGAAAGAATTAGTTACCGAAGTAAAAATTAAACGTAGAATAATTATATAGGAATGAAATTACTGGCGATTGAAGTATTTTATGCTACAATACGAGAGCTATTTACAAAGAAAAGAGAACAAGACCGGCACTACATTTAAAGTGATTTTTTTTTTTTTAAATTGGCCAACGTGTCAAACGCTTAGAATTTGAACACACTGTTACAGGGAAAAAATATGTTGAGCCACATTACAACACCAGGCATGCTCAAATATATAATGATACTATTGGAGATGAGCGTATGCAAGTAATAGAAAATTTAAAACAATCCGTCTTCAATGAGGTCAGTTGTTGCAGGAATGTACAATATTGTTCCAGACATTTCCCTACTTATTGCAAAACACAGAAGAAAAAACACATACAAGAAAATACATAGAGCAAAATCCTAATGATAACATTTCGCTGTGTACATAATGAAAATATATTGTAAAACAACTCTCTAATTTGAAAGTATAAATGGAAATGAAGTAATTAAATATTATTGTCAAAAATCATAAAAGAAATTGTATAAAACAAAACATTTTATTGTGTTGATGGCGTAAATATATTATAAATGCAACTATCTAATTTGAATGGACATATTGAAATAAATGATACTAATCTTGTATATCCCACTAGGTCAATGATTCTTAACCTTTTGTGAGTCCAGGGCCCCTTCTAAAATCCGTTGAAAGATATGGACCCTCTCCCTAGAAAAATGTAAAAAAGTGACAACCATTTTTAGATTCACTTCTGCTTTTTACGTTGAAATAATATAGTGAATATTCATGTAAGTTTTATGTGACTTCCACGGATCCCTTGAAGCACATCGATGACTCCCCAAAGGTCTATGAACCTCGTGTTAAGAACCACTGCATTATAAGATTAGTGACTGAGTGGCCGCCACTGAACCCCTCTCGCCTCATATTAAGAGCAACAACTGCCCAGTACTCGCCCACCTAGTCCAGGGTACGCCCGATTCCTGCCAGACTGACCGTCTATGCCATAACCTTATGTTTGGAGAATTTAATTATTGCATGCAAAATTATTTCTACTTTTCGTTGCAAATTGTAATTGGAGTCCGTATGAGTCACCACACCAAGCTAAATCAATTAATCTATTTTTTTTTCAAATTTATTTACAATTTACATTTGAATTGAATACATATGAATAGATACCCGAAATGAGCATAATGCTCGTGCTCGGGTACAGTCCAGTAGTCTACATAAATTTTACAGGGTTCAAATAATAATGCTGATGATATAAAGAATAGTAACAATAATAATAATAATAATAATAATAATAATAATAATAATAATATAATAATCGTGACAGAAATGATACAAAGATTGTAATACAAAATAATTCATTAATAATAATAATAGTAATAATAATAATAATAATAATAGTGATAAAACAAAAATATTTACAATAATAAAATAAATACTAAGACGGATAAAATAAAATATAAAACCACTAGCGAGAGTTAACACAACTTAAATAAGCATATAGCCTAATAACCGGAAAAAATGCCAAACTCGAAAATCAACAGAAAAGTTCATTGTATCGCAGACGACAGCAACCGCCGTATTGACATTGTGTTGTGCATTAATGGTAGTAGTGGGGAGCTGAAAGTCTACGTAACTGCCGTTCTCTTCGAATCTTCTCGTAAAATCATGGGAAGTTAATGCTGAAAAAACAAAATGTCTACGAGTCAAACTGTTCATTATTACCAGGATAAATACAAATAATACTGAAATATATTAATCGAGTTTCAGTTATAGATCTCTCTTTTTGTGCAAGAGGTATCATATCAAAATATTTTATGAATGGCGGGGAAAATTTAAATTTCAATAACTTTCTAGTGACAAGATATAGTGACAAGTACAATCAAGTGTATCTGTGGCGATGCTAAGGAATCATTTATTGGAGATATCAGAGGTATCCTTGAAATAAAGCGTAATTTTTACAGGATTAGATCCCTCATCAAACACATATTTTACGCATGAGTGAATTGCTTTTGAATGCCTATTTAATATAAAAACTAATTTTGAGAATGATTGCAAGATATGTACTGCAATGTTATATACATTTAAGAAAATGTAAATACACGTACAATGTATTATTACCTTTGCGATTATATGTAATACAGTCCTGTGTACATATCAAATTATTTTATTTATATATGCCTTTCGAAAAATAGTTCAAGAAAATAACTGTGGAAAGATATCATTCGCAGCATTACAAAGGAACTGAAATGTAGTAAAAACGTAAAATGGGGGTATACGTCAACTTTTTGGCACTCATTTTTTTTAATCTATGTTATCTGACGTCGGTGGAATTGGTAATCGCAAGACATTGTGGCTACATGAGACTGAGGATTCGCCAAGAGATTATCTGACATTTACTTTACAGTTGGAAAAAATTGAAAAAATCCCCTAGCGAGATGCGAACCCACGAGTGCAGCATCGAATCACGAGGCCGTGTAACTAAGCAATGGATTCTATCGCTGTTACAAGATACGGTCAGGTATTCATTCAGGTTTAATTTGTGTTCGCTGGCTAAATATTCTCTTGCTGGAAAATAGTATCATAGAAAAGAAATTTTATTCTCTTGAAGATATATTTTTAACATGTTTATGTCTCTTCTAGAACACATTTACTTCAGCAGTAAGAATATGTTAACCTCCGTTAACTAAACATAAAAGTAACATCAGGTTGTATTTTACGATACCTATTGATGGCCTTTGTTAATGTCATGAAATGCCATTGTTGTAATTCTTCATAACATTATCTTTAAAGACTCTTTCAGCTAACCTTTCTCGATAATCGAAGCTGTGCCCAAGGTCGATTGTATGTGATTATAAAAACACCAACACTCTAGACAATCTAAAAGTTTCTCCTGTCACTTTCTACTTGGTGATATATGAAAACCTGACTCAAGAATCATCAGCTACGTAGCTTTATTTTAACAGCGTTACAACTAAGCTTTAATTCATAATGTTTTATGTGCTAATAAGTAAGTTCATCATACGAAGTTATTAAATTAGCTAGGTGCTGGACATACTACATGTTTCCAGCGTTGCTAAGATCAGGGATTATGCTCAGACCACCCAACATTTAAATGATACGTCGGTGTTGTAGTTAATAGGTTCGTAACCTGAACAAGCTACTGCTTCAGGCTAATTTGCAGTATGTTACACTAACCGGATGAGTTCAGAGACGTTCGTGTTTTCTTCTGTAGTTGATTGGTCCGCTAAGATCCCCAGCAAAAGTCCACTGTCTTGGATTCTGCCAGTTTAGCTAGTGAAGAATTCCTATATTATGCACGGAGATATATAATATCATGGAATTTGCTGAAATGCGGCGATACATAGCATGAAAGGTCTAAGGTCCAGTTGTACGAACACGGAATAAAGTCCTGTTAAAATTAATTCCGTGGTTATACGAGAAATGTGTTGTACGAGCTTGGAATAGTGCATTATTCGGAGGATAACTTCCGAGTCAGCTATTCCATGCTTTGAGTAGTTGTTAAATTTATATCTAGAGAATAAAATATGAAATGGCAGCAGCATTAGACATGAATCTCTGGTAGTGATGATGAATTACATGTAATGTATTTTTGAGAGTGCGGAAACCAAGAAAATAAGGCACAGACTTTATCTATTAAACGAGTGTAACAATGAAGAATTTCTGGCAAAGATTCAGTCTAAAAATGGACAGTGCTTAAAACATGCTGGGATTGATTAATGGTTATTGGAACATATAACACACAGGTAAAAATAGTTCACAATTACATCATTATGAAGAAATTGTAATTTTTGTAATAATTAAAATTAAATCTAAGCAAATTCATAGCACAATATTATATCAGTATTACGTTTTGCATTATTCTATTATTTGTTTAAAAGTTATGGCATCAGTTTTTGCTTTCTAGCACGTTCTTATAGTCATTCACTATCACAACTAGCTTAAGTGTAATCTTCTATCTAATCATTTTGACTTCTAATTTATTTTGATTTACTCATTTCTTTATAACAAAATCTTTACACAAAATAATGATCTTCATCTTACGATGTTTGGATGACGTATATACGTCCGTTGATGTGACATATTAATTAATTAAATACTATTATAGTCATCCAAACATCGTAAGATGAAGATTACATTTGTAAAGTTTCTTCACACCCATAAGCAGTGCTGACTAGATCAGACGATATGGACAGTACTCTATAACAGAGTCGCCAGTATGAAAGGATAATTCCGAGCCTCTGGCGTGAGACGAACTCGGTAGCTCAGTGGTAGAGCGCCTGACCGGAGAGTAGGAAGTCGCAGGTTCGATTCCCGCTCGAGGTTGTGAAATTTTTCTTTCATACCATGGCATAATTGTGACTATAATAGTATTTAATTAAAAAATAATGACGTGTTCAGAAAATAAATTTCAACAATTACTGGTATTCTGAATGTACTTTATAAACAAAACACCATCTAAAATATTGCCAACCTCTGTTCCAATTCGGCTAACTATGGAATAGATAACCTTGGAATAAACTAACGTCATACAACACGATACTCTATTTATTCTATAGTTAGGCTATTCCATGAATAGCTATTCCAAGATTTATTCTGTGGTCATACAACTGGGCCTAAACCATCTAAGTTAAGTGACATATTGTTTTTGTCATCCAGTCTGCTGTCAAAAAAGTTGAAAGTTAGAATTTATAAAACAGTTATATTACCTGTTGTTCTGTATGGTTGTGAAACTTGGACTCACTTTGAGAGAGGAAAATAAGCTAAGTGTGTTTGAGAATAAGGTGCTTAGGAAAATATTTGGAGCTAAAAGAGATGAAGTTACAGGAGAATGGACAAAGTTACACAACGCAGAACTGCACGCATTGTATTTTTCACAGGAGAATAATTTTAAATGAATTTGGGGGAGGTGGGATATGATGGTAGGACTGGATTAATCTTGCTTAGGATAGGGACTGATGGCGGACTTATGTGAGGGCGGCAATGAACCTTTTGGGTTCTCTAAAAGCCATTTCCGTGCACCCTGTGTTCATAATCAGTATCATTGAATCAGTTTATCAGATAATGAAGTCTAATAATAATAATAATAATAATAATAATAATAATAATAATAATAATAATAATAACAAATTATTCATATTTTATTATTATTGACATAAAAATATCTTTTTCCAGTCTCCGGATGCATTAAAAATGGCAACATGCACGGCTGTGAACTCGATCCATTCTTAGTATAGATTTGGTTTTACCCGTAAAAACTTAATTTTTTTAAACTTGAAAATATTTACCAATAATACCATTGTTAGTCTTTAATTTTTCATTGTTATTGTTCTGTTATTTTTACGTTAATTATATTTAAATTTTAGCCATTTAATGTTTAGATTAATTTTGTATAGGCTTGCTTGTATAAAATTAGTCAATATTATCATTGCAAATTGTTATTGTTCTCGTTTTACTGTTGTATCATTATTATATCCATGTACTAGCCTATGTTTGGCTAACTGCTATTGGCTAACACTAATATAAATAAATAAATAAATAAAAAAAATAAATAAATAAATAAATAAAGTAAGCAAATAAGTACATGAATAAATAAATAAATGAAGTAAGCAAATAAGTAGGCCTACATGAATAAATAAATAAATGAAGTAAGCAAATAAGTAGGCCTACATGAATAAATAAATAAATGAAGTAAGCAAATAAGTAGGCCTACATGAATAAATAAATAAATGAAGTAAGCAAATAAGTAGGCCTACATGAATAAATAAATAAATGAAGTAAGCAAATAAGTAGGCCTACATGAATAAATAAATAAATGAAGTAAGCAAATAAGTAGGCCTACATGAATAAATAAATAAATGAAGTAAGCAAATAAGTAGGCCTACATGAATAAATAAATAAATGAAGTAAGCAAATAAGTAGGCCTACATGAATAAATAAATAAATGAAGTAAGCAAATAAGTAGGCCTACATGAATAAATAAATAAATGAAGTAAGCAAATAAGTAGGCCTACATGAATAAATAAATAAATGAAGTAAGCAAATAAGTAGGCCTACATGAATAAATAAATAAATGAAGTAAGCAAATAAGTACATGAATAAATAAATAAATGAAGTAAGCAAATAAGTACATGAATAAATAAATAAATGAAGTAAGCAAATAAGTAGGCCTACATGAATAAATAAATAAATGAAGTAAGCAAATAAGTACATGAATAAATAAATAAATGAAGTAAGCAAATAAGTACATGAATAAATAAATAAATGAAGTAAGCAAATAAATAAATAAAGCAAATAAATAATTAAAGCAAATAAATAAATGAAGCAAGCAAATAAATAAAGTAAGCAAATAAATAAATAAATAAATAAATACATGAAGTAAGCAAATAAATCAATAAAGCAAATAAATAAATGAAGTAAGCAAATAAATAAAGTAAGCAAATAAATAAATAAATAAATAAATAAAGTAAGCAAATAAATAAATAAAGCAAATAAATAAATACATGAAGTAAGCAAATAAATCAATAAAGCAAATAAATAAATGAAGTAAGCAAATAAATAAAGTAAGCAAATAAATAAATAAATAAATAAATAAAGTAAACAAATAAATAAATAAAGCAAATAAATAAATACATGAAGTAAGCAAATAAATAAATAAATAAATAAATAAATAAATAAATAAATAAATAAATAAATAAATAAATAAATAAATAAATAAAGTAAGCAAATAAATAAATAAAGCAAATAAATAAATACATGAAGTAAGCAAATAAATCAATAAAGCAAATAAATAAATGAAGTAAGCAAATAAATAAATAAACAAGTAAATAAGTAAGTAAATGAATAAATAAATGAATAAATAAATAAATAAGTAAATAAGCAAATAGATAAGTAGATAAGTAAATAAGTAAACAAATAAATAAGTAAGTGAATAAGTGAATAAATAAGTAAGTAAATAAGTAAGATAGATAGATAAAGATAGATAAACTTTGTCAGAGGCATAAATATGCATAGACATTGTCAATAAAATATATTAATACATTAAAATTACAATAAGTCAAATATAAAATACATTAGGCAAGAGTTCAAAGGCCCACATGTGCATCCGCTAGACTATAAGGGCACAAATATATTATTTTTCTTATATGTTTTCTGAATTTAAGAGTATTATTTCTATATTTAATATCATCAGGCAAGCTGTTGTAAATTTTAATACCAGAAACCATGTAAGTTCTGCTAATATTTGTACCGGAATACTTAAACTATTTTATTGCTAGTGTTAAGTATGTAAATAAGTAGAATAAGTAAGTAAATAAGTGAATAAGATCGGAGGTCTGACCACTAAGCTACTGCAGGGGTGTAGCTATCTAAACTCTAACAATAATTCGAGAATATTTAAAGTTCTCTGAACCAAAATTCTGGAAAGATCTGATGGAGTATACTGAAAATTGGTTTTAACTATTTTGTTCTCGATTATTTATTCCATAATAAACTGAATAAACAGGGTAAAATGAAACAACATAAGCTTATGATACCAATAACGTTTGGTTCAGAATAATGATTTATTTCTTCGCAGTATCTCATACCCATTAAGGGACAATATTTCTTGCAATTGATAAATTTCCGCATTAGCATTCACGGTGTTAAATGTTTGTGTAGGTTGTGTCATTTTTCATATGTTTTTGGTCCCTAGAATAGGGGTAGCTCGCCTGGATTGGCTCACCAAGCGACTACACTTGAGCCATCCCTGTCGAGGGGGTTCTAACCCCATCACAGGAGGCCTGTACCCAACATGGGACATCATGGCTAACATTCATTCATTCATTCATTCATTCATTCATTCATTCATTCATTCATTCATTCATTCATTCATTCATTCATTCAGAATAGGGGTAGAGCAGGCGGAGAACTGTTGTAATTGTAGAAGAAAGCAAGGGATTCTTGAGACTGCTAACTTAACATTAATATCGTGTTTATTTTAATTGATACAGTATCTTGTATAATAAGGAAGTTTGTGTTATTTAGTTTCAAACAGTATCTTTCAGCAACGAGAACAAAATTTGATAAACCGTTTAAAATTTCGGAAAATTTGCTCTATTTTGAGAGTTACTCTATAGAAAAACTTGACTGAGTATCCGTTAGTTGAATCACGTGTAGAAAGTCTTGCAAGGTTAGGTTGTCGATGCGCTTTGTTGTAGCTCATTTGTTCCATCACGACCTCCTCTGATCAGCTTACGAACGGTGGACAGTGTGAAACCGAGGGTGAAAGCGACGTAGAGAAAATGGGTGCCGTAACTTATGGTTATGGCTCAGCCTCTGCTGGGACATTTGCATTCGGTTCTCATTTCTCTAATCCGTCTGTAGCATCTTCCTCGTCATCATACACATCGCTGTCATTATAAGGAAAACTCTCCCTTCGAGAGAGATTCTGGCGCTGTTCTGTTATGTAAGTCACTCTACACGCCCGACACTGCCCTGAGGCGTGTTTCACTCAGGTGCACCCATCTTCCATGGCTTCATTTATCCTGCGGTTAGAACAGAAAGTGCGCTGAAGCACTAAGACACAGTAAACGCTCATTATTATTTTGTTTCAATTGAAGCATCAGTTTGTTATATTCAATACTAGTCTCTAGTGTTCTATTTTGTTGTACAGGGACATCATTTTATTTTTACTTCAATTTTTATTGTACCTGAGTTTTTGAATGTACTTCACTCCCACCCCTTCTACTAATGAAGTCCAACTGTCCTGCACACAAAACCAAGACCGCAGTGAGTTAGTGAGTATAGTATGTTTCAGAAATATGTTCGCGTTTTCCAGTGACGAAAGAGGTTTCAATATTGAATCATATTTTCGCACAGGTACTGTCGTCCGTTTGTCTACGTCGCATCCCGATTTCCCTCACTTGCTTCTGCTCGCCCCTCTCTAAGGGCTAGTGGCTGGGCTGTCTTAGATCTTTTCTGAAAACAGTAATTTCTGTTAGGAATTGGACGTCTACTTAATATTATACAACTGTTTAAAATAACTTAAATAAGAGGGCCTTGTTGAGTAATTAACTGTGACGTGATTTTCCCTCTTTCTACGATCCTGCGACATAACCACTTGGAGGACAGTAGATAGCATATCTAAATAATTTTATCTGTGCGGTTCGGGCAGAAGTGAAGATTGAATTTACAGTACGTAAGGTACTCTTTTATAGAGTAGGTAAAGAATTATTTCAACATGAGTTACTAGTACGGAGAACGAAACATGTAATAATTGGAATTAGATACAATAGTCTATCGTGCGATAATATGCACAAACGAACTGAAGCCTGTATCGAAATGAACGGCCACCATTTTCAAAAATGTGTTTAAATATCCATATTAAGATTATTTTTCAATTTAACTTCATTCTCTATATTGTAGCTAATGTGCTGTAGACAGTATAATATACACTGCATGATGAATACATTCGCATGGATAGCTCAGTTCGTGAGTAAAAACACTTATTGTTAATACAGTACTGTATTTTGATTAAACAAAACCTAATGAAAATTATCGAACTCAAAATTGCGATATTTCCTAGTTTACATAAATGGATGAACTAATTTTCTTCCCTCCTGTAACTAGCAAAGTGATTTGTTTGTATTTTACGCCAGTATCATCGAACTCCAGTCGTGGAAGGGGGTAACAAACGGTGTTTCCGGTTCTCGATCCGTTAATTCAAAGGTTAGCCAGGTTAATATTAAAAATGTTAGTAAAAATAAAATGATGTCCTTGTATTATATCCTGTATTCTCGTATTCTGATCTATTCACTTCAATTTAATGTTACTTTGTACCAGAGGTGATTAACTCTAATGATGCAAGATATACAGAAGGATCCATATTTATATCCAACATTTCATCCATTTATTACACATAAATGACATTACATGAGAGGATCAAATTATAATGAAACAGTAGTACAGTCATTAGGATTACTTAAAATTCAACGTAAGCATTTGCTGCACATTTTTCCAGACGTGGCTGAACGTTCCGTACTGCCGTCACGAACATATCATTTGGCTCCCCATCACACTCCTCTCGAATTACCGCTTCTAAAGTAATCAAATCCCGAGGTTTCCTGGCGTACACCTTTTGTTTAAGGTATCCCCACAGAAAAAAGTCAAAGAGTGTTAAATCTGGGCTTCTTGCAGGTCACTCGCCATTCCCACAGAGCCTTATGATTAGTCCAGGAAACGCATTGTTAACCCATCCCCTTGTTATCAATGCAGTTCACCCTCATGCATGAAGTGCACAACGTCAGCGTCACTCCAGTTCCATTCGAGCAGCAATTTTGGTACGATCATACACAGTCTTGTCGCCATGGTTATTCCTTCGAGATTTATATCTTTATATAAAACATTTTCCAGTAAATTTTCTGATTGAGTGGACATGTTTCGGACCGCACTGAGAATAAAATTAAATTAAATCTTCGTATTTACTTCAAATGGTATGGAATATAGTATATTTTAGGGGTGGAATGGGCCACTTAATCTGATTGTTTACGCTACTACAATGAAATAAAAAGTTGGATATTAATATGGGTCGCCCTGTATATATCATCATGTAAGTTTCGGTCCACTACTACATGTCTGACCGTAAAACGAGCGGTCCGGGTTCAAATTCTGGTTGGGATAAGTTACCTGGTTGAGGTTTATTCCGGGGTTTTCCCTCAACCCATTGAGAGCAAATGCTGAGTAACTTTCTGCGCTGGAATCCTGGATTCATTTCGCTGACATTATCACCTTTATCTCATTCGGACGCTAGATAGCCATAGTAATTGATAAAGAGTCGTAAAATAACCAATTAAAAATGTAAGTTTCGTCAGTTGACCACATTGGGGCCGGAGAGTTGCTAGCTGTGTCCCGATAGAAATGATGGAAAGAAAACTGGTTATAAGTATTGCCAATCTGAACATTTTAAATGTAAATAATGACTACCCATTATTTACAGAATTTGCCAGTTTTATAACATTGGTATCATACGTGATTTAGGATTTTAGTCGTAGACAAAGTAGCTATATTAGCCACTTTTGTTCAGCTGGTTAGTGATTAGATCTGAACAGATCAGGTAACAGAGGAAATAAGTTGTCAATGGTTCTTAGTTTAATGTTCAACCATTATATTCAAAATATAATGTGCATATTATGCATATGATAAACCGAAATCCGAATATGGTATGCATATTGTGGTTAGACATTTCATTTCAACTGAAAAATCATTGCGCGCTCTACCTGTGGAGAGTAATACGAAAATAATAGGAATAATAATAGTAATAATAATAATAATAATAATAATAATAATAATAATAATAATAATGTTGGTATAATGGATGCCTGTAAAGCCGATCGGGCTATGTAACATGAAATGTAGTTTCGATTTTTTCCACTAGTGGCAATAATAACATTATCTTACAATTTCAATAGTCTGTCGATCGTATACATTGAGTTGGAGGTCTTCTAATTATTTTATCTCTCTTGTAATTTAGTACATTTTATGTCTATTGCAACAACTGTTGCAACTTCTCAGTATGGTTTAGACAGTGTTTGAAGAAAACTTTAAAAAAATTCGCTACCAGCCTTTTGTTTTGTTAGTAGGATGTACACAGAGAGTCGGATTATTATTATTATTATTTTTTTTTCCTGTTGATTTTCGTGACTCGTTGAATTTTATTGCCTCTACAAACTACTCGGGTGATGCTATGTAAAAGCAGCGAAAATATTTTCCTTACTAATTGTTTTCAATGCCGTAATACATCACAGGTACTCAAATTTAATATAAAGCCATGTACAGGTAACTATGCTACAGTGTCCTTCACATTTATGATTGCTGTCCAATGCAACAATTTGAACTTTCTACTAGTTTGATTAGTGAAATGTATGTATCCTGTTACCAACAAAAACACGCTAGTTTTCAGACAGTCTTATATAGTACGAGTACTATTTAATTAATTCAACGAAGTGGAATTCGATTCTCGGCAGGGAAGAGGAGGATAAATCTCTGCTTCTTTAGAAAATGGCCCTTGACTTACACGAAGAAGTTAACGCAATGCCCATCACATTATCGTGGAGTCATGTTATCTGCTGCTGGTTCAGAATCCTTACGGAATTGTAACCGGATTGGAAGATAATTAATTTTGTTAGACTACATTCAGAAAATAGATTTTGAGACATTGACGTAAATACATGTTACAAACAATTTCATTGCTATAAAATTTTGACTACATATTTGTATTCAGCACGATAAGTCTCCAACTACTGGGCAGCGTTACATTAGAATCGCAAATAAATTTTGAACAAATAAACATAGCGAAACATTAGGAAGTATACGACTTTGTAGACAAAGACGTTTCGTGACCGTAAGCATGTGCATGAAACTGGTGAGCCAAACATGCCTCGTAAACTGCTTTCAGACGACCATTTTATGCGCATAAGTCCGTGAGATCTGAACTGATTTGGAAGATTAGATGTCGTTCGATCGAGCGCGACGAGATGGACTAAATAAACGCTAAAATAGAATGGAATAAATTGGACCCTCTACGTACAAGAAAAATAATCGTGAAAATTTGTGAAATTTCAAAATGCCTCTAACAGTAAGAATGCCTCAGAGAATATCAAAAAGTGGAGACGAGCATTACAGAACAAAACAGCATCCCAAGACGAATAAAACAAACCAAAACCAACGCTGTGGAGTACAAAAAAGCATGAGAGAGCGGCGGCGCATGTGAATTCCGCATACTGTGTGACTGTAGAACGGTGAGACGTGTCACCGCAGCCGTCTATACCGGCTCATACCGTGAATGCGGGTACTTTTAGGCTTCAAACATACTCTTTATTCTGTAAACCATTCATTCATTCTTCTTTCTTTATTTTATTCTTTCTCTCTTTATTTCATTATTTATTTATTTATTTATTTATTTATTTATTCATTCTTTCACTCTTTCTTTATTTATTTCATTCTTTCTTTTATTCTGCCTTTTTTATTTAATGGGTGTCTTATTTGTGTAAAGAGTATTCTTTTTCTTTAATTTTATATTTAATTATTTTTTCTTTATTTCTTTCTTTCATTCACTGTTTCTCTCTTTATTTTATTCATTCTTTCATATTTCTATCTTTCATTCTCTCTTTCTTTCTTTTATTGTCTTTTTTCTTTCTTTCTTTCTTTCTTTCTTTCTTTCTTTCTTTCTTTCTTTCTTCCATTTTATATTTCATTTTTTCTTTCTTTCATCCTTTCTTCATTTCATTCTTTATTTATTTATTTCATTTTTTCTTTATTTGTCTGTTTTTTCTATATTTCATTATTTATTTATTTATTTATTTCCCCCTTTTCTTTCATTCATTCATTCTTTATTTATTTCATTATTTATTTATTTATTTCACACTTTCTTTCATTCATTCATTCTTTATTTCATACATTATTTATTTATTTATTTATTTATTTATTTATTTATTTATTTACTTATTCGTTTCATTCTTCCATTACTAATTTTATTCTCTCTTTCTTTCTTTCTTTCTTTCTTTCTTTCTTTCTTTCTTTCTTTCTTTCTTTCTTTCACTAAACAAAAAAAGTTCAAATTATTTATTTCGCCTATTTTTTCTAGAATCGCTCTCGCTGACAAACGTCGCTCTACGTCCATAACCTCCCGAGTTCTGAGAGTATAGTATACTTTATCATACTTCATACATGATTATGATATAAGATGTAGGCCTAGCTATGTGCAGAGACCCGAAGTATAGTAGGCTATAATATAGGCCTACCTACATTTGTCCTCTAACTGTAATCTGCAGCATTTTTTAGTATTTTGCCTCATGTCAGTGACTTTTTTTTCTGAAGTGTATAATTATATTGAACTTTAAAAATAAAACAACAAATGTCTCAGAACTCAGGATGGTAAACTCTCCGTCTCACTTCAATAGTATGCACTGAGATCTTTTAAGTCGGTTATTTGACGAAGTTGTATCAACTACTAGATTACTTAGCATCGATGGAATTGGTGATAAGGAGACGGTATTTGGTTAGATGAGGCCGAGGACTCGCTGTGTGATTATCTGACATTTGCATTACAGTAAAGGAAAATCTCGGAAATAAGCGAAGCAGAAAATCAAACTCAAGTGGGAACCGAACCCAAGTCCGAGCGCAGTCCGGGATCAGCAGGCAGGCTTACACGGCCTACTGCCTGAGCTACATCGGTGGGAAAATTGAGGCAAGCTATGGAATGGAGCTCGGAATGAAAGATGTTGATTCCTAACATGTGAAAACGGGAGAAAGCCGAAAAAACCTCAATTACAACCATGTCTTCCACAAGTGTCCATCCTGAACTTCCAAATGTAAAACCCAGGTCTGACAGAAATCGAACTCAGATCCTCTTCGTGACAGGCTGATGATTCAGAATCTAGACCACTTAGCCAGCGTAGGAACTTGAGTATCCTTTTCTTTTAATATATGTTTAGATGGAAATTCGCAATATTCCTTGATATGTACCCACAAGAAATGTTATTTTTAGGTATTATCCTTTCCATGTTACGCAATTAAACGAATTGGTTTTTTCCTAAAGAACTTGCCAAGATGGTACAATCGTAAAATAGCAACGAATTGTATTTTTCTGTCGGTTACGCAGCAAAAAATTGCTGTTTGTTTACATAAACTACGTATGAGAGATGCGGAATTAAGAATTACTTCTGCATTTCGTGAATTTGCAAGCCAGGAAGGTCTACTGCATTCCTGCCTTCCATAAATGAAAATATTTAGTATGTCCATAAATCAACTGAAATATATTCTTCGCTGCTGTATCCGCTTGCGGACGTTTATCTTAATGAAGTTATTATATTTGGCCAAGCAGTAAATACATCCCGACAGCTGGGAATTGTCACCTGTTTGACTCACTCACAAAATGATGGATGGAAAAATTGTTATTAATGTCATGATCGTGTTTTGCAATAGTCCAGCTTCTCATGCTATTCGTTACTTCTGTTAACAAGCCTTTCATTTCGGTTTAGAAGACTTACCTAATACAGCAATTCCATACAAGGATAGAGGAGAGTACATAGTTTTGTCAAGGCCGAAATATTCAGCAAAATTTAGTAAATTGCCCTCACACAAATATAAATATAAATATAAATATAAATATAAATATAAATATAAATATAAATATAAATAGAGATGAAAGAGATATAACGTTACATCAGTCAGCTGTCTGCTTTTCACCAAAGCACTGGAATTCGATACCCGAATGCTCTAGTGTGAGATTATAATTATCTTTATTTATTTTTAGTACAAAATTGTTATTTATAGGAACCGTCCCCGAACACGAGTTCCTCAGACGGATGTGCGTTATATTTATTCTGTATATTCATTTTCTATTGTAGTATGTAGCAATAAATAAATATTTACTAAATACTTATACAGGGTGATTAAAAACCTCTGCGACAAACTCTGAGGGGTAATAGATCAAACATTAAGGAACCCTTTTTGTTAAACAACCTATGTCTTTTGACGCGTCGTTTCGAAGTTACCGTTGAAAATGTTTTTGCGTGGGCGTATGTCAATGTATGCGAATGTGTGCACTTTACTTTAAATGTCATTTTAAGTGATCGTGCTTAATTTAATTTAGGATGCTACTTATTAATTTTATTATAAGCTACTACTGTAATTATTTATTATTATTATTATTATTATTATTATTATTATTATTATTATTAATTGTCATTATTGAGTGTAATTAGTTACCACTGCCACCGGGTATTTACCCATTTGCAGTGTGAATACATACATATTATATTGTATTATATTATATTATATCATATTATATTGTATTCTATTCTATTCTATTCTATTATATTATATTATATTATATTATATTATATTACTTACTTACTGGCTTTTAAGAAACCCGGAGGTTCATTGCCGCCCTCACATAAGCCCGCCATTGGTCCTTATCCTGAGCAAAATTAATCCATTCTCTATCATCATATCCCACCTCCCTTAAATCCATTTTAATATTATCTTCCCATCTACGTCTCGGCCTCCCTAAAGGTCTTTTTCCCTCCGGCCTCCCAACTAACACTCTATATGCATTTCTGGATTCGCCCATAAGTGCTACATGCCCTGCCCATCTCAAACGTCTGGATTTAATGTTCCTAATTATGTCACGTGAAGAATACAATGCGTGCAGTTCTGTGTTGTGTAATTTTATATTATATTATATTGTATTGTATTGTATTGTATTATATTGTATTATATTATATTATATTATATTATATTAAGGGAATGCTGGCCCGAATACAGAAATGTGAAGGGCCAGCAGGACCGAAGATTTCGAGAAATATATATCATATCATATTATATCATATATCATATCATATCATATCATGTATCATATCATATCATATCATATCATATCATATCATATCATATTATATTATATTATATTATATTATATTATATTATATTATATTATATTATATTAGGCCTATATTGCGTTGTGTTGGGTTACATTACATTAGACATACATTACATTTCGTTATTTTCTCCTGGAGCTCTGTCGTTCAGGAACAGCTACATAGTGTTCCAAACAGTAACTGAAGATTTTTGTAGCTTTTAAAAATAGATCTACGTCAAGCTCGGCATAATTTGAATTCGGAAATCTCTTTTGTACTGGCATCTACGGCCGAGGACAAAATCATAGGAATAGAACCCGGTAAATAGCAGACATGCAGCTCTATTAAGTTCTTCACAGTTTCTTCGAAAGCATATGATGTACGCCAGTTTGCCATAATCATTAATCACTTTAATTGTTACTTGAAGCACTGCTTGTAATTGTACAGATGAGTAGTGCAGATAATGTTGTACACATCTCTGTCTGGAGAGACAAAGCTCCTTTCGGAAGATGCGTGGAAGCCGTGGCCTTGTGTGACTGCTGGACCAGAGTGCGTGCATAGAGTAATGACTATGAATAATTCATAGGACTCCATTTAATTACCTGAACTACTGCCTCAAAATAGGCCTACTACCTGAGGGCCAGCCTCCTACCATGACCCCTTTGAAAGAAATTTTTCACTTTAAAACTGCCCACTTTTACAGTATGTGTCACAAGTTGGCAGTGCTACATTGTTTATGAAGATGGAGGCTACTGTTACAAGTACGCGCATGGGCATCCGTTGCTGGGCTCAACATCTCGCAGCTTTGGCTGTTGTCCTTGTTGCTCATGCATTGCATTTCGGAATGCATGTATGCCATTTCTTACTCCGGTGGAATAATGAAATTTAGTACGTTGTCCTTGCGGAGTGTGTCAAGTTGAGAAAATGGGTGTTTGATTATATCTTTTCCATGTAAGGAATTAATTTCTTGGAAAACTACAGCAAGACTCGTTTTGCATTCAGGTATCGTGCAATGCAGTGTATGTATTTTCATTGGCACTGCGAAAACTTGGTGTATTTAGCAGCTTGTTTATGATAGCTTTTGTTGCATATATTATACAGCTTTCTAAAGAGTGTGTCTCGACCTCTGGGTTTTGTTCAAAGAAATGAATGGCAGAATATAAATTGATTAGGGTCCGCTTAGCCCTGAGTACGATGTGCCAATAGGCCCGTAGTGTGTGCCTATTTTCCGTTCAACTTTAAAATAGGTAACGGGAGCTAAAATAGGCAAAAAAGGCAAAATAAAAATTGGGCCTATCATCCCCAAATGAGTGGAAACGTGTTTATCTCTATACCTGGTAAGGTTTATCTTGTCTCAGTAGCAATAAAACCAAGTCCCTTCAAATGAGAGTGGAGATTATAGGAGGGCTGTAAATTTTCAGGATTCCTTTCATAACCTTGTTATTGTATAGGCTACCGGAACTCAGTTTCTTGAAAGATAAGTTCAGTGTCGGAACTACAAAGTACGAAGAGAGATATTTTGTTATTTTATTTTGTGCTACAGATTGTATCAACTAGTCCCTTCCGCCACTGGATGAATGGACGGCATCGCTCCACTCCCCCATCGCTATAACAATACAGACGAAGTAAGACATATTATCTCCTTTCTCTCCCTTTTCACAGTGAGATAAGATAAGTACATCACACAGACTTTGATAGGTCTTTCATACATACACTCAGTTTAAAAAAGGCATTTTGCCTAACATCCGGGCTCTAGTTATTACCTTTAGAGAAACACAGAATAAGATGAAAATTTTGTATTCTTTCAGTACCTTGTTTTGTCAGCCAGATTTGTGATTACCTCTTGTCTTGTCAAGTTAAAACTGTATATTTATCCTTCTGCGTAAGACAAATGCTAATTTATTTTGTAATAATTAGATTGATTTAATTTAAAATACAGTGAATTAAGAAATTCAAAGGAATATTTCATGTAGTCGATGGCTGTCACGAAACAGATTTGAATGGTTCTGTGATATTCGTATAGGTCATGCGTTATCTCGTGAAACCCCTGATCACATTATACCAGACTGATCAGACAACAATTTTTTCAGTGTCACTATGCTGCCATCTAACGATTTCAAAAGAAGTCATGTTAAAATGCTTATGGAATTGCATGGAATAATAGCACAGTCTAGTATATACACTCACGAAGCTTGAGTTTATGAGGATACCAGGAACAATAGACTGTGCAGATACTATTTCGCATTATCTGTAATGAGGCGATAGTAGCGATCCTAGTGGTTAGCAACCATCTATGGATGCATATTTACTACGTATTGAGCTTCGTAACTATATATACTAGACTGTTGTAATAGCTTGCAACTCTACTTCCATCTAGCGGTCGTTACCAAAAAAATGCCTTTTCGACAGTAGAGGCTCTGATGGTGGTTCTCTTTTTATCTTGCCATTTCGTAACTTGGGAATTGACAATCTGATATCCCCTGTTATTTATATGATCAGGGGTAAACCAAATGCAAGCTTACGCCGTAGCTTGGAGCGTATTCCGAATCTCAGCGCTGAGCAATCTGATGGCATCACGGTGTTCCGAATTTCACCAATGGAGTCACTGATGCTCCACCGGTGTCGCACCGGTGCCATCAGCTTGCAGAGGTGGTGGCAGTCTCCATCGGCCGCCATCAATGAATCTGATTGGTTCTTGTATAGGGCGGGAATTAGCAGACGAATGACATCGTGCACTGTTGTGTCATGGCGGTGTGTTCTGCTTTGGTTCTGCTGTATTGTTTGTAATGAGTACAACGTAAAAACAATATGAAGACTCCACTGCAAGAATGATGGATGTCATTTGGAATACATTTTGCAGGAGAAGCAATTGAAAGTTTGAAATGCTTAGCTCTCAAAGCTTAACTGTGATTTTCCGATCATTACTGGACAATGACTATCAATGTTAATCCATATAACTCTCTACGTACATTCTATATGTGTTGAGCTATGCATTGAAAATCTTGGTTCATTTTCGACAAGAAAGTGACATCCATCATTCTTGCAGTGGACTCTTCATATGTTAATGGCTTATGAGCGAACATGTCAACGGACCAGTTATTACTACCGGTTGAAGAAATAAATTATTTATGCTCTCTTTTCTATGAACGAGATGGCAGTACGGAAATTTCGCAAAATTTTGCTAGCGTAGCACAGACAACAAGTTATACAGTCGCCATGACAGTCATCGATCCTTGCAGCAGTTTTGTTCCTACTTCGCTGCAGCGTGACGTCATTGTTGTCCACCGGTCCGGTGAGATTCGGAATACGCTGTTACAATAAGAACCTTACGGTGGGGTATGTGAGCTAGCTAGCAGCAAGTGGAATCGTAACGAGGTAGAGACACAGTCTAGTATGTGCAGTCACGAAGCTCAATACGTAGTAAATATGCAAACATTAGATAGTTGCTCACCACTAGGATCGCTAGTATCGCCTCATTGCAGGCAATGCAAAATAGTACCGGCACAGTCTATTGTTTCTAGCACCCTCAAAACTCAAGCTTCGTGACTGTATACAGTAGACTGTGGTAGAGAAGCTTCTCAGTCCACTTTCTGCTTCCTCTCACGCGCAGGTAGGTTTCACGAGATAACGAAGGGCCTATAATTGATAAAACGACAGTTGAGTCATTTCAATCTTAGAAACTCTGGCATATCTCGCCCAATTAACTGTTGCTATTTCATTGTAAGGATCTAAGATTTTACACGGGAAAACAGTCTGAGGTTTTGGTGGACAAAGGAAATGCAGAGTAAGTTCTCTTAGTTTCTCTCGCTGCCGTGCCTAAATTACTGACTCCTAATAGTCTTTCGAATATATTTATGAACTTGAGTTGATTCACCTTTCCTTTGAGATGTGGAAAGACGTAGGTAGTTTATAGACTATCGTACCTTTACTTTATGGAAACAATTCCCTCGTCCCAAAATTACAAAATATGCCTTCTCCTTGGGCAATAAAATTATGTAATAAGTCGAGGAGAGACGATATACAATAATTTCATTACATCCTGACCTGAACACCTGTTGGGAGATGGGTTATATGGCCAGGAAAAGGGCAACCCATACAACAAACGTGACTGCGGTTGCGTGTACGACAGCCACACAGAAGAGGTCGATGTATGACACCCGAACTGCATGTGTGTCTGTCTTAGTAATTAAATATATCACGGATAGGCGGAGATGTCTGGATGCACCGTCACTAGAGACCCCACTACCACGCGCGGTTTTGCGCAAGGCTGTACATCAACGGAGACAGGCACCGGGATGTGACCGTGCTCGCCTTGACCTGACGCAGTGATAACTTGCAGCTTGTGCCCATCCTCTAGGTTTATAATCCACAGCACAGGATTCCGCGCCCACACGTGTGTTCCTCTGTGAATTAAATACACGCCTTCGTTCACAATACCGTAGCCTACGTATTGTAAAATTGCCGTCGTTTGCGTTTGGGAGTTCCCTAACATCGAAGTACTGCGTCGCATGATATTGCTGCAAACAGTAAAGGCTGGTTCACAATAAACCGGGAATGAGAACCAGAATGAAAACGAGAAGCAGAGGACGTGAATATGAAAATTATTGATTCACAATAAACCGAGAACGTAGACGACTATGCATATCGATATGTATGTCAATAACTAGACTTCGTTGAATTGCCACACGCAGCATGCAATCAGGTTGCCGATGTACGGTAGTATAGAGGAGGTGGGCGACCGCCCGGTCTCGTAGTATAAGCAGTTCATGTTAAGAGATGTGACCGGTCCAAATAGATAGAGAATCTATAGCTAATGTATACCTATGTAAGCACTTGTTTTCGCATTACTGTGGTTGGAATAGTCAACGCTTAACATTTGTTCAGTGCAGACAAGAATTCAATCAAACATACTACAATGAGAGTGTTGCTGTTACAAGCAATTGTCCCTGGAATACCCTTACCCCCGCAGCCAGTCTTAACTGGTTGGAAAACGTGGTTGGATGCTGTTAATTATTATGCAGAACATTACGGCAAAATAATGGAGGTAATTGATGCATTGGATAGCACAGACAGTTCCGCTGTTGCAGCTGTAAAATCATTGCTTTCTGAACAGCTATTGGAAGATATTCTGTTCATTGATTCTGATTTTAAAATCGTGTCCAAAAGCATCACCCTGTTAGAATCGTCTAAACTACAACTCTCAGAAGCCCTTAATATAGTGGATAAAGTATCACAAACCGTTATCCAAAATAACAATTCACTAATGTCAGAAAAAGTGAAATGTAAGTTGAGAAACATTATTACTAAAAATTCTGCCTATTCATAACTTCGTATTATAAACGATGTACTATCAGGTCACGACAAGATATCTGAAGTTGGTGTACTAAAAAGTAGTGACTTTCCGTTCTTAAAATATGCACCTATTACATCGTGTGATGTCGGATGTACATTTTCCCAATACAAAAACTGTTTAAGTAACCATCGGAGGAGGTTCACTTTGCAGTCGCTCAAAATGTACGTAACTCTTTACAGCAATGAACATATTCAAGGATGATGTGAGTATATTACATTAAATTTTAAGAGTTAATATATCTCACTACAAAATAATTGTGTGTTTACATGTTTAGATATTTCTTACTTCAATGATCAATATATTTCTTGAATGCAGGATATAGGTTTTATTGTAACCGCAGTATACTGCTCAGTGTTTACATCAGAGGCATACTCCATCCGTTGCACGCCCCCTTCTCATGCAGTCTATACCGCGTGCGCAGTAAACCTTACGATTCTCGTGGCAATTCCACGAAGTCTATCAATAACGATATGTAAAGTCGACATTACGCATTCTGATGTTATTTGTGTATAATTTACAAATGGCATTCTCTCATGAGTACAAGGCAGCCAACATAAACACAGATTAACCAACTTCGAAATTTGAACTGAAACATTTCATTAGGTACGGTACTATAAATATGCCCATGCCTCTTTATTATCACAACCTATTTTAAGTCTACCATAACGTAAAATAATTAGAGAAGAAACATTTGTAATAGAACAAAAATGAACCCAACAGTAGTTATTGAATTATAGCATGAATATGTAGTGTGTAATACAACCAATACAGTAATAAAATATGATTAACTTACGATCGGTGTTCAAAGATGCAGCTATTGAAAGCCACGTATTCTCCTTCATTTTCTCATCTTTATATGAGGCTTATCGTAAACGTAAGGATTTTCCTCAACACTCAATATTAGAATCTCATCAAATAAAACTTGCTCCATGATGCACAGCACAGAACAAAATAATGCATAGGTTATGTCACGGTCTTCTTGCTACAAAATATACGACGACAAAAAAGCTTTTAGATGGCAATAGAATGAATCTAGTGGGCTGTGATCGGAAACGTGAACGCCAAAGTTGAACCTTAGCCAACTCTCCGTTCCCGATCCCGGGCTCCGGCAAGCTTTTCGTTAATTGTGAATGCTCACATTTAAATGTATACATTTCAACAATTTTACCGTTTTCGTTTTCGTTCCGATTCTCGTTTCCGGTTTATTGTGAACCAGCCTTAATACGAGCGTTCGAATTGATAAAAATGTATAGGGGGAATTTCTCGTTTGCTCAGTACTAATTTATTACTTATTTTTAAGTAACATGAGCCACAAAAACCAGATACATTTTTCGCGCCCCTTCTTCAGCTTGGAGAATTAAGAGGAGGGGAAAAAAGGTTTAAAGAACACTGTAGTCAGCCAAAGTACGGAGTCAAGACCCATTCACAATGAAAATTAAACTCAACGTAAGCGTTAATCCATGTTGAATCTTTCGTACACTACTTTTAACACTTATTTATTTATTTATTTATTTATTTAAATGTAAATATACAGAAGAAAGAATATAATTACAAACAAGAGAAATAGAAATAAAATAATACAATCAATATGAAAAAGGAGATACAGTAGTATTAACAAAATGTGAGACCGAATGAGCAGCGAATATAAATAATAATTGATTAAATGGCGATCTTACTCGTGTTAATTACTCAACAATGAACACAACAAATAAGCAGACAACATAATATACTGGCACAGATACGTAGACGACATACTCATACTATTTCCCGATCAACTAAAAATTTCGAAAGTAATCCCAATATATAAAAAAGGCAATAGAACAAGTCCAAGTAGTTACAGGCCAATCTCTATCATTCCTGCGTTATCCAAGGTATTTGAATATGTAATTTTCAATCAAATTTATGATTATTTTGAAAATTCAAATCTCTTTAGTACTAACCAATTTGGCTTTAGGAAAAGTAAATCAACAAATGATGCAATTGAGCTTTTAATAACGGAAATTTTAAGAAATTTTGAAAATAGGTCACCAGTTAATGCTACATTCTGCGATCTCACTAAAGCTTTCGATTGTGTTGATCATAATTTAATTTTATTAAAATTAGAATTTTATGGTATTCGAGGGAACACACTAAATATTTTTAGAACCTATCTTCATGGGAGAAGTCAATTATTTACTATAGGTGAAAATTGGTCAAGTCTCATCACTACACATTATGGGGTTCCTCAAGGGTCAATAATTGGTCCCCTATTATTTTTAATATCAATAAATGATCTTCCAGAATTCATTAAAGCAATAACAATTATGTATGCAGATGACACTACTTTCCTATGTTCTTCCTCTGCTCTAAATCAATTACATGCTCTCAACAACGACACTCTATCACAGATGGCTTTATGGTTTGAATCTAATGGCTTCTTGCTTAATCAAGAAAAAACCATCAACTTAACTTTCAGCCTAAACTATCTAATAAATAAGGACAACAAACTCAACTACACAAAATTTCTGGGACTTTTTATAGACTCCAGTTTAACATGGGATAAGCACATCGAGTACATATACACAAAGCTATCAAGAGTTTTATATTTGCTAAAGAAATTATCTACTTGCATTTCTCAAAATTATTTAAGATGTGCCTACTTTTCTTTCTTTAAGTCGATAATTATTTATGCCCTAATTTTCTGGGGAAATGGAACCAAAATTGGAAGCGTCTTGATTTTACAAAAGAAGGCCATTAGAATTTTATGTAAATCAAATTATCTGGAACATTGTCGGCCACTTTTCAGACAATCACGGATTTTAACAATTATAAATCTGTATATATATGATCTAGTACTTTACACTAGACAAAATATCGACAATTACTCATTAGTGGCCAATATACATGATCATGAAATTAGAAATACTGAACAATTTAATATTCCATATTGTAGATTACACAAGAGCAATACAAACTTTTTAATTATGGGGATGAAATTATATAATAAGCTCCCAAGTCAATATTATAAATTACCAATCAATAGTTTCAAAACTAGATTTTACAATTGGTTATTAAATAATCCCTTTTATTCTGTTGCTGAATTTTTCAACACAAATTTGTATGACATTGTATTTTAATAAATAAGTTTTAATTGCAATTTAGTTAGTTTTCTACAATTTAAAAGTTTAAAATTATTTCATGTTTTCATTGTATTACTTAAATTTTACTGTTTCTGTTATTAGTGTTTTTGTAAATGTATTTATATGTCTTTTTTTCAATGTATTCTGACGAAGCCTAAAACTCTATGTCTAATGGTCAAATAAATTGAATTGAATTGAATATACAAAGGAAACAAACGACAAATACACAAACTACACCAATATATAAGCCAACAACACTACAATGAAGAAGTGAACACAATCAAATACATAGCACAAGAAAATGGTTACACCACATTTAAACACATTTCAACAATCGAACGCACCCACACAACAGGCAGCGAAGTTCGAGATGACGCCGAGATCTAGTAGGCTCTGAGGATGGTGTGAAGAAGCACCGAAACAGCTGTAAGCCGCACATGCTTACACAATTAACACGAGTAAGATCGTCATTTAATCAATTATTTGTAAGCGTTAACTTAAAAATGTAAACGTTACGGTAAAATCACGTCATTCATGATGGGGACATAAACATAACCGCGAAGATACTTGGTAACCATGGAAACATAACAACGACGCCATTTCCTCATAATTTGTCGTATACTTCAGCGCTCCACGATTGTGTACTGTTTGCAAATCACGTAAGCATAAGCATGAAAGTTTGGATTTCGCAAATTTTCATGTTAACGTCTAACGGCAATGTTAATGTCAGTGTTTATGTGAATCATTGTGAATGATCCCAAACATCCGTGTTCATGTTACGGTTATGTTTAATTTTCATTGTAAAAGGGCCTTCAGTCTTTGTTTACTTGAGTCCAGTTACGACGCGTTAGGGGGAAGAATAGAGAAAGTAAATGAAGGTAGCAGTGGCGTATTACTCAATATTGTTACTGTACGCATAGCTCTCACTTAATCTCTTTCTCTCCCCTCAAATACTCACTAAAACACTAATTTAAGTTTAGTCAATATAAATGTTAATTACAATACATTAATTGTCAAACATGCTAGTGTTCTCCATAAAAAAAAAACTTATCCATAATATACAAAGAAGGTCCTCTTTGCAATACAATTAATAATGAATAAAAATATGTATGACTTTCATCATCATCATCATCATCATCATCATCATCATCATCATAACTACGATTCGTAAAATTAAAGTTACATATTTTCATTAAGTTCATCTGAGATATAACTTTGTTTTCAGTTCTTCTTTGTAGCTTGTAGTTGTGTTCTATAGTGTCAGTGAAATGTGTCATAATGCCAGTGAGATGAGGGTGAAATGAAAGGGTATCTGTGCCAAAATAATACACATGTGAATAATAGTACATTATGCAACGAGCCTATAATGGTAGTAATTAAGACGCGAATATGTTTATGAAACGAGCGCAAGCGAGTTTCATAATTTTCATACGAGCGTCTTAATTACCATTATAGTCGAGTATAGTGAGATGAGGGTGAAATGAAAGGGTATCTGTGCCAAAATAATACACATGTGAATAATAGTACATTATGCAACGAGCCTATAATGGTAGTAATTAAGACGCGAATATGTTTATAAAACGAGCGCAAGCGAGTTTCATAATTTTCATACGAGCGTCTTAATTACCATTATAGTCGAGTTTCATACGACTTTTTATGCTCGACCATATTTCTAACTTGAAATTATTCATAAGTATTCATGTTATTCTTATCTGACTGAGGAGCGGAACTGACCTTGTGCAATACCTCGTAAATTGTGAGATGTGCGCAGACGCGAAAGTATTGATTTTTTTCCGAGAAACAAATGTCGACATTGACCTTGATATAATCTAGAGAGTAAAATAAACATTAATCTTGATATAATCTTGAAATTGAATTAGACATTGAAAAACGAGATGACAAATTGAATTTATTTGAATATTATTTACAATTAACGCTAATTATTATAGTAACAAAGCTCACTTTATTTCAAATATAGGTGATTTATTTGCAATTGGTGAAATGAATTTGGGGGAATGTGCTTTGTGAAAGGCTGGAAGATGACGGTGAATTGATGTTAATTTGTGTGTTGTTTTTTTCGACTGAGTTTAATATTGTATTTGAGATTTCAATTTTATTTTGGATCGATTCTTCAACATAACTTTCTGCTACAGTATTGTATTTCCAGCCTCCGTGACGTTTCAATGTTGTGATGTTGCCGCCAGCGTCTACTAAAATTGTCGCAGAACTCCTGCGAAAGCAGTTATCTTTTGATTGCATATCCGAGAATAATCGATACTTGCGCTTTCATATTGCTACAATGGTATTTACTGATTGGTGGAACACCCGAAATTTAATGAATATTTGTACTTTAATGAGGTCCATTAAAGGGCTGCTACCAGGTGTATAATTACTACATTTCGGCATGGTCGAGCATAAAAATATATATTATTAATTAGGTTATTTTAACTATTATTATTAATTGTAATTATTGTATGTAATTAAGTTACCATTGACACCAGCTGTTTTCATTGCAAATAAATACTACATACATACATACACCTGTTAGTAATGAAGTTCAACTGAATTCTTTGTGATCTAAAGACACCGAAACTTTACGATATCACATTTGTTTGTTATTTACATATTTAAGAACAATGTTAGAATTTAAAAAAAAATATTCTACGCTTGTTAAATTATATGGGATGAAAATTAATGAGGAATGGTTACATTAAATTGACAAGAGAAACCTAAGCAATTAGAGACTATCCAAACCAAATCAGTTAGTGTAGGCTACAAAACTGTCTCATTGGGTTTTCCTAGAGTCGAACCTCGATTCTTAGACTCTTATAAAATGATGACAGTGATTAAAGCAGTCTGGACCCAATGCTTGCCTGTGACCATCATTTAGTGCCAATGTCATAAAAATACGACAGCTCTACCTCCTTGCTCTCCACGTGCCTTCATAATGTCGTGGGATATCTGCACTTTGACCTTAGGAATGCAGTATTGTTTTGGTGTTCTAAGGTATATCTGAAACTTGAATTAAAGGTCGTAGTTGCTAATTTGTCTTTGTCAAGGGAGAGAAACTTGACCTTACGTCCAGAAGACACTGGAAGGCCAACTATGCACAGGCTTGCTACCGACACGACACATTACTCAGAAAGACACGATGACGGGACCCCTGCATGCATCTGCGTGTTGACTATTGTTACTGCGTGTCGCTTCTCGCTAACAGATTTTCGATCTCTAAACCAGTCTTTCTTTTTTAATCGATTTTCATTCAATCTCCCACACATTCTTCTACGAAACTGCATATATCTACATCTAAAATTGACTGCAGTAACATGGAGGGAGCTGAGGTCTTCAATTGATGGAGGGGCTGGTTAAAGGCTAAAGAGTTTGGGCTTCGATTCCAGACGTAGAAGAGAAAATTCTCTCTTCACCAGAACACATATCCACTTATCCTTCTACCATAAATTTAGATACAAGTTCTTCACTGGAAGTAAAGATGTTATTAATGACTTCTTGTTCTGTATGGTTGTGAAACTTGGACTCTCACTTTGAGAGAGGAACAGAGGTTAAGGATGTTCAAGAATAAGGTGATTAGGAAAATATTTCGGACTAAGAGGGATGAAGTTACATAATGCAGAATTGCACACATTGTATTCTTCACCTGACATAATTAGGAACATTAAATCCAGACGTTTGAGATGGGCAGGGCATATAGCACATATGAGTGAATCCAGAAATGCATATAGAGTGTTATTTAGGAGGCCAGAGGGAAAAAGACTTTTAGGGAGGCCGAGATGTAGGTGGGAGCATAATATTAAAATGGATTTGAGAGAGGTCGGATATGATGGTAGGGACTGGCTTAATCTTGCTCAGAATAGAGACCGATAGCGGACTTATGTGGGGACGGCAGTGAACCTCAGGATTCTATGAAAGAAATAAGTTAGGTAAGAGTTTTGTCCAGAAAGAGGTTATTTTATTATTTCAGTCTACAGCTATGTGTAATTCTTATGTAGGCTATATAACTAAAATGTTCCTTGGATTCAAGTTGGAGAACATGATGATGATGATGATGATGATGATGGTCATGATAACGGTGATATATGTTTCTAATGGAGCAAAATGATTCCTTTTGACGGCACATGTCTAAAATTCACACTCAGTTGAATCGGTTATTTAAGAAACTACACAAATTCACTTTTTTTTAAAGCTAAAACGAGATTATTGTGTTTCTGACACTAATCCATGTATTTGCACGTCTGTAGGGGAAAGTAGATGTGTGTCCGCATTATTTTAAGTAACGAAGCGATGACAGTATTTGCCTGACGAGGATGAAATCAAACTAATTTATGAAGATAGATTTTCTTGGCCTAGTCGTAACAGGAGATGGAGCTGAAGTGTATGACTTCAAAATATATCAGTGTTTTCACTTTAAAATGTTTCAGGAGTTTCCTTTGCATTTTGTAATACTCGTATGTAGGACAAAATACATTATGTACTAAATTTGTACTCAAATACCATTTGTCCTCATTAGCTTACATACAAAATAAATACAAACTTTAAAAACATTAGTCAGCAAATATTTCAGGCATTTGAGAAAGAACACATGTTCACGTAGAGCTACATGGCTCTCTCAAATATATATGTATATGTAAATTTGGTTATTTAACGACACTGTATCAGCTACTCGGTTATTTAGCGTATTTGGCGAGATGAGGCCGAAGATTCGCTATAGATAGATTTATTCGTTCCACAATATTCTTAATTGCTTTATAGCATAGAATAAAAAAAAAACATGTCCAATTCTTACGATTAACATATAAAAATGTAAATATGAAATATATTACAGAATTCATACCTTAATAAAAATAACTTATTGTACAATGCAATATGTTTACCATTTAATAGTATTTAAATATTTACACAGTACTGTGAAATGTCAAGAATTCATCTACAGAATAGAAAGGTGAGATATTAAGTATTTTTTAAATTTTACCTTAATTAATGCAGGGTCTTGGTCAGATTCTTAGCGCCATATTCATAGACATTCTTAGCGCGGGCTTCCGGTGGATGATCAGCGAACTAACTTTTTCGTATTCATAAACCAGTGTTAGCGATATGATATAATGATATGATATGATATGATATGATATGATATGATATGATATGATATGATATGATATGATGATATGATATGATATGATATATGATATGATATATGATATGATATGATATGATATGATATGATATGATATGATATGATATGATATGATATGATATGATATGATATGATATGATATGATATGATATGATATGATATGAATCCTGTACAAGTAATCAGTCGATAGCCGGGGCTAGTTTAGCATGCTCGTAGCGCGGGATAGAGAATTTATATGAATAGCACCCTTAATGTCTTGAGAAAGACTAGGTCTTGGTTAGATTCTTAGGGTGTTATTCATAAACATTTCGCTAGCCCGCGCTAAAAACGTGCTAAACTAGCCCCGGCTATCGACTGATTACGTGTACAGGATTCATATATCATATCGCTAACACTGGTTTATGAATACGAAAAACTTTAATTCGCTGATCATCCAACAAAAGCCCGCGCTAAGAATGTCTATGAATACGGGCCCTAATGTCTTCAGAAAGACTAGGCTATTGAAAATTTTTATTGGCATAAGATACCTGGCATTCGCTTTACGGTTGGTGAAAACCTCGGAAAGAATCAAACTAAGTAATCAGCCTAAGCGGGAATCGAACCCACACCTGAGCGCAAGTTCGGGTCGGCAGGCAAGCGTCTCAGCCGACTGAGCAACGCCGGTGACTCAAATATAATTAAAAGTTACTTTAAAATATTGTGAGATATTGCAATTCATATGAAAACTTCACACTAAGTAGATAAAAACTTACATCCAATATTTACTGTATAAGTTGCAGAGTGTTTTTTTTTTTTTGTAGTTTTCTCAAAACTTATAGACTAGTTAAGGACATGTGTGGTTTCGCAAATAACCGATTCCATTTTTCAAACTGTAGAACACCGAATTCTTCTTTGATATGTTAAAATTGTGCAGTAATAGTTTGTGGACTCTACTTGGTGCAGAAATTTTAAAGGGAAATAATGTTACCTGGTGTAGAGGCTTCATCAATGTTTCAGTGTGAAGAGCAGGAGATGTCGTTGTGTGGTGTTATCGCCTTGTGCGTTGTTCCTCAAATGTGGAACACAGTTACATCATCTCGGCAATTGCAGTGTACAAAAACAGAGCGTCTGTTCTTGCAGTTTGGAGTAAGGAGCATGACGACGGGGCATGGGGACATCTAATCGAACGAATGTCACATACAGTGCAGTCTGGTCACGTGGTCACAGTATGCAATTTGTTATGAGTACCAAAGACCTTTGTTTTCTTACAATAAATTTGGACACCTTTTTGTTAATAAATCTTCCGTTCAAAATACATCAGAGCCATCTGTGACGGCTAAGGTTTCTTTTATGGATACTTTTCCTAACAGAGACCTCGCCTTGAATTAGGCCATCCAGACCTTTCCTACTCAAGGAGAAATGTCACTAGATCATCTCACTCTTAACCTCTGAGATTTCAGGCGACATTCTTTCCAACATTTAAGATGATAATTGTCGCAGAACTTACAAATAATACATTGCAACCTTGTTCAACATCTATTTGGAGTTTTTAGTGAAGAACCGTATTCAGAACATAGGATGGATAATAGCCTAGATCATATAAGTAACAGATAATTCATCGGCAGCACTTTGAAGAGAACAACCGCCAGGATCGCCACCCGTCCGCCGTAAACGAACACGAGATGGCAGTACAGTCGCTAATGCAATTCAAATGGGAATTATGACGTGACTCCTTATGTAACAACTAGATGGCAGCGTAGTAAACCTGACAAAAGTTATATTATTTTAATGTACCGAAGTACATATGATATCTGCATGGAAATATCATAATTATGTACTTCGGTACATTAAAATAATATATATGATATGCGTAAATCACTTCGTGATTTAAGACGGCGCTTATTCCGTCGGATCCCGGCCAACTAGTCACTCATAACGAGTGCACCTCAGCACATGTGTGGACTTCAGTCCTACGTTTATAGACATCTATGACGTAGTGCAGAGGGCGACCACTAGAGGGAACCCAAGAGTTGGAACTTAAACTGAGACGATTCTGTCCAACGCCAGGGTGGGTATCCAGTGTGGCTTAGTGGATAAAGCATCAGCACGTAGAGCTGAAAACCCGGGTTCAAATCCCGGCGCCGGAGAGAATTTTTCTCCGTTCCATTACTCTTTCATCGTCTGACAAAATTTGTTAACGTCGAAGCCTATTAAGGCCGACCTATCTGTTACATATATGATCTAGGATAATAGTCATCTCTTGGCAAGTCTTGTTTTCCGATGGCCCAGGTTTCGCTGCATACAGCAGTGTTGGAACTGCTGAACTCCTGGAGTTTTATATATTTTAAGTATTGTGCCTTTTTTTAAATGTTGTTTAGTTTGGAAATTTAGTTCAGTATTTCTAATATTTGTTGAAATGTTATAATTTTGATCTAAAAATCTCTTTCATCTTCATAAACTAACTGAATAAAGAAACATATAATAATCTTCGTCTCCTACTACAATCTTTCTTCTAATGTGTATAAAATTGATATACAGGGTGTTAAAGAAAAAGTATCCAATACTTTAGGAGGTGCTAGTATGCATCAAACCAAGAAAAAAATGTCTAATAAACATGGGTCCTACAACACATACTTTCTGAGATCTGAACACTTATTCATAAGAGGTGTTCAATGTGACGTCCATTCATGGCAATGCATTCCTCTGTCCTTCGGCGTAAGGAATCACGCACTCTTTGAAATTGACCTGGTTGTTCTTGATAACCAAAAGTCTAGGGGATTTAGATTTGAGGAAAGAGCAAGCCAAGGTGTGGGGCCTCCCCGATCAATCCAGCGGTCCTGAAATGTCAGCGTCAGGTGTTCACGCTCATTGCGGAAAAAATGTGCTGGTGTGCCATCATGCATGAACTACATCTGTAGTCTTTTCTGACATGGTACATACTCCAGCAAGGTAGGCAATACGTTAATTAGAAAATCCTGATAACGAGCCCCAGTTAATCACTGTGGTAGCACGTATGGCCCTTAATCTATCGCCAAGAACGCCTGCCCATACGTTGATTCATAATCGGTGCTGATGCCTTGTTTCTTCAAGTGCTGGGAATTTTCATCAGCCCACACATGCTGATTACGAAAATTCACAACACCATCTCTGCTGAACCCCGCTCATATCTGCAACCAAACTTTTCTTTTCAGTATCCCTTGCGATGTATCGGTATTCCATGCAAGGGGTGCCAACTACGGTATGATTATCTGGTAGCCTGCTGTATTTTAGGGCAGAAAAATGCATTGCCATGAATGGACGTCACATTGAGCACCTCCTATGAACAAGTGTTCAGATCTCAGAAAGTATGTGTTGTAGGACCCATGTTTATTAGACATTTTTTTTCCATGTTTCGATGCATACTATCACCTAAAATATTGGATATTTTTAACACCCTGTATAATGTTTTAACAAACTTGGAATTTAATTCATGAACACCACACTACACAATCAAAGCTTACGACATAAGATGAAATTTTCGTGTCATGTGTACAATCTAATTTCATGTCATCTGCCAGCATATTCGCTCAAACATAGACCTGATGATGCTCGACATGTGAAAACGTTTGTCCGAACCTAAAGTGTAATAAAACTTTTATGATTGATAAATTGACGGATTTTTCATTAAAGAGTACAGGGTTGTTTCCGATCTCTGATAACGAATTTGAATGACATCATGTGCGTCAGGAGTCACACGACAGCTGAACTGTGGCGCGAGGTGACAGACCAGTAGTGAGTGATTTCATAATCAGAGTGCACGGTGTATCACAGTAGCAATGCCCAAGAAAATCGAGCCTTTTTGGGAGGGGTACATAAGAACCCTTTCTGATGCCAAGTACAGTTACGTGAAAATCATAGGAGCCTGCAAAAAACGTGGTTTCGTTATTTCCAAGAAAGGCATCTTGTGTGTACCTAAAACTGGCAAAACTCGGATGGGATTAATTCCAGAGTGCAAGCAAATCCATCCCCGTCACAAGTTGCCGCACCCCACGAGATAATACAAATTAGTTCCATTGAGCTTTACCAATTTTATTAAGTACACAGAAGATGCCTTTCTTGGAAATAACGAAACCTCGTTTATTGCAGGCTTCTTTTATTTCCACTTAACTGTACTTGGCATTGGAAAGGGTCGTGATATATACTCCTCCCAAAAAGGCTTGATTTTCTTGGGAATTTCTGCTGTGAGTCGCCGTGCACTCTGCTTATGAAATCACTCACTACTGGTGTGTCACCTCGCGCCACAATTCAGCTGTCCTGACACACATGATGCCATTCAAATTCGTTATCAGAGATCGGAAACAACCCTGTATTTCACAATATTGTTTAAGAGAAATATTCCTCGTTGTATATTTCTTCCGAATTAGATACCATTACCTTATCATAGGCATATATCAATATATTTAATTTTGTATTAAGTTGTATTAATGTTTCCTTAGTATGTATTTCGTTCCATTAAGGGGACTCTTTGAAAATTTTAAAGTTTTTATTTATTTATGTAGCAAAGGAAACTTCAAGCTATAATTTTTTCGTGCATGACAGTTATAAGGCAGATAGTTCACACATAAATAATTTTATGTGAAAATTGTTCATTGTGTTTTGCAGACATGCTACATCCTTCGATTATTTCCGATCTCCAAATACGGAATGAAGAAGTGTGGAAGCTATTCTGACCTTCTACTCGTGGACACCAAAAACATCCAATGTATGTGAGTTGTAAACTTTTTCTGAGAGCATAGAATATTTTAAGATCTTCTATGTACTGGGTGATCTGCTTGGTATACAAAGTAAAATTGCTGTAACATAATAACTGTTATTAATTTATCTGTAAGTAATCTGTCACCTCTACTTTTTAACTTTTCTCTAGAATATGCCATTAGGAAAGTTCAGGATAACACAGAGGGTTTGGAATTGAACGGGTTACATCAGCTTCTTGTCTATGCGGATGACGTGAATATGTTAGGAGAAAATCCACAAACGATTAGGGAAAACGCGGAAATTCTACTTGAAGCAAGTAAAGAGATAGGGTTGGAAGTAAATCCCGAAAAGACTAAGTATATGATTATGTCTCGTGACCAGAATATTGTACGAAATGGAACTATAAAAATTGGAGATTTATCTTTCGAAGAGGTGGAAAAATTCAAATATCTTGGCGCAACAGTAACAAATATAAATGACACTCGGGAGGAAATTAAACGCAGAATAAATATGGGAAATGCGTGTTATTATTCGGTTGAGAAGCTTTTGTCATCTAGTCTTGTGTCAAAAAATCTGAAAGTTAGAATTTATAAAACAGTTATATTACCGGTTGTTCTGTATGGTTGTGAAACTTGTACTCTCGCTTTGAGAGAGGAACAGAGATTAAGGGTGTTTGAGAATAAGGTTCTTAGGAAAATATTTGGGGCTAAGAGGGATGAAGTTACAGGAGAATGGAGAAAGTTACACAACGCAGGGCTGCACGCATTGTATTCTTCACCTGACATAATTAGGAACATAAAATCCAGACGTTTGAGATGGGCAGGACATGTAGCAAGTATGGGCTAATCCAGAAATGCATATAGAGTGTTAGTTGGGAGACCGGAGGGAAAAAGACCTTTGGGGAGGCCGAGACGTAGGTGGGAAGATAATATTAAAATGGATTTGAGGGAGGTGGGATATGATGGTAGAGACTGGATTAATCTTGCTCAGGATAGGGACCAATGGCGGGCTTATGTGAGGGCGGCAATGAACCTCCGGGTTCCTTAAAAGCCAGTAAGTAAGTAAATAATCTGTAAGTAGATTCCAGAAGGACTGTTTTTTGCCCACATTAGATCTCAAAGTGTTACCGTTACGTGCACAACACAATTCATTTTTTTATTCAGTTGTTGCTATGTGACAGTGAGACTTCTTTTGTCCGTAAAAGGCTAATTCACACGGGGATAGTTTACATGAGTCAAGTGCTTGGAGCAAGTCGACTTTCCTTCAACTTTCCCCGTGTGATATGGTCGAGACAGTCAAGTTGTGACTTCGCGGTCAAGCAGAATTTGAGTTGACGACCCGTCAACTTTTGTGTCCACTTTCCCGTCACGTGACCAACTTGACTCCACCACTTCCCGCGTGTGAATGCGAACTTGTAGCAACTTGGCAAGTAGAAAGTTTGTAGTTTTAGGCCTATTGTCGAAGTAAATTAATAATTATTAATAATGAGCGCCCCTAAGTGGAATTCCAACGATATCATAAAGTTTTTGGAAGTGTATGAGAAGTGTGAACTTGTATGGAATATACGTGACAAAGAATAGCTCAATAAAAACAAGCGGAAATTATTATTCCAGAAGCTAGTCAGTGAACTCATGGAACAAGGTTTCGAAAACATAGATGTAGAAGTGGTTCAAAAAAAGTTAATAACCCTTAAAACAGGACTCATTCTGAAGGTTTCCTGTATTCTGCAGGATCTTCTTCAGCTAATTCTTTCAACAAGATATTAGATGCACCGTGCATAATTCTTCTACGAATCCATTTCTTAACCCATGTTCTCTTTTCCTTTTTTTCAAGAATATTTTGTAATTCATACAATAACAAGGCTCCAATTAGCTGCACACATGCTTTAATATGTGCTGGTGGCATCTTCAGTTTCACCAAACTAAAAATGCCAGTTCACTATTGATTTTTATTAACTATAGCAGAATACAAGAATTCAAACACCACTACGAATACAACATTCAGCGCGTGCTTTTTTTCAAGCATGGTTTCAAGTTTAATGTCTCAGTGTGATCACAAATATAGCATCAAGTTTATAGGCTTCAAGCACTTGACTCCTGTAAACTATCCCCGTGTGACTCGGGTTAAAACGATGAAACAAAACTGATGTGATTTAACATCATTTTGGACCTGAAATCACTTTTGTTATAACTTCTGATATAATTTGTTACAGGGATTCTGTTTTATGTCCTCCCTAATGTACCAGACTGTACATTTTAAAGGAGAAACTAAATTGTTGCCTATTCACCAGGAAAAGTTTAGGATTGGACTTCCATCATTTCTAAGAAATACTTAAAAACACGGTATTTTGTATTCCGTTACAAAGTACGAGATGAAGAAATTCCACTCGCTGAGATCATTACAAATGTCCATTCAAACCAAGTGACAGCCTAATGTATAAGATGGGCAATATCCTTTCTCCTTATTCAACTGAGGACGAATGATGTTTTCTAGCATTCTGGACTGTGGAAAGATTCCAATCTAAACCACTTCTCAACTACCATAATTCATTAAATGAAAACTAAACGTGAAGATATTATTATTATTATTATTATTATTATTATTATTATTATTATTATTATTATTATTATTATTATTATTATTTTAGAAACGGTACGTGAAGGTGTTACGTCTCCATTCCTATCAATACGTGTCATGTTTGAACAGCCATTACGAAGTTAAAAAAATAAATACTCGTACATATGACAACGTACTTACAACACTCCAAATTAAGTGCAGAGATCTGTGAAACTGTATGTAATGTAACACCTCGGTTTCATTTTTTGTTACATCTGACATGCGAGGAATATAAACGATGGAGGAATGGCTATCACTGAAGGAAATATCTGTGAATACTGAAAACAAACAGGCTGTTTTATATGACGATTGTTAAAGTGGAATGGATTGAGTAATTTGTTCACTTTTTAAGTTTACACGTGGAAGTATTTTTCCATCGTGATGTAGAAATATCCAACTCTTCCAGTCTGTTTATACGAATCCAGAGTCTCGAATGGACTTTTTTCCGAATGACCATTTTCTCGAATTCATTTTTCCGAAGCCAATTTTCCGAAAACATGTTTCCTTGAAACATAATTTTTCCGATTGCATTTTTTCAAATACACATTTCCGGAAATACGTAGGTAACAGTAATGAGTGAAAACTACTTACAATGCTGGGACAGCAATAATGAAACGTTTCTGTAATAGCGAATTTCACCGAGATGAAGAGGGAACCTTAGACAATGAAATCCCCAAGGGATGAGCTGAAATTATTGTTAGCTATTAAAGGTTTCTCCTGTGCCGAATTAAAGATGGACAGAGAAGCTCAGATAATAGAATTTGCACTGGGTGAGCTGAAATTATTACTTTTATTCAAGAATACTGGACGTACAAAGAAGTCAACAGACGGCTAGAGTACTTGTCGGGACTGTTGGTTACAGCTTCATCGTGTTATAGACTATGGTCATTCATTATCTGAGGAAAATGTTTACAAAAGATAAAATTTAAATATTGCCAAATTAAAGCCGAATACTAAGCTGTCCGCTCTAGTGAATGTGTCGCAAGTTCGTCCTAATGGGGAAGTCACAGGACTATCACTTACGAGTAGCCTACTTAACGGGGCTCTTTCCTTTGAGTTATTTTATAATGTCAATTTCGGACAGAAAATGTTTTCAGGAAAGAGCGGTATTAATTGTTAAATTGTCTAAAAATCGATCGATAAATCATTTGAGTAGTGATTGAATAAGAACGTTAAGGGTCCTGTTTCTACTTGTAGTAATAGTATAGCAACAGTAACAATCGATGGTGTTTAGATAAAGGGAGATAAGTCATAAAAATAACTTTCGAGATAAATGAAAGTAAAACTTGAAGCCTTATTGCAAATAATTTTCTACACAAATAAAACACATCAAATGCTAGTGTTGTTTTGTTTTTTGCACACCCAATTGTAGAATTTAACTTGCGTATTTACCTGGGGAACAAACCTCCAAGTGAAAAAAAAAAAAAAAAAAAAACTTTACCGGAACACTATCGAAATGACACTCCAGAAGAAATTAAGCGCAGAATAAATATGGGAAATGCCTGCTTTTATTCGGTGGAGAAGCTTTTATCGTCCAGTCTGCTTTCAAAAAAAAAAAAAAAAAAAAAACTGAAAGTCAGAATTTATAAAGTATTTATAATATTACCTATTGTTCTGTATGATTGTGAAACTTGGACTCTGACTTTGAGAGAGGAAGAAAGGTTAAGGGTGATCGAGAATAAAGTGCTTAGGAAAATATTTGGGACTAAGAGGGATGAAGTTAAGAAGAATGGAGAAAGTTACACAACGCAGAACTGCAGGCATTGTATTCTTCATCTAACATAATTAGGAACATTAAATTCAGACGTTTGAGATGGGCAGGACATGTAGCACGTAGGCCATATGGGTGAATCTAGAAAGGCATATAGAGTGGAAGACCTGAGGGGAAAAGATCTTTGGGGAGGCGGAGACGTAGATGGAAGAATAATATTAAAGTCGATTTGAAGGAGGTGGGATATGATGCTAAGGACTGGATTAATCTTGCTCAGGATAGAGACCGATGGCGGACTTATATGAGGGCGGCAATGAACCTCCGGGTTCTTTAAACGTTATTTGTAAGTAAGTGATAGTATAGGCTTTATTATATAAGAACCTGTTGTATATCCCTTGTGTTGTCTTAGTCTGCCTAGTGCAAAGAGCTTGCGCCATCCTGACTGACCACATGTCCAAAGAACTCCACAACTCTTGAATGTTTGTTCTCTTATACAAACCTGGCAGGGATGTCAGTGGTCGGCAAGAGGGAAGGTGTTAATTGTAGTGATAAGTACATAATTCAGCAAGCAAATTACCACTGTGGTTGAAAATAATGTTGAATAAGTCAACACCGAAGAGAAAGGCCGGCGGTAAGTGTTTATCTTTCGTCTCTCTGAGCCTATCAAGATCCAGACCGGAGATTCCAATCGTGGAGATGCACATATCACAGAGCGGTATGGGATCCAGTTCTGGGAAGACGTTTCGACAAAGTCCGGCAGCCGACCTGGCGCACCCGCGTCGATGTGGGTCACGCCTGTTCTCACAGCTTGTTGTGAAAGTGAGAGTGATTTACGCCGCTCATACATTCCACACTACGCACTTGTCGTCTTCCTCCTCATCTTCGCAGTGTTCGTCTGCAAGGGGGAGAAGGACGGTTGCAAAACTCAAGCACTAGGCTAGACCTCGAGATATGTGAGGCTCATCTTCACTTTTGAAAGGCCGCGCCAAGGCCGCCCTTTTCTTATTTGCCCATATACTACAGTGTACTGCACGTCTTCAGCTTTGAATAAAACAGGAACAAGACCATTTCATCATACTACAAGCGGCAGGTACTACACTTCAAAATAGCCAACATCCAAATATCCAGCGTATTCCGAATCTCACCGGACCGGTGGACAATGACGTCACGCTGCAGCGAATTAGGAACAAAACTGCTGGAAGGATCGATGGCTGTCATGGCGACTGTATAAGTTGTTGTCTGTGCTACGCTAGCAAATTTTTGCGAAATTTCCGTACTGCCATCTCGTTCACAGAAAAGAGAGCATAAACAATTTATTTCTTGAACCGGTAGTAATAACTGGTCCGTTGACATGTTCGCTCATAAGCCATTAACATATTGTTTTTACGTTGTGTTCATTATAAACAATACTAAAAATTCAACAGTTCATAGCTAAATACACGTCAAAAAAAACTTTCATACTCCATCGGCAAGTCTATCGTGCTATCAAAAAGGAGTGCGTTATATGGCAGTAAAAATTTTTAATAGCCTCCCTATCGATATAAAAAATGAAACTCAAAACATAAGATTATTTAGGGCCAAATTAAAGAAGTATCTAATTTCTCACGCCTTCTATTCTGTAGGTGAATTCATGACATTCAACAACGCTTCATGAAATTGATACTAAAACTTTGTGTTGTACTAGTAGACTATATTGTAAATCTCTTCTGTATATATTTCATCTAGACTGTGACTATAAATTAAGACTTTGTAATAGTACTTAGTTTTTTGATTTGTTCCATATTTTAGCTGTGAAGCAATGTATGAATACCATGAATGTTAGCAAATACAAACAATACAATACAATACAGCAGAACTAAAGCAGAACACACCGCCATGACACAACGGTGCCTGATGTCATTCGTCTGCTAATTCCCGCCCTATACAAGAACCAATCAGATTCACTGATGGCGGCTGATGGAGACTGCCACCACCTCTGCAAGCTGATGGCACCGGTGCGACACCGGTGGAGCATCAGTGACTCCATCGGTGAAATTCGGAATACCGTGATGCCATCAGATTGCTCAGCGCTGAGATTCGGAATACGCTCTAAGTGAGGAGACAGTGATTGAGGATTATTAAGAACCGGTGTATCTAAAGTCACGTGACTGACGATTACCAGTAGGAGGCGAGGTTTTATTAGTAGTAGTATGGGCATCACGCAGAAAGTTTCTGTAACTGATAGATTCGACTGCCTCCGTGGTCTGTTGGTCAGCATGCTGGCTTCCAGGTCTAGAGATCCCGGGTTCGATTACCGGGCTCCGCTCTCGGTGAATTTTTCTTCAAGAAGAAAAATTACCTGGGTGTACAGAGTCTGGAAATTTGTATGATTGTGAGTGTGCCGGGTTAATATTAATTAACCGATCATCAAATTATAAAAATACATCAGGACTCGCTGGGCAGTAACCTGAACACGCGTTTCACTGTCACATTGTTGACAAGTATAGCTCGCGCATGGAACGATTAGCGAAAAGCAATGGTGGCGTTGCTGTCTGATTTGACGTGTATATGAAGGCACGCCAAGGGGACGAGAGGTACGGGCTGATGGAAGTACTATCTCTTCCAAGAAGATGAACAAATGAGGACATCGCTGTGGAAATAAAGAACGTAGCAAAAAAAAATTCGAAGTTAAATGCGCAACATATATTTACGAATGAAATAATAATACCCTGCGATACAAGACACGTATTCACTTGCAATGGAACAAATTAAGTGGTAATGTAACTATCACAACGCAAAACTGATTCTATCGATGTCATTTCTCTTCCTACTGTACTCTTCAATATCATTCAAGCTATCTCGTGACCTTTCCCGTCGCCCTCTTTTCCTTATCGTATTGTTTCATTCGCATTCGCATTCCTTCCGTCGGTATTCCCTGCTTGCGAGACCTATAACTCCATCTGTTAGCACAACCATAAAGCACTAGTAGATGCTATAGAGTTACCAACAACGGAAAAAAAAAAACATACATATCGCAAAACTGGATTCTGTTTGGCTTACGCAGAATTTTGTTAAGGGGAGGGGGTCATTATTAAAATTGTTTACAATTTACATTCTCGGTGTTTTTAATTTTGTGTATTATTATTATTATTATTATTATTATTATTATTATTATTATTATTATTAACATTAACTGAGTTTTCACAGGGGATGTGAAACTACATAGTTCTAGGAAGAATAATATTTGCGACTACATCGTCACGTGCGGCAAATGTTTCTTCACAGCCGCAGCGTGACGATGTAGTCGCGAAACTTCCTGCTGTCATTACAGTAGAAATTAAAAATTTTCTTGAAAACATTTATGGGTTTAATATTGTATGTCACATACAGAGGATACACTATTACATTCACAAAATAGTTGTTCATCTGATGATAGTAATAAATACTGTATCATATTTCAGATTTGCTTGTGACGTAGAACGAATATTTTCAAAGTAAAAATATTGTTTTTTTTTCTGAACATAGAAAGAGCATTTTTTCGATAAAATGAAAATGTTCGTTATTATTTGTTATAATGAGATTAGAATCATAATTATTGTATCATTTGTATGTTATTTTTATGTGTATGGGTAAATTATTTTAGAGTGGAAAGTTACGAAGTTTATAATTACAAATTATTGTTTTTTTTTTTAATTATTCATTTATTGTTTTTTTTTTTTTTGTTCTAATGTCGTGGACGATTGGAGCATAAGTTTGGTTACCATGCTGCTGTACAAATTTGTCGTTCTGGTTCACTGACTTTGAGAGCTGCGCTACTACTTTTCATTCAGTAGAGATATAGTCCAAGCTCACACAACTTAACAGTTTCGATACCAACTTCAGCTCTGCTTATTGGAAAGATATTCTCGAAATTATGCACTATTCCATTCCGAGTTCGTACAAGACATTTCTCCCGTAACCGTGGGATTAATTTTTACTTACTTACTGGCTTTTAAGGAACCCGAAGGTTCATTGCCGCCCTCACATAAGCCCACCATAGATCCCTATCCTGAGCAAGATCAATCCAGTCTCTATCATCATATCCCGTCTCCCTCAAATCCATTTTAATATTATCTTCCCATCTACGTCTCGGCCTCCCCAAAGGTCTTTTTCCCTTCGACCTCCCAACTAACATTCTATATGCATTTCTGGATTCGCCCATACGTGCTATATGTCCTGCCCATCTCAAACGTCTGGATTTAATGTTCCTAATTATGTCAGGTGAAGAATACAATGCGGGCAGTTCTGCGTTGTGTAACTTTCTCCATTCTCCTGTAACTTCATCCCTTTTAGCCCCAAATATTTTTCTAAGCACCTTATTCTCAAACACCCTTAACCTATGTTCATCTCTCAAAGTGAGAATCCAAGTTTCACAACCATAAAGAACAACCGGTAATATAACTGTTTTATCAATTCTAACTTTCATATTTTTTTACAGCAGACTGGCTGATAAAAGCTTCTCAGCGGAATAATAACAGGCATTTCCCATATTTATTCTGTGTTTAATTTCCTCCCGAGTGTCATTTATATTTGTTACTAATGCTCCCAGGTATTTGAATTTTTCCACCTCTTCAAAGGATAAAGTTCCAATTTTTATATTTCCATTTCGCACAATATTCTGGTCACGAGACATAATAATATACTTTGTCTTTTCGGGATTTACTTCCAAACCTATCTCTTTACTTGCTTCAAGTAAAATTCCCGTGTTTTCCCTAATCGTTTGTGGATTTTCTCCTAACACAGTCATGTCATCCGCATAGACAAGCAGCTGATTTAACCCGTTCAATTCCAAACTGTCTCTGTTACAGGACTTTATTCCGTGTTCATACAAGTGTACTCAATCAGCAATGGAAAAACCCAAGGATAGTAAAAACGACTTGCGGACTGTCAGATTTTTCTCAAAAGAACCTGGGTTGCATTCTTACATTGTCATAAAATGAAGGCGATTACTTAGTAGTCTCGAATTTCAGCGCATCGGACAGTTTTACAAGCTGCTTCTTTCACTTTTTTCTTTCGACAAACAGCGTCGAGGAGAGAGCTTTTTAAGTAGGAAGAGTATGGCTTAACTACGACTTTTTATGCTTGATAATGCAGTATAAGTTACTATCGTTACAACAAGTATTTTTCTTTAATTAACAAATACCTGTAAAATGGAAACAGAACCGCATTTGAATTGTTACTTAATACGAGACATTTCCTGTTTTGTTACATGATTTTGCGGTCAACCGGTCATCTTCGTTTGGTTGCTATGTGTTTGTATATACATAAACTTTCTTTTGTCACTTCCTGAAAGTTAAGTGACGTACGATTTTTCATGTTTAAAATGTTACATCTTTGACCATAAAATACACATGCTATTGTGTATTACATACTCAAAAGAATTAGGCTACGAAGGTAACACATACTCATATGTTTCACGCCTCATGTAACATTTAAATCTGTTTTTCTTATACGAATGTCATTACGGTTTATATTTTATTTTTTAAACTGTTATTGAAAAGACATACTTTTTTTATTATTTATATTAGGGTTATAGTTGGTATCAAAATACATATTTTATAACCAATAAACAATAGTAAAATTATAATATAAAATTGTGGTCACAGTTACAATTCACATGAATTATGTAGAAGAATGCACCTTAATGAAAGAATGGATCCTGTTACAGATTAATGAGATGTTTGAGGAATAATCAATGCAAAAGATATACAAGAATGTCTAACCGTTTCAGAGTAAATACACGATCTTAAAAAGATAATCAATAGTACATTAATATAACAAAGTTTGACTTTCACTTTCAAATTAATACTTATTTCATGAACAATGACACAGTTAAGAGTAATAAAAGGATATTACAAGCAATGATTTACGGTTACAAGTTACATACGTGATTCAGGAATAAGTACAATAATTAAAATAATAACACAAGTAATGACTTATAACTAACGAAATTCTTGAAGGGCAATATATAATAGTAGGGACAATACAAAAGATTTAAAAACAAATGTAAACAGTGAAGCAATAGTAGAAAAATTGACTTAAAATTACGAGTTAAACACATTCTTTTTAAAGCAATAGGTAACAACAAAGAGATAGCCTATTTCATATATTATTTTGTGTTTCAATCTATTTCAATTTATTTTTCACTGTAACAACAAAAATATGTTTCATAAAGCCTCAAGGCATTTCTCTATATTTATTGTGTCATGGTACTCTTTGTCAATGGCAACCTGTAATGGTTATAGGAAGATGTGTGTGTGTGTGTGTGTGTGTGTGTGTGTGTGTGTATATATATATATATATATATATATATATATATATATAATAGCTATTAAACATATTATTTTAGAAGCAATAAATAGCTATACTAAGAGATGACTTAAAATTTACGAATTAAATACTTTATTTAGTAACAAAAATTGGCAATAAGGAGGTATTGCAAGAAATGGCTCAAAATTAGAAATCAAATACCTAATTAAAATAAAAATTAAAACCAATAGTAAAATGTTATAGTATGCGAAATTGAAGACTTACAGTTTCATAATAATCGATTAGAACTAATACGATTTTTTTCCGGAATAATTTAACATTATAGAGGTTCACGAATATTCTATTCAAGAAGGACATGAAATAATTATATGAGTTAGAGTTGGTAAGTTTAATAATTATGCACGCAAATAAAAATATGAACTTCCACTTTCAGAATTATATAAAAATGCAACCTCTATAATCCCATTGCACCGGTTTTAAGGCATTGCATTGTAAGCCGGGAGGTCGCGGGTTCGATTAGAGATGGAATCATGAATTTTCTCCACTGATCTAATCCCTCCTTCGCACTATGCTTCTGGGTTTACTCAGTCTTTAACAGAAATTTAATGACTACCAAAGTTATTTTCTTGGGAAAGGCGGCAAGCATTGCTACTAATGTCGATTGTCGAGAAAAGATGAGAGCCGTAACCTTCCGTTACCCTTTGGGCCTTTATAATGGATAGACTCTGTAGTATATCTTTACCTTATTAATTACAAACTAAGACACTTGACTTAATTTATAAACTTTACAGATTAGTTAGGTATCTTATATAATTATTTCTTTTTATAATACTACATTATGCAACGAGCCTATAATGGTAGTAATTAAGACGCGAGAATGTTTATGAAACGAGCGCAAGCGAGTTTCATAATTTTCATACGAGCGTCTTAATTACCATTATAGGCAAGTTTCATACGACTTTTTATACTCGACCATATTTCTAACTTGAAATTATTCATAAGTATTCATGTTATTGTTATGTGAGTGCAATAGCCTACCTCATAAATTGTGAGATGTGCGCAGACGCGAAAGTATTGATTTTTTGTGGGAAACGAATGTCGACGACCTTGATATAATCTAGAGAGTAAGATAAACGTTAATCTTGATATAACCTTGAAATTGAATTCGACATTGAGAAACGAGATGACAAATTGAATTTATTTGAATATTAACGCTAATTATTATAGTAACAGAACATAACCTTCTGCGACAGTATTGAATTTCCAGCCTGCGTGACGTTTCGCTAGTTGTCTTTCGATTGCATATCCGAGAATAATCGAAACCCTGAACTTTTATGAATAATGACATGCATTAAAGGACTGCTACAAGGTGTATAATTACTACATTTCGGCATGGTCGAGCATAAATTTACATAAAGTGACTATACTGTACCGGTATTTTGTAGGCCTAATAATTTGTAATACCTTTTAAGGAAATTCACATCTAAAATGGCATGTATGTTAAAATGTTTAAACTTTACTTTAGTTCACTCACGCGTAATAAATGTAGTATTTTATGTCAAGGGATGCTTATACTACGACAGTGAAACGTTCTTCGTTAAAGTCAGTATTTTCAGGTATGGTTGTTTTTGGAGTATGAACAGTTTTGGAACGAATTATGTGTACAGTAAAGCTAATGTCAACCCCATGACAGGCCAAATCGGCTCAGAAGGTGACGAGAGGTTAAGGCTCCCACCTTTACAGACAATCGGGATTTATGGCGTTAGTGCTACGTGCTCGCCGTCTTTACCCCCAAGAAAATGCCCCTGGTACTCATTTCTGTTAGAGGCTGAGTAGACCCCAAGTGCTGCAGGAAAGATTAGATCAATCGAAAAATCCATGACCACATCGTGAATTGAACCCACGACCTCTCGACTTTGCAACGTTACGCCTTAACCGCGACGCTACCCACGTTCCAATTCTGTGTACAGTATAATGATTAATTTCTCCAAGCCATGGGGCATGAGGACATAATATGATCATTTAATTTTTCTCCAAACAAACAAAATTAGCCTACTTGTTCGAGTTCATCACCATTTTGCGTTTCAGTTTCAATTAAAACCTTATTAACTTTATCCCAAATATTATTATATGTTATGTAAGCTTATATCATTCCAACGAAAGATGACTTATAGGTATTGAATATGAACAAAATCCAAGTAGTAGGTTAAGAGAAATTGCTGTACACAGAAAGACGATAAGGCTAAGAACCATTTCCGCGAAAATCTCTAAGTCGATTTTTGTGACGTCATAATGCTTCCCCACACCTGTGGAGTAACGGTCAGCGCGTCTGGCCGCGAAACCAGGTGGTCCGGGTTCGAATCCCGGTCGGGACAAGTTACTTGGTTGAGGTTTTTTTCCGGGGTTTTCCCTCAACCCAACACGAGCAAATGCTTGGTAACTTTCGGTGCTGAACCCCGGACTCATTTCACCGGCATTATCACCTTCATATCATTCAGACGCTAAATAACCTAGATGTTGATACAGCGTCGTATAATAACCCAATAAAAAATAATGCTTCCCTTAAAAGACTTTCAATTTTAATATTCTTCTAAATAATACGAAGAAATACTTTCCTGCTCTTCTTAATTTCATAGTAATAATAATAATAATAATAATAATAATAATACATTTAAAATCATAACCTAGCTTAGTTCATAATTAGCTCAAATCGAAAAAGCTAAAGCTTGTGCTCGGAAGCCTTCTTGAGAAGGCAAAAGCGTGAATATGCATTAAGATAGTATAAAAATATAATCAAGGTGCATTACAAAATGAAATAAGATTAATTATAATGAAGGAAATATTCTGAAGTGCTCATTTTTCTGATAGAGAAAAGTAAGACAGCTCTCGTTTATTGGGGCCTATATACACCAGGCATTATTTCTGCTTATAGTGTTACGATAATATAGATATACTTGGATCGTTTTTCCATGTAAACTTGAAATTCTGGACAAGCTGCAGACAAACAACATATTTGCAGAGTCGTTAAAATTTGCTTTATATGCGAAACCGGATTATAGATTTAACTTCGTTGACTTGCTTTGCCATAAAGATCTGTTATTAAAGAATATTAAAGCAACATAACCTTTTCATATGCGCCGTATAAAGACAATAAACGCTAGTGTCCTTGATGACTGTATGGGAATAAAGTTTTATCGAACACTAGGATTAGTGAATTAAATGGTTTCTACATACGATGTCACATTTCCTCTCGACATACAAGATACGTTATGAACACTGCTAAAAAAGGACAGCGATTCAGGTAATGGATGTATGAAATGACGTCAGAGTGTATGACAATTAACACTTGTCCATCATGACATTAAAATACTGATTCTTCACCATTTGGAAACGCAGAATTACTGCACTGAAACCCTATGTACTTCGGTACATGATAGTAATGACAATGCGTAAGTAATCACTTTGTGATTCAAGACGGCGCACCAACTGCACAAATTGCTATGTATGCAGACGATACAGCTATTTATGCAACCCATCGCAACATTAACATAGCCTCAAATCACCTTCAGGAAGCCTTAAACATCATATGCCCTTGGATTGAAAATTGGCGCATCGCACTGAACTACAATAAATGCGAAGCAATGGTATTTACTTTGTGTCGTCCTGCTAATCCTCCATGCATAAATCTTTCAACCAACGTGATACCGTGGAAACCAAAGGATGAAGCTGTAAAATATCTTGGAGTGCACTTAGATCGCCGTCTGTCATGGAAACATCATATCAACAACAAACTTAAATGACCTACTCAAGAGTCACTAAATTATATCCGCTCCTCAACAAGAAATCATCTCTAAAGCTACAAAATTGCATGCTACTTTACACATCTCTATTACGACCTCTACTGCTTTAATGCCTGTCCTGTCTGGGAGGAGCTGCAATAAGTGAAATTAAACGCATCCAGTCATTTCAAAATAAAGTCCTACGAATTTCACTCAATTCTCCTTGGTTTGTCCGTAACAGCCAACTACACAGAGAAACTGGTATTGACACAATCAAACAGTTTATTCATTCACAAGCTAAGAAGATCTATAACAACCTAGAAAATGTTCCAGGCGCCATCCATTACTCTCTCGGAAGGAAGTCCACATTTCTCACCAGAATCAAGAGCCGACTTCCAATGGACCTCATATTATAATCAAAATTTATCATCACACCAACCTATGTAAATAATTATTTATTAACAATTATTTTTGTTCATTGAGGAGCCCAATCCAGGCTGCCCTCAATTCAGTGTCATGTACTGTATTTATATTTTATTTAGAAATGATCTGTATAGCGTTAAATGCGCTGATCGATCAATAAATTATAAAAAAAAAAAGACGACGCCATGTTCCGTCGGACCCCGGCCACTTAGTCACTCGTAATGAGTGCACCTCTGTCCTTGTGGTTGGACATTGCGTCTACTGTCACACATACTGTGACACGGTACACGAGGGTAGGCCGACAAAGGGGAACACAGTAGGTGGAACTTAAAAATGAGAGGGATTCAATCCGGCATCGGAACTTGAATCCGATGTGACTTAGTGGATAAAGCGCTAGTACCTAAAGCTGGAAACTAGGGTTCGAGACCCGGTGTCTTCGATTACCTAAAAAATACAATTTATGAGAATATTAACAATTCAGAAGGAGTAAAGAACGTAAGGTCTGCTAAAGGACATATTATGTTGTGAAACATTTTTCTCCATTCCATAATCACGTGAAACTATTTGCTGTTCAAATATGGACATGAAATATGCATTTACAAATTTGAGAAAAACTTACCTCTCGAATTTTCACTATGTTCTCTGCACAGTACAATCGTCATCTATCTGTTCCAACTGTCATAAGTAGGGGGCGGATGTTGATGAAAAGTCATCTTCTTATTTTTCACATTAGGACGATGCCTATTAATATAGAAATCATTTCTATATTAATATCTACGTAAAAAAGTAATGTATTATATTGCATCTTTTGCATTTTTCGACGTTTTTGAACTAATAGGTCATTTATATATATATTTTCGGAATATTTTGGTCATTTTTGTACTCTGGAGAAATTTAAGATCATCTGGAATGCATTTTACTTTCTTCTTTACCGATAGGTCTGTTAAATCATTTTCTAACCAAATAGGTCAGTAGTAATTACCTACTGAATAAGTGAATAACGTGAAGTTTGAGCTTTATAGTTCGGAACAGACTCTAAAGTCCATCCCTCACTTCACACAACGGAAGTAATATAAAATACTTGACAGCAGCTTAGTTTAAGTGAGGACTTTGACCGCTACTGTTCTTTTATCGGTATGAGGATGTCTTTAGAATTTATGTTTGGAAGGGGGGAAACTTTCACCATGTCCTGGACACAACGTTGTGTTCTCAACATGGTTCGGAAGGGATGTCTACTGTAGTAGACAATATTTTTTACACAAAAATTGCACGCTGCACCCACAGTTTGTTTTGTCATTCACACTCCCTCATCTGGAAGTTCGGGTAACGAAAGTGAAGCGCGGAAGGAGGAGGAGACGGAGAATGAAGGCACTGATATGGATCACGCCTGATTGAAACACATTGTAAATCCTGATTAAAATCTATAGTTTTCCCTTAAAACCTTCATTTTGTTGCATGTTCGTTTCCTTTATCTTAGCCAAATTCCAGGAATTTGCCACCTCTCTCCGAGATTTGCAGGACAGTCATTGAAACAAGGTGCTAATTTTTAAGAAGTTGTGGTGCGAGTACGGTGAATAATATTTAAATGTCATTTTCTTTTCATTTTATGTAATTTTTCTATAAGTTTAAGGGAATTTTAGTGATCATTTTAAGTAGATTTTTAGGTCATCAATATCCGCCTCCTAGTCATAAGTGACCTGTTACTCTCTGCCGGCCAACGAGATATATCAAAGCAAAAAATAAAATGAAATTAAATTTAAAATAACGTTTTAAGTCATTTATTAAAGTTCTCGTTAACACTTTGTTAAAAACATAAAATTTACTCTGTCACACGTTAAAAGTGTTAAAATTGTTAAAAAGGTATTTACCTTCGACAAATAGCGTCGAAACGGGCCGTCTGTCGAAGGTAAATACCTTTTTAACAATTTTAACACTTTTAACGTGTGACAGAGTAAATTTTATGTTTTTAACGTTTTAAGCGTGTGCCTGAATAATATTCTTAGGTTCTACGTCACTGTTGCATCTCGTTTAAAGAATAGAAGTTCCCGCGCTGAATATGCCTTCTCTAGTCAATATACCAAATTTCAGCGCAAGATTACCTGTAATTATACTCATAAAGTATATATTAAGCAATTCACTTAACGCTTAAATCCAAAGCAAACTTCCTGAGCATGTACAGTTTCTCCAAATCGGGCGCGGTTCACACAGCAGAAGATTATAACTGTTATGAAATGGACAATTATACTGCGTACGAGACGTGTTGCCCGCCCAAATTACCTTGAAGAGCTACGGTAACAGAGACGGACTCTGTGCCACGTGCTTGGAAGACAGCTTGACCATTCTGTGTGGAGAAGGTTGTTCCACCTGACAGAAGCATCCACGTCCATATTAATCATAAATCTCGTATTGCAACCGCGAATACAAACAATCCATCACTTCGCTGTACCAGAAGCTCAGTTAAGACATGGAAAAGAGTTGTGGTCTAATGCTGATATTTTCTTAAATTTATTTCGCCATAGCATCGAGATTACACTCTTGTCTTGAAGTTGGACGGAGTTAGAACGCTTCAGACAGGCCAACTTCAAGATGTCTGGAATGCGACCTCTGCCATTATCCTTCCCTCTTCGTCTGCCGGCAATGTTTACATCGCCTGTCAGACAATATGGAACGAAGTATAGTCACTATAGTTCAGGCATGTTCAGTGAGGGAATTTCTAGTCTTTAACCGAGGTGCAACAGTGACGTAGAATATCTTTAATTCAAGATATGTATAAATTAAATTTTGAATTTTTACTGAATTTATGTACTAGCGGAAGGTGTACATACCCACTTAAAGTCAATTACCATATTCATAAATGTGTATTAATCCACGCTCTATTAAGTTTGGCCTACTAATTCTTAGAACTTACGTACTTGTTGAGTACAGTGACTTAATGAAATGAGATTGAACGCCACGAAATTACGGAATCGGGCTTCTTTCAGTGAATTGAAAGATTGACAAGAAGATGTAAAAAAAAAATCTCCCATAGGATGAATTTCCAGAAATCTGAATTATAATAGTACATTATGCCACGAGCCTATAATGGTAGTAATTAAGACGCGAGTATGTTTATTTATGAAACGAGCGCAAGCTCGTTTCATAATTTTCATACGAGCGTCTTAATTACCATTATAGTCAAGTTTCATACGACTTTTTATGCTCGACCATATTTCTAAATTGAAATTATTCATAAGTATTCATGTTATAGTTATGTAAGTGAGGAGCGGAACTGACCTGAATTGTGAGATGTGCGCAGACGCGAAAGTATTGATTTTTTCCGAGGCACGAGTGTCATTGACCTTGATATAATCTAGAGAATAACATGGAGATTAGTCTTGATATAACCTGGAAATTGATTTAGAATTGAAAAACGAGATGACAAATTGAATTTATTTGAATATTATTTACAATTAACGCTAATTATTATAGTAACAGAACATAACCTTCTGCGACAATATTGGATTTCCAGTCTCCGTGACTTTTCGCTAATTGTCTTTCGATTGCATATCCGAGAATAATCGATACTTGCGGTTTATAATGGTACAATGGTGATTTCTCATTGGCTGAACAACTGAATTATAATGAATAGGTGTACTTTAATCAGGTGCATTAAAGGGCTACTACCAGGTGTATAATTACTACATTTCGGCATGGTCGAGCATAAAATTTATTATTATTACTTTTTTGCATACAGATTTATTAATGATAATAATTTGAAATGATAATGCATTGCTAAAGACAGGCTTTGTTAACATATCGGTACTTATTATGATTTAAATAGAGAGAAAAAAAATACTAAAAATATTTAAAATTGTACACAATATATCAGGAAAATCAATTTTCTCTGCACAAATTGTACCCCAAATTAAAAATACAATTACCCTTAACAACAAAATTTAATTTGGATTCTGAAAAATTATTTATTAATATAAAAGCGTTGCTTAATCACTATAAAAAATTTCCAGCAGAAAATTAATCCAGGATATGAATAAATTAAATTGCGAATTTCACTAAATTTATACTAGCTAAAGTCATATGTACATACCCCTTAAAACACAAATATATCTTAAGAAAAATGTGGTTGAATGTGTATCTTTCATTAAGCCGAAGGTACTCATCTTTAACTGTATAGAATCTTAACAGTTGAGCCCATAAAAACGTTAAAAAAAATCTAACTAGTGCGGTACCTAATACGACAAAACTTAAAATAATCCTTAAATTTAAATAACAATAAATTTATCGATTTTCTACTTTGTGGTCGATAGATTAACCGGCTATGAATTAGGAAGTGCCGGGTTCACTCCCGGTGCTGATGAAAATTTTCTCCTTGCCATACTTCTTTAACTGGCCCAATGTCCACTCAGTCTCCTTTCAGAATGAGTGTCGAGTCCTTCCCAGGGGAAAAGGCGGTGGGAACGTGTCGCTCCCCACACCACGTCATTCTAGTGCCGAGGTGATGAAAGCTTGGAGCTCTACACTCCATTTGTCTCTCGTGGATATAAAGAGAGTCCAGAAAGAAAAGAACAACTCAAATACTTTTAACAAAAATGTTTAAATATCAGGATCTACCGGCGAAGGAGTTTACAGAGTATAATATAGAGATGGATCCAAAACAGAAGAAAACCTTGGGGCAACCATAGTTGTCCATTCTGGAAACTTTGAAATATTTTCAAGTTCAAGGAAATTACTAAATCCACGATGTACAATCCTTCAAGCTCGGATACAGGGAATAGAGATGGCAGTGAACTGGATGCAACACAATATCATCATCATCATCATCATCATCATCATCATCATCATCATCATCATCATCATCATCATCCAATTCAAGCGCTAGACCTAGTGGTCTGTTGCTGTGTCAATGGTCTCATGTCATCTTTTTAATGGTCTTCCAACAGATCGTTGTTCAGAAAGGCGGTAATGTAGCACTGCCTTTGGTCATCTTTCAGTTGGCACTCTCTCGACATGATGTCTCCAATTAATTCTATAGATATGAAGAAAATCTAATATAGGCTGGACGTTCAATTCTTTCAAAATTTCTGTATTTCGTTTTCTATCCCAAAGTGTGTATCGCGCCGTTTTTCTCATGAATTTCATTTCGTTGGTAGCTATACGTTGAATATATATATATTGGTCAAAGTCCAGGCTTCTGATCCATAGACTAAAGTAGGTCGTGCTAAAATGTTATACATCTTTAATCTTGTATGTTTCTGTACTAAATTAGGTTTGAAAACTGAATTGGTAATGCCGATAACCTTTACAATAGCGCATTATGCAACGAGCCTATAATGGTAGTAATTAAGACGCGAGTATGTTTGTTTATGAAACGAGCGCAAGCGAGTTTCATAATTTTCATACGAGCGTCTTAATTACCATTATAGGCAAGTTTCATACGACTTTTTTATGCTCGACCATATTTCTAACCTGAAATTATTCTTAAGTATTCACGTTATGGTTATCTAAGTGAAGAGCGGAACTGACCTTCTAAATTGTGAGATGTGCGTAGACGCGAAAGTATTGATTTTTTCCGAGGGACGAAGTCATTGACCTTGATATAATCTAGAGAATAACTTGATCATTAATATTGATATAACCTGGAAAATGATTTAGAATTGAAAAACGAGATGACAAATTGAATGTATTTGAATATTATTTACAATTAACGCTAATTATTATAGTAACAGAACATAACCTTCTGCGACAGTATTGGATTTCCAGCCTCCGTGACGTTTCGCTAATTGTCTTTCGATTGCATATCCGAGAATAATCGATACTTGCGGTTTTATAATGGTACAATGGTGATTTCTCATTGGCTGAACAACTGAACTATAATGAATAGGTGTACTTTAATGAGGTGCATTAAAGGGCTACTACCAGGTGTATAATTACTACATTTCGGCATGGTCGAGCATAAAATTAGTTATTTTATAATCGATATTCTTTTTTTTTTTCATATGAAAGACGGTACCCTAAATAGTTAAATGTGTTCACTTGTTGTAGAATTCTGTTTTCAATACAGATTTTACTGCTTATTGAATATACAACACAATATAATTTAATATATTAACTAGCTAATCAACGTCGGCTTATAGGCAGCTCTCAAAACAATCTCATTCTAGAGAATAATATATTAAGTTAGGGCACGTATGAGATTCCAGAGCCACATTTATGAAGATTCGAGGCATATAATTAAGCTGAACGTTGAGAAATAACTAACTAAAAAATAACTACTGAACATAGACAAGTACTTTTTATTGCAATAGGAATTACGAATTTTTCTTAAGCTGATATCTCATGAAGTCCTGATTGTTATTAGTCTAATACAGTATATTGTAAAAGAACAATTTTTTAAAGTTGTGGGTTAGGCACTTACGGTAGTGATGCACTCATATATGCCCTAATGTTTCGCAATATACTCTAGTCATATGCACATAATTTTACACTCGCCTTCTTCTCTATGCTTTTGAAATGACACTTTCCTCAAATGCTTGGAGGACAATGGATCTTTTATAGGCAATTCAGAAGTGTATGTGAGATTCACAATTAATTCAGCATCAAGCATTGCGTAAACATCTTCCAGGCATACGTGACAGCGAGTTATTTTCATATCCACTCTCTGCGTAGGTGGACGGATCCATTTTCCCACTCAGAGGTACCTCACGCATCGGAATTATTAACTAGCCTACATTTACATTACGCCCCGAGACTGTTTGTAAGGACTACACCCGCCCTTCGTAATCATGGAGTAATCATTACGGGTGTCACATAATTTAAGATTTTGTGTGTGATGAAATTTTTCATATAAACTAATTCCCAACAAATATAACAAATTCGGAGTCATATGACTATGGATAAAATAATGACAACCAATCAGTCAGATAGGGGTGGAGGCAGAGTGAGTTGTAATGGCAGGTAGAGTAAATATTTCATCTTCCATGTTAAGTAATAATAATAATAATAATAATAATAATAATAATAATAATAATAATAATAATAAAGCTACCTTTAGATTAAATGTTGCTCAATAGACATATCATACTGTGATTAATAAACATACAAATTTTAAAAAAATATTACATAGACAATTTTTATTTATATTATTTAAGAAAACTGCTTTGAGACCTTTACAAATTATTCAAAATAGAGCTTTAAGAAATTGATTAGGTTTTCATTATTTTACTCCAGTTAAATATCTATATCAATTTTCTTTCGTTCTACGAGTTGAACCAATTATCAAATTAGGTACTGCTATTTTCATGTACAAAGTTATTAACAATTTAATACATAGTAATATTATATTTCAGTTTAATAAAGATATACATACTTATTTACCAAGACAAAAAGACAATATTTTTTTTCCCAGCATAGCTCAGTAACTTATGGAACGAAAGGACTTAACCATTTTTAACAACTTTTAACCAACTTCCTTTAGAATATAGAATTTACCAAATCGCCGATGTTTTAAGAATTGTTTAAAAATACGTTTTTGGGAAGATTATTTATTTTAATTCTCAGTTGATTTATTTATTTCAAGGTTTCAAACTTTTTCTTTTTCCTGCCCAAAACTTTATGTTATCTTACTATTTGTTCTTATTTTGCTTTCTTTCTTTCATAAATTCTTGTGTTGTTGTTTGTTTTTCACAGACTGTAGTTTTATGACGTTTTCAATTACATTGTATAACATTGTATGTGTTCTTGTATAGCCCCTACATATGAGTTATACTCGTTGGGGCATACTGGATAAATTTTTAAAAATCCAATTTACTTTAATGTAAAGGCAAATCTTTATAAAGTATTACCATATAATTTAAAAATTACCAATATTCACATAAATATTTCGTAATGCTCGTATATTAACAGAATGACACCTCCAACACATCCGCCTTGAACTTCAAAACTGTAACATTGATCGCAGATTCTCTTTTTTTTTTTTATTCAAGAATAAAGGCTCTCTCTAAACGCTTCTAGACGTGCCGCTCTTTACAGATAGACACAATAGTTACAAGTTTTACACAAAGTCCAGAATGGGATAGATATGTGTGGGAAGAGCCAATTTTGTAAATTGGAGGAGGGGGGGACTTAAGTTTCATCGTTATTTATTTGCTTTTATGGCATCATCTGGTTTTGAGCGTAGCTTAACTTCGGTATTTGTAGCTGAATTTCAGGATGTTTGTAGCAGACTTGCTTGTATTGAGGTTGGCAACGCTAACGGACGTACATTTCGCGGCGTGCTTCCTGCATAAGGATACGTTAATATTTTTTTAGTACATGCCCTCTAAAATAGTTGCTTTTCAGACTGTTATCAGTTCGAAAAATTCAACTTAGCGGCCTAGGCAACTTTTAATATATGTCAACATTATTTCATTATGTTTATCATACGGCGGTTAGAATGACTGACTATGCCTTTCATACTTTCATTTATATTTACTTTTACTTTATTTTATTTCATATAATTTAGAGTGCTTTTACTAAAAACTATTGTATGTTTCACGTACGCAGAGCCTTTAGCGGATTCATACCGTATTTTGGACTCAGCTTTCACCTCGTCCAAAACATTGAAAAATATTTTTTGTACTTGTGATGTAGAAATTTGTCAAAAGATAAGACAGAATTATTTGAAGTGTTCATTTTTGTAGTTATTCTTCAGCTCTCATCACTTTTCATTTTTTTAAATATTATTTAATGTTACTGAAGAAAAGACACAATATAAATAAGGTACTGAGTTTTTGTAATTTTTGCAATTTTCATTGTATCTTCCTGAACATTTTACATCACTTAGATTACTAAAATACATGTCTACGATTTTTTATATGCATGTTGAAAATTGTACTTAGAAAACATTATATTTTCATTTAAAATAATTTATACTTTTAGTAAACATTTAACTGGGTCTCGCATAAAGATAATACATTTCTTAAACCTTTAAAATGAAGTAAGACTCCTTATAACAAAATGATGAATTGTTTTTTCCTCGTAAATATACTTTATTAGAAAAAAATAATTTTGAACATATGATGTTTCTTCTTCAACTTCACTGCCCGACATAAAATACAACTTTCTTAATAATAAAAATAATGTTTACATGAACGCAGCATTTCATGCACCGACCTGTTATGAATATGTGTGCAAATCTCCATTACTGTAAGTATAGCCATTTAGTAGATATTTCTAGTAGTTTAAAATGTGAAAGACTCTGATTTAAGGTAAAATCACTTAAAAAGTCTATAATACACATTCTGTATATAATAATTAGGCCTATTTATATAGGATAAACTAAATTTCTGACTTAGAATAAAGATATCGCGATGAAATCGTCACTACAGCATTTCTCAAGAAACAGTAAATTGTTGGCACCATATTAAAGAAAATAAGAAAATGACCAAAATTAGCGAAAATTCAATAGCGTGTCCCCTTAAAAATATGAAGGTAACCATAATATAGCCCATTAGAAGTGCTTAGCCACACAGAAAACCAGTTTTGCTCTTTGACACCATGTAAATAAATTGGAATTATCTTTTCAGTAACGCAAACATGATGGCATTTCAGGTGGCAAATATTACTAAACCACCGGGTAACTAATGTTCTTTACATTTGGAAACTGTTGTTATTTCCTTGCTAAAATGTCAAAAGGTTACTTATAAACATTTGGAACATGACGGAAGTTATACATTTTAAGAAATTTCACTACTGCAACAAAATAGGCTATATAATATATCAATCACAGCTTTGAAAATGACAGAGTCCTTCACAAGCTGACTTGAAGCTCTACAGTAAATAAAATATACTAAAATATTATGAATAAATCCCATTTAAAAGAACAGAATAATAATACGTTGCAAACACGGAGCCATTACCCTTATCTCTGTTTTCTTTAGCAATTTTGCTTGGTGTAAAAGGTAAAGGTATACGTCAATTATTGTATCTTGTTATGAAAGCTAGATTCTATTGCACTAGGCTTAGCGCTGGTAATCTCGTTTCCTCACAAAGCTAAGCATTAAACAGATGGCAAGCCATATGATACAGCGCTTTCTTGCATTCCAGGTGGTGGCAATCTTCCGACACGATGTCGATGTGCCATAATCCGTGATGTAAATTGCTCCACGATTTTGCAATAATGTTGCAATTTCGCATGCATTTCAGCGCCCTAAATGTCTCAGTCAGGGGTAATAGGTATGACATTCAAGTTGAAATCTCTAAACAACTTTTTACTTGTAAAGTAATACATTATACCGTGGCTAACGAGATAATTCGTCATACATTTTTAATATTTATATACACTCATTTCCGCATCCGCCGACATAGAAAGGTACTTTTATGAGTCTGTGGAGATATAAAAATATTAATTGCTTAGAATGAGTTACATGAAGGTGTGGTACAATTATAAAAGGTTATTTTTCAGGCGCACTGACAACTACCTGGAATTGGCGCCAGTTTTAGGAGATTTTTATTGCAAGAAAATAAGTTTATTGGTAGAAAAGTATACAAGAAAATTGTAAATATACAAAAATACTGCACTCCTCTGAAAAGAGAATGATTTCATGTTCAGGGCAGAATTCAATATATACAGTGAAAACTCATAAGTTCGACAGAAAACAAGTTCGACATCCTATAGTTCGACTGTTTACGTTGGAGAATTAGACACGCCCCTACACGGGCACTAAGAAATGGGTTTGCCATTTGAATGGGAACTGGTTCTGTGTCTTGTAGTGATACTTTTGTTAAAGGAAAACAGAATATTTTATTGATTAGGACATCCATATTGATCACTGATTTTAAATTAATGAACCCTTTTTTTTCTATTTGAGAATTGTGCCGTTTGTGAGACGGAACTGTCGAAACCCACTGTGGTACTAGAAGCGCATACACAAGTCTCGGAGCGTGCGGGAAATGCAAGTACAGTACTGTATTCGTTGATGGATAGTTTATTTAGGGGTAACAATGACGATGAACGGAAAATGGAATAAACATATAGACACTACAAAACATAGGGCACTGATAAAAGCGATGGAAACACTGAAGATACGTAACAAAATCCCGGAAGTCTCTTTAAATTTATTAGATAAAGTATACAACGCGGTAGTTAGATCTACAATTACGTATGGGCAGAAATTTGGGGTTGGGGAAGAACGGGAAAACTTAACCAGGCAGAAAGCGACTTTTTAAAACGGATAACGGGGGTGGGGAGGGGAACGGCTAACAGCGGAATCCTAAGAGAATTCGGACGCCATAGAGACTCAATAGAATGCAAGATAAAAGTTTTAAAGTACTACTTGAGGATTGTGCATGGAGATCAGTCTCTTATTAGAGCGGTCTGTTATAGGGAGCAACTCGAGAGGAGAGACCAAGTAACCTGGGCAGGTAGATTACGCAGAGGGTTGGAGGAAATAGGCATGGGATGTATAATCGCGGAAGATTGCAGGAACAAGCGAAATGTCTGGCGGAAAGTCAAGAAACGCCTGAAGGATATAGACAGGCAAATAACAGAAGGGGAATGTAGGGATAAGGTTGCTCTGGAGATCCAATCGATGATCAAAACAAATTGGGGAGCCGAACTTTATCTCTATGGAGGTAGCAAAGAAGGTAGACTGGGTTTAATCTGGTTTCGTCTAGGAGCCTGGAGGGCACTTAAAACCGTCAACGAAGAGGGGGCGAGAATATGTCCTCTTTGCGGTTAAGGCGAGACATCACACCATATTTTATCGGAGTGTGAAGCCACAGAAGCTCTGAGGAAACGATTCCTGCCAGAGTCCTTCATTACATCTAGCAGGGGGCACTTGGCAACATACAATATGTTAAATAACGTTAAAAATTGTGACAGTGTGGGAAAATTTATGGCAAAAGTTCGACAGTTGAGGATGGAACTGGCCAAGGGGGAGGGAGCCGAGAAAATAAGGGAAAGAGTTATTAATTAATGTTGGAATGATGAAGTAATTAATGGATAATGTTATTTTTGTATTTATTGTGTCTTTTTTTCTATTTGTATTTTATCGCGTGTGTATGTTTTTTTATGTATTACCTTTATATTTATTAGTTGGATTATTTCGTGCAGTCTCAATAAGGAATTGAATTGTTTATATGTATATATATATATATATATATATATATATATATATATATGTGTGTGTTTCACTGTGGTTTTTTCTCTCTATCTTTTCATATCTTACATTTATTTTGTTTTTATTATTTTTGTGAAATTTGGTTTGAAGTTAGATTAGTTGTAATTGTGATAATTAATGATAACAGTAGTAATAATAATAACTGTTGTTTTACTATTTTATTATTAATAGTATTATTTTTGTTTTCTTTGAAGATTCAAACTGTGCATAGTTACAGCACGAATGGGCGTACGGGCTCGTGCGAAGGATCTTCTGTACACGAGTTTGTATAATTTATCATGCATCAATAAATGCACTTATCTATCTTGTTTAACATATATTGATAAATGAAGTGGGATGCAACTGTTTTAATAAAAATGAAACTGAATCGACAAAGCCTTCTTGACTAGTTTAATCGTTCATAGAGTTCAATAAAGATGGTACAGTTGGCACAACTGGTAACAAGAGAACAGCTAATCATAACACACTACTGACATCTAGCGGAATATTTTTAATGATGAGATGGTACAATAAGACGAGACAGTTTAGTATTTTTGTAAGTCAATTAATATTTTATTGTATTAGAATACTTTATTTCTTCTAGTCTTTATATACTTTCTCCTAATCGTGTAATAGTCAATTAAATTCCACTCGAATTTTGATTTTCTCTACATAAATCAAAACCTCTAGTGAGATTACTGTTGATAAATTACGATAAATAACATCTTACAAATCTTGCTTTGTGACATTACGTTGTACTCTTATGGGAGTATAATATGTTGTAAAAGTTTTCCTTTGTTCTCTGTAACGATGGTTATGGATAAATGATTGACTACTGAAGATGATAGAAAAAGCCGCCAGAAGACCTGCCTGACATCCTCTTTCCACCACTATTTTCCCTTGATGTTATCGGTATTCGAACCCGGACAATAAGCTTGAAAATATAAAAAATGTAGTGTTCAACTGGTGATGTAAACTTTTCAGAAAGGGAATGACTGTCACAAAGTTGACACATACTTTCTCATTACACGTTTCACGCGTTTTGTAATCCTTTACTTCCTTCCTCATGATACGAATGTTATGACTATTTGTAGTTTATTTTATTGAACTATAAAAAATACACACGCGAAATATGTCGGATTGGAAATATACATACCATGATTCATCATCGCTTCAATCATTAATATCATAAACATTAATAAAATGTATAATTAGTTACATGAACACAAGCCATCTACAACTCACAACGAAACAGGAACTCAACGGTACAAATAACGGCAGTGTACGGTTCTTGCAGAATAGTGAAACTTTACCTTTTATACTTTATATAATGAGAATGCAGAAATAATGAAACAAATAATTTGGTGTAAACAAAATTGAGTTCATTATCGATACCCTATCTTTAAGCTGATAATATAATAGTAATAGTAGTAATAATAATAATAATAATAATAATAATAATAATAATACATGTATTGTGGGTCCCTATCATGGCATGGCGCGTCCTCAGGTTGCGGATAGAGGAGACGGCCTCCAGATATGGAAGGTAGCTGCGAATATATTGAATAAGCAGTCGTGGACAGCCGATAAGGGGTGATTCTCCAGCTTGGGGGTTGGGCGAAGGGCTAACAACCCATCACCGTAAAAAATAGCTTGTTACGACAATAACAGTAACAAATATAAATGACACTCGGGAGGAAATTAAACGCAGAATAAATATGGGAAATGCGTGTTATTCGGTTGAGAAGCTTTTGTCATCTAGTCTCCTGTCAAAAAATCTGAAAGTTAGAATTTATAACAGTTATATTACCGGTTGTTCTGTATGGTTGTGAAACTTGGACTTTCACTTTGAAAGAGGAACAGAGATTAAGGGTGTTTGAGAATAAGGTTCTTAGGAAAATATTTGGGACTAAGAGGGTTGAAGTAACAGGAGAATGAAGAAAGTTACACAACGCAGAACTTTACGCATTGTATTCTTCACCTGACATAATTAGGAACATTAAATCCAGACGTTTGAGTTGAGCAGGGCATGTAGCACGTATGGGCGAATCCAGAAATGCATATAGAGTGTTAGTTGGGAGGCACAGGATAGGGACCGATGGCGGGCTCTTGTTAGGGCGGCAATGAAACTTCGGGTTCCTTAAAAGCCATTTGTAAGTAATAATAATAATAATAATAATAATAATAATAATAATAATAATAATAATAATAATAATAATAAGCTTTGTTGTCATTATTAATATTAATAATTAATATTATTAATAATGGATTAATCTTGCTCAGGATAGGGGCCAATGGCGGGCTTATGTGAGGGCGGCAATGAACCTCCGGGTTACTTAAAAGCCAGTAACTAAGTAAGTATTATTATTATTATTATTATTATTATTATTATTATTATTATTATTTCAAAATTTAAGTTATACTGTAGAGGCCTGCCGAAAAGGAATACTTTGAAGGACAAGATCAATAAATTGGCAAACATAATACATAATTGTATACGCATTAAATGATTTCATTTGTCTTCTGTAAATGAATAACAAACATCTATTTCTCCTTTGAAAAAATTGAGATTTATGCCATTATTGCTTTCCATCAAAGTTCCCTCCCCCGACTTTGCATCTTATTTTGAGAGTACGACTTAATTCAGAAAGTTATTTTAAAACAAATCGTCTTAAGAAAGCATTGGGTTTGCAGATATTTGTTATAGTACTTACGTTATTGTCCTTGACATCAGTCATTACCCAGTGAAACAAGCAGAGGTGTGCATTAAAATCAGTCGTTGTCATTTAATGCAAAGGTCAGGTATCTTTCTTTTACTGATTTCCAATTTGTTAATTAAATGAACTCCTACATAAACTGCCCACGCCTCCTTCTGCACTATGGGAACGGTCTCTAATCCACGGATACCTTCACCGGACAGTCGTCATCTCAATTCAAGGACTGATTCCTTTAGAATTGTTCCGTTACAACTGTGGTGGAGATTTTGCACAAATTGAGAGACACTTGGACCACATTATACCCGTTGTTATTCATATATTCGTCTTCATTTATACGCATAGATTATTTTTCTTTTAGTCTCTCCGAAAAATTATGACATTTTATCTACAATTTTCCTCTTGTCGATCAGAAGTTCTGATTTCGCAAGTTGTTCAACAAGAGAGCCCGTCACTTCTTAACACTGCTTACAGTAATTTACATTTGAATTGTTTTGAACCCTTGAGGAAAGAACGGTACTTTGTGAATGGGCAAGTAGGAAATTTGTATATATTAATGAGCTTAGTGCAAGAAGGGATCAATGTCCCTAGCATCTTTCCAACGAACACCAGAAGATCACCAGCAACTTATTTCTTCGAGGGCCTCCTCTTTTTCTCATTTCGAGAGATTATCTTTTGGATAGCCTGTCTTCTTTTGGCTATGGTGCATGATAAAATCATATTGGTTTTTTCCTCTTATTTTCGTGAACTATTTTACTCGCCTAATTACTTACTAATAAAATTGAGTGTAAGAATCCTTTTAATTTTAACCAGTCAGAATTATCTTTCATTGAAATAATATCTTTTATGCTCGACCATGCCGAAATGTAGTAATTATACATCTGGTAGCAGCCCTTTAATTGACCTCATTAAAGGACACCTATTCATTAAAGTTTAGGTTCTCCACCAATCAGAAAGCAATATGAAAGCGCAAGTATCGATTATTCTCGGATATGCAATCGAAAGACAACTAGCGAAACGTTACGGAGGCTGGAAATCCAATACTTTCGTAGAAGGTTATGTTCTGTTACTATAATAATTAGCATTAGTTGTAAATAATATTCAAATAAATTCAATTTGTCATCTCGTTTTTCAATGTCTAAATCAATTTTCAGGTTACATCAAGATTAATGTTCATTTTACTATCTAGATTATATCAAGGTCAATGATATTTGTTCCTCGGAAAAAATCAATACTTTCGGGTCTGCGCACATCTCACAATTTACGAGATTACACAAGGTCACTTCCGCTTCCCACTCAGATAAGAATAATATGAATACTTATGAATAATTTCAAGTTAGAAATATGGTCGAGCGTAAAAAGTCCCTTGCGCTCGTTTCATAAACATACTCGCGTCTTAATTACTACCATTATAGGTTCGTTGCATAATGTACTATTTAAATTGTCGACTTTGTTATATCGATTTTGCTTGGAAATTGTTTCCTTTTAAGCAGTCAACTTAGAAGGCCGTGACTGATAGTACGTAAAATTAATATTTTGAGATGCTGAAAAGTTCGTAAGTAATTTATGCTCAAATACCAATTTGTTTCCTAGCTAGTTTTGAAATGCAAGGAAACCGATCTTTACTTTCTATTTTGAGAACCAGGCGCCTTATTTATAGCTTACTGAATAGAGCTTAAAGTTCCTAAAAACCGAAGTCAAGCCTCTTTAGGAAACCATTAACCTTAGTGGACTTCGTTCTACAATGGGCTAGTACTTAGAGAACAATAAAAGGTTAAAGAACCAACCCAGCAAAAGATAAGTTATCTAGTTATGATTTTGTTGGTAATATTGGTCAAAGACCTTCCTCTTTTTAAGTTCTGTATTCATTTACTCCAAATGGACTGAGTTACGTAATAAGAGACTAAGCGCCAAAAACCTGTTTCAAGACATTGGCCATTGAAATAATTTTTTTTTATTTTATGCAAGAAGTAGTATTGAAATAAATCTGTTTTTTTTATAAAAAAATTTTATGCAAGAAGTAGTATAACATTATGTGAGATTTATTGTATACATTTTTACAACGTGATAATTTATCGTTCTTAAACAGTGTTACCAGATTTGCAACACTAAAATCTACTCACGTAACAACCAAATTCCACACAATTCCACAACACTGTTCTTGAATAACCTTTACAGTTTAAAAAAGAAGTCCAGTAAAATGTAATTCGTTAACTTTGTAAGTTTCGTAAAATGTAACTTTATATAGTGTATAGGCTTTTATATAATTTACTATGCTTAACATTACTACCCTGTAACTCTATTTCCTGAACCACACATCAGTGTTAGTTCTGGCATTAGTTCATAAACGTCAATGTTATTCATTCTCTCGGTTCATAAAATTCTACTTTTGGGTTTAGTGAATATAACAATAGCTTACGTAAGTACGATTACTTTTCCTGTCTGTAGTTTTTATGGACACGAGAACAATATGATGCTGAAGAGAGAAATCTCATGTCTGTTAAAATGTGCCGACATCACGTCGTATCCGTCCAATACTTCACACAATACCGAACATTTATTAGTCACTGTTGTATAATCGGCCTCTTCCGCAGTTCATTTTACAATACATCACTTCAGCAGTTGACTTTTACACTTACTAATAACTGTCTATTGTAATTTGCTGTGCTAGCTAAATAGTTTAAATTCTCTGCGCTGTTCTAACACTTCATATAGGTCTACAGCCAAACCTATTTACATTTTTAATCGGTTGTTTAAGATGATGTGCTACTGAAAATAGTAGAATTTTGACAAGTTTTATCATTTTTTTATTTCGACACTAAAAAATGTACGCTTTTATGAAAATTTTATCTCAATATCTTAATTATAAGTATTCTTTTTGTGTTAATGTACGAGTTATGTGTCACCATAATTTTAAATTTATTTATCTCAAGAAAATATATTTTCTACGTTTTCAACGACAAATATTCATTTTATTTCTCAGAGGTTAAAGCTAGAGTGATGAAACTTAATATCTCTGTTGTGAAATGCAGCATTTGATTGGCTGTATTTAGCATAGTTTTATTGCTAGAGAATTATACGTAAAGCAATATTATTTTTTATTAAGGTTTGAACATTGAAGAAATTATACTTTTTTGCAAATGAACAAATTGGAGCAGGGCATTACTAATGCTCGATTACACAATATGCAGTGTTACCCTTAATAAGAAATTAGATTACAACAATTTTAGAAATAGGATTTTCACTAAGAAAATAAAAAAAAAACAACAAATTTATTTTTTAAGCGTTTATGGGAAAAGGTGAAAATTTACAATGTTTGGTTATGATATTGATATGCATATTCAATAATAATTTCAACTCTCTAGCTCAAAAATTATGGATTTTAGAAATTTCAGTAGCGCATCGCCTTAACAACGTCGTAACAATTTATTGTGATGTAATCGAGCATCGATGGAATTGGTGATAGGGTGATCTATCTATCTATTAGTCAGCCTTGAGGGAAGGGACATGGGCTAGGGACTGCCCTCGCATGTAGGTTGCTTAGGTGGGTCCATTGTACTACCCGGAATGTAACGTTGTGCATCCCCTAAAGCCCCCCGAGCTACAGATTCCCCTGCGGGTCGCCTCCGAACTCCCCTACAGCCTTTACCTTTCCGCGTAGGCAACACCCGATACCTCAATTCCGGTCCCACAATCTACCATAAGCCCAGGGGAGATTCCATGATACATAGCACTACCACCAGCAACTAATAACCACATACCATGGGGTTCAATATCAGTGGCGGCCCGCAGCCGTCTCTACATCGGAGCAAGCCCGAAATATGGGAGGATGAAAGAGGACAAGTGTAGTTACTTACTTACTTACTTACTTACTTACTTACTTACTGGCTTTCAAGGAACCCGGAGGTTCATTGCCGCCCTCACATAAGCCCGCCATCGGTCCCTATTCTGAGCAAGATTAATCCATTCTCTATCATCATATCCCACCTCCCTCAAATCCATTTTTATATTATCTTCCCATCTACGTCTCGGCCTCCCTAGAGGTCTTTATCCGTCCGGCCTCCCAACTAACACTCTATATGCATTTCTGCATTCGCCCATACGTTCTACATGCCCTGCCCATCTCAAACGTCTGGATTTAATGTTCCTAATTATGTCAGGTGAAGAATACAATGCGTGCAGTTCTGTGTTGTGTAACTTTCTCCATTCTCCTGTAACTTCATCCCTCTTAGCCCCAAATATTTTTTGAGAACCTTATTCTCAAACACCCTTAACCTATGTTCCTCTCTCAGAGTGAGAATCCAAGTTTCACAACCATAAAGAACAACCGGTAATATAATTGTTTTATAAATGGACAAGTGTAGTTATGATGGCGAAATTAGTCCAAGGTCCAATGCCGAAAGTTACACAGCAATTCTACTCCAATTTTTTTAGAGAAAACCTCGAAGAAACCTCAACCTCCATAAACCTCCATAAACCATGCTGTACGCAGTCTTCACACAGCCTCTCTCCATAACCAACATCGAACGAACATACACGCTCGTACATAACTAAATTAGAATGCTGATATTCACCTTACTATAACATTCTACAACAACTATAGCATTTGGACATCGTCCGCAAATTAACCATATTGAAGAGTATCACCGGTCATAATGTACGTTCAAGCTTCTGTCGTCAATTAACATCAAAAGACAACCTAACAGAAACACATCATCTGTTATAAACGACATCCACAACAACTTTGAGAAATTAAGGTCTCAAGGCATAATCTTAATTTATACATTATGACGTATATACATCTTTTGGATGGTGAAAAGGCGTCTAGTAACGAGAAAACAAGAACATGGGCACAAACACATCAGATAGTATAGATCAAAGACTGTAAGCATCTCTTCACATAATATATCATATAGATTTCAGTTTTATTATTTTATTAGTGAAGACCTGCAATTTTATACATGTACATGCATTGTAATCACACGTGTGTTTTTAATCAATTGACAGTAAGAGTATATTTACACAAGAAAAGAGATATATTGATGCCCTAAATTATGTTGTTTTTATTATGTTTTATGCTCATTAATATGTATTGTATTTTGATTGTAGAGACTAGAAATGATATTGCTGCATAAAATGTTGTATCTGATGATGTCGGCATGACCGACGAAAACGTTAATACAGTAATATAAGGACTTGTACCTTACACATATAGAAAGTAAAGTCATTGACTGAAAATAAATATTTCATATTATTTCGTATTATACTCAACCAGGTAACTTCTCCCAACCAGAATTTGAACTCGGACTCGCTCGTTCACGGTCAGACATGCTAACCATTATTTCGTAGCAGTGAATGTGATAGGGTGGTGATATTTGGCGAGATGAATCCGAGGAATAGCTATGGAAATATCTAACTTTCGCCTTACAGTTGGGAACACCATTAAAAATCCCAGTCAGATCGGTCGGCTGCGGAGTTTGACTGGCATCTCCCGAATACGAATCTGAAATAGTCCCGACTGAGCCAACTCGCTCGATGTGCACACTTTAATGTGTAAAAAGTCATTGCAGTTTTAAATATAAATTTATTTGGTTTGTTTCCAGTTGGTATGAAGATGCTGACGAGTATGTGTTACTTATAATAGTGTTGGCGTTGACTCCGACCAAACAAATTGAAGTCCGTTGTGGGTAATGATAGGCTAATATACAGTACAATGCCAATATGGTAAACACACAACTACCTTTTCCACCTGAAATCGAACCTAACACCGTAGCTTAACACAACTTTAGTGTCATCCTCTATTAAGGTATGAATTCTGTATCATAAGCTATAATTCAGTTGGTGTTATTAGGACGAGTCTTATTAGGACGGTATGTTACAATTTTTTAAAATATTTATTGTAAGATTCAATGCCGTGTAGATGTTCACCATGCCTTGACGTCATGAAAGCGTTTTCTCTTGTATATTCTTGAATAATATATGAAAATTGACCCCTCTGTCAATATTGTTACTGAAGTTTACACCTGGTGATCGAATCGGAGATTTACGTAAAATTATGGTCACTGCAGAGGCGTGTATAATGACGAGGTTATAGGTCACCTCCAGCCTATTAAATAAGCACCTCTCTATTGTATTGCAGAAAAAAAACTCGCAGTGATCGTTGAAGGAGTAAAAAGTGTGTTAGAATAAATTATTGTTTTCTATTTTTATTCCAAAATTTGATTGTCCGTTTATATTTGTGTGTGTGCGTGCGTGCGTGCATAGTTGCCGAATTCTTTGAAATATTGGAGGATGTCTGGACTCTGTACAAGAGTCCAAGAAAACTTTAATTGCTTCTTCCAGGAAAGTTCCTTATGTATTAAAAAACATAATAACATCTGATTTTTCATATCAGTTTTACTTTGAATAAACTACGTCATTAAGAATTTATCGCCATCTGCGTAGCTCACGCGGTAACACGTTGCCTCCTGATCCTTAGTTGCGCTCGGGTGTAGGTTCGATTCCCGCTTGAGCTGATTACCTGGTTGGCTTTTTTCCGAGGTTTTCCCCAACCGTAATGCGAACCTAATCTCTCTATTCTATGGCAAATCCTCGGCCTCATCTCGCCAAATTCCATCTCGCTATCACCAATTCCATCGACGCTAAATAACCCAGTAGTTCATGTTGAATCTTTCGTACACTACTTTTAACACTTGAATATAAATAATTGATAAAAAATGGTTACAACCCAAACATAATAGACAACATCATAAGGAAGACAAAACAAAAACTCAACAAACACAAAAACACACAAAACACAACACAAACACAAGAACACAAGAAATACATCACACTAACATACGAAAACAAAAACACACACAAGATCGCATCCTCATTCAGAAAACAGAAATACAACATAGCATACAGAACAAAAAACACACTACAAAGACATCTCAACACACAAACAACACAAACAAATAAATACAACCACACAGGCTTATACAAACTCACATGCAATAGTTGCGACAGTTTCTACATTGGACAGACAGGCAGATCATTCCAAACTCGATACAAAGAACACACTAAAGCAATAACCAGAGGACATAATACATCTACATATGCAGAACACATAACTAATGCTAACCACACATACAATAACATAAATACAGACATGGAAATCCTACACATACAACTCAAAAACCAAAAACTGAACACACTAGAACAATATGAAATATACAGACACACCAAAACACACCCTGATCAAATTCTCAACATACATCAATTTCAGAACACACGCACTATTTGACACCACATTTCAACACTTTTCAACAATCGAACGCACCCACACAACAGGCAGCGAAGTTCGAGATGACCCCGAGATCTAGTAGGCTCTGAGGATGGTGTGAAGAAGCACCGAAACAGCTGTAAGCCGCACATGCATACACAATTAACACGAGTAAGATCGCCATTTAATCAATTATTTAAACCCAGTAGTTGTTAAGAATTTATCCGTTGTTATCAATAGTTACCTACCTCACATCGCAATCAGTGATCACTTGATAAGCACGCACCCGCGACAACGATCATCACAAGAATCGATCACTGAAGATGTTGATAACGGGTATTTTTAAATTTCGCAACAAATTTGTTTATGAAAAGTATTGAACATTTCTTTAATAGACTAACAATTTGTTAACTGATATTAAGCACAAATACTGTCGGATATACTGTTAATTGAACTGTTAATTCCTTTTATTTCCCCTTGGTAATACTTATGAAAAACCAGCTCTAACAGCTGGAGGAATCACCGTGTTAACCACACGGTACCTCCGTACTGTTTCGATGATCACTCACCTCTGCTGAGTCATGTGGATAAGGTGAGACCAGCATCTGCTAGTCGGACTTCGATCTTCATGGACTATCGCGTCACGGAAATACTTACGACCAAATTGTTCGATTGTAATAGTTGGTAGATTTGAACGGTATTAAAAAATGTGGATCAGACAAGGAAGTAAAGTCACCGTTGCATCGTGTGTGGGGATTCGCCGATTTCAAATGCAGGAGGAAAGAAATGGAGAGAATGTTGTGAGCTGCGTGACTAACATGGTCATTGATGTATGGATTTGAAATACCCATTTTTGACTTGTGTATTAGTTCATCTTTTAAACAGATTAATTATTTTTAAACATGAATTATCTCTCTTCAAATTATTTGGAGGGGCGAGGTTCCTCTATTAATTTTACTAGCGAGGGCGACGCCCCTGACTTCATAACTTGAGGGGATAGAAAGTGCTTTGTCCCCCAAAGTCGGCACCAATATATGTATGTGTAATATTTATATTTATTCAGTTATTTTTATTTTGTTAATTTGTTTATTTATATATTTATTTATTCATTCATTCATTTATCTATTTATTTATTTATTAATTTATTTACTTATTTATTTACTTATTTATTTATTTACTTATTTATTTATTTATTTATTTATTTATTTATTTATTTATTTATTTATATACTTATTTATTACTTATTTACTTATTTATTTACTTATTTACTTATTTATTTACTTATTTACTTACTTATTTACTTACTTACTTACTTGCTTACTTGTTTACTTGTTTACTTGTTTACTTGTTTGTTTGTTTGTTTGTTTATCTATCACAAATTCATCTTGATTTTAAGATAAGTTTCTAATGTATTTTGTTGAATTTAATTTTCAAGTTAAAAAGCTTAAATATATTTATGGTTTGAGGAGGCTCTATAGAGTTTGTACAGAGTGATTCAAAAGGTTGCACACAAACTTAAGGAGCTGATAGAGGGGTCGAAATATAAATAATTCAGAATAGGAACCGATGTCTAGGAAGTAATTCTGGGTCAGCGCAACCCCGGGAATTTCAGGAACAACATAATGAACAATCACACATTTAAGTTAAGCAAAGATAACGTTTACTCAACATTTTTTTTTCCAAAAGTTATTCAAATTGGCGACCACCACATTCAATACAAGCATAACATCGTCGTATGAAATTCTGGCGCACTCTACGAAGCACATCACGCATCTCACGAACCTCATCAAATGCTGCAAGTATCGTGGCGAGAAGTGTTTCTTGATCGGGAGCTGGTGTCTCGTACATGAGGCTTTTGATATGCCAGAAGAAGAACAACTCGAGGCATCAGGTCAGGGGAGTGGGGTGGCCCATAAATTGTTGGACCTTCTCTTCCGATCCAACGCTCGGGAAATATGTCATTTAGTATGTCACGTATTTGAAGAGAAAAGCGTGCAGGTGCTCCGTCTAGTTGCATCCATATCTGACGACGCACGATAAGTGGTACATTCTGCAACAGTTCTGAAAGAACGTCTCGTATGAAAGCCTTGTACTTCACCCCATTCAAACGTGGTGGCAGAAGAACGTCTTCATCATTTCATAGTATATAGAACCCAGTGCCTCATTTCGATGGAAGCCTTACATCTGCAATGTATTTCCGGACACTCCCAAACGTGCACTGACTCATGATTATTTCCTAGATCATGAGTTCGTATTCGAAAGTTGTTGTATTCCGATACCTCTATAAGCTCCTTAAGTTTGTGCGCAACCTTTTGAATCACCCTGTTTATAATATTTAATCTAATTTTAAATTTAAAAATCAACAATGTTATTAAGAAATGTTCATACTGACAAAATAAAATAAGATTCACAATAAAAAATTAATTGATGATATTATGCATAAATTTTCACACGAAAAGATTAAAAGAAACACAGTTTGACAATCAATTGATGGAGTAGCCTATATTGTGTGTTAATAATACCGTGTACATGATTTCAGTGTGAATCTGATCGCTCCATGACGGAAGGGGATGCGCATTCGTCATGTGACGCCAAATAGCCACATTCAAACTCCGAAGAGTAAGTACCAATATTATGTTTAGATTCATGAATGCCTCGTGACTAATTGCTTCTATAGTATTTTATGTCCGCGTCTTTCAGATCAGGAGGCGTAACGTATGAATACATCAATTGTCTGAGTCAGTAACTTATGATTATAAGTAAATTCTTTAATGTGAAAAATTAAATGCAGTAATTTTCAGTATTATCATTTTCTTTATGACGACAAATCGCTGGGAGATTTGCTTATTCCAATACAGAAATATTTGGAATGAGTTTCATTGACAGTTCTGTTAATTTTAATGGAAGAATAAATGCCACTGAAAATAGCATGTTGTCTTACAAAAGTACTACAGCGTGTATTTAATATGAAAACATCAATATTAATTGTGATTATGGATTATGTTCTGAAAAATAATTTGCACTTTCTTATTTTGCGTTAATACTGAGTTCCCATACGTTTCGGAACTACTTACTGTTTCCATCTTCAGATTTATTCTATTGACATACACTTTCTTATTATACAGTTAATACATTTTACGTAGGAGCTTACATGTTTCATCCATACGACCATTTACATCAGCCGTGGCGAAAATGTAATCGTGCGCCGAGCTACTGTGTAACCTGCAACGTGTATAGCACCTATGGAGGGAGGCGGGCACCCGAAGGGGAAGTGAAGCAACTGTCTGACTTATTAACGGATTTTCATTTTCCTTACGTCAAGCACTTAAATATAATTTTATACAGTATAAGGTTACAAACTAATGTTAAGCAAATATAACGAAGAAAGAAATGAACAAGAAAACATAGGACACATTATCACAACCTAAAATTAACTGTCTTCAGAATGTGTCTGCGACAGAGTTTCAAAATCAGGAATTTATGCACTTACTGCCAGTCGTAGTTGATCAGAAGGTATTTGTCTGTCAGTCGTAATGTAAATTATGTTTTTACTATTTTCATTGTTGAAAATAATTTTTCACAAACGTAAGTTGTAGCGAACATGGCTTCAACAGAGCAAGCGAAAGAACGAAGCTTCGGATATTTATTTTTTGGCAAAGCTATGAAAAGTTCAACATCTGTCAAGTCCTTACATCTAGCTTTCATTGTAACATTACATTGTAAATCTGTGAGTTTAAATTGAAGTCCTAACCCCATTATTCGTACATCTGCTGAAAAAGTATCGAAATAATAATAATAATAATAATAATAATAATAATAATAATAATAATAATAATAATAATAATAACACTTAACCTTTTAATGTTTCATGAGTTACATGTTGTATAATGCTGTTTTATGTTATACAACCGTTTTCCTCGTAATATTTGTGAACGAATCATACATTTAATATTTTCACCATATCGGCAGCAAAAAAATGCGTCCTCCCAACCTACTTGAAACTTTCGTTTTTGTAGAGGTACATGGTTTCGAGAGAGACATTGCGACGATACGCCACTCGCAGGTCAAAGACAAATACAAATGGAACGGAGTTTGACTCCAGTGAGTGAGGGTGAGGGTTGGGGGAGCAAGAGACATGCACAGCTATCATTGCGAGCCACAATGTGCTCGTGAGTTACATTTTCGCCACGGCTGATTTACATAATTAAGTTGTCGCTATGAAGCCCGTGCTCCTGATTTAATACTCATACAAAATTCGTCATCTCGTTTGTGGGAAGAAGGCGCTATCTTCTACAACCAGAATATTTATTACTGAAATGCAATAGTCGTAAGGCATTTTAGAAAGGTCTCGTCTGGGTTTTATGTCCATGTTTCACCCAAGCCAGTGTTGGCTGTTACGTCACAATTTGGGTAGGACGGAGTGTGGTGTTATATTGCGAAGGTAACACAAGTGTCTCGCGTCCCTTGCAGACGTGCTACATAGTCCATTCTTTTAGCTCACGGTGATTGAATATATTAATTATTTCTTGGTAGTTTATACATATTTAACATGTGGGGCTAATGGAAGGAAATGGAAGACACGGCAAGCCAAGATAACAGTTAATAACACACTCGATAGCTCTTACATGTCACTTCGAACACAATTGAAGCGGCTCTTTAGCATTAGAGAGAAAGTTTTAAGGTTGACATAGATATAAGTAACGTCGTGTTATTGAACTGAGAGTGTCTAGTCGTTTACACATGTAAAGTGATGTTCCCCGTGCAATTCGCAAGGGTTATTTTGTCTCTTTAAACCACCTCTTGCATGGGACTGAATATTAGTTTCAACGGAAGTGACATCATAATAATTCTCTCAAATATTATTTTTAATATCCCGATAACAATAGAGAGGTGAATTGTCTTGCTTAACTGACATCATGTGGTCTGTAAAGAAGTAAGATGATTTAGGCTATGGCCTTTAAAACAGGAGGCTTTGCGCTGCATGTTGGAAGGTCGCGGATCCGATAGACAGGGGCAAATATTTACGGAGATTAATTTTATAATTTGTGTTTTTTTTTTTTTTAATATTGTTGGAGATTCATTTGTACTCTTGGCGGAGGTAAATGGAAATTTTGGAAAATAAAATTATCTTGGAATTGGAGTATTAACTCAGTATGAATATTACTTTCCAAATAATTGACAATAAAGGTTCGTTGCATTCTGGTAAAGGTGCGGTATGGCCAAATAAACAATATTTGTTGGATTAAGACTCTATTTAACACACATTCATTAAAAACGAAAAAAATTGCAGCCCTCAAATTAAAACTTTCAAATTATTATTAGTGAAATGTTGAATTCCCCATCCTTTGAGTTCACTAATGTAATCAGAACACCTGGAATACCATGTAATGTAGCCTGCTTGGATATACAGGGTGATTAAAAAATACGGGGCATAATTTCAGGTATGTATTTCCCACATGTAGACAATCAAAATAGTTCATTACAACATGTGTCCGGAAATGCTTCATTTCCGAGTTATGGCCTTCACAACATTGAAATTCACCGGAACGTTTTTCTTTCCGCAGGTCGTTGTCATTACAGAAGATGTTCAAAATATCCACCTCCTGCTTGAATACAGACCTCACATCGATGTCTCATTGACCTGCGAACACGATCCCAAACTCCAGGAGTAATGCGTATGTCCTCAGAACATGTCACAATTCGATTCCGAAGGGATTCCAAATCAGGCACCGGACACGAATAAACCAATGATTTTAAATGGCCCCACAAGTAGAAATCGAGAGGGTTCAGATCAGGTGAGCGTGGAGGCCAAGCAATTGGGCCACCTCTACCTATCCATCGATCAGGAAACCTTCGATCAAAGTACCGGCGAGCCGTACGACTGAAGTGTGCAGGAGAGCCATCATGCAAGAAGTGAATGTGTTGACGATTGATCAGTGGAGTGTCTTCTAAAACATGAGGTATGGTGTTTTCCAGGAAGTTTGTGTACGCCTGCCCCGTAAGTCTGTTTGATTTGAATACATGTCGCACAGTCTAACGCCTACACAACACTGAATGTAACCTTCGCCTCGGAATGAACTGTCAGAGTGCCCTCTTAATGTCTCCTTTGACGGCAACGACCTGCGGAAAGAAAAACGTTCCTTTGAATTTCAATGTTGTGAAGGCCATAACTCGGAAATAAAGCATTTCCGGACACATGTTGTAATGAACTATTTTGATTGTCTACATGTGGGAAATACATACCTGAAATTATGCCCCGTATTTTTGAAACACCCTGTGTAACAATTTCAAAAATAAAATAAAAAAAAAACTCAGAATATGAAATTCGCTATAAAACGACACAATAGTAATAATTCGCGAACATATTCATATTTCGCTATTAGAACTCTATTTCGCGATTTGTCGCGATTGTTTTTCCGCATATTATTAATCAGAATCACTTAATTCGTAAAGATTAGCAAAAATCTACTGAATATATATTAGTCTATGTCGTGATTTTCGCGATCTCCATAAATACCCGGCCCTGGTCATAGATTTGATCCATTGACGTAATTCTTCCGGCCGCACTATGGCTCTGGGGTTTACTTAGCATCTAACAGAAATGAGTAGGTACCTGGGGCATTTTCTTACGGGTAAAGGCGACAAGCACGTAGGACTGACAACTGCTACTAATTCCGACTGTCTAGACAAGGTAGCAGTGGCGGTGCTCTTAAGAAGCTTAGCTTACCCAAAAAATTTGAGTTATTATATCTTGTAACAGTATAAGTTCGTAATAACGATGTACCGTAACACTTGCTTTCACTCCGATCCTTCCATATATTAACTTCACTGTTGGTAGTCATACCACTTCGAAAGGCTGTTTAATACAATTTTGTTCGCTTTTGCTTCCTATTTGAGAGAAAAAAATTATATTAATAATTTCATAGCCTGTTTTGAGTAATCTATTGAATTAATTCAGTTATTATTCGGTTGAGAAGATTTTGTCATCCAGTCTGCTCTCAAAAAATCTGAAAGTTAGAATTTTGTAAAGCAGTTATATTACCGGTTGTTCTGTATGGTTGTGAAACTTGGACACTCACTTTGAGAGAAGAAGAAAGGTTAAGGGTATTTCAGAATAAGGTGCTTAGGAAAATATTTGGGGCTAAGAGGGATAAAGTTACAGGAGAATGGAGAAAGTCACACAACGCAGAACAGCACGCATTGTATTCTTCACCTGACATAATTAGGAACATTAAATCCAGACGTTTGAGATGGGCAGGGCATGTAACACGATTGGGCGAATCCAGAAATGCATATAAAGTGTTAGTTGGGAAGGCGGGGGAATAAGACCTTTGGGGAGGCCGAGACGTAGATGGGAGGATAATATTAAATGGATTTGAGGGAGTTGGGATATGACGGTTGGGACTGGATTAATCTTACTCAGAACAGGGAAACATGGCAAACTTATGTGAGGACGGCAATGAACTCTGGATTCCTTCAAATCCATAAGTAAGTAGTTGAATTAATTCCAAAATATTAGTGTAAAAATATAATTTCTTCATAATGGTCACTTTTACACTACCTTTTTTTAGTTGCCAGAACTTTTATTTTCTGATGGCTTCTAGTGGAGTTTTGACTGTTAATTATTTTTATATTTAGATATCTCTTTTAAGAATATCTTCTCAGTCAATTTCTTTTACTTATTTCTGTCGGAAATACACTATCTACCAAAAAGTAATTGGGCACTGTTTTTCCCCCTTTAGAACCTCGTGGTACCACCTCTTGTTGCTATAACAGCAGCCACCCTGTTAGGCACGCTCTCCACTAGTTTGTGTAGGATATCCACTGGAATGCGTCGCCATTCCTCTTGCAACATGGCACTCAGTTGGACAATGGAAGTTGGCCGCATCTCCCGATATCTCAATAGCCGGTCCAATTCGTCCCAAAGATGCTCAATGGGATTGAGGTACCACGATGTTCTAAAGGGGCATAAATAGTGCCCAATTACTTTTTGGTAGATAGTGTACATTCGGTTTTATCCTCGGTTTTTATGTAGTCTTAGTGTACTCACCTTCATATTTTCTATGTCCGGTAGATACATGCACTGTCATTTCAAACTTGGTTCGCAACCTCGGATTATAGTAAAGCATGGAACCAACAGGCCATCGAGGTCGGACTTTCATTCATCATTTACTCTCAAGCGATATTCTTAATTCGGACCTTTTCAGTTCAATCTAGCATAAATTATTTGCCATAGTTTGAAAAGTCTGGCTTTCTTTTTTGTAAATCTCTGTTTGGATCCGTTATTGCGAAGGAATGCACGAGGCTTTTGATACTTGGCCGTGTCACGTGGTCCACGGGTCACAATATAAAGACACAGGCTCTTCCACGGCGCGAGGACTTGCCTGTAATTACCCGGTGTGAGTATAATTATGAAGTGAATCTCCTGCTGTGTTATGCAACAGCGACGTGATTCCACGGCGGCCATGTGGAATTCTGCTCGTTAATTCGGCTCAGCAAGTGGGTCGGGGAATTTACGATATCCATTACAGCTTGACTTGTCATACAGTCTGGATTTCGGAGGAGACGGTCTCACAGTTTATGAACCACTATTTAAATTCCCTCTTTTTTATTTTATGCCTATATAGTTAGATACAGCTTTATCTTTGATACTTGATCTGAGTACATAAATATTTTTCCAGTGAGGTAAATTTGTGTTTTCATCTAACTGCAATAAAGACGTTGGGAGATAACGCAATGTTGAAATATTGGTTTATTTCATGAGGTGAGAAGCATAAAATATTGTGAAAATATTCTGTTTTTGTAACACGTGCTTGGAGTTTTGGAATGTAAGTTTTATTACACACATATTAATCACCATTAATTCTAAGAACTGTTGTAATTTATACAGCTTTGGCTTTCACATCTGCACTCATTAAGACTGAAGTAAAGGACAATGACCGGTATTATCTTGTTATAAAAATTACAAGTTTTGGAATAATCGAAAGCAAAGCTTACAAACTCCCTCATTTTTAGCTTATATCAATTATCTTCTTAAAGATTGATTTTTTTGGTGCTACAGAATTATCTATTATGGTTACCATTGGTTATTAATGAAGAAAAATTGTAACCATAACAGATATTTCTGTAGAACCAAAAGAAATTCATCTTTGCGTAGACAATTCGCCCTACAGTACATAGTTATATACTGTGGCGTCCCGGCCATCAAGTCACTGAAATGAGTGCGCTCCTTGTAGGCCTATGATGACAGTTGACTTAATGCATATTTATTTATTTATTTATTGATTTATTTATTTATTTATTTATTTATTTATTTATTTATTTATTTATTTAAATATACAAAATAAAGAATATAATTACAAACAAACAAGAGAAATAGAAATAAAATAATACAATCAATATAAAAAAATGAGATACAGTAGTATTAACAAAATTTGAGACCGAATGAGCAGCGCTCGTGTTTCGTCGCAGTTCAGATATAATATTAATAGGCCTATAAGAGAATATAAAATAAAATAAAATAGGAAATAAAATTAAAATTACAGTTACAGAAATTATATAATACAATATTAATATAAGAGAAATATAGAAAATAAAAATAATAAAAATAAATAAATAAAATAAAATAAAATAGGAACTAAAATTTAAATTACAGCGGCAATGGAATTATGTAATATAATATTAACACTAGAGAAGAATAATATCGCACGTAAAAAGTAGGACAATTTATATATATATATATATATATATTTTCAAAATTATAGAATACAAATATAATATACGTTGATTAATTCATACACATAGGCTATAAATTTATTTAATCAAATTGAAGATATTAACACGTTTCTAATTTTCTTGTTATTTGTTAGTGGGTTACATGTTAGAAGTTCTGGGTGTAATTTAGTTAAAGTATTTTACAACCGAGGGCCAAAATTAATGCTATGCTTTAGACCAGCAGATGTGAGACATTTAAGTTGTACTAATGTTGAATTAATATTTCGTCTTGTGTCAATATGTCAATGTATGTCAATATATAAGTCCAACATGGAGTAAGGCCATTAAAGGGAAAATACCAAAGGATAAAGATTCGATCCGGTGCTGTGGATTAAGCATCTGCGTAACTCATTGGTTAGAGCGTCCAGTGCGTTGAAACTGAAATCCCGGTTTCGATCCCCGTCGCCGAAGCGAATTTTTCTCCGTTAATAACCAATTGTCAATTAGATAATGAACAGATGTCACTATCATCACTTTTTTTAGCCACCGGCGTAGCTCAGGTTGCAGACGCTGCTCTCAGACTTGAGTTCATTTCCCGCTTGGGCTGATTACCTGGTTGGTTTTTTTTTTTTTTTCGAGGTTTTCCACCACCGTAAGGCGAAAGTCGAATAGTCTAAGGCGAATCCTCGTCTTCATCTCATCAAATAACATTTCGCTGGCCACCGACGTAACTCAGTCGGCTGATGCGCTTGCCTGTCGATCCAGAGTTGCGCTCGATTGCGGGTTCGATTCCCGCTTGGGCTGATTACATGGTTGAGTTTATTCCGAAGTTTTCCCCAATCGTAAGGCGAATGTCAGGTAATCTATGGCGAATCCTCGGTCTCATCTCGCCACATATCATCTCGCTATTACAAATTTCATCGACGCTAAATAATCGTGTAGTTGATACAACGTCGTTAAATAACCAACTAAAAAATTGCTAGTATAAATTGCTATTGCTTGCTTGACCGCAAAAGGATTTAACTAATTACAAAAGAATTGAAAATTACACCTATTTATGAACATCTCAATCACTATAAACAAAAATGGCTTAACCATGTCAATAGAATGGACCGTTACAAACTCCCAAGACAAATTCTCCGCTATATACCACATGGAAGACGATCTTTGGGACGCCCCCTGAAAAGATGGACGGAGACCGTAACAGGCCACTAGGCCTAATACCTGCAAGGACGATGATGATGATGATGATGATGATGATGATGATGATGATGATGATGATGATAAATTCTATTGAAGCTAAAACTAATCTAATATCATTAAATAACTAACTAAAAGTAACATTTTTCTTCTTAGGACACTTGCAACACGGTTTCCCAGAATAAAGCTACGCACCTGTCTTCCCCCTCCCTCCGCTTTCTAAATTTAATGAAGTCATTATTTCACCATGTGGCATACATACTCTTAATAGTGTGTGTAGCTGTAAAGAAAGACTCAAACTTATGCCCGCTTTGCCACGTAATTGTGCCGAAACCAATTAACGTCTTCAAAATGTTACGTCGCCGCAATTGACATCGATTAAAAGTAGAGCCCGTTCAAAAATTACAACACCAAAAACTGCCATGTTTCTCAAAAGGATTTTCGCTCAAAAGAAATATATTACAATTTGTTGTCACCAAAAGGAGTCTTCCGAGTAAAACTATGCATCTGCCGATTTTTTCCTCGCATTTTGAATGTATTGAAGTTATTATTTCACCAATGCGGCATCGTTGCCTTATCATAACTTCATACACTCTATATGTAGTTGTAAAGAGATGTGAAATTATAATAATTACAGTTGACTTGATGTCGCCTTTAAGCTGTAACTTCAACAAAAATGATAAATTGAATTTATTCCTTAGGCCACAAAATTGAAACGTCTTTAAAAGTTCTGGTGTCCACTGTACGGAATAACCCGACTTAACGGACATTCTTTGTGTAGGGATTGTCAATATACTGTGAGCTAACTCGCCTTGTAACTATTACAACATCGCATCAGTTACAAAACTTGAGCCTTACGTTATTACAGACACAAGAGCGTGAAATTTTGTTTGTTTACTTGTTTCATTTGACCCTTGTGATGAGAAAACCATACGTGATTCCTTGGAACCTCACGTGCCGAATGTACATTTAAAAAGGTAATAGGTCAAAATAAATATGAAACCATGTATTAGTACTTCGTGTGGAAAGAATTGAATGAAACATATCAATTATTAATCGTGTTTTTCTTCATTCATTGTATACGGATTCATTATAATCTTTTACAATTTGATAAGATTACGAACATGATCATGTATTTTGTGTAACGTTCTAGGAAGGTCGTTAAATACTATTATATTGAGATAATTTGTGTGCTTAAAAGTAGTTCGACAGAGAAACCGACATCAAAATCTTTTGAAAGTCCAAATTTTCGTAGTAGATAGTGTCGAATGTGCACAAACTGTTCAGAAATAATTTTATTTTAATTTCGCTTTACAGCGATATATTGACATGGTATGAAATAGGAACATTAAGAAGGTTTTGGTGTTACTTGAATATTTCCCAAATAAATTGACTCCAGTATGGAATGTGAACCAATTTTAGACATTAGTTTAGAGTACAAGATGGTGTACACGTTTGAGGACGAAGGTAAGGCAAACAGAAGTATGTACATATAGCATGATGGAAACCTGTTTCTCGGTAGCAGAGTTGGTAGAAATGTGTTTTAATGACACACTCGAAATTATTCTTTTTGTCTGTAACACAATCTTTATTTTATCTGTGCTTCGTGTAATGAAATAGTAAAATTATCAACTTCTGGCAGCCTAAATTCGTTAAGGAGCTAAGTGAATAGTGTGAAAATACGTTTTAATATTTGTCGATGCTAAGAATTTTAGCGATGAATGTTGCTGTTTAGTCCTGAAGTATTTATTTTGTTTCATTCTTCCCAGTAGTTATAATATAATATAATATAATATAATATAATATAATATAATATAATATAATATAATATAATATAATATAATATATAATATAATGTAATATATAATGTAATGTAATATAATATAATATAATATAATATAATATAATATAATATCTAATAATGTCATCTAGTCTGCTGTCAAAAATTCTGAAAGTTACAATTTATAAAACAGTTATATTACCGGTTGTTCTGTATGGCTGTGAAACTTGGACTCTCACTTTGAGAGAGGAACAGAGATTAAGGGTGTTTGAGAATAAGGTTCTTAGGAAAATATTAGGGGCTAAGAGGGATGAAGTTACAGGAGAATGGAGAAAGTTACACAACGCAGAGCTGCACGCATTGTATTCTTCACCTGACATAATTAGGAACATTAAATCCAGACGTTTGAGATGGGCAGGGCATGTAGCACGTATGGGCGAATCCAGAAATGCGTATAGAGTGTTAGTTGGGAGCCGGAGGGAAAAAGACCTTTGGGGAGGCCGAGATGTAGATGGGAAGATAATATTAAAATGGATTTGAGGGAGGTAGGATATGATGATAGAGACTGGATTAATCTTCCTCAGGATAGGGACCATTGGCGGGCTTTTGTGAGGGCGGCAATGAACCTCCGGGTCCCTAAAAGCCAGTAAGTATGTAAGTATAATATAATGGAATATTATATTATATTATATTATATTATATTATATTATATTATATTATATTATATTATATTTCATTCATTCATTTAGTGTTCTGCCCAAGGACAGGTCTTTCACTGCAAACCCAGCTTTCTTCAATCTTTTCTATTTTCTGCCTTTTCGTTTCCTCATATGATCCATATATCTTAAGGTCGTCTATGATCTGATATCTTCTTGTACCCCGAACTCTTCTCCCGTTCACCATTCCTTCCAGTGCATCCTTCAGTAAGCAGTTTTTTCTCAGCCAGTGACCCGGTCAATTCCTTTTCCTCTTTCTGATCAGTCAGTATCATTCTTTCTTCACCCACACTCTTTCCAACACAGCTTCATTTCTTATTCTGTCTGTCCACTTCACACGTTCCATTCTTCTCCATATCCACATTTCAAATGCTTCTATTCGCCTCTCTTCACTTCGTCGTAATGTCTATGTTTCTGCTCCATACAATGCTACACTCCATACAAAGCACTTCACTAGTCTCTTCCTTAGTTCTTTTTCCAGAGGTCCGCAGAAAATGCTCTTTTTTCTATTAAAAGCTTCCTTGCCATTGTTATCCTCCTTTTGACTTCCTCACCGTGTTAATGTTCTATCATAACAACCAGCAAACAAACAAAGCTTCTGGCACGTAATAGAAGCTTGATATATCACCAACTACGTTAAATATTGTCATTTCACAATCCGTATTTCCAAACACTCGTCATTATATTTTTACCATAATATTTTCAAGGACCAAAATCGCCGAAGATTATTATATTGGCATGAGTCAAACACCAACAAATATCTCATTGTGTTCGTAGTTTAAAAGTAGTAGAGGGAAATTCTCCTACTCAAATGTCAAGGTTAAATAAACCATTTGAAGGTCTTTATCCGAGAAACCAATCTATGATGTGAATACCTGTTAATTGATTTCTTTATGCAGATTGACGCCTTTCACAAAAGACAACACCCATTTCTTTGACTTGTGCCAGGGGTGTAGCCGAAGATGCGTTAGCTGCAGGTGAAATGTGAAATATGAGTTACGAATTGAACCTGTTCTTCTCAAGAACTCGTCTTGAATATAATAGTTATATTTATTTTTGACAGTATCATTATGTAAGTAAGTTAAACATCACACCTATCGCCCTATTTCATCATAGGATAGGTCATTTTGTGAATATAGTAGCTTTTATTTTCCAATAACCGAACACAAAGATCATTATTGGTTATGTAGACACTGGATATTTTCAGAACTCTATTCTCTGCTATTTTTCATAATTAATAAATAATTTAGAGTACTTTTAATAGAAAGAAACCCTTTGCAGAATTAAAAATTGCACTAAGGGTGACCTATAATGAACACTTCTATAGTTATCATACACAAATATTTTTATACTCGACCATGCCGAAATGTAGTAATTATACACCTGGTAGCAGTCCTTTAATGCACGTCATTAAAGTTCAGGTTTTCGATTATTCTCGGATATGCAATCGAAAGACAGGGAAACGTCACGGAGGCTGGAAATCCAATACTGTCGCAGAAGGTTATGTTCTGTTACTATAATAATTAGCGTTAATTGTAAATAATATTCAAATAAATTCAATTTGTCATCTCGTTTCTCAATTCTAAATCAATTTCCAGGTTATACATTCTCTACATTACATCAAGGTCAGTGACATTATTGTTCCTCGGAAAAAATCAATACTTTCGCGTCTGCGCACATCTCACAATTCACGAGCTATGAACAAGGTCACTTCCGATCTTCTGTCAGATACAAATAAAATGAATACTTCTGAATAATTTCAAGTTAGAAATATGGTCGAGCATAAAAAGTCGTACGAAACTTGCCTAAAATGGTAATTAAGACGCTCGTATGAAAATTATGAAACTCGCTTGCGCTCGTTTCATAAACAAACATACTTGCGTCTTAATTACTATCATTATAGGCTCGTTGCATAATGTATTATTATTTTGTTTTATTTATATTAAAAAAATTAGATTACTTACACTTGTAGGTCACATCAGAAGCGTTTTTAATTGGCTGCCGACAATAGACGGCTGACATAGATGGTGTCCACTTTCTTCTGTATCTTTTTTATGATAGCAATACACTGGTGAAAATATTCTCTGTTTTAATCACTCACGGCACCCAGACTGGGAGAAGAGACGTCCTAGTGGTAATGTGGGAAATGTATTTTCAATTATATATTACAGTGGAGTTCCTCCATTGGAATCTTCTCATATGGAAACTTCTAATTTGGAAAGCTAGCTGACTCCTCCCACTACAGGAACATCATTCAATACGTTGCTGATAAAGCGATCGCTTTGCTCATGCTCGACGTTGACAACAAAAGATACAGTAAAGAAGAAGAAAGAAATGTATTTAAACTTTCATGAAAATATTACAAATTTAAATAAGGATTATTTTAGCATCTAAATAGATACACATATAAATATAAGGAGAAGATTTTTTTAATAACACATACAAATATAGCAGTAAATAATTACAGTGGTAACTCCTCTAAATAAATTAATTGTTTTAACATTAACGACAAAAATATTTTAAGTCATTTACAATGATACCCTTTCATTTATTCAGACAAAAAATTAAGTTGAAACTTGCAGGAAATCTGCTGCGTGGTCCCTCCAGCGCTTAAAGACAAGTACATCATCCTCAGTAATACACAGTATTAAAACAGTAAATAGTGTTTGTACTCACCTGGTTGCATACACCCCGTCCTCTGTCTACGAATAACTTGAGTTCATCGTTCAGCATTGGTTGCATCGCCGAGGTAGGGGCGGGCACATAAGACCAATAACGTAATACACAGAACGTACAAACGTATTAAATGACCTTTTATTGGCTAATAGTTTTTACCCCCATTTATGAACAACGAAGGGACTCCACTGTATACTCCAAAATTTTATAAGCCTTTAGCATGTCCTCAATAATTTCTATGTAGTTTTCAGTTCTTAAATTTTGTAGAAAATTACTGCACACAGTGTTCAATCCCACACATGCTGCTTTTTCATTGTCCCACTAGCAGTTCTTATAATGAAGATGAAACAGAGATCATTGACGATATTAAGCCATCAACGATTAATTATATTTTCCTATACCAGCTTCTTACTGGGAACTCCCAAATATACTCTCCATTTTTATGCGCTCGTAGTCAGTCTGAGTCACTTCAGAGATATCCTTGGGATCTCAGACTGGTGAGAAAATGTCTGCCGGTTAAATTAGGGAACAAATGAACGGTGATTATATCAATATTTTTGGTGGCGCATCCATTCTTCTCCGAGGTCAACACACACTCAACCACACGTTGAAGGTTAGCGTTTGAAAAATAAATTCAATTACTCTTCCACTCACCACAAGAACGTTTCGTAGAGGTTGTAACCCATAACCCCTAAATTTGCCTCACGATTAGTGGCTTCAGTAACGTGTGATGATGTCCGTAAACAAATAGCAGGTGTCAATGTAACATGATGGAGTAGTAGATGAGCTCAGAGGCGTGTTAGCATTCAGCCCATTAGCTATCACCCTTTACGTAACTAATTTAAATACCTCTGTCTTGACGTATGGTATTACTACATTTGTTCCTAATTGTCTTAATGTCTCTAATTACTATTCTACTAAAGTTTTTAGGTACACTATTAAAATTAATACTTGTAATAGGTCCGATTTCTATGGCATGTTACGCAGATATTGTTAGAACTATGTCTTTTAGCAGTACATGGTTGTGTTAAAATTGAACTATTATTAGAAAGCGCATTAAAAGTAAACAACTTTCAACTGTTCAAAGGCTTGACAGATGATGCAAGGCCATTAATTTTTTACCAACGGCAGTATTAAATTAAATTGAGGTTATATACACATTGCTTCCGTGTATTTGCAGGTAATAATTCTAAATTAGTCTATATAGAGCTTCTTTAATTTCTTCAGATTCTTCGTTTTATGAGGTATTATTAATTTTGAAAACTTACACAAAACTTTTTTTTTTTCAATTTTGTGTTACTAACAAACAACTTTCAGTTGTTCATAAAGTTGAGAAACGAGAGAGAGAGAGAGAGAGAGAGAGAGAGAGAGAGAGAGAGAGAGAAATAAATCGTCCGGCCTTAATTAAGGATGACCACGAGGATCCAGAAATTAATAGCAAATAAAATATAATTAATTAAATATGACTATTGTTATAAAAATGAAATGTAATAATTAAGCACCTTATCAATTATAAAATAAAATCTTAGAAGATGACTTTAAAATTATACTCGTACTTAAAAGAAAAGATTTTATTTAAAATTAGCATATCCTTAATTAAGGCCTTCTGACTGGTATAAATGAAATTGTATAATCTGCAGGGAATCTTTAAGAATTTGCGAGATGCCATATTATCAACAGTGGCTGGTGAAAAGATATTATATAAGATATCTACGTGTTGAAATGTCATTTTGTTTTATAATTAGGGATATTTCCAATAAAATTGTCTTGAAATAGTATACTTTGCAGCAATAAGAATCATTTAACGCATATAGCAGAGATTTTTTTTCACAGGTTATTCATGGGAGAAAAAATAGGGGCTGAGTTCTGATTTCTTTTGTTTTTCGCATACATTTAGGTGGAATTTTATTTCAATAACTATTAGCAGTCCTCTAACTACCCAGTATCCTTAGCGTTTAGTGTATATAAATGCAACGTTTAATAAGAAACTGTTAACCAATGATCACTTGATGACAGAAATAATTAATTGTTCGAAATTTTTATTTCAGAGACCTGAATTATTGATACAATCGATACCTCGATGTCCTTAATATTTAACGAGTAAGATAACTTGATACTTTAGTTTCAGTGATACACTTTTACAATAATAATTATCGTCTCGAATATTCTGAAACGTCATTCATTTTGTTTGTTCCGTGTGTTCAAAAATGAAATTTATAGGCCTATGGGCAGTATGTCTTAACAGTTTAAATATGTAAATGACTCTCTTTTTTTGTATATCAAGTGTTCTCAGAGATGAAGTTGTCGTAGCTGGATAGAGGATATCATTTGGTCGTTAGATCCTTATGAGACAATTTACCTACATATATAAGAGTCTGTGTTTCAACAGCAAGAATGAAGTTCAATGCTGAGATTTGAGGTTGAAGTTAATCGTAATAGGTAGTGCATGATTTATTTCATGTAACAGAAGCGACCTTCAATCAACAGCGCTTAGTGAAAGTAAAGTCAAAAGGTCTTGTGTTCAAATCCTTCTCAGATCCAGGATACTGTACCTACAATATACACTCTTTGTTCTGCCAATAATGTTTCACACTATGTGCTTATTCAGAGTCACTAATATATTTGAGAATAGCTTGAATGTAATTAATACAATAAATTATACATCTGCTGCCCAACCTAACAGGTTTTCTCGTTGTTGGCTGGCTGGCTTGGCATTCCGAGATCCGGACTCGGGATGAATCCACGCATTTTGGCTCAGAATGACCCATTTTGCGTCCTGTATACGATTATTGTTCGAGATTGATAGGCAACTTGGGTAGCATTCGTTGAATCTGATGCTGACAGGTGGGTCATTCTGCTTTTACCTCTGACAGGTCTTATTTCCCAGAAGCGTACCTTATAAACCGGAGCCATTCATGGTGCTACAGCCCTTTAAAGACCCAGACCGATCAGCTGGCTGCTGGCCTCACGTCCACATGCCGAAGCAGAGGTGGACGATCCTCTCACTAGAATGGAGACGTCGTATGGTTAGCACGATGGTCCTCCCAGGCGTTATAGCTGGCTTTGGTAACCGGATTTCGCTGCCTATCGTAGCTCCCCAAGTGCATCACGATGCTGGGTGGGATAGACTCCGCTCCCATATGCGCGGAGAATCCTGGGACAGATCATAAATTTCAGAGCACACACTCTTTTCAACACAACATTACCAATCACAAACACACCCCCCTCTATCTACACACTGCTACACACATTCGGCAGTAAATCGCGTATATACACAACACATTTTCGCAAATTCACCGAACACAAACAACAGAACAACACTGGAGAAACTCCTCTACAATTACCACCAGCCCCAAATACCAAACTAAAACACACAAACAAAACCGCAAACACTGTTGGAAATTTAAATACTGTCTGAGAGGACACACAGATCAATAAAATAACTCTATCCTATAAAAGTCTCCATAACCATTCAGACGCTTCTGCCACCGGAAGGGGAAACTTTAAAATCTCAACAAAAAATATGTATGTACGTAAATATGTATGTATACATGCATACATAGTGTTCTGCCCAAGAGCAGGTCTTTAACTGCGAACCCAGCATTTTTCATTCTTCCCAAATTCTTATTTCCTCTCAATCTCCCCATAATAATACATTAACGTTGTCTATCAGGTGATGTCTTTTACCTCAAACTCTTCTCCCATTCACCATTCCTGATATGTACCATATGTATATTATATTAATACTAACTAATCCCCTACAAATACAGCAAATCAACAAATTAGGCCTACACAAAATAAAAGGAATCAGTCACTGCACTCACACACCTACTGGCACTTATGCCAGAAATAGTTTCATATGTGTAAATATATTTGTGCGAGATCGTGCGTATTTGCTTGTTTTCCGCACAGAACCAATACGCGGTAAGTGTGAAATACCACATTCAGTATTCCCAACGTAACACACATAACAATTTCCCTCTTCTTACCGCTTAAGAGCGACATTCATTTTACTGCATTAGGCTTTTAACATATTATATTTAGAGACGTTTAACATGGTAATAATTATAAATTGGAAACTTACCACTGCAATTTCACCTAAATTGCACTGCTAATTATTGTTTTTAAATATTTGCAAAAATTAAGAAAAGTCTACTACTCCACGAAAGCTATTGTATTCTTGATACAAGTAACATTAAGGAAGCCGTGAAAAAATCAACAAGACTCCAGATGCCGATGTTATTACTGCAATATGTTATATAAATAATATTGTTAAAATATTAAAATGAAAAATAAATTATTAGATAACCTTATCGTTTGTTTTAAGTTCGCATTTATAGACTGGGGGGAAAAAAAGGACAGACGTATATCACGGCCTGCTGGAGTATAGATATTTTTGTTTTCTAAAGTTGCCGTCATTAAACAGAAACCAAGATGGAGATTTCATTGCAACTAATTAGAAATTCGTCTTTCAGGTATGTAATAAACGATCTTCGCACAAAATAATGTACGATACACGAGCGGTATGTTTGTTTTCATGTTCTCGGAAATTAAAAAAGCTCAACTGCTTTTCGCTTTTTCAATCTTTTCCTCGAACATGAAAACGTCAATATGCCGCTCTTGTAACGTATATTACTATTATATTATTACTTATGTACAATGGCTGGAGAGGGCGCCCTGCGCGTATGAGACCCTAAATCGGTCTCTGGCTCAAAGCCAGAAATGTCAATAAACAACAACAACCACCAAAACACCAAGCAAGAAGAAATCAGAAGAAAGCTCAAGACCTCACTAGAAGTTTGATATTGGCGTAAAGTTTCCGCCGAAAGTAGTTAGGCACTAGGTAAATACCATAATAGTTTTATTATTTAACATGTTTAACCATATCATTGCATGCTGTTTCCTGGTCAAGGTCTCCCGGGTTCGATCCCGGTCGTGAAGTCAGAAGGCTTTTAATTCGGACCTCTTCACGGGGACTGGTTGTCTGTCCATTGTCCCAGTGTGTGTGGTGTCTCGCAGTGGCCCCCGGCTACCCTGACCCAGTAAACGGGAGAGTCCTGTAGTATGTGCGTGTGTTCAGTTGAGTTGTCCCACGAATCTGTAGAGTAAAAAGACGAAATAAGACCTCTGCGCAAGTGGTATATGGGAGGATGAGGACCAATGACTGCTCTGGGAGGAGGCACTGGCTAAACGAAGCTACCAATCGCTTGCAGGAAGAGGACAATTTCTATCTGAACTCCCTACCACGAGCATCTTACCCCTTAGCGGTCTAGAGTTGATGCTGCCCGCAATACACTCCGGCACAGATAGACTCCGCCCCCATATGCGCCAAGTCACTCTACAGATCTTGGGACGGATCATAGAAGAGTAAGCCACAGGCTGAGGTGCCGAATTAGTGAAAAAAAAAATTATCATTAGTGATATACAAGTGTTAAAAGTGTGTAGTTCAAGAATGAAGTATTTCTAGCTGTAATGTTTAGCAAGACATTCTAAAATGAAATGTCACTTCCTAAGGACACGTCATGATCTACAATTTTGTGACAATTAAACCTTGTAGCTTAAGATTTTATGATACAAAACGGAAACTTTTCAATAATATATTTTTTTTATTTTCAATAAAATTTATTTATTCAGCTTCCTCTAATAAGTTAAGTACCCTACCAGTTAGGTAATGGCGGTCAAACACTGAAGTCTTGCCCAAAACTGGGTCGTGTCTTCTAAAAGTTTGGGAACCACTGTTCTAAAAATACAACTATTAGTTGACAGAATTGTGAATTGGAAAATAAATAGAATGCAACAGAAATGCCTGCAATAATAATAATAATAATAATAATAATAATAATAATAATAATAATAATAATATAAAAGGAACCAAAAGGTTACAGGCGAAAGAAAAGACCTTCAAAATGGCTACTATTTGAGGTCGAGATGGCCTACAAAGATCTAATTCGTGACATATGACGATTATAGGCAATGACGTTAATGATTATATTAATATGCCCGTACACCCTGTTAGATGATATGTAGCTACAGTTTCTGATTATAAGCTTCTTTTAAAGGCGTAGAAGGAGCGCGGTGGAAACTACAGTAAATGCAGCTCTGTGATATCCACTCCCTAGTCAAGTTCAAAGAGCAAACTGGATGGAAATGACACTTGAACGTGATGAGGTGGGCGGTGGCGACATGTAAAAGAAACGCCCGAACTATTGAAAACGGAAAGAGAGAGTGGAAAGCCAAGAGTTAGACGTGTTAAATCCGTATCAATGGAACGAAACTACTGGTAAGGCAGAGAACCGTGAATGGCTGTGATGTTGAAATCATAAAACATATCCGAATCTGAAGATACTGATAAGATGTTAAGATGTTTTCTTTCGTCCATATTAACCTTCATAACCTCTTATATCACATTAATTGTGATACATTTCCATACTCACTGAATTTCGACCCATTTTCACTTTTTTTAAGGAATAAATCTAACCTTTCTACACTTGTGACAAACTTTACAACTGTTTACTAAAAATGGAGGGAATAAGCTGATTGACAAGTTTTTACCAACTCCCAATGTTATGATGTAAACGGCAGTGACTATCCTTGACCAATTTACCGCGAATTTCAAACTCAAGAGAATTTTGGAAACTGACCATTTTTCCTAAATGAAAGAAAGAAAAATTCTGGATTACAATGCGTGAACGAACTGTTACAAATAATTAAAATAAAAAGTGATAATTGAACAAGAAACATTTCAGATATATCTAACTCAACTCCAAAATTCAATAACCTTAGTCACTCATTCTGGAGTAATTAACTTTTTCCTTCAAAAATGTAGTTTTTTGAATAGTTTTTGTAACAGAAAAATTGTTATATAATCCAGAGTTTGAAAGCTAGAGAGATTGGGTTTAAAGTAAAAACTTCATTTGTATCCTTTATAAAGATAAGAGGAGTTTCTCATAAGTATAAAGTCAGGAGTGAAAAATCCCTTTTGAAGGGGTGTGCTTAAACTTTCGGTAAAAGCTTCTATCATAATTTCGTGCAGTAGTGTAAGTGAAGTTTGTGAAAAATGCATTGCCAGTTTCTAAATTATGAAACGCCTCTTTTTCACGAGTTTTCATAGTCACATGTTTCACAAGCCGTCCGCTTCTTTTACCATCACGCACGTTTATTTCCTCATCTTCGAACTGTCATCACTGTCTGACCTTCCCTTCACTCATAACGTTAGATCCGTTAACCCCACACCTCTTGCGGTGAATTTCCGCGACGATTATATTTCTTGCATGAAAAAAGCGAGAAGTTACTTCTGACGGGATTCTAGGTTTATTGTACTTTGTCAACTAGCATTTCACAACAAATATTCACACGGGTTCATAAAGTGACGCATTTCTTCCCAATCATTCACTATAACAATCTGCGCATGCGCGAATCTTTTTTGGAACTCGATCGTCGGTAATATTCGACTGGACCTTACATTCCGAATATCCATTGCACATAGAACTCGACCGTCGGTAATATTCGGCTGAACCTTAAATTCCAAATATCTCTTGTACATAGAACTCGATAACACTGAATAACAAAAAAACATTTTCGGTGGATATCTTGGTACCCAACAGGCGTTCTAAGACAACTGAAACATGCCGATTCCAAATATGCAAACCATTTGTTTCTATTACCCACCGTTCTTGAGATATACGACATCAATCATTATGTATGACAACACACAGACAGGAGTTTCAGTAGAGCATTTATTGCTACATGGAGTACTAATGAACATGGCTTTAGCTACGAAAATGATGCAATTGCGCCACATGACACATAATTATAGTAGTAATATTTCAGTACCGTCCTGTAAATCTTGGAAGTGGCTGTCTGCAATGGTCTTCCTCATTTGTAGACCTATAAACACACCTTCTTTCACTTTCGCGTAACTCAACTCTGGAAACTTGTTACACAGGTACCAAAAAGCATCTGAGTCGTTGTCTAGTACCTTCACGAAATTCTTCATGAGCCCCAGCTGTATATGGAGCGGTGAGATGATAACTTTGTCATGCTCAACCCACGGCATACGAAGGCTGCATTCTATTTCTGAACGGCCAATTGTTATTTCTGATGGTTCTTTCTATCTCTGATGTCCCACTCGCAGATGAAGCAGCAGTACTTGGTGTACCCTGTCTGCATTCCCGTGAGAATAGTGATAACGTTTAAATCACCACAGATACGCCAATTGCCCTCGCGATAACGTATTTTTTTCAAGAAATAGCGACATGGTTTCGTGCGTATCTTTTAGGTGCGTAGAATATGCAACCAGTAGTGACCTATGTCTGTTTCCATTGTGTAATAATATTATTTACTACCTTCAAACTTGTCTTAGGTGAGTCTATGAACAGTCGCCATGCTTCAATGCTGTGTTCCACCCCGAAGCTTGACATAAGATCTTGAATGTCCATGCATTATCAAATAGTATCACTCATTGCAAAGAACTTCACAAGTTCTTTATGTTTGTGCCGAAACTATGAAGTCGTTGTAACCGGTGCAAGGAAATTAAATTGTTTAAGACGTGGACCGAGCAGTTCAGCTTGGCCTTTTGTTAGTTCCAGGTCCCGTACGAATCGCAAAGTTGAGCATTATTTATTAAATTAATATCTTCTCCAGGTTGGTGGTAGGCAGAGTCTGGGTCGCTGGTAGGAGATGAAAGAGGACTTTCTTCTTGCGTTTCTTCATTAACTATGTATTCTGCAGGTGCTGTTGGTATTGGACAAGTGACGGGGTCGTGTGAAATTTGTTTAGAATCTGAAGGAACGTCTGGATACTTCACAGATGCACTAGTTTTGTAGGAGAATTCGGTAACGTTTGACAAAAAGAAATAACAGTCTGTGGTGTGGTTGTTTGACTTACGCCATATCACAGGAACTCCAAATGTCAGATGGTTGTTGTTCTTCGCCTTCCTTATCCAACCGCACAAGTTGCATGCATAGATCAAACAGATGAACTGTGGTGCCCACGACTTAGCACTATCCACTTTCGAATCAAAGTATAGTTCATATTATGTTTGCTTAAGAAGCGGTGTAAAAGTTTTCCGATGGAATTTGTCTGTTACATAGCCGCACACGTATCAAAACACATCAGGTGAAATTCTACATCATCTAGAAAAACGACAAAAAAAATTCGACGAACCGTGTTCCATGTAAAAATAAAATTTCGTCGATTATTTCAAAACCTGACGTGATAGAGCAAAACGGTTTTCAGACTTGAAATCAGCATGAAAAACTACATTAGAAACAGTAAACGTCATGTCAGATATCTACCACTTGTTTATCAGTGTAATTGGTAATATTCGACCTGACCTTACTTTCCGAATATCCATTGGAAATGGAAATTTTATTGTCGGTATTATTCGACTTGATCTTGTTTTACTAATAGTTCTATCTCTTGTAAATAAAACACGATTTTCGGTAATAGTATATCGAAACTTACTTTCCAAATATTAATTGGAAATTGAACTTTATTATCGGTGATATTCGACCGGACATTATTTTTCGAATATCCCTTTAAATAGAACACGATTTTCCGTAATATAATTGGCAAATGTAAGTTAATTCGGTCATCAGTAATATTTGATCGGATCTTACTTTCCGAATATTAATTGCAAATAGAATTTGATTGTCAGTAATATTCTATCAGAACTTACTTTCCAAATGTCCATTGTAATTAGAACTCGGGAGCCACCTGCGCGGTCAGCGCGTCTGGCTGCGAAACCGGGTGGCCCGGGTTCGAGTCCCGGTCGGGGCAAGTTATCTGGTTGAGGTTTTTTCCGGGATTTTCCCTCAATCCAATACGAGCAAATGCTGGGTAACTTTCGGTGCTGGACCCCGGATTCATTTCACCGGCATTATCAACTTCATTTCACTCAGACGTTAAATAACCTGAGATGTTGATACAGCGTCGTAAAATAACCCAATAAAAAAGCCACCTGCGTAGCTCGGTTGGGTAAGGCGCTTGTCTGCCGATTCTGAGTTGCGCTCGGGTGCGGGTTCGATTCCCGCTTGGGCCGATTATCTGGTTGGATTTATTCCGAGGCTTTCCCCAACCGAAATGCAATGTTAGGTAATCTATGGCGAATCCTCGGCCTCATCTCGCCAAATATCATCTCGCTATCACCAATCCCATCGATGCTAAATAACCTCGTCGTTGATACAGCGTCGTTAAATAACCAAATTAAAAAAATAGAACTCGATTGTCGGTAGGCCTAATATTCATCCGGACCTTTTTGAATATCCCTTGTAAATAGAAGCTGAACGTCGGTAATATTCGGCCGGAACTTGCTTTCCGAATATGCCTTGTAAATAGAACTTGATCATCTGTAATATACCGAATATGGCTTGTAAATAGAACTTGATCATCGGTAATATTCAACCGGAACTTACTTTCCGAATATGCCTTGTAAATATAACTTGATCGTAGGTAATATTCAGCCGGAACTTACTTTCCGAATATGCCTTGTAAATAAAATTTGATCATAGTTAATATTCGGCTGGAACTTACTTTCAGAATATGCCTTGTAAATAGAACTTGATCGTCGGTAATATTCGGCCGAAACTTACTTTCCGAATATGCCTTGTAAATAAATTTTGATCATAGTTAATATTCCGCCGGAACTTACTTTCAGAATATGCCTTGTAAATAGAACTTGATCGTCGGTAATATTCGGCCGAAACTTACTTTCCGAATATGCCTTGTAAATAAATTTTGATCATAGTTAATATTCCGCCGGAACTTACTTTCAGAATATGCCTTGTAAATAGAACTTGATCGTAGGTAATATTCAGCCGAAACTTACTTTCAGAATGTGCCTTGTAAATAAAATTTGATCATAGTTAATATTCAACCGGAACTTACTTTCCGAATATGCCTTGTAAATAGAACTTGATCGTAGGTAATATTCAGCCGAAACTTACTTTCAGAATGTGCCTTGTAAATAAAATTTGATCATAGTTAATATTCAACCGGAACTTACTTTCCGAATATGCCTTGTAAATATAACTTGATCGTAGGTAATATTCGGCCAGAACTTGCTTTGCGAATATGCCTTGTAAATAGAACTTGATCGTCGGTAATATCGGCCGAAACTTACTTTCGGAATATGCCTTGTAAATAGAATTTGATCGTCGGTAATATTCGGCCGGAACTTACTTTCCGAATATGCCTTGTAAATAGAATTTGATCGTCGGTAATATTCGACTGAAACTTACTTTCAGAATATGCCTTGTAAATAGAACTTGATCGTCGGTAATATTCGGTCAGAACTTACTTTCAGAATATGCCTTGTAAATAGTAACTTTCGGTGTTGGACCCCGGACTCATTTCACCGGCATTATCACCTTCATTTCATTCAGACGCTAAATAACCTAGATGTTGATACAGCGTCGTAAAATAATCTAATAAAAAAATAGAAGTTGATCGTCGGTAATATTCGGCCGGAACTTACTTTCAAAATATGCCTTGTAAATAGAACTTGATCGTCGGTAATATTCGGCCGGAATTTATTTTCCGAATATCCATTGCACATACATTTCGATCGTCGGTAATATTCGACCGAACCTTACTTTCCAAATATCCATTGTAAACAAACCTAACCTTATTTTCCAAATATCCTGTATAAATAGAACTTGATCGTCGGTAATTATTCGATCGGACCATACTTTCCAATATCCAAAGTAAATATATCTCCGTCGTCGGTAATTTGATCTACCTCAGTTTTAAAAATAAATATCCCTTATAAATAGAATTCGATTTCACGTGTTGTAATGGAATGGAATTTTATTCATCGAATACATCTTGTAAATAGAACTCTGAACTATTGCAGCAAATGTCTGCTCAAATTTGCATTTACGTATAATAATCTTGAGGAATAACCACCAAGTCATTGTGATTAACAACACAGGTGACCTGCTAGTTGTAAGGCATCTGTTTCACAACCTGCACACACTTCGGCAACAATAAGCAAACTAGGTAAATTGTGTAGTGAGAACCTCTATTAAAACTGTGACTCTGTCAGTTGTGCAATGAGTCATTTGTCTTCTCGGAGCCCACTCGGCTGCCATTATATTCAATAACGTCGAGGTTAGATTAACACGGTCATTAATGATTTTACTACCGCTTTTTATCTAAAGGCCATCTGTCCAATACATCGTGTTGGTACTTTGCATTTATAGGGTAAAGGAAGGTCATTTTTCAACGGGACAATTTTAACGGTAAATACGGAGAAATTCACCATACAGACTGTCACAAAATTCCACCGTAAAATTACTTGACGCGTTCCTGTCGTGGAGAAAGTAAAGTTGTCGAAAAAAGCAGTGTCCTAGATGTGGCATTTTCGAAATTTCAAGGTACAAAACAGGAGATACTAAATTATGTCGTTAACAATCATTGCGGCTCTATTTGAGAATTTGAAGTAATTGCAGTTATGTATTAGTTGTAAATTAGTCATTTTGTAATCAATATAGTGTCATAGACTATTCTTTAGCGAGCCATCGTCGAAAATAAATATACTGATGTAATTTGGATACAGGAAAACATGGAGGGCTGTCACTGGTAGTATTTATTATCTATTTGACGATTCAACTTAAATGATGCAAATCTGGCTTTCAGGTAGTAGCTCCCTGTAAAGCAGGTTTGAATAATTTCAAGGAAAAATTGTTCCGGGGTCGGGTCGGGACAATTTTTCCTTGAAATTATTCAAACCTCCTTTACAGAGAGCTACTACCTGAAAGCCAGATTTGTATTATACATTCGTTACTGGAGGTACGTTAACAGAAAGCCACAATTTAAGTCACACAGTATTTGTGTGCACTCAGAGTTGAGTTCTGGCGTCTTGTCAGCTCATTTGAGTCGTGTGGATACAAAGGAAAAATTGTGACGGTGTCGTGTATGGTTCCTGGGGTAGCTCAGTCGGTAGAGCGTTCGCGCGCTAAGCGAAGGGTCCCGGGATCGATACCCGACCCGGGAACAATTTTTCCTTGGAATTATTCAACTTAAATGAGTTTATTTACTTTTCGTGTCGCCGCTCTCGAAATAGAGAGACAAAGCTGAACGAAAACATGTAGGCCTACTACGATTAAAACTTATATACAGGGTGATTCACGAGGATTTATCGTCACTTCCGTAGCTTATTTCCGAAGACATTGTGAGCAAAAATGTCATGTAAACATTTGTTCTAATCTCAATATTTTCACAGTTACATTAATTTGAAGTTGTTAGTAAAATATCTTTTTTTTTCTTTAGTTTTAAGTCGACCTGGTTGGCGAGTTGGTATAGCGCTGGCCTTCTATGCCCAAGGTTGCGGGTTCGATCCCGGGCCAGGTCGATGGCATTTAAGTGTGCTTAAATGCGACAGGCTCATGTCAGTAGATTTACTGGCATGTAAAAGAACTCCTGCGGGACAAAATTCCGGCACATCCGGCGACGCTGATATAACCTCTGCAGTTGCGAGCGTCGTTAAATAAAAAAACATAACATAATCTTTAGTTTTAAGGATAAAAGATTATTGCAAATAGAGAAAGCTATTCAGAAGTATAATTTCTTTAATTGGCTAATATTCTGAAGCTAAAAATGTGTTGATCATGTCACACAGTACAGAACAAACATCCGGATTCGCTCTGTCTTGACAACCCTGATGATGGGGATACAATCCCCGAAACATGTATGATAAATAAAGAAGCTCAACTTCATAGTGCTCATACAACTGTTATATATTTTCGTAAATTTTATTGTATTTTATCAATTTTATGAACACTGTTACAAAATTGACCAAAAACGTGTATTTTATCATGTGTCCTTTGTTTTCATATATATATATATATATATATATATATATATATATATATATATATATATGTATAATTTGAACTGGTAATGGAAATTACGGGGAAACGGCTGAACGGCTTTTAATAAATGAACTCTCATTTTGAAGCTTGAAACCCAAAGTTTTTCAGAAAAATAATAGTTTTCAGCGAAGAGTTAGTTTTCCTATATAATTTTCCTATTTTCCAAAATCCATCTTTCGTCAGTTTTGAGAACTAATTGCAATACTGGATAAAACAAAACATACACTACAATAAACAATAGGCTATTACACGAAGGCCATGCCCTGCAGGATTGCTGACATATTTAGAGCTCAAATTAAATTGGTTATTAAAAACTTAACTTACTAAAAATAATTTACAGGTCTGATTCTGCGGTGTGTAATTTTCTGAGTACAACTCTGTATTGGATATTAAAAACTACAACACTTGAGGTGGTTTGATGACATTGTTACCATTAGAAATGAAATATTATTATAATTAATGCCGTGATGTGACTATTTTTCATTAATTATACATATTAATGCTATGTTCATGATATGAAAGTGAAACGTTTTGGGGTTATATAAGTAGATGTAGAGAATATCTTAAATTAGATCTTCATTTCTATAATTTACTGAGTTGCGGCTATATAGTGTATATAACTACAAAACTATAACTAAGATAATATTGTTATTAAAAATCAAATATTTTTATAGTTATTAATCAAGTGGGCTTGGGTATTTTTCATATACTTAACGGCGGTGTGGTGTAGATATTTATATGCGTCATTCTCTTCAGTATTGGCTCGAAAGAGCGCAAAAATTACAGTTCCTAAGGAAAGACCAAAAGGTATTACTTACTGATAAAATAAGAGGCCTACAAAATTTTGTAGTCTCCCGATCATTTCAGCAAGATCTCTTAGCAGGATAAAATGATTTTACCCTCTACATTTCAAGCTCTACATGCAGCATCTATACCAAGATGCTTTGTCTATTGTTCGAAAGCATAGCAAACCTGACATTTTTTTAACTTTCACCTACAATCCACAATGACCTGAAATAGCTATTGCTTTACTCTCACATAAAAAGCCACTGATCGTCCTGACATTGTTACTTGCGTTTTCGCGTTGAAACTCGAAAACTGAAGGTGGATAGGTTCAAGAAAAAGTATTTGGCATAAAAAACCATTCAAAGGGAGTACATTTCATTGTTGTGGAAGCAAATAAGTTTCAAAATGTCTGGTATTCTTCACTGAAAATAAATATGAAAAATTTTTATTTGAACGTCTAATGAACTTAGGTTGCAGCATTTGCTGCACAAGCCACTAGTTTTTATAGAATCGTAAGGCATTCATTTTTTCCAAAATTATTGCAGACAGATATATTAATTAAAACATTAAATGGCGAAAAATGGATCTCCTAGGGACGAATCTCGTACTGTTACATACAGTTCTTCTGTGACGAAAAGCTCTGCTACAAACACTGTGACAAATCATTACGTTGACGAAAACCCTTAGACCCATTATAAGCTACAAAGATCCAAATTCATACAATCACACAATTACCAACAATTTAAACGTCCTACTCAATTATAGGGCTTCTGCTAATCGCTTGTTATTTTTTCTTCTTATTCTCCCCTCCTCTTTAACTTTCAAGGAGACTGACTTCTTGCGACAAGTCCGATTTTCAAATGACTCGTTACGCTTTAATGCCTGATATTATTTGTCTTTAGTGAGTGGCAAGTAATATCTCTGGGGACTAAAGCGTATTACCAAACGTCTGAACGTGATGAAAGAATCACAATCCTAGCTCAGTGACATTTTAACCATGGCACGTTAAATCATTTAGTAACTGTCATGTACTATGCTGAAGGTGCGTGTACAAGAAGTCACTCAACCGTGTGTGTGTTAACAGCCGATTAGTGAGCGAATGCCAGACATAAAAAAGTTAAAATAAACAAACGATCAATGAACACTGTGTCGGTAGTGTCCAAGCAAAAGAAGCAGCTTGTTCCTCAACGTCTTTGTGCTTGAGTGATTGAATAACGATATGCGAAATTGAAAGTTTCGTGTATGCATATGTGAAATTGTGATGGCGTAGAGTAACTGACGTCATTTTCACTGTATGGACAAGTGAAAATTACCTTGTCCTACTGCGGAGAAATACCCTTGGCTTCCGGGCTAGTAACAGATGTTAAAATAGCCGGCTGAGGTGCACTTGCAGATTTGATGCGTACAGAAAATTTGGTTGTGAATTGGAAGCCCGCTTAGAACGTCCATTATCAGTGTGGTGGCCAAAGATGTTAAGCGCGAAAGGTTATTTATGAGACAAGGAAAAATAATGTTAAAATTTTATAATTATTCCATGATCATATTTCTGCGTGTTTGGTCAGAACTCTGAAAAAGATACTTTGAGATACAATCATTTTTATTTTAACTTTTCCTTAAAAAATCAGAATTCTAGTTTACATACTTATTTAGTCTACTTATGGCTTTTAAGGAAGCCAGAGGTTCATTTCCTCCCTCACATCAACCCGCCATCGGTTCCTATCCTGAGCAAGATTAATTCAGTCTCTACCATCATATCCTACCTCTCTGGCGTACATAAAAATGTGAATGAAAATAACACAGATTCGGTTAGGCATATTGTTTAATTATATGTACATGTTCGTGCTCATCTGTGTAGGTGTAGATAGCAGGAAATGACCATTTTGGAGTTATTATGTTCTGACCAATCACTATAGATTTTCTCAAGCGATTTTTGATACCTATAGAATACGTCTTTCCCCGGGACTCGTTCCGGAATCCGTGGTGAAACAAAAATGACAGAATTTCATATGTATAGGCCTACTACAATAACACTATGAGCGAGAGCCGAATGCTAATGCTATTAATTCGTTAATAGTTATGCCAAGAACGAATGTAACTTGTCTGACCACACTCAGTGACGCCACCTTTCCTCACTACGAATATAAGGGCATAGAATAATAGTAGGTGCGAAATCTAGGGAGTCGTGTAGGACTATTTTCAAAAAACTACAAATAATACCCATGGCTTGTCAGTGTATCTTTTCATTAATAGTCTTCCTCGTATGTAATCGTGAAAACTTTGTAACTAATTCAACAGTTCATAGCATAAATACACGTCAAAAAAATGACTTTCATACTCCATCGGCAAGTCTATCGTGCTATCAAAAAGGAGTGCGTTATATGGCAGTAAAATTTTTAATAGCCTCCCTATCGATATAAAAAATGAAACTCAAAACATAAAATTATTTAGGGCCAAATTAAAGAAGTACCTAATTTCTCACTCCTTCTATTCTGTACGTGAATTCATGACATTCAATAACACTTCATGAAATTGATACTAAAACTATGTGTTGTACTAGTAGACTATATTGTAAATCTCGTCTGTATATATTTCATCTAGACTGTGACTATAAATTAAGATTTTATAATAGTATTAAGTTTTTTGACTTGTTCCATATTCTAGCTGTAAGCATGTATGAATACCATGGAATGTTAATAAATACAATACAATACCAAAGTTGCGTATATTAGCCGTACCGCGCTGCCTCTCTCAGTAATATCTTGGCATCGAGAGCATCTACAGATCTGTGCTACCACTCATTTGATTTGTAATTGCGAGTTGTGCAATATTAAAGTGATAATAGATACGCAAGATGCACTTTGAATGAACCGTAGTGAAAAATTTGTTGTGAGCTGGAATTGATATTGGAATGTCGTTTCATATGCAGAGAAAATATATTCCGTGCCTTCCACTAATTACTTTTCTTGTCGAGTTATCATAGATCCATACTCTACATTTCTAAAATGAAACAAAAATAAAACATTCAAACCAACATAACTGTAAATTCATTTCTGAAACTGGGTTGATTGAATGAATGACTTATAGTGTAGCAATACTCGAATTTACTATTTCAGCCAATGTAGACTGCTGCTATGACATCTCGCCGTTCTACAGCCACAGATTCCACGGAGTTCGCTCTTATATTTCACAGACGTGGTCTTGGGCTTGTTTGATTCGTCTTTGGATACTCTTTTCTCCTGTTGTGCTCGTTTACACTTTTGCATTCTCCCAACGTTTGAATTTCGAGGTATTTTGAAGGTTAATAAATTTTCAGACTACTTTGTGAAAACTGAGGATCCTATTTACCCTGGATCATTTCTTTCCTCGTCTACTTTGTCGATCTTGTCGCGCTCGATCGATCAACACCTCAAACGCCCATGTTGGTTCAGATTTCACTGAATTATGCGTATACATTGACCGCCGAAACGCAGTTTTCGAGGCATTCTTTTCACCACTTGTCTCGCCGGCCTTGAGGGACAACCGATTTTGTGCGGATGTTTACGGTTACGGGACCCCTTTGTCTACATAGTGATATACCTTTCATTTCGCTATGTTCATTTCTTGTAAAAGTTGAAAACGATTCTAATGTAACACTTTTTTATACATCATTACCTAGGGATTGGCGATCCACGGTGACGAAAAAAAAAACGTAGATCTATGTCAAAAACACATGCGACAGAATATATCGTACAAATTACAGAAAAACTTTTATCTACACTAATCTCACTAGAGATTTTGATTTATCTACAGAAATTCAAAACTCGAGTGGGATTTAATTGACTGTTACACGATTAGAACAAAGTATATAAAGATTAGAAGAAATAAAGTACTCTAATACAATAAAATATTAATTGACTTATTAAAATACCAAACTGTTTTGTATTATTGTACCATCTCATCATTACAAATATTCCGCTAGTTGGCAGTAATGTGTTATGATGAGTTGTTTTCTTGTTACCAGTTGTGCCAACTATGCATTCTTCATTAAACTATATGGACGATTACTAGTCAAGAAGGCTTTGTTGATTCAGTTTCATTTTGATTAAAGCAGTTACATTCCACTTCAATTATCAATATACTCGTATATTAAACAATCTCTGATACGTGACTATTCATAACCTCATACAGCAGAAACTATAACTTAACCTAAATAATATAAACAAGGGAAATGATATAAAAGTTTTAATTAAGTATTATGAAATAAACAAGAATCATTTTAAAAGGTACAGTTATTGAAAGTACAATGTTGGCAAAGAAAGAAACAGGAGTTGTATGACTAAAGTCGCGGCGCTGTTATTCCCGGCGTGACTCCTCCTCTTTGCTTACGTCTCAGGAAGTGAAGGCTCTATAAAGTCTAAGTAGGTAGTGTCGTTCGCCATTTTTGTTCTTTCGTTGCCGAGCTACCAGACGAGGAATCTATTTGCCACACCGTTAAACATTATCATGTCGTAGCTCCTGTGATAATAAATCAAACGCACTATAATTCAGCAAATAATTGAGCGGAAAATGACGTCCTCGTGTGCTTTCTGCGAACGCCAACGAAAGAGCCAAAATGGCGGGCGATTATATTAAGTATTTATCGACCCTTAGGAAATGTATGACATCATCATCAGCGAATGAAAAGACGCACATGTTTAAATGTAGCCGACCTGCAACGTGATTGGCTGCCGGAAATAAGAGCGACGGGACTATAGAAAAGTGTAATAGTCAGGAGAAAAAAAAGTAATATAATCATCGGTAGAACGGAATATATCAGATTCATTATAATAGGAGAGATCGTAAACCAAGTGGAAAATTAAAATCAAGAAGACCGAAGATAAGATGGGTTCAAAGTTACAAATCGCCATCAACAAACACCGTAAACATGGGATTACATATGAAGAAAAACAATTAGCCCATTATAATAGATGATGATGATGATGATGAATATGATGATGATGCACAGCAGTCCACTGTAAAGTGTATAATTATTTTATTCTACCTATAACTTACAACACTAGGTCATAAAATTTTTCTTTACACTTTCACCATGATGTTATTAGTTGCTTATAATCAAAAGTAATAAAAATGATTGTGCATGAGTTAAGAGAATATAATTAATCATGTAGTCATAAGCTCCACTGCATTGAAAGGATAAAAATAATGTATTATTGCTCACCGCTATCTACATATTATAACCAATACTATAGTTACAGGAGATTGAGAAAGCTGTGTATGCCTCTATGTTTACCTCATGATGCATCTGCAATGGTATTAAGTCATCTGAAGAAGGTCGATAACAATCCCTGAAACTTGGCCAAGAAGGAAATTTTAATCTTGCTTTTTGAAATGTAATAAACAATTAAATATCCTTTACGCCGCGTTAGCATTATTCTATAGGAGTGCTGGTAAAGACACATAAACAGAAATTAATTTATAAGCAAGAATATTCGACTCCTTTCCACTTTTAGAACTGTGATGAAGGTCACTTAGATTTAGACAGAATAAGTAATGAGTAAATGTACGAATGTTTTCTTTTTATTTAAATCTATTAACACTTGTGTGTCACGGAATTTATGCACAATAATTTTCAATGTCTTTCGTGAAAAACTCGTAGATGCAATTTAAAGCAAATGAAACAATATCACAAACCTGTGTAAGTCTGTAAGTACGAACGTAGCCAAAATGTTGAAGTGAACATGACAGATTATAGGGAAGTCCATTTTGGTATGAATGAAACGAAATCTGTTATTATAAATAAGGCCTATTCGGTATTTTATAAATATTCTCTACAAACGAAGACCATGGTTGTCGGAAGAAATGTAAAGAAGTTGAACGTGACAATACTAAATGAGGCAGAAGAGCAAGTGGACAGCTTCAAATACTTGGGATGTACTACGATATAAGCAGTAACATGAGCTGTTGCCAGGAAGAGAAAAGAAGGATAGCAATGGCCAAGGAAGCTTTTAAGGGGAGGTAGAGGTAAATATTTCAAAATCCACAAAATTTATCCGATTTGTTTGAAATTGATCATGGATACTAAGTATGTTATGAGTAATGGACATACCAAGTTCCAACTTTCTAAGTGCAAGAGTTCTATAAATATTAATACTTTTATAAAACTTTATATCGTTTGATATAAAATACTCCCTGCACCATATTGTAAGAAATTTTCAATATTTATTTTTATTTATATGTTCAGAGAAGGTATATAAATAATGATAAGTACCGGTATTAGTTTATTATGGGAATAATATAGTAATACAGTTATCCTGGTTTTAATTTCATGCTTTTAAGGGCACAAAATCAAAAACTAAATAACGATAATAAAAATGGAAAAAAACAAATTTTCATTTTTTCTCCAGTTTTGTTCGAAAATTTCACCTCCGCCTCCCATTAATAGAAAAAGAGGCATCTTCTGTGGACCTCTGGAAAAAGAACTAAGGAAGAGACTAATAAAGTGCTTTGTATGGAGTGTGGCATTGTATGTGGGAGAAACATGGACATTACGACGAAGTAGGAGAGGTTAGTAGAAGCATTTGAAGTGTGGATATGAAGAAGAATGGGGCGTGTGAAATGGGCAGATAGAATAAGAAATGAAGCTGTGTTGGAAAGAGTGGGAGAAGAAAGAATGATGCTGAAACTGATCAGGGATAGAAAAAGGAATTGGTTGGGTCATTGGCTGAGAAGAAACTGCCTACTGAAGGATGCGCTGGAAGAAATGGTGAACGGGAGAAGAGTTCGGGGCAGAAGAAGATAGACGACATTAAGATACGAGTATATGAATTATATGCGGAGACAAAGGGGAAGGCAGAAAATAGGAAATATTGGTGAATACAGGGTTTGCAGTGAAAGACAGCCCTAGGGCAGAAAACTATGAATTAATTAATAATACTGGAACTAACAAAATATATTAATAATAAAATTGTGCCAAGTAACCATAACCATAGTGTTTCTGTACAAAACAAACTAAATAGTAAATTTAAAGAAATGATCTTTCAGGTGATATTAAGAAAGTATAGGTTTCCACATAAAAATGTTCTCGACGACTCCATAACTCGCATAACAATAGTCTAAAAATTATTTTTTTTTTCGTAAAAATAATATTCCTTTCTAAATATAAGGTTTGATGTATCTGAGCATTTTGTCCAAAATTCTCTAATTCAATTTTAATTGCATTTATGCGTTACTTTTAAAACACCCTGCATATTGGCATCACACATTTGAAGCAATTTTTACAAAATAATAGTCTTACTTACTTACTGGCTTTTAAGGAACCCGGAGGTTCATTGCCGCCCTCACATAAGCCCGCCATAGGTCCCTATCCTGAGCAAGATTAATCCAGTCTCTATCATCATATCCCACCTCCCTGAAATCCATTTTAATATTATCTTCCCATCTACGTCTCGGCCTCCCCAAAGGTCTTTTTCCCTCCGGCCTCCCAACTAATACTCTATATGCATTTCTGGATTCGCCCATACGTGCTACATGTCCTGCCCATCTCAAACGTCTGGATTTAATGTTCCTAATTATGTCAGGTGAAGTATACAATGCGTGCAGCTCTGCGTTGTGTAACTTTCTCCATTTTCCTGTAACTTCATCCCTCTTAGCCCCAAATATTTTCCTAAGCACCTTATTCTGAAACACCCTTAATCTCTGTTCCTCTCTCAAAGTGAGAGTCTAAGTTTCACAACCATACAGAACAACCGGTAATATAACTGTTTTACAAATTCTAACTTTCAGGTTTTTTGACAGCAGACTAGATGACAAAAGCTTCTGAACCGAATAATAACAGGCATTTCCCATATTTATTCGGCTTTTAATTTCCTCCCGAGTGTCATTTATATTTGTTACTATTGCTCCAAGATATTTGAATTTTTACACCTTTTCGAAAGATAAATCTCCAATTTTTATATTTCCACTTCGTACAATATTCTGGTCACGAAACATAATCATATACTTAGTCTTTTCGGGATATACTTCCAACCCTATCGCTTTATTTGCTTCAATATACAAAACAATACAAAACAATATACAAAATGATAGTCTATAAATGATAATAAAAAACAATGATTTTATGCGTTTTGAGACTTGAAGAATTCAAAAATGGAAAAATAAGTGCATGGTGCCATTAAAACTAATTGTCACAATCTTTATAAATTGTATTACAATCTGTTTTTGAAAACAGGTTCAATAATCAGTCCCTATAACGTTTATATAGGCCTATAGAGTTACCCTATTTATGAAATGGAGAATAGGGAAGTTACAAGCAATATTCCTTACTTTTACTCGCCTTATTCGTATATATTGCAGTCAACTTTTTGGCTTATTACAAATATTAAGGATTCTAATCCGAACATTAGGGATGGAGATGGTTACTTTAAAGAACAAATATGAGAAATAAGAATTCATTTCCATGCATATTACTAGACGAAGACAATGGAGTCATTATTCTAAACATAGAGCGTGCTTTACCACGAACACAATACGCCAGCAGATATGATCGATTACTCATTCTGCCACCATCCTCGCATAAGATCAGTGCAAAGCAATTTTACGGTCATTATAACTATGCTTGCGGGCTGGCCTATATCACTTAGCAACCGATTATGACCTTAGCATTATGCAACTAGCAACCCATCATCTCATCAGTATTTTATTATAAGCCGTTGCTCTTTCGGATCGTAAAGAAGTAGGCCTATTCATTTCGTCATCACATCGTAATTTATGTGAACAACTTAAATTATTCAGGTTAGAATATAGGATGCTGGATAGAGAAGCTCATTTCATTTCATTTGCTCTCGTAAGTTGCTGTTTTTCATTTTGACGCCATAAAGTATAAATGGTTTTTTCTTGCGGCTACATCTTTGGAACGTGTCATCTAAATTATAACAGGTTGTGAATCCCTAAACTTTGAAGGTAAGTGAACTTGTATGGATGAATTTTCATCCCCTGAAATATTACAAAGACAGCTCATATAGTTCTCTAGTGGTACAATAATTTCAACTGAGAAATCGGGTGTCTCTCTAGACATCTTCTACATAAGGGCTGGGCACATTACGTGATTCTGAGAAATGAGCGCTGTGTGCTTTAAAGAGCACGTCTTGCGAGCGCTCTGACGTATGCAAACTGTACGTCGTTCAGTATGATGAACTTTGAAGACGGAGCTTCCGCTCATACACTAAACCGTCCCGCTATTCTCAATGCTTTTAATGTATCATGGGAGGAGGAGTTCTTTTTGGTAGAGAGCAGTGGATTAGCAAAGTTTTTAATTTGGCATAAAATACCCCAACTGATTAAGAGGTTCAATATCCAACGGCATTATTCTTTACAACATGCTACTGAATATGACAAATATGTTGGTAATGAACGCCATAAATTAATACAGCTTAAAGAAAATGTTTCTCAGATACATTATATTAGAGTATCTATTTCATATTTACATTGTATTATAGGTTATTATACATTTAGTAATATATAATTTTAAATTATACAAGTATTATGATATATCATAGTATAGTATATTACAGTTCATGATATATTATATATTATTATATATCATATACTATACTATGATATATCATAATATTTGTATAATTTAAAATTATATATTACTAAATGTACTATAATAACTTATAATGCAATATAAATATCGAATAAATTCTCTAATATAATGTACCTGAGAAACATTTTCTTTAATTTGTATTAATTTATGGTCATATATTATATTACATTATATTATATTATATTATATTATATTATATTATATTATATTATATTATATTATATTATATTATATTATATTATATTATATTATATTATGTTATATTATATATTAACAGAATGACAATAATGCACTTAGTGAATCGGCTATGAGAATTAGCTACATAATATGCCACGAAATTGCAAAGGAATTGAAAACATTCAACGAAGGTGAATTCATCAAGCGATGTTTAATTATATTGGCAGATGAACTCTGTCCACAGCAAGTAGGGGAAGTGGAAGCCATACGCCTTCATGTAGGACCGTGGTGAGGAGATTGCAGTATGTGCGTATGGGTTATGTAAATAACCCTAATGATTTGTGTGTGTGCATAGAGCGAAGTTTATTTCATTAAATTAATAAGAGTGTTACAAATTCTGTAATGTACAGGGACATCATTTTATTTTTACTTGCATTTTCATTGTACCTGCATTTCTGAATGTACTTCACTCCCACCCCTTCACTAATGTCCTTGCTCCCGTCAGACACACAAACTTACGGCCGCTGTTGCATTCGAAGTCTTAAAGCAGTGAAGTAAACACTGCAGTGTATAGTGTGTTTCAGAAATATGGTTGCGTTTTCTATAGAAGAAAGAACCTATATTAATAATATCATACTAAAAATTATATTCAAGAAACGATAAATTCAATTTCAGAGAATATGCTTCAAAATGTTTTTAATAATATGCATAAAAGAATTGAAGCCTGCATTGTAATGAACGGCAACCATTTTCAGCAACTTGTTTAAAAATTCAGATTAGCTTATTTTGAATTGAGGTGGCTAGAAGCAAAGGAATGCTAGTGACATTTGTAATAACATGAGTTAAGTGCATCCAGTGTAAGCTAAAGTAGGTATCTAAAATTTTAGTGGCAAAGGGATATTTTAATCGCATCACAGATTAAAATTTAAATAAAAATTTCACCGATTTTACGAAATCTTAAATGTTTAAACCCCATTTTCTCAAAAGTAACTTAAGTGCACTTACAGCCCTTTTACTTATGACTCTCTCAATTTAAATGCACTCTCTATATTGTATGTTAACACCAATAATTAATATGCTAAGTAAAGTAGACATTACATAACGAACATAGCCGCCTGAAAAGTTGGTTTTTTGAAAAATAAATGTTACTACTCTATTGTATTTTGATAAATTCCGTAAAAGTGATAATAAAACTGAAAATCGTAATATCGTATTTCCCTACAACATAAATGGATACAGTACTTTTCTCTCCTCCTATATCTAGTAAAATGATTTGTTTACATATTGCACTAGTAACATCAAACTCCTGTAATGGAAGGGGGCAACAGTTTTTCCGAGTATAGCCAGGTTAATGTTAAAAATGTTGGTAAAAATAAAGTGATGTCCCTGTACAATGGATTGATGTAATATTCTTATAAACTATTATGTACTGACAGACTGAATGACTAGAACAACCGTGGCTCTTGTTATATTAATGCAGGGAAGGTAGCTGTAATGCGAGTCCGCCACTGCGTGAACGTTCTGCTCTGGCTTGGAATTGAAGTGCCTTGCGGAGCGAGAGCAGCTCTGGCCGACTAAATGGAGCCGCTCTCATGCCCGGCCCTGCTCTACATTATTCTCTGTTCTCTGATCATGAGAATTATAGACAGAAATAAAATTTACATCTCGTTCGACACCTCATTTGATATTATCTATACTCGTACCTATAATTGTTTAGCCGCAATGGTGAAATGACTACCGCGTAAGATCGTGAGTGAGTGAGTGAGTGAAAATCTCAAATAACAGATCGAATGGTACGCAAGTTGAAAGTTTTCACTGAAGGTAGGCACAATAGTATTGTCCAACTGTATAACTCCTTTCATTAATAAAATTACTGTGTGTCCATGTGAAAACAGAAATCAAGATTCTAAATTGTCCTTATACTCCTCACGTCACCGTGTTCACATTTGGTAGTCCACAATACAGGCGATTAAATTCTTGTACCATGACGTAACTTCACTATTCCACCTTGGGTGTAATGAATGAATAACAGTTTTTCCAATGCGAAATGACAGGTTTATTTGACATTTCTTACGTCGGCAAGGGACTAATTATCTCTCATATTTGTTTATTGGCCGTGAATAAGACATCACTGGCGTCCAAATGTCTGCTGTACAAGGATTGTTCGTTCCTACAGAATTATAGTGTAGGTATTTTACAATAATTTATTTTTCGTTGTCATGAAGTAAGCCACTAAATTTAGACACATATAAGGCATAAGTCATGGGTAGATGAGTTCAGCAATAAACAGGATGACTTTTACCTAGGTGACCGAAGTTCGACTACCGTCCGACAAAACATCTATGAATCTTTCTCGGTGTGAGCAATGGAAGAAATAAAATGTACCGGTAACTTCCGTCGACGGGACCGAGTGTTTGCCCGTTGTCTTGTGACTGTTCTGTGATGTCTCTGCGGTGGTCCTGCGTCATGCTGATCCCATGATCAGGAAGGCCGCATTTGTGAGATGTCTAGTGTGCGATCAAATGAATGTCCCTCCCCTACACGCAGTGGTGTGTAAGTGGGATAAAAAGGGGGAGAAACAGAGAGGGAAAGAAAGAAGAAGGGAAGGAAGGAAGAAAGAAAGAAAGAAGAAGGGAAGGAAGGAAGACGGGAAGGAAGGAAGAAGAGAAGGAAGGAAGAAGGGAAGGAAGAAAGAGAAGGAAGGAAGGAAGAAGGGAAGGAAGGAAGAAAGAAGGGAAGGAAGAAAGAAAGAAAGAAAGAAAGAAGGGAAGGAAGGAAGACGGGAAGGAAGGAAGAAGGAAGGAAGACGGGAAGGAAGGAAGAAGGAAGGAAGAAAGAAGGGAAGGAAGAAAGAAGGGAAGGAAGAAGAAGGGAAGGAAGACAGGAAGGAAGGAAGAAGAGGACGAAGGAAGAAGGGAAGGAAGAAAGAAGAGAAGGAAGGAAGAAAGAAAGAAGAAGGGAAGGAAGGAAGATGGGAAGGAAGGAAGAAGAGAAGGAAGGAAGAAGGTAAGGAAGAAAGAAAGAAAGAAAGAAGGGAAGAAAGGAAGACGGGAAGGAAGGAAGAAGGAAAGAAGAAGGGAAGGAAGAAAGAAGGGAAGGAAGAAAGAAGGGAAGGAAGAAAGAAAGAAAGAAAGAAAGAAGGGAAGGAAGACGGAAAGAAAGAAAAAAGAAGGGAAGGAAGACGGAAAGGAAAGGAAGAAGAGAAGGAAGGAAGAAGGGAAGGAACAAAGAAGGGAAGGAAGAAAGAAAGAGAGAAATAAAAAAGAAAGAAGGAAGAAGGGAAGTAAGAAAGAAAGAAAAAGAGAGGAAGAAAAAAAGAAAGAAGGGAAGGAAGGAAGAAAGAAAGAGAGAAAGAAAGAAAGAAAGAAAGAAAGAGAGAAAGAAAGAAAGAAAGAAAGAAGGAAGGAGAGAAAGAAAGAAAGAAGGTAGGAAGGAAGGAAGAGAGAAAGAGAGAAAGAAGGAAGGAAGAAAGAATGAAAGAGAGAAAGAAAGAAAGAAAGAAGGAAGGTAGGGAAGGAAGGAAGAGAGAAAGAGAGAAAGGAAGAAGGGAAGTAAGAAAGAAAGAAATAAGGAAAGAAGGAAAGAGAGAGAAAGAAAGAAAGAAAGAAAGAAGGAAAGAAGGAAGAAAGAAAGAAAGAAGGAAGAAACTAAGGAAATGAAGGAAGGAAGAAAGAGAGAAAGAAAGAAGGTAGGGAAGGAAGGAAGAGAGAAAGAAAGAAAGAAGGAAGAAACGAAGGAAATGAAGGAAGGAAGGAAGAAAGAGAGAAAGAAAGAAGGGAGAGAGAAAGAAAGAAATAAGGAAGAAACTAAGGAAATGAAGGAAGGAAGAAAGAGAGAAAGAAAGAAGGTAGAGAAGGAAGGAAGAGAGAAAGAAAGAAGGTAGGGAAGGAAGGAAGGAAGGAAGAGAGAAAGAAAGAAAGAAGGAAAAAACGAAGGAAATGAAGGAAGGAAGAAAGTGAGAAAGAAAGAAGGGAAGGAAGAAAGAAAGAAAGAGAGAAAGAAAGAAAGAAAGAAAGAAAGAAAGAAAGAAAGAAAGAAGGGAAGGAAGAAAGAAAGAAAGAAGAAAGAAAGAAGGGAAGGAAGAAAGAAAGAAAAAGAAAGAGAGAAAGAAAGAAGGAGAAAGAGAGAGAAAGAAAGAAAGAAAGAAAGAAGGGAGAGAGAGAGAAGGAAAGAAAGAAAGAAACAAGGAAGAAGGGAAGGAAGAAAGAAAGAAAGAAAGAAAGAAAGAAGGGAGAGAGAGAGAAGGAAGGAAAGAAGGGAAGGAAGAAATGAAGAAAGAAATAAGGAAGAAGGGAAGGAAGAAAGAAGAAAAGAGAAAGAAAGAAAAGATCTATCTTTGGGTTAAGCAATTTCTATGGATCAGCTTAGGCCTAGTATTATGTGAAAAATCAGACGATGTTATATTCTGTAAAATATGTAGCCTAAGAAGTCTTAGAGAAGCAGCAATTAAAGTTTTGTCGGACTTTAGTGCAGTCGAGCCCCCTCCCCCAAAATGTTTCAAAGAACTCGGCGACTATGATCGAGGGCGAAATATGACCAACAAATTTTACGTGGAGCCCTCTATCTATCTATCTTTCTATCTTTACGTGCCGTAAATCTAAGACACAAAACCATAGCTTTATTTCTTTCCCGGAAGAAGCCATTTAACAATTTTAAATCCATCGCCTCTGGCCGGGTTTGAACCCGAGAACCATGTATCCAACGACAACATGGTAACCATTAGACTACCGAGGACAACTAACAGTAAACGATGCAGACAATCATATTCTTATCACAGCGTTTACTTTGGACAATAGACAAATTATAAGTAATTGAAACTGTCGCCGTGTTGTAAGGTAATTAGTTGGGGCAGGTAGAGAACGGCAATGGCATGTACCGACCATGTCGATTTTGACCTTAGCTGTCACTGTTGATAAAATAACTTATAATAAGCCTAGACACGATACATATGCAAATGAATACATTGACGTAAACCGCAGAGGATGTGTTGCTTGTAGCCTAACGCAAGATGCAGATCCCCTTTAACCCCTAAATGTTGAGGCCTGATGCATACATTGGATTTCGTGACTGCCGGCCAGAAACCCGAGCGCTGTAAGTTGCAACATTATCGGATAATCTACAACAAAAAACAATGGGAGTTCTTGCCGGACACTGAAGGACTAGCTACATTGCAGGGGGCCTTGGACCGACTCGATGTCTTTGTGCATGGAAATAATTTCCAACAGGAACGTACTTTAATGCCCGTGTCTTGTAAATATTAAATAAGTTTAACACGGAAATAATTCCGAATAAGAATGTATCTTAATGCCGGTTTCTTGCAAGTGTAAAAGGAATTTAACAATAAGTGAAAAATCAATGGTGGAATAAGTTATATTCTTTATGACAGCCTCTAGAAGACCTGGAGAATCGCATTTTTATCTTTATATGCTTTCAAAATACAGAATTTATTTTAACTTGTTACTTAACTCCCATCTTTTAAAGGCGTATATACGTGTTCGGAAGCTCAAGAAATATATTTCTTTTTCTTTTTTGTTGAATGGACTTTGCTCAACAGTATGGCGAAAAAATGTTAAAATATCCCTGTGTCAATTGACGTGGCCATTTAACTTACTTACTGGCTTTTAAGGAACCCGGAGGTTCATTGCCGCCCTCACATAAGCCCGCCATTGGTCCCTATCCTGAGCAAGATTAATCCATTCTCTATCATCATATCCCACCTCCCTCAAATCCATTTTAATATTATCTTCCCATCTACGTCTCGGCCTCCCTAAAGGTTTTTTTCCTCCGGCCTCCCAGCTAACACTCTATAGGCCTATGCATTTCTGGATTCGCCCATACGTGCTACATGCCTTGCCCAACTCATTGTGTAACTTTCTCCATTCTCCTGTAACTTCATCCCTCTTAGTCCCAAATATTTTCCTAAGAACCTTATTCTCAAACACCCTTAATCTCTATTCCTCTCTCAAAGTGAGAGTCCAAGTTTCACAATCTTAAAGAACAACCGGTAATATAACTGTTTTATAAATTCTAACTTTCAGATTTTTTGACAGCAGACTGGATGATAAAAGCTTCTCAACCGAATAATAACACGCATTTCCCATATTTATTCTGTGTTTAATTTCCTACCGAGTATCATTTATATTTGTTATTGTTGCTCCAAGATATCTGAACTTCTCCACCTCTTCAAAAGATAAATTTTCAATTTTTATATTTCCATTTCGTATAATATTCTCGTCACGAGACATAATCATATACTTTGTCTTTTCGGGATTTACTTCCAAACCTATCTCTTTACTTGCTTCCAGTAAAATTCTCGTGTTTTCCCTAATCGTTTGTGGATTTTCTCCTAACATATTCACGTCATCCGCATAGACAAGCTGCTGATGTAACCCGTTCAATTCCAAACCCTCTCTGTTATCCTAGACTTTCCTAATGGCATACTCTAGAGCACGTGACCATTTAAATATGAACAAAAATTTTCATCTTCGGTAAGTTTGTCTCTCAGTTGCCGTAACTTATATTTTCCGAACTCGTTTCCCTCGTATCTTCCACATTTTTTTAGATACATCTACAAAATTTTTCATGTAGCCTACCGTAATTGTATTTCATACTGTAGAACAAATTCTGCCTCTAACACTGTTTTATCATTTCAAGGTTCTTTTTTATTAACAGTTCTTAATGTAAACAAGATTTCAATTTTACAATTCATGGCAAAAAATTCACTAGTCTTCCTTAGTTTTTTTTTTTTTTCCAGAGGTTCGCTGAAAATGCTCCTTTTTCTATTAAAAGCTTCCTTGGCCATTGCTATCCTCTTTTTGACTTTCTGGCAGCAGCTCATGTTACTGCTTGTAGTACACCCAAGTATTTGAAGCTGTCCACTTGCTCTACTGCCTAATTTAGAATACCTTCTTTATTTTTGTTCCAATAACTATTGTCTTTGTTTTAAGTATTTGCATTTATCCTCATCCCATACTGCTCACAGCTGTCATTTAGCTCCAGTAGCATGTCCCTTAGTATTGTCTCCTCTTCTGTTAATAACGCCATATCATCAGCAAATCTTATGAATCTATCAGTATACCACGAATTGTTTTACAATGATAGTGAAGTGTTGAATGAGAATGACAAGGGAAATAAACCTTTTCCCAAGCCGCTTTGTTCATATAATATGGTGGGATCGACCCTGGTCTCTTTGATTAGAAACCGTCAGTTTACTGAGATGCGGCCGGGCCCCTTTTTGTGGTTCGACACCACTCCCTTCTATTAGGGATGCCAAAATCCTTGCGTGATGTCCATTTTGACCATGTAATTTGACCTAATGTTGCAAGAATTCGCGAATGATTTTTCTCTTGACCTCTGGGCCAAGGGCAGAGGAGTGTCTCGGTAAGCCGCGTGACTAATTCGATGCCTGCTTGTCCTTTGCTCCAACGGGATCGGCACCCGGTGACTGTCCTAATTCCGGAACTGAGGTAGGAAAACCTCTGTCAGTACATGCTGTCATTCTATAATAGAATATAATATAAAACTAAAGATTTTATTTACGTATGTACAGGTATAACGTTTATGAAACAAAATACTAACATTCAACGGATTTAAACAACACTTGCTTTATCTAATTCTAATAGTAGACGCAATGTACAGGGACATCATTTTATTTTTACTAACATTTTTAATATTAACCTGGCTATATCTTTGGATTAAAGGTATAGAACCGGAAACACCGCTTGCTCCCCCTTCGAAGACTGGAGTTCGATGATACTGGCGTAAAATACAAATCACTTTACTAAGTATAGGAGGGAAGAAAAGTAGTTCATCCATTTATGTAAACTAGGAAATATCGCAATTTTGAGTTTGATAATTTTCATTAGGTTTTTGTTTAATCAAAATACAGTACAGTATTAACACTTAGTGTTTTTACTCATGAATTGAGCTATCCATTCGGACGTATTCATTATGCAGTGTATATTATACTGTCTACAGCACATTAGCGTACAATATAGAGAATGAAGTTAAATTGAAAATTAATCACAATATGGATATTTAAACACATTTTTGAAAATGGTGGCCGTTCATTTCGATACAGGCTTCAGTTCTTTTGTGCATATTATCGCACTATAGACTATTGTACCTAATTCCAATTACCAGTTTTGTCCTTCGTACTATAAGTAACTCTTGTTGAAATAATTCTATACCTACTCTATAAAAGAGTACCTTACGTACTGTAAATTTAATCTTCATTTCTGCCCGATCCGAAAAGTTAAAATTACTCAGAAATGCTATCTACTGTCCGTTCAAGTGGTTTTGTCGCAGGGTCGTAGAAAGGAGGGGGAATCACGTGACAGTTAATTACTTAACGAGGTCCTTCTATTTAAGTTATTTTAAACAGTTGTATAATATTACGTAGACGTCCAATTCCTAACAGAAATTAATGTTTTCATAACAGAGCTAAGACAGCCCAGCTACTAGATTTTACAGAGGGGCGAACAGAAGCAGATGGGGGAAACGGGGAGGCGACGTAGGCAAACGGACAGTACCTGTGCGAAAATATGATTCAATATTGAAAACTCTTTCGTCACTGGAAAACGCGAACATATTTCTGGAACGTACTATACTCACTAACTCAGTACTGCACACGCGCCTCTGTTCTGTGTGGAGAACCATTGGAAGTTTACTAGTAGAGGGGGTGGGAGTGAAGTACATTCAAAAATTCAGATACAATAAAAATTGAAGTAAAAATAAAATGATGTCCCTGTATTATACTGTATCTTTGTTCGAAATGTATCATCTCAAGCGGTAATGTCCAAAAAATAACTCTGCTACAAATATTAACATCAAGAAGGAACCTCTAGATAAGGTATGTTAAGGACATGGCCAATGTTATGAACTGCTGTCAAAGTGCACTTTGCGAGCGTTCTGGTTTGAGTGAGTGTAAGAGAAATCATCAATCAGGGGTGTACAGTAGTGGCAAAAAGAATCGGACCGACCCTTGTAGCTGATTTCAGAGCCTTGTTCACTCCAGAGCACAATAGACTGGTAACTAAGACTTTCGTGGTTCGAATCCTGCCTGGGAAGGAAACTTTTTTGTGTTCCTTATTCAAATTTATTCCCAATACTTTTCGATTGCGGCGATATTTTTCTACTTAATTAACTTATTATTCCCTGAACATGAATTTTACCAGCTTATTTTATAATGGCTTTCGAAATGGGCTACGTTAGCATCGAAACTACAACAATTCCAATAGATTACTCGCTATCTTGTAAATGCGGGCGTGGCATGCGCAGTGGCTCATTTCAGGGACTTCGATTGTTCCGTCGGTCCGATTTTTTTTGCCACTACTGTACATTGTGCAGTAATGTAAAGTTAATAATAGGCTAAACATAGCCCTACTGGGATCATTTATTTAGGAAATTTAAGCTTATGTTTCGAATGGATCAAGCTATCTACACATAACAGTATTTATTAACTTAAGGAGCCACCGACATAGCTCAGGTTGAGTATCGCTCGAGTGTGGGTTCGATTCCCGCTTGAGCTGATTACCTGGTTGGGTTTTTTCCGAGGTTTTCCCCAACCGTAAGACGAATGTCAGGTAATCTATGGCAAAGACTCGGCCTCATCTCGTCAAATTCCATCTCGATATCACCAATTCCATCGACGCTAAACAATCCAGTAACTGATACATCGTCGTTAAATAACCAAGTAAAAAATGAACTTAAGCTTAAATGTTAAAAATACATCTGATATTAACTATAAAAAAATTCTAGGGCTCTCTATCGATTCACTTGGTTCTGTGTTTTGAATCAGTAAGATTTATGTCCGTGGTTAAAACAGGAAACGTCACAGTCTATTAGTTTCTTTGAGGGTCTGTCACACGCATGCTAACGAAATTCACACGAACCTGGATTGGTCGGACAAGGATTACCCTCCCACATAGCTGCGAGCTTCTGTGAAAGTGAATGTCGGTGGTGGGTGTATGTAAATATCAACATTAAAGTAGTTGCGAGAGGTGTGTGAGGTGTGTGAGGTTGCGAGCTCTAAAGTGCCTCTCAGACTCTTGATTTTCCTGTTTCGCTTGGGTCCCACAACTATTGTCAAACATTCTGACGAAGATCTTCACTAGCAGTTTATCCTCTCTTGTACTATACTTTTGACCTTACAGTGAACGTTAGCGATAATAGTTTGTTTCGTTCTTACGTATATGCATGAAAATGTCACGTTTTACATGAGTCTATGAACAGCCTCTGTCATAGATGTAATATATGGTTCACTTCTGAAGAACAGTTCTTGGTAACAGATGCAACTTACAGGTTTCTCTATCCTTGCCTTCATGGAACCGATATGCGCTTCCGAAGCGATTTTTCTACAGCCGTAACACTGTTAAACTCACTGCGGACTAAAGCAAGGAGATGCACTATCACCTTTACTTTTTAACCTCTAGAATATGCCATTAGGAAAGTTCAGGATAACAGAGAGGGTTTGGAATTGAACGGGTTACATCAGCTTCTTGTCTATGCGGATGACGTGAATATGTTAGGATAAAATCCACAAACGACTAGGGAAAACACGGAATTTTTACTTGAGCAAGAAAAGCGATAGGTTTGGAAGTGAACCCCAAAAAGACAAAGTGTGTGATTATGTCTCGTGACCAGAATATTCTACGAAATGGAAATATAAAAATTGGAGATCTATTCTTTGAAGAGGTGGAAACATTCAAATATCTTGGTGCAATAGTAATAAATATGAATGACACTCGGGAGGAAATTAAACACAGAATAAATATGGGAAATGCAAGTTATTATTCGGTTGAGAAGATTTTATCATCCAGTCTGCTGTCAAAAAATCTGAACGTTAAAATTTATAAAACATTTATATTGCCGGTTGTTCTGTATGGTTGTGAAGCTTGGACTCTCACTTTGAGAGAGGAACAGAGATTAAGGGTATTTGAGAATAAGGTTCCTAAGAAAATATATGGGGCTAAAAGGGATGAAGTTACAGAAGAATTGAGAAAGTTACACAACGCAGAACTGCACGCATTGTATTCTTCACCTGACATAATTAGGAACATTAAATCCAGACGTTTGAGATGGGCAGGGCATGTAGCACGTATGGGCGAATCCAGAAATCTATGTAGAGTGTTAGTTGGGAAGCCCGAGGGAAAAAGATATTTGGGGAGGCCGAGACGTAGATGAGAGAATAATATTAAAATGGATTTGAGGGAGGTGGAATATGATGATAGAGTCTGGATTAATCTTGCACAGGATAGGGAACGATGGCGGGCTTATGTGAGGGCGGCAATGAAACTCCGGGTTCCTTAAAAGCCATTAGTAAGTAAGTCGTAAACACTGTTAAACGCCACCTGTGCAGCTCGGTCGGCTGAGGCGTTTGCCTGCTGAGCAGAAGTTCCGCTAGGGCGCGGGTTCGATTCCTGCCTGGGCTGAGTAACTGGTTGGGTTTTTTTCGAGGAGTTTCCCAACCGTACGGACAATGTCAGGTAATCTATGGCGAATCATCGGCCTCATCTCGCTATCACCAATCCATCGAAGCTAAAGAACCTACTGTTTGATACAGCGTCGTTAAATAATAACCAATTAAAAGAAAACACTGTTCAAAAGCAAATATCACATTACGAAAATCACTTCCACAGCATCTTAGTTGTTAAAGAAGTGTTGTAGAGAATGTCGGCCAGGTGTTATTTATATACGGCCTTACTTTCTTAAATTCATGTACGAATTCGTTATCGTCTTCCTCATCATCATTAGGCCTGTCACAAAATTGCAGTCTCAGAATAGGTCAAATTGTTCTCTCCATCTTTCCGTCCGATGTTCTCGTAATCTCTTGTATTTTTAGTACTTTAGTAAGTCAGTAATTGTCGTGGCATTCGTTTATCTTCTCCTTTTAGTCATTTGCTCTATAACAATTTGTAAAATAATTTCGAACTGTAACAATATTTAACTTTCATATCTGATTTGCGTTTCGAATGATGTAGCTAAAATAAACGAACCACTCTCACGTCCAGACTTCAAACTGAACATTGACCAGAACTCACATTACCATACCTAGCAAGCCTCTAATTAGACCAGTAATAGTGACACCTGTGAAAAAGCAAAATGTAGAGAGAGAAAATTTGAAAGACTGACCACTGTCCTTTTAAAAGGACAATAGAGCTGGGTTAATGTCATCTTTTATTTTTGTAAGTTACTGTAGAATATAACATTCTGGAAAACCTAAGTATGTTGTTGGGGACATGTGATAAATGTCATTGATTCCAACAGAAGAGCAATCAATATTCTACAACATTTTGGCTCACAGGAGTGGCAACCATTGTTATGAAGATTCCAAGTATTCGCTCTTCAGTGCCTTCTTAGAAATTAATTATGTATCTGTGCCGAAGTGGAAACGTGATAGAGCGCCTGAAATGTAGGCAAATATAACACTTCTTTTGTAGAATGGATTGCCTATATTGAAGGTTATAAGACATCTTAAATTTCACTACTTTAATCAGGTTTCATTAACACTTTTAAGTTATATTAATTAGCCTAATCTATATTAAGCAATACAAGTTGGTTGAAAAGGAAAGCTACATTCTTTCGTGATAGATTTTAGTTCACGTCCAAAACTTTTTAAAATGTTTACAAATAAAAATCATTTCAAAACTCTAACGATTTTAAATCGGTAGAATTATTAATGAAACTTGGACTCTTTGAGAGAGGAAGAGAGATTAATGGTGTCTGAGAATAAGGTTCTTAGGAAAATATTTGGGACTAAGAGGGATGAAGTTGCGGGAGAATGGAGAAAGTTACACAACGCAGAACTTCACGCATTATAGCCTATTCTTCATCTGACTTAATTAGGAACATTAAATCCAGACGTTTGAGATCGGCAGGGCATGTATCACGTATGGACGAATCCAGAAATGTATATAGAGTGTTAGTTGAGAGGCCGAGACGTAGATGGGAGGATAATATTAAAATGGATTTGAGGGATATGGGATATGATGATATAGATTGGATTAATCTTGCACACGATAGGGACCGATGGCGGGCTTATGTGAGGGCGGCAATGAACTTTCGGGTTCCTTAAGAGCCATTTGTAAGTAAGTAAGAATAATTAACAATGTAAAAGTAGAAAATAGATTTTGGCTCTCTTTTAGCAATACAATTCTGAATTGTACTCATTTCTATGTGTAACGAAACCTGTCTTGAGTGGTCACCAAATGTTTGTTTAAAACTGATCGTTAACAAACAGGCCGCTATATAAAATGAAGAAATTTTGGAATGTAGAAACTGGTCTTATTTCATCGCACAGTTTACTATGTTATGAAGTGTGTATGCATTTTTGAGTTAACTAATGCTTCAATTTACAAGTCAGTACAATGAACCTAGAAAACATTATTTTTATTACTTTTATTTATGAAAATTACCCTTCAATGCAGTCCAGTTTCGTAACTCTACATCTGATTTTAGAAGAACACTTCATTTCTTACAACCTATTGAAAGTTTATTATATGAGTATACTTTACAGGAAATAATGGTGTTTGATTTAGCACACAATTTGTTAGTTACAAATTTGTTTGTTAGTAAAGTAACTTCATTATCTTAGTACGCAGTTTCAGAAAAATGCTTTACGTCACACGTGAGATACCACAAATAATTCAGTGATCTAGCTAATTCATTATTCAATGATATTTATAGAAATAATTTCTTCATCTTCTTTAATTTGAAGTAGTAAATATTTAAATGTCTTCCTATTGGAATAAGAAACTACGGTATTCCTAGCATTTTGTGAACGGACATCAAGTATACGTAAGTCTGTACTGCGTTAGAAATGACCGCATAATTGAAAGAAAATTACCCCTGCTTTATGGGAAATTAAATCGATACCAGATAGAACCAACTGACTTCTGAGTGGAGATGACCATGTTTTATCGTATATCCGTACTGTTTTTAAATGGGACGTTGTGCTCGCTCAGACTTATGAAATGATGCACAAATAGAAGTAAAGTAAAGACAAAGGTGTCCTTAATATAGGCCATGGAGATCCATAGGGTAGCGGGAGATTAAGGCATTAGTAGCAGTACGGATGTCAAACCTACGTGCCCGTCGCCCTTAACCCCAAGAAAATTCCCCTGGTACATAGAGACTGAGGGAACCTCAGGGACATAGTGCGGCCGAAAGGTTGAGATCGATGGAGAAAACCCATGACCCCAACAGGAATCGAACTCGAAAACTTCCAGCTTGCAACGCAACGTTTTAACCACGACGTTACCGCGAACCTCTAAAATAGGAGTAGGCCTATAACATAAAATAATAGGCTATACATCGTAATGTCAAAATACTGTTTCACAAACTTTACATCTGGCTGTAAGTTCTCTTATGCTTTAACATATCTTGTATTGGGAAAATAGGAACCTCCTCATAATATCGGCACTTAATCTCTGCGTAAGTCATTAAGCTTGCATTATTTTTGTTTTTACCTTTCTAAAGCAACATCAGTTTACACTAATGATCTATCAATCATAGCTTAAAAGACTACTGCACCAAATGATACACAGATTTTGTGCTAAACAGTCTTCTCAAAGCAGTTATGTTTCCTTCACCACGCCATAATTTTAATCAGTTCGATTAATCGATTAAATCAATAGTTTTCATTAAAATAAAACCAGTTTTCGCCTTAGTAAATTTATTGAATTTAATTTTGATGCCAACCGTGATAAGCTCCAGTTTTTATAAGTACGTCTTGTGGCCATGTATATGCTATTGAATATATTTTTACCGCTACTATCTTATGCAGATTCATTTATGGTCACAATCTTTTTTATCTGTCTCTCTCTCTTGTACGGAGGAGGACCCAAAGGCTCGCACTACAGCCTAGGCTTATTGTATGAGGCGCATCCATAAAGTAACTTTCCCACTCGTCCCACAGCTAGCAAACCATATGTTGTGCGAAGCAATTGCGTGTACGTGATAGAACAATGTCCTGGCATGGCGCATGCGCTAGCGGAACTTCCCGAGTGCTCAAAGTAGCTTCGTTGCATTGGTTGAAGATGGACGTTCCTATTCCAGCTCCCGCCTCGTGAAGTGCGGTCAGTGATAAAGTTTTTGAATGCACAGGGGATAGCACCGATTGAAATTGATCGTCAGCTGTGCCAGATCTATGGCAAGCAGATGGTGCGTTGCTGCTGTAGACAATTTTCAGCAGGACACCAAAATATGCATGACGAGGAGCGCAGTGGGAGGCCAACCATCATCACAGACGACCTTGTGGAGCAACGCACCATCTGTTTGCTCATGACGTTAGGCCCATAGACCTGGCACAGCTGACGATCAATTTCAATCGGCGCTATGCCGTGTGCATTCAAAAACTTTATCACTGACCGCACTTCACGCGGCGGGAGCTGGAATAGGAACGTCTATCTTCAACCAATGCAACGAAGCTATTGAGAGCACTCGGGAAGTTCCGCTAGCGCATGCGCCATGCCAGGACATTACTCTATCACGTACACGCAGTCGCTTCGCGCAACATACGGTTTGCTAGCTGTGGGACGAGTGGGAAAGTTACTTTATGGACGCGCCTCGTAGTTACCCCTTCTATTCTGTGAATGATTGGGTAGCCGAACGGCCGCTTTCTTGTACAAGTACAGCACGTCGCACCACGAACTTAACCCGAGCTATGGTATGAATAATGATGATGATGATGGTGATATGTGAATTAATGATGACGAAATCAGTCCGAGTTCCAATGCCGAAAGTTACCCAATAATTCTACCTCAAATGGTTGAGGAAAAACCTAGGAAAAAACCTCAACCAGGTAACTTGTCCCAACCAGGATTTGAATCCGGGCTCGCTCGTTTCACGGTCAGACGCTCTAACCGTTACTCCGCAGCGGTGGACACAATCTTATTTGAATACTTTAAGTGGCACAAGAATTCAGTTGTCATGAAGTCTGCCTGAAAGACAACCTCATTAGAAGTAAAAGTCACTTGGTGCATCGCCCATTCAATAACACTGCATTCTCCATCTCATCCGATCGGAGAGGGATAGGTATAGAATTTCAACCGTGTCCAAATGCCACCCAGACCTTTGAAATTCATCCACTGTCGCACGACCTCCCAGATTTCATCATAAGTGCCCGCTGAGCACTGCTTTGTATTGGTCTCTGTACATGTGCCCGTCAGCACGGTGACAGCTTGTCATCTGGCGCACCTGTCTGTCCTTATACGGACTTTAGCCGTTCGCTAACATCTTCACAGTCGTTATGCAATGGGCTACACACCATTATATACTTATTCACAAAAACTACGGAGAAGACGCATACTTTTTCGTTATAAATTTCATGCGTTTCGCAGCAATGCAGTTCCTTAATTTCTTCATTATATTTGGAACTAGCCGTACCCGTGCGCCCGCTGCACCCGTTAGAAATAAATATAAAGTAATTACATAATTAAAATAGGACGTTTGATCCAGGGAACATTCGTGTTTGATAGAAGGATAAATCGTTTAATATGTTACTTAATTTAAATTGCATCCAAATAATTAAAATGCGATCATTTTGGTCCAGAGACACTCATTTGGTGCAATGACAATTCCTTTAACAAGTATTTTTATTACATGCAACCATAGTTTAATGAAGATTGACATCATTTAGATTTAATGTGTATATTTTATTTTACTTGTTATAGGTTTCCATTGAATTATGGTAATAACTTAATTTTAACCCTTGTTTTCTTCGTATTCAGTAAATGGCGCTTGGCCCACTATGGTTCTGAACCCTTCAAATAACTTAAATTATATTATATAATATTACATATTATATTATATTATATTATATTATATTATATTATATTATATTATATTATATTATATTATATTATATTATATTATATTATATCAGAAGTTACTGTAATAACATTATAGCATTATGTCCATCTAGAGAAACTACACTTTCCAATGGTGAAATAATAATTAATTATACAAATCGGTTAATTTAGCTTCCGATATTACTTCATACAAACACAGAAACATTCTCTGTAGGCTATCTTTCATAGCTTTCGATTGTTGCTGTCCAAGGCCCCTTATAGACGAAGTCATTTGTTTTTTAATTCATTACACGCCTTAGATAGCAGTTATTTTAATTTTAAAACTCATTTATCTCATTAAATATCAGTCCTATCAAACTTTTTCAAGGAATAAAACGTATCGCAAATTATTTTTAAAGAAACTTTTGTTATGTAACATTTTTCACAAAAACAATAATAAGCGAGATATTTCGTTTTATTTAATTCCGGCCCCCTTATAACCCCCCTTTTAAATAATGTATTTTGAATGCCATATAGCCTAAAATCTAAGTTACAACGAACTTAATTTATATTCCAATTTTCATCGAAATCCGTTCAGCCATTATCGCGTGAAAAGGTAACAAACATACAGACAGACAGACACACAGACATACAAACAAAAATTTCAAAAAAGCGATTTTCGGTTTCAGGGTGGTTAATTATATATGTTAGGACCAATTATTTTTGGAAAATCTAAAATTACCGGAAAAATTTCGGCTACAGATTTATTATTAGTATAGATAATACTTTTTTGACTCGTCACAGAAAATAAGATTCTAATCATCATCATCATCATCATCATCATCATTGGCATTTCGGCCCTTATAGTTTAGCCTTAGCCTCCCTCAGAACATCCGACCAATCACTCCTGTCTAATGCTCGTGTTCTCCATCTTCTAATTCCACCTTTTGTTAGGTCAGCCTGAACGTCATCCAGCCATCTCAATTTAGGTCGTCCGACTTTCCTTCTTCCTACTGGCAATGCATCTAGTAGAGCTTTGGGTGTGCGATTGTTCTCCATCCTGGCTACGTGTCCCAGCCACTCTAACCTTCTGAGTTTTATGTCAACAACAATGATGTTAATATCTTTATATAATTCTTATAACTCAGCATTTGTTTTGATTCGCCAAAACCCTTGCTCATAAGTAGGCCCAAAGATTTTCCGTAATACTTTCCTTTCCCAGGCATTTAAGATCTTTATTGCCCTTTCAGATAGAGTCCAGGTTTCATTTCCATATACTACTATTGGTTTAATAATAGTTTTATATATTCTTATTTTAGCTTTTCTTGAGATACATCTGGACTTCATAGTTTTAATCAATGCCCAAAGACTTCGATTCCCAGCTGCAATCGTCTCTTTTATATCAGTCATAACATCATTATTGTCTTTCACCGTGGAACCCAGATACTTACAACAGGAAACTCTATCAAAATTAATATCATTTAAATTAATCTTATTAGTATTGTCATTATTCATATTATACATGTATTTAGTTTTATCATTGTTAATTTCCAGACCAGCTTTGATTGCTTCAGCTTCTATTTGTTTGAGTATTTCATCCATTGCACTTACATTGCGTGATATGATAACAATATCGTCCGCATATGCCATACTTATATTGTGCCGTTCTATTGATGATTGTACCTCCTGTTTTATGGTTATCTTTTGAGCAATTCTATGTAATCCAACATTAAACAACATAGTTGATAAGGCATCACCTTGTCTAATGCCATTAAAAGTTATAAAGCTTTCAGAGAGTTTAGAAGATTCCAAACTAATGGAAAATTACATAGGAATAAGTCTTTTGGACTCCGGATACAAAATATATACAAATAATATTCTCAAGAACAAATCAATGCGTCCACACCTGTGGAGTAACGATCAGCGCGTCTGGCCGCGAAACCAGGTTACCGGGACAAATTACCTGGTTGAGGTTTTTCCGGGGTTTTCCCTCAACCGAATACGAGCAAATGCTGGGTAACTTTCGGTGCTGGACCCCGGACTCAGTTCACCGGCATTATTACCTTCATTTCATTCAGAGCTAAATAACCAAAGATGTTGATAAAGCGTCGTAAAATAACCTACTAAAAAAACAACAAATCAATGCTATTTGGGTACATTGAGATACGTCATAAAAATTAATTTTGAGTTAAATGAAAATTCTGTAGTGTTTAGTCAAAACATGATAACACAAAGAAACCTGTTTTGAGATATAAGCATTTTTATTTTCACTTTTTCTATACAAATCGTAATTATAGTTTACATACAAATGTGAATGAAAATAACATAAGATCAGATGGAGATCTCACGACTACACCAAAGAAAAGAGAACTGTTTATATAGGGCTGCGCTTTCAGCTAAAAAAAGGCCATTTTTGGAGTTATGTTATTACCAAACATCACAGAATTAAACATCGGACCCTTATTGCAAATAGTTTTCTACACAAATAAAACACACCAAATGCTAGTCTTCTTTTGTTTCTTGCATACCTACTTGTAGAATTTAACTTTTTTTATTTTCATTTAATTTATTGTATTTCAAAGATTTTACAATAGCATTGAAGCTTTAAGATGTGGAACAAGTCAATATTTTACAAGATTACAATTTTTGGCGAGGTAAAGTGATTGATCGACCTCTGTCATAGCAAGAGTCTTCGTCCATAAGTTTGTATTGTTTATGATTGAAGCAGGCATTAAGAACAACTTAAAATCCAATAGAGTCTGTAGTTAATCGATTGTGCTAAATATTTACATGTCATAACAAGAGACTCCGTTCATACGTTTGTTTGAATTTTGCTAACATCACGTTATTTAAACAGGCATTAAGAAAACGTAAAAGCCATATAAATTCCGCAGATAATCGATAGTGCTAAATATCGACATTTGCCGTAACAGGAGAACTTTGTCACAAGAAGAGACTTCGTCCATAAGATTGCTTGGTTTGTGCTATCATCACAGGATTGAAACAGGCATTAAGAACACGTAAACATCCACATAAAATCTAGAGTTAATCGATAGTGCTAATTATCGACGTCAGTCATAACAAGAGACATTGTCCATATGTTTGTATGGATTGTGCTAACATCACGTGATTGAAACAGGCATAAAGGACTCGGAAAAATCCATTTAAAGTCTATAGTTAATCGATAGTGCTACATATCGACCTTTATCATAACAACAGACTTCGTCCATAAGTTTGTTTGGTTTGTGCTAACATCACGTGATTGAAACAGAAATTAAAAATCCATATAAAGTCTGTAGTTAATAGATAGTGCTAAATATCGTGTTTTGTCATAACAAGAGACTTCGTCCTTACGTTTGTATGGTTAGTGCTAACATCACGTGATTGAAACAGGCATTAAGGACACATAAAAATCTATATAAAGTCTGTAGTTAATCGATAGTGCTATATATCGACCTTTGTCTTAACGAGGGAGTTCGTCCATAAGTTATTTTGGTTTGTGCTATCATCACGTGACTGAAATAGGCATTAAGAACAAGTAAAAATCCATATAATATCTATAGTTAATCGATAGTGCTAAATATCGACCACTGCTACTACTGCTATTACTACTACTGTTGCTGTTACTGCTATTAATACTACTGCTGTTACCACTACTACTATTACTACTACTATTACTACTGTTATTACTACTACTACTATTAGTACTACTACTGCTATTACTACTATTTCTACTAATAATACTGCTATTACTGCTACTACCATTAATACTACTGCTATTACTACTACTATTGCTGTTACTGCTATTACTACTACTATTGCTGTTACTGCTATTAATACTACTGCTATTACCACTACTACTATTACTACTACTACTATTACTACTGTTATTACTACTACTATTAGTACTACTACTGCTATTACTATTTCTACTAATAATACTGCTATTACTGCTACTACCATTAATACTACTGCTATTACTACTACTATTGCTGTTACTGCTATTACTACTACTATTGCTGTTACTGCTATTAATACTACTGCTATTACCACTACTACTATTACTACTACTATTACTACTGTTATTACTACTACTACTATTAGTACTACTACTGCTATTACTACTATTTCTACTAATAATACAGCTATTACTGCTACTACCATTAATACTACTGCTATTACTACTACTATTGCTGTTACTGCTATTACTACTACTATTGCTGTTACTGCTATTAATACTACTGCTATTACCACTACTACTATTACTACTACTACTATTACTACTGTTATTACTACTACTATTAGTACTACTACTGCTATTACTATTTCTACTAATAATACTGCTCTTACTGCTACTACCATTAATACTACTGCTATTACTACTATTACTATTAGTACTACTACTGCTATTACTATTTCTACTAATAATACTGCTATTACTGCTACTACCATTAATACTACTGCTATTACTACTATTACTATTAATACTGCTATTACTGCTACTATTACTACTTCTACTACTATTACTACTACTACTACTACTGTTACTACTACTACTGTTACTACTGCTGTTACTACTACTAATACTGAATTACTACTATTAGTACTACTGCTATTACTACTACTACTACTACTGCTATTACTACTACTACTACTACTGCTATTACTATTACCACTACTACTACAATTACTACTACCACTACTACTACTTTTTCTACTACTGCCACTACTACATGCTTTGTATTTCAATTTTGAGAATGTTTACAGGCTACCACAAGCGCTAACCGCTCCACAGAACGAGTAGCAACATAAATCAATAGCACCGATGAAATGAGCTCATAATAGGTTTCTCTATTTTCCTGCCACTTTTTTAACCATTGTTTAGCGCCTTTTCTGTGTAGTCTTTGTATTTATAGTTGAAAACACGTTAAATAATTATTACATCCATTATTTTAACGTATTTATTATGTTGCTTGTAAAATAATCCGCAATTAGCTTTACAGGATAGTAGGAAATGAGATGGCAGACTGCAATGTCTTGTTTTGCGAGCTGCTCTGTCTACAGGCTTGGCTGGCATTCAACGTTGTTACAAAGGCAGACACAGCGAGTGAAACTACTCGTGCTGTAGCAGACATGATGAATAGAGTTCAGCGTACGAATACGTGGTGTATGGCTAGGAAGGTGTGTTCACCGGCAACTGAGAGATCATTCCTATGCATAGCTGCACTTGGAGCTATTCGCTTTGCGATTATATCTGTTAAACAGTTGAGAACCTGCTCTCTGCTGAAAAGATATGCTTTATGAGAGGTTTTAAACGTATGTACATAATACGTTTTTGTAGATAGTTTCTTACATCCCTGCTGTCATCATGGCGCATTTCTTACAGAGGATTTGAGTTCTTATCCTCGGACTATCAGAACACAGCCCGGCTGACGCTGGTTGGCTTAGAAATAAAACATTTCAACCGTTCAAATAGAGATATCGGAATAAAATATATCCATGCAGTGTAACCGTTCTGTAAGGTATACATTATAGCTAAGTTACCGATAAATGAAAACTACGCGAATGGAATTATAGCTGTATCACTTTCACAGCATTATGCCACTGCGCAACTTTTATTTCATATGTCGTATGAACTAATCATGTATTATGGGGTTTATTCGCTTTATATTATAAATTTATTTTGTGCGAGATCGTGCGTATTTGCTTGGTTTCCGCACAAAACCAACCCGCGGTAAGTCTAAAATTCCACATTCAGTATTCCCAACCGAACACACATAACAATTTCCCTCTTCTTACCGCTTAAGTGACATATTAATTTTACTGCTTTAGGCTTTTAACATATTATTTTTAGAGACGTTCAATACAGTAATAATTATAAATTGGAGACTTACCACTGCAATTTCACCTAAATTGCACTGTTAATTATTGTTTTTAAATATTTGCAAAAATTAAGTAAACTCTACAACTCCACTAAAGTTACTGCATTTCGTGATGCATGTAACATTAAGGAAGCCGTTTGTTTTAAGTTCGCATTTATAGAATGGGGGGGAAAAAAAAAGACAGACGTATATCACGGCCTGCTGGAGTATAGTAAACACAGAAAACATTTTAAAGCAACAATGTTGAAGATAGATATTTTTGTTTTCCAAAATTGCCGTCATTGAACAGAAACCAAGATGGAGATTTCATTGCAACTAATTAGAAATTCCTCTTTCAGGTATGTAATAAACGATCTTCGCACAAAATAATGTACGATACACGAGCGATATGTTTTCTTTCAATTCTCGGAAATTAAAAAAGCTCAACTACGTTTCGCTTTTTCAAACTTTTCCTCGAACATGAAAACTTCAACATACCGCTCATGTAACGCATATTACTATTTCCATTATCGTGTTTTTTGTTACATTTGCAACTATTGTGGTTAGGCCTTGAAAGTTAAAATTCCCACAGAGAAACTTGTTGCTAGGGAAACCATTCTTCATAACATAAAACTGCGTTATACTGAAATAAACCCATTACAGTGCACTTATTGTTACTTAGTTACCATTACAGTGCAGTTTTGCGAAGGCTTTGGAATTGTATTGCTCTAAATTTGCAATGCAAAATATGTTGTATTTGTAATTTTAAAACTATGATTGTGCAAAAAATGTATAATACACGTTTGTGAAGTGCATTACAAAATCTCACTCTGCTCGTTTTTAAACTTTTTCTCCATTTTGTAAAAAGGACTTCCCAACCTTGTATCGTAACATACCATTTTCTCGTTGGTAATGAATACAGTAGGCCTATGTTGTCTTGGTCACTAAATCGACCCTGTAAGTGTGACATAACACATGATTTCAGTTTAAGAATCCCCTGTTATTTCTTAATCTTATCTTAGGCTTCGGTTATGGTAACCTATTCCTTCGTTTGTTACCAGCTGTAAGAACGGTATTTATGATAGCGTAAAATTGACTATTTAAACGTCTTATTTGGCCTTATAAAATTGCCAACTGCTATTATTTTCTTTCTTTCACACGATTTACCTTCAATTGTAGAATAATCCAAATGTCTCTTGCCTTCTTTTATTATTTTTGTAACCAAATTCTTTGACACGCTAGCCAAATAAGTAACATTATGCAGTAGACATGATTTTCCTTCATGTTTTTCAAATATTGCGTAACGTTATAAGTGTTGAGAGTATGTTAGTAAAATACTGTGAAATACTGGAAGTCCGTTGGACTTATGGACGACCTATATCAGCCAGTCCGTCACTGAACATCACCAAAATCTCTGAAATCCCGGGCGCCCTCAGTATCTTTAGGTAGGCACATCGTATTACCGTCTACGTGGTACAATTATTATTATTATTATTATTATTATTATTATTATTATTATTATTATTATTATTATTATTATTATTATTGGAATTGAACGGGTCACATCAGCTGCTTGTCTACGCGGATGACGTGAATATGTTAGGAGAAAATCCACAAACGATTAGGGAAAACGCGGGAATTTTACTGGAAGCAAGTAAAGAGATAGGTTTGGAAGTAAATCCCGAAAAGACAAATTATATGATTATGTCTCGTGACCAGAATATTGTACAAAATTGAAATATAAAAAATTGGAAATTTATCTTTTGAAGAGGTGGATAAGTTCAAATATCTTGGAGCAACAGTAACAAATATAAATGATACTCGGGAGGAAATTAAACACAGAATAAATATGGGAAATGGGTGTTATTATTCGGTTGAGAAGCTTTTATCATCCAGTCTGCTATCAAAAAATCTGAAAGTTAGAATTTATAAAACAGTTATATTACCGGTTGTTCTTTATGGTTGTGAAACGTGGACTCTCACTTTGAGAGAGAAACATAGATTAAGGGTGTTTGAGAATAAGGTGCTTAGGAAAATATTTGGGGCTAAGAGGGATGAAGTTACAGGAGAATGGAGAAAGTTACACAACACAGAACAGCACTCATTGTATTCTTCACCTGACATAATTAGGAACATTAAATCCAGACGTTTGAGGTGGGCAGTGCATGTAGCACGTATGGGCGAATCCAGAAATACATATAGAGTGTTAGGTGGGAGGCCGGAGGGAAAAAGACCTTTAGGGAGGCCGAGACGTAGATGGGAAAATAATATTAAAATGGATTTGAGGGAGGTGGGATATGATGGTAGAGAATGGATTAATCTTGTTCAGGATAGGGACCAATGGCGGGCTTATGTGAGGGCGGCAATGAACCTCCGGGTTCCTTAAAAGCCAGTAAGTAATTAAGTATTATTATTATTATTATTATTATTATTATTATTATTATTATTATTATACACTTCTGTTCTTTTTAATTTTCTTATTTGTTAGGTTAGAATTCTCAAATAAAATCATCTGAACCTGTCTGACACCCTAATACTGCTAATTCCATAGTAATTATTTCTACTTATTTCATTACTTGTTTCAAGCACCTCAGAAGCTCCTTCGTCTTTGTTCTTATCAGCAACAGAACAAAATTTCTGAAACCTCCTAATTAGGCCTACACCCCCGTAATTACAAAAAGGACATGGTCCTTCTCTTAAATTATCATCATCATCATCATCATCATCATCATCATCATCATCTTCAAACAAGTATTAGGCCTCTCGAATGGCCTGTTACGTCTACTCACAACTGACCTCGCCATCTCTTTCTAGGTCTTCCCAGCGATCTTCTTCCTCTAGGCATGTACTGTAGAGCAGCTTTTGTTATGCGTGTATCTGTTAAATTATAAGTTTTCAAAATTTATTCCGATCTTAACCCTTAAATTGGCAAGACTTCATTTCTCACACTAGTTCATTAAACCGTGTCGGACTGTAAAGAAAACAACTATCGCAACGTCCATATTTTATATGTTGTACAATATTATAGCACAGTCTAGTGCCCGGCAGAAGTTTCAATACAATCCGTTGTCGCCATCCCAGCTGCAACGAGACAGAAACTCTTAGTCACGTGTTGGGATTCTGTCGAAAAACGGAGCTGCTGCGCAACTATCGACACCATAAGGCCAGGACCGGTATTGCTGATGTCCTCAAGCGTCGTGGATGGGAGGTACACGAGGAGATCCACTGCGTTTCATCCTTAGATTCGAACAAAAGAGCAGATATTGTAGCCTTCCACAGGACTCAATCTAAGGGAATAGTTCTTGATCCTATAATCCGGTTTGAGAGGGATGCCCTGCAGGCACAACACGTTGATGAGGAGAAGAAATCCATTTATGAGTCCTGCATCCCATACCTAAGTGAGAAATATAACCTTCCCACTAGTCAGTGGAGTGTTACTGGTATTTTGTTTGGTGCGCGTGGCACACTTCCTAAATTCACATGGAATACTTTAAAAGCACTCGGTCTCTGATTTTTTGAAATTCAAAAATTTTTGTTGAATATTATTTAGGATTCAATCCAAATATTACATTACCATTTATATTTTGGCCATTGATGATTCTATTGGGTTTGCATTTCTCTGAATTTTTTACTAAACAATGTCTTTCTAAATTATTCTGTAGTGCTTTTATTCTGGATCTTTATGGTCACCCTCATTGAGGGCAGATTATATATAGTCACCAAGCTTGAGTTGTGAGGGTACTAGGAACAAAAGACTGTGCAGTTACTATTTTGCATTCAATTCAATTCAATTTATTTGGTCATTAGACATACAGTTTTAGGCTTCGTCAGAATACATTGAAAAACATATAAATACATTTTTAAAAACACTAGACAGTAAAATTTAAATAATACAATGAAAGCATGAAATAATTTGAAACTTTTAAATTAAAAAAAAACTAATAAGGCGATAGTAGCGATCCTAGTGGTTAGCAACTATCCATGGATGCATATTTATTACTTATTGAGATTCGTGACTGTATATACTAGACTGTAATTACAGTATTGTGAAATTTTAATTTTCCTACCAATTTATTTTCTATTGTTCTATTACAATTATAGCATAATATAGCCAATTAACCTGTTGTATCCTTTACGATACTTTGCGAATTTAAGGGTTAAGAAAGATGTTATAAACATAGCTTGAAACTTCAAAATTCTTGTAATAGAGTCCACACCTGTGGGGTAGCAGTTAGTGCGTGTGCATCTGACTGCGAAACCAGATGGCCCGGGGTTCGATTCTCGGTCGGGACAAGTTACCTGGTTAAGGTTTTCCCGGGGTATTCCCTCAACCCAATACGAGCAAATGCTGGGTAACTATCGGTGCTGGACCCCGGACTCATCTCACCGGCATTATCACCTTCATATCTTTCAGACGCTAAATAACTTGAGATATTGATGCAGCGACGTAAAATAACCTAATAATAATAATAATAATAATAATAATAATAATAATGATAATAATAATGATATTAATGATAATCATAGTAATAATATCAATAATAATAATAATAATAATAATAATAATAATTTTATAATAGTATTAATAAAATCATTAATCTTTTAATCAACGAAATTATGATTAATGAGATGCAGGAAGTAACAAATGAAAATCTCCATTGTTTCCTTAACACAGTGATCTTTTTCTTTTTATTTTTAATTTTTATTTATTTTTTTATATATATCGAGAAACGAAACCTGGCATGTGAGCTACTCAAGTAGGAAAGGATGGGAGATTAGAAAAAAAAGTTTGTTTCTGTTTGGTTAGTATTACACGCATCTACAGGCACGGAAATGCAATTCAGACTAAAACCACAGTCTAGCATATACAGTCACGAAGCTCAATACGTAGTAAATATGTATCCATAGATAGTTGCTAGCAACTAGGATCGCTACTATCGCCTCATTACAGACAATGCGAAATAATACCTGCACAGTCTATTGTTCCTATCACCCTCAACAACTCAAGCTTCGTGACTGTTATACTAGACTGTGCTAAAACCTTATTTTCCCCTCCATATGCATTAGTGATACAGCCACGGCACGTGATGAGGACACAGGACCTCAAATACTATAACATTTACAACGCTTTAAAGTTTGAAAGACTTTCGAATGGCTCTATACATCTGTTTCTTCAGTAATTAGTATTCTAACAGTGCTCCATACCTTTTCACTTGACTGATTCTCAATAGATTACAGTTTTAAAGGGCCTGTCTTTGTTAGAACTTCGTATTTTTTGTCCCCTTTCTTGTCATGCTCTAGCTATTGTAGTCAGCCTGCTATTATCTTACAACTATCGAATGTTTTTTAGCGTTCTGTTGGATATTATCTATAGTCACAAGAGGTCTGAGATTTCCCGATAAATCCACGAGCGAATTGAGTGACATTAGGACTATATCGTAAATAAAATAAAAATGTAAATGATATATGCCTAAAATTCGTTCACAAAATGTTAATAATTGTATACTTATGATTACTTAACCTATTCACACATTATGACGTTGAAATAGATGAATATCGATTACTGCAATAAAGAAATTGGATGTTATTCAGTAATGCCAATTGAGAAAAGCGAAATACAGGTTTAACAATGTTAATTACATGTAGGCCTACTGCGCTTTTCTCTTGTTATGAAAGAAATGCATTTCCATTATCTGCTGAAATCATAATTTAATTTAAACATTTTATAATATAATTACAAATAACATGATTAATACATTAATTGAGTGAACAATTGTTATGAAGGAGTGTCATTTTCTTTAGATGCAATGGACGTGAAATCAGAAAACGGAGATGTAGATGTGGAAGTAGGATTTCGCACTTTATTTAGTACAATGAATTCATGCTCATCAACTTATGGGGACACAGTTTGCTACACTGACTAAACAAAAGAACGATCATGCGATAAATTGGTACTGATAAATCGAGCTGCAAAAATTATCGCGATGTATGACTGTGATTGGTTGGAATTCAAAATTTCATTGCACTTCATTGATCTAAAATGGAATGACGTCGTATAAACGAAATAGTCATAAGTAACACAGTAATATTAACACAGGAAAATAGTTATTACTTGTTCAATAACGTTAATCAGTGATTTGTACTCAATTTAATTTACTTGCAAATCGGATTTTATACTACTTGCTCTCTAGTGTTAAGAATTTCAATTATAGATGAATAAATGAACAGCGGAATGATATGCAATATTTAATTTTATTAAACTGAATATGATCTAAACCCAATGAAAGTTGTAGTCTTCTTTAACCTATGCTAATTCTAAATAAAAGTTTGAACCTTTATAATATGGATCTCAATATACTGTACACTTATGTCTTCTAATTATTGAAAGTACATTTATAGAATCGGCATCCTTTAAAGGTAAAAGCTTAGTCTAGTATATACAGTCACGAAGTTTGAGTTGTAAGGCTGCTAGTAACAACAGACTGTGCCGGTACTACCTATTTCGCATTGTCTGTAATGAGGCGATATTAGCGATCATAATGGTTAGCAACTATCTATGGATGCATATTTACTACGTATTGAGCTTCGTGACTGTATGTACTAGACTGTGGTAAAAGTAAGTTTATTTGTTGTTGAGGATGTTGACTGGTTGATCGTAGTTTGTTTATAGTGAGGTTATGATGTTCCCCGTACCGCCTGCTCGAACGCATCCATACATTCAATAGCTGTTTATACTGCCTGCTCATTCAACGGCCAAACATGTAACATGAATACAAAAAATTTGCCGCTAGATGGCAGCTCCTAACGGCCAGTGAAGTCGCTTGTGGATATAGGTCCTATGCTTTATGTTCGTAGTATATGAATAAAATATTACTTTATTTCGTGACTCTAATAGCTTCTTCATCCTCTTCGTTAATCTATTATATTCTTTGCCCTTGAAAGAACAAGAAAACCGGAAAACTTTTTCTGTGTGGAATTTCCTTACATTACTAAGTAGAAGTTTCACGAATTTATCCACAAGAGTTTCTGACGGTTATTATTTCTCACTTCAATATGTGACACTGGCACAAAATCGATAGAACTTTTTTTTGTAGTATGGATTTATTTTTATTTTAGTAGGTTATTTTACGACGTTTTATCAACATCTTAGGTTGTTTAGCATCTGAATGAGATGAAGGTGATAATGCCGGTGAAATGAGTCCGGGGTCCAACACCGAAAGTTAACCAGCATTTGCTCATATTGGGTTGATGGGAAACCCCGGAAAAAATCTCAACCAGGTAACTTTCCCCGACCGGGAATCGAACCCGGGCCACCTGCTTTCGCGACTAGACGTGCTAACCGTTACTCCACAGGTGTGAACTTTGTAGTATGGAGCAGACATATGGATGAACATAGTATATTTGGTGCTGCCACCTACCATTTCAGCGAAAACGTTGTTAAAATGGTCTTATGAGCAGGCAATATGTTCATTCAAAGGATGCGATCTAGCAGGTAGTGATTTGTACAAAAGTGAGGATGATGATGTGATGTGTTTTCGCGTACCTTTTAAATTTATTCTGCCACTTCTCCTCTTTCAATTCAAATTTGTTATTGCATTATAAATATTCTGTGTTATATAACCAAGAACAAATGCAAATCAGGTGCGACAACATGTAACAAGATTATTTTGACAATACAGTAATAGAAAATCCACAAACGATAAGGGAAAACACGGGAATTTTACTTGAAGCAAGTAAAGAGATAGGTTTGGAAGTAAATCCCAAAAAGACAAAGTATACAATTATGTCTCGTGACGAGAATATTGTACGAAATGGAAATATAAAAACTGGAAATTTATCTTTTGAAGAGGTGGAGAAGTTCAAATATCTTGGAGCAACAGTAACAAATATAAATGATACTCGGGAGGAAATTAAACACAGAATAAATATGGGAAATGCCTGTTATTATCGGTTTAGAAACTTTTATCATCCAGTCTGCTCTCAAAAAATCTGAAAGTTAGAATTTGTAAAACAGTTATATTACCGGTTGTTTTGTATGGCTGTAAAATTTGGACTCTCACTTTGAGAGAGGAACATAGGTTAAGGGTGTTTGAGAATAAGGTGCTTAGGAAAATATTTGGGGCTAAGAGGAATGAAGTTACAGGAGAATGGAGGAAGTTACACAACACAGAACTACACGTATTGTATTATTCACCTGACATAATTAGGAACATTAAATCTATACGTTTGAGATGGGCATGGCATGTAGCACGTATGGGCGAATCCAGAAATGCATGTAGAGTGTTAGTTGGGAGGCCGGAAGGAGGACGACCTTTGGAGAGGCCGAGACGTAGATGGGAAGATAATATTAAAATGGATTTGAGGGAGGTGGGATATGATGATAGAGAATGGATTAATCTTGTTCAGGATAGGGACCAATGGCGGGCTTACGTGAGGGCGGCAATGAACCTCCGGGTTCCTTAAAAGCCAGTAAGTAAGTATTACAGTAATAGATGATAGTGATAGGTTGAAACTGGAGGAATTCTTATACGGGTTTGGTCACTGATTGCATGTGTGACATAGTCAATGCAGTTTTATTTCTTGACTTGATTCGTGCGGTGCTGTTGTCGACATAGGCTTCGTTAATAAGGACGAAACTCTCTTGAACCTTTTTGAGGGATGATAGCTTATTTTACTGTTGAGTAAGAGATGTGCTGGCATTATAAGGATCTGTTGTAGATTCTTGTCTGTTGCATCACCACATTCAAACAGTACATTTTACTTACTGCTTTATTTCATAGTTTTCAACTACCTCATCTGAAAGCAAGTTAAACAAATTCGGGTTGTCTGCAACTAAGCCCGCTTGGCACACAATTCAAAGCCCATCCACTTCAAAAGACCACATGGCGAGCGTCTTCAATCATTCGTACTTGAAGTTGCATAAGTGTTCGCATGTTCCGAGCGAGCAGGAAGTCTGCGGGGTCAGGAGTCACTGCAGTTTGTAATTGGCGTTAGCTAATAACAGCACAAGGTGCGATGCCTGGCGCTTCCAGGAATGCGCTGCTTCAGTTCGTAATCACAGTGATCCCACTTCATCGTGATAATGTTCTTTATTGAGTAATCCCAAGAGAGTGAAGGTGTTTTCCATGTCCCCATTTCGATAGTTCTTCACAAGGATCTTACTCCAAGATTGGAGACTTTAACCTTATACCGGATGTTCTGGAAAAGTTCCAACATTTAGAGAGGAGGTAGTATGAATCAAAACAAGAAATGAAAGTCCTACCAACATAGGTCCTAAAATTAATATTTTCTGAGAAATGAGCAAAATGTTTACCATCACTGTAAGAGGAGCATATCTTCTACTGTGAGCTCTTGGACAAGAAAAAACATGCTCCTATTCAACAGATACGAAAGTAATACGTTGTGACAAACGGTTACATTCTGTTTCCTGATTTGTTTCTTGCCAAAGAGCTCACGATGGAAGATATGCTGTTCTTACAGTAATGGAAAACATTTGCTCAATACTCAGAATATACAGAGTGATTCAAAACCTCTGCGACGAACTCTGAGGGGAGATAGATCTAACAAGAAGGAACTCTTTTTGTTGAGCAACCTACGTCTTTTGACGCGTCGTTTCAAAGTTACCGTTGAAAATATTTTTGCGCGGGCGTATGCCAATGTATGCGAATGTGTGCACCCATGTTTGTTTGTTGAGATGTTTGTAAGAGACGAGAAGGATTGTTGTTGTTCAATACCTTTTCCTTTCAGTTCAGTCTAATCATGAATTGAGAATGGATTTCTACACTTTTCCCGAGTTAGCCGACATGGTAATGTGTTATGGGGAGTCTCGCGGAAACGGAAGAAGAGCTCTACACATGTACCAACAACAGTTTCAAAACAGAAATCACCCTCACCACACAATGTTTGCTCGACTTTATCAGCGCCTTCGAGACGATGAGTCTCTTCGTCCCCGGCGCATTCGTCCGCGTAGACATCCATTCTCAAATGATGATTACACTGAACTGAAAGGAAAAGGCATTGAACATTAAACGTAAACAAACAACAACAACCCTTCTCTTCTCTTATAAATATCTCAACAAACAAACAGGGGTGCACACATTCGCATACATTGATGTACGCCCGCGCAAAAACATTTTCAACGGTAACTTTTAAACGACGCGTCAAAAGACATAGGTTGTTTAACAAAAAGGGTTCCTTATTGTTAGATGTATCACCCCTCAGAGTTTGTCACAGAGGTTTTGAATCACCCTGTATTAATTTTAGGAAGCATGTTATTAGCTTCAAATACTTTGTGTGTACTGTAAGTAGTAACATGAGCTGCTGCCAGGAAGTCAAAAGGAGGATAACAGTGACAAAGGAAGCTTTTAATAGAAAAAGGAGCGTCTTCTGCGGACCTCTGGAAAAATAACTAAGGAAGAGACTAATGAAGTACTTTGTGTGGAGTGTGGCATTGTATGGGGCAGAAACATGGACATTACGAAGCATTTGAAATATACAGAAGAATGGAACGTGTGAAATGGACAGACAGAATAAGAAATGAAGTTATATTGGAAAGAGGGAGTGGAGAAATAATGATGCTGAAAATTATCAGAAAGATAAAAAGGAATTTGTTGGATCACTGGCTGAGAATAAACTGCCTACTGAAGGATGCACTGGAAGGAATGGTGAATGAGAGAAAAGTTCGGGGCAGAAGAAGATATCGGATGATAAACGATATTAAGATATATGGATGATATGAGGATGCTAAGAGGAAGGCAGAAAATAGGAAACATTGGATAATAATAATAATAATAATAATAATAATAATAGTTTATTTAACCTGGTAGAGTTAAGCCCATACGGCCTTCTCTAACACTCAACCAGGAGTAAAACTGCGTTACAAAAAACACCACAAATTTACAAAGTACACTACAATTTTACACACAAAATTGAATAAGATATAATAATAATAATAATAATAATAATAATAATAATAATAAAATAGTGAAGTACAAAACATACAATGAATACAGTATTTTTAGGTACACAAAGTAAGGAAAATTATAATTATGTATAGCTTAAGTTATCACATTATAGGCCTAGATATACCATTATCGGGAAATATGAAAACAAAAAGATAAAATAAGTTAAATATCACTGGGTAATACTGGGTTTGCAGTGAAAGACCTGCTCTTTGGCAGAAACTTATGTATGTATGTTACTGTTACAACAAAACATGCTCCGATTCAACAGATACGAAATTAACTTACCCGACTGGTACAGTAATAATTACTGCAGTGTAGAATCAGTTTACGTACAATAGTACGATTACGAACTCTAACGTACTGTCGTCTGTTTAAGCGTCCTCTTGATACAAGCACAAACAAAGGTATGCTGTATAATACACAGTGACAAATGGCTGCATTCTGTTTCCTCAATTGTTTCTTGCCAACGACCTCACAGTATAGGAGATATGCTGCTCTTGTAGTGATGGTAAACATTTTCTCATTTCTCAGAATATAATTAATTTTAGGACCCATGTTCGTAGGACTTCTATTTCTTAATAATAATAATAATAATAATAATAATAATAATAATAATAATAATAATAATAATAAATAAGAATAGTAATAATAATAATGATGATGATAATAGTAGTAGTAGTAGTAGTAGTAGTAGTAGGCCTAGTAGTAGTAGTAGTAGTAGTAGTAGTAGGCCTAGTAGTAGTAGTAGTAGTAGGCCTAGTAGTAGTAGTAGTAGTAGTAGTAGTAGTAGTAGTAGTAGTAAAATAGTGCCGTACAAAGCATACAATGAATACAGTATTTTTAAGTACACACAGTGAGGAAAATTATGATTATATATAGCTCAACTTATCACATTATAGATATACCATTATCGGAAAATATGAAAACAAAAATATAAAATAAGTTAAATATCACTAGAACATAAACAAATGTGAATACGTGGAAACATGCAATACAACACTTGTCATAATAGTAAGTTAGTTTGGCAGCTCGTCATAAGATAATTTTCTAACTTGGATTTGAAAGATTTCAATGTTCGGCAGCCCTTGACTTCAGGCGGCAGAGAGTTCCAGTGACGAGAGGTAGCAACAGTGAAAGATGAGGAATAACAGAGATGATTTATTCATTGTATGCTTTGTAGTGCACTATTTTATTACTACTACTACTACTACTACTACTAATATTATTATTATCTTGTTTTGATGCATACCACCTCGTCTCAAAATATTGAAACTTTTTTCAGAACACCCTATATAATCACAAGTAGATACTAGTTATCTGATTTATTTAACAGTCGAATTTATTTCTTAAAAATATCTTTGGCTAGTTCTATGAGAGAGCGAAGGCTACACCTGTCACTGTGCAAGGAATTTCGTGCTCATATTGCGCTATGTAATTTAAATCATTTTGGCAAGTTGTCATAGAAACATTTTATGTGTAACCTTTTATGTAATTGCATTTATAGCTGTACATTTGCAACCGGATTTTGCAACGAAATAAAATGTTAAATTCATGCAAAATTGGAACAGGCAATCATAAATATGGTTTGCAAGACATGGGAAAAATACTGTAGAATTAGGAACTTGCATTGGAATGTGTTTGTAAAAAAGGAGGTAGTTAAACATTACAAACATTATTATTATTATTATTATTATTATTATTATTATTATTACTTACTTACTTACTTACTGGCTTTTAAAGAACCCGAGGGTTCATTGCCGCCCTCACATAAGCCCGCCATTGATCCCTATCGTGAGCAAGATTACCATCATATCCCACCTCCCTCAAATCCATTTTAATATTATCTTCCCATCTACGTCTCGGCCTCCCCAAAGGTCTTTTTCCCTCCGGCCTCCCAACTAACACTCTATATTATTATTATTATTATTATTATTATTATTATTATTATTATTATTATTATTATTATTATTATTATTATTATTATTATTATTATTGTATCTGACGCGATGGCTCAGTGGATAGCGTGTCCGCTCCTCAGCAAAGCGGTGCGTTATTCGATTCTCGTTGTAGGCGAAGATTTATCTCAACCAACGGAACTGAATGTTTGATCCCTGATCACGTAAAAATCAGATTGGCCATTACCATGTTATGAAATGGCAACATATAAAAGAGAACAACTACTATAAAATCTACTGTCGAAAATGAATTTTTTTGGATCGATCGTTATATGGAAGTACAGTTGCAAGCTTTTACTCCATGCAATTCCATCAGGGTTATAACGTTACTTCTTTTGCAGTTGCTAGATGGCAGCATAGTGAAATTGTTAAAAGTTGTTGTCTCGAAAGTGTATTAGGCTGATCGATATGTTATTTGTATAGGTTGTGTCAGATACTTACACAGCAGTTAGCTGGCTGGCCTATTCAGGTTATTACAGGCGAACATGTTTCGGTTGACATGGACGAAATGGTCAACGATGGATTCTTAAGAAGAATTTTATGGATCGATGAAGGGATGTTTGGAATTGATGGCATCATCAACCGCCAAAAGAAACACCACTTTACTGCCTACAACCCTTATTGCCGTAAAGAACTGCACAGTCTTACTGTAGAAAATAGATTTGTCGCACAGATACCTATATTATAAGTCCCAGAAAGAAGACAGTGGTCATTATCAGGCTTACAACGAAACAAAACTAATTTTATTACCTGAACTAGCCCTCTTGTGAACCGTCCTCTGATCATGCGCACTGCCTCCTTCCTGGATCTTGTAAAATATCTGTGCGACAAAACGTATTTCTAAGACTGATAGCAGCAGCAGTGCTAGCGCTCTGCTTCGATTCCCGGTAAGATCTTGTGGAATTTGTGATGAACACAACAGATGTTGCAGAGTGTTTTCCTCTTTCATTCACCAACACTCTCCACTTCCCCTCATTGCATCTATCGTCTGTAATACAGTAAAAATATGTCTGGGGTTAATACGGTTTCCGATGCTGATTTAGGTCCTAAGGGTTCCGGGTTCTGAATTCGGGCTCGTCAGTAGCCGATGGGATCATACCTGCAAGGCACAGGAAGAATGGCCCGCCTGTCAGCGTCGGATTCACGAATGCCACCCGGGTTATCGGTAGAACGTAAGACAATCATCGCATATAGGGCGTACAATGGGCCTGAACGGCCTAAGTACAAGGATCCATCCCTGATCCAGCCCTCGTGATATCAATCAATTTTCCTTCGTTCGCGACTGAGTGTTCCTTGTCTTACGTGTATTTCATCGTCTTAGTCAACGATCGACCTTGCATCTTGGTGGTTACGTAACATAATAGCCTATATATTTGTGAATGTCTATTTTCTTTTTGTTCACTTTTACTTGGGTATTGAAGGGGTCACCAGCAAAAGGTGCTGTCTAATAAAATCTGAATTTGTGCCAAGGTGAACTTCCACTTCCGATTCTGCTATAAATATAATTCAATCTGAACAGCAGAGAAAAAACGAACAGAGTCACAATTCTCATAAGGGTGACGACATCATTTAATTTAGTATATTACTGCAAAATGTATGTGTTTTTCTTAGCAAAACTGATAAGGAAGAATTATCACTACGGATGCAGTCATCCTTTCCTACTTTTTTCATTAGGAAAAGCAATAAATTTTGCTGTAATATACTAATTAGATGATCACATCACCCTTAAGAAAATTGCGACTCTGTTCGTTTTTTTTTTCTGTACCCTTCATGTTGTTTCGGTTAATACTTTACGAAGAATTTTGCACACAAGACGAGAAAATCGAATGAAAATTATAACTGATATGGAAGCAGAAGTGAACCTGTGCACCACATTTAGACTTTGTTAGATAGCACCTTTTGCTGGTGACTCCTTCAACGACACTATGTCAACTACTGGGTTATTTAGCGTCGTTGGAATTGGTGATAGCGAAATGGCATTTGAAGAAATGAGATCGAGGATTCGCTATAAATTACCTGAAATTCGCCTTACAGTTGAGGAAAACCTCTGGAAAAAACTCAACCAGGTATCGAACCCGAGTCCAAGCGTAACTCCGTATCAGCATGCAAACGCGCTACCACCTGAGCTACGCCGGTGACTTGTCTAATGTTGATTGAGATATTTATTGTCTATCTATTATTCCCCCTTTAGTGATGGCACGGACTGGGATTGTCCTCGCACGCAGGTCGCTCGGGTGGGCCCATTGTACTACCCAAGTTGGAATGATGTGCATGCCCAAAGGCATTCTCGCACTACAGATCCCTCTGCGCGCCGCCACTGAACTCCCCTACAGCTAACATGATTCCTTTACCATTTCACGTAGGTATCACCGCGGTCCCTCAACATCTATCCCATGAGTTACAGTGGAGAGTCCACGGTGCATAGCGCTACCACCAACAACGAATGACCACATCTCCACAGAGTCCAAGTTCAGCGGCGGCTCGCAGGCAACTATACATCGGAGCAATCCCGAAACCTAGGAAAGAAACGGAGTTGATGATGAAAGAGGAAAAGTGCAATTATGATTAAGAAATGAATTCGAGGTCCAACGCCGAAAGTTACTCAGCATTTCTGCTTCAATTGGTTGAGGGAAAACCTCTGAAAAAACCTCAACCAGGTAACTTACCCCAACTAGGATTTAAACCCTGGCCCGCTAACGTGCTAACCGTTAGGGGCCTATTCCACAGCGGTGGACGATCTTTGTTATAGATAACAATAATAATAATAATAATAATAATAATAATAATAATAATCCGTGGTGCTACAGCCCGTGAAGAGCTAGACCGACCAGCCGGCTGCTGGCCTCACGCCCACATGCCGAAGCAGAGATGGACGATTATCCAACCAGAATGGAGGTATCGTGTGGTTAGCACGATGATCCTCCGAGCCGTTATAGCTGGCTTTCGCAACCGGATTTCGCTACCTATCGTAGCTCCCCAAGTGCACCACGATGCTGGGTGGACACCGGTCCCATACTGGCCGAAATTTCATGAGAAAATTTCATGAGTCCCATGAGGTCTCGAACCAGCTCGCATTCCGTAACGCGAGTCCTAGGCAGGATGCCTTAGACCACGACGCCACGGCGCGGGACATAATAATAATAATAATAATAATAATAATAATAATAATAATAATAATAATAATTAAATTTATATTTTTATTTAAGAGAGCGTCTTAATTTATCATGAGAAAGTAGGCGTCAAAATGCCTGACGCGTCGATGCTTAGAGATCAAGGAGGAGTGTTAATTGTGGACATAATTTGCTATTTTGTAATGTTAGAATGATAAGTGACAGGTTTAGCACGTTGTGTACCGTCTACAGGTTTCGCAACTTGATTTCTTTGCAAGACAACCAGGAGGTTGGGTCTTACCCCTGTCAGTGACCACCCACACGGCACGGGCCTTTCTTCTCATGACATTATTATCCCACTAATAGTTCACGTTTTATTTTTGCAGCTAATTTCGAAGCAATTAATAAACATGCAATTAAGACCGCGAAAGTGTTAGGAACAATTATACACACGCAATTGACCGCTGTAATATTCCTCTCAATATTATCTTCTTCAGAATGTGAAATGAATCTGGTACAACTGCATATTAATGCTGAAGGTTAACAATATGCTATGCATACTGTGCACATTTTACAATGGAAAGATCTTGCAGTACGTTAATTGCTCAACTGTTTATACGTTGGAAGAGGTCATACAGGAATCACGGAAGTCTGGACAGGCGAGGATTTTGAAAAGCGATGAATGTGATATTTCAGGTAAAAATGAGATTCTTGTCTCACAAGCAAACATTCTGATGGAAACAGATAAATTGTTAATTTTTTTTCTTCCACCATGTTAATAAAGTCAAAAGAAGTGCTTATACAAATTTTGGCCACTCAACCGCAAATACGATGCCGTCCAGAAAGTGATTTTCCCTGAGGCCGTTTACAAAAAGAAAGCACAATTACATGGAAAGATTTATTCAAACAGATATAGCAATTGTTCTGCTATTTCTCAAAATATCCCACACTGGAATTGTCATATCATGGGATCAATTTTTGTATCCTTGTGCCGTAGAAGTCAGCCGCCTGGGATCGGAACCAACGTTTGACAGCACCTTTCTGTCGATCCCATGATATGAAAAATAGCTTAATTCCGGTGGGGAATATGTTGAAAAATAGTTCAACAATTTTTCCAATGAAATTGTGTTTTCTTTCTGTTAACGACCCCTGGCGAACTTATTTTTTACGGCCCTCGCAATTACGATCGTGTGGTCAAAATTTTTATAAGTACTTCTTTTGACATTATTAACACTGTGAAAAAAAAAAATAACTTTTTTTATCTGCCCCCATCAGAATGTTTGCTTGTCAGATTTTTAAAATTACTCAACAGTAATGATGGTCAACGTTTACCGACACACACTGAAGACGATTTACAAATTATGGCACAAAAATTAAATGTATTACCATCAGAAATTCAACTTGAAAATTTGGAACACTAAGTAGTCCTAATGACTTTTAGATGTATTGATAACATTACAGCTCACAACAAATCCAGAGAATAAGTTTCAAAATTAAATACTTATATTCTTACTAATAAAAACTCTTATACAGAAGTTTAACTGCCTTAAACGTACACAATGAATAACTCGTTTATAAATCGTTTGTAAATTTCTTACTAATAGTCAGCTGGCATGGTCTACCACGTATTTAAAAAATGTAATTAACAAATACGACCGCAACTATCTTATGTTAGCTACCCGAATCTACTTAATGTAGATAAGAGAAGAGAAACAAACCGGGTGGTGAGACATTACAAATTTCACAACAAATACGCTATCACTTATCAGTTCACAGCAGTTCAGTCAGCTACCTACCATACAGTAGTTATACAGGTACAGTTATCGGAAGTGTTAATTTGTGTTTTTCAAGATGCCTTATAAATTTTCGACTACAGAATACGCCGATATTGTGTATGTTTATGGTCTGTGCGATGGAAGTACCTTGCGTGCCGTCGCTGAACATGAACGACGCTTTCCGAACAGAAGGGTACTATATCGAAGAGTACTGTCTATGAGGTTGGTTGAAAGACTTGGTATAGCAAAGGAACAGGGAAGCGAAAGAGGCGGTAATCGACCGTATTTTGGATGCGACATAAAGAACAACGTGCAACTCTCCCGAGCGATGAGCGCGATTTACGCCCGAGCGCAACAGTACATTGAAGCAGAAGGAGGTACCTTTCAAAATGTGCGAAAATATCGACCCTGAAATCTAGAATATTAAGTATGTATGCATACGTGAATATAAACTTTAAATTTGTCCGTTATCTGTCTCTAAATGCGAATTAGTACTCGTACAATGGAATCTCAAAAGTTTTTGTGAAATCAAAGAGCCATATCTCCCTGACCATTCGAAAACGGACCTATATTCATATGAACTTTTTGATTCAGAATGACTTCAGAATTCACATCCCAAATGTTTTACCTTTCCTCGTGAATCACTCTGTATAATTGCCTGCGTAGGAGGAAACAATCGGTAATATAAAACGATTTCTTTGCAGTGATTGGTTGATATTGATGAATATGATCATGAACATAAAATATCAATCATATTTATACCCCAATGATCTGTCAGCTTACGTGTAGTTTTCAGTTTGTATACAAAGCCTGACAGAATGTGCAGTCTATCATGCTACAAGGATATGCGTGAGACTAGACACTAACTCTCGGTTAACTTTTTCCCACCACGTGAAATATGTGAACGGAAAACTATTCGACCGCCCTTCAAGCATCGACACGAAACATTTCAAGTGAAAGGTTACATATTGACGGCCGACTGTACAATTGACCGTTTGTATTTTTTTCAGTAATCACTAATAAGGCAAGTCAGATCCGATCAGATGTCCAGGTGTCTAGTCGTGATTCTTATTTTTAATTGATGACCTTCATGTTAAAAAAATAGTTCGTCCTCATACACTATCGTAAATTCTCTATCATTTTCCTATGGGTTAAACAGTTACAAATAATGAACATTCAGTGATACAGAGCGTTTGGCTCGGCTCGGCTGACGACCAGAAAACACACGCATCAGCCATGCTTGAATGACCGGGATAGATTGCGCCATTGTCCATCCGTAACCTCCCGCGTAATTTTACTCATATAACTACAGGGACATCATTTTATTTTTACTTCAATTTTTATTGTACCTGAGTTTCTGAATGTACTTCATTCCCACACCTTCTTCTAATGAAGTTCCAACTGTCCTACACACAGAACCAAGGCCGCATATAGTAAACAGCATTGAGTTACTGAGTATAGTACGTTCCAGAAATATGTTCGCGTTTTCCAGTGACGAAAGAGCTTTCAATATTGAATCGTATTTTCGCACAGGTACTGTCCGTTTGCCTACGTCGCATCGCGATTTCCCCCATCTGCTTCTGCTCGCCCCTCTGTAAAAGCTGGACTGTCTTAGCTCTTTTCTGAAAACATTAATTTTTGTTTGGAATTGGACGTTTACGTAATATTATACAACTGTTTAAAATAACTTAAACAAAAGGGCCTCGTTAAGTAATTAACTGTCACGTGATTTCCCCCCTTTCTACGATCCTGCGACATAACCACTTGGACGGACAGTAGGATAGCACGTCTGAGTAATTTTATCTGTGCGGTTCGGGCAGAAGTGAAGACTGAATGTACAGTGCGTAAGGTACACTTTTATAGAGTACAGAATTATCTCAACATGAGTTACTAGTACGAAGGACGAAACTGGCAATTGCAATTAGATGCAATAGTCTATAGTGCGATAATATGCACAAAAGAACTGAAGCCTGTATCGAAATGAACGGCCACCATTTTCAAAAATGTGTTTAAATATCCATATTATGATTATTTTTCAATTTAACTTCATTCTCTATATTGTACACTAATGTACTGTAGACAGTATAATATACAGTGCATAATGAATACGTTCGCATGGATAACTCAGTTCGTGAGTAAAACCACTTATTCTTAATACAGTACTGCATTTTGATTAAACAAAAACCTAATGAAAATTATAGAACTCAAAATCGCTGTATTTCCTAGTTGACGTAAATGGATGAACTACTTTTCTTCCCTCCTGTACATACTAAAGTGATTTATTTGTGTTTTACTCCATTATCATCGAACTACAACCTTGGAAGGTGGTAGCAAACTATGTTTCCGGTTCTCTAAAGGTATAGCCAGGTTAATATTAAAAATGTTAGTAAAAATACAATGATGTCCCTGTATAAGCGAAAAGGAAGTGTTGCAACTGTGGATTAAGCTCTAGTACGTGTAGCGTACATTAAGGAAATCCATTAAAGGTAGAAATAAAAGGGAGAGATGAAAATTTGAATAATACTATGTTGGTAGGTAATAAAGCTGGGTTATACTTGAGAGAAAGTGTAAGTATGGTGTAAAATTACCAACAAAAGTGATGATATACGTATTCTATTAGCAGAATTTATTTCAATATTCCACATGAAATTTTCTCAAGTATTGCTTTCAGCACTGTTTTGGATTTCTACATATGCTTTGTAAAACTTTTTTCGGGCTATAAAATTTTATTTCAATTTTTTATCTCTGAGGATAGCCCGAAGGCTTACACTGTAGTCTGAGGCTTGTTATGCTTATTTACTTTAGCTTTAGTTTTTCTGTAGAGTGAATAGGTAAATTAGTAGGAATGTTTTTATGATTGTTATCCCAAGAAACTTGTTCGATTAATTAAAATGTGTCTCATTGAAACGTACAGCAGAGTCCGTATAGACCAGCTTCTGTCTGACGCTTTTCCAATTCACTGTGGGCTAAAGCAAGGAGATGCACTATCACCTTTACTTTTTAACTTCGCTCTAGAATATGCCATTAGGAAAGTTCAAGATAACACAGAGAATTTGGAATTAAACGGGTTACATCAGCTTCTTGTCTGTGCGGTTGACGTGAATATGGTAGGAGAAAATCCACAAACGATTGGGGAAAATACGGAAATTTTACTTGAAGCAAGTAAAGCGATAGATTTGGAACTAAACCCCGAAAAGACAAAGTACATGATTATGTCTCGTGACCAGAATATTGTACGAAATGGAAATATAAAAATTGGAGATTTATCATTCGAAGAGGTGGAAAAATTCAAATATCTTGGAGCAACAGTAACAAATATAAATGACACTCGGGAGAAAATTAAACACAGTCAATATGGGAAATGCGTGTTATTATTCGATTCAGAAACTTTTGTCATCTAATCTGCTGTCAAAAGATCTGAAAGTTAGAATTTATAAAACAGTTATATTACCGGTTGTTCTTTATGGTTGTGAAACTTGGATTCTCACTTTGAGAGAGGAACAGAGATTAAGGGTGTTTGAAAATATGATTCTTAGGAAAATATTTGGGGCTAAAAGGGATGAAGTCACAGGAGAATGGAGAAAGTTACACAACGCAGAACTGCATGCATTGTATTCTTTACCTGGCATAATTAGGAGCATTAAATCCAGACGTTTAGATGGGCATGGCATGTAGCACGTATGGGCGAATCCAGAAATGCATGTAGAGTGTTAATTAGGTGGCCGGAGGGAAAAAGACCTTTGGGGAGGTCGAGACGAGATGGGAGGATAATATAAAAATGGAATTGAAGGAGGTGGGATATGATGATAGAGACTGGATTAATCTTGCACAGGATAGAGACCGATGGCGGCAATGAACCTGTTAGTTCCTTAAAAGCCATTTGTAATTAAGTAAGTAGGCTGATTTCAAGACCCTATAGTAAGTTTTGATCCTATGTATATAAGAATCCATATAGGCTAATTGAATATCAGTTAAGAATAAAGTAAATTCTGGCGCAGGGACTTTTTATATAAATCGATTCAATATTTTAATAAACTGCAAATCACTTATCATAGGCGGATGAAATTTTGTACATTTGTCATTATTAACGAGACGTATCATTGATAAAAATTTGGTGAATCTAGTTTCATAAGTGTGGTAGTTATTGATTTCATTATTATGAACCCTTAAAAATATGAAATTGGAAATTTCAACATATTGTCATCTTAATGTAACTTACCTTCCTAGCAGACAGTCGCAGTAGTTAAAGCGACTATAAAACAAACCTAAAATAAAAGAGTGGTTGTTTGTAGCGCTGAAGATAGTTTGTCCAAAAGCATTGTGAGTAGGTCTACAGTTTAGGCTATAGTGACAGTGCCGATCTTGTCAGACCCCATAAGTCATAAGGTCTTCGCTTAGGGCTAAGTGGTTGATGACCATGCAAGGAACCACACATCAAATCCAACCTACAATTAACAGCTGAAATTAACATTAAGTGGGAACCTCTCTATATTTTACTCACGTGCTGTAGGAGCCATATGCTAACTAATTTGAGTAGTGCCGTTATGTAAAACTCCTTGATAATCCTCCTTTAGGAGTTAATAACATGATTGCTATGTATTCTGAAATTCTAAAGTATGGTGAAGAATATCAAAGATGTGTTCACAATGAAAACCATTCACAATGTTTGAAATATTGTAAATAATTATGAAATATACATACAACTACGTACAGAAGAAATTTTAACTAATATTAAATATAATTGTATTATACTATATACAAACATACGCCATCATAACAAAATAATATTCATGCATAATCAGTAACAATGTTAATAATGTTTTTACACGAAATATATATTAAATTTTAACATATACTCGTATGTAGGCTGTAAATATGAGGATATTTTTTTATATACTTACAACTTACTTACAAATGGCTTTTAAGGAACCCGGAGGTTCATTGCCACCCTCACATAAGCCCGCCATCGGTCCCTATCCTGTGCAAGATTAATCCATTCTTTATCATCATATCCCACCTCCCTCAAATCCATTTTAATATTATCCTCCAATTTACGTCTCGGCCTCCCCAAAGATGTTTTTCCCTCCGGCCTCCCAACTAACACTCTATATGCATTTTTGGATTCGTCCATACGTGCTACATGCCCTGCGCATCTCAAACGTCTGGATTTTATGTTCCTAATTATGTCAGGTGAAGAATACATACAATGCGTGCAGTCCTGCGTTGTGTAACTTTGTCCATTCTTCTGTAACTTCATCAATCTTAGCCCCAAATATTTTTCTAAGAACCTTATTTTCAAACACCCTTAATCTCTGTTCCTCTCTCAAAGTGAGAGTCCAAGTTTCACAACCATACAGAACAACCGGTAATATAACTGTTTTATAAATTTTAACATTAACATTTTTTAACAGCAGACTAGATGACAAAGCTTCTCAACCGAATAATAACAGGCATTTCCCATATTTATTCTGTGTTTAATCTCCTCCCGAGTGTCATATATATTTGTTACTGTTGCTCCAAGATATTTGAATTTTTTCACCTCTTCGAATGATACATTTCCAATTTTTATATTTCCATTTCGTACAATATTCTGGTCACGAGACATAATCATATTCTTTGTCTTTTCGGGATTTAGGCCTACTTTCAAACCTATCGCTATACTTGCTTCAAGTAAAATTTCCGTGTTTTTCCTAATCGTTTGTGGATTTTCTCCTACCATATTTACGTCATCCGCATAGATAAGAAGCTGATGTAACCCGTTCAATTCCAAACCCTGTCTGTTATCCTGAACTTTCGTAATGGAATTTTCTAGAGCAAAGTTAAAAATCGAAGATGATAGTGCATCACCTTGCTTTAGTCCGAAGTGAATGGAAAAGCATCAGATAGAAACTGACTTATACGGACTCTGCTGTAAGTTTCACTGAGACACATTTTAATTAATCGAACTATTTTCTTGGGAATATCAAATTCAATAAGAATATTATATAAAACTTCTCTCTTAACAGAGTCATATGTATTTTTTAAATCTGTGAATAATTTATGTACTGTACCCTTATACTACTATTACGCCTAAAACCGCACTGCTGATCCCCAATAAAAATAAAATCGATAGTATAGAAAAATATCTTCCATGTCGACGGAATGCAAGTAAAATAGGTAAAACTCATCGCCACACTTGTAAACAGTTTGTAACTTGTAGACTTACGCCAAAATCGGGATAAAAGCCTATTTATTAAAAATAAAAGTCGGAACAGGTTTTTGAAGGCTCGAAACGGGGGTAATTCCGATTAATCGGAACCTTACAGTACATATGGTCCAACAAGGAACATCCAACGTAATAAGTTCTATAGTTATTAATGTTTGCAAACATGTTGCAATAGTAACTAATAAAGAAACAACTTTCAAGCGGGGTCATGATCAATACGAAGGATCTCGCGACCTGTTGACCGGAACAGCGCTGTCCTACTCCTGTGAACCGTGTAACAGAGCAAGACAGGGGGCTCGCAGTAAGGTTCGGCTTCGCGCTAGCTTCTTGCGACTGAATTACCGCGTACCATTAACTTTTACCATTCACTCAAAATGTCGTCGAACGGACGAGCACGTATCCTTGTCGACGGGGTTGATGGAAGGTCAGTTTGGGGGCGTGCTCAGAGCGCCTACCAACTAAGCTGGCGTGCGAAACATTACTACCAACTTTCTAAGCAGCCGAGAAGATTGCGCAATCGTGTAATCCGTTCTGATATAACAGCAACTCTCCGTTTCTAATAATTGGACTCCCTTAACGAAATGGCGATGACTCATCAATCTAGCTCTTCAGACAGGCCGAATTTTGCCCCCTGGATATCAATGACAAAGTTTCACTTCCCCGTCTCGGGTTTCTCCTGTACGTGATGCGAAAATGCGCATCGTAACAGCACGTGTGTATTGACATTTGCTGTGTCTAGGTTATCTCTAACAACGGGACTTCGCCTTTCTATTTCCTTTCTCATCATTCGCTCATCCGTCTTAGTTTATAGGAAATACAAACAATAATGATTAATTAAAAATAAAACATAATTGCTGGCCTTTTAACTCTTGTTTGTTCATATGACGTTATTTAGAAGTTTATAATAATTAATAATAATTATTATTTATTTAATCTGACAGGATTAAGGCCATAAGGCCTTCTCTTCCATCCTACCAGATAGCACATATAAATACAAAAAAGAAATACAAACACTGATGAAAATGGTACAAATTAAGTTAAAGCCCTATAGAGGGTCAACAGAGTCAAAAGTACATTATAGTGCTCTCATCAAGCTAATACAACGAAAAGAAAGAAAACAGAGATAGCAATGATGATATTGATAACTGACAATAGTAATAATAATAATAATAATAATAATAATAGCAATAATAATAATAATAATAATAATAATAATAATAAATACATTACATATTAATTTTCAATTTTACAACAGCATAGTTACAATATTTACTATATGTCATGGGTTAAGGTGAAGTTGCGCAACCTGACATGTGTTCAAGAAACAGTTCCACGAACTAGAATGTGATGTTTTAATTTAAATTTGAATTTTGATATTGTCCGACAGTCTCTGACGTTTATATTAATTTATCCAACATTTAATTGCTTCAACTGTATCCACAAATTACTGCACGCTTATATAATACTAATATTCTTACTAACATTGAATATACAGACTTGGTATTATAGCCAGTGCCACCGTTTCTGGCGTGTGAAATAAGTAATGAGAACATTGAGAGCGAGTATCTTATCTTTTCCTCAAAGTGTAGGCGAGAAAGCTGACAACTATGATTGGCAGGTTGCTGACGTCACATCTGTTTAGGAGGAGTACCATTCTCAGCCGAAGTGGCAACAGATGCCACTGACTAGACAGTGTACTCAAGGACACACCCCAGAAACGCGAGAGCGAGTGTCTTGCCTTTGACACAGTGGGCAGAATGCTGACGTGACGTGTTGGGTGGTGCCGTTCTCAGCTGCACTGGCAACAAGTGCTCACTGACTGGCTTTATACTCAAGGAAACGCGCCAAAAACGCTGGAACTGGCTATATCACCATTTGGAAGAGGGATGTTTCAAGTTTCATACTGCCATATGAGTTTCATTTATTACTTTGTAGAGAACGTGTACATCATTGTTGGAGAAAATAGAGCTCTGCCATATCAACAGACCCAAGCTAGTGTAAGCTGTAATGTGCGTGATGTAACAGTGGTGTTGCTGTTCATCGCGTGGTCCAATAGCAATTTTGACGTCCTGATTAGTGATGGGAGTATTCGAATAAAAGGATAAGAATTATTCTATTCTTGTAAGTTCTCGAGATATATCTCGATTCATGAACAAGTATTCGAATACTTTGCTCAGATGGTAGATGTTGCGAGAAGTGAAGAATGAGAACAGAAAGAAACAGTATAGAGATGAAGTTCTCGAGAACACAGATTGCTTATCAATTGTGTACATTCGGCTAACCTCGCGGTAGTTGCGTACAATAAAGACTTCTTCCAGATCGTCTCTCTCTGTCTAACCTCTCTCTTTCTTTCTCTCGTCTAATTACGGAATGCAGGAATCCACATCTTTATCGGAATTTGCAAATAACTATAGCACGTGATTAGAATAAAAAAATAAACTCGTGTGTTTGCTGTCGTACTATCGTTATCGCTGACATGCTGGATGTTGGATAAGAGAACATATTTATTTTCTTTCTCATATTAATTTTTCTATTCATATTTATTTTTCTTTCCATATTTACTTTCCTTTCCATAGGCCTATTTATTTTGCGTTCCACATTTAGTTTGCTTTCCATATTTATTTTTCTTTTCATATTTTTTTCATATTTATTTTTCTTTTCATATTTATTTTCCTTTCCCTATTTACTTTCCTTTCCATAGGCCTATTTATTTTGCGTTCCACATTTATTTTGCTTTCATATTTATTTTTCTTTCCATATTTATTTTCTTTCTCATATTAATTTTTCTTTTCATATTTATTTTCCTTTCCATATTTACTTTCCTTTCCATAGGCCTATTTATTTTGCGTTCCACATTTAGTTTGCTTTCCATATTTATTTTTCTTTTCATATTTTTTTCATATTTATTTTTCTTTTCATATTTATTTTCCTTTCCCTATTTACTTTCCTTTCCATAGGCCTATTTATTTTGCGTTCCACATTTATTTTGCTTTCATATTTATTTTTCTTTTCATATTTTTTTTTCATATTTATTTTTCTTTTCATATTTATTTTCCTTTCCATATTTACTTTCCTTTCCATAGGCCTATTTATTTTGCGTTCCACATTTATTTTGCTTTCCATATTTATTTTTCTTTTCATATTTTTTTCATATTTATTTTTCTTTTCATACTTATTTTCCTTTCCATATTTACTTTCCTTTCCATATGCCTATTTATTTTGCGTTCCACATTTAGTTTGCTTTCCATATTTATTTTTCTTTTCACATTTTTTTCATATTTATTTTTCTTTTCATACTTATTTTCCTTTCCATATTTACTTTCCTTTCCATAGGCCAATTATTTTGCGTTCCACATTTATTTTGCTTTCCATATTTATTTTTCTTTTCATATTTTTTTCATATTTATTTTTCTTTCCATATTTTTTTCATATTTATTTTTCTTTTCATATTTATTTTCCTTTCCCTATTTACTTTCCTTTCCATAGGCCTATTTATTTTGCGTTCCACATTTATTTTCCTTTCCATATTTATTTTCTTTTCATATTTATTTTTTTCATATTTATTTTTCTTTTCATACTTATTTTCCTTTCCATATTTACTTTCCTTTCCATATGCCTATTTATTTTGCGTTCCACATTTAGTTTGCTTTCCATATTTATTTTTCTTTTCATATTTTTTTCATATTAATTATTCTTTTCATATTTATTTTCCTTTCCATATTTACTTTCCTTTCCATAGGCCTATATATTTTGCGTTCCACATTTATTTTGCTTTCCATATTTATTTTTCTTTTCATATTTTTTTTCATATTAATTTTTCTTTTCATATTTATTTTCCTTTCCATATTTCCTTTCCTTTCCATAGGCCTATTTATTTTGCGTTCCACATTTATTTTGCTTTCATATTTATTTTTCTTTTCATATTTTTTTTCATATTTATTTTTCTTTTCATATTTATTTTCCTTTCCATATTTACTTTCCTTTCCATAGGCCTATTTATTTTGCGTTCCACATTTATTTTGCTTTTCATATTTATTTTTCTTTTCATATTTATTTTTTGTTCATATTTATTTTTCTTTTCATATTTATTTTCCTTTCCATATTTACTTTCCTTTCCATAGGCCTATTTATTTTGCGTTCCACATTTATTTTCCTTTCCATATTTATTTTTCTTTTCATATTTATTTTCTTTTTCATATTAATTATTCTTTTCATATTTATTTTCCTTTCCATATTTACTTTCCTTTCCATAGGACTATTTATTTTGCGTTCCACATTTATTTTGCTTTCCATATTTATTTTTCTTTTCATATTTATTTTCCTTTTCATATTTATTTTTCTTTTCATATTTATTTTCTTTTCCATATTTACTTTCCTTTTTATATTTATTTTCCTTTCCATACTCATGTTTCTTTCCATATTTGCTTTTATTTTAAAATTTCTATTTCTTTCTCTGTAGTTATATTTCCGTATTTATTTTTATATTCAATATCTTTGTCATTCTGTTCACTTCCTTTTCTGCATTTAGTTATTTATTCATTTTTATTTATCTATTTCTTTTTTGTCTTTTTAGTTTTCATTCCCTATTTCTTTTTCTCTATTTCTTCTATTTATTTGTCTCCACTTATTTTTTACTTCGTTTCTTTTCTCTATATATTTTTCTATAGTATATCTATTTTTCTTTTTACATCTTTCTTACTCTGCCTTTGTTTCTTTTCCTTCTTTTGTTTTTTATTTGTTCCCCGGTATATCCGGCGTCCAGTTCAAAATGTTGAAATTCATAGCACATTGACCTAATCGAAAATTCTTAAATCATAATAGACTTCGATGCATATATTCTCAGAATTTAACAACAAGCACTCCAGATTACAAATTCCCTTATGAAACGAAACAAGGCTCACATAAAGTGTATAATACTATGGTCACAAGCTCTGTGAACCTTGCAGCATTGAGTAAAAAAAAAAGTTGTAAACCCACAATCGCGTCACCGTTACATAGTTCAGAAACTTTCTTACATGTTAATTATATCGCAAGAGCAAATTAGCGGGGCAGTAACATTTCGTGTGACCTCATGCGATCGAATGGGTTATTATTTATCAATCAGAGTACACGGTACCCTTTCACCCTTCGCGGTCCCAAGGACGAGCTGACCCAAGTTGCGATGAAGGGGAGAAGATGCGCTGTCATAGTATGTTTTACAGCCACTTGCATCAGCTTCATCGGTCAGCTTCTTTAAGCCATGATTTAAAGGCCACTCAGAGACTAGCATTTATTTACAAGGAACCACCTGTACAGCAGTCGTTTGTCAGCGTCATTCTTTACATAGAAGGCCTTTAAGGTCTACAACAATACATTGGACGGAAAATATACAAACAGCGATGAAAACATTAAATCTAAAAGAGGACCAATGTTACAATACAGAAGTATGGAAAGAGCTGTCTGAAGATGTCTTAGTCATTAAAAAATTGATTATAATTATATTATAGCTGAAAATCCATAAATTCCCATTGGTCACTGAGCTCTTAGTGACCTACCATGCCGAATACAAAGACGTAGTTCTACGTCAAAATTAGTACCGTAGACTCTCCAAAGTTCAACAAAACAGAATTGAAAGTTCAGTCCAATAAGGGTAGTGGGTGTGGCATATTCATTTCATTTCATTCATTCATTTATTTTATTCCATAGATAGATTCCATAGATCTTACATGAGCAATGAAGCTTTAAGATGTGGAACAAGTCAAAATTTTACAATATTACAATTACAATTTTTACAAATTTTTACAATATTTTACAATTTTTACAGTTGTACAATTTAGTAATTTTCTACAATTTTTACAAGTTTGTGCAATTTTTTTACAATATTGTGGCGAGATGTAGTGAGATGAGGTGAGGTCCGAGGATTCGCCAAAAGATTACCCGGCATTTGCCTTTTGGTTGGGGAAAACCTCGGAAAAACCCAACCAGGTAATCAAATCAAAGAAGTGAAATGAAGTTTTGCCATGGACTCGCCATAGACCATCCGGCTTCAGTCCCACGGCTGGGGAAAACCTCGAAAGAAACCATTCAATGAGACCAAAGGGGGATCCATCCAAGCCCGAACGCAGCTCCGGATCAGCAGCCCAGCGAGTCTGCCGACTGAGCTATATCGATGGCTCTACTAAAAATATGCAAAACATAGCCAATCAGATTATTAAATTTACAAACGCAAACGATCATTCATAAGTTGAGCTATATGTATAATACAAAACAAATAAGTTAATTAAATTTAAGGCATAAACAGTTCAATCAGTTGTGATATACAGAAATTGATAATACATATCATGCAAACTACTTCAAATTGCAAACACAAACAATTTATCAATAGAGCTATACAGATTACTATTCAATGTAAAGCATATACAATTCATCGGCCAAAACTATACAAACATATACAATACAAAGTAAGCAGATTAATTCAATTTACAAGCATACTTTCATTAAGCTATACAAATTTGTGCAATTAATATCAAGTACCTAGATTAATTCAATTTATAATCATAAACAATTCATCAATAGCTATACAGACAACCATTCAATTTACAATATATACAATTCATCAGTAGAGCAGGTGAAATGAATACAAATTCTTATTGGTTATCTATCAACGAATACAGTACTGTACTTGCATTTCCTGCCCTCCCCGAGACTTGTGTATGCGGTTCTAGTACCACAGTGGGTTCCGACAGTTCCGTCTCACGAACGGCACAATTTATTCTCAAATAGAAAAATAAGAGTTCATTAATTTAAAATCAGTGATCAATATGGATGTCCTAATCAATAAAATATTCTGTTTTCTTTTAACAAAAGTATCACTACAAGACACAGAACCAATTCCCATTCAAATGGAAAACCCATTTCTTAGTGCCCGTATAGGTGCGTGTCTAATTCTCCTACGTAAACAGTCGAACTATAGGATGTCGAACTTGATTTCTGTCGGACTTAAGAGCTTCCACTGTACAACACAACGAACATAATTCACAACTTTCCAGAATACAATATACAATGCAGTGAAACATGAATTTTACGTTTTTACTTCAAGGAAAATGTAAAATAAAGCAAATTTAAATTTACATATTTTTTATGCTACTGGCATTCAAATAATATCATATTAATACCATATAGAAATATAAACATTTTAACTTTGCAAAATACTTGTTTACCATAATAATTGTAGGTTGTTAAAAAGGGGGAAAAGTAGAGGCTTAGCTATGTACCTAAGCTTATAAAGAATGATAATAAAATCATTATGATAAATAATATTACGTTCGATCTAATTATTCATTTCTTCCACATGTCCATTAAGGCAGGGTTTTTATTTATTTATTTATTTATTTATTTATTTATTTATTTATTTATTCACTCGCTCACTCACTCAGTTACTTAGTTATTTACTTAGTTACTCCCTTACTTACGTTACTTACTTAGGGTTTCGCTGTTCCCTTCTTGTTCCTCCTCCCCTTCTTCAGATGCATCAAATGCTACCTTTCCTTCTAACATTTTGTTGTTTGATCTGCACTTCAAATGTCACAATTTCATGATCAGAGCCTACATATTCTTCAAACGACACCAGCTTTCAATTGATTCCATTAATTCTATTAATTCTAGTGATAAAGTTTTTGAATGCTCAGGGCATAGCGCCGATTGAAATTGGTCTTCAGCTGTGCCAGGTCTGTGCGCAAGCAGATGATGCGTAGCTGCTGTAGACAATTTTCAGCAGGACGCCAAAATGTGTATGACGAGGAGCGCAGTGGGAGACCAACCATCATCACAGACGACCTTGTAGAGCAACGCACCATCTGCTTGCTCATGACGTTAGGCCCATAGACCTGGCACAGCTGACGATCAATTTCAATCGTCGCTATGCCCTGTGCATTCAAAAACTTTATCGCTGACCGCACTTCACGCGGCGGGAGCTGGAATAGGAACGTTCATCTTCAACCAATGCAACGAAGCTACTGAGAGCACTCGGGAAGTTCCGCTAGCGCATGCGCCAAGCCAGGACATTACTCTATCACGTACACGCAGTCGCTTCGCGCAACATATGGTTTGCTAGCTGTGGGACGAGTGGGAAAGTTACTTAATGGACGCGTCTCGTATCTTTTCAAATTAGTTTTTTTACGGAAAAATCAAACCTTCTCGATTGTTATAATAAGATATTATGAGAATTCTTGTAATGATTACATTATCTATTTTCTTCTTGGTTATGAAACTGTATTTGTAGATACCATTTCATTTTTATTCACCTGCACAACACTACTTAAACTAAGTTTACAGTCACATGTAACAGTTAATGTTTTCCTCAGCATATGATTTATATGAATAATGCCACAATATACTGACAAAAAGTGATAACTCAATCTAATAATAAAATAAAATTCTCAAATATTTACTTTGAAAAGAAATAAAAGTATAATTCCACTCACTTCCTTTCGAGGAAATCAAGGTATTGTGTTAAGTTCAAATCACTATACAGCAAGTAAATCATTATGTCTGAACGAAGTTATAAAGGTGTTAGGACCGTTATAGGTCTTACATCATGTCAGAGTGTCATAGGTTCGTGCTCAAACTGCGTATGTGGTTGAATTTTATTGTTCATAATTCACAGAAAAAAAATGCGCTAGCATTCATCGTAAGAACAATAATTTACTTTCACGAGTCCCTCATCTTGAATGGCCTTGGATTACTCTTCTGTGTGTAATCTAATATTTGATTTTAGACGGAAGACTGTCTTCGTACGAGATGTCTTTTGTTGAGATTTTTATTGTCATTTTATCCTTTATCTACGGAAAAATGCGGAAGTGTAAAAAGAAATCTCTAAGGCAGGCATTCTCAACCTGGTGCTCGCTAGCACCATAGTACTCCTTTAATGACATTTGATGCTCTCGTCATGCGAGTAAAAATGTGCTCGCGAGCACGAACGCTCCTGAGGTCTTTATAATCTGACTATTCAGAAGACATAGGCTACTTTAATGAGTCAAATTCTAATCTGACATTTCAGAAGACAAATATAATCTGAATCTAAAATCTAGTCCAGTTTTTCAGAGATTGAACATAATCTGAAACGAGATGCTAAACCGACTTTATAGAAAACTGTTATACGACTTTAAATATAGACCCATTGACTCGAAAATTAAATTAAATTTTTCAGGAGATGAATTTAAACTGAATCGAAAGTCTAGTCCGATTTTCAGAATACAAAATATTTGAGTCTAAAAGCTAATCTAATCAGGGAGAAATATAATCTGAATCGAAAGTCTAATCCGACTTAACTAAATAAAACTATAATTTCAATATAAAGTCTGATTGAACATAGATATGGTTTATGAAGTTTGGCTTGTGTCTACAGACAATCAAACTAAGTCAAAAAACAATCAACATAAGTCAAAGTAACACATTCTTAAGCATACCATGAAAATAACTTATTTTATAATATGGATGAATAGTAAAATGTTTTTTAATACAATCTTAAAATGTCTCATATCCAATTTTTAACATCGTTAGAGAACATGTTATAAAACTTTATAATTTGTTTCATAAATGAAGAATTGGTTTTCTCGAGTCTAATCAATGGTAATTGAATATCATTACAATATCTGGTAGCGTGCCCATGATAATCTTTACGTAAAGGAAGCTGAGATTCATTTCTTTTAACAGATAACAAAAATGCATAACTATACAAAGATGGAAGTGTCATAATTTGAAATCTAATAAACAATGGTTTGCAATGTGCTACATCATTACTGCCAGATAAAATTCTAACAGCCTTCTTTTGTAATAGAAAAATGTCATTAATACGTAAAAATTTCCCCAGAGTCTAATACCATAATTCAAAATGACAATGGAATAAGGCATAATATATTTTAAGTAGCATGTCTTGTGCAATTACAGGTTTGATTCTTCGAAGCAGATACAGTGTCTGAGATAATTTATTGGATAATTCATCAATATGTTTATTCCAATTTAACTTACTATCAAAAGTAAGACCAAGAAGCTTAGAATATTTAACTTCAATATTACACATTTTAAATAATACCTTTTGCGTCTTATCTTTGTTAACGTACAAACCATTGTTATCAAACCAATTTTCAGAAGCTTGTATTGTTTCATTAACTTTCAATTGCATTTCATTTATATTCTCGCCAGTTATTATGAAAGTGGTATCATCTGTAAACATAACACATTCAGCAGTAGGTGCCATAATTATAATTACAAATAATAATGGGCCTATAACTGAACCCTGTGGGACACCAGCTGTCATCTTTTTAAAATCAGACCACTTTCCTTTACAATAAACAGCCTGTAATCTACCAGAACGATAAGAGTTTATAAGCTTAAATGCAGTACCACCAACACCGTATCTTTGTAGCTTACGAATAATTATCTCAGGTTCAAACAACCAAAAGCCTCAGATAAATCTATCATACTTACAGTTATTTATTTATTTATTTATTTATTTATTTATTTATTTATTCATTTATTCATTCATTCATTCACTCACTCACTTATTTATTCATTCATTCATTCATTCATTCATTCATTCATTCATTCATTCATTCATTCACTCATTCACTCATTCACTCACTCACTCACTCACTCACTCACTCACTCACTCACTCACTCACTCATTTATTTATTTATTTATTTACTGATTTACTTATTTACTTATTTATTTATTTATTTATTTACTTATTTGCTGATTTACTGATTTACTTATTTATTTATTTATTTATTTATTTACTGATTTACTGATTTACTTATTTATTTATTTATTTATTTATTTATTTATTTATTTATTTATTTATTTATTTATTTATTTATTTACTTATTTACTTATTTGCTGATTTACTGATTTACTTATTTATTTATTTATTTATTTATTTATTTATTTATTTATTTATTTATTTATTTATTTATTTATTTATTTATTTATTTAACAGGGCAAAGCCCCAATTACAATAGACAGTACAGATATTTGTTGAAAAAAACATAGAATTGCATATAACATGAAAAAAGAGATGAAACAGATACAAATGCAGGATACAAGTGTAAATACAAATTAAAATGGAAAATTAGAAAAGGAAAAAAAAAAAGAACAGACAAATAGATACTACCTAAATAAAAGACACAGATATAGATATAGGCTAAATGAAAACTACAAAATAAAATAAATGAAAAATAGTTAAGTATAGATATCATAGCCAAAAATGTAAAATGTAGCTGTAATTGGCAAATTACAGAGTAGCAAATAACAATATTATATAAAATCAACTACCTTCAGTATATTAATAAGAAAATGTTATATTCCATGTGAGAAATGCAGAAATCTAGATCCCATGTTTTACGTATTTCATTGAAATTTGAACACATTTTTAACACTGGTGAATTTTTATGTGCTGAAGTGTTTGGTTTTTTATAATATAACAATTGACGATTTCTTAAATGTGATGTTCTAGCGTTAATCTCGATTTGTGATAATATTTCGCTGTTATATTCTTGTTTTCCTCCCATATTATTGTTGGAGATATGTCAGATTATGATCTGAATCGGATGTCGAATAAAATTTTCCAGAATATAAATGTACGTATCTCAATATCAACTTTTGATTAGAGTTCCCAGTACACAATATAATTTCTCACTCTTTGCTAATGCTGCCATCCAGATACCCATTTCTAGATTTGCAAGTGAATTTTAATTCATATTCCCGTAATCGGATTTGAGCCTCCGAGTGTAGTTTGGACTTTAACGTCCCTGTCCCTGTCTGCAGATTAAGAGGATTGAGTTTCTGTAGGCTGCTCAGCAAAACAGTGAACATTTATCGACCTGCAAAAGGGAGTGGATTAGTATCCTCCTTTTAGTGTTTGTCCCGCCGTCTTACGTGACGACCTTTCACTATGGTGACCTTACTACTGATTGTTAATATCTAATATTGAGGGCCGAACTGGATTGAAGGGCACAATTCTTGGTGGTACATAAAGATAATATGATTTTACTTCACTTGAATTTTGTTATTAATTTGTTTTCCTTTGTGTGAATGAACACTGTGGGGCTTATGTGCATACACAGCACATTATGAGAATCTTTCACTTGCTTGAGTGTTTATCCTGGAAGCATCCATTATTACACAACCTTTGTTTTTCTGTGATGCAAGAAAGTCGGCTACAAGAGGGCCTTGTCTTACTCAAGTACTTCTTTTCATCTATTGGTAATGGTGGTGCTTTTCTTTTGTCCTCAGATGACTGAAGAGCTGCGAGAATTTCAAACAATCGAGTTTGCGAACTGGTGAGTGCATTATTCTTACATCAGTTCTTATTTTGAGTTGATCTGTATTGTTCTCATAATTAACTGTATGTGCTTTTTATTATTTTTCCAACTTAAGTAATTTATTTTAATGAAAATATTACTGTTTTTGAATAGATTTCTCTTAATTAAAACGATTCCTGCCTATAACTTACTGCAAGCAAAAATCTAGAACAGCTATTTCGAAACCGTGAAATGACGTGGAAACGCGTTAACCCTCTAGAACAACCATGCACACAAAGCCGCCTTACCTCACTCCACCGACTCTCTCCTCCGCCTGGAGCTTGTCTAGACACGCTTCATTCAGTGGCGGGTATGGCTTCGATCTCGGGACGTCAGTTTCAGGAAGAGCGGCAGAAAGAATTTTTTGTTAGTTACAAAAAGAAGAAAGTCTGTTGCTTAATATGTAGGTTTAAAATTGCTCATATAAAACGCTTCAATATTAAAACGCCACTTTGATCGGAAGCATAAAGATGACTTCGGTGATCTTACAAGTATTTATTTACAGTTTTAAAAGCTATTTTCGTAATATTTGTGAAAAGATATAAAACAAGATATGTTTATGGTATTTTCAGGATTTAGATACTTATTATTTTATTAAGTATCTGGAACTGAACTTATTTAAAACTTTGAGTGCATATTAGGCCTACTTGATGCGTTCTCTTTCCAGGAAAGATTTTCAGAAGTAACTGTTATGGACATGGAGACGTGTCTGTTCAATAATCCATTTGTATTTGATGTTACCCAAGCATCAGAGCCACTATAGAGATGCAAAAGAGCACTCCACTAAAGTGTTTAGGAAAAAATGGATTAGATCTCTTTAAATACCTACCAGAGGAGCAATTCCCTAATCTGCGCACATTTGCAATGCGTATGGTATCTATGTTTGGCTCAACTTACTGTTGTGAGCTGTTTTTATTTTCAAAATGAATATGACCAAAAGTATCTCCAGGTCTAGGATCACAGACATGCATTTAGTTTCAGTATTACGGTTGAGTTGTTCTATTTTAGAGCCAAATATATCCTTTTCAGTTAATAACAAGAAATTTCGAGGGCAATCAACAACAAAAAAAAAAAAAATGAAAACCAGCAGTATAGGCCTACAGTAGTATTTCGTTTCATTCATATCTCATATATTTTGTTTAATATGTTTTAAAGTTAAATGACAGTGGAGCTTAGTTTTGCTTTCTTTAGTATTTATAAAAAGAAACAATTGATTTTGTTGATAATTATATTGTGTTTAAATCTTTCAAGTTAAATGACAATGGAGCTTTGCTTTTTTCTTTATTGTTTTTAAAAAAGAAATACTTTATTATGTCGATCACAAGGCAGTTCAAGAATTTTTCGTGCACATGATAAAGGAATAGTTATACAATTGAAAAATATATAATTTGCCTAATGACAGTAGGTGGCCGTCATAATTATTGTATGATACGTGTACTTCCTATAAACAAAATACTGTAAAGATTTTAAAACGAGAAATAAGAGCGGAGAAATTACTGACGCGCAAGGTGTGTCGAGTCCGCCACTGCACTTGACTTAGCAAAACAACTGCCTTACCCCTCGCCTGCCAATCAAACGAATGTGGGGTGAGTAGGAACGTTCCCTCCCTACTTTGCTTATAGTCCCCATAGCTGCTCTAGAAGTAGAGATTTCATTAGAACATTTGAGTAAGGATAATGCTGTTACCGGAAGATCGCATGTTAGTACAATGTAAAATTAAAAGTAAATCAGACTTATACTTACAATATGTAATAAGCAGGAACATTTTAGCAACCAATGTACGCACAACTTGACTATAGAGTTCCTTGAATATGGTAGACAGACTGTGAATGTAAACAACGACGTCATTGTGCTGCGTTATATTCTACTGTTAATAGTACAATCTAGTGACGGTGGAAAATGATGTAGGATATATACCTCACAAGTTTTCATGTCCCTCGACGACGTTGAAGGCGTTAGAGTTACAATGAACAACCATATACATACTTGCAACTAGTTCGAAAAAACTGTTCACTATGAATTGAAAATGCACTGTGATGGCCTGAGTTCGTTTGGTAGACAGAGACGGAAGAATACTGTACCTCTGATCACGAACCGGATTCTACACTAACGCACAGGTAAACAAAACTCAACGCGCCACCTCACTTCGTCTGTACTCCGTTGCACTGTAACTTCATTTCATTCTTGAGTTGTCTCGGATCCTAAGCCTGGTAATAAGGCAGTACACAGTTAGGTTAATGTTCCATTTCTAGGGAAGTTTTAAACTTCTTTATACTGTACAATACTGACCAAAAACAGGCGATTTTGAATTCTTGATATTTAACTTATTACTAATGTGCGTCTTAGAAAGTGCTACTTACAGTTTTATTATTATAAAGTATTTAACTTGTTATTTGTTTTTATTTTGAAGAGTTCTCAAGTTATGAAATCATATTCCTAAGGTGACCTCAATTTAACTGAACACGTTCTTCGAATCTGATCGTATAATCGATGCAATGATACGTGAAGTATTAAGTTGCAATTTCAACATTTTCCCCTATTACTTGATCATGCGCTTAAATTGTGTGGTTTTATGGCTCTTTGGTTAACTTCACTATTGGCAACACTTTCAAGCATGTTACAGATATGCCTATAACGATAGTAATTTGAGATATTAGTCAGGCGAGGTAAGCTACTGTAAATTAAATTAATTAATTAAAACACATGCCATATTGTGTGTACATTCTATATTGTGATCATAAACAACTCTATTCATCAACTTTCAACTCTTAAAATAAACATTAAAAATCATGGAGCAAGAAAAAAAAACTGAAGCATTGACTACCAATGTATAATAAAATTATCTCTTCTCTTTAATAGTAACATAATATATTACGGAAATGTAAATACTATTTCTTTATAGAGCGAACTTTTAAGGAACTTTTGTTTAGTAACATTAGTGCTTTATGTTCACGATTGGTAGCATTGATGTGTCGGCCATTTTTAATCTTTGGTACCTCATTAATTTCAGGGGGTTGTTCTTTGAGATATTTCAAACGAAAAAGTTTAATACAGTTTTGCCCATTTTTGCTTTCTTTTCGAGATAAAAATTATTTTGTATGAAACATTTCATAGCGTGTTTTGGGAAAACTATTGATTTATTTCCCAATATACTCAGTTAATTTAAGAGAATAGTGTATTATGATAATAAATTATTGAAATAATTTTAGTTTTAGCCTTTAGATGTGCAGAAATTTGATCTGAACAAATGTAACTTTTCTTTCTGAAAATAAATTTTAGAATTTGTCGCCCCCCCCCCACAACTCCCACAAAACAGTTTATGAGCAGCTATTATATAGATCATGTTTAGTTTAAATTAGTTTTAATTGAAATGTTACATTGCAGAAAACAAATGACTGGAATCAAAATCCATATATTTCACTTGTGAATTATAAAGGTTTCCTTCGCATTTTCTTCACAGAGAAAACATTTATGATGTCATCAAAGTCGATATGACATCAGACTCGCTGCAAAGAAACATATTCAAACTTATTCACTGTTGAAACAAAATTGATTTGTGAAAGATGGTTTATTTTTAAGCGTCGGTTTTGTTGGTGGTATAATAATTACGAGTATTTCTTAATTCCATAGGAATATAAAGTAAATTGAAAAATAAACTCCATCTCTTTGCGAAATAAACTTTTCATATCGAATTATATAGTGTACATGCTAGAAAGTGATTAAATAGTATTGGTGACGATATATTATACTGGAAATGTGCTGAGAGTTGTGGTTACCATTCATAGTGATAAATAATTTGATTTTCAACAATGCATTCTTGTTTATACAAGCAGTTAAATTTAAGCAGTTTCAGATATAATAACGTAATACTGGCATTATACTCCGTATAACTATGCAGTTGCACACTTTCCTTTTACTTTCGCCACGACCGCGACAATGCGATAACAAAAAATATCCGACTTCCACAAGGTGTTCAAGAACAAACTTCAGAAATATTTACCAACAAGTGCTTTAAAAACAAATTTCACTGTAAAATAAAAATAAGAAGGGAGAGAAAAAAGGAAGAGAAAGAGAAAATGCCGTCCCCCTGGAAATAGCTGCCCTAGGCAAGTGCCTAAGTTGCCGAGACCTAAATCCGGCACTGACCGTACAGAAGAACTGAGATATATTCCGTTACCACATGGGAATACAGGATAACCGCTGATGAATGGAGAGGTCCTCAAATATTTTGAAAGAAGGAAAAAAACCTTAATCATGATTGTGACCAATGGTTATACAGGGACATCATTTTATTTTTACTAACATTTTAAATATTAACTTGCCTATACCTCTGGATCAACGCCGTTTGCTATCCCCTTCCACGACTGGAGTTCGATGATACTGGCGTAATACTATACAAACAAATCACTTTACTAGGTATAGGAGGGAAGAAAAGTAGTTCATCCATTTACGTAAACTAGGAAATATTGCGCTTTTCAGTCTGATCATTTTCATTAGGTTTTTGTTTAATCAAAATACAGTACGGTATTAACAATGAGTGTTTTTTGCTCACGAACTGAACTGTCCATGTGGACGTATTCATTATGTAGTGTATATTATACTGTCTACAGCACATTAGCGTACAATATAGAGAATGATGTTAAAATGAAAAATAATCATAATATGGATATTTAAACACTTTTTTAAATGGTAGCGGTTCATTTCGATACAGGCTTCAGTTCTAATGTGCATATTATCGCAGTATAGACTATTGTACCTAATCCCAATTACCAGTTTCGAGCTTAGTACTAGTAACTCGTGTTGAAATTATTCTGTACCTACTCTATAAAAGAGTACCTTACGTACTGTAAATTCAGTATTCACTTCTGTCCGACCCGCACAGATAAAATCTCTCAGACATACTATCTACTGTCCGTCCAAGTGGTTATGTCGTAGGGTCGTAGAAAGGGAGGAAATCACGTGACGGTTAATTACTTAACGAGGCCCTATTATTTAAGTTATTTTAAACAGCTGTATAATATTACGTAGACATCCAATTCCTAACAGAAATTAATGTTCTCAGAAAAGAGCTAAGACAGCCCAGCCACTAGCTGGCGAATAAAAGCTGGTGGAGGAAACCGGGATACGACGTAGGCAAATGGATGACAGTACCTGTGCGAAAATGATTCAATGTTGAAAGCTCTTTCGTCACTGGAAAACGCGAACATATTTTTGGAACGTACTGTTTACTATGAGCGTAAGGCTATTATGACTGTATATGCGGTCTTGGATCTGTGTGGAGGACGGTTGAACTTCATTAGTAGAAGGGGCGGGAGTGAAGTACATTCAAAAACTCAGGTGCAATAAAAATTGAAGTAAAAATAAAATGATGTCCCTGTACTTTTTTTCTTTTTTTTTTTTACTAAAATAGCTTTAGCACATTTTTGAAAGCAACTATTAGAATAAAATAATGTAATATAGCTTTAATTCATATCTGATTCATACCACTGTTGAATGGCTCCTATAGATCGGTCTCTCTAGTTCTGTGCTCTCGAACTACGTAGTGCCTGGTCGTGAACGAGAGAAGCGAACCGCTACGTTGCAGGGCATGTGGCTGAAATTCGTGTGATCCAGGAAATTAAGCATATATAATAATTGACATGTTTATTATTGAAATCGTTACACAAATTTCGGGCACATGACCAAAAGTTGTTTTTATTATCCGTAAATATTGATAAACTTTGATTAATTTTACATGCACGACGGTTTCACACAAAGTAAGCGAGCGACTGATGTGAGGAAGATGATTGGCAGTTATAAACACGCCCACGTGTGATTGGTTATTATACTTCGCTAGAGATGATGTACGACCAAAACGCATTGTGAATTTATAATTCATTTGGGTGCAGTGATGGACACGCTTCAAAATATTACGATATAATTTGTTACAATATGTGTAATTTAGCTGTAAAATTTGTACTTAGAACTCGGTGAATACGCATAAAATTATACTGTAGTACTAGCGAAAGCGTAAGAAAAGTAATGAAGTATGAACTATCACTGTGTGATTATAATAAAATTAATATAGGCCTAATACGTTAAACATAACTGCGATAACGTTTACTTATTTTATGCTGTTGCATTTTCGAGAAATTGAATAATTTCTTGGAGTCGGGGGACTTTCATATGCCTAGAGTATGAAACCATGGAGTTCTATCTCCAAGACCCCGAAGTTCCTTGAACACATCTTTACCTAAAAATCTTTACCGATACGTACACTGTAGACCTAATAGAAATGGAAACAAAGAGATTATGAAGTAACGGTTACTTACTTACTTACTTACTTACAAATGGCTTTTAAGGAACCCGAAGGTTCATTGCCGCCTTCACATAAGCCCGCCATCGGTCCCTATCCTGTGCAAGATTAATCCAGTCTCTATCATCATATCCCACCTCCCTCAAATCCATTTTAATATTATCCTCCCATCTACGTCTCGGCCTCCCTAAAGGTCTTTTTCCCTCCGGTCTCCCAACTAACACTCTATATGCATTTCTTGATTCGCCCATACGTGCAACATGCCCTGCCCATATCAAACGTCTGGATTTAATGTTCCTAATTATGTCAGGTGAAGAATACAATGCGTGCAGTTCTGCGTTGTGTAACATTCTCCATTCTCCTGTAACTTTATCCCGCTTAGCCCCAAATATTTTCCTAAGCACCTTATTCTCAAACACCCTTAACCTATGTTACTCTCTCAGAGTGTGAGTCCAAGTTTCACAACCATACAGAACAACCGGTAATATAACTGTTTTATAAATTCTAACTTTCAGATTTTTTGACAGCAGACTAGATGATAAAAGCTTCTCAACCGAATAATAACACGCATTTCCCATATTTATTCTGCGTTTAATTTCCTCCCGAGTGTCATTTATATTTGTTACTGTTGCTCCAAGATATTTGAATTTTTCCACCCCTTCGAAGGATAAATCTCCAATTTTTACATTTCCATTCCGTACAATATTCTGGTCACGAGACATAATCAAATACTTTGTCTTTTCGGGATTTACTTCCAAACCGATCGCTTTACTTGCTTCAAGTAAAATTTCCGTGTTTTCCCTAAACGTTTGTGTATTTTCTCCTAACATATTCACGTCATCCACATAGACAAGAAGCTGATGTAACCCGTTCAATTCCAAACCCTGTCTGTTATCCTGAACTTTCCTAATGGCATATTCTAAAGTGAAGTTAAAAAGTAAAGGTGATAGTGCATCTCCCTGCTTTAGCCCGCAGTGAATTGGAAAAGCATCAGATAGAAACTGACCTATACGGACTCTGCTGTATGTTTCACTGAGACACATTTTAATTAATTGAACTAGTTTCTTGGGAATACCAAATTCAATAAGAATATTATATAATACTTTCCTCTTAACCGAGTCATATGCCTTTTTGAAATCTATGAATAACTGATGTACTGTATCCTTATACTCCCATTTTTTCTCCATTATCTGTCGAATACAAAAAATCTGATCAATAGTCGATCTATTCCGCCTAAAACCGCACTGATGATCCCCAATAATTTCATCTACGTACGGAGCTAATCTTCTCAAAAGAATATTGGACAAAATTTTGTACGACGTCAACAAAAGTGATATTCCTCGAAAGTTACTACAGTTGGTTTTGTCCCCCTTCTTAAAAATAGGTACAATTATGGACTCCTTCCATTGTTCTAGTACAATATCCTTTTCCGAAATAGCAAGTACAAGTTTATAAATTTCGCTATATAATGCGCTTCCACCCTCTTGTATTAATTCTGCTGGAATTTGATCGATACCTGGAGACTTGTATGATGTAACGGTAGATTACAAAACTGAATGACGTAATGATTAACAATAATTATAATAATTATATTTATCCATGACTGGTATCTAAATTGGTATATTTTATTTCACCGTTCTTAGCAACCTGAACAATGACTTTATTCACAGCAGAGAATTGAAAAGTTTTAAAATTAAGCAGTGAATTATTTATTTTAATCATTCTCTCCTTGACAACCAACACATTAGCAACAATATAATCCATACATTCATTCATTTATAACTTTATTCACAAACAACATAAACATATTACAAAGAAAAGGTCTACAATTTAAAATTAAATTTAGATAACCATTAATGCAGTGGTTTCCAACCTTTTTTGAATGGCGAAACACTTTACTGAACGCCCACGATATCGCGACGCACTTATTTGTTTTTATTAAAAATAATGATATAATAATAACAAGTGCTTTTCTTCTGGAGAGAAACGTGGTGGAACTCTGTGTAGAATATTTTATAGCGGACTGGGAGATGACTACTGTTCACTGCGCGGGAAATTTGTCGTTTTTAACCTCCTTTTCGTCCAGCTAAGACTTTCGAGGTCTAAGCGGAATTCAAAGAAAAATAATATTAAAACATAGTTATTCACACATATTTCGGTTCCATTATGAAAAATGTAACAAAAAGGTGCCGGAATACCAGAGCGTTCCGTCAGAAAAGAGCACTAATAACAATTTATACTTAGTGTCGGACATCCAGTGTTGTAAATACAGACGTGGACAAATTATTAGCAAAATTGAAGATTTTTATTATATATTTTTACAAAATATGATTCTTCAATTTAGACATTTTTGTGTATTTCCAAATTATTAGCAAAATTGAAGATTTGTGTTGTATATTTTTCAAAATTTAACTCCTCAATTTGGACTACATTTGATATTTTTGGATATTTACAAATTATTAGCAAAACTGAAGGTTTTTATTGTATATTTTTACAAAATTCGATTCTTCAATTTGGACTACAGTTGACATTTTGGATATTTCCAAATTATTAGCAAAACTGAAGATTTTTGTTTTATATTTTTACAAAATTTGACTCTTCAATGCAGTTGACATTTTTGATAATTTACAAATTGTTAGCAAAATTGAAGATTTTTATTATATATTTTTACAAAACTTGACTCTCCAATTTAAACTACAGTTGACGTTTTTGCATATTTCTGCCTACTGTAATGATGGAAATATGCAAAATTGTCAATTGTAGTCTAAATTGAAAAGTCAAATTTTGTAAACAGAATTATCATAAAAATCGTCAATTTTGTTAATAATTTGTCCACGTCTGTAGGTCGATGTTAACACGCAATAAAAAAAAAACAAACAAACAAAGAAATAAGCAGCAACTTCAGTGGCATTAAAAAAAAAAAAACAAAGATATGTGTCAAAAATCTCAACCTGTCTGTTCTGGATGTCCGATAAAATATTTTTATTATCGTTTTTGGAAACTCACCTATTTAAATTAATGTGGTCTGCGCTTGGTGGGTTGCACAGAGTTTCTCTATATGTGGCCTTATGATTGACAGGCCAACATGTAAATCATCTTCAAGATGCAGCAATCTGTTATTTTGTTTAGAGTTCACTTTTTTTCATGGTAGAACATGCTAATTGATTGACATTAAGTATGACGTTGAAAACGGCAGTTATAAATATTTGTATTTTTAGTTTATATGGCACCATCGACTGATTTGACGAAATATTTTCGCATGTAAGACATTCGGGATTTTGTTTATATTCATCTTCACGCCACTTAAAACCATATTGCAAGTATTCACCACAATAATATTTACGAAACGCAGTACACTTTTGCGAACCCTGAAAGGAACTTTCGCTCACATTATTTGAATTAGCACTGCTTTTATCTTACCCAGACTTAATTCAGATTGAGTTCTTAAATTAAAAATTTGTCCATAAAATCTAAATAAAGCGCTTTTGATCAAATAATCGCACTGTCATCCGCTCACACATATATCTGAAACTGACCAATATGTTCTAACAATTCTAAACTCTGTTTATTACTAAGTGGAAAGAGTAAACGAATTAGTAAGCATTGTTGGAGTTCACTTTCATTCGAATTATCGCCACGCAGAAAAATTAAACTGAGCATTGTTGTAGGTGTTCACGTTTCATTGATAAAGTCTGTCTCAAAATAAAATTACATATCGAAGACTTCGTTATAAATAAAAAAATGCGTTGTAAAGAGACTTCCTGGATGGCATAAAATTTATGTTTGAGTTCCAAAAATTTCACGACACACTCCATGGGGTTGCGCGAGACACCGGTTGGGAACCCCTGCATTAATGGATAAAATATTTTATAGCACTTGAGAGTAAACAGATTTTATGCGCCTGTGGAAATTATCACCCTCGGTTTCTTTGTTTCCCTGCTTCTTCTTTGTTTTCTTATATTTTTCCTTCATAAATATTTTTACTTTTTATCTTATTTTCTTCTTTTTTCTTCTCCTTTACTTTGTCTTCTTGTTTTTTTTTTTTTTTTTTTTTCATTTTTTTCATTGTTATAGCTCCCAGACGAGCACTGATTTCACGCACGCTATTCACCTTTGCTTATAATGCAAAGGCTAGTTTTGTATCCACTTTTCCAACATGAGTATTGTTTGAATATGTAATGCAAATTGACTCTGCATTTGTCACTTTGGACAGTAACTCTTTCACTTAGACCTTCCTCAATCTTGTATTTAACATTTAATTCTGTAGTCTTCAGCTTACTGTGTAACGGTCTTGGTTAATATTGCATTTAGTTCCGATTTGCATTTAATCACATCTCATGCATGGCATAATGGTCCCCAGGAAATCAGTCTGTTAAACTTCCTGCGATGTAATACGACATTTACAACGAAACAGGCGTTGTCCGATCAAAAAACGTTTAAGGTGACTTCATTGTTTTCTTCGATTCACACTTTTGTTTTACGACTTCAACACCGACAAGCAATTAATTATGTCCATTGACTTTCCCTCTCTGCCAGAGAGATGCAGTAACGAATAACCTTTAAGTCCCCACATGTAATGCAGTACGTTAGCTGAGGTTGTACCTAAAAAAGTAGGGAGCGGGCAACGTATTCGTCTGTTTGAAATTCGTGACCGAGAGATAAAAAGCTTAATGATTTTAACATGAGGGACTGCAGTTCCAGCTGACACAGATCCTCGGATGCTGTGCAGGATCATTAGTGGCGGGGAGGGGATGTTTATTATCCTTCCTACAATGCAGCATGTGCGATGCACGAGTAACAGCGCTCAATTGCAGATGGCCCAATATTACGTAATACTGTGGGCGTCGAGGGAAAGTTAACCGACGGAGAAATAATGAAACTACAATTAGGTCTAAAATAATTCCAAAGAAAGTGATGCCTAGAAAATTTCATCAAACAATTTTAATGGGATTTAAATGTCTGCTTCGTCATTGTTTCTCCATTCTAATAAGCAAACATTCTCATGGGAGCAAATGAAAAAGCAATTGTTTTTCTTCCACCGTGTTAATGATGTCAAAACAAGTGCTTATACAAATTTTGGCCACTCGAGCGCAATTACGAGGGCCGTCCACAAAGAAAGTTTCTCTCGGGCCGTTTACAGAAAGAAAACACAATTTCGTTGAAAGATTTATTGGAGTAGATATTAGTGAATAAGTATGCCAAGTTTCATCACTCTAGCTTTAAACAGTGAGAAATAAAATGAATACTTGTGATTGCAAACGTAGAAAATTTATTTATTGAGATAATTAAATTTAAAGTTTTGGTTACACATAACTCATGCATTAACACAACTTCTACCAAATTACATAAAAGTATATTTACATAATTAAGATATTGAGATAAAATTTTCACGAAAATACTTCTCATGAAAAGATATATTTTTAGCGCGAAAATAAAATAGTACATTATGCAACGAGCCTATAATGGTAGTAATTAAGACGCGAGTATGTTTATGAAACCAGCGCAAGCGAGTTTCATAATTTTCATACGAGCGTCTTAATAACCATTATAGGCAAGTTTCATACGACTTTTTGTGCTCGACCATATTTCTAACTTTAAATTATTCATAAGTATTCATGTTATTCTTATCTGACTGGGGAGCGGAACTGACCTTGTGCAATATCTCGTAAATTGTGAGATGTGCACAGACGCGAAAGTATTGATTTTTTCCGAGAAACAAATGTCATTGACCTTGATATAATCTAGAGAGTAAAATAAACATTAATCTTGATATAACCTTGAAATTGATTTAGACATTGAAAAACGAGATGACAAATTTAATTTATTTGAATATTATTTACAATTAACGCTAATTATTATAGTAACAGAACATAACCTTCTGCGACAGTATTAAATTTCCAGCCTCCGTGACGTTTCGCTATTTGTCTTTCGATTGCATATCCGAGAATAATCGATACTTGCGCTTTCATATTGCTACAATGGTGTTTTCTGATTGGTGGAAAACCTTAACTTTAATGAATAGGTGTACTTTAATGAGGTCCATTAAAGGGCTGCTACGGGGTGTATAATTACTATGCCTACATTTCGGCATGGTCGAGCATAAAAATAATAAAATTTGTCAAAATTCGACATTTTTCAATAGCGCATCGCCTTAACGAAGGACATTCATCCATGACCGAGGCGGAATTCGAACCTACAAACCTTAAGACCCCGTCGTCTAAGGAGAGCGCACCTTGTTCCCGGCCCAATGTAGAAAGTTTAACTATTACATTATTAAAGTCATTTTAGTAAGTTTTTGGACTAACTGTAACTTTGATTTAACATTGAGCCCTGTTCTATCATCGTCGCGGATAATAGGCAGTTGACTGTTGAATTGTGTCTAGGGTTTGTTTTGCTTTAGTTTGTTACACTTCATATTTAACTTGATTTATAAATCTCTCATCATACCGTTGGCTTTAAAAGTTACGAAGATGATGACCCGGTCAGTATGACATTTTATACCGCTTGGCTTAGAAATTAAATTCCCACACTTTATATAATTTAAAGAGGTTCCGTTATAAAAATAACAATAGCGTGAGTATATCATCAATTTTAAACCTGCGTGAGTCGCTTATCCCAATATTAGCAGTCTGACGTGTCAATCATCCACCCACATATTACACCTTTCTCCGTTATACCAGAGCAGACATTCTGAAAGTGTAAACGTGAGCATAACGCATGACTACAGCATGGTTATAATTATGATTATTATTTTATAGCATTCTCTACTGCAAGTCTTCGGAAAAAAAAAAATTATAGCGCTCAAAAAAGCAGCTATTGGTTGTACAAAGGACTCAGCTCAATATGCTATTCTCCTTAAGATAATAATTAAGATATCATTACGGTTTGGTACACTTTACGAATTTCATTATTGTGTAATTCCTTGTAGACATGTATAGTAGAGGAGGCAAGACCTGTTCTGTGATCGTATCATGTGATGTGGCTATGTCATCTATGGGTATGGAGGGGAATTTTAGTCTGAGATGAACTTCCATGTCGGTAGATTATTACGATATCAACAATCATGAAACAAACTCTCCTGATAGCTCATTCTTTCCTCTCACGCGCAGCTCACATGCCAGGTCTCGCCTCCTCATCTATAGCTCTTGACCTCTGAAACCTATAGCGGCTTCAGTTTAGAGACCATACTGTTCTCCAACCAGGAGATCAACCGTGAAAGGAATGTGCTTACTATTGCGCCACCTATTGGAGCGAAGTAGATAAATAATATTACCGTTATAACGTCAGTTTAAAAACCATGCGCTCTCCTGCATATGTTATTTCCTGTATGGAGAGATTAAAAGACCAGGAGATTAACAGTGATCTAATTTTGTAACTAAGGTAGTATCAATATGTGTGTATTAATGTTATTGTTTGTGCTGTGAGAGCTACCCAATACAGATACGAGTACCCACGTGTGTGACCTTATGACATCTTATGACATTAACATTCATTCACAGCATTACCCCGCTTCGTCTCAGTCCCCAAAGACTTTCTCGTGGTTGGAGTACAGTATCTCCTACGCTTGTGCACTTTCTTTTCCCTTCTGGTCTGGTCTGTTAATTTATTGAAACAAAATAACTTATTTGCAATCTGCTTCGATTTTTCATTATTAAAATACTTTTCTCACTTTTCGTTCACGTTAGGACATTTCCGTATACGTAGACTTGCAAATTTACATGAAACGGCTGTTCGTAAAAAAAAAAAAAATAGATGAGGAAGAAAAAGAGAAAGGAAGAAAGACAGAATTAAGGAAAATATATGATATATGAAAACATTCCACTTCGTTTATAAACTGTAAGTTATTGAGTAAGTGGATATATAGGCCTATAATTATTTTTTTAATGTACATAAAATAAGTACACACTCAACACACATATAATTATATATATACAGAGTATCAACGGTATTCATTTATTCATTCATTCATTCATTCATTCATTCATGGTTTTCTGCCCAAGGACAGGTCTTTCACTACAAATCCAGCATTCTCCAACGTTGCCTATTTTCCGCTTTCCTTTAGCCTCCGCATAATATGATCCATATACCTTAATATTGTCTATAATCTGATACCTTCTTCTGCCCCGAACTTTTCTCCCGTTCACCATTCCTCCCAGTGCATCCTTCAGTAGGCAGTTTCATCTTAGCCAGTAATCCAGCAAATTTATTCTTTCTTCACATCTTCATTTTATATTTCTTATTTTGTCTGTCCATTTCGTACTCTCCATTCTTCTCCATATCCACATATCAAATTCTTCTAGACGTTTCACTTCGTCGTAATGTCATGTTTCTGCTCACACTACACACAAAGCATTTCACTGATCTCTTCCTTAGTTGTTTTTCCAAAGGTCCGCAGAAGATGCTTCTTCTAGTAAAAGCTTCCTTTGCCATTGCTACTCTTCTTTTGACTTCATGGCAGCAGCTCATGTTACTACTTACAGTACACCCCAAGTATTTGAAGCTATCCCCTTATTGTACTACCTCATTTCGAATTCGCATATTTACCTTCTTTATTTTTCTTCCGGTAACCATGGTCTTCGTCTTTTTTGCATTTATCTTTATCTCATGCTGCTCATAGATGTCACTTAGCTCCAGTAGCATATCCCTTAGCATCGTTTCCTATTTTGCTAACAACGCCATATCAGCAATTCATATGCACTTTATTTTTAGTGCTTCTACTATCACTCCTCCCATGTTCCGAAAACAGCTCTTCACTAAATTCTCCAAGTACTGCAGATGTTGATCAGGGTAAGTGATAAAGACAAAGATACCGAAAATTTTTACTGGTGATAGGAGTAGTGTTCCTGAAGATAAAGTCTAATAAAATTTTTCAAAATTCTCAAGTTTAAACTTAAAAAAAATACTTGTTTTCAGAACGTTTACAAAATTTAAAATTCTTCAGAAATATACCGTACGTAATATTACTTAATATCAATCACTTATTTTTAACTCATATCAAAGCAGGTGTGACATTGTAATAAAATTATTTTAAGAGGGAATTTAGCACAGTTGATAATAACAGCTGGAAATTGAAGCCAAACAACAAAATAATAACTTTAATAATTGAATTAGCTCTTAACTAATTGATATAATTAATAAGTTATTAACTCTGAAATAAATGTAATATTAAATAATTAAGAGATTACTAATTAATTACGACGACACCAGGCAACAATAGGCCTATTACCAGATTGTTTGTTTTTCTAAACATGAATTCAGTTGTCTTTTGTCATATTCTAATTTAATGTTAGCTTACATTTCTTGAAAATATTAGACTCATAAATTATTGCCAAGTGAGGGAAAACTACTGAGATTCGAAGAAACTTAATTAAGATTTTTGTTGTTCAGAATTACATGCACCATCTATCAAAATATCGGTATCTATACAATTCACATCCTGTACACATAATTTTTACAATTATTATCATCGACATTTAAAAGTGAATAATAGAGGGAACCCAAGAGGTGGAACTTAAACTGAGACGATTCGATCTGACACCGGGATGGGAATCCGGTGTGGCTTAGTGGATAAAGCATCAGCACGTACAGCTGAAAACTCGGGTTCAAATCCCTATGCCGGAGAGAATTTTTCTCCGTTCCACTACTCTTTCATCGTACGATGATGCAGAATATCTGCATGGAAACATCATATTATGTACTTCGGTACATTAAAAACAATATATGAATAATATTTACTTTTTTAGAAATACTCAGAGGAGAACATGTTTGTGACATGATGCCTTATCGGATAGGGATGTTACGTTAATAATAATGTTTGTCTATATTATAATTTATAACATAAATTGCTATTCTTAATCAGCCAAGCCCTAATATTAATCACTTTCATGTCAAAAGTACCACCTACATTTTTTAAAATTTGAAATAAACTCTGAACAGCACAATCAATAACATAAGTACTTTGTAGAATCAACCCAATTAACAGTTTTAACATATTGGTCTCACTTAAATTCAGTTATGAGATAATTTACAGTATCAAACTAATTTTTTCGTCTCCTGTAAAATTGTAATTTTTGAAGTTCTTACATTTTGGAAATGAGCTTCTCATCGTTGTATGAAATTTGTTTTTAAGTCCTTCTAATTACACTGTAGCACATTTGAAAATCTAAAAATCTCAATACAAAAGACAAAAGTGATGACTTTCAGAGGAAAACGTCCAATTAGAAGCAAAATAATAATAAATAATACTGTTATAGAACAGGTGAGTCATTTTAAATACCTAGGTTGCGATATTACTTATGATTATAATAAGGATGTGACTATTAAAACGCAACGCTTCCAAGCTGTATGTGGCACAATTGCCAAGAATTTAGAGAAGAAAACAAGGAAAGAAACTCAAATAAAATTCTATAAGACAATGGATATACCAACTGTCTTATATGGATGTGAAGCATAAAGCTTGAAGAAAAATGATACTAATAGAATACAGTCAGCGGAAATGAAATTTCTCAGAGGAGTAAAAGGATGTACAAGATTGGATAGATATAGAAATGATTATATAAGGAATGAACTAAACCTGCTCCCAATTATAGATCAAATAAAGGAATATAGAATTAGTTGGTCGAATCATTTAAGAAGAATGAATAAGGAACGAATACCGAAACAGATGTTGGATTACAAACCACAAGGGAGAAGAGATATTGGTGGGTCAAGAACAAGGTGGAATGTTGAGGACGGAACAGGAGACTCTCCTACTCCATGAAGAGAAGAAGAAGAAGAAGAAGAAGAAGAAGAAGAATTTTAGCAGCGGCAGATTTTCAGGGGAGGCAAGGGAGGCCGTGCCTCCCCTAATATTTTACCAGAACACAATATGGCAGTAATAATTTAAGCTGAATTAAGATCAGAGACAAGTTACAGCAAATTAAGAACATTTTTCCTTTTATATCAATTTTATTATTCACTACGACTAAGATGTAAGTTACGTAAAGTCGACCACATTCAGTTGGTGATGTCCGCTCGCTATACTGTAAATAGTACAAATAATTCGTACTGAAAAATAGCAGATAGCGCTGTAACCTGTATAGTCGACATCTAGCAGCCTGCCGTGTCTATACGATAGCGGGCGAGAGGAGTCGGCTACATGACGCTACTCCCCGGTAACCATGACAACAGCAGTTCAACCAATAAGATAGCTAGTTAGAAGAGTGTTTAAACTTGACTAGAACGCGCGAGGGGAGCCGAATTTGGAGACGTCCTACCCACCGCTGGCAACTGTACCGCTTATAGTCACGGCTGGTTTCGGCTGTATTGGGAAGCTCTCTCTCTTTCTCTCTTCTTGGTTTTAGAACATTGAGTCACGTGTTTTTAGTTTTCTCTCCCTGCGTAAAAGTTTTCTTTTATGTTGTTAGATTCTTCTCTTGTTTGCGGGTATTCCTGTTATTTTATTCCTTTGTGTTACGAGATGTATTTACTTATACAGTATTTTAAATATATCGAGAGTTTAGAAACAAATGCAGATTTGTCTCTAGCTTCTTCTATTAGCAGTTGTTCAGTATGTTGTGACCTATTTGATCGGTTTGCGAAGAAAGAGGAGCGTCCAGTTAATTTGCTGTAAAATTAGACTATGTAATAGTAATGAGCAAGCCCCGGATTCTTAGGTTCGAATCAATTTTGTTGCTATCTCGTTACTCTCGAAATTTTTCTTGTTCGTTTTATGTAGCAAAGAGTAACATTCTTAAATGTAATATGACCTAAAAAGCCCTAATTCGTAGGTTAGGACTTAAAGTGTCCCAAAGAGTGGCAATCTTTACGAAGCCGTTGTAATATATTACGAGTATGTTATTTATTTTTATTTTTTTCCCCCCGTAAAATCATATAAATTTCTAAACATAAGATTTAAAATCCTGAAACATAAATGGAAAACGTAATTTTAATTTCTTAAAATCTATAAATTCTGCGCTTGGTAATGAGGTACGTCACAGGCCTTATATTTTTATATTATTATCATCATTCACGTCTTGGCCTCCCCAACTTTCAAACCCACCGTCCGCTACTGATTTTTAGTAGGTTATTTTACGACGCTTTATCAATATCTCAGGTTATTTAGCGTCTGAATGAGATGAAGGTGATAATGCCGGTGAAATGAGTCCGGGGTCCAGCACCGAAAGTTACCCAGCAGAGAAGAAGAAGAAGAAGAAGAAGAAGAAGAAGAAGAGCACATATGCATAATGCTTCTTGTATGTTGAGATAGCGTAGCTGCAGTCATGCATCATAGAAGACTATTCGGTTACTTTTAGAAAGTAAACGTGCCACCGGGATGATATAGTGCGCCGGCGGTGTCGGACTCCCCCGCGATTTTTGACCCCCGCTGACCCCGCATTGTCGTGACGCGCATACCCTTTAATTAGCCAGATGTCGGCGGTCAATTAAGACTCCGCGGAGACGCGTGCGTTTGGGGTTCCTCGCAATTCGACGCGATCGAACGGCACTTGCTGAGAGTGGACTGATGAGAGCTGACGGTTATCGTGAGAAAATAAGCGGAGCTCTCAAGGTGTTTCCTTCTAGGGAATGACATTTGTAGCGCGGTTTATATATATCTAGCACTTTCGAAATGCAAGCTGCGGTTGGGAAATAGATTATGACTAAGTTCATGTCAGTGTGGCCATGAGCCATGCAGCTTTTTAATGTTGCAATTTGGTCTACTCAAGTAAGCACCGTGCCAAATGCGTCGGAAAGTACTAACAAGTGTTCTGAACTATTGTGTCTTCTTTTTATTAAGATTTTGCAAGTCATTGTGACTTGTTGCTGACGAGCAATCGCTCAAATTCTTAACACCAAGCAATATAAATTCACAAGTAGCGGGATTCACTGCTCACGTGGCTAGCATGACGCAACACAAGACGAATAGCATACCAGGCCTATGTGGGAGATAGTTTCATTCACTTACCTTTACCTATTGAGAATTGAACCCGAGGCGTCTGAACTTACAGCTAAAAACGTAATCAATTGCACGAAATCAGAGCCTATGCTTTATACAGTAAAACCTCCCTAAAACGAAACGCGATTGTTTCAGATTTTTTTTTTTTCACAGGTTTTCGTTTTACAAAGAGTTGAGTTTTGGAAAAACTAAGAATTGACTACTGCAATATGCTCACTACAGGAAGAACACAATGAAGAAATAATTTGAAATAAAAGTTACTGCAGTACATGCAAAGAAAATTTTATTTTCATAATTATTAACTTACGTAATTGCAGCCCCTCTCTCTCTCTCTCTCTCTCTCTCTCTCTCTGCGCCATAGTTTCTTGGCCCCCACATTTCTTTTAAAGCGCATTGCCGCGATTTTTTTTGAAGGGAACGTTGTAGGATTTCCTTCGCGTCCTGCATCATTTCAGAGTGCAAATTGTGCTCGGTTCAGTGGCGATTCTTCGGGGGAGAGAAGGGAGGAACGTTCTCCTCACATTTTCTTCTTTTGAAAGTAAATACCAAATAAAATATGTGCCTTGAAATTCGAGGAAGATTCGATAATTTTTAAGTTCACAGCTATAAGAAAAACTCGGTTGATCGAGTTTTAAACGACGCGCGTTCATGTGCTGTAGAAAACTGTGAGAAAAATGCGAGATTGTCTGTGTAGAGGAAAGGCACTCCATTCCTCCTCTACTGCAGTTAACACACATAGACAACAGCGCACTAGCGGCCAGAGAAAGAAGCAGAGTTTTAAAGCAAGTAAATGAACGGAGAAGGAGGAGATCCTCCTCTGAATCAGTCATGGGCGGGAAATAGAAACCGACTGGTCGTGCAGCAAGCTCGCTACCACTGCCACCTAACGATGTTGCATTTAACCGGACTGTAACACATCTAGGAGGAGACACAACAAAAACCGTTTTAACGCAACGCTATGAAAGACACCATGTAAACTTTTTTTAAATTATAAATCAAAAATATTATTCATTGCACTTTATATAGGTTTGAAATTTATATGGTTTGAAACTTTCATGGATATTTGAAAGTTAAAGTTGGGTTTATGTAAAACAAAGAGGAAGTATATGTATCAAATGCTATAAAGAGGAAGTAGTTTTACGTAGTTGGCCCCTGAAATTCACTTCTATTCATTGTTTACTAGACAGGGCAACAGCCAAGTTGTCAGTTTTGTACAAATATATTTGAAATTGAAGTAAGTAGGTACTCCAAACTACATCATTTTTAACATAAAATATTAATCGGCCACCGGCAGCTTTGAACAATAATGATAGTATGACTTTACAAGAACTGACATTCTTCAAAAGCATGTGGTACTGAATTTGTAAAATGTACATGTGGCAACACAGACCACGTGGGTGGGTGCAGTGTTCTCGCTTTCCTCAGATTATTTCCCATTCCCATTTCCATTTCCGTAAAACGGTTCCGGTTACGAGTTAGTAGCTAGTCTCTTCCAACACGTGTGATGCTGTAGTGTGCTCGAAAAATGCTACAAGGTTGTGAATTTCCTTCTAGTTGTTAATTTGTGCAATTATTCAACAATGAATGGAAGTGAAAACATAATATATTTTGGACAATTTAGGAAACTCAGTTTACAAGAACAGATTATTGCTATACAGAAGGGAAGGATAACTCCAACACTACCTGGTCTTATATGTATGCATGTAGGCTAGTTTGTAGCATGTTTCATTCAAGAAGGTGTCATTTAGTGCTGTTAACTTCTTTCCTCCTCTTAAGAAATATGCAGGAGCCGCCACTGGCTCGGTTGTGTAAGTGAAGTTGTGTTTTGTGGAAAATAGATTAACTTCACTTTAGACAAATCAATCCTTGGTTTTCAGGTAGCATTGTCTAAAAACAGTATGACCTTACGACCTTGACGTTTCATGACTCCATTAAAAGAATGAAGCCATTCATCCAGGATAGAACTGATCATCTAGGCTTTTTTATTAAATCGCACAGTTTTACTTTATTCGCACTGTTATTTAACACTGTATTGGCATATTAATACAAAACTCAGAATAAATAAACGGAAATGTGAAACTGAATTGACACTACACTACAATTATTCACAGTTTTGTTCTACTCGAACTGACCTTTATCACGTTTTGGCTTGTTAGCACAAAACTGCAGAATAAATGAACGAAAATGCAAGAGGATTGGAAGAAGTAACGGTACAAGAGTCAGTAACCTACCCGGGTCCTTGACAATAAGCACAGAATAGTAACATTGTTAGAGAAGCTTCACCCCAACGCCTGACAAAGAATAGCGAAAATCTTCCAGATCATTGCATGTACAGTCACACGAAAAGTTATGCTATGCTTCGTACAGTATTATGGCAAAATTAAAAATGGTTTGAAAGAATTTAGCAACAGTTACGCTTAAAATTATCCGTTTTAGTCAGGTTGTTTTACCTAAATGGTGCCCAAAAATGATTCCGTTTTTGCGTTAGGCAGTTTTCCGTTTTAAAGTATTATTTTACATAGGAAATCATCCCGTTCCCAAATTTATTTTTCGTTTCTGCAGGTTTCCTTTTTATAGAGGGTACGTTTTAGCAAGGTTTTACTGTATTTGAATTATGTACAGGGAAAGTCGAAAAGGTCTCCGGGGTTTTTGAACATCACTACGTACTTTCTATAGAACCTATCTTTGTTTTAAGTTGATTATTTAACGACACTGTATCTATCATTTGGTTATTTAGCATCGATAGAATAGGTGATAGTGAGATGAGGCCTAGGATTCGCCATAGATTACCTGGTATTTCCATTACAGTTGGGGAAAACCTCTGAAAAAACGCAACCAGGTAATCAACCCAAGCGGGAATCGAACCCTTGCCCGACCGCAACTCCGGATAGGCAGCTGATTGAGCTACGCCGGTGGCTGAACCTTTCTTAATGTAAGAAGTTTCAGTAATCTACCACTGTGGAGTAACGGTTAGCATGTCAGACCGTGAAATGAGTTCAAATCCTGGTTGGGACAAGTTACCTACACTCCGTTTCTGAAATCTGTGGAGTAAATCTACGCATTTGGGTGGAGCCTATGACAAGCAAATGAGCGAAGCCTATTAATGCGATAGTGTATTGCGGGCTGCATCGGCTCACGGCCGCTAAGGGGTAAGATGCATGTGACAGAAGATGATAGGTAGGTTGGCACTTTATTTTATACTCTCGTCTTCAATCAATGCTTTCCCCCAGGGCTGTCATTGGTCTGGCCCCCTCCTCTCATCACTTGCGCAAAGGACTTGTTTCGGTTCCTATACTCTACAGATTTCAGAAACGGAGTATAGTTAGGTTTTTTCCGGGGTTTTCCTTCAAACTATTAAGAGGAAATGCTGAGTAATTTTCAGCGCTGGACTCTTGACTCATTTCGCTGGCATTATCACCTTCATTTCACTCAGACGTTAGGTAATCATTGTAGTTGATAAAGTGTCGCAAAATAAGCCAATTAAAATAAAAAAAGTTCCAACAGAAACTGCAACTGTGGAAATGTTCTTTGACTCCTACAGGTTTTCGATGTTGTTTTGTTCCGTAGATCACACGACAGACAGCAATGCGGTACTCCAGTTCGTCCCACACTCGACGTAGTAAAATGCCATCAATGGTAGTTGATGCGCATCCTCAAATCGTCCAAGTCAAGAGGCAAGAGTGGTGCAAAGACAGCGTCCTTAATATGCCCCCACAAAAATAAGTTGCCAGGAGTCAAATCTGATGGCAGCGGAGGCCACAGCAATAGCTGGTTATCCTGCCATGAACGCCAGTTTCATTAAACACCATCTGGTGGCGGAAGTATCGTACTACGTTTTCCGCTGAACCCGAACCCGCTGGTTTCACGGTCAGGCATGCTAACCGTTACTTCACAGCGGTGGACTCCTTCATAATATAACAAGTGATAAATTTTTTAATATTTTAATAATAGGAAAAGGTTAATAATAAATAGAATATGAAGTAATTTAAATTTGGTTTTATTAGTAAACATATTTTTATCGCTGTATCTTGGAAATTCAAAAATAGAAACAGGATACCAAACTAATTAATTCAAGAATAGTAATGAGGCGTTCCAGATGTTTCATTAAGGCGATACATATGTTAACATGTTTCAGTCAAATGTCAAGAAAACTTACTGTTACTTACTGCATTGATTTAATGTACAACATAACATACATGTTAAAATTGAGCCCCATTAACGTGTAGTCAATCGTGATAGCGACGCAGTAAAGGCTCATTCACAATGAAAATTAAACATAACGTAAGCATTAACTTAAAAATGTAAACGTTACGGAAGTCATATCATCATTCACGATGGGAACATGAACATAACCGCAAAGATACTTGGTAACCATGGAAACATAACAACGACGTCATTTCCTCATATTCTGTCGTATACTTCAGCGCTCCACGATTGTGTACTGTTCGCAAATCACGTAAGCATAAGCATGAAAGTTTGTAGTTCGCAAACGTTCATGTTAACGTCTAACGGTAATGTTAATGTTAGTGTTTATGTGAATCATTGTGAATGATCCCATTTGGTAACCTGGCCGCAAACTTCTGTGTTTTTGTTGCGGTTATGTTTAATTTTCATTGTGAATGGGCCTGAAGGACTTACGCGTTCTCTCAAAGATTCCTGGAGTGGTCTGAATGATTTCTGCTGCATATATAATGCATTGTATTAATGTTTCTTCATCGTCGATTGGTGTGCTGTAAACCGCGTCCATCATGGCACCCTAAGGAAAAAAAAAATAAGCGGTGCGAAATGAAATGAATGTGGAAGCCACCTTGTTGGCCCATCACATCCGATTGACCTCTTGCCAAATAATGCGTTCAGGTGGTCTTTCACTTCACGAGAAAAATGTACAGGTGCACCTTCTTGCTGAAACCAAAAGTTTGCCGTAATGTTAAGCGGCACAATCTCCATCAATTTATGCAACATTTCGTATAAAAACACGCGGTACTTTCTTCCATTCAACTTTGGGGATAAAATGTAGGGGCAGACGAGGACATCGCCCACATTTCCCGTCCACAAGTTCACAGCGACTCAAGGAATTTAACGTAAGTAGCACCTCAATGAAACATCTGAGACATCGAGTTCATATTCTTAAAATACTTAGTTTAATATCCTCTTTGTATTCTGAAAGTTTGTGTAGGGTATAGGTTGGTAATACTGTGATACGAGTAATATTGTGATAGTTATTTTTGAGAATTCATTACAATTTTACTGAGCGAGAGAAGGACCGGCTTTATGCACAAACATTCCCTTAATTGTATTAATTATTCTTCATCGTGTGCTGTAAACCCCGTCCTTCATGGTACCCAAAGGAAAAAAAATCAGCGGTGTGAAAACAGGTGAACGTGGAGGCCATCCTGTTGATCCACCACGTCCGATCGTTGACACAAAAAAAATATATATTTGTCTCGCTCAGTACAGTAATCAGTCGCAGCTAAAAGGAACTAAGTCACTTTTCACAACTTTTCAGGAGAAGCAAAAAATATTCCACTATATTAATATCTTTATGTTATACAGGACCAAAGAACATTTAAAAGTCTGACTTAGCTCCTTCTTCCACCATTCGATGCGCATGATATCCGTTGTTCAAATGGTTGCATAACCAAAAAAACTGCATATTTTGACTTAGTTCCTTTTAGCTCCGACCGATTCAATTGTAATAAATTCTCAAAAAGAACTATCGCAATATTACTCGTATCACAGTATTACCAACCTTTACCCTATATAGTTCCCTGTGTAGGCATCATAAACAGGATCGCATTTCATCGTACATTAGGGTTCTGGACATCTCTTGGGTTCAACAAGAGAAGCACCAGTATTCTCTGAATGCGAGCGATTTTTTGTGTACTTTACTGGATTACAATACTTTACGTTGTTTCATTTGTTAAACAATATAAAGCGTTAAACACTGACACAGCAGTTCACACTAGTAATCCAAATCACAGTGTTGATAGGATGGACCAGCTTAACGTGCAGTTTCACTGTCTTAGTTTCCACGTGCATCTGGTGACTGACGCCCTCTAGATTCCGTATCATTCCTTCCACGAGTTCGTCCTTCGCTACCTTCGAATAAGCTTGAACTTGAGTTCGCCGTCCGGGGCGTACATGAACGTCACCTTGTACTCCAGAGGGTCGTGATGGTATTCCAGACGATAAGACCGGATTAGCTACAAGAGAATAAATTGAGATTTTTTGGTAATTATCCTCATTTGAAACAGTTTTAAAAAAAGTACAAGTTTGAATCCAATTATTAACGAATCAAGAAATGTATATAAAACTGAAAAATAATACAAAAATTGATGAATGTTGTATAAATGATCTCAATTCACTGTACAACTACATTGGACATCTCTCTACTGCTTTGCCTTGTCTTGTCTTGTTCTGTTCTGCATCATAATATTCATAATGTCATGTTCTATGGTATCCTTTTTAAACTATTCAACCTTACAGTACCCGATTCTGTCATTTTTTTATATTCTGTCGTAAATTATTCTGTGTAATCCTGTATTACCTCTGCTATCTTATTTCATGTTGTCGTTACATCTGATCTCATCTGATTTTATTATCTGATATGACTTAATTATGTGTTCTTATCTGACTTATCTGACTTACTTATTTGATCTGATCTGATCTGATCTAATCTGATCTGACTTATATGATCTAATCTGACTTCCTTCTCTAATCTAAGCTGACTTACTTATCAGATCTGATCTGACCTAACTTATCATATCTCATCTGACTCACGTTTCTAATCTCATCTGATTTGCCTTATCTATCTGATCTGAGTTACTCATCTGATCTGATCTGAGTTACTCATCTGATTTGATCTGAGTTACTCATCTGATCTGATCTGAGTTACTCATCTGATTTGATCTGAGTTACTCATCTGATCTTACCTGGCTTACTTATACGATCTGATCTGACTTACTTTTCTAATCTGATCTTATCTGACCTGACTTTACTTATCTGATTCGATCTCATCTGATTCACTTGACTCATCTGACTGATCTGATCTCATGTGACTTACTTATCTGAACTCATCTGACTTAGTTATTTGATGTCATCTGACAAACCTATCTCATCTCATCTAACTTACTTGTCTGATCTCATCTGACTTACTTATTCATCTCATCTGACTTGCTTATTTCGTCTCATCTGACTTATTTGATCTGATCTCGCTTACTTAACTGATGTGATGTGACTAACTTATCTGATTGACATCTGACTGATTGACTTACCTGATGAGATTGACTCATTGACTGACTTGTTCGATCTGATTTGGTTAATTGTGACCAATTGGCTCAGCTGATCTGATCTTACTGAACGACTGAGTGGTTGACTGATTGATCATATCTGACCTAGTCTGACCGAATCATCTTTGACTGACTTGAATTTACTTCAATTAATTTCCTTTGACTGCCTGACTTGACTGATTTACTTACAGACTTATTGACTTACTTTGGTTGACTGACATACTGATTTACTTTGGTTGGCTGATTTACTGGCTTATTTGACTTCGACCGATCTAATCTGACTTTTTTCAAATTAGTATGTTAATGCAGTGTAAGAGCGCTATAATAGAACTTGAATTCTTATTCAACATAATTTGACACTTACAATGAAAATATTTCTCGAACAACAGTTTTCAACATTAAACTAAATTCATAATGGCGTAATATTCCTTTACGCAAGGCACGTTATAGGTTCCTTCGGAAATATTACTCTGCTATAAAATTAGAGTGTTACGGTAAGATAGCCCTTTTATACAGAGTGATTTATATAGAACTGACACATTTCTTTCTTTAATTATTCCGTTGGAAATTCATTCAATGACCCAATTTTAGCACCAAATTAAGCAGAATATTCTGGAGTTTCGATTCCTTGTCACTAGATGCGCAGATGTTTATGTTTTATTCCTATTGTTGGCAGCACTGACCCAATTTTAGCACCAAATTAAGCAGAATGTTCTGGAGTTTCGATTCCTTGTCACTAGATGCGCAGATGTTTATGTTTTATTCCTATTGTTGCCAGCACTAGATGCGCAGATGTTTATGTTTTATTCCTATTGTTGGCAGCTGTTTTCGACATTTTGTGTCAACGTGAAAATGCAGTACACATTAAATCAACGACTCTTCCTTGTGAAGCAATACTGGATTACGAATTCAATTACAGCTACTCAAAGGGCATACCAGAGAGAATTTGGTGTTCGCAGTCCTCCCGAAAGAAACACAATACTGGGACTGGTAAACAAATTGGAAACAACTGGATCTCTGATGAGTGAAAAGGGCAAGCATCGTTCATCTAGGCTTCCCACGGTTGTTGTTGACGTAAGAGCACGACTGGAACAGTCACCCAAAAAATCATTAAGACGCTTGTCTTTGAGTTTGTTGAGCAACTGGACGATGTAGAGCTGAGTCAAGGATATTTTCAGCAAGATGGCGCTACATGCCATACATCAAATGAATCCATGGAACTACAGTAATTGCAAGTTTCTTTGACGACCGAATAATTTCCAGGAACCTGTGGCCACCGAGATCTCCGGATTTTACAACGCCGGACTTCTTTCTATGGGGTTACTTAATCTCCCAAAATTCCTCTACATTTTAGGTGTTGTCGCTAGCACAATTCGTTTTGAAACAATTAATGAAAGAAATGTGTCAGTTCTATATAAATCACTCTGTATATAGGTCCTACCAAATACAGTTTTATACTAATTGCACTCGTATATCATCACAAGTGGGCCACTACTTGCCTTTGCCAACAAAATCTGGATTTCCAGATCGGCGAACCGTCTGCCCAGACACATCCTAGCGCCGTGTCCGTAGGGAAGTGACGCAAACGGGTGTATCCTGTACAGCGACTCCCCGGAGTTCTTGAGCCACCGCTCGGGTAGAAACTCATCAGCCTTGTTCACGTACTCCTCCATGTTGCCCGTCACGATCGTGGGGAACACCAGCTGCACCTACAACCATTATCACTTTATTACTCACGTCCAGTATTAACCATAATGTTGCTGTTTCCATTCGCCTGCACTATCTGCATCACATTTAGCATTTGGTAGAGGTTATAAATGAAACCGCTGGCTCTCAATGTTGCTACAAATACGATTATAATTTACTCAGTCGGTCACGATATACGTGACGATTAAAATACAATTTGATGTTTATGAAAACCTTGGGTTCGAATCTTTTCTAGGGCGTGGATTTTTGTGCATTGTCGGTGTAATTACCCCCAGTGTTGCCAACTTAGCAACTTTGTCGCTACTTCTAACGAGTTTTTTTAATAATTGATTAAATAGAGATCTTATTTGTGTTAATTGTGTAAGCATATGCGGCTTACAGCTATTTCGGTGTTTCTTCACACCATCCTCAGAGACTACTAGACAATTAACATAAGTAAGACCGCCATTTAATCAATTATTTATATTCAAGTGTTAAAGTAGTGTAAGAAAGATTCAACATGGAGTTTTTTAGCTATGCTGGCGACAGCTTTGGTGTCCTAGCGCGTAGCGACAAATATAACGACATTTTAAGCTTAAACCAATGACATTTCTTATATTAGATGCCACCAAAATATTTAATTTTAGACAATTTTATGAGAAGTTCAAACCGCTTCGAAAATATTCGGAAGTGAAAATTTAGATGAAACAAAATTTCTAAACACACTAATTCAACTTTTAAGGTCATTCCAAAAAAAAATTACCTCAGAAGCCAAAATTTAATTATGTCAGTGCAACTTTTGAGCAGTACTTAGATCCTTCATCGTTCCTTGACGATGATATTTAAATATACACTACCAGTCAAAAGTTTTCGATCACCTATCACAACTATGGATTTGTTGGTTAAAACAGGGATTTCGTTTTGAATATATTCTATCATATCATAATGCTAGAGAGAGAAAATATTTATTTTGTTGGTCTATTTAGTTTCTCCGATGTGTTTGTATATTGAAATAAAGTATATAGTTGTTTTCTTAGCTGATCGAAAACGTTTGACCGGTGGTGTATGTTCAAATATATTTTAGATATTTTAATTAAACTAGCACAAACTTTGCATGTTCAAAGTTGTATATAATATTCATCCAAACCTACTTATTAAACTTCAGAACATTTTAAGGGGATCCAGACGCGAGTTTTATACATTTTCAATATATACGCTTTTTATTTTATTTTATTTTTTTTCCTGGAAACATCAAAGATATGTAGGCCTACATGAAATATTGCATGTAAATTTGTCATAGCATAGTTGAGTACCTTCTTGGAATAAGGTTGGATAATACTTAAACGATATTGTACAGTAGTTGCAAAAAAAAAACCGGACCGACCCTTGTAGCTGATTACAGAGCCTTGTTCACAGTGACAGCTCGATAGACTGGTAACTAAGACTTTCGTGGTTCAAATTCTGCCTGGGAAGGAAACTTTTTTTTTTTTTTGTTCCTTATTCAAATTTATTCCCAATACTTTTAGAGTGCAGCGATATTTTACTACTTCATTAACTTATTATTCCCAGAACATGAATTTTACCAGCTTATTTTCTAATGGCTTTCGAAATGGGCTACGTCAGCAGTCGAAACTACAACAATTTCAATAGATTACTCGCTATCTTGTGAATGCGGGCGTGGGATCCGCAGTGGCTCATTTCGAGGACTTTGATTATTCCGTCGGTCCGGTATTTTTGCCACTACTGTACATTCAATCTTTTTCCACGGATGTACCCAATTAATAAATATACAAAGTACACTGAAATTGATTAATAATAGTAGGAATAATAATAATAATAATAATAATAATAATAATAATGATAATAAATTTAATAAAAGCAAATAATAAAATTTTATGCGCTCTAGAAATTATGGGCAGGGCAAGATTGCGCCCCACGATCAGGTAAGATGCAGCAGATAGAAAAGGGTCCCTGTTTTGTGGGCATAGTTGCGCCCCGTTCCCATCAGGTAGAGAAAAGGGCATGGCATAGTTGCGCCCCGATGAAATAAGTAGAGAAATATACATTACGGAAACTCGAGCCTCGTAATCAACCAACCTTATTGATTTCTTATTCATTATCGATACTGTTAAAATGAACACCATGAAGTTGGCAGTACTTTATTGACTGTTTTTCTACTGTTTATGCAGTGATTATTGATAGCCTAGCGTGAAAATGAACACCATGGAGTTGGCACTACTTTATTAACTGCTTTTCTACTCCGTTTTTTAAACCACATGATCGAGGAATTCAGAAGCGGTAAAATAGACAGATACATGTTCTTAAAAAATGTAGCTACCACTATAATATTTTAAAGTTATTTATTTATTTTATGACAATCACTTTCGTGTGTACTATACCCATCGGGGTTCAACTATGCCATGTCCATTCTGCTACCTAATTTCTTCGGGGCGCAACTATGCCATGTCCATTCTGCTACCTGATTTCTTCGGGGCGCAACTATGCCATGTCCATTCTGCTACCTGATTTCTTCGGGGCGCAACTATGTCATGTCCATTCTGCTACCTGATTTCTTCGGGGCGCAACTATGCCATGCCTAGGCCTCCCAATTGACCGCGGGGCGCAACTATGCCATACCGGAAATTATCACCCTCAGCTTCGCCTCGGGCGTTAAACATTCCCCTAGCAGATAAAATGTAATTTTACTTTCTTATACTAAAATTACTATTACGTACTTAATAAATTAGTTTCCATACGAATGTTTTAAGCGCGAAGTTTAAGATCATGATGTGAGGTTAGTCAGGATCAGGCTACTGACATTAGAACTGACACATGTCAGTAAAAAAGAGCCGCAGAACTATCCAAAAATTACTCAAATTGTTTATTATAGGTATTTAGTATTGAACATTAATTTGTTTGTGCATGAATTGTTAGATGCTATTTGTTTATTCCCCACATTTTTGTGCTCGTCGCATAATTTCCACCCTCGATTTTTTTTTTTTTTTTTTTTTTTTTAGAAAAAGGAGAGAAATTACGCCACTAATTAGGGTAATATTATTAAATCTCTAGGTAATATTTCATATTATAATAAAACGCATATCCACTATACTTACCCCTTTAGGTATTCGGTACCCGCAAATCACTGTATCATTTTGTAGAGTTCGTCCATTGCCGATAACTGTAGAGTACATCCTACACAAACACACATCGCGTTAATGTTAATTAATAACAACACTGAAATATTAATTTATGTTACGAATTAACGCTTTAAAATTCTTTAAAATTATATGTATAGCGACAATATAATTACAATAATAACACTAATTTGTATGAAGCAATGCGAATAAAATATTTCCCTGGAATTAGATCGTGTTGGAGTGGAGTGCATGCTCCGAGATGCGAACTTGCATCCCGCAACCTTGACACTGAGAGCTGCAAGCCGCATCTCTCGCCGTGGAGCATGAGGCGCCATCTACCTGAACACTTCCTTGACGAAAGCGCGCAGGTACTGCATCTGGTCGAGATGTCGGGAGGTGAGCGGAGTGTCGGCAGATGGCAGCACTCGTGCCAACTCGGCGTGGATCTTCTCTTGTTCCTCCGGTCGCGCCGCAAGTTGATAGAGAATTGAACACACAGCCATCGAGATCTGCGGAACATCGTAAATTCATATCAGAAACAACATAATGTACCTTCAGACTGAGTTTTCTGTCACATTCTGAGAAGGAGCTGTAGTATCGCCAACGCTTTACAATGTCTGTACTGCAGACTTTCCCACCTGAAAAGAACCTAATGCCTTGCCTACAATTCACAAACAAATAAATGTGAAATTGTAAAATTTCTCGTGAGGCTTACCGTGTGAAACACGTGCACCGTATGTTGGAAAAAAAGATGGTCAGATAATCCTTAAACGAGATATGGCACACCATAATACCTTTTCTTGCGTTCTACAATGAAAATGCACCTTTATTATCTTTGATTTTTCAATTGTTGTCACACGTTCTTCAACTTATTGTCGTTAATTTTTAAATATGGATGCACGTTCTTAAATAAAAACGCCAATTTTACAGTCTTTGATTCTTTAACTGTTGGCATCAACGAGTTGGTTGGCACACGTTTTTCAATGGAAACGCCACCTTTATTGTCCTTGTTTTTTTCATATTGACACAGATTCTAAAATAAAAACGTCAACTTTTTTGTCTTTGATTTTTCAATTGTTGGCACACGTTCTTCAATACAAACGCCACCTATATTGTCCTTGATTTTTTTTACATATTGACATACATTCTTAAGAAAAACGCCAACTTTATTATCTTTCATTTCTCAATTGTTGGCAAAAGTTCTTCAATGGAAACGCCACCTTTATTGTCCTTGATTTTTTAAATATTGACAATCGTTCTTAAGGAAAGACGCCAACTTTATTATCTTTGATTTTTCAATTGTTGGCAAAAGTTCTTCAATGGAAACACCACCTTTATTGTCCTTGATTTTTAAAATATTGACACAGGTTTTTAAATAAAAACGCCAACTTCATTATCTTTGATTTTTCAATTGTTGTTAAAAGCTCTCCAATGGAAACGCCACCTTTATTGTCCTTGATTGTTTAAATATTGACACAGGTTTTTAAATAAAAACGCCAACTTTATTATCTTTGATTTTTCAATTGTTGGCACACGTTCTTCAATGGAAACGCCACCTTTATTGTCCTTAATTTTTTTAAATATTGACACAGGTTTTAAATAAAAACCCCAACTTCGTTATATTTGATGTTTCAATTGTTTGGCACACTTTCTTCAATGAAAACGCCACTTTTATTATCCTTGATTTTTTAAATATTGACATTCGTTCTTAAGAAAAAACGCCAACTTTATTATCGTTGATTTTTCAATTGTTGGCAAAAGTTCTTCAATGGAAACACCACTTTTATTGTCCTTGATTTTTTAAATATTGATGCACCTTCTTAAGTAAAAACGCCACTTTTAGTATCTTCGATTCATCAACTGTTGATAAACGTTTTTCAATGAAAACGCCACTTTTATTGTCCATTTTTTTTAATATTGACACACGTTCGTAAGAAAAAACACCAAATTTATTATCTTAGGTTTTTCAATTGTTGGCAAAAGGTCTTCAATGGAAACGCCACTTTTATTGTCCTTGATTTTTTAAATATTGACGCACGTTCTTAAATAAAAACACGCCTTTACTATATTTGATTCATTAAGTACTGACACACGTTTTTCAATGCAAACGCCACCTTTATTGTCCTTTATTTTATAAATACTGACACACGTTCTTTAATAAAAACGCCAACTTTATTATTTCTGAATTTTCAATTGTTGGCACACGTTCTTCAATGGAAACGCCACCTTTATTGTCATTGATTTTTTAAAATATTGACACACGTTCATAAGAAAAAAAAACGCCAACTTTATTATCTTTGATTTTTCAATTGTTGGCAAAAGTTCTTCAATAGAAACGCAACTTTTATTGTCCTTGATCTTTTAAATATTGACACACCTTCTTCAATAGAAACACCAACTTTATGATATTTGATTTTTCAATTTTTGGCAAAAGTTCTTCAATGGAAACACCACCTTTATTGTCCTTGATTTTTTAAATATTGACACACGTTCGTAAGAAAAAACGTCAACTTTATTATCTTTGATTTTTCAATTGTTGCCAAAAGTTCTTCAATAGAAACGCAACTTTCATTGTCCTTGATTTTTTAAATATTGACACACCTTCTTAAATAGAAACGCCAACTTTATGATCTTTGATTTTTCATTTGTTGGCAAAAGTTCTTCAATGGAAACACCACCTTTATTGTCCTTGATTTTTTAAATATTGACACACCTTCTTAAATAGAAACGCCAACTTTATGATCTTTGATTTTCCATTTGTTGGCAAAAGTTCTTCAATGGAAACACCACCTTTATTGTCCTTGATTTTTTAAATATTAACATAGGACAAGAAGTCACGACTTTTTCTTTCAAAGACAGATCGCATTAAAATCATCACTTTGATACAAAAAAAAAAACATGAGACAAGTGGACGTTGCCTATACTGTCCACGTTATTCAAAGCACTGTATCTAGGTTGTGGAAAAATTCCTAGAGACCCATCCTACTGAAGATCGAAACACTGACAAGTTTGCCTGAAGTGGAAATCAGCACTGGTGTACTGATTTTGTTTACTACAGGCAATATGAATACCCCTGGAGAGAGAGAAGGGAATGTTGCTATGATTCAATCAGAGTAGCTACTGTTCATGCATAAATGAAACACGAATTTTATGTACTGGTGAATGTATTTGAAGTATGCTAAACTTTTTTTGAGTAGTGCATCAGAAAAAAAAACCTGTTCCTCAGCCCTTTTATCCACAAAAAAAAGGCAAGTGCATATACCCTGTGCCATAATGTAAAGTAATGAACGTTTCAGAATTGTATTAAATACTACATTATTATAAAATAAAATAAGTCGGCATATGTGGAAGATGAAAGAGTAATAGAACGGAGAAAAATTCTCTCCGGCGCCGGGATTTGAACCCGGGTTTACAGCTCTACGTGCTGATGCTTTATCCACTAAGTCACACCGGATACCCACCCCGGCGTCGGACAGAATCGTCTCAGTTTAAGTTCCAAATCTTGGGTTCCCTCTAGTGGCCGCCCTCTGCACTACGTCATAGATGTCTATGAACGTAGGACTGAAGTCCACACATGTGCTGAGGTGCACTCGTTATGAGTGACTAGTTGGCCGGGATCCGACTCTTCATCGTATGATAACGAAGAATATCTGCATGGAAATATCATATGTACTTCGGTACATTAAAATAATATATATATGATATACGTAAATCACTTCGTGATTTAAGACGGCGCTTATTCCGTCGGATCCCGGCCAACTAGTCACTCATAACGAGTGCACCTCAGCACATATGTGGACTTCAGTCCTACGTTCATAGACATCTATGACGTAGTGCAGAGGGCGGCCACTAGAGGGAACCCAAGAGTTGGAACTTAAACTGAGACGATTCTGTCCGACGCCAGGGTGGGTATCCGATGTGGCTTAGTGGATGAAGCATCAGCACGTAGAGCTGAAAACCCGGGTTCAAATCCCGGTGCCGGAGAGAATTTTTCTCCATTCCATTACTCTTTCATTGTATGATGACGCAGAATATCTGCATGGAAATATTATATGTACTTCGGTACATTAAAATTATACGTGGAAGATGTAAGGTAATGTAAATAACTTAATAAAGCTCTAATATGCAGCGTGAGCAAAGCTTTGCTACACCGCTAAAGCTCAATTTTTGTCAATGAGCGCACCAACATAGCAAATAACATATCTTCACGCATTCTTTGGTTACTCCTAGTACACAACTGCGGTGTGCTTTAGTTGTACTTTTCTTTCACAAGCTTGCCATCTGATGATATTTATGCTGTGAAGCTTTCTTCACGTTTTACTATGTTCCGACATTGTAACGAAGATGATAAATAATGATACACATGGCCTGCAGTGGACTCACAGTGTCTATGCCGACGAGTATGAGGTCGAGGGCTAGGATGCAGGCGGTCTTGGGGTCGGGTTCTTCGGCCAGGATGCGCTCCACAAGCGACAGATCTCGGTCGTCTACTGATTGCTTCGTCTTCAGTCGGTCCACTGCGATGTCGATGTACTTCATGCATACTCTGCAAAAATATGGTCAAAAGAAACCTGGGGTCATATTCATAGACATTCTTAGCGCGGGCTTCCGGTGAATGATCAGCGAACTAACGTTTTTCGTATTCATAAAACAGTGTTAGCGATATGATATGATATGATATGATATGATATGATATGATATGATATGATATGATATGATATGATATGATATGATATGATATGATATGATATACGATATATATGATATGATATGATGTGATATTACATATATGATATGACATATGATATGACATAATATGATATGATATGACATGATATGATATATGATATGATATGATATGCTATATGACATATGATATGATATGACATACGATATGACATATGATATGATATGATATATGATATGATATGATATTACATATATGATATGACCTATGATATGACATGATATGATATGATATGACATGATATGATATATGATATGATATATGATATGATACATGATATGATATGACATATGATATGATATGACATATATGATATGATATATGATATGATATGATATGATATGATATAATATGATATGATATGATATGATATGATATGATATGATATGATATGATATGATATGATATGATATGATATATGATATGATATGACATATGATATGATATATATGACATATATATGATATGATACGATATGATATGACATGATATGATATGATATGACATGATATATGACATGATATGATATGACATGATATGATATATGATATGATATGGTATGATATATGATATGATATGATATGATATGATATGATATGATATGATATGATATGATATGATATGATATGAATCTTGTACAAGTAATCAGTTCATAGCCGGGGCTAGTTTAGGACGCTCTTAGCGCGGGCTAGCGAAATGTCTACGCATAGCATCCCTGTAGTCTAACTTAAATTGTAAATGTGCTGCGTATGAAAGTGAAATACCAGACTAAATGGGTACCTAACCTTGGCTATTATCACAACCATTATTGTGCATTAAACTGATTCTTGCTGCGGCTTTCTCGGATTCTTAAAATCCCTTCTTCGCTTTGGTTTGTAATTATACATTCCTTTAATTAGACTCTAATTTTCCATTCTCTATTTGTATCCAGTAAAATTCCGTTTATTTTTATCAATTTCCCATGAAGTGATAGGCCTAAATCAGCGATGTCATCCCATTCTATTACGTGCTGTCTTTCGATTTCGTTCCAGCAACAGCACACGTTCCAACCTAGCCTTCCCTGTTATCCCTCTTCTACCTGCAGTCTTATGCTATATGTCATATGGGAAGTATAAATTCACTGCATCGCTCGACCTCATGCTAAAGAGTAAAAAGCATTGAAGTCATTGTCACGACATCCTCAATTACCTCAATTTTTACGTTTTATTTTAAAAAATAAAATAAAAAATTGTCTCAAAAATATCAGCGTTCGGCAGTATGTAGTCTATAGATGTAAACAGCTTTTTCTTTCATAAAACTTAACAAATCTAGGCTAAGGAATCGACTTATAGACAATCATTTTAGTTCAGTTTTAAGCATTGCAACTGCTAACGTAATTTTACCTGATATAGAGAATGTTATACCTAAAAATAAACATAAAACGTTTGCAGCAGGTCCTCGAAATGAGAAAAATGAACTTTTGTATTAAAAATGTGTTTCGACATTATAGATGCACATTGCAATTGCAACAAATCAGCAATGGAATAAAAGCATAGAAAATATTTTTTTTTGTTTTTTCAGTTTGTATATGTATTTTCGTACTAGTATTTGTTTCTTTCTTCAAATGCTTCGTTACACAATACAGTTCAAGTGTAGTACATACTGTTTTCCCTTAGAAGAACTGAAGTACAGTTAATTTATAAATAAATAGCCATAAATCATATTTATACATTCATTCATTCATTCATTCATTTATTTTATTCCATAGATCTTACATGAGCAATGAAGCTTTAAGATGTGGAACAAGTCAACATTTTACAATATTACAATTACAATTTTTACAAATTTTTATAGTTTTTACAATTTAGTAATTTTCTACAATTTTTACAATTTTGTGCAATTTTTTACTTTTTTTTTTTTTTTTTTTTTTTTTTTTTTTTTTTTTTTTTTTTTTTTTTTTTTTTGGCGAAATGTAGTGAGATGAGATGAGGTCCGAGGATTCGCCAAAATATTACCCGGCATTGCATACTTCACAAATACTTCAATTTTCAAATAAGTTGTTTTTAAGTAGGTTATTTTACGACGCTTTATCAACATCTTAGGTTATTTAGCATCTGAATGAGAAGAAGATATTAATGCAGGTGAAATGAGTCCGGGGTCCAGCACCGAAAGCTACCCTGAATTTGCTCATATTGGGTTGAGGGAAAACCCCGGATAAATCTCAACCAGGTAACTTGTCCCGACCGGGAATCGAACCCGGGCCATCTGGTTTCGCGGCCAGACGCGCTAACCGTTATTCCACAGGTGTTGACAATTTTCAAATAATGTTTGTACCTTATTCCTTTGTCTTTTGTAGAAGATGTTACATGAATCAATTACAATTTATTTACTCCTGTTAGTCATACTGTGCATGACATATTTCAGGCACTTATAACATAAATTTTTTCATTTATATGATTGTGATTTTTCCTACAGCTATAATCACTTGCTTACTGTAGCACTTCCTACACTCCTGCCTGAACGCTGTTTAATCGTAATGCAGTTTTTTTTTTACAGAAGAGCACGTGGTAGTCCCGGAAATTCAAAACCATTAAGTGTCCGTGCTGATTTCGTGACACCACTGCCTACATGCTCGATTCATTTCGAATACTTTTCGTTTCTCCTATAGACTACTCTAATTTTGCACATTCATTCACTATTCTTCAAAATTATATCCCTCCAGGTCCAGTAAAATGTATCTCTATTTTTGTGTTTATCCATATGTCTGACCCATATACGATGTCTGATCAAAAAATTTGTCCAGCCTTAAGAAATAAAAAAAAACCAACTGCGCAGTATCTGCGATACACCGACACGTAGAATACATTCCTCAGTTTCGAGAATGAAACTACAGTTCTCTTGGTTTGAATGTTTTATTTTTGTTTAGGTTTACAAATGGAGAGTCTGGGTCTGTAAGAAGAGCGCATGCAATACATATTTTCATAATATGAAGCCACATTCCGAAGTTCTATCTCACAACAAACTGTTCATTATGATTCACTCATACTGTATCGTAAGTGTCTTTTGATATTGCAGAACTCACGATAAAAGTCAAGCGAGTCGTAGCACAGGTCTGTAGCTGCTATCGATGCCGAGATATTACTGAGAGAGACCGCGCGGAACGGCTAATTTTATACGCAAATTTTGCACTCTCATGCCCGTAGAGTCGGAGAGTGATGTCATTGGCCATGGTCATACATGTTACATTGGTTCATGGCCTAACTATTAATTAACATTACCATTTGACTGTGGCGCCAGTATTGTTACAATAAGCATTTGAAATTCTGCCACTTCTTTTTCATCGCGATTCCCGGAACGGGTCCCCTATACTCGATGCAGGGAAAGACGTATTCTACGTAAAAACGGGACAATTTGGATATCAACTGATTTTGAATTTAAGTATGTACTCTACCCTACACGTAACTAGTAATGACAGTGGAGTTAGGTTAGTCAACTTTGCGACATCCAAAAATTTAATTGTCAAAGGGTACAACTGGTTACATCAGCTTCTTGTCCATGCGGATGACGTGAATATGTTAGGAGAAAATCCACAGACGATTAGGAAAACACGGGAATTTTACTTGAAATAAGTAAAGCGATAGGTTTGGAAATAAACCCCGAAAAGACAAAGTATATGATTATGTCTCGTGACCAGAATATTCTACGAAATGGAAATATAAAAATTGGAGATTTATCCTTCGAAGAGGTGGAAAAATTCAAATATCTTGGAGCAACAGTAACAAATATAAATGACACTCGGGAGGAAATTAAACGCAGAATAAATATGGTAAATGCCTGTTATTATTCGGTTGAGAAGCTTTTGTCATCTAGTCTGCTGTCAAAAAAATCTGAAAATTAGAATTTATAAAACAGTTATATTACCGGTTGTTCTGTATGGTTGTGAAACTTGGACTCTCACTTTGACAGAGGAACAGAGATTAAGGGTGTTTGAGAATAAGGTTCTTAGGAAAATATTTGGGGCTAAGAGGGATGAAGTTACAGTAGAATGGAGAAAGTTACACAACACAGAACTGCACGCATTGTATTCTTCACCTGACATAATTAGGAACATTAAATCCAGACGTTTGAGATGGGCAGGGCATGTAGCACATATGGGCGAATCCAGGAATCCATATAGAGTGTTAATTGGGAGACCGGAGGGAAAAAGACCTTTGGGGAGGCCGAGACGTAAATGGGAGGATAATATTAAAATGGATTTAAGGGAGGTGGGATATGATGACAGAGACTGGATTAATCTTGCACAGGATAGAACCGATGGCGGGCTTATGTGAGGGCGGCAATGAATCTCCGGGTTCCTTAAAAGTCATTTGTAAGTAAGTAAGTTGTGAGTATATACTCTATTTGATATATAGCCACAATCAAAACGTATATTGATCAACATTAGACATTCACATACAGTATAATGTGACTCATTGTCGGACATGTGATTAGCAAGAGCAAGATCACCGTTTAAGAAAACTCGAAATAAATTTAAAACCAGAGACGTACTGTTGGAGAGATTTTCATGCAAGGGTTCGAACCCTAGTCCGCTGTATGTGTAGACGGCGGAGCTGCTACTCGAGTTTTAGGGAAGGATACTGTATGTAGATATTCCATTACATAAATTTTAACTTCTGAAAATACATTACAATAAGAAAGTTCCCTTCAACGCCTTACGTAGCTGGTACCTGATTATCACATCTGCCATGTGGGAGGTATTCTATCTAGGCGCAACATATGCGAACTTCTAATACATGAGTCGTTCGAAAATTAGTGGCAACATTTTAACTCGGTCAAAAACTTACTTATTCACAACTGGCATAATTATAGTTCTTAAAAATAAAATTTTCCAGTATCACTTATCCGTCGCCACACCTTTGAAGGCGACGGATGCCATTCAGCGTCACTTTGCTGTGAACTTCTAAATTGACTGCTCTAAAACTGTTATAATGGTCTGCCTTTTTCTAAAGGGTATCCCTCTCAGTGATTTTTTCATTCGCAGTTTCCCAGTTACACTAGTTAAATAAATTAGCCACTTGGGCATCCATGTGACGAGTACCATCGCGAAGAATAAAGGGGTGGGTATTCAAGAGATTTGCACGCTTTCAGCGCGTGATAGTCGCAAATGGTGTTACAAAAAGTGACTGTTCCAGTTGGAACAGTGATTAATATACCTTTACAATAATAATAAACAATAAATATAACTTTGAGAGGATCCTATTATTGTCTATACTTTTTTTTTGGTATTAGGACGTTGTACGAAATGGAACTATAAAAATTGTATATTTATCTTTCGAAGAGGTGGAAAAATTCAAATATCTTGGAGCAACAGTAACAAATATAAACGACACTCGGGAGGAAATTAAACGCAGAATAAATATGGGAAATGCGTGTTATTATTTGGTTCAGAAGCTTTTGTCGTCTAGTCTTCTATCAAAAAATCTGAAAGTTAGAATTTATAAAATATTACCGGTTGTTCTGTATGGTTGTGAAACTTGGACTCTCACTTTGAGAGAGGAATAGAGATTAAGGGTGTCTGAGAATAAAGTTCTTAGGAAAATATTTCGGGGTTAGAGGGATGAAGTTACAGGAGAATGGAGAAAGTTACACAACGCAGAGCTGCACGCATTGTATTCTTCACCTGAAAAAATTAGGAACATAAAATCCAGACGTTTGAGATGGGCAGGACATGTAGCACGTGTGGGCGAATCCAGAAATGCATATAGAATGTTAGTTGGGAGCCCGGAGGAAAAAGACCTTTGGGGAGGCAGAGACGTAGGTGGAAGATAATATTAAAATGGATTTGAGGGAGGTGGGATATGATGGTTGAGACTGGATTAATCTTGCTCAGGATAGGGACCAATGGCGGGCTTATGTGAGGGCGGCAATGAACCTCCGGGTTCCTTAAAAGCCAGTAAGTAAGTAAGTAAGTAAGTAGGACGTTGTAGATGGCAGTCTTATTATTACAACCACTGCATGTAGCGTATAATTACATTATTACCTTATAACTACACCTAGGATTTTAGGAAATGCCTACTTTTTTCCGTAGAGATAAACTTAGACTAGTTAAATATCTTCACATTTTATACAAAATATGAACGTTTGAAAGCGGTTTTATGGTGTCTAAAAATGTCTATTTTTTCCCATTGAGATCTATTTTTAAGGTTTTGGAGCCTAAAATTGTCTATTTCTATTTGTTAGTGTATATTTTTAAATTTTCGTATAGCAGTGAAAGAGAGAGTTTTGAATGTCATGGTGTGGGTTTTGTTCACATTTCCAGTAATAGTTTGGTTGTAGGAATAAAGAAATTCCTGGAAGGTGTCTGGTTTTGTTGAGCACTTAAGCAGACAATAGGAATGTGATAAATCTGAAAGATGTAGTTTTCCCTAAAGAAATCAGCATGGCAAATATTGCTAGATTCAAATATGCATCCACGGTATCATTGGGAAGAATTTTTTTCGCTTGTAAAATAGTTCTGGCTAAGAAAAGGCAAGGTTTCACAATAACAAACAGAGAAAAACGTTATGTCATGCAATGCCAATTATGAATAATGTGTTAATTGTAAATTTATTGGTAAATTAATTAATTAAATTATAATATGAGCACTTGTGTATTAGCAGCCTTAGAACAATGAGGTTGATGAATATTCAATAAAAATTACGTAGAGATATTAATAATTTAAGACTTAACAAAGATAAAGTTTCTAACCGCAACATTATTTTTACATTTTTTGTCAATTTATACCGTAATTCTTAATACTTACTAATTAATTGCATTTTTATAGTTGCTAAGTTTTTTGTGGATAGAAAATTACATTTTAGCTATGTAAAATAGCATTTTTGGCTGCTTTAAATTGTATTTTTAGGTGCCTAAATATATGTTTTAGTGCCTATTTTGATCAATTCAGGGCCTTTTTTAGGTGCCTAAAAATTAATTTTAAGTGCCTAAAAATCTGAGGTTTGCTTATAACTTACAGATAATAAGTACATATCAGGCACCACTCCATCTCATATTACAAGCTTACATTAACCACCGCTAGGGGAAAAAATACTAGGAGAAATGCCACTAATTTTCGAATGATCTATGTAATTAGCTTCTGATATCTGAAGAGTTTTGCCAATGTCGATTAAGAGGAGTGTTGCATCACGAACTATAAAAGTGCAGTGATGTAAAACGCAATTTTTTAGTTAAAGCAACTGGATAAATTAATTTATAACCGAAACTTCTTGTAGGCTACTAATAGTGAGAATAGTTAGTACAAATTTTAAGTACCTATAAGCCTTTGTAATTAATTTTGCACATGGTAGCATAAAATTGCTGTACATATTTTCTAGACATTTCGAATATTCCATCTATTTTTCTCAGCATTCACTCATACGTAGAAAATATGTTTGATGAGGGAATGTGAGCCACCGGCGTGGCTCAGTCGGTTAAGGCGCTTGCCTGCCGATCTGAATTTGCGTTCGGGCGCGGGTTCGATCCCCGCTTGGGCTGATTACCTGGTTGGGTTTTTTCCGAGGTTTTCCCCAACCGTAATGTGAATGCAAGGTAATCTATGGCGAATCCTCGGTCTCATCTCGCCAAATATCATCTCACTATCACCAATTTCATAGTTGATACAGCGTCGTTAAATAACCAACTAAAATAAATAAGGGAATGTAGACCTGTAACAATGATGAGCTCGTTCACTAGCTTAGTGCAATGTGATGTGAACTGCATGCCAAGTTACATCAAGGCTGAGGGACCGGTTCTCGAAATGTAGGCCTTCAATATGGTTAAATACAATGCAGACATTTACAAACACATTTAATATCTGAAAATCGCATAAATTAACTTGTTTGTGCAATAAAAAATGGACGTGCATACAACCAATACAACGTGCACAGCATAAATTTCTGATTGTGCAAACAGGTTACTATGATTTTGACAAAAAGTAATCAGTTCATAAAATAAAGTTCACTACTAATACATTTTATGCTCGACCATGCCGAAATGTAGTAATTATACACCTGGTAGTAGCTCTTTAATGGACCTCATTAAAGTACACCTATTCATTATAATTCAGTTGTTCAGCCAATGAGAAATCACCATTGTACCATTATAAAACCGCAAGTATTGATTATTCTCGGATATGCAATCGAAAGACAATTAGCGAAAACTCACGGAAGCTGGAAATCCAATACTGTCGCAGAAGGTTATGTTCTGTTACTATAATAATTAGCGTTAATTGTAAATAATATTCAAATAAATTCAATTTGTCATCTCGTTCTTCAATTCTAAATCAATTTCCAGGTTATATCAATATTGATGTTCATGTTATTCTCTAGATTATATCAAGGTCAATAACATTCGTGCCTCGGAAAAAATCAATACTTCCGCGTCTGCGCACATCTCACAATTTAGAAGGTCAGTTCTGCTCTTCACTTAGATAACTATAACATGAATACTTATGAATAATTTCAAGTTAGAAATATGGTCGAGCATAAAAAGTCGTATGAAACTTGCCTATAATGGTAATTAAGACGCTTATATGAAAATTATGAAACTCGCTTGCGCTCGTTTCATAAACAAACATGCTAGCGTCTTAATTACTACCATTATAGGCTCGTTGCATAATGTACTATTACAGATGTGAAGAATTTCATTGAGATTGGCTACAAGCACACTTACTGTATGAAGTAGTCCATATTCTTGACATATCTAGTCCACAGTGGGGTCGGCACGTAACGCCAGAATGGCGCTTTCAGCTCCAGGATAGCAACGTTACGAAGTGCGTATTTGGCTGCGTCTATGATCCTCTGGGGCTCAGAATCCACGGGCAGATCCGGGTCCAGGCAGCCCAGTCGTACATCCAACGCCACCCTTCCAATACCTGCGGGAAATTACCAAAATAATTTATAAGTGGTTTTACTTTGAATGTACCGATGTTTACTGGCCCGTCCTTACAGAAATTTGTTAAATATAGTTTTTGTTAACAATGTGTGGCTGTGTTCAATATTTAATTTAATGTGACTGATTGATGGATTCATCGACTATTTGTTTGACTGACTGACTCATTGATGATTTATTGATTGATCGACTGGCTTATTGACTGATTAATTGATTGAATTATTGATTCATTGACTTTTGTTTGATTGACTGATTTTTTTTATTTATTTACATATTAATTGACTTATTGACTCATTCATTTATGGAAATCTCAATTTCGTCAACTTTAACTGATGAGAACTTTTACTACTTACACTCTAAAGACCACTTGTGAATTTCATTGTCAAAGTCAGCTGGCATCTCATCGTTTTCGTCTCTCATCTCACACATCCTGGAAAAAATTATACATGTTAAAAAAACACAATAATTACACTAGTCAACAGCATTTTTTGTGCCGACAAACAGAATGGTGATTATTACCAAGTCTGATGCGCTGATTACGAATATGTAATCAAATTTTTTCCATCACGTCAGGTTTCCGAGCACTGCAACAATGTTGTATTTTATGAATAGCCATAAATACAGTGCTGGCGGGAAGTAACTAGGTATTATTAATTGGCTGTGGAATTTTTAATATTGATGCAACCATAATGAAAATTGTGTGTACATATAAATCATTAAATAGAGTTTGAACTTTTGCGCGTCCGTAGTATAGATGGTGGCCGTAAGGGGCGGTTCGCGCAACAATAGCAAAGATGGTCGATCACCTGTTTGTTCGCGAACGAACTGCACGCTATGAAGTGTGGAATTCCGTTGTTCTCGTTCAGAGATGGTGCCATACGGAGAAAGGAAGGAATGGCACAATCCGTCCAGAGACAATAAAGAATTGGAAGCACGGATTCGGGGCATTATCACCAATGCCCCACGCAACTTCCTCCAGAAGACTGTGGATTCCATTACCGGCCGCTTGAGGAAACTGGTGGAAGCCACACGAGCCTACGTTTAATTTCAGTGTATGCATACGTATCCCCATGTAACAAGGTACACATGAAATAAATTTCAATAATTTAGCTGTATAAATATAGAATTTATACACATTTTTCAATACCTAGTATACATGTACCAAGTCCCTCTTCACTTTACAAATCTGAATCATGGTTTGTTGATACTTCAAAGAAAATATAGACTTACAGGGTGCCTGGTAATGAAAACAGAGACAGTCAGTCTGTATTTTGTTTAGTTCGGGTGTAGAGGTTTTGTTAGTAGTGTAGACTGTTCTGTGTGAAATGAAGTGAAGAAGCAAAGGCATAGTTGTGAAAACTTTCCGAACCAATGGTTGGCGTGAACAAAAGAACCACGAAGATGACTGTTATTTCTGCTTAATCAATGTTACTGGATTTTCTTTAAAAAAATAAGAGACTCATTCAGTTTCCTAATCTCCCATCAGCTATAAGACCAATGCCTCTTGGAGAAAATTTACCTGTTCCCATTCCACCTTCTACCCAATGGCAAGAAGAATCGGAATCTGGCATAACATCATCTGATGATGTGCAGCCCTCTACATCAAGGAATGACTTCTACATTCCAGATGAAGAGAGAGAAGAAAAGCCACATTTAAAACTTAGGTGGAACTCAACGATCTGGTACGTGATTTGTACTTAACTAAACAGCTGACTGAGCTTCTAGAATCTCGTCTTCAGGAATGGAAGGTGCTGGATAAAGATGCTAAAGTTTCAGTATTTAGAAACATAAATAAGGGTCTATTACCATTTTTCATAGTTACAGATTCTAGAGTTTGTACATGCAGCTATGTAAATGGACTGATTAAAACTAGGTATTACACATAATGCTGAAGAGTGGCGCTTATTTATAGATGCTTCTAAAATTAGTCTGAAAGCCGTTTTGTTACAAAATCGTAATAAACTTTCCTATATATCTGTAGCATACAGTGCAACAATGAAATAAACATACGAAAACATGCGTCGTATTCTTGAAGTCATTAAAATATGAAAACCATTGTTGGCATATTTGCGGGATCTTAAATTCTTCTACATGGAATGCAGAGTGGATTCACTAAATATTCTTTTTCTGTGCCTTTGGGACAACCGAGATACTCAACATCGCTATTATAATCAAGGAATGGCCAAGAAGAGAAGATTTCACTCCTGGGAAACGTAATGTAAAATTTAAACCTTTAGTTGACCCACAAAAAATATATCTCCACCTTTTACACAGTAAATTAGGGCTCATGAAGAACTTTATGAAAGGTACGGACACAAAAAGCAAAGGTTTCAAATATCTACGAAGAATATTCCCTGGCTTGAGTGCTGCAAAATTAAAAGAAGGAATATTCATTGGACCTGAGGTTAAAAAAATGATGCGTGATGGATTTCTTTTTAGAAAAATTAACTCCAAACGAACGTGTAGCATGGAGTCATTTAAAAGTGTTGTAAATGAGTTCCTCAGCAACAGGAAGGAAGAAAATAATGACAACTAGCTCAGAGTCTCTTTCAAAATTATAAGATTTTGGATACAGGATGTCTGTCAAAGTTCACTTCCTGCATTCTCATTTAGATTTTTTCCTAAAAACTGGGTGCAGTGAGTGACGAACAAGGGGAACGCTTTTACCAAGACACTTTTACAGATGGAACAGCGTTATAAAGGGAGATGGGATTCATCTATGATGAGTGATTACTGCTCGTTCATACAAAGAGAGAATACTAAAACACACACAAAAAAGTGTTTTAAAGCGACGCCTCCTTCCACTGCGTAAATGTAAATAGCTATTTACATCATTATAACATGAAGGATACTTTATTTTCAGTACTAATACCACTATAATAGTGAAAGACTATGTTTATGCATTCTGCATTAGATATTAAAAATGTGGAAGCACTTAGTTAGTATCGAAATTTTCAGAAGTGTAATCAGGGTAATAACTGAAAATCTGAGGGTGCTGCTGAAAAATGGGTTCCATTTTTGGATTCAGCATGGCAAATATGTGGATAGTAACAATGTTTCATTTCGGCACAATTTTCAAAGTTAAAATTTGTTGACTAGTGTTATAACTATTTATCTCTTCCACGCCACCAGAAATATGTACAGGCGTACATACGGCGAAAAAACAAATGGAGAAAAAATTTGGTAATCTTATTCTAATGGCAAGCCCATAGATTTGCACTTTGGTCCCAATGCTTTAGTGCTTGTACTAGATAAATTTTGAATAAATTTGTCATTATACAGTTACTTTGTCTCTGACCTTTTCTTGCTAAAATCTTGTTTGTTAGATTACCTCCTATTCTTATACAAGATTACATATCTTTATATAAATTCTGTAGGTGCCTATTCCTTTCATGATTGTTTGGCTAACTGACGTTATCTTTAATATCCCCCATAATTTGTTTAAATATTATCATATGCTTTACTTGAATCTACAAACACAAAATTTACTTCCTGATTTACTGACAATTTATTTCCCATTAAGTATGTTAAAGTAAATAAATTGTCTGTTGTAGATCTCAATGCTCTAAATCCTCTATACAATATTAGTTTTGCATAGTGATGGATTTGACAAGTTATAGCCTATAGAGGACATTAAACGTATTAAATATCTACCATTATAAGAAGTATATTAAAATAGTTTTAAATGTATGCAAGTATTTATAATTAAATTGAGTGTATGTAAGGACAATTTGGAAGTCAGACTTCTGAGAAGTTTAGATATGAACTCACGAGGAGCTCTGAAACAAAACAGGTTTAGTCCATCTCCAATTGTAGCTAAATTAGAAACATTAATACTCTCGAAAGGGCGCTACAATCCAGACACTAAATCCAACTCCTACTAACTCAACTATCCTTTCCAAAGTTGGTAACAAATTCACTCGAACACTCTCTATAGGTAGGCCTAAATAGAAATAGACAGCCTGGATATGCAACACGAATTAATAAGTACGTATTTATCATGAAACGATAGGCCTATATGATTTTGAAACGATGAAGACGTTCTTTCTTTCCGAATTTTGAGACAACATAAGATAATCCAATTGACTTTTTTTTACTAACTATACTCGCCTCTTTATGAAATGCTGCGTGACGTCTTCTATGGGCTCAATGTACTTCTTGACCGTCTGCAACTGCAGAATGGGTTTCTGCACTTTGGTTCTGAACACTCGCCATGGCTCCCCATGTCTGAAATATAAGATGCGTAAAAAGTATCAAAGTCTAGACCCTAGATCAGGCCTGCACAAGGTTTGCGCTCTCCGAGCCGGCTCACAGCTCATGAGCGGAATGCAGATATTAGCTGCGCTCTGTATAAGGGTGGACTGGAAGAAGGGGTGATCTCGTACAAATTATGCACAAAAGGAAGTACTATTACGAGTGTTCATGAAATGAATTCCCGTTCAGTGTTTGCAAAACTATCTTGAACTATTATTAATTAATAAAGAAATATTTATTTTACAGAAATAATAGAAATTCTATATCTACTTAAATGTGCAATATCATTTTGTTATATTTCTATTTATTAGTACACCAAAACGAGGTTTTATTTGTTAGCAGCTGAAAGGAACAGTAACCTACTGATCGTAATGAAACATCAGTTACGGATGTTCGATGTTTGCCTTTATTAAAGTTGATTATAGAAAACAGTTGCTCACAAGTATAAATGTTGAAGCTAAACATAGCAATCATTTTCACAGCCAGCCTGTGTAGTTGTGGATATTATTTCTAATGCTTAGTCTTACAAAACTCAACCAGGCTAGTAGTATTATTCAAACTATCTTTAGCCCTTAGGTCACATTGAAGATCAGTAAGTTCGAGCTGTAAATCGTTAAATGTTAAATGTTATGTCCCGTCTTTTAGATTCCTCCATACTGTACTGTAGCAGTAGGTAAGCAACGTGAAACAGTTGGTGAGAATAGGCCTACACACTGCACTCCACTAGATAACTGAGTGGTCGTTTCCCTCTCCTCTACCTATAGCAAGTCTATGTCATTCTGACGTATCTTCCTCTCCGTTTCGGCGAATACGGCTCTCCCGCTCCGAAGGAGCTCGCGCGCTCGTTGAGCGCTGTTTGTGCAGGTATGCTCTAGATTGTAAATGTAGTAACTGGCTTGCAGTTCAACATTACTGTAATTTGTTTATAAGTTAGGTGTACATAAAATCTTTAGCAAAGCAGGATATCATACTTAATGATCACTCTTCGTAATAACACCAAAATTTAATTACTTATTGTCTATTAGTAATTAATTATTTATTGAACAGAAATGTTTTAAGCACTTCATAAGTTGTAGCCTTTATATAGCTAAGTATTTAATACCATTATTTCTCTCATGAAACTAATTTTTGAATATGTAAATTTTCACACAATTCCGAAGAGAAAGCGCTCACCGTAGGCTATGTATGCTACTTACACGCCCACAACTCCTGGAAGGTCTCCGAAGAAGTCCTTGCGCACCACACTCTTGTAGTACACGAGGCAAGGCATGGAGGGACGGAACGGTGTTGGGCCTTCGGTTCGGTAGATCTTCTCTATTTCATCAGCGTCGTAGACAAACAGGAGGTCTGGTCGGCCCACGAGACCTGACAGCTTCACTATATGTCCGTATTCGCTGTAGAACTGCGCCGAACATTTCGCCAGATCTGCCACTTGGTACTGCCCTGAACATCAACACATAGTCCAATTACACTCTGGATTGTTGATATATTGATTGATTGACTTATTTATATATTTATTTATTTACTCACTCATTTACTCATGTATTCATTTACTCGTGTATTCATCTATCCATTTATTTATTTATTTATTTATTTAATCATTTAATTATTTATTTATATAATTATTTAGTATTTATTCATTCATTCATTCTTTCATTTATTTATTTATTTATTTATTCATTCACTCATTTACTCATGTATTCATTTTTTCGTGCTTTTATTTATTTACTTATTCATTCACTCAATTACTCATAACTTATATTAATTTATTCGCATATTCATCTATTCACTTATCCATATATTCATTTATTTAATTATTTATTTGTTTATTTATTCATTCATTTATTCGTATATTCATCTATCCATGTATTTATTTATTTGTTTATTTATTCATTCATTTACTCACTCATTCACTCATGTATTCATTTTTTCGTGCATTCATCTATTCATGTATTTATTTATATACTCATTCATTTACTCACTCATGTGTTCATTTATTCGTATATTCATCTATTCATCAATCCATGTATTTATTTATTTACTTATTTACTCACTTACTCATGTATTCATTTATTCTCGTTTTCATCTATTCATCTATCCATGTATTCATTTATTTAATTATTATTCATTTATTCACTTACTCATGTATCCATTTATTCGTGTATTCATTCATTCATGTATTTATTCATTCATTTACTCAATCATGTATTCGTGTATTCATCTATCCATGTATTCATTTATTTAATTATTCATTTATTCACTTACTCATGTATCCATTTATTCATGTATTCATTCATTCATTCATGTATTTATTCATTCATTTACTCGCTCGTGTATTCGTGTATTCATCTATCCATGTATTCATTTAATTATTTATGTATTTATTTACTCATTTACTCATGAATTCATTTATTCGTGTATTCATCTTTCCATGTATTTATTTATTTATTTATTCATTATTAATTTATTCACATACTAATATATCCATTTATTCGTGTATTCATTCATTCATTCATGCATTTATTCATTCATTTACTCACTCATGTATTCGTGTATTCATCTATCCATGTATTCATTTATTTAATTATTATTCATTTATTCACTTACTCATGTATCCATTTATTCATGTATTCATTCATTCATTCATGTATTTATTCATTCATTCATTTAGTCACTCGTGTATTCGTGTATTCATCTATCCATGTATTCATTTAATTATTTATGTATTTATTTACTTATTTACTCATGTATTCATTTATTCGTCTATTCATCTTCCCATGTATTTATTTATCTATTTATTTATTCATTATTCATTCATTTGCTGATTGACTGATATGATTCGATTGGAATAGACTGGATTGGATTCGATTCTATTCAGTTGGATGAATTCGTTGAATTTGATTCGGTTGGGTTGAGTGCATGTCACTTGAAAACTCGCTCAGTCCGTAGACCGGTGGGGGGGGGGGGGGAACTAATCAAGTCCTTTCATAAAAATGGACTGAACGCGTTTTGAGATCACACTCTTCAATTATTTGTATTCATCTGAAGTCTGATTAGCGTAGAGGCCTAACATGTTACTAGTCAGCGATGTAGTTATGCAATGAAGAGGGAGAAGAACTGACACCCTACTCGTGGCTTAATTTCCTTACGATTGATGCCTTATTGGTGCCACTTACGAAGTTCAAACCTGCCTTCGGACTGTTGATTGAACATAAATATACCTTTATTAGGCCTATAGTTCGTGTTTTAGAGACTATAAAATCAGCGGCCCTGGAATCGATCTCCACCAGCCAACTGGACATTCGTAACCCTTTTTTTGATAAATTGAGTGCACGTTTCTGTCTTTTGTTTGTATTGTCATTTCTTAAATTGCGGCCTTGTGTTATTCTGACCTCATGACCGCAATGAGTCCTTCTCTCTGCTTTGCTTACGAGTGTATAAGCAATGCAAACTTAGGACGGAAGAGGTCAAAGAGCATAATTTCTACATACGAATTATGGCGCAATATCATGATAAATTATTTAACTACAAGATCAATATTTTCTTCATTGTAGTCAGCTTTAAATTTCTCTTCATTTTGTGTTGAAATACCCATTTTGAACTATGAATAACAGAAAACAATTTCTTTGCGAAAGAATTTATTCCTTCATTGCAGTCATTGCTGGTAGATTAACCTTGACAATTGGAGAGTAGTTGCTTAACACAGGATAAGTATGTAAAAAGAGAAGTAATTCTCACGTCTAGGTAATGACTATTTTATCTGGCACTGACCCCAATTGTACTTGATGTCCTGAATAAGCTTTGTTGCTTCTTATCGGAAAGTATTGCAGTGTCCATGTTTACTGTACTTTACAAGAGTCATAAGGAAATCGTGCGGGCTTCATTACAACATGTTTATAAACACTTTTTAACCGTGTGTCAGGATAACAGTTTTCTTACGTGAATATTAGTATTTATTTATTTAATTTATTTAATTACTTAATTATTTATTTATTTAAATATTTATTTATTTAATTAATTTATTTAATTATTCAATTATTTAATTATTTGTTTATTTAATTATTTATTTATTTACTTATTCAATTATTTAATTATTTTATTATTTAATTACCTAATTATTTTTAATTCATTAGTTATTTAATTAATTATTCAATTATTTAATTATTTGTTTATTTAACTATTTATTTATTTACTTATTCAATTATTTAATTATGTTATTATTTAATTACCTAATTATTTTTAATTCATTAGTTATTTAATTAATTATTTAATTATTTAACTATTTTATTATTTAGTTATTTATTTATTTAGTTATTTATTTATTTAATTATTTTATTATTTAATTACTTAATTATTTATTTATTTAATTATTATTTATTTAATTATTTACTTATTCTATTAATTCAATTATTTAATTATTTAACTATTTTATTATTTAATTACTTAATTATTTAACTAATTATTTAATTCCTTATTTATTTATTTATTTATTTATTCAATTATTTAATTATTTTATTATTTAATAACTTAATTATTTATTTATTTATTTAATTTACTTATTTAATTCTTTAGTTATTTAATTAATTATTCAATTATTTAAATATTTAACTATTTTATTATTTTATTTAATTACTTAATTATTTATTTAATTATTTAGTTATTTATTTATCTATTTAATTATTCAATTATTTTATTATTTTATTACTTAATTATTTATATAATTACTTAATTATTTATTTAATTATTTAGTTATTTCATTAATTATTACATTATTTAACCATTTTATTATTTTATTACTTATTTATTTATTTAATTATTTCATTAATCATTTAATTCTTTATTTACTTAATCAATTATTTAGTTATTTAATTATTTATTTAATTATTTAATTACTTATTTAATTAATTATTTATTTATTTATTTAACCATTTAATTATTTATTTAATTATTTAGTTATTTATTTACTTATTAACTTATTTATGTATATATATTTATTTAATTAATCAATTATTTAATTATTTTATTATTATTTATTTACTTACTTATTTATTTATCTATTTATTTATTTATTTTTTATTTAACCTGATAGAGATATGGCCATCAGGCCTTCTCTTCACCTCTACCAGGGGGAGGCCTATGTACCAAAATTAGGGTTGTAGGCGTCCAGTAAATGCGTAGGATTTCCCGTAGGGTATTTGATGCTCAGAAACCAAGTCCGCCAAAATTTCCATGCTTTTGTCATGATCTCGTAGCGAACGAGTCAAATTTGTCTGATCGATCTTGATTCAGTTATTCGTACTGTTCGATTCTCAAAAGTTACAAGATGAAGTCAAAATCATAACACGGGACGTTTAACGATATGTAGAAATATGCTATGAAATGAGAACGGTTAAGTGTTCAAGGCTGAGGACACTAGCAATTAGAAAGCGAGCTCTCTTGGATACTTTTCCCCTCTAGCAAACAAGTAAGTCTTTGTTGGGCTTGCATTTCCATGCAGTTACATAAACCACTACAGTGTTGTGTTATCGTGCACCGAATGTCACGGTCATTGTCCCAGCTAATGAGGACTTGAAGTCACATTTTATTTTCCAGCAGTGCAGATAGCAGTTATGATCTCTTGAGATTAACACATTGTTCTCTCGAGAGTTCCTCACCATGAAAACACGCACACACACATATCATTAGTGTACATTTGACTCTTACTATTTACTTACATTTAAGTGTTTATTTATCTTTGATGTCCTTATAGTCCCTTATTCTCCTTGCCTTCCTCATGTTTTCTTCATATTCCCAAAGTTCTACTTGTTTTCCTTGCCTTCTCCTCGATTTCTTTGCCATCCCTTTCTTCTCCTTGTATCCTCTGTGCTCTCCTTGTATTTCCATTGTTCTTCTTGTCTTCTCTTTGTCCTTGTATTCCAAATGTCATTTCCTACCTAATGTTCTTCTCATATTTTCCTTGTATTTCTGTTGTTAACCAGTATTCCACTTGATCTCCTTGTATTTCCCTTGTTATCCTTTTATTCCCCTTGTTCTCCTCCTATTCCCCTTGTTCTCGTTGCTTACCCTTTGTTTCTCTTTGTATTTGCCTTGTTAGCCTTGTCTTACTTTTGTTCTTTTTGTATTCCATTTGTTCTTATTGTGTTCCCCTTTTTCTCCTTGCGTTCCCCTTGTTCTCATTGCATTCCTCTTTTTCCCATTGTATTCTTCTTGTTCTCTTTGTTTTGCCTTGATCTCCTTTTATTCCTTTTGTTCGCCTTGTACTCCCATTACTCTCCCTGTGTTCCTCTTTTCCTCCTCGCCTGTTGCTTGTTCTATTTACATATAATTTGTTCTTAGCGTATTCCCTTTGTTATCCTTGTATTCGCCGTGTTCTCTTTGTTTCCCCTTGTCCTCCTTGTAGTCCATTGTTCTTGTATTTCTTGGAATTCCCTTGCTTTCCTTGTATTCCCCTTGCTTGCCTTGTATTCCCCTTGCTTTCCTTGTATTCCCCTTACTTTCCTTGTATTCATCTCGCTTCCCTTGTTTTCCCCTTGCTTTCCTTGTATTTCCCTCGCTTCCCTTGTATTCCTCTTGCTTTCTTTGTATTCCCCTTGTTCTCCTTGTATTCCCCTTGTTTCCTTTGTATTCCCCTTGCTTTCCTTGTATTTTCTTTGCTCTTCTTGTAATCCTATTGCTCTCCATGGAAATCCTTTTTTCTCCTCGTCTTGCCCTTGTTCCCTTTGTCTACCCATTGTTCTCTTTATATGCCCTTTATTCTTAATGTATTCCATTCGTTCTCCTTTTATCCTCCTTGTTCTCTTTTTCTTTTCATTTGCAAACAGCGGTAGCGAGAGGTTGTTGCATTTTTATGTTACTGTCAATTCCCAAATTACTCCCCTAGGGCCTGTACCTAGTGAGGAGAATGAAATATTTCTACCTCAAAAAATAAAAGAAAAAAAAAAAAAAGAGACTGGACTGCTTGTATAATAATAATTAAACTCGCGTCTTTTCCTCCATACTAGAAAACCATAGTTACTCACCCACGCAACTGAAGTTCTGTTACTGAACAGACATGATCCAAGTGTATTTACATGCTATTACATCGTCCAATATTTCAATCCTTTTTAACCACTGAAAAATACGAGAGTAGGCCTATGTATTCATGTAGGCCTATATGGAAGAGTCGCATATTGGAATGCGTGTCCGTGAATTTTTCTCCATCCCATTATATTTCAGGTAATAAGTAAATTCTGTTCGAGATAGGCTACTCTGATTAATAGGCTAGTTTGAATTTTATTGTACTTTTAATAGTTCTGTCAAGTGCATAGAAGGGTGCGCGTTATTCCATCGAAGCCCTCCCTCCTTTCTCGCTCCGCTCCCAGCGTGACAGCTTGAAGTTAAAACCCGTAAGATACGCCAAATTCTGATCTCTTTTTTTTTCCCCTCCCCCAAATCATTGAGACACCAATCTCCGTATCTGAGGAGGTGTGTATAGGTATCACAGCCAATAGAACAGACCATCCTACAATACTGCCACAATTACTGATGCTTCAATTTTTCTGCCTTGACTTTCGACTGGGAAGGTTCCACAGTCAATTCCTAATGTTTTCTCTTAGTATTTTCACAATCTGTATGTGGATCTCTCTGCACTGTTAGTCTCTTCGTAATGTGACAATCTGAGCGCTGGTAAAGAACGGTAAGCTGATTCGTGTAGGGTCACGTTTGGAAATTTTTTCTACTTGGTTGTTTAACGACGCTGTATCAACTTCTGGGTTCTTAGCTCGATGGAATTTGTGATAGCGAGATGACATTTGGCGAGATGAGGCCGAGGATTCGCCATAGATTACCTAACATTCGCCTTACGTTGGGTAAAAGCTCGGAAAAAACCCAATCAGGTAATCAATCAGGACAAGCGGGAATCGAACCCACGCTCGAGCTCAACTCCGGATTGACAGGCAAACATGTTACCGTCTGAGCTACGCCGGTGGCTCACGTTTGATAGTACGTTATGAGAACAGTGATTATTTATTTATTTATTTACTTACTTATTTACTTATTTATTTATTTACTTATTTATTTTATTTATTTCTTTTATTTATTTATTTATTTTATTTATTTATTTAATTATTTATTTATTTACTTACTTATTTACTTACTTACTTAGTTATTTATTTATTTATTTATTTATTTGTTTATTTATTTATTTATTTATTTAAATGCTGTTATTTTTTAAAATACTGTAAGAAACGCTAAATTAAATTTATTTTTATATTAATTTATCTATTTTAAAATCTTACTCTGCTTATAGAAGCTGTCTGTAACTTCGATAAAGAACAACGATGAAAATAGAGTGCATTATACCTAACGAGGCACAATAGATAGAGTAAATCATGAAGAGAAAAAGAAAGTAAAAGAATAAAATACTGAAGTTATTACTAAGTATGTGATCTTGATTTATTCATTGTGTTCTAGAACTTAAAATTATTGCTTTACTTTGCGGACTTTCGCAAATAGCGCTTCAAAATGAGAAGATTTGAAATGCAGTAATTATTTCCAATTACTAATATTATTACAATACTACCTCTGATTGAGGTTCTGGCTGATATATACGTCTATTATCAGGCAGAACATCTCACTTGACGATGTGTCAGAAGAAGAACAATATTGTTTGTATCTGAAGTCTGACTAGTGTAATATGTAGCTTATCGGCGATGTATGCAATGGAGGGGAAAAGGAACTGGCCACCCTACCCCATTATCTCCTGCTCTAGTTGCCTCATAAGTGATACCACGTTGGTATTACTTGTGGGGATCATATCTGTCTTCGAACAGTTTACTAAACAACAACAATTACAATACCGAATATGACTGTTATTAAAGAAATTATATTAGCCTGCATATTTATTTAGGATCTTATGAGTTCCCAGCGAATCTGGCAACACTGGGTTAGTTACTCTACTTCTCTCTCCTAAATCTTTTTTTTTTCACTCTTTTCACAATATTAGCACTCGAGATTCTAACCAGGGTTTTATTTCACTTTATCATACTATAGTGTTTTAGCATAATTCTGTTGAAGTTCCCATTGTCTGAGGAATGCGAGTTCCACGAAAATGACTGTTTCGCGCGAAAGGGAAATCCGTCTTGGCAAGATGTCCGTCATGAGACGTGACTTCCTCTGGGAGACGCAGGGGGCCTTGGCATGCTGTCCACGTTAAGTCATCTTTGTATACGTTCGTTTTATAGAGAATTACAACACTGGTATTTCTGCATTACATTTAACTATAATCTTTTCGCTGTAAGAAAAATCTTAATGTAAACAATAGCACGTGACTGAAGTGAGCCTTCATTGGCCGCTGTTTGGCGCCATAGATTCTCAGTACGTGTTCCCGCCTACTGTTGTACATTCTGTTTCATGTTAAACATTTCCCGTTACTCGTCAAGTAGACCTAACCTCACTACTATGCATTCGTTTGCTTAAGAAACATTTATTTTATAATTACTATAATTAAATTATTTTTAAGTCTTGTGTCTTCACAATAGACATTTGAGAATGCAAAAGCCATACTTCAGTACCACGTGCTTACGTGAACAACTACGAGCTCAAGTGACGCCAGCTTGTTACAAGAACAGACTACCTCGGTATTACTGTTGGTATTCATCCGCGTTCATAGTACATAACAAAATATAAAAGTAGTTTTATTTTACACAGCGTTTTACACATGAGTGAAGTTAAATGCTTTATCGTATTTAACAACTAGAATTCAATTTTTTATTTTCAAATAATACAAGATTGTGGTTTCCAAATACGAACTATATTTTCCTGCGTCATGTGAGTGTTTCGACTGGGAGCCAATCACGGGTATGATAGCAACGTGCTTATGTTTACATTAGGATTTTTCTTACAACGAAAACAGTATAGTGTTTTTGGTTTAACTAAAATATTTGGAGAAAATAATGTTTTGCATCATTGATAAAAATATTGGCCACAGATAAATAGACTACTACTCTTCGCTGACAACCTTTTAAATAACTAAATTCGAAGTTAACAAAGATGCGATATAGCCACCGGCGTAGCTCTGTCGCCTAAGGCGCTTGCCTACCGATGCGGAGTTGCGTTCGGGTGCGGGTTCGATTCCCGCTTGGGCTGATTACCTGGTTGGATTTTCCTGAACCGTAAGGCAAATGTCAGGTAATCTATGGCGAATCCTCGGCCTCATCTTACCAAATACCATCTCGCGATCACCAATCCCATCGACGCTAAATAACCTCGTAGTTGATGCAGCGTCGTTAAATAAAGTAAATCCATGGCGCTACAGCCCTGAAGGGCCAAGTCCGACCAGCCGGCTGCTGGCCTCACGTTCACATGCCGAAGTAGAGGGGACGATCATCCAACCAGAATGGAGGTATCGTGTGGTTAGCACGATGATCCCCCAGCCGTTATAGCTGGTTTGCTGAACCGGATTTTCGCTATCTATCGTAGCTGCCCAAGTGCATCACGATGCTGGGTGCGCACCGGTCCCATACACTGGCCGAAATTTCATGAGAAAATTTCTTCACCCATGAGGACTCGAACCAGCGCGCATTCCGTAACGCGAGTCCTAGGCGGGATGCCTTAGACCGCGACGCCACGGCCAAGTTAAAACCAAGTTAAAAAAAAAAAAAAGATACGATACTCTTCAGGCCACGTTATATTGGTTAGCAACAAGCATTGAAATTGTGGATTTCATCACAAGGCACGAAGTAATTTGAACAGTTTGTCTTACCTCAGGGGCGGGGCTTTCAGAGTATCCTTAAATAAACACTTCGACATTTAGAAGTGATCCATGACAGCTTGGGTGTGACTCGTAAAGCAGACCTTTCGATCGACCGCGAACAGATTTTGATCTCCAAACATTTCACTTTTGTTCGTATCTCACTTTTGACGCAAGTGCGAAAATAATCGGTTTCCAAATTGAGAATGAACAAAAATGTATAAAATTAAACGCGAAATTTCTTTCTTCTTCATTGAATCTGTATTAAATTTGACATAGTGATATTTATTAGAGCAATAAAGTCAATGAGGTTTGTAGAATTTGGATTTTACAACTTGTATTCGTCGACGCTTCTTAACTGCTTATAGCTCATGTTATGTTTCTATATTCAAGCTGATATTTGGTACTGCACAGTTTTCGACTTCATTTCCATAAGAATTGACGTTATATAAAGTCGATGAAAAGTCCCGAAAGATTGTGAAGTCCTCTAAGTTCGTTAAGAAATAAGTCTATAGGAAAATAATGATACAAATATGTATGCTGAAAATGAACATTATTGGGTTATTTTACGACGCTGTATCAACATCTAGGTTATTTAGCGTCCGAATGAAATGAAGGTGATAATGCCGGTGAAATGAGTCCGGGGTCCAGCACCGAAAGTTACCCAGCATTTGCTCGTATTGGGTTGAGGGAAAACCCCGGAAAAAACCTCAACCAAGTAATTTGCCCCGACCGGGATTCGAACCCGGGCCACCTGGTGTCGCGGCCAGACGCGCTGACCGTTACTCCACAGGTGTGGACAAAATGAACGTCCTACATCCACTAAAGTAACAGGAGCGTATTTTAATTTTGACAATAGTTGGACAGGAATGTTACATTGTAAATCCGCGTTATTCCCTGCTAGGGTATCTGAAGCTTTCAGTCCTACATTTCTCTGCAGAACTTGCTCCAGTTTATTCCGTACTTTACTTCCAACAGAACCAAGAACACATTTGGAACTTGAAATACAAATTTTCGAAATTAGAATGGTTGTTTTGACATATTAGAGATAAAACATACTTAATAGGTCAAGATAGGCTTTTTAGGTGCTATTAAAGTACCAATTTGAGGCATAGTTTTATATGAAATGTGTACTTGCAAGTTTTTATGAACATATTTTTTAAGTTATAGTGAGGATCAGGTAAGAACAGTTCCTAAACAGGAAATATTGCCGTCTTGTCAGTGTTGCCAACTGTTACCAGATATCACAAGGTCCTACGTACTGAATGACTTATTTACGTACCGTAATTTACCTTAATGTTGAAAGGTTATTGTAAATAATTCAATAATTAGTAACATATTTTCGTAGGCAAACTATACGAGAAAGGGATCAACATGTTAGGTATTTTGTCTGGCAATATGAAATTCATTGATTTGACTAAACAATTGATTTACGAGACTTAACCTAAAAATGTATTTTGTTTGACCACATAAAATTGTTAGGCCTAGTACTAACTCCGAAAACTTACCTGACTATAGTCTTGAATTATAACCACAACGCAACACATAAAATAACTATTATGTATTAATATTAATTAATTAGTATGTTCGTACTTCACTAGCTTCAAGTAACCGGCTCAGAAATCTAGTACAATTTTAATTTCATGGAACTCCAGTACTGACAACATTTAATATTAATTAATTAGTATGTTCGTACTTCACTAGCTTCAAGTAACCGGCTCAGAAATCTAGTACAATTTTAATTTCATGGAACTCCAGTACTGACAACATTTAATATTAATTAATTAGTATGTTCGTACTACACTAGCTTCAAGTAACCGGCTCAGAAATCTAGTACAATTTTAATTTCATGGAACTCCAGTACTGACAACATTTAATATTAATTAATTAGTATGTTCGTACTTCACTAGCTTCAAGTAACCGGCTCAGAAATCTAGTACAATTTTAATTTCATGGAACTCCAGTACTGACAACATTTAATATTAATTAATTAGTATGTTCGTACTTCACTAGCTTCAAGTAACCGGCTCAGAAATCTAGTACAATTTTAATTTCATGGAACTCCAGTACAGACAACATTTAATATTAATTAATTAGTATGTTCGTACTTCACTAGCTTCAAGTAACCGGCTCAGAAATCTAGTACAATTTTAATTTCATGGAACTCCAGTACTGACAACATTTGATATTAATTAATTAGTATGTTCGTACTTCACTAGCTTCAAGTAACCGGCTCAGAAATCTAGTACAATTTTAATTTCATGGAACTCCAGTACTGACAACATTTGATATTAATTAATTAGTATGTTCGTACTTCACTAGCTTCAAGTAACCGGCTCAGAAATCTAGTACAATTTTAATTTCATGGAACTCCAGTACTGACAACATTTAATATTAATTAATTAGTATGTTCGTACTTCACTAGCTTCAAGTAACCGGCTCAGAAATCTAGTACAATTTTAATTTCATGGAACTCCAGTACTGACAACATTTAATATTAATTAATTAGTATGTTCGTACTTCACTAGCTTCAAGTAACCGGCTCAGAAATCTAGTACAATTTTAATTTCATGGAACTCCAGTACTGACAACATTTAATATTAATTAATATGTTCGTACTTCACTAGCTTCAAGTAACCGGCTCAGAAGTCTAGTACAATTTTAATTTCATGGAACTCCAGTACTGACAACATTTAATATTAATTAATTAGTATGTTCGTACTTCACTAGCTTCAAGTAACCGGCTCAGAAATCTAGTACAATTTTAATTTCATGGAACTCCAGTACTGACAACATTTAATATTAATTAATTAGTATGTTCGTACTTCACTAACTTCAAGTAACCGAGTCAGAAATCTAGTACAATTTTAATTTCATGGAACTCCAGTACTGACAACATTTAATATTAATTAATTAGTATGTTCGTACTTCACTAGCTTCAAGTAACCGGCTCAGAAATCTAGTACAATTTTAATTTCATGGAACTCCAGTACTGACAACATTTAATATTAATTAATTAGTATGTTCGTACTTCACTAGCTTCAAGTAACCGGCTCAGAAATCTAGTACAATTTTAATTTCATGGAACTCCAGTACTGACAACATTTGTCTCATCTGCCAACATAACAGTTACAAAATCACTACCTTTTGTAGTATTTATCAGTATCGAAATTCTAAACGAAGTTGGTAAAAGAAAATTCAATCTGCAAACTAGAAAATCACCACAATCCACTAGCATATGTAGTAATGGGGGGAAAACTGTTAGGTTTCACCCTTAGGGTATGAAGTAAGCTGACCCGGACTATAATAACGACGTGGCGAAAGTAGTCCCTCATGGGGTAAAATATATACTGAGGCACTAAACAATTTGGGCAATACTGACCGATAACGGGGAGGAGGCGCCAGGTGTTGCCTATGAAGGGCAGAGGTCGAGGCCCGGGCACATCACTGTATGGGCGCGCTGCGGACAGTTCCTCGTCCACCACCGGCTGGTGCGGACACACGGAGTGGGACGATACTGTGCGGAGGGGCACCCATGCGCGCCTGCTCAGACCTACCAGCAACGGTGCCTTCATCTTCAGCCTCACCCCTACAACAGAAATCATACTGAAAACTTGAGTTACGTATCGCCAGGGAAGCAAGGCTACAGTCTTCCTTGTGCGATTGCAGAAGATCAAGACAGGATACCATCGTGTGTTGCGGGTCCTATGAAGGAAATAATAATAATAATAATAATAATAATAATAATAATAATAATAATAATAATAATAATAATAATAATAATAATTACTTACAAATGGCTTTTATGGAACCCGAAGTTTCATTGCCGCCCACATATAAGCCCGCCATCGGTCCTATCCTGTGCAAGATTAATCCACTCTCTATCATCATATCCCATCTCCCTCAAATCCATTTTAATATTATTCTCCCATTTACGTCTCGACCTCCCCAAAGGCCTTTTTCCATCCGGCCAATAATAATAATAATAATAATAATAATAATAATAATAATAATAATAATAATAATAATAATAAGGTAAATGTTAGGCCTACTTATGTCCCAGCCACTACAGGAACTTGATAAAATACCTTCAAAATTCCTCGGATTTAAAGTATTGAGTAGTAGATAATTGATGTGATCACTGGGAGAGCTGAAAACGCACCCAACTCACCCTAAATACGTACCTTACTTATATACGAAAATCGTCGTGCGTGAACGAAGGATACCGCAATATTTCTTTAATGTAACAGTGGGTTTCGGTGTTGCATAATATACACACTTAATCAAACATTACCTAACCTTTCTCATAATACTACACACCTAATCAAACCTAACCTAACCTGTCACAAAATATACACCTAATCTAACCTAACCCAACCTGTCACATAATACTACAGACCCGTAGTAACATTCCTCACACTTAGTATCATTTCGTTCTCATGTATTGCCTACTCTGCCAATCGTGTCGGTTTCCATCTAGTGGAAGTGGATCGTACTAATAGGCCTACTACTAATTTGAACAAGAAACAATAGCGACTTTCATAATAATTACATTTTACATGTTTCGTGATATACTAAATGGGCTAATGTAGTAGTAATTCTTTATATATAGTACAGTAAGATTTTAAATGTGTTGTGATTGTGATAAAAGTATTGAAAATTGGTTTATAGCGCCACATTGGCAGTGACAAAAGTGTGCAATATTCGTTCACTGGCCGGTGAATGCTCTACATTGACCAATAATAATAATAATAATAATAATAATAATAATAATAATAATAATAATAATAATTACAATTACTTGTGGCTTTTAAGGAACCCGCAGGTTCATTGCCGCCCTCACATAAGCCCGCCATTGGTCCCTATCCTGTGCAAGATTAATTCAGTCTCTATCATAATATCCCACTACCCTCAAATCCATTTTAATATTATCCTCCCATCTACGTCTCGGCCTCCCCAAAAGTCTTTTTCCCTCCGGCCTCCCAACTAACAATCTATATGCATTTCTGGATTCGCCCATACGTGCTACATGCCCTCCCCATCTCAAACGTCTCGAATAAATGTTTCTAATTATGCCAGGTGAAGAATACAATGCGTGTAGTTCTGCGTTGTGTAACTTCATCCTCCTTAACTTCATTCCTCTTAGCCCCAAATATTTTCGTAAGAACCTTATTCTCACACACTCTTAATCTCTGTTCCTATCTCAAAGTGAGAGTCCAAGTTTCACAGCCATACAGAACAACCGGTAATATAACTATTTTATAAATTCTAACTTTTAGATTTTTTGACAGCAGACTAGATGACGAAAGCTTCTCAACCTAATAATAACAGACATTTCCCATATTTATAATAATGATAATAATAATAATAATAATAAATTTATTTATTTATTCTGTTGGAGTTATTAAACAAATCTGAGAGGAATATTATTTTGCTAATATCACAGTGTTACACATGATGCGAAACTTCTGGAGTTTTTCATCTTGTCATAAATTCATAGACATGTAAACCTTCGAAGTTGTCATTGTCACTGAGCACACACAGACTAGAGGAAAATATGTCTGTTGGCTCCGTCACCACCAGCTATTCTCGAGGCTGGACGTCAAAATACAATTATATTGTGAGTCTGTGTAGGCCTGTAGCCTACGTTTGTGTATGTAATGGTTAGGAGAGTGAACATTTAGAGGGAAATGTTGTCATTGGCTGTCATCCAGAACAATCGTTCATTTTGTTTAAGAGCCACTAAAATAGGAACTTTGAAGAAAAGAAAAAAAATCGAAGAAGACAAAACACAGTATTGGGTATCAGTCATATGTAAATCTCAAGCCGACCGCTATGATTGCCAAGATAATGTATGCAAAGCAAAGAGAGAAGCTCTACATTAACGTTCGGAAATAAATCTTTCTTTTTAAGGTGCAAGAAAATATTTGGAAGCGTGAAATGAGAATGGGGATGGATAAGTGGAACAGAGAAAAATTCTCTCCGGCACCGGGATTTGAACCCGGGTTTTCAGCTCTACGTGCTGATGCTCTATCCACTAAGCCACACCGGATTCCCACCCCGATGTCGGATTGAATCGTCTCAGTTTAAGTTTCAACTCTTGGGTTCCCATTAGTGGCCTACCCTCATCCACTGCGTCATAGATGTATGACAGTGGCACAGTGTACTCACACGTTAACCTTATAAATATTCCATATAGGCTAAGTCTTAAAATATTTGAAATATTATGCATTTATAAATGTATGAAAATACGCATCCATATACAAAAAAATCGTGCTTAATGAATTAGAAAATTGAAAATGCATATATAATTATAGATAATGTGTAAGTTAAACATAGCCCTGTAGTTACATCCTTCAGAAAAAAGTATGCAATTGCATGAATTTCCACAGCTATTTTCTGTTCTTTCCTTTGTTTTTCTTTATTTATTTTTTCTTTCCATTTTCTTTCCTTTCTTTCCATCTTTGTATAGGCCTATCTATCTTCATTTATTCTGGATGCTAATGTCAAAACATTCTTTCCATAGTCCGTCCCTCTTCCACAGTTCCCTCAATACATACAGTACATGCATACAAACGTACATACATAGGCCTACATACATACATACATACAGTCCACACTTGTGGAGTAGTGGTTAGCGCGTCTAGCCGCGAAACCTGGTGGCACGGGTTCGATTTCCGGTCTGGGCAAGTTCCGGGGTTTTCCCTCAACCCAATATGAGCAAATGCTGCGTAACTTTCGGTGCTGGACCCCGGACTCATTTCACCGGCATTATCACCTTCATCTCATTCAGACGCTAAATAACCTGAGATGTTGATAAAGCGTGGTAAAATAACCTACTAAAATAAAATTAATAAAAATAAATAAAATACATACATACATACATACACACAAGTACTAACTCATACATGCATACATAGGCTATGTCGTACATGTGATCGGCCTGGGTGGCGCAGTCGGCAGAGTGCTGGCCTTCTGTGCCCGAGATTACGAGTTCGATCCCAGCCCAAGTCGATGGTATTTAAGTGTGCCACAGGCTCATGTCAGTAGATTTACTGACAGATTTACTGACGTGTAAAAAACTGCTGTGTAACAAAATTCCGGTACAGCGGCGACGCGGATATAACCTGGGTAGTTACGAACGATGTTAAATAAAACATAATAAAAAATATATAAGCTATGCTTACATAGGCCTACGTACATACATACATACATACATACATACATACATACATACATACATACATACATACATACATACATACATACATACATACATACATACATACATACATAGGCCTATATGCACAAATACACATACGCACATAATTACATTGCTGGGTGTTCCTCATACACCCTGTTCATTTCACTTTTGTTCTTTGTGAATATTCGCAGTCTATTTCAACGAGCTTCCCGTAGTAGGTCACAGTCACTGCCTTGTCATTCCATCTGCAATAATTGACTTTTTCTCTATTATTCTCTCCATAAATTTGAAGGTTATAGAAAGTCGCTCAACTCTCAGAAAAATGGATTTGTACACCTCAAAATACGACTTCACCATCATCAGGACTCAAGCCAAGGTCCGTAGTTACCACCCCTTCCTTTCTAATTCGATATTGTGTGCAATGTCTTATCTTACAAAATGATGTCGAAATAAAAGCAGGAATGTTAGTGAGAAGGAATACAATTCCGAAAGGCATTCTACATGACATTAAGTGTAGTATCTCCATGATTGAAGGAAATTAATTTGTGTCTGTTTAATTGTTGTTGAAACTGCTTCGAATCACGAAAGTGATTGTCTGGTAGGAACGAACAGGCACGAGTAATTCCTTTCGCACTGTTACATTCACTGTCTTGCCTTTCCCTGAAGTTCGACAGTGTTTTGTGACAAGTGAATTCCTTGGCATTTGTTTTATCATTGTACGAATCTTAGGGACAGTATCGTAATGTACAAGAGAATCGAGATGTCTAGGGAAATGCAAGTTTTAATAACGAAAAAGTATTTTTTCAGTTCGTCTCTTTATAGCATTTCCTTTAAAATTATTGAATGTGGCTTTAGAAGAAGACTTTTCGTCACCCTAACGCTTGCTGAGATTTTTTATCTTTTACGTTTCTGAACTATACCTACATACAGATTCCAGCTTGGAGATAATACAGTGGACTGAGTCTGTTGTACCCTATAGGCCAGAGCTGGGCAGCAAGAGCAGATTCTACTCTCTCACGGGGAGCCACATGATTTCTCTTCATCCCCTTCCTTCCCCGCCGAACACCGCGCAGTGCTGATCCAGTGACGGATGAATATTAAGCGTCCCCGTTTAGAGTCTGGATTCGCTCTCGATGCCCAGCCCTGCTATAGGCCTATCCCTGGACAGTCCAACTGTAGAAGATTGGTTATTTGTTAATAGTATAACCCAGGGGTTCCCAACCGGTGTGACGCGCAGCTCCATGGAGTGTGTCGAGAAATTTTAGATTTGAAAAATAAATTTTATGCCCTCCAGAAGGTCTCTTTACAATGTATTTTTTTATTTGCAACGAAGTCTTTGATATGGTACATTTTATTTTGAGACAGACTTAATCAATGAAACGTGGACACCTACAACAATGCTCAGTTCAGTTTTTCAACCATAAGGCCATGTATAGAGAAACTCTGCGCAACCCACCAAGCACAGACTTCACATTAATTTAAATAGACGAGTTTTCAAAAACGATAATATTTGATCGGTCATCCAGCATAGATAGGTTGGGATTTTTGACACATACACTTGTTTTTTTTTTTTCTAATGCGACTCATGTTACTGCTTGTTCTTTTAGAATTTAGATTGCGTGTTAACATCGACTCATCTACAACACTACATAGAAGTTGTTATCAATGCTTTTCTTCTGGCAGAACGCTCTGGAACGGCGTTCCGGCACCTTTTTGTTGCATTTTTCATCATGGAACCGAAATATGTGTGAATAACTATGTTTTTAATATAATTTTTCATTGAATTCCGCTTAGATCTTGAAAGTCTTAGTTGGACGAAAAGGAGGTTAAAAACGACAAAATTTCCGTGCAGTGAACAGTAATCATCTCCTTTCTGCTACAAAATATTCTACACAGAGTTCCACCACCTTTTTCTACAGAAGAAATGTACTAGTTATATTATTATTATTATTATTATTATTATTATTATTATTATTATTATTACCATTATTAAAATGAAATAAGTGTGTCGCGATATCGTGGGCGTTCAGTAAAATGTGTTGTCAGTCAAAGAAGGTTGGAAACCACTGGTATAACCGTGAAAATTACGAAAATTTGTTAAATAAATCGTGGTTGACAACAATACCTATAAATTTATAAATTATATTACATCACTAATTTTTTTCCCAGAAACTTTAATTCCTACTCTTACGAAATTTCAGTGAAATATTTCCCCACCTTTCATAAACATCCTGTTATTTTTCTTCGAAGTTGCCATCATTTTCTACGCACCTTCGTCATCTGTAAACGAGACTCTGTATTGCATCCTGGTAAAAATCCTTATTGCGATTTCGGGGCACCACGAACACTTTTTCAGCTCATAATGATGGGCACAGGTTTCGTCTCCTGTAATGATGCGTGACAGAAAAATATCCTACTTATTTAGATAACGCTTCAGAAGCTCCGAACAAATGTCTTCTCGGGCCTATTTTTACTAATCTGTCATTTTCCGTTCCGTACCCACAGGGAGCAAATTTTTCTGTAACCACGCTTCTTAACAGTGACTAATATAATAATTATTACTCATGAAACAATACTGAAGTAGGTTTATTTGATCTTCTTCATTTTCGAAATTTGTGATAGAAATGTTGTAAGATGCATATAATTTGTTTAAAATATTCTTTCGGAATCAAATACAGGATATAATAATAATAATAATAATAATAATAATAATAATAATAATAATAATAATAATAATAATAATTATTATTATTATTATTATTATTATTATTATTATTATTATTTATTTTAGCTGGCAGAGTTAAGGCCGTAAGGGCTTCTCTTCCACTCGACCAGCAAAAAGTATATATATTTATGCATGAACTTACAAAGAATTAAACAATTTGATTTAGATAAGAGTTACATGTATACAAGAGTTATTTACGAATTAAACAACAAAATACTATGAACTATTAATTAAAAACTGAAATAAACTACGTAGCAGAAATTAAGCTAAAATACATAGAATGTTAATATATTTCAAGTGATATTAGATAATAGAAAGAGATTATTATGAGACAATTTTGAAAATACAGCACTATCAGGATGATGTCTAAAGAAAGAAGTAACAATGTAGTCAGTTATAGTTTAAATCATTATGATTGGAGTGAAATGCTAATAAGGTTATCTTTTAAGCTGTTTTTAAAGGTGTTTATTGTCTTGCAGCCCCTAATACTTTGTGTCAAAGAATTCCATTGACGCGAGGTGGATACTGTAAAAGATGATGAATAACAAGATGTTCTATGAAGAAGTATACTGAGCGTGCCACAGATAAGTGATCTGGTATTTACGTCGTGGTTAGAGTATAGATAAGAGAAACGAGACGAAAGGTAATTTGGTGTTAAGGTGTGCAGATATGGGTGTGTTTTGTTTAAAATACCATTTCATACGCCACACCTCTACCACTTCAAATATCTCTGTTTGAACTGAGTCCTGGGTAAAGAGTTCCGCTTCCTCTGTTTATATGTTGTGAGAAGGAAAATTGCGTGACACAGTGTATGCAAGCAGATCCTGATATTTACTCAAGTAAATGGCGGTATTCGTGTTTCTTCTGTTCTGTCACTAATAGACAAGGTTAAGTAAATATAAGTTGTATTTGTCCTTGCACTAACTCAAGGATAACTGTTGGAGAATTTTGTAGATATGTCAACGGAGAGTGAAATATTTGTCTGTGCCTGGTACCGAACCTATAACCTTGCAAAACGAAGGCTCTGCCACGATCCGATGAATTCACAGTCAATTTATTTCTTACCAAGGTTTCTTTTTCTCCTGGTACTTGGTAGTTCAACGTCTTCTCTGAATAAGTAATAAAAGACAATCAGCTCAGTCACTGATCAGTTGAGATACTAATTTTCAGCTGATAAAAGCAAAAATATTAGGTTTCAAGGCATTCCAGGTTAAAATATCGTATGTTTAAACTCACGTGTTAACGCGAAATGTAGGGTAAGATTGCGTATATCGATCGCACCACTTTAGCATTTATAATTTTTATTGAACAATACAATTTTTATTTTCTGCATTCCTTTACAGAAATACATTCCCAGAACATTTACCTTTCATGTAAAAAGAATCCTTGAATTTGATTTAATATTTTTGAAGTAGAATGACATTTTCGAAACACTTGTCAATGGTGCCATTTAGGCAACTAATTTCCTAAATAGCACCTGCGGTTTCTTAAATCGCACCTCTTTAACTGCAGGGAACAGGATGAAGGAAAGCTTTTAATATCGAACATATTGAACAGTATTTAATATGAATAATGTAATAAATGCAAATTACAAGTTTATTGAAATTAATGAGAGTAACGCATTTTCGAATGAAATTGAGAAAATAGAGCATAAATTACCTAACATTAAAACTTCCTGAATGCGTTTTTTATTGTTACACATTTGCCATGTGCTTCACCAAGCAGTTCAGACTGTAAACTGCGTCACCTTTTCTCCACGATTATCTCGAAGCCACCTAAGAACTGCTTCATGATATAGCTGCCTGAAATGGTTTGAAGATAGAAACATCTAAAGGCTGGGCCCCTGAGTATTATGACGAGGAAGCTGAAATAGGAGCACATCATTTTCCCGAGATAATCTAGCTTCTAAATTTTTGGAATGGGTCGTATAGGTGGACATACAGAAGCAGCACTTTTTTCTATGGCAGGTTTGAGTGGCAAATAAAATGTTTGACTATTCGACAAATAGTTCACTATTGATGTAACCTGAATCAGAGCAAACAAATAACGTTCCTGGAAGAACACCAGCTGATAATGTAGGATGCACTGTTTGACGTTTAAAAATTTTCATAGGTGGCACAAAATATTTGGTGCGCTTGTACAACACACACTTGTTGTATTAACGCCCTTTTCACCACTTGATATTGCACCCACCTGATGGATTCCTCGTTCAGTTAAAATTTTTTGGCCTTCTTTTGTACGGCTAGAATTGCTACAGTTGCTCATATCGCACCGGTGCGAATTAGGCACCCACAAAGTGGTGCGAATTAAGAAACTACGTCATAAGTTATTATTTCTTTCATTCTAGCCTATAATCACCACACGTTCGAAAATCGTACTAAGTTAAATGTTCTTTAATATTTCCTTTAACCAATAACATCTTAAGATTATGGATTCCTTTGCATACAAATCCGTTATTTAGTTGCAAAATGTTAGCTAAATATACATCCACCTGAGCGATTATATTAAATACTCTATCACCACGTTGCTAGCACAAAGACGTGGCAGAAATCAAGTGACATGGTGGAAGTTTATATGGTAGATTGTAACAATACCACTAGATGCCACACTACTACAGTAACTTGTTTTAAACTAGCAGTGGTGCCATTTAGGAAGCGGTGCGATTTATGCTACTCTACTCTGTATACGAGAAAAATTTTGTTTTTGGCACGAATTTGTTCGAAATTAGTGTTTTTCAAAAGAAATTTTGATTCTCTTTACGAAATTTTAATTTAAAGTGGTCACGGATTGATAATTTGTCTATGTACAAAATTTTGAATTTAATATTCAAATATAGAATTTTGAATCTAATATTCAGACCAGATTTCGAGTGGCTATACTGTTAAATATAATTACTGTAAAGTAGAAATATCCTGAATGTTTTGTGGTGCTTATTAGTTTATAAAACACTGGATGAGAAACTTACACAAATTTCTCTACACAACATAAGTGCCGACAAAAACCTGTAAGTGCTGCTAAAATGTATAAAGAACAAATACAACCAAACAGGCGTATACAAACTCAAATGTAACACCTGCAACAACTTCTACATAGGACAGACAGGCAGATCATTTCAAACACGTTACAAAGAACACATCACAGCCGTAACAAAATTACAAAACACCTCCACATATGCAGAACATATCACAAATACTAACCACACCTACAGAGACATCAACACAGACATGGAAATTCTACACATCCAACCAAAAGCCAGAAAATAAACACACTAGAACAATACGAAATATACAGACATACAAAAACACATCCAAATGAAATTCTCAATACGCAACTCGATTTCAGAACACACACACTCTTTGACTCCACATCACACTACACAAACACATCCCCACAGGAAACAAAACAAAAGGCGCCAAGACTAGCAACAACCATTCTGAAGAAGGCCATTGCAGGCCGAAACATGTTAACCAGGTACGGTAAAATTTAACATGACAAAGACATATAATACATATTACAAAAGTGATATAGCGTTAAAAGTTGTGTAATCAAGATGTAAAATCATTAATGTATATCAAAAACAAAATAGGACCAATAATGTACACTGAGGGACACCATTATTAATATTACTAGCTTCACTATCTTTCGTCTTATCAATTCTATCGTTCAGATAAAATTTTAGTATTTTAAAGCTTTTCCTCTAATACCTAACATAACTTATTTAAATTTTCTATTAATATTTTGTGATTAACAATATCAAACGCCTTTCTTATGTCTAAGAAAATACCACAACACTTATTCCCTCGATCTATGAGTAGCTCTCTAATTATTTTTTCAGTAACTTCAAATATTGCATTATCTGTACTAATTTTATTAGTTCTCAAAGTACTTCAGTATTCTTTAGCATATTTGTTCCGCCATTTCTTCGTCATTGCCACATAATTCCATTGCGTTTAAATGACCTCTGTAGTTCAAAACGGAAGATAATAAAAATTCGAAGTAAAAGTGCTACAGAGACTTACTTACTTGCTTACTTACTTACTTACTTACTTACTTACTTACTTACTTACTTACTTACTTACTTACTTACTTACTTACTTACTTACTTACTTACTGGCTTTTAAGGAACCCGGAGGTTCATTGTCGCCCTCACATAAGCCCTCCATTAGTCCCTATCCTGAGCAAGATTAATCCAGTCTCTACCATCATATCCCACATCCCACAAATCCATTTTAATATTATCTTTCCATCTACGTCTCGGCCTTTCCAAAGATCTTTTTCCCTCCGGCCACCCAACTAACACTACACAGACTAGAAAAATAATTTTATGTAACACAGTTCTATGTATGGAATTCCTTCAAATCTGGCGATGTTTCTACAAAAGAGTAACTATGTATAAAATGCTAGGAGTTCTAAATAAACTTGTACGAAAATTTTACGGTAGGGTAAAGTTAAGTTCACAATACATCAATGAAGAGAATTGAACGGATGTACGTTTTCACTAACATACATTTGTCCATTCATTTCCTATACAACTTTACCACACGGTTCTTATGTGAGGAAATGCTGTTACATTTACTTGCAACTCCGTTTCAAGGTTGAGAGAACTTCTTCACTTCCTTCTCTGTTCGAATACACCGTACCCTGAAGGCTTATTGTACATGTCGATGGAGCTGGTGGTAGCGAGATGGTATTTGACGAGATGATTCGAAAATTCACCATTGCACTGCGTTACCTAGCGTAGTTTCAGCTGCTCTCAAGTCCAACTTTACTATCGGTTAAGGAGAGAGGATGGTATTTTTTGGTGAAAAATGATTAAATATTCAAAAAAATATTTCTTTAGAATACCCTGTGATATGTGTGGAATGCATAGCATAACATTTTGTGCGAGATCGTGCGTATTTGCTTGGTTTCCGCACAAAACCAATCCGCGGAAAGTCTAAAATTCCACATTCAGTATTCCCAACCTAACACACATAACAATTTCCCTCTTCTTACCACTTAAGTGACATATTGATTTTACTGTTTTAGGCTTTTAACATATTATTTTTAGAGACGTTCAATATAGTAATAATTATAAATTGGAAACTTACACTGAAATTTCACCTAAATTGCACTGTTAATTATTGTTTTTAAATATTTGCAAAAATTAAGTAAACTCTACAACTCCACTAAAGTTACTGCATTCGTGATGCAAGTAACATTAAGGAAGCCGTGAAGAAATCAACAAGATTCCATAGACTGCGGGAAAAAAAGACAGACGTATATCACGGCCTGCTGGAGTATAATAAACCAGAAAACATTTTAAAGCAACAATGTTGAAGATAGATATTTTTGTTTTGCAAATTTGCCGTCATTGAACAGAAACCAAGATGGAGATTTCATTGCAGCTAATTAGAAATTCCTCTTTCAGGTATGTAATAAACGATCTTCGCAGAAAATAATGTACGATACACGAGCGGTATATTTTCTTTCAATTTTCGGAAATTAAAAAAGCTCAACTACGTTTCGCATTTTCAAACTTTTCCTCGAACATGAAAACTTCAACATACCGCTCTTGTAACGCATATTACTATTGTGGGTATTTGTGCCCTTATCGGATGTTAAGTCGCCATTTTTAAACTTCCTGCGTTATGGATTTTTAAATCACTCGCCCACTTTTATTGTTGTTTCCGGTAAATTAAATTTTCAAAACAAAAATTTCTTTAAAATACTCTTTGATATGTGTGGAATGCATAGCATAACATTTTGTGGATATTTGTGCCCTTATCGGATGTTGAGTCGCCATTTTTAAACTTACTGCGTTATGGATTTTTAAATCACTCGCCCACTTTTATTGTTGTTTCCGGTAAATTAAATTTAAAAAAATTCTTTAAAATACCCTTTGATATGTGTGGAATGCATAGCATAACATTTTGTGGGTATTTGTGCCCTTATCTGATGTTGAGTCGCCATTTTTAAACTTCCTGCGTTATGGATTTTCAAATCACTCGCCCACTTTTATTGTTGTTTCCGGTAAATTAAATTTCAAAAAAAAAAAATCTTTAAAATACCCTTTGATATGTGTGGAATGCATTGCATAACATTTTGTGGGTATTTGTGCCCTTATCGGATGTTGAGACGTCATTTTTAAACTTCCTGCGCTATGGATTTTTAAATCACTCGCCCACTTTTATTGTTGTTTCCGGTAAATTAAATTTAAAAAAATCTTTAAAAGACCCTTTGATATGTGTGGAATGCAATGCATAACATTTTGTGGGTATTTGTGCCCTTATCGGATGTTGAGACGTCATTTTTAAACTTCCTGCGCTATGGATTTTTAAATCACTCGCCCACTTTTATTGTTGTTTCCGGTAAATTAAATTTAAAAAAAAAAATCTTTAAAATACCCTTTGATATGTGTGGAATGCATTGCATAACATTTTGTGGGTATTTGTGCCCTTATCGGATGTTGAGACGTCATTTTTAAACATCCTGCATTATGGATTTTTAAATCACTCGCCCACTTTTATTGTTGTTTCCGGTAAATTAAATTAAAAAAAAATCTTTAAAAGACCCTTTGATATGCGTGGAATGGATTGCATAACATTTTGTGGGTATTTGTACCCTTATCGGATGTTGAGACGTCATTTTTAAACTTCCTGCGCTATGGCTTTTTAAATCGCACGCCCACTTTTTTCGGTTTCGAGTAACTTCATATTTATTGCTACAGTGCCAGATAAAAATGGATTTAATTTCTGAACTATTAAAGATACATGCATGAAATTTAGAACACACATTCTTTAGACTATTAGGAAACTTTTCTCTGTAACATAATTTCAATTGATTTCATTTTAAAAATAGGTCCGTTCGTTTGCAAGAAAGGAAATCAGAAAATTGTTATTAAATTTTAATTGTTTATTTTACAAAAGTAGGGACTAATATCAAAATTCTGTTACAGACAGTTTGTAGAACATGCTTTTCCAAATACATTGCAAAAAAAGTTTGAATCTATATTTAAAAACGGTTTAGATATATCGGTTTTAGTACAATCCTGCATTGGGTATTTTTTTTTTTTCAAATTTGGGCCCTCAAATAATTTTTTTTTTCAAAATATTTATATTTGGTTGAGTTCCTACAGCTATGAGCTCTCTATATACAAACAATTAATATTTTACACCAAATAAGAAAAAAGTTTAAAAAAATACCATCCTCTCCCCTTAAGCTACGCGGGTGGCCTAAAGTTCTCTCTTTCTATTGCAAGAAATTGACAGACCACGAAGTCGTAAGCTTATGAGAATCTGCTTGTTGTTGTTGTTGTTTAGTCAACTGTCCGAAGACAGGTCTGAACCTCACAAGTGATACCAACAAGGCACCACTTATGAGACAATTAGGCCAGGAGATAATGGGGTAGGTGGCCAGTTCTTTTCCCCCTCCATTGCATACATCGCCGACTAGCTACATATTACACTAGTCACACTTGAGATGCATACAAACAATTGTTCTTCCACTGATACATATCGTCAAGTGAGATATACTGCCTGATAATAGATATGCGTCACCAGAAACTCAATCAGAGGATAGAATCTGCTTATTATATCGTAATTTTAATAGCATTGATATAAAATATCGCTTGTTGTTTAGGCAACTAGCATAACTTTTGTGTATCTAAGGTTGCATTGTATTCTACGAAAGTTAACAGGAACACCATCGGCTTCTACAGGGACATTATTTTATTTTTACTAACATTTTCAATATTATTATGGCTATACCTTTGGAGAACCGGAAACACAGTTTGCTACCCCCTTCCACGACTGTAGTTCGATGATACTGGCGTAAAACACAAACAAATCACTCTACTAGGTATAGGAGGGAAGAAAAGTAGTTCATCCATTTACGTAAATAAGGAAATATCGCGATTTTGAGTTCGATAATTTTTATTAGGTTTTTGTTTCATCAAAATACAGTACTGCATTAAGAATAACTGTTTTTATTCACGAACTGAGCTGTCCATGCGAACGTATTCATTATGCAGTGTATATTATACTGTCTACAGCACATTAGCGTACAATATAGAGAAAGAAGTTAAATTGGAAAATAATCATAATATGGATATTTAAACACATTTTTGAAAATGGTGGCCGTTCATTTCGATACAGACTTCAGTTCTTTTGTGCATATTATCGCACTATAGACTATTGCATCTAATTCCAATTATCAGTTTCGTCTTTCGTACTAGTAACTCATATTGCAATAATTCTGTACCTACCCTATAAAAGAGTATCTTGCGTACTGTAAATTCAATCTTCACTTCTGTCCGACCCGCACAGATAAAATTACTCAGACATGATATCTACTGGCCGTCCAAGTGGTTATGCCGCAGGATCGTAGAAAGGGGGGAAATCACGTGACAGTTAATTACTTAACGAGGCCCTTTTATTTAAGTTATTTTAAACAGTTGTATAATATTACGTAGTCCTAAACGTCCTAAATTCCTAACAGAAATAAATTTTTTTCAGAAAAGAGCTAAGATAACCCAGCTTTACAGAGAGGTGAGCAGAAGCAGGTGGGGGAAATCGGGATGCGACGTAGGCAAACGGAGAGTACTTGTGCGAAAATATGATTCAATATTGAAAGCTCTTTTGTCACTGGAAAACGCGAACATATTTCTGGAACGTACTATACTCACTAACTCAGTGCTGTTTACTATATACGACCTTGATTCTGTGTGGAGGACAGTTGAACTTCATTAGTTAAGGGGTGTGAGTGAAGTACATTCAAAAACTCAGGTACAATAAAAATTGAAGTAAAAATAAAATGATGTCTCTGTATATTGCCATTTTGTATTTTGTGGTAGTCTACCTCAGCTTCACAACCCTAATTAAAAGATAGCATCAGTTGTAAATTAGAGATTTGTACCACTGGTCCTTGCGAAATCTTGACAGAGGACTTCCGCTTGGCTTCACGCCGCGAGGTCTCGTCGTCTGGAGGAAGTTCAGCTTCAGACAACACCAAAACTCGTGTAGCAGACGGCGCGCTGCCGGCGGCGAACTAGACTGCCCGCACGTGGCCAGAGAATCGGTCAACGCACTTCTCTCTGACTAGAAGACACGTGTTGGATCCACTTCCATCGGCGAAAATAGATACCTATTTAAAATTCATATATGCTATGCAGTAAACTGCTGAGCCATTTATACCGGAACCCACACTTTCTGAAGTCGAAATTGCGATAGAAAATCTGAAAAAGTACAAGTCTCCAGGTTTTGATCAAATTCCAGCAGAATTAATACAAGAGGGTGGAAGCGTATTATCTAGCGAAATTTATAAACTTGTACTTGCAATTTTGGAAAAGGAAATTGTACCAGAACAATGGAAGGAGTCCATAATCGTACCTATTTTTAAGAAGGGGGACAAGACTAACTGTAGTAACTTTCGAGGAATATCACTTTTGTTGACGTCGTACAAAATTTTGTCGAATATCCTTTTGAGAAGATTAACTCCATATGTAGATGAAATTATTGGGGATCATCAGTGTGGTTTTAGGCGTAATAGATCGACTATTGATCAGATTTTTTGTATTCGACAGATATTGGAGAAAAAAACGGGAGTATAAGGGTACAGTACATCAATTATTCATAGATTTCAAAAAGGCGTATGACTCGGTTAAGAGAGAAGTTTTATATAATATTCTTATTGAATTTGGTATTCCCAAGAAACTAGTTCGATTAATTAGAATGTGTCTTAGTGAAACTTACAGCAGAGTCAGTATAGGCCAGTTTCTATCTGATGCTTTTCCAATTCACTACGGGCTAAAGCAGGAAGATGCACTATCACCTTTACTTTTTAATTTCGCTCTAGAATATACCATTAGGAAAGTACAGGATAACACAGAGGGTTTGGAATTGAAGGGGTTACATCAGCTTCTTGTCTATGCGGATGACGTGAATATGTTAGGAGAAAATCCTCAAACGATTAGGGAAAACGCGGAAATTCTACTTGAAGCAAGTAAAGAGATAGGGTTGGAAGTAAATCCCGAAAAGACTAAGTATATGATTATGTCTTGTGATCAGAATATTGTACAAAATGGAACTATAAAAGTTGGAGATTTATACTTTGAAGAGGTGGAAAAATTCAAATATCTTGGAGCAACAGTAACAAATATAAATGACACCCGGGAGAAAATTAAACATAGAATAAATATGGGAAATGCGTGTTATTATTCGGTTGAGAAGCTTTTGTCATCTAGTCTGCTGTCAAAAAATCTGAAAGTTAGAATTTATAAAACAGTTTTATTACCGGTTGTTCTTTATGGCTGTGAAACTTGGACTCTCACTTTGAGAGAGGAACAGAGATTGAGGGTTTTTGAGAATAAGGTTCTTAGGAAAATGTTTGGGGCTAAGAGGGATGAAGTTACAGGAGAATGGAGAAAGTTACACAACACAGAATTGCACACATTGTATTCTTCACCTGACATAATTAGGAACATTAAATCCAGACGTTTGAGTTGGGCAGGTTATGTAGCACGTATGGGCGAATCCAGAAATGCATATAGAGTGTTAGTTGGGAGGCCAGAGGGGAAAAGATCTTTGGGGAGGCCGAGACGTAGATGGGAAGATAATATTAAAATGGATTTGAGTGAGGTGGGATATGATGATAGAGACTGGATTAATCTTCCTCAGGATATGGACCAATGGCGGGCTTATGTGAGGGCGGCAATGAACCTCCGGGTTCCTTAAAAACCAGTAAGTAAGTAAGTATATGCTATGCAGTGCGTTTCTTAACATGTGCTTCACTTCAGGGATGCTTCAACAAAAAAGTTTATGAATCTGTACCCAGAATCCTTTTGATTTCAAACTACGTTTGTGTTTGTGATATTACAACTTAATCCAATCAAATTCGTTTAAATGATGTGATCGAAATAGTGTCCCGAGCTAAGCTGTACAAGTTTTATGACCAAAGCTCGGAACTTGGAGACTTGTGTCTTTGAATTGGCTAAGCGACCGGACTTAAATGTCAACAAACTCCCGCTTCCAGCACGGAGGTACTGCCAGGTCTGCTATAAAAGTGGTTTCTGGCGGAAACAACATATTGATAGTGTTACGACAGGTTGAAACACGTAATTTTATTGCATATAGGGCATACTGTATAATAAGAATAAACATGAGAAATATATCAAATTTACTGTTCTGCTCTGTACATTTCATTACAGTGTATGACTACGTACATTCGAAGATTTTCGAACCCATAACTTCTTCGGCTATTAGTTAAACATGATTTGAAACGAGAAAAACGTATTTCCACGTCACATGAAGTGACATGAATGTTTTCACTGTCACTGTTTTCTGTTCGATTTTCAGCAGTTCCTAGCTGATCTCTTATCTGAGAAAGATAACTACATCCTAATTTTTTCTCGAAAATAGTTTTCAATTTGTGTGTCACTACTAGGCCAGGTCCCTCTTCGACTTGATCCATGGCTATGGACAAATTTTCTACCAATTTAAGGGACTGCAATGTCTTTCTATGGATGCCCGTTTCCAGCCTCTAGCTTGTGTGTGGTACAACTTACAAAATATAAACTCTCCATTCGAAGAAAGTAATGTATTTCCTCCGAATTCCTCCACGAAATTCTGTACCTAAAATTTAAAAAATATATTTTCAAATTTCTATAATACCCATTCCTCAAACAGATCGTTTACCTGTAATTCTCTGAATGCCATTGGTTTCTTCCTCCGTCTTCCTGGCATTCGATGTGACCACTTTCTTAGCACATAAGACTGTCTCTGAACACTTGCAGGGCGAGTTTTGTGTACGTTGTACCTGTAACCTTACTCATGCGCACGACACACAAGTCCCCAAGTTCCGAGCCTTGGTTATGACATTCATTTATTCCAGGCGTCTATCGAAATTGCTGGCAACATTTTGAACAGATTGTTGGAGAATGTCTATATCCCCAATTAGTGTTCAGTAATCATTAGATCTAAGTTCGCTCTCATGAGTAGACATCTAAGAAGTCTATATAGATAGAATGTTATTTGGAAAATGGATAGAGGACCTAAAAGGTATGTGTATCCAATGCCTACCCACTTCACTTGCGTGAGTCGGGTTCCGCATATTACTGATAAATGGCATGACTGTTACTCATTTTCAAGTTACACACCATTTAGACGGGCTACGCTATGCGTGATGTATATTTGTAGAGAGTTATGTCTTGTATTAGGGTGTATGTGTAAGTGTAGTGTAGGAAATGGGTGAAGATAATAAGGGAGAAGGGGAAACCCGATACCGACACGTAGCCTATTTCTGTCGAATAGCATCAAGGAGGCCTCTAGGTTTAACGTCCCCGTCCAACGGACGAATCACTATCAACAGTGATATAGGCTATGCCTTCTCTTCATATATGCACTGCGGAAAGATTTTAGATTTAACCCAGGCATATTGGTGTACCGCCACCTCTCCTAGAACCTAAAATGTAAAAACAAGCAAAGAGTTAATATAATTATATAGTCAATTTCGTTTTGTTTATTTTAATTGCTGATACTTTTTTATTTTAGTTCAAACATCTTAGTTAGCTTATTAGAACTTTTTTTTTACATCTTTGTTTGCAAAGTCCAAGCATAATTCTACAGATAGTGGTCAAAATGGCCACCCAGAGTTCTAATACAGGCTTCTTACTCTCTCCCACATTCCAGGTGTCTGTTGTATTTGCTGACATCCTCCTTCAACACGCTGGCGAAGAATTTCAGTGTTCTCAATAGGTCTAGCAGTCAAAATTTATTGCTCTTAAATGTCCCCATAACCTTTGTTGTCATTTGCCAAGTAACAATAATGAGAAGATTTTTTTCTTGCAAGACCTATTGATTTAATAAACATGATCAGCTAATGTAAGAATATAGTTAGTCTTCTATAGCCAGTGTACACAGGTGCACTATAACCCAATATCTAGCGTAGTGATCAGCAAAACGCTCGATGAAGCAAATCTCCTTTTAAGGATGCGCGCTTACTTGTCTTTTAGTTGTTTTCGTCGTCGTCATCATCATCATCATCATCATCATCATCATCATCATCGTCGTCGTCGTCGTCGTCATCGTCAGTTAAAATGGAAGTTTAGGTTATCATTTTATGCTTTTTCATCATTATAATAGTTATGTCACAATGCCCACTTTTAATTGAGCAATGTGATGTTTCTCAGTTAAGTAGAATATTATTTTTTTCTTCTTCAATTTTTACCATTGTTTAGCACACATATACACACCATATGTAGAGTCAAAGATAGCCGTAATATTGAGAGCGAACTACCTAATGTTTGCGTAGGCTTATTTAGAGATTTGGAGATTTTTAAATAATTTCTTCCAGTAGGTAGGGAAGAAGTGGGTACAGTAAGACAGGGAGAACAGCGAGACATTTTTTATTAGATGGTAAATTTTGATGTTGAGATGTTGGTAACAGTGGAGTTGTATGTTGCTTCAGTAAAGTAACAGTATTTTCATACTCGATTTGATTGTAGTTATAAAGGTGAGTGATGGAAAAATAATTCGTTATTTTTCACTCTAGAAGTAAAATTTTGGCTTGTGTTTAATGAAGGTTATATTGGATATAAATATGAATGCTTTGTTACCTAATACTGTGGTATTTGAGATTATGTTTGGCGAAGTTTCGTCTTTCTTGTTTTAATTTTGAAGTGATGGCGTCATTTTTAAATTAACTATGCGTAAAGATAACAGTGAGACATGCCATTGAAGGGTACACTGAGACGTCTCACTGTTCCCATGTACCAATGATTTGCAAACACAAACTGTAATTATATTTCATTTACCAGTAACTAACATTAGAAATGAACATACTAGTAACCAATTTCGGAACTATAGCTTAAATTAATGGGTACATTACATTTTAATGGTTTCATAAAAAAGTTCACAAAATTTAAGAAAATATCAAAAAATAATAAAGAATTACATTAAATTCTTATAAGCTTTGTTGTCATCAAAAATTCATTTCATTTTGCGCAAAAGTTTGAAATATCATGGAAAATTCACTTTCCCAAATGCTCCAGATGTTTCAATGGTTTCGAAGTCAGACATCAAAATTATTCTAAATAAGCCTACAGAACATGTCAGGATAAAGAGACAGCAAGTTTTTGTTTCCTTTTGAAATAAATGTAAATCATTTCAATGTCCGTTAATAGACACTGTGGTGTCTCACTGTACTCTCCTGAATGGGAACAGTGAGACATGCATTTTTTTTATAAACACGTATTGTATATTATGTCCTTTATCTATTAACATTTTTGTTTATGTATTATTATACTCCATGTTTTAATGTCTATTTCTATTGCACTTGTTTTTAAAAATACTTGAATTATTACTTGCATACATATGTCTTAATATTTTGTGTCTCACTGTACTCACTACTCCCCTATATCTGAAAAGAATAAAACCTTCCGAGGTTGTGACCTGCATAATAACAAATACACATCTCGCGTTACTGCTCAGACCGCGTTGTCAACTCTGATTTATTCTCATGCTTTCAGAACATATATACATTTTGGTACGTTGTAACATGACATTTTTAACATACATTATAAAGAAATATTGCACAAGCTTCAAAATTGCGAGACCCTAACACACAAATGTAAAGCTGAAGTAACGGATAATGTTCTTTTTTGTCTAAGGTCATCAGTGTCGTGAACTATAAGATGATTGAAGTTACAAGGTGCAAGGAGCTGACTAAGACTAATGTTTATTCAAGCCCAAGTTTCATAAGCTACTTTTGTTTCTTAAGAGCTGTCTCAGTTCAGTTTGCGTGAAATTTTAATTAAGAATGTTGCCTCTATTAATCTTAACTGTTAACCGTCGGACATCATGCAAATTTCATCATTTTCTTACCCCAAGGTCAACCTTCAACGAGTGACTAATGTGTGAGAGCGAATTTGTGTGTAAATACATAAGTGAGAAAGTGTGAAGGTGAGTGAATGGAGTGGGATAGTAAATATAAGATTACCTAAGAAAATATCAGAGTGAGTGTGTGAGAAAATGAACGTGTGATTCAATGAGAGTGTGAGTCAGGAAATAAGAGAGAGTGAGCTCATGTGTGAAGAATAAGACAGGAGTGAGAATGTGACAGTTAATTTGGGAGTGAAAAAGGTTGTAACTACAGGTGGCTCAACTGGAAAATTTCCAGGGACCCACTCGTAGTTGTAGTTGTTGTTGTTATTGTTATTGTTATTATTATTATTATTATTATTATTATTATTATTATTATTATTATTATTATTAGGCCCAGTAGGCTACCTGTTCATTTTGTTTGTTGTAATAGCGTTTATAACATTTATTTCTGTGCATGCAATGCATTGATAAGTAATAAACTAACTCTAGGATTTCTGTCTTGAAATAATAACTTATATTAAAAAAATTCAAGTGACATTCATCTACTAAGACTAAAAAATATACAGATAACTACAGCGAAAACACTTCTTCAGTATTTTCTAGAAAACTTTTGTAGTTTGCGTTCGGTACTTCTCAGAAGTAACGACAAAAAATGAACTATCCCCTCTTTTTATAGTCACTATTACACTTTTACTACGTCATACTACTTTGACCAATAAAACGGTACGAAAGGACGTCTTTCAACCAATCATGGCTGCTTATCGCACAATTTTATCGCGTCCCTAGCATTTGTTTAATTTTATCCCTTCCCTAGCATTTGTTTTTTTTTATCACTACCCTAGCATTTGTTTCTTTGTTTGCCAACATTTCAAACTGCACTGGTCTGGACGTCAAAAAAAAAAAAATAGAAATTTACAAACCACTCCAGTCGATGCACAGCAGTTTCAAATATGACTCGCATTGGCATTCAAGAACAAGAATTAATAGAGATCACTGGGCATAGCTATGTATCTTCCCTGAAACCTTATTTACAAATAAATGAAGAGCACCATTTGGAAATCCTGAATAAGTTGAGGTATAAACCATGTATATCAACGAGTTCCATTTCTTTTACGAACACGTCCAATATAACATCAACTGAACCACCAACCACTAAAACATTCCAATTTAAAAATTGTACTTTCAGTAATTGTTCCTTTTAAAATTATTCATGTTTATTTTTTTATTTCATCGTCCTTAATTAAAACTTTTCGTGTTTATTTCAAATCCCTAATTAAAACTTTTCTAACACTTGTTTACATTATTTAGGTTATGTTATAGCTTCTGTTATATGATATTATGGATAGTCACATATCAGAGATTGTTTAATATTAAAATTTATTGAAAATCATCTGTCAAGTGACGTTGATTACTGGGATCTGGATAATTGAAGTGGAATGCAACTGTTTTAATAAAATGAAACTGAATCAACAAAGCCTTCTTGACTAGTAACCGTCCAGAGATCAATGAAGATTCCATAGTTGACACAACTGATAACAAGAAAACAGCTAATCATAACACACTATTGCCATCTAGTGTAATATTTGTAATGTTGAGATGGTACAATAATACATTTGAAGACAGTTTTGTATTTTCGTAAGTCAATTCATATTTTATTGTATTGGAGTACTTTGTTACTTCTAATCTTTATATACTTTCTTCTAATCGTGTAATAGTCAATTAAATCCCACTCGAGTTTTGATTTTCTGTAGATAAATCAAAACCTCTAGTGAGATTACTGTTGAAAAATCACTCCCTTTCATCCAGTTTTCCGGAGTTTGTACAGCTTCGATATTGTTCTTTCTGACCATTCCTGTTATAACTTTTAGTGCGGAGCGTTCATTTTCCGAACTCAACATAAATGAAAAGCTATCTTAGAAGCACCGTGGGCCATGATAGATTGAAAGATTTATCACTTCTATCCTTCGAGCAGTCCATGCCTATAAAACTGGACTTCGAAGAAGAACCAATAGGTAACTTTGTAGAGGTCAAAACAGGAAGAAACTAATTTTAAGGTACAAAAAAAATTAGACATAGCCTACATTTATAAAATTTAATTATAAATAAGTTCTGTATATCTGTTTTGCATATAAATTGTATTGAGATTTACGAATTTCTAACATGCGTAGTATAGAAGTGATTCAGATATTATGACTATACCTATGATTTTAGGTTAAATGTCTATTTCTATAGGGATAAACTAAAACTAGTTAAATATATTCACATTTTATATAAAATCCTTCTCTGTATACCACAGAAAATGGTTTTCACTTTTTTCATACTGCAGTCCAAAAGGCGGCAGAGGTTACAACAAAATGTCTCTTGCAGTTCCATGAGATATAAGTAAGGAAATTTATTATGACATAGCTTCTTTCCCCGTTAAAACTTCGTTATCTGCACTCTGATTCAAATTATTATATCAGAGATTGAAATTTAATTTTATGCTTACTAAAATAACAATGAAGTAATCTGAAGTGCTAATTTATTGTCTGATACTTAAGTAGAATTGAAAGGAACTAAGTACAATACATCCATTTATTTCTGTAATGACGATAATGATGTCTAATCTGTTTAGCATTATGTGGAATTATTATTTTAGAAGTTGCAATTTAAATTTGTTTGCAATAATAATGAAATAATCTTAAGTGTCCAATTATTGTCACCGTTTTTGGCGTGTGAAATAAGTAATGGAAACGTTAAGTACGAGTGTTTTATATTTGCCCCAGCCAGTCTGACAACTGTGTTTGGCAAATGACTGATGTGACGTGTATAGGAAGTGGTACCATTCTCAGCTGCACTAGCAACATGCTCACAAACTGGGTACTATATATCTAGGACACACGCCAAAAACGCTGGCGCCAGCTTTACCTTCATGTAGAATTGAAAGGAACTAACTACAATGCATTCATTTATTTATCTAACTACATTAAAATAAAAAATAAATAATTTACTAGTGGCTTGTGCAGCAAATGCTGCAAACTAAGTTCATTAGACGTTCAAATAAACATTTTTCAGATTTATTTTCAATGAAGAATACCATACATTCGGAAAGTTATTTGCTTCCATAACAATGAAAGATACTCTCTCTCGAGCCAATACTGTACAGAACCACGCATATAAATATCTACACCACACCGCCATTAAATATATGAAAAAGATCCAACCCCACTTGATTAATAATTATAAAAATATTTGATTTTTAATAATATTATCTTACGTAAGTTTTATAGCTTTCAGTAACATATACTATATATACTATATAGCCGCCACTCAGTAAATATAGAAATCGAAATCTAATTTAAGTTGTTCTCTACATCTACTTATATAACCCCAAAACGTTTCACTTTCGTATCATCAATATAGCATTAATATGTATAATTAATGAACAATAGTCACATCATGGCATTAACTACAATAATATTTCATTTCTAATGGTAATACTGTCATCAAACCACCTCAAGTTTTGTAGTTTTTAATATTCAATACACAGCTGTACCCAGAAAATGACACACCACAGAATCGAACCTGTAAATTATTTTTAGTAAGTTAAATTTTTAATAACCAATTTAATTTGAGCTCTAAATATGTCAGCATTCTTGCAGATCATGGCCTTCGTGTAATATTGCTTACTGTAGTATGTGTTTTGTTTTATTCTGAAATGCAACGCGGCCGACTTGATGCTCGCTTCGCTTCTCCTTTACAAAAAAGCGAATATCAAGTCGGCCGTGAATGCTATTAGCTAGTTCTCAAAACTGACGACAGATGGATTTTGGAAAATGGGAAAATTATGTTTAAAAATTGACATTTCACTGAAAACTACTATTATTCCGAAAAACTTTGAGTTCTAAGCTTCAAAATGAGGTGTCATTTATTAAAATCCGTCCAGCCGTTTTCCCGTAATTTCCATTATCATTTCAAATTATATATATAGATATTCAATTTCTAACATCAATGACCCATTCTTTACCAGTGTGAAAAATAAACGTAAACATTAAAAATGTAACCTTCCGACACATTTTTTCAGTTTACCGAAAACTATACAAAGTGTATTTAGTTCCTTTCACGACTCACCAATTCAAATGTAAAACGGAAAAAGTGAGTCATAATTTTCTCTCAGAGCTCCTGCCTACGTGTATCTTCGCACCTGGCACAGTGAACAGTTTAAAATGCATTGTCCGATGAGAATTTAAATAAGTTATTTTGCAATCGCACGTAATGATATTTGGTAAGAGAGGAGTGGAGTATCTAGAGATTCAGTCCATAGTAAAAACCCGCGATGGTGGAGAGCACGTGTGCACCTAGTTATTGTTATTGACGCAGTGCCCCGATCTCTCTTGCCAACTACAAATTGTCTTATAATTATGATAATTTTCAACAATAGTCAAATGCAAATTACTTGAGTTCGCAATACTTGCTATTTAAGATTTCATTATGCCACACCTCCATGCATTTCATGCACGATACCGATCATTATTATCAAGGAAAAGCGCGTAACATTGCCTAACACGGACAATTTATAAGCATTGTTATCGTCTCATACCTTAGCAAGGATTACACTGACACATTTCCACAAGTACTAGCAAGCGTGTCCATAGCAGTAGGTAGCGCCGAATCACTTTGAATGCAGCCCGCAACGCTTGAGTTTACGTTTGAGGAGTGGGGATGGAGAGGCAGCTCATATAAATCACGAAGTGTGGCAGTGAGAATTACGTCATTTAACTGTTACCAATGGCTGATTATTATCGAATTATCAACTTTAAAATATATATTTACACAAAATTATTCCAGGCAATAATTCCCTATCTATTGTGAAACTTGGACTCTTACTTTGAGAGAGGAATAGAGATTAAGGGTGTTTGAGAATAAGGTTCTTAAAAAATATTTGGGGCTAAAAGGGATGAAGTTACAGGAGAATGGAGAAAGTTACACAACGCAGAACTGCATGCATTGTATTCTTCACCTGAGATAATTAGTAGGCCTAACATTAAGTCCAGACGTTGAGATGGGCAAGGCATGTAGCACGTATGGGCGTATCCAGAAATACATAAAGAGTCTTAATTGGGAGGCCGGAGGGAAAAAGGCCTTTGGCGAGGCCGAGACGTAGATGGGAGGATAATATTAAAATGAATTTGAGGGAGGTGGGATATGATGATAGAGACTGGATTAATCTTGCACATGATAGGGACCGATGGCGGGCTTATGTGAAGGCAGCAATGAACCTGCAGGTTCCTTAAAAGCCATTTGTAAGTAAGTAATATTTCCCTACAGTTACTTTTTTAAATATAACACAATCAACATTTGTTTGAAAATGAATATAATACATGCTACTCTCTTCAATTTATATTGCTTCTTATACAGGATGAACAATAACTATGGAAAATTGTTAATAACTTCTTAAATTTTAGTTTTACAAAAAAAAAAGTTTTATACAAAAGCTGTTGGAGATAAACCATACAATATGATACCAGTGTTCCAAAAACGTTAGTTATTCAGGTATACAGGGTGTGACAGTAAACTTTACTTTTTAAATGGCACTCTATATTAAAATTTACATATTCCGAATCTCCATTAACTTTTACATATGAATATGTAGAAATTAAACCCATTCACCCGTTTCATGTCTTTCACCTATTTATTAAACTTGTTTCGTGGACTTCAAACTTGAGACAAATATGTAAAATCATGTTGAGCAGGACATAGAACTAAACAAAACACTATCACTAACCAAACTTTACGATAGATGCTCAAAATGAGAACCATTCACAGCCAAACAATGTCCCAGTCTATCACAAACAGTCCATTGTCTTTCTCACAGTTACATGACTTATCTGTCCATCTTATATTTACAGTAGACTGTTTCCGTGATGAACTGGAACATTGTTTGGCAGCGAACGGTTTTCATTTTGAGCATCTTTGATAAAATTTGGTTGGTAATAGTGTTTTGTTTAGTTCCATGTCCTATTTAACATGATTTTACATATTCATTTGTCTCAAGTTTGAAGTTCACGCTACGAGTTTAAGGGGAGCAGGTACTGTCTATCTCGACAATGTTAAAATCACAGAATTCAGGTACGCATAGCTCAGAAACTACTTGAGATAGAAAAACAATTTTTACAACACTTATCAATCTTAAAGTCCTGTATTTTTTTAAACAAAATGTATTATTGTATCTTTAAAATTGTGGTCTCAAAAAAATAACATGTGATTAAAATTTAAAAGAAAATTAGGTCACAATAAAACAATTTTTATCAATTATAGGAATTGAATGTACTTAATGAAATTATTCTCATACATAGATAAAGGTTATAAATATAACATGTAAAAATTTCAAATCTCTATGTTCAATGGTTTCAGAGCTACGCGTACCTGAATTCTGTGATTTTAACATTGTCGAGATAGGCAGTACCTGCTCCCCTTAATAAAAATAGTTGAAACACATGAAAAGAGTGAATGAGTAAAATTTCTAGATATTCATACGTACAATTTAATGGACTTTCGGAATATGTCGATTTTAATACAGGGTGCGATTAAAAAAATTAAGTTTACGTTCACACTCTGTATACCTGAATAAGTTTTTATGAACACTGGTACCATATTGTATGGTTTATCTCCAACAGCTTCTGTATAAAACATTTTTTTTTTTTTGTAAAACTAAAATTTAAGAAGTTATTAGCAATATTTCATACTTATTGCCCACTCTGTATAGCATTTTATATACTAATCAATTGTTATTAACTAATTTTAATTACTTCGTTTCTATATCAATTCGATAAAAAATTCACTGTAAAGAACTTAGTATACTGTATATGTTTGTAAATTAATTTTAACCATTACTGTCCCCTAATCTTCTTCATCGACTCGAGCAAAAACAACTTGAAAATGTGACGTTAAGTAAATCTAATACTAATTGTAAATTTATTCTTCATATTATAATTGGAATCTCCTGGTAGAGGGGCAGAGAAGGCCTGACGGCCTTAACTCTACCAGGTTAAATAAATAAATACTAAATACTAAATAAGTCTGACTGATCCACACATATAATGATTCCAAAAAGTGCTTTTCCAATATACCTATTCTGTATTTTGATTTCACAATGTTCGTACACTTACACGTTGGCGCATACATAGATTCTATGGGACAAGCAATAATAATAATAATAATAATAATAATAATAATAATAATACATATTCGACACCAGTTAACTATATAACATTAGAAATATTATAAAGAAGTTATAATAATAATAATAATAATAATAATAATAATGATAATGAGAATAATAACAATAACAATAATACATACTCCATACCAATTAACTATATAATATTAGAAATATTATAAAGAAGTTAATATAATAATAATAATAATAATAATAATAATAATAATAATAATAATGATAATAATAACAATAACAATAACAATAATACATACTCCACACCAATTAACTATATAACATTAGAAATATTATAAAGAAATTAATAATAATGATAATAATAACAGTAACAATAATGCATACTCCACACCAATTAACTATATAACATTAGAAATATTATAAAGAAGTTAATATAATAATAATAATAATAATAATAATAATGATAATAATAACAATAACAATAATACATACTCCACACCAATTAACTATATAACATTAGAAATGTTAAAAAAAGAAGTTAATATAATAATAATAATAATAATAGGCCCTAATAATAATAACGCAGGTACAACCTTTAAATCAGAACTATCTATGGATGCATATTTACTACGTAATGAGCTTCGTGACTGTATATAAAGTTGCCTCGTTTAATTATTAGGCAGCGGCATTCCTTTTAAGATTTGTAGGTCTTTATTGCATGCACCGATAATAAAATGAAACTGCGACGTTGTCACGTCTTGTTTGTTGCTGCTATATATTAATATAACATGAATATGGGCTAGGCTTAATTGCTCAAAGCATGAGTTAATTTGAAGATTATTTATGTTATTTAGATTATTTATTTTAAATTAATTATTTAAAGAACTGTAATATAATTAATTTTCACTGTGAACTAGAACAAGACACACTGCTAAAATTTGCAGCTCTGGTTTATACACTCCGCGTGGAATATTGGAGCGGCCTTCAAAAGACTTGACGACGACAATGGACAGCGCGACATAATTACAATTATTGAAACTACAGAGCTTCCGTTCTTTTTGACACCGCCAGCCTACTAATTGAACGTGGCTACTTTACTAAAATGTGTATACGTTTTATATTGGTATAATAACGTTTTATATTGGTTTTGAAAAGCTACGCAAAACTTTGCAGCAAACGAGGTATTTAAAACTAAAATTTCTACTCCCGTTGCGAATGGAAGTTTCTTTTCTTCACAATCGATATGGAATAATACGATTTCGATAAAGACGTTGCGAATGTATAACGTCACGATACCGTACTTCCTCTGTTTTACAGGGGGTAGTGGAAGGGATTGAGGGAGGAAACATTACGTCTTACAGTACTCAATGCTCGAAACTCACGTTTGCATCACAACTAAATGGGCACGCCTGGACTAGGCGGACAGACGGCGGTACTACCGTGATGTCTAGTCGGCACGACATCGAGCTTCTATAAATAAGACAGGACAATGCAATGATGACAAACAATGTGCTCTACAGTAAACATGAGTTCAAAACCGTGACGATAACAAGACGCAGCAAGGAAGTTCTCCTTATTCTTTTTTTCATATTGCTATTAACATTTTTATTATTAGTGTTGAGAATTATATACACTAAGAACCCTATGCATGCAAATATACATTTAGAAATTCCGAAATATAAATTTATAATTTGCACTAAACTATCAAGAGCTGGCAAACGTACCATAGTACAGAATCCCACGAAAAACAAAGCACTAACCATCTTATTTTTTCACTCGCTGTTGTTTATACTCGCTTTAACATCTCTGGTCATATCGCGAGTTAATGTTTTGGTTGAAATCCGAAGGCCTGTGTACTATTGTTGAGACTGGTTCTATTGTTGTGAACTAGATGGCGACTGTATATGTATTACTGATTTGTTATAAATAGACTTCGTGGAATTGCCACGATAATCGCAAGGTTTACTGTGCACGCGGTATTGACTGTATGAGAAGGGGGCGTGCAAAGGATAGATTATGCCTCTAATGTAAACACTGAGCAGTATACTGTGGTTACAATAAAAACTGTACCCCGCATTCAAGAAATATAATGAATGATCATTGAAGTAGGAATGTCTAAACATGTAAATACACAATTATTTTATAGTTAGATATATTAACTCTTAAAATTTAATGTAAGATACTCACATCATCCTTGAATATGTGCATTGCAGTGAAGAGTTACGTACATTTTGAGCGACTGCAAAGTAATCTCCTCCGATGGTCACTTAAACAGTTTTTATTTTGGGAAAATGTACGTTCAACATCACACGATGTAATACGTACATATTTGAAGAACGGAAAATCACTACTTTTTAGTACATCAACTTCAGATGTCTTGTCGTGACCTGATAGTACATCATTTATAGTACAAAGTTGTGAGTAGGCAGAATTTTTAGCAATAATGTTTCTCAACTTACATTTCATTTTTTTCTGAAATTAGTGAATTGTTATTTTGGATAACGGTTTGTGATACTTTATTCACTATATTAAGGGTTTCTGAGAGTTGTAATTTAGACGATTCTAACAGGATGATACTTTTGGACACGATTTTAAAATTAGAATCAATGAAGAGAATATCTTCCAATAGCTGTTCAGAAGGCAATGAATTTACTGCTGCAACAGCGGAACTGTCCGTGCTATCCAATGCATCAGTTACCTCCATTATTTTGCCGTAATGTTCTGCATAATAATGAACAGCATCCAACCACGTTCCCCAACGTGTCAAGACTGGCTGCGGTGGTAAGGGTATTCCAGGGGCAATTATTTGGAACAGCAACACTCTCATTGCAGTATGTTTGATTGAATTCTTGTCTGCACTGAACAAATGTTAAGCATTGACTATTCCAACCACAGTAATGCAAAAACAAGTGCTTACATAGGTATACATTAGCTGTAGCTGCTCTATCTATTTGGACCGGTACAACTCTTAACATGAACTGCTTATACTACGAGACCGGGAGGTCGCTCACCTCCTCTATACTACCGTACATCGGCAACCTGATTGCATGCTGCGTGTGGCAATTCAACGAAGTCTAGTTATAAATATGATTTCGGTGATGAATGAGGCCGGTGATATTGAGGGATGTTGTGGCCCGAAATTCCTGGCATTTGCCTTACGGTTGAGGGAAAACTCTGAAAAACCTAAAGGTACGTTTTCCTCGGTGCGACTATTGCGATGATCGTGCAACGATAATCGTCGAGCACTATTTCTTTGCACGATCATCGCAATAGTCGCACCGAGGAAAACGTACCTTAAACCAGGAAATTCAACCCGACCGGGAATCGAACCCGGGCTCTCTGCGTAAGAGACCTACACCACAGAGGTGGTCTCTAACTTTCTTAATGAGAAATATTCAAATTATTTGTCATAAGAAAAACGCAGTTACTTCAATTCTTAGTTATTGCCTTATTAATTATTGCTAATTTAATTAAAACTAATTTGATACAGACAATTAATTTTATTTAATGACTGTATGACATTTTGTGACCCAATAATCTTTTCCACTTTTAGGATTCAACTTGTTTCTCCTGTGTATAGAAAAAGTTGTTTCCACATCACATGAAGTGAGGGAACGAAATGTATAATCCGGTATCAGATACGTTTCTTGTTTGCGTTCAGTCTTCCTTATGATGTTTAGGGATGTATCCATTTTCCTGTGCTATGTAAGCCTATTTGATAGTGTGTATTTCTTTCTTATATTCTTATTGGTAATTATTTTGGCATTTGGTACTTTTCTAACTATTTTATTTGTAAATGTTTTTATTTGTCTTACATGTTGAAATTTGTGTATTCTATCTCTAATATTAATCTCTAGTATTATTGTCCAAATTAAATATTAAATACTACATCTGAATACAGGTGCTTAAAATTAGAAAACCGCTCTAGAATAAGCCTGTCATTTATTGTTGCTTTTCATCTTAATATAATGTTCGTATTCTGTTTTGATATTTCAGAAATTTGATTCTCTGTATTTATTGATTTTTGTAGGTCATCGTTGATCTTCCGCATCACTACTTGATCGCCGCTGAACAAAAGTGAGTCTATATTCATTTGTTTTACAAAACATTTATTTCTGGATTTGTTAAAATCTTCCATTTCTTTACCTATATAATGCAATTTATGTAAATCCTCTGACTAAACAGGAAAAAAAAATTATACTGCACAGTAACAGTGGTAGTAAGGAAGTTTGTAAGACTTCTTAAAGAAACATGTTTTCCTGGGGAATAAACCTTTTTGAAAATTTGGGGCTAGTGAAGAAAATAGCTTCAAACTTAATCAAAATAGTAGTCGAGTTGTTGCATGATCACACGTTGCCACATAAACAATGAAGCTTTTAAGCTATATCGCGAACCAATCGCCACGTCTATGTAAGAAACTCAGACATACCTTTACATTGAAGGAGAAATCGCTCAAACCTGTTTTCGTGAACCCAATACATAACGTGACATACCTACATCAGGCCAAACAGTTCACGGGCGATTCATTCCAAAATATGTGATGCAACAATCCTCTTCCATTTACAGAGATTGTAGAAAGTCGAGTATACGGCTCCTGAGTTCGCCTCGTATTCTGAACGTTTGAGATCGATCCGGCGACCATGAGATCTCGGATTGTTTGTGTTTTTCTGTCTCTCAATGCAGCCTCTGTTTCCCACACAGTTTCCCTGAATAATTTCTCTAGTTTTCATGATAGTAATTCGAATGTTCTCAGTGAACTTGATTTCTGTAGTTATAAAAAAGGAGCGGTGAGTTAAATTGAGTGATGACTAGGGAAAAAGTTCACGCATTTGCATATTTGTTGTCTATCGTTGTGTCAATATGCTGAAAGATTATCTACATGAATCACAAACTTCTGAATACAATGATATTACTTTTGTGCGAGATCGTGCGTATTTGCTTGTTTTCCGCACAGAACCAATACGCGGTAAGTGTGAAATACCACATTCAGTATTCCCAACCTAACACACATAACAATTTCCCTCTTCTTACCGCTTAAGCGCCACATTCATTTTACTGCTTTAGGCTTTTAACATATTATTTTTAGAGACGTTTAACATAGTAATAATTATAAATTGGAAACTTACCACTGCAATTTCACCTAAATTTTAATGTTAATTATTGTTTTTAAATATTTGCAAAAATTAAGTAAAGTCTACTACTCCACGAAACTTATTGCATTCCTGATACAAGTAAAATTAAGGAAGCCGTGAAAAAATCAACAAGATTCCAGATGCCGATGTTATTACTGCAATATGTTATATAAATAATATTGTTAAAATATTAAAATGAAAAATAAATCATTACATAACATTACCGTTTGTTTTAAGCTCGCATTTATAGACTGGGGGAAAAAAAAGACAGACGTATATCACGGCCTGCTGGAGTATAGTAAACACAGAAAACATTTTATAGCAACAATGTTGAAGAAAGATATTTTGGTTTTCCGAAGTTGTCGTCATTAAACAGAAACCAACATGGAGATTTCATTGCAACTAATTAGAAATTCGTCTTTCAGGTGTGTAATAAACGATCTTCGCACAAAATAATGTACGATACACGAGCGGTATGTTTGTTTTCATGTTCTCGGAAATTAAAAAAGCTCAACTACGTTTCGCTTTTTCAATTTTTTCCTCGACCATGAAAACGTCAACATACCGCTCTTGTAACGTATATTACTATTATTGTGCATAAAGTGCATATTTTGCCTTTATTTATAAAAGCATCATATTTTAACATTTATGCTGGGAAACTGCATATTATGTATGTTTATGCTCGACCATGCCGAAATGTAGTAATTATACACCTGGTAGCAGTCCTTTAATGCATGTCATTAAAGTACACCTACTCATTAAAGTACAGGTGTTCAGCCAATGACAAGTCAGCTTTGTACAGTTATAAAACCGCAAGTATCGATATTCTCGGATATGCAATCGAAAGAGAATTAGCGAAAAGTCACGGAGACTGGAAATCCAATACTGTCGCAGAAGGTTATGTTCTGTTACTATAATAATTAGCGTTAATTGTAAATAATATTCAAATAAATTCAATTTGTCATCTCGTTTTTCAATGTCTAATTTAATTTCAATGTTATATCAAAGTTAATATTTAGTTTACTCTTTAGGTTCTTATAGGCTATCAAGGTCAATGTAGACATCTGTTCCTCGGAAAAAATCAATACTTTCGCGTCTGCGCACATCTCACAATTTACGAGGTATTGCTCAAGGTCAGTTAGATACAAATAAAATGAATCATTTTAAGTTAGAAATATGGTCGAGCATAAAAAGTCGTATGAAACTCGTCTATAACGGTAATTAAGAAGCTCGTATGAAAATTATGAAACTCGCTTGCGCTCGTTTCATAAACATCCATACTCGCTTCTTAATTACTATCATTATAGGCTCGTTGCATAGTGTAGTATTGTTTGTCTTTCCCTCATTTTTAAAAGTGTGTAACCTCGTAAACACGACTAATTTATGTTCATGAATTTTGAACCTAACGATGACGCAGTCATAGGGAGCCTCTCAAGTTAGCAATTGGTATTCCTTTACTGCAGTCTTCAGCAGATTTCGATAGAACAATATCCAGTTTAACATCAGTTCCAGGAAATGTAGGAGATAAAGTGAACGAGAAAACAGCAAATATTCTTTCCAAAAACCCTGGCTATTAACAACTTAAAGAAATTCAAGATATTCTCGAAAGAAAAACACCCCAAAAACCAACAAAATTTTCTATAGAACAGCTCACAGCTTTTATGCAAGCCCCTCTTACTTCTTGTGACGTAGAACGAAGTTTTTCGCGCTACAAACCTATGCTGAGAGACAACAGGCGAAGAATGACAACAGAAAACATACGTCACTGCTTAGTTGTGAACTGTAACAGCATAAATAGAGCATTCAGCAATGAGGCAAGCACTTCAAAATCCATAGACTAAACGTAAGTTACCTATACCTTTATTATTCTGTTAAAAAAATCTCAGACTGATAATGCATATTCATTTATTTTTACGGCATAAATGCATACATATTCTTCACGTTTTTAGGGCATGAACTTCCTTTTCCTGGTGTTGACTGCGTCATCAGAAAGACGATAATATTAGTACAATTGAATTTACTTCTATCTTTCGGCTCTTCCATATGTCCGTTGTGACAGGTCAAAAAACCTTCCAGTTTTAGAAGACATTGGCTTTGATGACATTGAATTAGCAGAAATGCACAGCTGTATTTTAGTTTATTTTCATATTTCAGAAAATATACAGCTGCTTTATAAGAATATCTTGACTTCTTTATATATATAAAGGGTGCGTCAGAAAGAACGGATGGATTTCAAACTATCGATACGCAACGAGGAAAGAGATATAGTGAGGGGGACCACGACTGTTGGTTCAGCCATAGAATGCAGTTTCAGTTGAGAATATGGTGTTGGTCTGGTGTACAACGTGCTTTCATCGTAGAGACATTTTTGAAAAATGAAGAGTCTGTGATCGCCACTCAGGACTCATTTCGACATCGGATGTCACGCTAGGATTCCAACTCGGAATACAATTTTGCGGTGGGTGGCTTCATTTCGTATCACAGGTTCAACATTAAAGAAGAAATCACCTGGACGAAATTCTATTGCACTGAGATTGTCCGAGGCTACGGTAAGATCTCGCGCCCTGCGACTTCTTTCTTTGGGACCATTTGAAGGCGTAAGTTTGTAAACATCGATCACGTACACTGGACGAACTGAAGACAGCGATTCGTGAAGAAATCGTGGCAATTGCACCAGCTATGACTGTGAAAGTAATGGCGAACATCAGAAAACGCCTCGATGCCTGTATTGAAAGCCAAGGACATCATATGGATCATGTTGTTTTCCATAAATAAACTGCATGTATTGGTGAATATGTTGATAACAATAAATTTTTGATTTGATGAATCTTTACAATTTTCTTGCCATGTGAAATCCATCCGTTCTTTCTGACGCACCCTGTATATATATATATATATATATATATATATATAATCCAATGCCACCAGGTTGTCTTTTCGACATTTCTGGTCTTCTCTCCTGGCTGTGGCTTAGTTGTAACCCACTTCTGAGGTTGGGGCGCCTGGAAGGCGGAGTTACATTACCCCGATGATGTGTTAGGATGATTATGATAATGTGGTGCCAGGAGAGGTCTTAAATCTAAACTTAACCTAAATTTCAGACCATGGACGAACACAGGAATAATCCCCACCATGAAATTCTAAATTCTCACATAACTAGGCTCTTCAGACCACTCTACACTCTATGACTTACACTACCAGGCATGGGACTCCCATCTTAATTTCTACTTTGAAAGAAGCTATGTCGTCCACACCTGTGGAGTAACGGTTAGCACGTCTAGCCGCAAAACCAGGTGGCCCGGGTTCGATTCCCGGTCGGGGCAAGTTACCTGGTTGAGGTTTTTTCTGGGGTTTTCCCTCAACCCATTATGAGCAAATGCTGGGTAACTTTCGGTGTTGGACCCCGGAATCATTTCACCGGCATTATCATCACCTTCATCTCATTCAGACGCTAAATAACCTAAGCTGTTGATAAAGCGTCGTAAAATAATCTACAAAAAAAAAGCTATGTTAAACATTTCTACTGTTATTAAACACCCAATGACCCATCATTCTTAGTCAGATTTTAACCCGTGAATCTTGAATCTAAAGACAATCGTGATAATCACTCAATCACTGAGAAAGACAGAATGTCGAATGATGTCTCGTTGCTTACTGTATATATATATTTATTTATTTGTTTATTTATTTATTTATTTATTTATTTATTTATTTATTTATTTATTCTGGTGTAGTTAAGGCCATCAGGCCTTCTCTTCCACAACACCAGGAATATTCTTATTAGAGGACTTCGCCGTCTTCTGTTGAATATTGTGCAATCAAATGACTTTATGTAGTCATCACGTAGATACTTATTAATGGAGAAAAAGGTATTAATACCAGCGAAATGAGTCCAGGGTCCAGCGCCGGAAGTTACCGAGCATTGCTCCTAATGGGTTGAGGGAAAAGACCAGCCAGGTAACTTGTCGCAGCCAGGATCATGACTTCTTAGATTAATTATATTGTTACATACAGTCGAGAATGAAAGTCGGTTGCATGTTCGCACATAGCGCACAATATTCTAAGGAAAGAGTTTCAGTGACGTAGCCTCGGTCATAGAGGAATTTAGAGTTGAAAGGTTAGGTTATTCGTCAGTAAAGCATCGTCGGTAATAGAGAACTTTCGAGTTCAAAGGCCAACCTACAGCGCTAATAAAATTACTTAATTCACTGATGTAACATTGATCCAGAAGGAATTTCCATAACGTCGGTTCTTTTTCTGAAATATTATGATTATGAGATTATGACAAAGTCATATCTTAAGTTCTTGTTTTCTAATGCTGTAACAAAAGAGAATCCAAGCTCTAGACTTTTATTAGCGCGGAAGTCTTCAATCGACGGCCCTTGGGCCCCCTAGAGTTATTTCTGTGATCTTTTCGAATATGTAAAAAAAAAATTAATAATCGTTACATATAATTTGTTTTTAATAATTTATACTCTAGAGATTTACAGCAGTTATATTTTCTCTTTATATATTACGCAAAATGGAGGGAGAATATTGTAAAAAATTCTAGAAAGATCTATAGGTCTATATTTAAAACAAAAAATTGGCTTTGATATCTCTGTCTGTCTTATCTATACATCTATTTCTTATAATATATTAAAACAAAAAATTGGCTTTGATATCTCTGTCTGTCTTATCTATACATCTATTTCTTATAATATATTGGACGGATTTTTCTCCATATTCAGTTTCTACTGGTTAATTTATAATGGAATGATACATAAGATGAAATATAACAATTTATTAAGACATTAATGTGACTTCATTTCAAATCAGCAACAAACAATTTTACTTAAAGTTAATGCAGATGAGTTTCTTCTAAATTTTATATTACTTACAATAGGCCTAATAATAATAATAGTATTACAAGATACTGAATTTACTGACCTAGTGTTAGAATTTTATTGGTTGGCATGGCCTATTATAATCTCTCATGGTATTAACACTATGAAAATTCGTTCCAATGTAGGTATTTTGACTGTTATATATTGAGGATCACGTAAGTGTAGTTCCTAAAAGTTCCTTTTTGGCCGTCTCTTCAGTGTTGCCAACTAATACCAGTTAACACCAAAGAGGGAAAAATCACAATGCTACGTACTGAAATAGTAATAATAATAATAATAATAATAATAATAATAATAATAATAATAATAATAATAATAATAATATAGTAATTAACAATAACAATGTCTTACTTATTTATCACATCTCATCTTTATGTTGCGAGGTGTTTTCTAAATGGTTCAATAAATATTATAAAATAGTATATTTTCCTCCTGGACTTCTCCCATATTATGTTGGTATTTATTTTGTCTGGCAACATGAAATCCATTGCTTTAACTGAACAGTTTACGATTCACGAGACCGAACCTAAAAATTTAGCTTCATCACCTGAAATGAATAGTACGAATTCCGAAAACAGAACACCACTTTAAAACGTATACCTTACTTAAAATACTTACAAGCATTTTCTTTGATGAAGAAGTGCTACCATGCTATTTCCTCTCTTGGACATTTTAATAAAAATCTAAACACGAAAGAATTTCATTAAAATGTCAAATATATTTACATGCATATTTCATACAAAGTAGGGCTATAAGCTATTTCTTATTTAATTGCACTTACCTGAATATAGAGTTGAATTTTAATCACAACGCAACACAACTGAATTGTGTATTGATATTAATATTAATACGCACAAGCCTAGGTACTTGCATTTTCATCAGTTTATTTTACTGCAAAGCGAAGTTATTGCTGCCAACATAACAGTTAGGAAATAACTGCCAGTTTTAGTACTTGTCAGTATCCGAAATTCGAAACGAAGTAGGTAAAATAAAATTCAAAATGATAACTAGAAAATCACTATAATCCACTAGCATATGTAGGCTAGTAATAGGGGAAAAATGGTTAGGTTTCACCCTGAAGCAGTAATTAGGAGAGGGAGAGACCGATTTATTAGCGAAGTGATATCTCCATATTTCTATTACATGTATTCGCGGGGATGTTCTGGCGACTTCGTTAGAATTAGCTTCCCCACACAGGTGTTTCGTCACTTGTCAGCATCGGACAGATTTAGGGCCACCTTGAGCGGGGTTTCGTATAGAGACTCGATGAAGCATAAAAGCCGAAGTCGGACTAGACCCGTGGGAAAGATACTGCCAAGCTTGGGTTTTCCAAAGAACGGGTATTCTTGTGAGATATACAAACTAATTTGAGGTTATGGGAAATCCAAAGTCTAAATTTAGAGATGACATATTTCGCGCCCAATAAGAAGAGATCTTGGTCCAGCTTATGAGGTCACTTTGGACCAATAGGGAATAGATTTTAGGCCGGTTAAGTGACGTAGTTTTTAACCAATAGGATAGTTAGTTTTAGCGTAGGATAGGTTTTTATAAATAAGGGTGACGGGGAGCGGGGAGAAAAAAGAAAAACAACTTCACATCGTGTCGGCGGCCCTACATACAGGGCACAATAACTACTTCGTTTGGTGTCGACAGGACTACTATTTCGCTTCGTGTCGACACAATCACAACATCTCATCGTGTCGGCGGCCCAACTTAATAGTCTTTCTTCAGGCGAAGACTCGATAGATTGAACTTTGTCATCGGCGAGACTACTCGCCAACGTTTAGGAGCTTCGATCGTAGTGTACGGGACAGAGTATTGAATTTATAGTATCGGATAGAGCTTATTCAGAGCTGCAACAGAGTCGATACAGAATTGCGACCAACGATTGAATTATAAGTCAGCCGGAAATACATACTCTAGGGTTTACCAAGTGAATACGACAATAAACTTATAGTTTTGGAATTTACACTGCCTTTTATATAAGTAGCCGGCTTGGGATTATTCCCGACATCAACCTACACCACAACCGTACCTCGGCTACCCTGAGTGAATCTCACGCAACACCGAGACGCACCCACCCTCAAATGGCGCCCAACGTGTAGTCACAACAACGACACCACCCACAACCCTTAGGGTATTAAGTAATCTGACCCGGACTATAATCTTTATATGTTAGATCTTTTAGCTTTTGTACATGATTTCTCAGCAAATTTTGATTTAAGATGTGACATACACCGTTACAATACCAGGTCGAAATCAAATGAAAATATGCTTTATTTTAGATTAAACAAGACCCATAACAGTTACCTGTATCTTGAACTTAAATTTTATAGTAAGTTGCCTGAAAATGTAAAACACTTAAATAGCAAAATTTAAAAAAATAGAGTAAACGCATGATTGCTAAAGCATCCTTTTTTATTCTATTGATGTTTTTTTTTAATTTTAATTTATGTAGTATTACTATGTAATTTATTTATTAACGATGTGCTATGTATTGCATTTTTTAATCTTGACTTTTTCAATTGCCTGTATAGTGCTTAAAGAAAAATAAATGCTACTACTGGTATATGAGATAACACAGAATGTCGCATTGCGAAACATCTATGCACCATGTAAGGTTCGAACCTACTACAGCGGTGCGAAACCTGCTTCTTAGCAGTTCCATACATCACGTCCGGTTCTTAAGTAACACACTCATGACTTCAAGGTGATTGTCGTGCAGCAATTCTCCAGCTCATTCTTACGTCAAGCGAGATAATTGGCTCGTGGTTCGTATAGCCTACCTGCATTACAGTAGTCTGTAGCCAAATATGACTATCGATGACCACGCATAGGTAGGCCTAGTGGAAAAACAGAGATGAAGATAAAGTTGATGATGTTTTCAATTAATCCGTTCTCATCTATCTCACCGTAAACTTGAACAGTATACGTTCTGCAGATCAATAACATCGCACAAAGATCAGCAGGTTTCAGTTTCTCTTGTCTGTTATTACGGTGCATTTGTTTCTTGAGTCGATGTTTTCTCAATGTCAGCTGATACTAACATTAATTTTATACACGCTGTAGGCCAGTGGTGGCCAAAATTAACGCAACCCACAAGACAGGATTTAAATGGCAACTACATACTGTGGGAGGGGTTGCACTCTACAGTGCTGTGACGGATTTACAGACAGTTGCGCCACTACACTCCTACCTACCATTTGTAATTAGAAGAGGTCATTCACGTAATATTTAATTAGTCATTTTTCAAAGCAATTTCCTCGAAATTTGGATTTATATCTGTGCATGCTATTTTCAGTTGCGCAAGGAGATGAGCATCGCTTAAGCGGGATCTGTGGCTGGACTTTATAAATTTCAATTTAGAAAACAGCTGTTTGCACTGGTAGGTTGATGAATACATACCGGCATTTTCCATAACTATGGTCCTGGAACACAACTATGGTTCACGATATAACCATTCAAAGATCATTGTAGAAGAAACATAGGCCGTTCGTAGATAGCTTCAGTGACTTGAATTCAAACTACAGTACAGCAAGAATATAGATAAACGAGGTACTACGCTATGGAGTACAAAATTTGAATAGTTGTATCGTGGACAATAGTTATGTTCCAGGACCATAGTTGTGGGAAATGACGGTACTCATTATTTTTTAAGAAAACTGTAAGTAGTGGATATGTAGTACTGGACATCTTTTAAAAAAATTTAACCCCCAGCAGACCTTCATATTCTGCTTTCAAAAGTCCATCATTCTGCAAATTCAGTACCTCTAACTGCAATTCTGGAATAACATTTTCAATTTAAACATGAAAAGGAGTGGCAAAAATATCGAAATCTTTCTCCATCCCTTGAAAATCACTGAATGTGTGTTCTTTGAACTCGTATAACAGGTGATCTATTTTAAGAATGTACATATTTAAGTTCGCGTCCTGAATATTTGTAACTGATCCTAAACATGAGAAATGAAAGAACCGTCTTTCTTGTAAGTGTGATATCCTCTCGATTCATATGATTCTGCGAAAGACATTATATCACTAATGAAGCTCCGAAGTACAGTAATCCAGTATAATCCGTCACATACACGCGCAGTATTTTCATGGAGTGGGGGAAAGGGAAGGTAGGGGGTAAGTTTGACGCTTCGCTGAGGTCTGACAGCACTGCGGCAATGCCGCAGGAATGCCCGCCATTGTTGTAGGCTTACAACAAAACATTAACTAACATGCTTAGAAGTTAACTAAAAGTTCGGGTTCTTAAGGGCTAAGGGTTGATGGTTGATGGTTGATGTTTGTCTACGGAAAGATAAGAATAATAGAAGTCTCACATTGTAGATTTACTTAAATAGGTGAGAAGTGGGTACAGTAAGACAGGGAGAACAGTGAGGCATTTTTTATTAGATGGTAAATTTTGATGTTGAGATGTTGGTAACAGTGGAGTTGTATGTTGCATGAGTAAAGTAACAGTATTTTCATACTCGATTTGATTGTAGTTATAAAGGTGAGTGATGAAAAAATAATTCGTTATTTTTCACTCTAGAAGTAAAATTTTGACTTGTGTTGAAGGTTATATTGGATATACAAATGAGATATAAATATGAATGTTTTGTTACCTAATACTATGGTATTTGAGATTATGTTTGGCGAAGTTTCGTCTTTCTTGTTTTAATTTTGAAGTGATGGCGTCATTTTTAAATGAATTTTGCGTAAAGGGAACAGTGAGACATGCCATTGAAGGGTACACTGAGACGTCTCACTGTCCCCATGTACCAATGATTTGCAAAAACAAACTGTAATTATATTACATTTACCAGTAACTAACATTAAAAATGAACATACTAGTAACCAATTTAGGAACTGTAGCTTAAAATAATGGACGCATTACATTTTAATGGTTTCATAAATAAAAAATTACTCACAAAATTTAAGAAAATGTTAAAAAAATTATAAAGAATTACATTAAATTCTTACAATTATAAGCTTTGTTGTAATCAAAAATTAATTTCATTTTTTCGCAAAAGCTTGAAATGTCATGGAAAATTCACTTTTCCAAATGTTCCAGATGTTTCAATGGTTTCGAAGTCAGACATCAGACAAATAAGCCTACAGAACGTGGCAAGATAAAGAGACAGCAAGCTTTCCTTTCTTTTGAAATAAATGTAAATCATTTCAATGTCCGTTAATAGACACTGGGTGTCTCACTGTACCCTCCTGAATGGGAACAGTGAGACATTTGCATTTTTTTTACAAACATCTATTGTATATTATGTCCTTTATCTATTAACATTTTTGGTTATGTATTATTATACTCCATGTTTTAATGTCTATTTCTATTGCACTTGATTTTAAAAATACTTGAATTGTCACTTGCATACATATGTCTTAATATTTTGTGACTCACTGCACCCACTACTCCCCTACTTTACTCAATTTAGCCTTGTCTTACTATTTTAGTAAATCGCGTACCGTTGTAACGCCAATCTTCTTCTCTGAAGCAACATTAACCACAGTTTCTTCTTTCCCAGGCCTTTCAATTACTAGTAATTTTCTTTCGATAATTAATACAATACGTTTTCTTTTGACAACTGTGGAAGACATTTTGCATAGAAGTTACACAGTACGGCCACTCGAATAGTAAGGATAAGCACTGAATAATATACAGGTTTTTGGAAGTTCTTGAAGTAATTTCTTTGGAAGCAGGTAGTGACTATTTTAAAAATAACTAGGCCTATTTATGTTGCCGACAATGAAGTATTCCAACTGCAAAATGTGTAAGGGTAAAGGCTTGTAGAAAAACTACATAGAAACATAACGTGCAGTACTTAATATTTTTTCTGCAGCAAAAAAAATAATAGTGGGAGCTATAAAAAATGTCGGATAATCCGACAATCGATTAATAGGGTAATGGGTGATCGGGGTTCTATTGTAATGCGCATGGAACATTTTGATTATATCACTAATTTGCATATTCAAAATAAAATTAACTTCGAAACTATCAGTTCGATTGAGCTCAAAATTTGCACACACCTTGTTATTAATGCATCTAGCAAAGACTTTAAAAATAAAATAAATCGGGTTAAAATTGTAACAATTTTAAAATTCAGTCCCAGTATCCCTTAAATTTAATAAAGGTTCAAATAGAACTATAAAAGGTAATTTCATCCTAACATTAATTTTCGTGTAACTTACTTACTTACTTACTTACTTACTTACTTACTGGCTTATAAGGAACCCGGAGGTTCATTGCCGCCCTCACATAAGCCCGCCATTGGTCCTCCATCCTGAGCAAGATTAATCCATTCTCTATCATCATATCCCACCTCCCTCAAATCCATTTTAATATTATCTTTTCATCTACGTCTCGGCCTCTCTAAAGGTCTTTTTCCCTCCGGCCTCCCAACTAACACTCTATATGCATTTCTGGATTCGCCCATACGTGCTACATGCCCTGCCCATCTCAAACGTCTGGATTTAATGTTCCTAATTATGCCAGGTGAAGAATACAATGCGTGCAGTTGTGTTGTGTAACTTTCTACATTCTCCTGTAACTTCATCCCTCTTAGCCCCAAATATTTTCCTAAACACCTTATTCTCAAACACCCTTAATCTCTGTTCCTCTCTCAAAGTGAGAGTCCAAGTTTCACAGCCATACAGAGCAACCGGTAATATAACTATTTTATAAATTCTAACTTTCAGATTTTTTGACAGCAGACTAGATGATAAAAGCTTCTCAACCGAATAATAACAGGCATTTCCCATATTTATTCTGTGTTTAATTTCCTCCCGAGTATCATTTATATTTGTTACTGTTGCTTCAAGATATTTGAACTTCTCCCACCTCTTCAAAAGATAAATTGCCAATTTTTATATTTCCATTTCGTACAATATTCTCGTCACGAGACATAATCATATACTTTATCTTTTCGGGATTTACTTCCAAACCTATCTCTTTACTTGCTTCCAGTAAAAATCCCGTGTTTTCCCTAATCGTTTGTGGATTTTCTCCTAACATATTCACGTCATCCGCATAGACAAGCAGCTGATGTAACCCGTTCAGTTCCAAACCCTCTCTGTTATCCTGGACTTTCCTAATGGCATACTCTAGAGCAAAGTTAAAAAGTAAAGGTGATAGTGCATCTCCTTGCTTAAGCCCACAGTGAATTGGAAACGTATCTGACAGAAACTGACCTATACGAACTCTGCTGTACATTTCACTGAGACACTTTTTAATTAATCGAACTAGTTTCTTGGGAATACCAAATTCAATAAGAATATCATATAAAACGTCTCTCAATTTTCGTGTAACAATCAGTTTTAATAAGTATTTGAGTTTGTCTCGCATTTGATTTAGATAATCGTTAGTCTACTTAATCGGAGAAAAACTGCCCTACATGTACTTTGTCCATCACAAGTTCCACAAAATTTACCAGACGTTCAAAACTGTCGTCTTTCGTAACAGAGGCCGAGGTATAACTTGAGCTATAGTTGGGTCAATTAAAACTTTGTCCACGTCTGATCTAGACGGCTGCGACGTTTCCCTTCTTATGAGAAACTACAATGTCACTTTCTGTGTTAAAATACTCGCACTTACTTGTTGGAGATGAATCGGTTCCGCTTTCCGTTACACTGTAAAAAGAGCACCAGCGCGCATCAACTTCATCACTTGAATCAGGAACGATCAAGAACGTCGTCGAGTTGCAACGAGGAGGAGGTGATTGTGACTGGACAGGCCTCCTTCCGACCGTCGAGGAACTCCTCTCTACTCTCTACCCTTCAGAAAACCCCGCGCTCTGCCCCCTCCAAGAAGCGCGAAGAAGATGAATGAGATAATGCAGAGATATTATCCAAGGGCGGGACGCGGTAAACTTGCCGAAGGTTGTGTACACTCTGCAACACTCCACATTTCACAATCAGTATCACATACTTCAGTCTTGTTCACGACATTTTCTTTATTATTCATCTATGTACAGTCTTTGAAAAAGTTTTGCCGCACAGATACTTTGTAAGTCCCAGAAAGGAGGCAGTGGACGAGCGATCTAGTTCAGAAGAGAAGGGCTAGTTGAGGTAATAAAATTAGTTTTGTTTCGTTGTATGTCTGCCTCTTTTCTGAGACTTAAAAAGTGTCTGTGCGACAAAACTTTTTTCTAAAACTATAACATATCATTAATGTTTAATTAATACACGTTTTCACTCTTATTCATTCATTCATGCATTCATTCTTTCATTTTATTCCATAGATCTTACATGATCAATAAAGCTTTAGGATGTGGAACAAATCAAAATTTTACAATTACAATTTTTACAAATTTTTATAGTTTTACAATTTAGTAATTTTCTACAACTTTTACAATGTTGTGCAATTTTTTACAATATTTTGGCGAGCTGTAGTGAGATGAGGTGAGGTCCGAGGATTCGCCAAAATATTACCCGGCATTTGCCTTTTGAAAAAAGAGTAATGGAACGGAGAAAAATTCTCTCCGGCGCCGGGATTTGAACCCGGGTTTTCAGCTCTACGTGCTGATGCTTTATCCACTAAGCCACACCGGCGTCGGACAGAATCGTCTCGTTGATGCTTTATCCACTAAGCCACACCGGATACAACCCCGGAGTCGGACAGAATCGTCTCAGAGACGAGAGTTACGTACGGAGTTTCAGATATTCAAAAAGTGAAAATTTTGAAACGCTTACTGCACGGAAACTATGAGAGCTACGCTAATGATTTATTTACAGTTGGATAGAGACTGTGCCTGAAGAAACAAGTTTTCGTTTGAGTTCATGACTTCTTAAACACCAAACTGCGAAACCGATGGATTGATCATATCAAGAATGATGATCAATCACGAACTGCTGTCATGGCCTCCACGTTCTCCCGACCTAACCCCTTGTGACAGTATATACATAGATTACACACTTACATTCTGTCTCTTACTGGTATCGAACTCGGATCTCCTGAATTTATGTCGCCTGATTCACAACGTAGACTTATATTATTTTTTTTAATTATGGTTTATTTAACGACGTTCGCAACTGCAGAGGTTATATCAGCGTCGCCGGTGTGACGGAATTTTGTCCCGCAGGAGTTCTTTTACATGCCACCAAATCTACTGACATGAGCCTGTCGGATTTAAACACACTTAAATGCCATCGACCTCGCCCGGGATCGAACCCGCAACCTCGAGCATAGAAGGCCAGCGCTATACCAATTACTCTACCGAAGGCGACGACTTATATTAATGATGATGATGATGAGGAGGAGGAGGAGGAGGATATTATGGAGGTTCATAACCTAAAAAGTACGCGAGTGCACGTTCTTGCAAGGAATCTGATCAAAATGTAAACCGGTTGGACAGATGCGTGAGGAACTAGTAGGGAGCGGCGAAAATGGCCATTTTTACCAGCGCCGCTGTGTGAATCAGGGCCAATTGCGTCAGTGTGACTTCAGATACAGAAGCGAGCAGTAACACGTTTAGTAGGTCAAAGACAACACTATTAGTGGATGAAAGTACCATTTATCTGCGAGCTAAATTGCTAGAGTTATGAGACCCAGTTTTTAACAGTAGTAGTGAAAATTTCAAACATGTCCAAGAAATTCGGGACAAAATTCCATTACGACCGGCGAAATGCATTAAGTGGGGTGGTAAAGGGTACAGGGATTCAGAGAATACCACAAATGTCGAAAACCGAAAGAAAACTACAGTATAGGGCCTGGTTGAAGGCCACTCGGAGAGTGAAAATTTTCTTCAGCGTGCAGTAAAAAGAGAACTACTGTAAATATAAGTGCCTTTGATATGAAGTGATATTCAGATGTTTCTGTGATCCATATATTTGTGGTTATGGTTTTATTATTAGCAAATCTATAGTACTTATGGCTTTCATTTACTTTGCAGCTCCAGACGTGGTTCTACGCTTAAAAGCTTACTGCATAGCACAGCAATGCTCCTGAATTTTTTTCCGAGGTTTTCCCTAGCCATAAGGTGTATGTCGGGTAATTTATGGCGACCCCTCGGCCTCATCTCGCCAAATAAAGGCCTCGCTATCATCAATTCCATCGATGTTAAATAACGTAGTGTCGATACAGGCTAAATAACGAACTAAAAAACAATGACAATGATGATGATGATTATGAATAGGTACAAATACTTATCTTGAGTACGTTGTTCTACCAGTTGTTATGTACGGTAGTTATCTAGTTAGTTGCACTTCTAGGGTGCTATTCATAGACATTTCGCAGCACACGCTACGAGCGTACTAAGCTAGCCCCGGCTATCCACTGGTTACTTGTACAGAATTCAAATCATATCCTATCGCTAACACTGGTTTATGAATACGAAAAAAACTGATCATCCACCGGAAATCCGCGCTAAAAATGTCCAAGAATACGGCCCCTAAAGACAACTCGGCATTTTGGCAAAGTTGAAACACCACTATAGAGTAGCAGCGCGTCAAAGAACTGATCAGGACTTCTTTGTGAGCTTTGTTCGTTATGGCACTTGGGTACCTGTACGGCGTTCAAAATTATCCATTGTTATGTGACACAATGTAAACTCTGTAAGTCTGGAGATCTAGTTGTTCTTGTTGCGTTGCAAGTGCACCAATTTGATCTTCGCTCGGATAGCATGCTCTGCTTTGTTCTTCCTGATTCACAGTGATACAGCCCGAGACACAATCATTCTTGATTGTCTTTCGAGTGTGTCGAGGGTTTCTACAACCTGCTGAGGCTTTTCCTTAGCCTTTCCTCGCTCTGATATTTTATGCTTCCCTTGAATTGGCTTCGTAATTCGGCTAGGCTACCTGTAAGCTGGAATGAAGTTACCTGATTCGAAATAGGCTATATAGCCCTGATCTTGTGCTTTCAGATTACCATCTGTTTCGTTGTGAAAGAAATTTCCAAAACTTGGAAACCCTTGAAATGTTATCACCGAATTCTACGCATCGAAAAGCAGAAACTGGTACCGTCGCGAGAAAACAAACCTCGTTAAAAGGTGGCTCTAGATCATAGAATGTAATGGACTTTACTTTCAAGAATATATTAATTTCTTGTCACAACATAGTTCAACTACAATTTTGCTCCAAAACCGACGATGAGACAGATTCTGTATGTGATCCTTGACAAGTTCCTGCTGCATTATATTTGCCTGTTACTAAAATATTACTCAGTCTTTGACATTCAGTATAGATTATGAAAGTCGCTTTTACATTCATACGAAAGACTTGTCAGACCTGTTTAAGTTGTATTTTAATGTTATTGACCATATGAGCGATTAAGAGCAACAGTGACACAAGTCAGCAGCTGCAAAAATTAGATATTTTAACTCGTATGTTCTGTGGAATGCAAATATTTGTTGAAATATAATTTAAGCCGTTATTTGTGTAAGTATAATGTCGCTTGATATTTTAAATACAAGAGAAAAGTTTATACTTTTTTTTTAGCATTCATAAGTTGAAATGTCAAAAACTGACTTAGGACACTATTGGTTTGAACCCCTCATATAGTATCCAATAAAATATAGACAGTTTTAATACTACTCATATGTATGCAAATAGCTTATTCCAGTTCTAAATTGAATTGAATTTATATTGTAAATAAATTATTATGTAACACGCCAGTTCTCTGAATGTAAAAGTTGGTGTTGAAAGTTTGTATATCAATGTGTCTTTCAACGGTATGCTACTTAGTATGACGGTCAAGATACAGGCCATGTAGAGTGTCGGAGATGACGACGTTGAAGTCTCATTTTAGGAAATCGCCACCGGCGTAGCTCGGACGGTAGCGAGTTAGCCTGCTGATCCGAAGCTGCACTCGAACGTGGGTTCAATTCCAGCTTGGAATGATTGCCTGGTTGTGTTTTTTCGAGGTTTCCGTAATTGTAACCTGAATGTCAGGTAATCCATTACGAATACTTGGCCTCGTCTCGCTAAATACCACATCGCTATCACCAATCCATCGACGCTAAGTAACCTAGTAGTTGTTACAGTGTTAAATAAACGAATATAAAATTAAGGATAAACAGACGCGAAATTGTGACAAAAAAAATATTATTTTTTTTATTATTTTAATAAATAGTACATATTTTTCTATATTTAATTTAGTAGTCTGACCCAATATTTTGAGTTTGCCCTGCGACACAGAATAGCTCACAATAAAATTTAAAATGAAAAATTATATAAACAGGTTTCAGATAAAAGTGAATAACACATAAGAAAAAAAATAGAACCAAGTGTAATTTAAATTGAATGTACACCATAAAGATGCTGACGAAATATCGCTACAGAAATGTTTATTATGGTGGTGACGATGGCATCTTGAAGATCTCTCGTCAGCTTGTATTTTTCCCTCCACTTTACAAAGGCTTTCGGGATGGTGCCTCTCGCTCCGAAGAAGAGACCGGTATATTTAACTGTGAGTTTTTCTATGTTGTATTTTGCCGATAGGTACTGAATCGTGGGCTCGTAGATTTTCTTTTTCTCTTCGTTCACTTCAGATGGTTGAGTGGCTGAGATTTCAAATCTGATGGTAGGATCAATTATTTCGGCTGTCTGTTTATTCCTATTTATAGCTATGATATCGATCATACGATTGCTTCCACCATCAGCAATACAATGAACTTCATCGTGAACGTCTACATTTTTGGATCGAAGTGCATCTGCGATCATAGAACGTATGGGGTTGTGACGTTTTATTCTGAGTACTTCTCCCTGTGGGCAACTCCCAAGCACATGTGGTAAAGTTTCATACTCACTGCAGTGCCTACAGTGGGTTGTGCCTGTAGAGCGACCAGGGAGAGAACGTACTGGTGCCACCATCGCAGTCATTTTTAGCATTTCTCTCCATTCAGAACTTGATAATCCTTCATGCTTGATGATCCACGAGTTGGCTGCAGGTACTTCTTCAAACAATACAACTCCTTTTCCTTTCTGGGGATACGCACACCAGGTTTTAAATTCACGGTACCGAAATGTTGCCTTAATTGCTTTACGGATCCTGTAGCCTCATCTCTGCTCACTTGCAATTCCGACAAGCAACGGGTTCTTATAGTGTCGTAGTCTCGTACAGCATTTAGGTTTTCTAGCTTGGTATTGATGTTGAGTTGCTGCAGATAGGCTTCCCATGTAGCGCGCATCACTGACAATCCTTTGTATTTGGTACTTGTATATATCATGCTATTAGGAGTGTCACCTGGTAATTGTAATATTTCCTTTACTGCGCTTTTAATCATATTGTCAGCTTTATTGAGGAATTTTTTGGGGATCAGATCCACAGATGCAGTTTGAAATGGATATTCTAATAGAACAAAAATGAACACAACAGTAGTTATTGAATTGAAGCATGAATATGTAGTCTGTAATACAACCAATACAGTAATAAAATATGATTCACTTACGATCGGTGTTCAAAGATGCAGCTATTGAAAGCCACGTATTCTCCTTCGTTTTCTCATCTTTATACGAGGCGCGCCGCTTAACGTAAACGTGAGGATTTTCCTCAACACTCAATATTAGAATCTCATCAAATAAAACTTGCTCCATGATACACAGCACAGAACAAAATATGCATAGGTTATGTCACGGTCTTCGTGCTACAAAATATACGACGGCAAAATAGCTTTTAGATGGCAATAGAATGAATCTAGTGGGCTGTGATCGGAAACGTGAACACCAAAGTTGAAACTTGGCCAACTCTCCGTTCCCGATCTCGGACTCCGGCAAACTTTTCGTTAATTGTGAATGCTCACATTTAAATGTACACATTTTAACAATTTTACCGTTTTCGTTTTCGTTCCGATTCTCGTTTCCGGTTTATTGTGAACCAGCCTTTAATCTTTCGTAGAACTGACGCTGTAATGATAAAAAAAATATTCGTCCTTGACCTAAAGTAAACCCCAGCATCCTGTCCGAACATCTTGGCTAACGAGAAGACAAACACAGTTGGACGAATACAAATGTATTAATTTGCAGATTGTTCATAATCTTCCTATGAAGAAGTAGCGGAATTGGGCCAAGGAGAGCAGGTCCGGTGTTGTATTCCACATACCCGCGACTGTAATCGATTGTGCAAAGAAAGGCAGAGCCCAGGTGCTTACACATTTTGTTTCCCTCAATGGTCAGTCTTTGTTACGTAACGCTTCATTTCGCTTGATGACACACTGTGTATTAGCAATTTAATGTTTTTTTTAAGGTAATTTGGCACGATTTTAAATATAGGTTAAATTGGACGTGGTTCAAAATTGGCATTCTGTCCTGACTGAATTTTCCACCACATCTTACCTTGAGCAAATTACTGTAGGATCTCATTGTTGTGTAAATAATTGCTTAAACTCTGAGTCACGAATCCCCAAACATTCTGTAGAAGAAATGCTGTCAAGGAACGTTAATAACTAATGTCATATAGCTACAAGCTATAGAAACAGAAAATAGACTTTATTATTTAAATTACACTTCCAGAAAGGTAATAATAATAATAATAATAATAATAATAATAATAATAATAATAATAATAATAACTTGCTTACTTACTTACTTACTTACTTACTTACTTACTTACTTACTTACTTACTTACTTACTTACTTACTTTTAAGGAACCCGGAGATTCATTGCCGCCTCACATAAGCCCGCCATTGGTCCCTATCCTGAGCAAGATTAATCCATTCTCTATCATCATATCCCACCTCCCTCAAATCCATTTTCATATTATCTTCCCATCTACGTCTCGGCCTCCCTAAAGGTCTTTTTCCCTCCGGCCTCCCAACTAACACTCTATATGCATTTCTGGATTCGCCCATACGTGCTACATGCCCTGCCCATCTCAAACGTCTGGATTTAATGTTCCTAATTATGTCAGGTGAAGAATACAATGCGTACAGTTCTGTGTTGTGTAACTTTCTCCATTCTCCTGTAACTTCATCCCTCTTAGCCCCAAATATTTTCCTAAGTATCTTATTCTCAAACACCCTTAACCTATGTTCCTCTCTCAAAGTGAGAGTCCAAGTTTCACAGCCATAAAGAACAACCGGTAATATAAAAGTTTTATAAATTCTAACTTTCAGACTGACAGCAGACTGGATGATAAAAGCTTCTCAACCGAATAATAACAGGCATTTCCCATATTTATTCTGTGATTAATTTCCTCCTGAGTATCATTTATATTTATTACTGTTGCTCCAAGATATTTGAACTTATTCACCTCTTCAAAAGATAAATTTCCAATTTTTATATTTCCATTTCGTACAATATTCTAGTCATGAGACATAATCATTTACTTTGTCTTTTCGGGATTTACTTCCAAACCTATCTCTTTACTTGCTTCCAGTAAAATTCCTGTGTTTTCCCTAATCGTTTGTGGATTTTCTCCTAACATATTTACGTCATATATAATAATAATAATAATAATAATAATAATAATAATAATAATAATAATAGGGCATTTCAAAAATAATAGAGAACATAGTTACTGTCTGACACTAAATTTATTTAGATTACTTTTGACACTTCAAATATAATCTCCTGACATATCAACAATACGTTGCTAAATTCTTGGAAGATGGCGGACTCCGTCTGCAGCAGCATTTCTGGATATCTCTCTCACTGATCAATCTAAAGCTCTTCGGATGTCAACTCTTGATTGAAAGCAAATGCCTCGCTTCCACCCAACTTGCACTAGTTCAATATGGTAGGACTTCTTTCCCACAGGCTTCTTGTAATGCCCTCATTGAGTTGCATGTTTTTTTCTTTTGAATCTTTGATTTTTATGAAGCACCTTTGTTCGTACTTTCAGGCTGTATTGTTTACTACAAATCAGAAACAACCACTGTATTTACAAAATATGGCTACTTCGAGACTCTCAATATTGCGAATTTATGAAACAATCGCTACTCTATTACGTAGTATAGGATTTCAATAGTCACTGGTAGGAGCACTGATTTACAGCATCGTTGCATTACTTATCGAATGCCTTTGATGAATATAATTATATTCATCTATGTTCTATGGTATAATTTTCAAGGGATTATTGAAATTTATAAGCGAATGTTGAAGTCAATGATGGCAGAAATCGGAATTACATTTCATGTTACATAACCCGACTGGTATTACAGGTATCCAATACACTAACGGTCTTACTAATAGAAACTCTATATACAGACGTTTAACTGTCTTATACTTATACAACGAGTTGCTCGTTTATAAGTCGTGTCTAAATTCCTTACTAATAATCACTACATACGTCGTGTATAACAGTACTCTATAACTGTTACACAGCTACGTCATAGTTTCGTCATTATTTCATTCCGAAAGGTAATAGAATATCTGAGGTTCTCTATTACATCGATAGAGCGCTCTAGTGTGCCGTGTTAAGTATCGATAGTACAACTGGCTCTGATCGATTACCACACTATATTTTGGTCAAAGAGTACAAGCTACAGCAATATTATTCTAATTATTCTGTGCTCTTTGGTTTGTTCTTCTGTGGTTACCAAAGACGTTTTATAGTTTAACCGTGGTCATCAAAAAATGACAGTCGTTACGAACAGCTGTTAGAGGGGCAGCCATTCTTTCTCTATATACAACGCTTAAACAAGGGTTTTCGTGTATATAACTACAGCAAAGCATTTCCCATTGTATAGTTATAGACTGTTTATACGTCCATAGCATATGCAAGGTTTATTAGTAACGTTTTCTGTCCCAACTCTCCATAAGTCTCGTATAAAAACTATACACGGTTTATTAGTAAGACCGTAAGATTATTATTAACCTGTATTACTCTCCAAAGAAGCGAGCAATGATAAGAAATATTTAATCATAATATGCATATGTACAGTACATTTATTATCAGGCATTACATCTCACTTGACGATATGTAACAGAGGAAGAACAATAATATTGTTTGTATAGATCTGAAGTCTGATTGTTGTACTAGTCAACTATGTATGCAATGGAGGGGGAAATGAACTGTCCACACTACCTCATTATCTCCTGACTTAGTTGCCTCACAAGTGATGCCTTAGTGGTGTCACTTATGAGGTTCATGTTCGGACAGTTGGCTAAAAATAAAAATAAAAATAATAATAATAATAATCACCATCATCATAATCATAAACATCATCATTATGAACATTCAGGCTTAGCAGCGTTTCGCCCTGTTCCTGTACATCCCAAGATGCGCCTGATCTGTCCAACGCTGCGCTGTCTCGATCTTCTCATATCTCGATATCCTCGTGGTTGGTATGTTAAGAATAAATGTGGGAGACGATCTTTGTTCATCCTATGGATGTGGTCGCTCCAGTTTTTCTGATATTGAATGATATCTACCATCCACTATATTTAAAATATGTAATATATCCCGAATACTTTCATACATTTGCCTCTCCGGTCTAATGTATCCCAATGACGGTCGTAAAAATGTAATGTGAACAGCTTCTAATTTTTTCTTATATTTTATAATTGCTCAGATATCTTTGCTAGGCTATTTAAAGTATAACAATTTTGAAGTCATGTTGTATAAACGTACCTTTGTACTTCTGTTAATTTGTCATTGTAATTGTCAATGGAGAAATGGGAGGGAGTTTGGAGCAGAGAAAAACTGAATATGTGAGCTCCAAGCTCGTTAGCCACTTGTCTCACTCCGATTTTCGCCGTTCCATATGAAGGAATATTAGAGAAGGGGGTCCACACCTGTGGAGTAACGGTCAGCGCGTCTGGCCGCGAAACCAAGTGGCCCGGGTTCGAATTCCGGTCGGGGCAAGTTACCTGGTTCAGGTTTTTTCTGGGGTTTTCCCTCAACCCAATACGAGCAAATGCTGGGTAACTTTCGGTGCTGGATCCCGGACTCATTTCACCGGCATTATCACCTTCATTTCATTCAAACGCTAAATAACCTAGATGTTGATACAGCGTAAAATAACCCAATAAAATAAGAAAATAGAGAAGGGGAAAGCAGGGTTTATGTGAACTCGATGTGTGCTTCTGGCGTCTTGTCAGCCCACTCGAATTACGTGGATAAGAGGGAAAAATGAGGTTTCGTTTTAAGCATGATCATGGCAGATAATGCAGTTGATGGAAAAATATGTTTTAATGTTTCTACTCTGAAAAATCCAGACGTTTGAGATGGGCAAGACATGTAGCATGTATGGGCGAATCCAGAAATGCATATAAAGTGACTTGGTCACTGATATTTGCTACACAGATGTTATTTAGTTATAGCTTAGAATTTAGAGTTCAGAGATGAACTGGATCTGCATTTTTCGACATAATTACGAAAATTATTCTCCAAGAACATTTCCATCATAAAATATTTATTCGTGAAAGATGCTTAGAAGAGTAAAATGATAATTCTAGGAGAATATCTTGCGGCCCGGTATGATTGATGCCAGGGCTCAGTACCGGGCCGCGGCCCGACAGTTGAGAAACAGTGTTCTACATCAGTTATGTCAAAGCAAGCGCATTTTTCTGACCTTGACGTCGTGCGCGGGCAGCAAGCGCTAAGTATGGAAAGAGGAAGGGTTGTGTATATGAATAAGCAACCTGTTGGATTTAGAAAACAGTGGTGCACAAACTTCAAACGGAACGTGAAATTTTATGTCGTTATTCTTATATGGCTTCTTTCTGTTTAATATTATATATAACTTATTGTCTGTAAAACAAAAGTACTAACACTGATTTCTTAATATTGCACTTGTGTTTTAAATCTTAATAACATAATAGAGAATTAAGAAGGAATATTCACTTAAATTCCATAGTAGTATAATATCATACTGTATTAAGTGAATGAAACACATCATTCATAAAGAAAGTGATATTCCAAAGAAAGAGATTGAGTATGACATGATAAGTTGGAATTTATATTGATGGTACCTTTAGCCTTACCAGGGGCGAATGCTAGTCACGAAAGTTAGGCTTGCTCTTTTATTCATAGGGGAAGATGGGAGGATATAATAATTCATAATTCATAAAAATAATCGAACCCATATAAATAATTTATTTTATAATTATGAAATCATTATGAGTCATGGATCATATTCGCTTATCAGATGTAGAAGTCAAACATGGTCAACAAAACAGTTTATTTATTTTTTTCGACCCTGCCAACCAATGCACATTGTTGTATTGAGCTAGTCCTTTGAGAAAATGGATTTAATAATAAGGTTTCAATGACACACAATTCCAAACTCATTGCAATACTTCAAATTAATGTTTAAGAATTAATAATACAAGCAGATTGCATTCCGCTCATACAATTACATTGCACAGCACATTCCCGCTGTCAATACTGCTCTGTGTAACATTAAATAGTCGTTTGTGTAGCTCTCGGACCAGAGCTTCAAACAACACACAACAGAGCATGTGCGCCTAGGACGGACCAAGGAGGAAGGCACTTGCTCGCGCATCATATTCTCGCTATTTCTACGTCTTTCCTGTAGCTCCAAGAAACGAGCAAGTGTTGCGATACTTGCGGTGTGCAACCTGCGGATGGTATTACAGTATTCCAAAAATCAAAATAAATTTTAATGTACGTAACGCCATTTTGAGAAATACACATTCTACGAAAATATTGGGCTTGCGCAGCAAGCATAGCATGCCCTGAGAAATCGCCCCTGAGCCTTACAAAAGTAATCAATAAACTAATCAAAACAATATTACGGTACAAAGCAAAGTTACCTAGGTACTGTATATGTTTTAAGTGTAACTAATATTATATAACAAAACTCTTATCGCATTGTGCTTTTAAGGTGATATTTGTAAGCAACTTCCTATCATCAGAATATTAAATTATTTTCTCGAAATCTGCTGAAGCTATAGAGCTGACATTTTTACAACACACGGGCACGTATCTTTTGCTTATGATGTAACAGTAGTTGCTTTGTTAATTCATTTCCTTACAAACAATTTCCATGCGAATATTTTCAAAATTTTCAATACACTATCTTCAGTAATACGCATATTAGATTTACGAAAACATTCTGTAAGGCTACTAAATAAATAGGCCTATACCTGAAAATTTCGCTTTTCTATACGAAAAGTTGAGAAAATATTTCTTTTGAATAACAAAAACAAACTTGTGAAAAATGAGCATTAAAATTAAAACTTACATTCTTATAATGCACTTATACTTCTCCGGCAAACCTAAAAATTAACATGGATACAGTTTTAATAAGTTCTCTTCCCTTTATCTATTGAATCAGTGCTGGCCATCCCTGAATATAGCTCGACCAAGCGGCTTATACCACCTCTTTCGTCTGTCTCTTTCCTTTCCTCTGTAAACCGCTCAGGCTCTCCTGGGCTCTAAAGCACGCGCTTGCTCCTGTGGGCATCAATTGACATGCCTGTTCTACATAATACTGAAAGCAAAATTATCCTGGTTTGCTGAATTGGATTCGAACGTATTTTGCTCCTATATTAATGTCTAAATTTAAATGTTCATTTACTATTGACATTTCAGTGAATGGATGGATTTGACGGTTGTTAGGTGAACAGGATGAAACTCAAACTGTTGTCGGAGAAGTATTCTCGGAATCTCGACGCTTCCACAAAGCACCTACAGTAATGCCACTTGAATCTCGTCTTACACAATGCTTCTCATATTACCTTTCACGGCCGACACAAGTGCCAAATACAAAGAAAATCGCCTGCCCTCTCACGTTTCCTTCGTGACAGACCGCTCACGTATATGCAACACTGCCTACACGTTAAACGACGTCTGCCGGAAGACACGTTCGCTCTCCTGCCATTGTTCAGCAGTGAATCTCTAACTAGACACTCGCTCGGTGCATCTCAATTTCTGCTCCAGTTATCAGTTGTATTGTTGTGTACTTTTAAGGCAAGTAAGACTAACACAAAGGGAGGCAGTTCTCCATACAAGATGATAATGCGAGCGTGTCTACCGATGTTAGCCTCAGAAAATGCCTGGCATTTTCTTCTTTGACACAGCAGCTAGTGTCTAACAACTGCTGTAAAGGAATAGAATTCATTTCCTGGAAAAAGAAGTCAGGATATTTCTTCTAAAGTAGGCCTGCACAAGGTTTGCGCTCTCCGAGTCGGCTCACAGCTCGAGTGCAGAATGCAGATATTGACTGTACTCTGTATAAGGGTGGACTGAAAGAAGTGGTGTCTCGTACAAAATTACACAAAAGTACTAGTACGAGTGTTCATGAAATGAATTCCCGTTCAGTGTTTACAAAACTATCTTGGAATATTATTAATTAATTAAGAAGTATTTATTTTACAGAAATAATAGAAACTCTATAGCTACTTATATATATTTCTAAATTATAGACATCAGCTCAAAGAATTTGAGTGACCACAAGGGTCCTGAATACAATAAACATGTACAATATAATGTGATGTGATACATTAAAAAAAAAAAGAAAGTTAATTGTTGAAGGCAAATAATATAAGTGGATTAATTGAAATAGAGATGGTGATGTAATATTTGAAGAGAACTCTTGGTAATATTTATAAGAATAGACATTACATAATCAAAAGGAATGTGAAGTTCCTTAAGGGGACACTCAATTTAAAAATTGCAGAAAAAGTGTCATAGAAATGAAAAATTAAATTTCTACACTAATTTAAGTGACAGAACTAAATCAATACGCAGAATTCTTCCCCTATTCATTGAGAAGTCACAGTCAAATGCACAAAGCCAAAAAATAAAAAATGATAATTAAAAGTGATATTTCAATTAATGATTGATTAAAAATTGAAATATTTTTTATTTTGAAAAGTATTGGATCTAATGAGCTGAGAGTTTGCATGTTACTTTCCTTGTGTATATTAAACTTTTTCTCCAAATTTGAAAAAAGATTGGTCAAATAGGAAAAAAGTTCCAAAATATAGTTGAGTGTCCCCTTAAGATAATTCCATGTGAATTTTGTAATCGAACCTCTACTGCCAAACAGCAAACCAATGACATACCACTGTTTAAGAGGGACGTTGTACTTTTGAGAAAGATACGGCAGACAAGGTTCATATATAGACTTCTTCTCAATATCAACTTCGGTGGCCGAAACGGATAGTAGGGCCAAGAACAAGAGCCCGTTTTAAGCGTCCGTTAATAGCAACAATGTCTGCCCGTCTGAAAGAACCATCTGATGATACACAATGTACTTCCTCATGAATTAAAGTTTTTAACGATGTCGCCAAAGCATGTCGTACACGATGATGTCTAGCATTGATCAGCAGCTCGCCTTTATTGCATTGTCCAAGCACGTGTCCAAGTGTTTCAAGCTCACTACAGTCTGGATGACGCAGCGGGTTGTGCTTAGAGTTCTGCCCGGTATTGCGCGAACCGCCGAAATATTGCTTGACATTATCATTTTGTTATATTTTTATTTATCAGTACATCAAAATAGCTGAAATGAACAGTACTGATCGTAATGAAACATCAGTTACAGATGTTCGATGTCTGCCTTTATTAAAGTTGGTAATAGAAAACAGTTTCTCACAAATATAAATGTTGAGCCAAACATAGCAATCATTTTCACAGCCAGCTTGTGTAGTCGTGGATATTATTGCTGAGGTTTAGTCTTGTAAAACTCAATCAGACTAGTAGTATTATTCAAACGGTCTTTAGCCCTTAGGCCACATTGAAGATCAATAAGTTCAAGCTGTAAATCGTATGACACTGTTTCAACTGGTGTTGATGGAATTTATTATGATAACTTTAAATTTCTTTCCAATTGCTCTTTCAGGCTGCAATGCCTAATGTAGCTCAAGTGTATAGTATCAACAGTGGCGGCTCCTGCATATTTCTTAAGAGGAAGAAAGAAGTTAACAGCACAAAATGGCACCTTCTTGAGAGAAATATGCTAAAAATTAGCCTACATGCACACATGTAAGACCAGGTAGTGTTAGGGTTGGCCTTCATTTTTGTATAGCAATAATCTGTTCTTGTAAACTGAATTTCCTAAATTGTCCAAAATATGTGTTTTCAGTTCCATTCATTGTTGAACAATTGCACAAATTAACAATTATAAGGAAATTCACAAACTCGCAGCATTTTTCGCGCACACTACAGCATCACACGTGTTGGAAGAGACCAGGTACTAACACGTAACCGGAACCGTTTTACGGAAATGGGAATGAGCAATAATCTGTTAGGAAAGCGAGAAAATTGCATCCACTCACGTGGTCTGTGTTGCCACATGTACATTTTACAAGTTCAGTATCACATGCTTTTGAAGAATGTCAGTTCTTGTAAAGTCATACTAGCATTATTGTTCAAAGCTGCCGGTGGCCGATTAATTTTTCTTATGTTAAAAATAATATAGTTTGGAGTACTTTCAATTTCAAATATATTTGTACAAAATTGACAACTTTGCTGCTGTTCTGTCTAGTAGACAATGAATGGAAGTGAATTTCAGAGGCCAAAAAGATATGCGATACTAACTTAGAACTACTTCCTCTTTGTTTTATATAAATCCAACTTCAACTTTCAGATATTCTCGAAAGTTTCAAACCATGAATAGTAGCTTATATAAAGTGGAATGAATAATATATTTTGATTTATAATTTTAAAAAAGTTTATATGGTATATTTCATAGATTTGCGTTAAAACTGTTTTTATTGTGCCTCCTCCTAGATGTGTTATAGTCTGGTTGAATGCAGCATCGTTAGATGGCAGCGCTAAGGAGGATCTCCTCCCTACCCGTTCATTTACTTACTTTAAAACTCTGCTTCTTTCTTTGGCCGCTAGCGCGCTATTGTCTATGTGTGTTTACTGCTGTAAAGGAGGAATGGATTTACTTTCCTCCAGACAAACAATCTCGCATCTTTTTCACAGTTTTCTAGCAGCACATGAATGCACGTCGTTTAAAACTCGATCAATCGGGGTTTTCTTATAGTTGTGAACTTAAAAATTATCGAATCTTTCTCGAATTTCAAGGCATATATTTCATTTGGTATTTACTTTCAAAAGAAGAAAAACGTGAGGAGGACGTTCCTCCCTTCCCTCCCCCGAGGAACCGCCACTGAGTATTAAATAAATATTATATTATATTATTATATTATATTATATTATATTATATTATATTATATTATATTATATTATATTATAATTAAGACAAGATCTTGGAACCTAGAATTAAATTTATTTTGAATTTCAATTAATATTTGCACATAATCGTTTAACATGGCTTCATCACGAGCAGTTTCTATCGTTGGAAAGTGAGCCATATTACCTTCCCGAAACTGACTTACGAAAAGTGTAAGTTTATGACTGAAATCCCGTAATTTATCCAACATTTCAACAATGAGCTGGCCTTTTCCCTGAATAGAGATATTTAAATTGTTGATGATTAATAAATTCTAACGTACCCTACCTCATGTAATAATGCAACCTTCAACTCCTGAACCTTTTCCACCAACAAAACCATCGTATCTCTATGTTTGAACTAGTAATGCCGCATTATTATATTATGTTTTCCTCTTTCTTTAAACTTCTGTCCAGCTTCCAGGATTGAGGGGTGTCCAACATAGAGGATATATTGGACATGTAAAAACATAGAAAATTGTCAGTTTCCAAGAGAATATGTACAATATAATGAGGTGTCTAACATACAGGGGTGTCCAAATACAGAGGTTTCACTGCATTTCGTTTTATTATCGCGGCAAGTCAGAAAAAGTTCTACAGTGTGTTGAGTGCATTATATTTTAGAAAATTATTAGACACCTAATTTTGGATTAGTATTGTCAACGATGCCTAACGAAAAATGTGCCAGAAGTGCAATGTTTAAGCAGTGATTTGAAGCGCAAAGAACTTTAACTGATGGTGTCTCAACATTCTTATGTATAACATAAAAACCATCAGTAATAGTAAATTGCTTAATATTTAACTGACATAAAAAATAGGATTGATCTTTATTAGAATCTTTTCCAAAAAGAAGACGATATATGATTTTATTTTTTTTATAGTTTTTTTATTACCTGTGGCAATAAAATCAGCCCCTAAATCAATGGATTTTAAAAAAAAAACATTGAATTTTATTTTATAAAAAAATTTCTAAATCTTATTTTGCTCTTTTCCCTAATTCTATAAATCCGATCATTACAAACATTCATGAAGTAAGAGATATATTAAATTCTTTATTCAAAGGAATTTTTTTTATCCTTTCTCTTTTTACAAAAAGAACTAAAATCTTTATATTTCATTAAATTTGAGAAGATAGAGTCATTCTTTGAATGTCTAATGAATAGAAACAATGCCAAGAAAAATCTTGAAAAAAAATGGATTTTTTTCACTTTTCAAATAATATTTGTAAAAAGATATACATACTTTTGGTTTTTTGAATGGATCTACCTTTAAGGCTCCGATAATTTGCAAAAAAAATAAATCCCTCTTCTGAATACATTTTCAGTAAGATTTAATAAGTTTTTTTTGTTATTTTTTTCTCCTTTAGCAAAATTATATGTTAAAATACTGTGAAAAATTTCAACCATTATAAATAATTAGTTTAAAATAATTTTCTATAAAAAATACAATAAAAAACTACAAAATTAATCAGTTTATATGTAACCAAAATAGGTCAACGTTGATCTAAAAAATGATTACTTCATTTTTTATTAAATTTGTTTCTGTATTTAGTAATCTTAAAAAAAAGTTGAAAGTATTATCTAAAATTTCTACTATATTCTTACTGTGGATTAGTAGTAATTTCATTTTTGCCCATGAAGAATTTTTTTTGCATTTTCTTTCTCTCTATCAAGATATCCTCTATATTTAATTGGAATAGATACTTGCTCCATATATATTTTTTCAATCTTCATAGTGCACATTTCGTTATTTTAGTACATAATATATCCAGTATATGTGCGTGCATATTTTGCCGTTTTTAGTGCATATAAATTAAATCATTCTCCCTAGTCATGATTGTAGGACTTGTTAGCTTTATGAAACAGGACCCCGGTAGTATTCTCAAGAAGGCATTCACCGCCACCTGGTGTTTGAACGTATTGATAATGACCTTGTGTCGTTAAAACAAGCAGCTGTAGACATCCATCCCTATGCAAATAACCGTGATCTTTACTGTTGTTAACCCCACACCTACAGTACAACTGTGTGACAAGGTACATTCTCACATCATAGAACTTCTCTTAAACAAGCAACCATGACGTAATGAACATTCACGTAGTTTTGGTGGCGTTTGTTTTCACTCATAGATGTCCAGTAAATTCTTTCTCGTCAGCATTAACTGGAAGTAGTGTTTTTTTTTTTTTTTTTTTTTTTTTTTTTTTTTTTTTTTTCGAGTGGTTTGTGAGTTGTGCTTTTCGACAATGATATTTGTTTAGCCTATATCGAAACTGAAGTTCATTAAAGTTTGACAGTCAATTATAAAAATAGCAACAGATATAACGAAGATTACACTTCCTTTCCTCATACTTTCTACGCGTTTCGCAATTCCTTCGTCATATTGCGAATTATTTTAGATATTATAGTTTTTTTAGCGTATAACGCCTGAATTCTATCTACAGTAATAGAACAAATGAAAGGATTTGATAGAACGTAAATTGTACTGGTCATGGAAATGCTTATGTCATATCCTATAAATAACGATGTGAACGAGTCCATTCCTATACACAAGGGGAGTCCACATATATGCATAATGTACTTGGAAGAGTTTATTATAATTAGGGACCTCATATTTTCGTATTGACATGGGGATCATCACGAGGATTACTATTTTGAAAAGTAGTATCGTTATTAAAGTAGATTCTCCTGAGGTTGTTCGATAGATAGAGAGAGAGAAATTTGATGGAGCAAGATCAGAAGAATGGGATGGATGTGGAATAACCTGTCAACCGAGCTCTTGGATAATCGTGGATGAAAGGGGAAAGTGGTTTTCTTTGTAAATTAATCGGCTATTTCGAAAACGTAACATGTGACATTTTCACGTATATTACTTTTTTCAACCAGAGTGCTCTTTACCCTTTCCCATAACATATTATTGTTAAAAATCATAAAAATAAGAAACTGACTTTTAGTTTGATTAATGTAATAAATGCTACCGAAGTATTTGCGCAGAACTGTACTTGTTACGTTTTCGAAATAACCTATTCAAATATATATGTACGCCTAATAAAAACGGATATTTCAATCTTTTTACCGCATATGTTCGCTAAATATATGTTTTGGAGGGAAATTATTCCCTTTTTTTTATGAAACAAATTGTAGATCTGTACCTTTTAAATAGACACTTGAACAGCCTCTACGCAGAGTGGATGTCAACTTATCGCTAATCCCATGGATGATAGATTTTTCTGGAGAATTGTCGCATTTTATTAAAAATGAGTGTATTGCCTCAACTCTGATTACCTCAAAATAGTAGCTTCATTCTCGTCAGCCTTCCAAAGTCATTAAACAAAATAGGTTCGCCCCCAAAGTATCTGATGAAATTTTGAATGTGTGATTCACTGGGAGTTTGTTCCAAACGCACGTGATGTCGATGAGGATTTTCATTCTCAACAGCTAGAACGAGCTCATGAATTTTTCTGGGAGAGATACCTGGGATTAGTTAATCTTTTACAACAGGACAATGCGAGACCTCATACCACTAGGACAACCATGGAAAAAATTCAGGAATTGGAAGGAATAATTGCTAACACATCCAGTATATAGCCCTAATCTTGTGCATTCAGATTACGATCCATGGTCCACTTCCCGTGTGGAAGAAACGAGTATCACCTAATTCTTCGCATCAAAAACCAGAAACTGGTACTGTCGCGGGATAACAAACCTCGCTGAAAGGTGGCTTAAGATCATATAATGTAATGAATAGTGACCTTTACTTTGAAGATTAGATTAATTTCTTGTCACAATACACTTCAACTAAAATTTTGCTCATAAACCAACATTACTAATTAGACAGTTTCTGTATTCCGCGTTTTATCATGAATTACGAGAGCTATTCATAAAGTAACTTCCGTTTTCATATAGCGTGCGTAACAACAGAGACAGTGGCGCAGCTTTCGCGGTGGAGTGTACCAGTAGCGGCTGGTAGTCAAAATAATGAGTGTGCTACCATCTCTATATCGGCCTACTGTATACACTTATATGTATTTATCTTAATTTGAGACTCGCCTAGTATGAAGTCCATACGACGTTCCCTCCTACTGTAGAACTTGTCAATTACCCTGGTGTAAACCCCTCCATCTTGGACATCATATTATTTTCTATTGACAGTATTGCAAGAGCAGTGAGACGATCCTGGGACATAGTGTTCCTTAAAAACCGTTTTTATGCGTTTCAAGCAAGAAAAACATCTTTCTGGCTCAGCAGTAGCCATTGGTGTTGTAACCAAAATATTTAACAACTTCGGTACCGGTACTTCACGGAATGGATCCCGTAAATTGTTGGAGACTATATATTGTAACAATTGAACAGACATCTATATTTTGGAAGTCGGGTTTTCCGTATAGAACTCCAAGTTGTGTCTTTAACACTCTTTTTTTTCAGTATAATATAGCTGTTGACAGCAACTTCAAGTTCGCGTTCACGAAAATTACACGAAAAATTCTCAAAAATTTTGCTGTTTAACAATTTTGTTGCGTCTAGGTAGCTTAAAGACTGGAAACGGCGAGTAGCTTCCTGAATTATACAGTCACATACTTCCTTGGCTTCAATTTTCTGGGATTCCATTTTCTGTCGCTTGCTAGCTGATTCAGGAGGTACCTCGTAGCCCTACAGGTAGATGGCAGCAGCAGTCTGATACTTGAATTCCAAATACATTATAAATAGTTCCGAGTTCTTCCACAAACAAGCATTCTTTCGTTACGCTTTATTTTTGCAATCTCCAAGCTATGTTGTGCTGAAGCTGACTACAGCACTTTCCCGCTTAAAAATAGCCAATCAGAGCAGTGATTTCAGCTTCGCACATGCGAATAAATGTCTACATTCTCATACGAACTTCAGAATAGCACAACCAAACTCTTTGAGCACAACGAACCCCCTGAGACACCAAAGAGCGAAGAGCGAAGACTAAACACTCGATAATGCGTCATGAACATAATCACGGGAAATTGTTAAATGACAGATCAGATACTATGGTATTACAAATACATTATTTGAGCAAAAATTATCACTGTGCTGTAGCACTGTAGCACATAGGGACGGGCCGCCCCTGGAGTATACCTTGAAGCAGTACGCGTCGAGCAGCGGTAGAGTCAAGGTCGTGTCTTTGTTCCTCTCTGAGTCACGTGCTGTCAAAATGTGTGCTGCAATCGCAAGTCCCGCCAGGTGCGAGGTACGTCCCGTAATAAGATTTCTTGTGGCCAAAAACTGTAAAGCTAGTGAAATCCATCGCCAACTTTGTGAAGTTTATGGGCCAGACGAAATGAGTGAAGGTGCCGTATGTTCAAAAATTGGCGAACCAATGTCCATTATGGAGAGAGAAGTGGTCAACCGAGTATCGTCATGCAGATCTGATTCGTTTGATTGACGATAGGTTAGAGCAAACCGCAGGTTCACCATGTCGGAGCTTAGTGAGGATTTTCCACAGATTAGTCGTTCTCTTCTGTACACAATGATTACCGAAGATTTGGGCTACCGGAACTTTCTGCCAGATGGGTGTCTAAACTCCTTTCTGAGCAACAAAAGGCTCAGCGGATGGGAGCAGCACTGTCCTTTCTTGAGCGTTACAATCAGATTGTGACAGGAGATGAGACTTGAGTGCGATATGTGAATGCAGAAACAAACCTTCAATCAATGCAGTGGGGCCATACTCACTCGCCGAAAAGACCCACAAAGTGTAGTCAAACACTTTCCACGAGGAAACTCATGGCAACAGTTTTCTGGGACAGAAAAGGAATTTTGCTAGTGGAGTTCTTGGAGAGGAATGTCACAACTAACGTTGAGCGTTACTGTAACACACTAACAAACTTGAAAAGGGCCATTCAAAACAAACGTCGTGGCATGTTGAGCTCTGGGGTGATTTTCCTGCACGATAAACCCCGGCCGCATTCAGCGCGTCGTACTGCGACCAAACTGCAAGAGTTCAACTGGGAAGTATTGGATCACCCTCCCTATAGCCCAGGTTTGGCGCCTAGCGATTATCATCTCTTCATGCACATGAAGACGTGGCTTGGCTCGAAGCGCTTTGACGATGACGAAGAGTTGAAAGCCAGCGTCGTAGGTTGGCTTCAGTCGCACGCGGCCGAATTCTACGATTGCGGAATTTCAAAGTTCGTTAAACGCTACGACAAGTGTCTCAATGTGACTGGAAACTATGTGGTAAAATAGAGTAGAGTGTATACTTTCAAACGTATTGTAACCCAATAATGTAACGTCATTCACAGAGTTGTAAAAAATAAACGGAAGTTACTTTATGAATAGCCCTCGTAATTATCAAGTTATTGCAAAAATTTAATATAATTATTATTAAAAACGGAAGGAATATTAGTACTGTCCGTCTGAGTGATCCACACCTGTGGAGTAACGGTTAGCACGTCTGGCCGCGAACCAGGTGGCCCGGGTTCGATTCCCGGTCGGGGCAAGTTACCTAGTTGAGGTTTTTCCGGGGTTTACCCTCAACCCAATATGAGCAAATGCTGGGTAACTTTCGGTACTGGACCTCGGACTCATTTCACCAACATTATCACCTTCATCTCATTCCGACGCTAAATAACCTAAGATGTTGATAAAGCGTCGTAAAATAACCTACTAGCTAACCGTCTGAATGATTATGTCGGATCTCGATTTCCCCTACCCGTTTCTGCTGGTCCCTCTGTAAAGGCTTAAGGCCCATTCACAATGAAAATTAAACATAACGTAAGCGTTAACTTAAGAATGTAAACGTTACGGTAAAATCACATCATTCATGATGGGGACATAAACATAACAGCGAAGATACTTGGTAACCATGGAAACATAACAACGACGCCATTTCCTCATATTCTGTCGTATACTTCAGCGCTCCACGATTGTGTACTGTTCGCAAATCACGTAAGCATAAGCATGAAAGTTTGGAGTTCGCAAACTTTCATGTTAACGTTTAACGGCAATGTTAATGTCAGTGTTTATGTGAATCATTGTGAATGATCCTATTTGATAAACTGGCCACAAACTTCTGTGCTTATATTATAGATTTATTAAAGTGTCCTACAGAATAATATCTGTAATATTGACAATTAATATTTGGGGAGAAAAATTCGCTCCGGCGCCGGGGAACGAACCCGGTCCTTGGTTCTACGTACCAAGCACTCTGACCACTGAGCTACGCCGAATTCAATCCACAGTACCGGACCGAACTCTCCTCCTTCAATGTTTCCCTTTGTGGCCTGACTCCAAGTTAGACTATATTGACGTGTATGTCCAGTGTCAACTGCCATTATACTAGGAGCGCATTCAGCTGAGTGACTTGTTTGGCCGGGATTCCGCAGGTACGTGCACAGGAATCTGTACAAATATATGCACTGAAGCTATGAGAATATTATAGATTTATTAATTTGTCCTACAGAATAATATCCGTAATATAAATATTCATTAGGCTATATTATACTTAAAATTATGTCAATATCTATTTTATTACAGCATACTTATGATAAAACTTAATATAAAATGATTTTATAGTTAACTACATATGAAAGCCAAGGGAACTATAATTATTATCAAAATACATAAAAAGACCGCACAAAATATGAATTTAATATTACTGTGTATGCAAAGAGAGTTATGATCGTTGGCAAAGAGTATATTCTGTCGATGCTGCTGCCACCTACAGGAAAATTACTTGAAAAAGGCGTCAAATCAGATAATTTCAAAATATCAGACATACTAGTTACGAAAAGGACATTTCTTGACTTTTAGAAATCCGGCCGGGCCCCTGACAAAGGCCTAAAAATGAGGACAAAAGAGGGCGTCTGGTCACACTACTTTTGTCGGATGATACAATGCACATTTCCACTTTCAGTTTCATTTTTCAACTGCAAAAAGCTTTCAAAATGATATATTTAAAAAAATGAATTATATCCCTGCAATACATCTCTTCGCGAATATTCGCCTTCAAAATATATTATTAGATAACAGTATATTCACAAACAAACCTACTTTCCCATTCAATTCACGATTAATTTCATTATTTGTTATAAATGCGAAATCTGTTGTCTCTAATCGTCATCATTGCGCCGACTCTATAACCGCAAATATCCCTATATCAAACTTTAGCCATGGTGATATTTCTCTCCTAACATTAGCCTACCACTTAAAGCATAGGTCGTAACACAGAAAGACCTTCTACCACATTGTGTTCAGCTTTAAATAGAAGAGAAAGGAAATTGAACATATAAACAAGATGATTCCAGGGCTACCATGTGTATAGTCATCCGTCAGTTTCTATTGTTGAAGGAGAACGTTAACACCACAGAAAAAGAATGAAAGTAGCTCGTGCTGATGAGTGGCCATGGGACTTGTTATCTGTCCGGCCTTCACATCGTTACAGTGTGTCCTTTACAATGTGCAACTCATGTTGCGGAAATTAAATTATTCTTGTTTATCTATACTAATAATAAATCTGTAACCGAAATTTTTATGGTAATTTTCGCTTTACCAAAAATAATTGGTGTTAACATGTATAATTAACCATTCTGAAACCAAAAATCGCTTTTTTGAAAATTTTCTTTGTATGTCTGTCTGTCTGTTTGGATGTTTGTTACCTTTCCACGCGATAATGGCTGAACCGATTCCTATGAAAATTGGAATATAAATTAAGTTCGTTCTAACTTAGATTTTAGGTTATATGGAATTCAAAATACTTAATTTAAAATGGGGGTTATAAGGGGGCCTGAATTAAATAAATCGAAATATCTCGCTTATTATCGATTTTTTGAATGAAAAATGTTACATAACAAAAGTTTCTTTGACTGCCTCCGTGGTCTGTTGATCAGCATGCTGGATTCCAGATCAGGAGGTCCCGGGTTCGATTTCCGGGTTCGGCTCTCGGTGAATTTTTCCTGAAGAAGAAGAATTCCCTGGGTGTCTAGAATCTGGAAATTTGTATGAATGTGATTGTGAGTGTCCCGGGTTAATATTAATTAATCAATCATCACAAATATAAAAATACATCAGGACTGTCGCTGGGCAGTAACCTGAACACACGTTTCAGCGTCACATTGTTGACAAGGAACTCCACCTGTTAGCACAACCATAAAGCATCTAATAGATGCTATAGAGTTACCAACAACGGAAAAAAAAATTCTTTGAAATTTATTTTAGATAAGTTTCATTCTGTGCAAAATTTTGTTAGGACTGATATTTAACGAGATACAAGAGGTCTTGTCAGCCTCACTTGAGGACGGACGATTTTCAGTAGGCCTAACTGTTAGTAGTAGTTGGCTTAGGATTTGTTGTCAACGTTATGCAGTTATTTCCAGCTACAAGTTAGTTTTAATTTTGGGATATATAGAATTGCAATTAATTGTAATTAATTCATATAATCATATTATTCATATTCTCGCATAACAGTTGTTACTATGTAGCCTACGCATATGTGTACAAAAGTCGGGCTTCTCGATATTTGAATTTACTCATTAGGTTGGTTTCCGAAAAGAAAGGAAATACAAGATAAAACGATATATCCTTAACACACTATATTCGATCACTCGCATTATCGATCTCATGGAGAGGAAATGACAATATTCTCGCAGAATTAGACTTCGATCCTTCATACAGAACGATTCCAGTTTTCATTTGTTGATAACAATGTGTGTATGAATAACATCGTGGAAATGTTTCTAAATTGTGATGGGTAATAAAAATTACTCAAGTGTAATTCATTAAACATATATGCCATATCTCCTAGATGGGCCCGTCGATCGTGATTATGTACTCGAAAGAATGTAAAGTTGAACATTAATTCTGATGTGAGTGATGTAAGCATACAAGAAGAGAGAATTTGATAGCAGTCTGTCACCCTGTTGTTCAGCATAGCCGCTCTTTCGAGTTGCTGACAAAATGGCTTCTTCATGCTGTCCTCAAGCTTGTAATGTACCTCCAGCACGTCCAAATGCTTCATCCACTGCTGAAGGCTACGGACAATTTAAAGAGCAAGGCATTCAAGTAGTTAGAGTTACGAAAGATCAAGGAATGCAAGCAGGATGTAGGTCGGAGATACAACAACTTAAGGACTCTTTCCAAATTCCAGAAAAATTACCCAAAGTAGTTATCGGTACCGATTTTGGAGATAGCACAGTACCACCAATTGTTGTATGTGACGATACAGGATTCCAGTGGAAACACAATGCCTCAGCTAATCTCTCTCCTTGTATGCTTGAAGCTCAGATAAATCAGAGAGTTCGAGCTTTGAATTGTTTGCAGTATAAATTAAGTCGACTTCACATGCAGATTAGAGCTACTCGTGACAATAATGCAAAACTGAAACAACAGATAGAGGACCTCATCAACGAACAAAGTTCATGCCCAAATATTTGTGACAAATCTCAAGAAAAATCTCGTAAAGCTTCATGTCCAGCAAGCAGTGTACAAGGTTGTTCTGGTCCATGTGGAGTGCAGAAATCGAATCAGAGTTGCTCTTGTCCGTGTTGTGCACAAACACCAAATCAGGATTCCTCTGGGCCGTGTAGTGGAGGGGAAGAGAGTGATCCTGGCATGAGTGTTACGTGTAAAAAAAATGATTGCCCTGCGTGGCAGATTGTGCAGGAAGAAGAAAGATTATCTTTTTGCAAATTAATGATTTTAATGAACAGAATCGATAAATTACTACAGGATGAAGATGATAATGATGAAATTTGCCCCGGTTCATGTAATGTATTGAAACAAAAGCAACCTTGCCCAGGTCCTTGTAATAAGAAGACTCCAAAATCGAAATCCTCTCGTAATTTGGAAATGAGTCCTCAACGAAGTGAAGAACTAACCACCTTTCATGAAACGTGCCTTGCCTACAGGAAAGAACTTACTTGTCCATTTCCTTGCAACCAAAAAACGTTACCAGATGACTGGCAACCATGTAGTATTAAACAAGAAAACAAACCTTATAAGATGGAATGTGCTAGACCATGCAACACACAAGGACTCGGTGAAAAACTTACACACTTATCACATGCAGTGTCCACAAAATGTCACACTGCCAAAAATATGTTAATGGATTACTTCCATCCTTCCGAACAAGAAATGAAAGATTCGAAGGAATCAAAATGTGGTACAAAGGGTTTCAAAAGCAAGATTTCAAGTCTATTGCAGGAATGGCCCACCAAACTTAATAAAACCGGGACTTCGTTAACAAATTGTATTCTTCCTACTGAAAGAAATCGTCCCACAGATCGTATTCAAAGCAGTGGTAAAGTCAAAAGAATTACTCAGTCTTCAACTACTGAAGAGCCCTGCCCTTTGTCATGTGATTATAAAGATCGCATTTCCTGTCAAATTGATGAACTTGAGACTCAGGTTCAGGAAGTAAATGGAGACCTGGAAACACAACAAAACTTGCTTTCATCTTTGATACCGTCATTTTGGCCTCAAGATAATTTATGCATTGCAAAGAAAACAAAGATTGAACCTTGTCCTGCTTATTTACCACGTCAACCATGCGAACCAGCTCTTCCAAAGTGTCCACCTGTTTCTTCTCCATATCTCTGTGGATCAAGTAAAGCAGCCCTTCGACCATGTGCTTCTAAACCGCCTCTTCCTCCATGTCCACCCAAACCATCCACTGCACCAGAAGGATCATGCAGATGTCGCAAATAACACGATATACCAGTATTGAACATTTGTTTTTCAATGAGATAATCGTGATTGACAAGCTTGTGTTAAGAACTTAAGAATAGGGTTATATGGCACAAAGAAGTGCCACTGTTCACTTTCATTCTGAAGTTCGTATCTTCATTTATTAATTAGCCATTGTTTATAAAAACTTACATTCGCTCTGAATAATAAAACATGCTTTAATTGAAAAGTTGTTACACTATCGAATTATTTTATCCTGTTCACAACAGGGTCAGAGGTACAAACCCTCAGCCTCCGTGACTGTGAGGGAAGGAGGCGCAATTTTTTTTTTTTAAGTGTTGGACATTCTAATTTCCCGAATGAGAGTCCTTCAGACAAGTAATAAACAAATTTGAAGTTTCGAGTCTCAAAATTTTAGACAGAGTTACTGACGATGAGCTTTACCGCTTATCAAAATGTTTAAGTGACCAATATAATAGGACTATGATGTATTCTTTCCCTCAACAAATGGTTAGCTTCCGTTCAATTCTGAGAAAGGAAATAAAAAACGCCATAAATATCAGACAACTGGCTAAAGCCATTAATGTCAAAATTAAACTTTACTCGTATCTCCTAATTTCCACCAGTGTTTGTACAGCTTACATTTTATTTACCACATTGCAAATCGCATTTCAGCAGTCTATAACTATACTTCTGTTAATATATGATGCCATAAGACTTTGTTGGGAAATCGTAATTTTAATTTTAACATGATGGTTAGATATGGTAAATTTTCGCAATCACAATAATTGCGAAATGTGCCCAAATGCTATCAAAATATGTAATTTTATGATTAAAAAATGCGTTGAGTATATTAGTGTAATTTTTAAAATGCAAAATTTAATACAAAAAGCGTAATGTATGTGTTTTTGCGAAATTACATTTTATGAGACTTTTTTTTATATATGTAAAAAAATCTAGCTAAAGCCCAATCGCATACAGTTTCTTATATTTTTTCAAATAGTTTGGTCACTCCTCCACGTTAGCTTTGCAGTATGAATAGCACAGGAATGTGACCTACCTCTTTATCTGTACTGTCATCTTGAGTTTTCAAATGATTTGTTGGTGCTGGTGGTAGAATATTGGCTGCCTCTGTGATCTATTTAGGTCCAGTGTTCACTCACAAACAAGTTGTACGTGGTAGCAGATGATTGTGATTAACAAGATAGGTGAGAATAAAATGACATCATATCTTTTGACATGTTTCTCAATGTTCACAATTTCACTTTAATTTTATATACTCCTTTATTTATTTACTATTTTCAAGAACTTAAACTGGAAAAGCTAGAAAATGCACCTGTTAGGACATTGATGACATTGCATTTCTACCATCAAACTTTCTATAAAAAAATATTCCATCCAAAAACGCTACAAAATGCAAAATTTGATTTCTAAAGTGCTACATTGTCTATTTTAAGCTGCTGAAATTTACCATCTCTGATGATGGTCTTTCTTTGTTTTTTCAAGAAACAGTCGATTGTACCACATACTGGTACATGGATGAATTTTTCAATTGCATAATCATTATTGCCTTCTTTTAAATATAGGGTGCGTCAAAAACACCTGACGGTTTTTGCAATGCAATACAAATCATACCCGCTGAATGTCGCTGCTGTAGTGGGTGTCCTTGTGTTGTGTACATTTTGTAGTTCAGTTGAGATGGAACATTGATCTACTGAACACTGCATTGCTGCGGTAGAGTTGTTTATCAGAACAGTCCGTTACTGCTACACACCCTGGGTTTAGACTGCAGTTTGGTACACGTCATGCACCTAGTCGCAATACCTTGGTATTGTGGGTACGTTAATCATGTCCAATGAAACACACTTCTCCTCTGTGGATATGTCAAGAAGCAGAATTACCGATACTGGATTCCCAACAATCCTCAAGAACTACATGAATGGCCGTTTCACAGTGAAAAAGTGAGAGTTTGGTGCGAAATTTGTTCGGATGTCATCATTGGGCCTTATTTCTTCGAGGATGAGGAAGAAGCAACAGTTACTGAACTCTGAGCGTTACATGACCATGCTGGAAACACTTCTTCAGAATTTCGTCCGTGGTCATCATGAGTGGTGGTTCCAGCTCACACAGCTAGGATCTCCATCGCCATTGTTAGAAGATTTTCATGCAAACGAAGAGCGACAGCATGTCGCCAAGTTGACTACCTGGGATTACAACACACTGCTTCCCAAACCCATTCCACATTTGCAGGTGTACGAGCCGGACGAGGATGTCCTGGTGGCTTGGTATCCTTTACTGATCCCTCTGTACGCCATTTTGCTATCCACAATACCAAGGTATTGCGACTAGGTGCATAACGTGTATCAAACTGCAGTCAAAACCCACGCTGCGTAGCAGTAACGGATTCTGTTTTGATAAACAACTCTACTGCAGCATTGCGGTATTCAGTAGACCAACGTTCCATCTCAACTGAACTCCAAAACGTACACAACACAAGGACACCCACTATAGCAGCGACATTCAGTGAGTATGATTTGTATTGCATTACAAAAACCGTCAGATGTTTTTGACGTACCCTGTATGAGATTCTGAAGCAACAAAATTTAATTTACTTCTCAATCAATAGCTCGCTTATAAATTGCTGATTTATACTGTTACCTCATCAAACAAGACCTATGAAATGCTAACAATTTCTTCACTATAATTACATTAAAAAGGCAGCACTATCAGGGTCACTACAAGAATTTGAGGAAGAAGCGAGAAAGCTTGGTTTGGAAATAAATGAAAGAAAAACCAAGTATATGAAAACATCCAGAAGAGAGGTACAGAAGCAGGACAATGTGGTTAAACTCTGTTCATTATCCAGATCTGCAAAGAAAATAATTTATAAAACTATTCTAAGACCAGTGGTTACATATGCTAGCTAAGCTTGGGTTTTAACAACAAATAATGAAAATATGTTAGCAGTTTGGGAAAGAAAAGTCCTGAGAAAGATATATGGTCCCCATTTTGAAAATGGTCAGTTTAGAAGTAGAACAAATAAAGAACTAATGGAACTGTATGGAGAACCGAGTATAGTTTCCTTCATTAAGAAAGGCAGACTTAGATGGTTGGGACATCTTGAACGTATGCCAGAAGGCCGATTACCTAAACGGGCATTATATGGACACCCAGGAGGATTAAGGAAGAGAGGAAGACCAAGGTTGAGGTGGCTTCAGGATGTGGAGGATGATCTGTGGAGAGTTGGACGCAAGAGATGGAGACAACGGGCTCAAGATAGAGATGATTGGCTTCTACTGATTAAGGAAGCCCAGGCCCTTCATGGGCTGTAGTGCTAATAATGAATGATGAATAATTATATTAAATGCCAGTATTTAGTAATCATAATGTTCGATAACTTTCTAGGATTTGTAGTGTCAATGAATATGCATGTGTATACACATTATCATTCAATATCAGATACTTTTATAGTTATAATTAAGTAACATTGAAATAGGAATATATGCAGGAAAATATTACGAGTATTCGAGTAGTTTTCATAAAACAGCATTTATTGTCTACAATATGAACTATAGCAAATACCAAAAGATAAACATTACTGTTAGTAAAAAATAAACTATTGAATACAACAATATTCATTGTCTTACTGCTTACATCCAGCAGCTTTGTCTTTTACTTTCATAACAAACCATTTTAAATCCACATCATCCCTACCCTTATAAAAATCAAGGGATATGTTGTGTGTTCATTTCACCAGGGGAGAAATATAAAAAATAGTTTTCTGATGATAGTGTATATCTTAGTAGGAAGTCTCTTCAAATCCAATTCTTACTCCATACCAAAACAAGAAACATAACCTCAATTCAGCCAAACCAAATGTACCTTGCAACTATGTATATACCTGCAAGTTGTAGTTTCGTCCTCTAATGATACTCTTACGTTTATTTCTATAAGTTTCAACTATACACTTGTTTCCTGTCATTATAGTAATTATACTGTATATTTCTTGATATTAGAATTATAATCCGCAATGCTAACAATTGCACCTATGTTTATATGAAACAAAGTGTAGTTTAGGGCTGGGTAAATCAAAACTGATTTCAAATAAACTTCAGTTACATTCATCCATTAATATAATTGCCCTTACCTACACATTTTTACGTATGATTACCTTTGCATAAAAATGTAAAGTTAAACCAAACTCAGAAGAATACAAAGGTACAAATTACTAATTTTATATGTAAATTGTTTCAATGTCCACTTCTCAAACAACCTTGAAATAGCTAAAATTAATCAAACAATAGACATATACTGTGTGCTGTATTTAATAACGTCCGATGTACATAAAAAATGAAAGAAAAGATTCCACAAAACACTATTCAAAGTGGGTCAAAAGTTGCTTTCCCCAATATTCATTCTTAAGTTTCATACTTGTACACATACAGATGTCATAATTTGAATAAACGAATAGCTGGTGTAATATCACAGTCTACTATATACAGTCACGAAGCTTGAGTTTTGATGGTGCTAGAAACAATAGACTGTGACGGTACTATTTTGCATTGCCTGTAATGAGGCGACATTAGCGATCCTAGTGGTGAGCAACTACCTAATGTTTGCATATTTACTATGTATTGAGCTTCGCGACTGTATATACTAGACTGTGGTAATAAGTGGTGGGTTGACAACCATGTTCGTGCATTAATTGTTTCTTCAATGTCATGTCTCCATTTTGAACAATATCTGTAAAGGAATGTGTAGTCAAATGTAAATTGAATGTAAGGAAGTGTTTGGGGAAAGCGACTTTTGACCCACTTTGTATTTATCCTAATCTGGTACACTGCACAGTGTCTGTCTATATATCAAGATATTGTTATTGAACATGGTGGATATGTGACCCTAGAAATGAGGACTGCAAATATTGGAACTATAATATATGTATGGTATACCTCTGACTTTGACACAGTATTTCTTACAGCACTATGTTTTTCTTCTGAGTATCAGATAAAATCTGTATGTATGCTATATATAACTGGTAAAATTTCTTCTAGGAATTACAAATTCTCCTACATATTGCGAAGCTAATTTCAGCAGAATGTATTTGCTAGTAACAATGATCACTGTAGGCCTATACTAATATTTTCCATTATATTTTTATTGTACACAATAAGGCTCTAATTATCAATACAACAGTGCACTGTGACATACTGTTATGGTTCATTGCTTAATATTTATACAATGAACTACAAGGGACTTTGAATGTGCTCTTCCAACTGTGTTCTGAGTACATTAAGAAAACATTTTTCGAGTACACTAACTTTTAATTCATATAACTACGTATTAATATGGAAAGGCTGGAAAGCCAAAAGGGCCATTTCTTCAATATTTGCATAAACTAAACTTGATACTGCTTTAAGTTTGTGTATTGTATAATTATTTTCATTTTAGTATACACCTAACCTTCGAAATAATTTTTACATGGCTCTTAGTCCAATTTATCTCTCTCTCTTTTTTTTTTTTCAAACTATCTTTTAGGGAAGGAGATGAGGGAAGCATTACAAGATGATCAGTGATATTCGTGTATATATGATATTTTGCAAGTAACTCCTATATGAGAAAAAAAATTTTAACCAACTAAATGCACAAACATAACTCGTCAGTGCATTAAGTCCAAAAATTTCTTCAGATTTCATTATTACAAATTTAGGACATTCTATATGGACATCATATAACATACTAAAGGTAAAAAATACGTAAAAACCAGTCATGTTTAATCGTGGGAAAATTTCACTCTTTCATATTGGTGACAAAGAAATGTTTAGTTTGAAATTTGCAGACGACCAAGTGACTGTAGCATAGGATAATTTGTTTCAGAATGTATGGTATGCGCACTAAATAATGTTTACAAGAAATGGAACTTAAACATTAACTGTAATAAACCACCAGATACAAATTCTATTTTTTAAATTTCATTATTATTATAATACAACCTATCAGAATTTATGCTAAAGCTCAAAATACATAAAAACTCATAGAAAATTTTAACCTTTATACATATTATAACATTCTCAGAAATTTTCAATTGATTCGGTTAAGAATTCTGTTGCAGGAAGCATTTTATATACAGTAAAATGCTGAATTGAGAAAAATGTGACGAAGGTATGTATTGGATCTTTAAATACAACGCTCATGCTTTTTAAAAATGTCCGCTGGTGACTTAAAAAAGAAAGGAACAGGTAAATTCGTACCATTTTTTGATAGTGAAAAAAATTAGGGTTTTTTAATGTTAAAAATTACCTGTTAATATCAATTTTTTATCCAAATTACAGTCACGGATAACCTTAAATAGGGAATTCTGGTAATTAGTCCCAGCTTACAAGAGTCTAGGAGCCTGCTTCTTGCCAAATGATTAATATCTAATTACAATGGAACCAAATGCCAAGAGTTCCTTATTATTTCTCATTATCTATTTTCATTACAATTAGGAAACCAATCTGAGAGTCCTGACAACACAATATGGCCCATTTTGATTCTCAACTTTTCCAAACACAGTCCTCTTTCCAGGTTAACATTGCTTTACTTTGAATTTTTACACTATAAACAATTTTCCTCGCATGTAACAACTAATGAACTAATTCATATTAATGATAATGTCATACAGCATCTTTTGTATCTAACCAATATTAAAACAAAAATAGAAAAATAAGAACAAGTAAATGAAAGAAGTGTAAAACATGTCACAATCTACAAATTAAGAAAGACAGGAAATGTAAGATGTTATCAAAGAGTGACTGCCAAATACACACGTTCTCAATCCCTATACAAATACTATATGTTCTAGCAGGCAGTAAATCTAAGTCATACAACTTCAACCACGTTTGATCAGTGATAAAGTGAAGTATTTGGTAGTTTGACACAATATCTAAATTGTTTTTATATCATGAATGGTTATCGGCAGGTATTTTTTCTTTAGCTCAACTTTTCCATCTCCAGATTTGTATACAAAATATATTACATTTAAAAATCTTCAATGAAATGTAAATGTATGCAGCATCACGCTGTCAAAACTAATTAAAAACAGTCTTCAGCGAAAGAAAGGAACAAACCAACAATACTAAAGTAAATGCTAATTGTTTAAACAGTTCTGGTCACTATAACAAAAATACAGAAAAATATTGCGTAAGTTATTGTTGAACATATAACCTACGTGAAAGATACAATACAGTAAAATCTTGGATTATGAATAACTTTGTTTGCGAGTGTTTTGCAAAACAAGCGAATAATGAGGAAACATTTTTGTTTGATAAACGAGCCAATGTCTTGCAATCTGAGCAGCACGTTTTGTATGTAACTTGCTTCGCTTGCGAGCAACAGCAAAAGGCAGTGGCGGTGCGTCAATAAGAGCACAAGAGCACGTGAACACCTTATTTCCATTAATGCACGACTAGTTTTATTATTTAATACCGTATTGAAGTAGTGGGGATGTATAATACCAGAATCGAGTATTTTAAACTTCCCACATCTTGCATAAACTTCTTATGTAAACTTGGCAACATCCGTTCACGTACAAGCCGTGCTCTTTTCAAGAAGGTTACAGGAATTTCACGCATGTGCGGGAGAAAATTGTCTTTCGCTGGTTGCTTATGACTTGTCAAGAGCACAAAGCATTAAGTGAACAGTGAATCTATCCTACAGATGTCAGGTGCATCGATACCTATCGTTCACATGCTGTATCTCGAGGAGGAAATTTAATAGTCCGTATTTTAGCCTGTAGTTGTCAGCATCTCACTGTCGGAACGTTTACTTTGTGTGGATGTGTGTACAGTGCTGCTACGAGTGTGTAGTTTGTGAATTACTATACATCAGTGTCAGCATAATAGCATAGTTTGGCTTTCAAACACGTGCTGGCTGAATGTGATGGTGGTATGAATTGAAATATCTGTATGTTGGTGTATATTATTTAAGAATAATATTTACTGGTATGTATTTATAGTAATCAATCTATGCGAATGGGATTACAGTACTGGTATAGGCAATAGTGTATCAGTGTGTTGTGAATCAAAATATATTACTGAACACACACTTTTGTAAATAACGGAATTGTGGTATGTATTAATTTTTAACAAATGTAAACAATGAACTCTGTTCAAGTAATTTTGAACAGTAAAGAACTGGGTAAATCGGCTTACGAAAAAAAAATTGAAATAAAAAGACTGGGTTTCATTATTATTATTATTATTATTATTATTATTATTACATGTTGTTTTGAATTTATATACGGTTTTTTTGGTAGTGAAATATTGGAATCATGACATTTCATATTAGGCTAAACGTACGATTTCAAACTCTCTTCGATTTTGGAACACAAAATTGTGAACACACACAATATTTTACCACGAGCCGCCACTGGCAAGAGGCAATGGAGGGGATCTCGTCTGAGGAGGAAGAGGAGAAACGAGCGGACGAATGAGATTAAAGAGGTATGTAAAAAGTGGGAAGCAGTACAAAATTTTGTTCAGATTCACCACCCTGATAACGTTGTAGCAGTGCATGCGATAAATCTGTTTAACAACAACGCAATGTCACATTTCTGCAAAATCCTCAAAATGAGACAAAAGTAGGAGTCACTGGATACAGTCAGTCAAGCTGTCAGAAGTGATTCCGTTAGTGATAGTGAAAATATTTTCTTCAAATGTTCAAGAAGTTTATTAAGCAGTAAAACAAGTGAAAGATGCTAAAAAACAAAATACAGTAAAACTATTTGTGTTGCACTATAGTGTTTAATTTTATTTAAATTATACTGTACTTTGTATGAATAAAAGGTTGTGAAACGAATTAATCTGAGTCCGCATTGTATTTTATGGAGAAAGTCACTTTGATATGAGAATGTTTTGGATTAACAGCACGTTTTCGAAACGAATTATGGTCATAATCCAAGGTTTTACTGTATTAGGAATGTGCAAGTACTTAAAATAACTTGCACTTCCAAAGGAACTGCATGAGAAAAATTTTATTAAGAGTAATAATTCATAGTTAATATGGTATTAGGAAACGTGAAATTTTTTTCTACATTGTTTTATCATAAAATGTGTAATTTCAAGTTAACGAACCTGCTCACATCTAACTTGTAAGCTGTAGTTTCAGCCTCATCAAAATCCCACATGTGCAATGTCCAGCAATGTACTTATAACATGATTACATAAACGGTATAAAACTTTAAGGTGGAGTTGAATAGTGATTAGCAGCTCATTTACGAAGAACTGTCCAAAGAAGACAAATTCAATACTAAATACTGAAGTTCCTCCTCATTTTACTGATACAAATAATATAATTTTAATATCATCACTGGTTGTTTACAACGTGGAATGATTGCAAAATTAAAATGACAACAGAGAGAATACTTGCGTTTATTTGAAACATCATCCTTATACTCTCTTTCAGAAATGTTCAGTCCAACTAGAATTTCAATATCAAACCTTATTGTTAGATACTTCTGCAATCTTACTGGACGCCAATCTTGTATTTCCTTTAAGTGTATCTACACTTTGGTGAACTTGGACTCAAGATTTAAAAGATATATTGGTCCGACAAGTTAGCATGTAAATGAAATAAGTATAAAAAGTCCTTCAATAACTGTCTTATTAAACTAAAGAATGATACAAAAATTACATTAGGTCATACTATATTGTTTTCATGCATCTATGCTACACACTTGTTCTTCTAGCCTTCCATTTAATGCGTGGTTTTTGCATTTTAATATTTGGGCTCTGTATGATGATTAATCACTACAACCATTATGCTTTTAAGTGATTGTTATTCCATTATTTTGTGATTGTACAGTTATTTCATGTAACAATGTTTTTAATTCATCATCTCCATATTTACATCATGCAATTATCGAATCTTATTGCTTTGCCACACTACTCTTGTCTTTATGCTCATAGTATCACTATAATATGTTACTAGACTTGAAGATGCCATTAATTGGCGAAAGCGTTTGTTAAGTTTTGATTGTATAAATGACCTAATGTAATTTTTGTATCATTCTTTAGCTTAATAAGACAGTTACTGAAGGACTTTTTATACTTATTTCATTTGGACTCAAGAGTTTCATTTATGCCTGTACTAGATACACCATTATGTAACAGTTCTAATAGCAGAGTTCTGAGTAATATTTGTGTATTTCTTTTAAAATATTGACCTTACAGAGAGCACATCTTCGTCACAATTTAACCAACCACAATTTTGTTTGCATAGATATAATATGTTCAGATTAATATTAGACAGTGGTATTATGTTCCAAGGGTCTGCCATTTTGCTACTTTCCATTTATGGAAAAGTATCGTTAATAAAATCTGTTTATAATTTGGTTTTATTCTACAGATGGCAACTCAGAATAATGGAAATAAGAAAACTGAAATTTCCAATTTCTATAAGAAAAATAAATTATTTTCACAGTTTAAAAGTCGTCAAATTCTGAAAAGGAAAGTGAATTAAAAATACAGAATGAATGCAAAAAAAAAAAAAGATTGTTAATAAGACTAGGTCGGATTTTTTTTGACTCTGTGAATTGGTTCCTTAATGCACAATGTCGTCAAATTTTTAACTTAACACCAAAGTTCAAGGGCAAATGTACTTTGTAAATTCTGAATAATAAGAAATTGCTGGATTGCTGCTTCTTTGAACAGCATCTACTTACTGCAGAAAGAAATAGAAGAACTGCATTTAAATAGATCATATATTTATGCATATACGCTTGCAATATAGTAACAAACATCTTCACGGTGGAATGTAGTGCATGCCAAGTATTTCACTCAATACAGCAAAATGTTAGTGCATTGTTCCAATTAAAGTGAAGTTTTGTTAAGCTCTCGTTATGACATCACAGAATATTGGCTCCTCACTTCTGTTTTATAAGCACAATGATTTAAATATGTGAACACTATTCACGATTCTGTTTACATTTTCCTTATCACAAATTATAGCCACTAACTTTCATTGAAATGAATCAGAATTATGCTTTATTAAAGGCTCATTCACAATGAAAATTAAACATAACGTAAACATTAACATAAGCACATAAACATATGCCACAAACTTAAGTAGCCAAGGCCCATTCACAATGAAAATTAAACATAAAGTAAACATAACACGTGTGTGGAAACAAACATACCGGATCAACAAAACTACAGAATCTATTACATAAAAATGGAGAATTGCACAATGACTGACGATGTAGCTATTCAATTTATGTTTCTAACAACTACAATGGCATCAGTATATGGCTTTCAATACTTGAAATAAAAAAAACGGAGATGTAAAATAATCAACTTTTCGTCATATGATTCCATGTTGCGCGCCTAGCTATCATCACGGCCAATAGATCAAAATATTGCCTGTAGGCAAAGCCCATGAGATGTTAAACAAAAATTGAAAACACGCTTTCCGCTTGTGTACTGTTTCCAAATCGCATAAACATAAGCATGAAAGTTTGGAGTTTGCAAACTTTCATGTTAACGTCTTATGATTAAGATTAAGTTCATGTTTATGTAATTCATTGTGAATGCTTTCATTAAATAACATGGACACAAGGTTTTATGCTTACGTTATGTTTATGTTTAATTTTCATTGTGAATGGGCCTTAACTCGTCCTGTTACATGGGAAAATTTAATACAGTAAAACCTCGATAAGACGCGCCCGTTTATTACACTATCCTGTGTAATACGCTTTTTTGTCCGGTCCCTGCACATTTCATATATAACGCCTTTATAAAATACCCCGTTTGTTGCACTCAAGTCCTGCATAATACGCTGTTTTTGTGGAATATTTTCGATGTAATTTTCAGCAATGTACTGTAACAGCAATGAATCATTTTGGCCATTGAACTTAATGGTGCCATTAACCTGAAAAGTATTGCATTCGACCCTTTACATGCGCATTTAAACCTTCATAATATACAATACCCCACCCTCTTGTTACGCTCTCTTACTCGACCCTTTACCTGCGCAGCTTAGAGTTACAATAATCTTCCCTCTTGCTAATCATCTCTTTCTCAAGCAACATTCCTCACTCGACCGTAATAAAATTCTGGAAATCTTTGCTGGTCAGTTTGTTATCTTTTGGTGTATTGAAGTGTCTATGAGAGTGATTACAATGAGTGTTACACGAAAAGCACTTTTTGTGTCTGTAAAATTGGATATCTTACGAAAGTACGATGAAAACAGTACTCTTAATTAGAAACAACTGTCTGATCATTAGGAATCCCATCACCGACATTAATAATGATAATAAAAAATCGCGACTCAATCACTGCAGCTGCGCGACTTTGGGAGGGTGTAAGCGCAAGAGAGTGAAGTGTGGTAAACATGAGGACTTGGAGAACACGCACATGGCAAACAAAGCTACAAAGGATCTTTTCGAAAGAATTAAGTACAGTACATACATACAGTATCGCAAATGTCTTTAACGTACAGTACAGTAATTACATAATGGAGTAATAGTGCATTATCTTTCATGAATTATGTATTTCAATAAAGAAAAATGCTAATAGATACTGTATATAAGTCAAAATTAGTATACCTGCCTAATACGTGGTCCTGATTAATATGCAGTTTACACGTGGTCCCTTGAACAGCATCTTCTCGGGGTTTTTACTGTATTATGTTTGCAGTTTACATTATAGCTCAAGCAATTAGATGTATATGAATACAATATGTGGTAAGAAAGTGTACACATTAGACACAAGTTTAAATTTTATACATTAGCAACTTGCACAAAATCTTTCTTTTAGGTTTCTCCCCCCCCCACCCCCCACAGTGACTTCAATTATTTCTATTAGATGCTGAGTTGAGTGGCTTGAAGGTTGGTAAGTTTGTTAAATTGTATGGAGATTTTCAATTTTTACTTTTTATTTTTTCTTAGTTTTGAATTTAGTATTATTCTCTTGTTTAATCTTTTTTATGTGTTGATCGTTTAATAATTTTAAATAATCAATTATTGTTAAATAGATTTAACATAAGGACAATTTTTTATAAGTAATATACAGAATGGCCCAAAAGTCACTACGCATTAAAATGGAGGAAAAAAAAAACATAGATCAAATGGTAAAATTATATTTTATTGACAGCTAATTAATTGATTATATAGCAATGCACTCTAGTGTTTACATTAGTAACAGTACTTAATTGTCAAATGAAAATGAAGGGCAGATAATTTGAAATCCATGAGGAGATTGAAAATATAATCTAAGTTCAATAATGGGTAGTGACTTTTGGGCCACTCTGTATATTAAAATAATTGAGATTTATATTAATATAATACTTGGCAATGATGCAAATTCAATAGCAAAGCTTACTGTTTACAATAAGAGAAGAGGCTGAGCGTGAAGTAAAAATTTGAGGATCTTTAAAAGCTCGCACTCTATCTGATTTTAATAACATGTTTCAGATTAATACAAATATGACTAAGCCAACTATAAAACATATTGTAACACAGTAGGTGAAGTATATTATATGAAAGATACAACACGACAAACTTTTATTAATCTGTCAATTTATTTCTTGAGAGTATACTAAGACAACTGCGCTGTAACCGATGCCTACAAATCATCTCCAAGTCATTGATTCCAGACTATGGATATAATGTGAATGAAATCCGACAATATTTACCTCTCTCGTTCGTGATTCTTTGTATTAATTTTTAATCTCAACTGCAAATCAAAAAATCCATAGTGGCAGCTTGTAAGATCAGTGGTACATATGGATCTGCAATATAGACTAGTCTAGACGGCATTTCGGAAGGTGGTTAGCTTCTATATGCGCCGTAGCATTTCTGATATGTGATGTCACAAGCTTGTACAGTAGAACCAATCGGAATCAGTCTATAACAAGCACTTCCCGAGTTCGTTTGTTCACGTGTGAGTGTTTCAATACATTGAATAAGTAAAACTGACATTTACTGTGTGTGTGTAAGATAAATAAATGGAAGAAGAGACTGTAAGAAGACAAGTATTACACAAGCAGGCGCGGAAAATAGTGTTTAAGGTGTATAATTATTTGAAAAACGTTAACGAGCAGAATGCTGCCGGCCATCTTGATGCTGGCAGCAACGTTGTCAACATGCAAGAAACGACTGCAGAAGCATGTGGTATGGGATTGAGAACCGTGCAAAGAATATTATTAGTGAAGGAAAGAGGGTTTGTTTGGTGTCATGCTTACAGTAATCAACGGCTAAGGTCATTATTGTCTTTTGATAATTTAAATTCTCTCCTAAGCTATTTGTATTGCACGTGCTCGTGAAGTACGACGTGGCAATGTTGTACGCTGCCTTGCTCTCTCTATCTGTCTCTCTCGATACAAACGCTAGCCTTCCGAATTGCCGTCAACTCTAGTATCACATGAATCACTTTAAATGCTACGAGTAACAGTACAGCAGTTATTAAGAATAGCCAAAGAGGCAAAGTTAAGATTTAAACTGTAATATCTTCTAAGCAATAATTTCAGTTATTTGTTTTGAGGTTTTATAGCACAATTTTTTAAATGGCAAATCACATTTCCACCCAGATAATTTATATGTTAAATGTAATGATATACTATTCTCTCTGAGCCAGTCAGACTTTCAATATTGATATGGAAATTTAATGAAAATAGCAAGCAATAAAAGTGACTCAGAATTTCAGCAAATACTGCTACATACAGCTATGTACAAGGCCTCAATTGAATCACTGTGGAAAAAAAAAATTCATTTGCTATCTGTGTAAAAATACCTGAAAACTTTACATATTTGTACGTAAATATTGGTAACATAGGCAAGACAAAATGATCGTAAGAAGAAAATGAATGATAATACATCAAATCTTAATAACAATTCACATAATTTATTACAGATTGTTATATGAAGTGAAAAAACATTCATACTAAACAATTGGAAATGCACAAGTACTTTTTTAATATGCATTGGTGCTACTCTAGATGTTAAAGTAAAAAATTTCTCTTCCAAGGATTAAATAGTCACCAGCTTCTGCTATTACAGGAGCACAGTGTTATTTTTTATTGTGATCTCACTATGTTGTAAGTTTAGACTAATTCCCGAGCACCCTGACTCAATCTTTCACTATACATAAGAAAAGAAAGACAAAACTTAACAATTGGGAAGTTTAAGACTTAATCCATGAATGAAGATGAAACAGCAGTAAAAATAAATTATTTAATAACAGATACACAGAATATTAATGGTATGCATTTAACAGGAGTTTATTTACTGTAGTTTAGCTTCAAACTAATTTGGAAGAAAACATTTTGGACACTGTTTATTTAATACACCAAACTACCTGTAAAAACACATTAAGAACAAAGGGGCTGTAATACATTTAATTACATTTAAATGTACGCTAATCTGAATTTTGCTATGATTCGCTCATCTGACTGTAAATTTATAAAGGCTGGTAATTGTGAGAATGTAAGACTGAATGTGGGAAGAAATAACATTGGTTCTTAGAATAATACTTTTAGTTTAAATAATGAGAACTGTGTCATCCATAAGATAAACTACATACATCTCAATAAATAGACACCAAGTAAAAAAATAAACAATGAATGCACCACTGTGTTTTAATTTTATATGAAAAATTATCAGGATAATAACAGAGTAAAGAAATGCAACTTAACTGAAATAATCTACAATTACGCAAATCAATGCTACAACGAAAGGTAAAAACGTGATCCAGAGTATACTGATCTTTGGTGCACATATTCTAGAGCGAACATTTTTCATATTCCAGAATACAAAACAAGCAAAAACGTTGCATCTTCAAAGTAACATGGAGTGCTTTAGAACTATTCATGAAATATTTTTAGTGGCTTGTCACATCTTAAACAATAACTAAACAGAGAGTTTATAAGCACTAAAAGCTAAGAATCCCACCAAATGTACTAGAATGGATGCACCACTGTGTTTTAATTTTATATGAAAAATTATCAGGATAATAACAGAGTAAAGAAATGCAACTTAATTGAAATAATCTACAATTATGCAAACCAATGCTATAATGAAAGGTAAAAACGTGATCCAGAGTATACTGATCATTGGTGCACATATTCTGCAGCGAACATTTTTCATATTCCAGAATACAAAACAAGCAAAAACGTTGCATCTTCAAAGTAACATGGACTGCTTTAGAACTATTCATGAAATATTTTTAGTGGCTTGTCACATCTTAAACAATAACTAAACACAGAGTTTATATGCACTAAAAGCTAAGAATGCCACCAAATGTACTAGAATGGATGCACCACTGTGTTTTAATTTTATATGAAAAATTATCAGGATAATAACAGAGTAAAGAAATGCAACTTAATTGAAATAATCTACAATTATGCAAACCAATGCTATAATGAAAGGTAAAAACGTGATCCAGAGTATACTGATCTTTGGTGCATATATTCTACAGCGAACATTTTTCATATTTCAGAATACAAAACAAGCAAAAATGTTGCATCTTCAAAGTAACATGGAGTGCTTTAGAACTATTCATGAAATATTTTTAGTGGCTTGTCACATCTTAAACAATAACTAAACATAGAGTTTATATGCACTAAAAGCTAAGAATGCCACCAAATATACTAGAATGGATGTATCCGTTCAAAATGAGTTCAACTATTGCAATATACTGTGTAAGTAATAATAGCCTTCAGAATTTTTCATTATAAATATTACTACCATTCCAACCAGCAGGATTTGAGGGAACATTTTATGATCCACCTTACAAGAAGCAGATACAATCTGTTTATTGAACAACTTACAAATTTGATAATTAACTGAAGTCATTCATCACACCAATACATGTTAATATGAATTACCTTGCTATGAAGTTCATAAGACAATTACATTCTGAAGATACTCTGCATTTCATACATTTTTAACTCCTCACCTGAGCAGAATCTTGTTTATACTTATCATAATAATTTAGACCACTACTCGCAGGAGTACAGTGGAACATACGAAAGAGAAGGCATGCTAATGCAATCAGTACTGTTTTTTTTTTTTTAACCTGTGACCTTCAGTATCAAAGATCGGTGTCCTAGTCTTTACATCAGATCTTCTTACCTATTGTCGGACCATCAGATCTGTGCCCCTGTAAGATATGCGAACTGAACCCTAATTCCTTCTCAGCCTCGGTAATTCATTTCTCTCCCTGCATTCCTATCTCTCTCTTTTCTAGCTCTTTCCCTTTCTCTCTCTCACTTCTCACAATTTTTAGCCTTCTTGCAGGACAATTTATTTGCACTTGCAGTCCAGTGTTATCAACTGAACATGAACACTGTAGCACGGAGTGGCGAAAGAAATATTATTAAGCAAGTACGTAATAACATTTTGCGATGAAGAGAAACAAACAGGTCAATATGTTTCCTATAAATCGGGCAACGATAAGAGCAGCTGCTATCATAGGTGGGGCTTATTTTATTTCAATTGATTACGTATTAAAATTACTTACTTAACTAATACTAATAATACAACATTTTATGTAATTTATATAGGCAGGTCAGAGCGCCTAACAAAGAAAATCAGGAGAGAGGGAGGCTGTGCAGGAGATGAAACGCTAGAATCACCAGGGAAGAACAGATCAAGGGAACCTTTAATTCTTTTAGATGATATGAACCAATGTATTTTAAGAAGAAAGATACAAGAATTTTATACCGTGTAGAATAAAGTTCCGACATTGAAGAAATTACTGAAGATTGTGAGAGACAATATTTTCCAAGCTTGGAGAGGAACGCTGCGGAAAGTGATTCGAGACATGGGATTTAGGTTCAAAAAATGTAGAAATACAAGATTTATTTTGATTGAAAGAAATGATATTGTAGCATGGAGGACCAGTTATTTATTATACAGTTTGACGGAAGTTTGGCAACATCCCTATTCCGCAAGGTTCTGGCTTGCTGTTTAATGTGGTGGGAGGAAAGCGAGTGGAATGGAGTGAGTACAGGTGTTAACTTTTTCAAGAACAACGACAGAGCTGAAGGAGCACAGATCCTATGGTCCGACAATAGCTATCTGTCTTCAAAATAGTACATAAAGCATATTCTACCTTCACATTCAAAGGTTAAGACAAAAATTCCAGCCATAGCTCTTTGATGTTGTACAAATGTCATCCATTACTGAACCTGACTTGTACTAAGATCACAGGGAAGAACAGAAAATATAGCAGATTAAAACTAAGTTTTCTGCCATCAATACATTTTTTATTCTGTTCTTTCTTCACTGAATAAATAGTTGAACTTAGTTGTAATCTCTATATGACCATGAAGTATTTAACCACAACCAGTGCTGATATATTCCCGATGTCTAGGATGTAACTCCCCAAAAGTACACCCGCTACACCAGTTGTAACTAATATGATTAACGTATTCACATTGATCGTTGATATACAGCATGTACCTGACCTGCTAAACATAACTACTGTAATCACATGTGGCCAGAATATGACCTCGGCTGGCAAGACATGACCAGCTAGCTAGTAAGCAAATCGTAGCTTTGGATCATAGCCTAGCTTCTCCAGGTTGGGAACACATGCGAAGTTGATCATAGGTGGTGGTCCACACATCAGCACCAACGTGTCAGGACTAGGAGGGAATAAGTGATCCTTGATCATCTCAGCTGATATGAATCCAACACTATACTTCCAGTCTGAAAAATATAAATTTAATATTATTCATAAAAACAAAAAGTAACATAACTACTACAAAATGTCACTCAAATAGGTTTGAACTAATCCAGTGACAGTTAATCAGATTGGCTGGGGCCCATCCAAAAATTTTAAATCATATTTTATTTGCTTCTGTTAGAAACAAAGATTTCTTAGAAATTAATATAGTAAATCCTCGATTTAACAATTTTTTTTTAAATTTTTATTATATTTTAAATGTAATTATGATGGTGATGATGATTATTATTATTATTTCTGATAATAATAATAATAATAATAATAATAATAATAATAATAATAATAATAATAATGCGTTTCCAATTCACTGCGGGCTAAAGCAAGGAAATGCACTATCACCTTTACTTTTTAACTTTGCTCTAGAGTATGCCATTAGGAAAGTCCAGGATAACAGAGAGGGTTTGGAATTGAACGGGTTACATCAGCTGCTTGTCTATGCGGATGACGTGAATATGTTAGGAGAAAATCCACAAACGATTAGGGAAAACACGGGAATTTTACTGGAAGCAAGCAAAGAGATAGGTTTGGAAGTAAATCCCGAAAAGACAAAGTATATGATTATGTCTCGTGACCAGAATACTGTACGAAATGGAAATATAAAAATTGGAAATTTATCTTTTGAAGACGTGGAGAAGTTCAAATATCTTGGAGCAACAGTAACAAATATAAATGATACTTGGGAGGAAATTAAACACAGAATAAATATGGGAAATGCCTGTTATTATTTGGTTGAGAAGCTTTTATCATCCAGTCTGCTGTCAAAAAATCTGAAAGTTAGAATTTATAAAACAGTTATATTACGGTTGTTCTGTATGGTTGTGAAACTTGGACTCTCACTTTGAGAGAGGAACATAGGTTAAGGGTGTTTGAGAATAATGTGCTTAAGAAAATATTTGGGGCTAAGAGGGATGAAGTTACAAGGAGAATGGAGAAAGTTACACAACACAGAACTACACGCCTTGTATTCTTCACCTGACATAATTAGGAACATTAAATCCAGACATTTGAGATGGGCAGGGCATGTAGCACGTATGGGCGAATCCAGAAATGCATATAGTGTGTTAGTTGGGAGGCTGGAGGGAAAAAGACCTTTAGGGAGGCCGAGACGTAGATGGGAGGATAATATTAAAATGGATTTGAGGGAGGTGGGATATGATAGAGAATGGATTAATCTTGCTCAGGATAGGGACCAATGGCGGGCTTATGTGAGGGCGGCAATGAACCTCCGGGTTCCTTAAAGTATTATTATTTCTGATCACCAGCAGATGCAAGCCTTATGTAGTGAGATAAAATAAAGTGGAATTTGAGGTAGAAAAATACTGTATTTGGTGGTACGTTTTCAATGAATATTCAAATGCTACTTCAATAATTTGCATTAAATCAATCATTCATTTGCTTTCACATTGTATTAGAAGTTTTTCTAAAATGATCATATTGTTTGTTAGAGACACGCTAATATCGTAATCATCATTTCTGCCACAGAAATTATTTGAAAGAGTCAAGACATGAATATTAGAAAATTCTTCTTCAAAATTTTCTCATATCAGAGATCAGTCACACTGTAGACACTTCTTGCATCTTGATTAAGAAGTATAAATTTGTTTTGTAATGACTTGCTATTATAGTGGAAAGTTGTTATAACGAACGTCATTATAAAGAAATATTCACTATTACGAAATGGTTTTCTGTTCCTTCTTTTATCCCATATAATTTTATGGTAAAATATTTCAGTTCAACGAATTTCGTTTGTACGAAAAAATCAGTATAACGAAATAAAATTTCGCTCCCTTGTGGAAAAAAATCTCTTTTTTTTATGAAAAATATTTTAAATATGGGATACAATTCGTTAGCATATTTTATATTATAATAATACTGCAATTACCTAGTGGTCACGTGGTCATTAAATATCTAGCCAATGTAGTAGTATGTCTACTATAATGCAAAGGTCTCTGAATTTTGTGTTAGTTTTTTTATGCACTTGTTCCCTTGTTCTCTCTATTTAGTTTCCTTCACCAATCACAGCTCACTAATCTCACAACATGGCACTTCTTGTCATACAAAGTGCTTCATAGAACTTCAGTTCTGTACTTTTCCTATGCCTTTCTTTAAAATTTTTCCTTTTCAAAAGCAATGCAAGTTCAGCTTAATTTATGTCAGGATATTTTTCAGAAGTACATGCAAAATATTATATATGGAATTCATGGCATAAGTAGAGTAAATGAACAAGCATGCTTTTTTTTAAAGGAAAACAATGTATTTCAATATAATGAAGTAATTTCAGAGACCCCTAGAATTTCATTATACTGGTATCATACTGTACGATTTCAAACTACTGTAATATTACCACCGTAGAGCTGGAGAAACATTTTGTAAACTAAATAAATTTAATAATAACTGTGGAATTATAACAATATGATGGACATTCTCATAATTTACTGGACACTATGACTAAACTGTGTTACACAGTAATGAAAACAATCCAAAGTAATTTTAAAAATGAACCAATTGAAATTTACGTCAGTTGAAAAAAAAAAAACAATAAAATAGCTAATAATTCTTCACAAGTAGTAAACAATATGGCGTTATAAACTGATCATAATTTGAAAATAAGACAAAATGACAATTATCCTCGAAATTTTGATCATTCAATACAATGATGATGATGATAATTGCCTGGAGATTTCGAGAAAATACCACGAAAAGTCCACCATTGCAGTGATTATGATGATAGGACCAGAACTCTTAAATAGTAAGTTGATAGTGTACTTAAGTGTGCACCTAACCCAATCAATCGAAAGTTATGATCACATGAAGTTCTTGAAGCTGCTACAAATAGAAAAATAAACTTGCCCTCAGTTGGCCTGTCCACAGTGTACCAGAGCTTGAATTGTGAAGGAAACGCTGTTGCTACTTCTTCTAGTTCATCTTTCAGCAGAATGTCGTCTTCAGATTGGTTTGCAAACAGCAGAGCCATTTGTGTGTTATCATGTGGGTCTCGGGTGATGTGACGTACCAACTGGAGCATTGGTGTAATTCCAGTACCTCCTATTAAATAGTTCAAGAAAAATGCTTAGTAGATGTTCATCTTGGTATGCATTAAATTGTTATTTTATTAATTATACATACCACTGTGCACATAACAGTAAGGTTTACATATCTGGTAATGATGCCTTTAATATTAAAGATACCTTTCACATGTCCAATTCGACATTAAGGGGAGAGGATGGTATTTTTTAAAACTTTTTTCCTATTTGGTGTAAAATATTAATTTTTTGTATGTAGAGAGCTTATAGCTGTAGGAACTCAACCAAATATAAATATTTTGAAAAAAAAAATTATTTGGGGGCCCAAATTTGAAAAAAATATATCCAAAGCAGGATTGTACTAAAACCAACATATCTATATCGTTTTTAAGGATAGATTCAAACTTTTTTGCAATGTATTTGCAAAGGCATGTTCTACAAACTGTCTGTAGCAGAATTTTGATATTAGTCCCTACGTTTGTAAAATAAACAATTAAAATTTAATAACAATTTTCTGATTTCCTTTCTTGCAAACAAAAGGACGTATTTTTTAAATGAAATCAATTAACAAAATTCTGTTACAGAGAAACGTTTCCTAATAGTCGAAAGAATGTGTATTCTAAATTTCATGCATGTATCTTTAATAGTTCAGAAATTATATCCATTTTTGTCTGGCAATATAGCAAAAAAAATGAAGTTACTGGAAACCGATAAAAGTGGGAGTGTGATTTAAAAATCCATAGGGCAGGAAGTTTAAAAATGACGTCTCAACATCCGATAAGGACACAAATACCCACAAAATGTTATACAATGCATTCCACACATATCAAAATTTTTTTTGAAAATTTAATTTACCGGAAACAACAATAAAAGTGGGCGAGTGATTTAAAAATTCATAACGCAGGAAGTTTAAAAATGGCGACTCAGCATCCGATAAGGGCACAAATACCCACAAAATGTTATGCTATGCATTCCACATATATCACAGAGTATTTTAAACAATTTTTTTTTTTAAATTCACTCATTTTTCACCAAAAAATACCATCCTCTCCCCTTAATTTATTGCATGTGTACCTGCAATCATTGCCAGCTTCTTAACTGATACATCAGTTGGTGGATCTTTCCTGAGGACTTTAATAGCAAATTTTCCTTTCCCAAGGTACACAAGACGACCTGAAGGTCCTCGAACATCAATTGTATCTCCAAGTTTCATATTCTCCAAATACTGACTCATTTTCCCACCATCTGGGAACTTCGGATGGACATTCTTGAAGTAAACCTGTATCAACATCAATTATTATTTTTAGTAATGTTAGATGCAAGATAAAAAGAAAGCATAACTTCCATTTCATACTAAAGTGTTTAAGAATTACGAAAGAACACACAAAATAATTTCGTCTATAAACTCGTGGTTTATTTTTAATTTTAATAATAATAATAATAATAATAATAATAATAATAATAATAATAATAATAATAATGATTTATTTAACCTGGCAGAGTTAAGGCCATATGGACTTCTCTAACACTCAACCAGGAGTAAAACTGCATTACAAGAAAACACTACAAATTTACAAAGTACACTACAATTTTACACACAAAACTGAATAAGATCATAATAAAATGTAGGGCCTAAACAACAAGTAAGTAGAAATCAGACATTATATATAAAACATACAGAAAAAACATAATAAAATGTGAACAGCAGGTCAAAATAAATGAGACATACAAAGTATAAAAAAAATAAGACAATTATTGATAATGATAATAATAATAATAATAATAATAATAATAATAATAGTAATAATAATAATAATAATACTAGTAATGAAATAGTGCAGTATAAGCATACAATGAATACAATATTTTTAAGTACACACAGTAAGGAAAATTATGATCAATATATAGCTCAACTTTTCACATTATAGATATACCATTATCGAAAAATATGAAAACAAAAATATAAAATAAGTTAAATATCACTAGAACATAAAAAAAATGTGAATACGTGGAAACATGCAATACAACACTTGTCATAATAGTAAGTTAGTTTGGCAACTCGTCATAAGATAATTTTCTAACTTGTATTTGAAAGATTTCAATGTTCAGCAGCCCTTGACTTCAGGCGGCAGAGAGTTCCAGTGACGAGATGTAGCAACAGTGAAAGATGAGGAATACAGAGATGATGTGTGAAGTGGAATTTCTAGCGTGTTATCACATTGTGATCGAGTATTAATATTATGATAGCGAGAGAGAGGACAGAAATTACATCTCATAAAGTAATGCTTGATACTGGCAGCTTTACTTTGTGCTACTTTGTTGATAGATATTAAATAAAATAAAGTTATGAATAAAATCTGCCGAAGGGAGAAAACATTTGCTGTTTCAATCAAAATCTAAGTCCATGATCATTTACTTTTGCAAGGAAAGTAGTTTCTGTCTTGAAATTTCTGCTTACTTCTGCTTACCCAGCCAATGTATTAAAGTAAGCCATCTTTACCTATCATTAAGTGTTTGTACATTGGACATACCACAGTAGCAACATATCTTCAAATCATATTCTATGACTAGATGGTGCTAATGAACTATATATATATTTTTTATTTTATTGGGTTATTTTACGACGCTGTATCAACATCTAGGTTATTTAGCGTCTGAATGAAATGAAGGTGATAATGCCGATGAAATGAGTTCGGGGTCCAGCACCGAAAGTTACCCAGCATTTGCTCGTATTGGGTTGAGGGAAAATCCCGGAAAAAACCTCAACCAGGTAACTTGCCCCGACCGGGATTCAAACCCGGGCCACCTGGTTTCGCAGCCAAACGCGCTGACTGTTATTCCACAGATGTGGACTAATGAATTATAGAAAAGATAACGGTGTGATTAGAGATTTTAGAGTAACTTCTTCCTCCCCTGCAAAATTGTCACAATATCTATTTTTTTTAGCCAGAAATTATATTTAAAACAATTCAAATCTTAGTCTCTAGCATTCAAAACTTGACCACTCAACAAAATGATTAAAGAGAGTCTGTAAGTCAAGAGTACAAGTTACTAAAAGAAATCGATCAAATCAAGTTTATATTTCCATCTCACAAACATGTTACAGACCTTGATGACAAGATCCATATAGCCTTTGTTTTCATCACTGGTAACTGGAGTGTAGGATCTTATCACAATCTGGTCATCGATTTTGGCTGACAGATGAATGTGTTGACCTACTGGAAGACCTGGTCAAATAAAAAAAAAATGTTAACAAGTTTCATTAATATTAATTTAATGTTTATTTAGTGTCCTGCAATGTGAGAACATGAGAGAAGCAAGTAAGACATTACAGATTAGTCATATTTCATATGAAAAACTAATCGCAAGATCTGTGCTAAAATTCTTAAGCAGTTCAAACATGAAAGGGTGGGAGTGGAGGACAGCAAATATTTTTATAACAGGGTGGAACAGACATGACAGACCTCCTCCTGCAAAGCGAACATTGGCGAATATCGAACTTCGCCATACCTAACAAACTTGAACATAGCGCCTGTAATGCATGGCACTAGTATACACAATGTATCTAAATGGCAATTTAACTCACTCACTGAATAAGTGTACAGGACTGAAAAACTTGATATGAACACAGTCCTGTAAATTTTATTTTAACTATACAAATTCCAGATCGAATTTATTATTTCTATCAGACTGTTTGTGTCATTTTCATATAAAATAACTAGAGCCCAGATGTTTAGGCATTTATTTTGGTTAAAATAGGCAGGCATATAGGCACTAAAATAGTAAAAATAGGCAATGAAATAGGCATTTATTATTAATGGAAATAGACAAAAAATAGACAAATACTTAATAAACTATCCCATACGGTACTCACTTTCCTTGGTTACGTGTCACAACAAAATGCTTTTTAAGCTGTCAACTGTCATAGTGAGTCGCCTGTCAAAAGAACGTTTTTCATAGTGGAAAAAGAGCTTTCTACTTCTACTGAAGTGATTGGAGCAAACGTAAAACAACTTACTTTCTACTTTCTTCCAGAGATTGGGAAAAACCAACTGTGAATTGTCTCGAAACGAGAGGTGTGAGAAGGGATTAGAGACTTCAAAGTATGCATGACTTGCGTGTGCAAGCGACCTGCAGACTTGCTTTTAATACTTCCCTCATCTCCTTTCTTTCACTGGTAAACTCCGAAGTGATCTAAGCACTGAGGGTTATACTGTTCAAACATCTTTGTTAAGTGATATAATAGATGGAATCGGTAGAGGAGAAAAGTTTACGATTTCTTGGAAACATATGTATTGCTGGAGAATAAGATTCTCAGAAAATATTTGTGTGAAGTGAATATATATTTTTAATTTGTACAACCGTTATGTTTTGTTTTTTGATATAATTTATGTGCAGTTTATTTTAAATGCATTAAAAATAACGACGTAAAAAAGCTAAAAAAGGCATTTAACCTTAAAATAGGCAAAATAAAAATTGGGCCTATCATCCCCAAATGTGTGGAAACGTGTTTATCTCTAATAGGTCTTTCATACATACACTCAGTTTCAAAAAGGCATTTTGCTTAATATCTGGGCTCTAAAAATAACATTTTTAATGGCAACTTCAAACGACATAACAGAGAAAGTATGTTACCTCGTGTTAGTTTTTTATGTTAAGTATTTATCTGTCAGACCAAGATGTTTACAGTAACACTTTAATTTTCTGTTCCAGATGCATCACAGCAAAAAGGTTTACTGTACTTGTAGAGAAATGGTGATAGCAAGATGACATTCAGCGAGATGAGTCCAAGAATGTGGGATTACCTGATATTACAGTTGGGGAAAACCTCAGAAAAAAAAACCAATTCAAGGTAATAAGCTTAAGCAGGATTCGAACCCTTGCCTGAGTACAGTTTCAGATCTCGAGTCAAATTCAGTACCGTTTGAGCTATAACACGGCCTACAGTAACACTTATCCTGATAAGGTGTGGAAATTTCAGAACAAAAATAATTATAATTTGTATACTACTTGTAAATTTTCAATATTCCATATTTTACTAATTTCACAATTACCCAATATATGTTCTTCTGAAGGCAGTGCAAAGCGAAAACGACGAGTATCATGACTGATTTTCTCTTTCTCTATTAAAGGAAAGGCGTACTTGACAGTTGGATCTTGTAGAGCAACAATCTTTGATTTTGATTTCCTCTGACTGAAGTAGAACTTGGCCAATAATGCTGTTGTTATCACTATTCCTATCCCTATATAAATAGGGAGAACCTGGAACAGATGTAAATTTTATAATTAACAAAGCAATATAATTTACATAATAAATTAGTATGTACAGGAAGATGCTTAAGCAGTGTTAACCTGTTTTTATATATATGTATATTAGTATGTATAATTTCAAATGTATGAAATAAATTTTAGTAATATCCATATTACGTAACATTAAAACACCAAAACATATGAAATGGAGTAGGTCCATGCCAAATAAGATCAATATCTAGAATCATTATTTTTCTTTACTAAACATTTACAACTCTACATCTCGGTTAAACATAATGAAGACTCTGGTGGCGTGTTTTATCTGATGGAGTAATTTTCTGAAATAAAATTGAAGAGCTCTTTTTCAAAATGCAAGTAAAAAAAATTGTAGTTTACAGGAGGACGCTATTTCTATCTGTAGAGAATAAAGTGTAAAATATTTATATCCTACAATACAGTAATTTGTTTTTAAGATAACATTTTTAGAAACATCTTCTCTAGACTACTAAGAAATCTTTAACAGGATGAAAATAACTGCTGCTTCTTTTAATTTAGTCTTTTCGGCAGAACAGTTTTTTATATCTCTCATCCACAAACGCATCCTTCTAGCACCCAAAAATGGATCAATGAGAAAATAAATTTCCTTTCTTTAATACTATTTCTCCTTCTTCTAGTTCAAGTTGTCATCTCGTGCTCCATCAGCAGAGACTTGTAACAGCAGATCATGTTTAAAATAAACATTCAGATGTCTTCTGGATATAGTATCAACAACATTTTTTTTTTTTTTTACAAATGAAATTAAACTTCCATCTGTGTGCTGATTATGTACAAGTTTGGCTTTCAGATATCACTAAATGGTATTGTATACATAGGCTTTATTTCCATTTAGATTCCTGAGAATCTTCTTTTAATCTGTGAGAGTTCATGTTTGCCTACGATGTCATTTCGTCATTTCACTTCTTCGGATACAGAGGACGGAACTATTATACCTAAATATTTTTATTATGAAATACTGGATTGATTGTCATCACAGTTCTTAACTCTTAAATTAATGATACTTTCTTTTTACTGGTAAGAAAAGGTAAACTTCAAAAGGAATGGTTTTTTTATTCTGATTTGTATGTAGATGAATATTAGGATTTAGAATAATTTTTTTTTTTTTTAACTTTTCTTGTTTTATTTTTACATTAAAACTATAACATTTTATTACAAATTAAATGCTTTAATAGCTTTCAGTAATTAGAAAAGTAATTTTTATATATTTAAAAAAAAAATCTACTTTTCTCCTGTATTTCTTTTCCATTGTATTTTCAACTGCTGCTTACACAGTTAATGCCCTTTTCATGATTCCATCAAATGCATCATTTCACATAAAAATGATTGATTATAGATGACGTAATATATTTTTTGCCACTACTGCACATCACTCCTAGGAATCCAGCATGTTGTGCAAATGGAATGATATAACTAGCACAAATAGGGAGATTGATCAACTATTGGAAGGCGAGAATATAGTGAGCTTTATTAAATCTATTAGGCTGAGATGGTTAGAACATGAAGTGCGAATGGAGGAGGGTAGACATCCTAATATGATAATAAACGTAAGAATGGAGGGAGAAAGAAGGAGAGGAAGACCAAAGAAGCAGTGAATGGACGACATATTGCGAGATGTTACAAGCCTGGAAGTGAGAAATTAGAGGACTGTGGTGATGATGATGATGATGATGATGATGATGATGATGATGATGATCTAGCACCTACTGTTTTTTGTTGGTATTGAACGTAACAATGAAAAATATTATGGTCACATAGATGTAACTTTTGACATCTCTAGTAAAACACATGGAATATACATAGCCAAAGTTCGATGTTACAACTAAACAACAATCCCCTTTCACTCATCGTGATGGCAGTCAGCTGTGCGGGGAAAAAAGTTAGGGTGATATCTATGTGGCAATGTTCTGTCCACTTTTTGTATGACGTCAGAAAGACAAGTGATGTATCCAGTTCCCATTGGTCGAGATATTCGGAGAGCAGATAAGAGGTAAAAAAATATACCTTACAAAGTAGTCAAAAGTTGCTTCTTTCCTTACGACCATAGTTAAAAAATAGCGGCGCATTTTCAGCACAGCTGCTCTGAACCAATGCTTCCATAGTACAAAAGGTTGATGTATTAACCATTTGGCTAATAATTTGCAACATTCCACGTTAACACCTGAAATATATATATTAGAGTACAGTATTGTGAATTACTAAATATATTTTCAAGACTTGTGAAAATGACCGTGGGGTAACTTATAATGAAGAAGAAAGAGTTATTTTCAGCAGTTGTAGCTAGAAGGTCTCCGGTTTTAAATGCTTCTTCCTTACTCAGCTTACTGATATATAGGTCATCTTTAAGGGCATCTTCTTTCAATGTCAACTTACGTTTCGTAGCACATTGCATATCATATGCTTATCAATAACTAAGTGTGGGCCGAGTATAAAAAGATATCGCAAATGCTTTATTACCTAGAAAATACTGGTACCTCTTTTTTCAAGAAATAATCATATATTTTTTAGATAGTAACTTTCTTATTATATTACACTATTTAAGTGGTTCTTTGTTCACTTACAGACGCTAGTGCTATGATAACAAAACATTCAATCAGTCTCATTTTATAATTAAGAAAATAGCCCACTAACAATAGGTAAGAAATAAGAAAATGATGACAAACTTTTTTCGTTAAAATAAAGCAGAAATTGGTTAGAATCACCTTGGACTTTTATTTATAATATATTATTATAATGAGACACCAATGACAACATGAATGTATTTTGGGGATTTCATTTGTACTGTAATCAAAACAAACTCAATTCTCAGAAGTACAAAGTAATTATGTTACATAAATTAAAAAAAAAGGTAGGAAAACAAATTACTCAGCATGCATTTATTATTAAATAATCTTATTGTATAATCGTAAAATAAGATATTATACTCCGTACAATGAACAAAAATATTCTCTGTATATAAAAAAAAACTATTTTCATTAAATGTAATTAATAATTATAGAAAATTCTCAACTGAAGAGATTGCAGAAATATTCAAGGTAAAATAAAAATATAATAAAGTAGTTCTATTATAAAGAATCTACAATTTTTTTTCAAATGTATACACAATGAATTGCTATATCCATCACTAAACAGACCAACTAAATCGAAAGAGAAATTTGTTTCCACTATTTTCGCAATTGACTTTATTATAATTATTTAAACAAAAACATATAATTAACATTATGTAAAATTCTTAGCAAATATTATGAAAAGTTTATTATTCAAGTTGGAAAAGAATTTTTTCGTCTAATTTTTATTTCTTTTTTTCTCTCTCTTTTTTTTTCCTTTATTACATCCTGTAGGCCCACATAACATTTCCTTAAAGTTAACATCAATATTTTTAGAACACATTCATATATAGATGAAAGCAAAGTACCCATTGAAGCAAACTTTTTCTCTTTTTGTGAATCTCTGGTATATGTTGTGATGTAGTTCTTTAGTATTTATCTCAAAAGTTTTTGGCTCCAAAGAGTTTCATCTTCAGAGAAAAAAAAAAATGGAGTGTATCACATACTGCAATCACCACATGGTCACTTTGGGAAGAATAACTTATTTTGTTTCCTTAGTCATATGAACTGGTCAACTACATATTGTCGTTTTTATGAAATCTCCTGTGACAGTACAAAAAATAATTTTTCAGGAGGAAGAAAAAATTAATTAAATATCAATAGACCTACACTGATTCTCGATGTCATTTATGTTCATCATATTCACCAACGTTTACTACCGAATTATTTCATATTCTTATGTATGTCTATTGATTTTTAATTATTTTTTTCTTCCTCCTGAAAAATTATTTTCTGTACTGTCACATAGGAGGTTTCCTAAAAACAACGACCACATATAAAAAACTACACAATAACACACTCAATAGAAAAATGCCAAATATTATTTCTTTGGTCACTCAGTTAACAAATATTTACTCACCAGTATGTTAATAGAATCATGTTAGGTCTATCCAACTGCATTTGTGACAAAAGTATGTGTGGAATATAATCATGCATGAAACGGACATTTTATTGAAGATTTAACATGCAAGCATGCCTCAGTTAATTTTATAAAACACCTATTTTAAAAATGACTGAGCAGTTATAACTACTTTCAAATTAACATAAACTACCATTAAGCATTTCCATGATATATGATCAGATGATCCTATCACAAAATTGTTATGTGAAAAGATACAGCACCCACTCCTGTTATATAGGCTACCCATTTGTATTTTTGAACATGCTTATAAATAAATTGATTTTTTTTTCTATTTTATTGTCATTCCCAAACACCAAAGAGTGTTAATAAAAACTGAAAAAGAAAGCATACACATCATTATTACCCAGTAATTTGATGCTGGCATCTTAGAAGTTCCCTATTGAAGGGGATGTATAAGTACTCTCGATTAGATTAGATTTGCTGAATTTTTGCAGCTATCCCCAAGAGGGACACCGAAAACCAAGTCACGAACCAATCAGTTCTGGTGAAGAGAAGAGAGAGATGGTAGACTTAATTTTGATAAAAAAAAACATTCCCACACACAGAAAGCTTAGTTGTATACATCTCGAAGAAAGATTTATTGACAGGGTACATAAAGAGGTGAATGGCTTGCATTGAAAAGCAGCCAGTTATGCTGATATATATAACTATGGCTCAGTATGAACAGTCACACTCCTACCTCATCAGTATAAAAATAGCAAAGCACCTCCCAATTCCCACAAGCCATTCAATGCGTTATAAAAACATGACTACACCTTCAATTATCTCATAAAAATATCTTGCCCTCGGGTTCATGCACCCAATGTTGCTAAGTGGTTCAAATGTCTTGTTTCGAGCAATGAAAATAGAGTTCGAAATATCATATTAGTCTGCTGCTCGCAGTTTAATGTGCACGTGCACCCACAAATCCGTATTTAATAAGAGAAAAAAATTTCAACTTTGTGGATAAAGTAGAACCTCTATTATCCGTGGTAATGAAGGGGGTTGACGGAACAATTAATCGAAAAAATCGGATAATCCGTACCATAAAATATTTTCGTAAATTAAGTGAATAACACTTGAATTTTCGTCATTTCCTCCGTGGTCTTGTGTTTAACACGCTTGGTAGTGAGTCAGAAGTTCATTAATTTAAATTCGGTTGTCAACGACGTAGTTTTAATGGGTAACAAAACTCCTTGTAATGGCTGTCAGCGGAAAAATATAAATAGTAGAGGTCTCATGTTGTAGATTTACATACTGTCTACACTTTACCTTTTATTTTTATTCAATTGCTCACAGTTGTAACATCAATCTCATATTCTGATGCGAGATAACCCATAGTTTCTCTTTCCCCAAACCACTTAATTATTTGCATTTTGTTCGATACTTAGCACAACACATTTCTTTTGACATTCATGGAATACATTTTATATACAAGTTATAGAGTACGGCAACTCGAACAGTGCACCAAACTGTGTAAGTGTAAATGCTTGTAATAACACATTATAGAAAAAAAAAACGTAGGCCTATACAATATAACATACAATAGAATCTACTTCATATGTTTCTGTAGCCAAAAAAAAAAAAAAAAAAAAAAAAAAAAAAAGCGAGAGAAAGACAGTCGGATAATCCGCTAATCGGTTAATAGAGTGACGGATAATCGGGGTTCTACTGTATATGAATGTGAAATGCTATTGTAAATAACAAAATTTATTTCTTCATACAATAACAGCATATTGAGTTTTATCATGTAACGACTTCGGCAAAGCACACTGTAAGTGAAACAAAGTCGGCTTTCCAAGTTGGTAACCTGGGTTCGAATCCCGATGCGTCTAGGTGGAATTTGTGAGGGACAGAGATTGTGCTTGGTGGTATGTTTTTGTGGAGTATTCCAGTTTTCCTCATCATAATTCCACCATTCCTCCATTATCATCATATAGTTCTATCACAGTCTAGTATATACAGTCACGAAGCTCAATACATAGTAAATATGCATCCATTGATAGTTACTAACCACTAGGATCGCTACTATCGCCTCATTACAGACAACGCCAAATAGTACCTGCACAGTCTATTGTTCCTAGTACCCTCAATAAGCTCAAGCTTCGTGACTATATACTACCCATAGACTGTGGTTCTTTGTATATCACCTTCCATGGTGCACTAAGGGCAAAGCAATACTATGGCGGCAAAAGGATCCATAGTTACAGCTGATCACTCCTAAAAGGAGATACTTGGGTGAATGAAGCAAAGTTGGCTACCCACCATTGGATAAAAAATTGTAGAGCCATTTTCAAATATTTTTTTGTTAAGTTACTGCAGGTATTTGTTTCTGGTTACCAAGAATTCATAGATGATATTACATATATTGCTCTTGGATAGAATATAACTTAAATCAACAAGATATCATTGAATCAAGTTAAACCGATAATTAAAGTTGTCAACATTACTTTCTCCAAGGTCTGTAAGTTTTCGTACTTAAAGAATAATATATCTGATATCTGAACACGCCTCACTATTTAAGAACTATCCAAACTGCCATTCTGACGTACAAAGATAAGATGAAGCTATAATATAAGTACTATAAACAGTAATACATTTCAAAATCGTCTTAATAATACTGATGTCCTGATGTCACTGCAAGCTGCACACTTTCCATAAATAATTAAGTCTGCATTTAGGATTCGGATATAAGCAAAGAAAATAAAGTACAAATCATTAATATTTTAATTATGTACGTATTGTATGCATAAGCACTCTTGTTTCTTACACATCAGAATAATTCAGTTATAAAGCAGTAATACCATTATTATTATTATTATTATTATTATTATTATTATTAATACTACTACTACTATTTGTTACCAGTGTTTATTATTGTCTCACTAACATTTCTTATATTTCATTATTCACTTTCATGTTGTTTTATGATATAGATATTAATGTAATCACTACTGTATTCAATCAGAATTAGTCTGGCCAGGCGAAAGAGAAGGCCAACTGGCCTTAGCTCTGCCAGATTAAATAAATTATTATTATTAAATTATTATACCAGTGCTTAAATTACAGAGTGAGATAGAATATCTTTATTAAATTCTGCTATAAGGCACCAAAATAAAGAGTGTTCTTATGTACTTCATTAAAACATTTCATAAAGAACACTAAATTTCAAGGTCAAAACTAATAATCAGAGGATTAAGTAAAGGTGCAAAGACGTTTACCTTGAGTATTTTTCCTGATATTATGTTGCATGTCCGTGCTTTTCACAGCACTTTAAAAGGTCATTAAATCATTTTAACTGACTTTGATATACTTTCTATTTCCACAAGTTATATTTCTTGCAGTCTCACATTGCTGACAGTAAAATCAAAATGATGGAAACTGGCATACATAGTAGCAGATACAAAGATAAAAAGTCTGCAGTTTTAACAAGGTATTAAGATGAGAAACGTAGTCATATTTATTTTTTGGCTTCCTTGTTCCTATGACTTAGCTATTTTTGTTTAACTGAGATGCAAGTATATTAACGCTAGTAAATTTACACTAGAGAAAATACGTAACTGTCGAAGCTATCAAAATTAAAAATCAATAAAACGTAAAGGTTGTAAGAAACAGAAGCAATAAGGACAGCATTCGTATAAGCCACTAAAGAAGGTGGGGGCTTTGGTGAACTAGTGCGACACCAAAAGTTTTTGTGCTCACTTCTCCCCTCGTGTCCACACCTGTGGAGTAACGGTTAGCGCGTCTGGCCGCGAAACCAGGTGGCCCGGGTTCGATTCCCAGTCGGGGCAAATTACCTGGTTGAGGTTTTTTCCGGGGTTTTCCCTCAACCCAATATGAGAAAATGCTGGGTAACTTTTGGTGCTGGACCCAAGACTCATTTCACCGGCATTATCACCTTCATCTCATTCAGACGCTAAATAATCTAAGATATTGATAAAGCGTCGTAAAATAACCTACTAAAAATCTCCCTTCGCCATCCCCTATTCAACACGAATATTTAAAGTGTTAATACTTGTTTCAGAATACTTTCAAACCAATTTAATCATTACTTTAAATTATTGTTCTATAGTGACATCTGTCTATAACGAAACGTGCTGACAACGAAATGTTTGCATGGCTCTGTGAATATACTATATCTGCACTGTCATATAAACCTGTAAATAACTGAGACCTACGCATTTATAACGAAAATAAATTATGTTATCATTGGATTCCATTACAATTTTCTTTACGAATTATCGTATAATTTATCACTGTACTGGTAATTTTAAGGTGTACGCGCTAGTAATAATCTACTCCCATAACAATGTCAATGAAGAAGGGCTGCCAGCCTCGATTAAGTTCTATCACCCCAAACATCACTTCTTTCTCAAAATTAAAATATTAGTACTATTACAGGTGAATGGCTTCAATTAAACATGGAATTGTCCCTATTTGGTTTTGGATATACTCTTATGAAAATCACAATGCGAAAAACATTATTGAGAATATAGCCTATTAATGTAAAGATAAATAAATGCAGTTCCCAATTAGGCCTATTTTTCTTACTTTTATAGAGCTAACTTTAAATTATCAGATAGGCTAATTTCGTAGCTCAGTCACTGCACTTATGACGGTTTTTGCATCGACTCATCATGAGTCTTCTATTTCACAAATAATATTAATGTTGAAGTTTGCAAGTACCTTTTTCCCAGACGTGACCTTAACTGTTATCAATGATGAATATATTAACTGGATAGCCTACTTCAAAAGTGTGAACTGTAGCTACGTTAAGAATCTACATGACTATATTGTCACAGTAAAATGTAACATGTTTGGCCTGTATGTAAATTACGTGAACTTCCAGTTAAGTATATTTTGGCGTGAAACTGTTTTTTAAGTGCAGCCGAACGTTTATTCATTTTTTGTTTATTTTACGACGCTTTATCAACTGTTATGGTTATCTAGCGTCTGAGTGAGATGAAGGTGATAATGCCAGCGAAAGAAGTCCAAGGTCCAGTGCTGAAAGTTACACAGCACTTTCTCTTAATTGGTTGAAGGAAAACCCCGGAAAAAACCTCAACCAGGTAAGGCTGGTTCACAATAAAACGGGAACGGAAAAGGCAACGAGAACGAGAACGGAAAAATGTTAAAACAAATGTATTTAAATGTGAGCGTTCACAATAGTTAATTGTGAATCCTCGCATTTAAATACATTTATTTTAACAATATTTCCGTTCTCATTCTCGTTGCCGTTTCCGTTCTCGGTTTATTGTGAATCAGCCTTAACTTGTTTCAACCAGAATTTCTTTTACGATCAGACGTGCTAACCGTTAATCCACAGCTGTTGACTTCCGAGTGTTTAAAAGTTGAAATATTTGTCATTCACTACAAAAGAAATAAACCGTAATTCGGTAGAAAACAATATTGGTCTTTATGGAAATTGGGTAGGAGAGGCTTTTTACTTATGTCGTTTTTCCGCTAACTTGACCTCAGTGAAAGTACTTCTTGTTGTCTTGTGTATTTAATTGGTTTTAACGCTTTTTTTTTTATTATTTTTATTATGCGCCAGTGGTGGTTTGGAAGCGACAGCATACAAGTCGGGAGTGTGTGTGGGGGGGGGGGGAGACGGTAGTCCTTCCAACATAAAATTACATTCCGAATTAGGTAGTGTAAGTGGCAGTAAACTATTTTTTTAAATAGCACTCTACATTAAAAATTTATACATCCCGAATCTTCACGAAATTTTACATAGGCTATGAATGTGTAGAAATTTTATCCATTCACCGTTTTGTGTCTTTTAACTATTTATTAAACTTGTTTCGCGGACCTTAAACTTCAGACAAATAAGCATGCAAAATCATGTTGAGCAGGTCAAAAAAACCAAACAAAACACTATCACCAACAAGACCACAAAAGACGTCAAGATGAGAACCATTCACAGCCAAGTTAAGTAGTGTAAGTTACTTGCCGCGTCTATTTTCAATCAATTAAATACGAGAAGTTTGTAGGACAAAAACAATTTCCGCGGCAATTTTCAAGTTATAACTTGGCGCCATCTATTGATGTGTATATAAACAAGAATTAAGTGAAATATTTTAAAGGGAGTCTTCTAAATCGCTTCGTAGCTCAGTGGTTAGGCGTCTGACTATAAATCAAAAGGTTGCTGGATCGAAACCTGGCAGCTGCACATAGGGTAATTTAAAATGAAATATAGTACTTAGATTAAATGTAAGTAAAGTCAGTAAGGAGTAATACAAGCAACATGATAAAGAATATTATGAAATTATGAAAAAAGAAGAGAAAGAAATAAAAGACAATATAAAAAAAATATACAATTTCATTATCATGTAAGACAGTTTACTTTAGTGGAAGAAAAAAAAAAAAAAAAGACCGACCAACATTTTCTACCAAATAATTATGCAACACTTGTTAATTTTGACCTTAGAATGAGATTGAGACGACTTCTCACTTAATGATCAAGATTCAATCCCCTGGTAAATCCCATCGAATCTTGAATTGACACAACAGTAATACAGTAACTAAATAATCTGGAGGTTAGCCAAACTCTATGAAATCTCAAATATATTAAATTTGTGTTATAGTTATTCTACCAGCTTAAATGTTTATTGAATCTTCGATCTGCTTACACACGGAACTAACGTCTGATTTGTGTTGCATTATTTCATGATGAAATTAACTATAAATGTTTTTGGAAAAATAAATTTGGTTTTCGTACGATCGTGGGTCAGTGGCAGGTTAGAAGTTTACCATTTCCGAAAGTATTTGGGACGTGTTGTGTGGCTTTTGCAGTGATCAAATCGTGTTTTTGGAGTAGTGTGTTACAATTTTTAGGTTATTTTCAATTAAAGTAGTTATTCCCCCTCGTATCTTGTGCATTGAGGGATCGAAAATTCACCAAATTTTTATCACGAAGCTCATTCCAGATACGAGTAAAAGGTACTCGTATATTTAATAAGAAACAAACACCGGTTTTCATCTGGGATATTTGTCTTTTTCTAAAAACAATTAGGCTATAACACACTGCAAATGAAATAGATATTTAAAAACGCCAAATTAAAGTAGAAGTAGATCTCTGTAACTACTCTAAAACGTCCATATACTATTACTTCTACTTGTATTTATCAACGTATCACGAAGTATGAATACATTAGTGCTCACTCAATCCCAAAATAACATGAAGGTTATGTTTATCAAATTTTAACTGTACTTGTACACGTCTTCTTGCCTCTCCTAATCCTTGAAATATCCACATAGTAATACTGGAAATTTCACTATTTCTTAAACGTATGTACACATTACCCATGAATAAGAAGATTCTCCAGCCATTTACACGAAATTTTAACAATGCCTTCTTATTATATCACCACTTGCTCTTGATATAGGTCTACTTTGATTGTCCGCAAATGCCTACAGCAGACCAATAGATAAAATCACAGGTCGTACAGAACTGATCGGCTATGTTATCTTATCAATGTGGTAGACCTGTGATAGTCTCTCCAAGACTGCCAACATACATTTCGTATTTTATGTTTTTCAAACATAGCAGCACTGCATAAAAATGGCGAGCGTAGACGGGGAGAATAAGGCAAGTATCTTAAAATTTGTTAAACAATCGAAATATTCACGAATAAAATAAACATGGAGCTTCCAGTAATGTAAGCTTATATTTAATACAACATATATAATTTGTAATCTAAGGACAAACTGAACGCTTCGGGAGGTGGATACCTTTTCATTCTTCCATGCTGTATCATCATACGATTTTTTGCAATTTTGACTGTCAAGTAGTTTGATTTTAATGCCCACATTTATGATAGCTAACTTTTACAATAGTGTAGTACAATATCGGAAGTATGCATTTATTTCCTTATTTATGATATGTATTTTATTTTTCTTCTGACATTGTGGACACTGGATTTCGGTTATTGTCTGTTGACAAATTTAAACCTTAATCAAATGGTTTGTCGAATGGAAGATTTAATTAATTTAATTGGTGTATTGTAGATATAGATAGAGTTGATTGTTGTGGTATTTTAGGGAACACAGGATTAATGGTCCTGATATTCACTTCTTTGCGCGAATTGTCACTAATCTATCGCCTCATCAATCCTACTTAACCTAATCATTGACAGTGCAGATACTCGTCACTTATCTTATCTCCTCATCAGACCATACCTAACCTTATTACTGACAGTGGGGCTGGTTGTCAATAATTTGTCTGTACATCAGACCCAACCTAACCTTACCACTGACAGTTCGGCTATTTGTCACTGATGGTAAGGAGGAGGAGGAGTAGAGGAGAAAACCAGCTTTTTTTTTTTCTGATAAAAATAGCAGAAGGGAATGTGTGACGTATTATCCTTCTGTTTGGTTATATAGGCCCTAATTGCAAAAGTTCATTTCTTCATATTTGTTGTAGGCTATTAGGCTGTGTCAAACTAAGCAAAAACAAGACTTGTTTAGTGTTTGTTGGAAATTTCACAGTTTTCATTAACATATTTATTTCCTAATTTTCAGACAACCTTATAGTCCTATCCTCAGGAAATGAATAAAGTTATTATTTACGTATATTAGCTAATCATACGAGTCACCTAGAGTAAACCATTGATTTCCTGAATAGGCCTACTAAATCTGAAAATTTGTCCGATACGTGAGGTTTACTAATTAACCCACATGTGTATTTTTAACTACCGTTAAGCTAAGTGTTACATGAAACTGGCTACCTCTTTACATCTAGGTCTATATCATCTGCACTGAATATACTATATATTGTATATAAATAACCACAAATGTCATGAGATGACTGGAAAATTTTCTTCAACGCTTAAACATTACATCATTAAAATATTTAGAACACATTGAAAATAATCTGAACAGTTTCCAGTTAGCCTATCCATAACACGTGAATTGTAGGCTTCATATTCAGATTTCATTTTCTTGATTCCAATTTCATTAGGGAGATTCTTCTGTATCAGATACCGGTATATTTGTTTACGTTAGCGGTACCATCTTACCTATCCCATAATCTAGCCCACTCTAAGTCCACCACTGCGTAGTAATGGTTACCATATCTAACCATGAAACAAGCGGGCCTGAGTTTAAATCTTGGAACAAGTTAAGGCTGGTTCACAATAAACCGGAAACGGAAACGACAACAAAAACGAGAACGGAAATAATGTTAAAATGAATGTATTTAAATGTGAGTATTCACAATAATTAATTGTGAAGACTCACATTTAAATGCATTTATTTTAACAATATTTCCTTTCTCGTTCTCGTTGTCGGTTTTGTTTCCGGTTTATTGTGAACCAGCCTTAACACTATTTCCGTTCTCGTTGTCGTTGTCGTTTCCGTTCCTGGTTTATTGTGAACCAGCCTTTACCTCATTGAGATTTTATCTGGGTTTTCCCTCAACCCATTAAGAGCAAATGCTGGGTAACTTTCGGCACTGGACCCTAGACTGATCTCGGTAGCATTATCACCATCTCTCTCAGATGATAGGTAACCATAGCAGTTGATAAAGCGTCGTAAAATAACCAATTAAAAAACACTCGAACCTTGTAGCATTCCTCAGTCTCATATCACCTTCATCTAACTGATTCTGACCTTGTAACATTCCTCGGCCTCCTGTTACTTAGATATCCCCTCATCTAACTTAACCTAATCTTTAGCTTGCAGTATTTATGGAAATACACGCTGACTGAAGGTAAAAAACAGTACAACACGATCAGACACTACCTCTAATATGTGTCAAATGCAGTAAACTTACAGTGAGTCCACCACTGGAGTAATGGTTAGCATGTCTGACCGTGAAATGAGCTCGCCCAAGTTCATATCTTGGTTAGGACGAGTTATCTGGTAGGGAGGTTTTTTCGAGGTTTCCGTTCTCAATTATTTGAAGTGGAATTGCTGGGTAACTTTCGACGTTGGACCTCGGGCTCATTTTGCTTTAATTTCAACGTCATCTATAATTCTCAATAGTTACAGGTTGATCAGGAGATTCAGCAGATGTGGCGCCATGATTCGCCTACAGGTGTCATCTGTCTGTGGAGCTGCATAGATCCCAGGGAGTCAAAGGGGTTTTCATAGCGGACTATGACAGACCAAGGATCTAGTTGGCATATAGCTCCCTCGGACGGATGGCACTGTGGTGGGTCACTGTATCTGTGGTGCTGCGATCTTCAGGTCAATACAGAATGCAGCAGGACATAGTACCGTCGACCGGGTATATTTTACATAAGGGGGGTAACTTTACACATTTCTAGAAAAATGGTGTATAACAGTTTTAATAATGGCACACACTTCAGTCTACCACACATATGTGCTGTTGTCACATAGAATCAGTTCCACGGAGTTGCTACACATTGTCTGTAATGTGCTGCCTTCTAAACATTTTTCTAGAAATTTGTAAAGTTACCCCCCTTGTGTAAAGTATATCCGGTTGACGGTACGGTATTTTCGAACAGATGCCATCGGTCTGAGGAGACTGCAGAATATCAACATGGAGACTCTCAGACCTGGATGGCATAGTTGAATAGATAAGATGGCACTAAACAGTGAATCACGCACTTACAGGAATGCAGTCCTAAAGACTTCAATCATCCCATAATAAGGAGGTCGGCACAATAAGCCTCAAGCTGTGGTGTAAGCTTAGGATCCCCCTCTGAAAAAGAAATTGATAGTACCATTAAATGAAATCATTATGCAAATAATTTTTATGTAATAAGTATCCAATTAAAACAAAGGTCTAAAATTGTGTCATTCCCGGAAAGTAATGATTAACTTAGTATATAATCATATTAAGCCAACTTTAAGAAATATGCCAAATTAGCAAGAAATGTAATTATGACAATAAGATCAGTGGAGACACCAACGAATGTCTCAAGGTAAAAATTGTTGCGGGGCCAGGTAACGAACCTTGGACTTTTGACTGAGTGCGCCAATTCTCTACCGACTGAGCTAACCAGGAACTCTACTACCAGACCTCGGATCAGTTTATTCCCTTTTATATTCATATATCTCTAGTGGGTTGACAAGACGTCAAAGACCCAGCATTGAGCGCACACTTTTTCTGTGTGACTTAAATTGTAGTTTTCTTTTAACGAACAGTGACGTGATTGACTGTATGATTTTTCAGGAATAGCTCCCTGTAACGCTGACTTTAATAATAATTTCAAGGGAAAAATTGTTCTGGAGGTGGATTAATCTGAGGTCTGGTAGAACAATTTTTTTCTTGAAATTACTCAAGTCAGCTTTACACGGGGCTGTTCCTGAAAAGTCAGATTTGTAAATGTATTAACTGATCCTCGATATATTGTTAAATATTATTTTGATATGTTTAAAGTTAGGCAATTTTAAATTAAATTAAAAGCATAACAATTCTCGTTCTTCTTACAATTCATCTCAGTCTACAAAATTGAGAAGATATTGACATGATAAATCTTCCAATGTAATAGATGAGGCTGTTTCTAGTGCAATGGTTATGCGTAAATTTAACTTGTAAAACATAAGTTTGTATTACAGATTTTGAATGTGCATATTACAATTGTGTGAGTAACATTTTTTAGAATTTGCCATTATTGATTGCCTTTACAGTTCGTAAGCATTTAGTATTTACGTAATCATTCACTCAAATTCTGCTAGTAAGAACTAAATATAAATGCACAGGTTAAAAATTAAGTAGGTATTATGTAACTTGAATTAATTTTTACTGTGTGCAATTCAATTCAATTCTTTTTTTTATTTTACAGACTATGGAAGAACTTACACCTGAAGAAAAATGGAGGTAGGTAGTAAAATACAGATTGGGTGTTTCATAACTTGATTGTAGTAACTATGCGGAAAAAATGATTCTGGTTTTTGTGTATTATTAAGTTCAACTTTATCAACATAGAAAGTTGTAAGTTAAATTTCCATGCCACAGTAATTTATTAATTCCTTTGAAATAGTTGACTTGACATTACAACTACTGTAACTTTGAACAAAATTTGATCTGGTAAAACTTTTCCTCAGTTTATATTCTCCTTACTATTAATAACAGTTCTCTGTGTCACTGTCCTCCTTTGAAAATGCTATAAATTCTTTATGTTAATCATTGTCTTTTTCTTTGCCCTTTTCTCTGCGATAGTTTTGTAAAAATATAGGCTATATATTTCTTTTCCTTCCTTTACCCTTTTTGTTCTCTTCATCAGCTGATTAATTTATTATCATAGCCTTTTATTGTGAATTTTATTTAATTTTCTCTTTTTTTTTTTCTTTTTTTATTATTATTTTATTACATTCTATTTTGTTATATTCTTCCTTACATTTTCCATATTAACCATTTGTACTAAATGAGTTGCTTTTGCTATATTCCAATGTATTTTAGTTTCTTTTTTCTATTATGGTATTATTTTCATGTTGTTTAGTGTCGATTTTATTATGCTATTATTATTATTTTTTTGTAATATGTTAGTATTCTGTTTTGTAACTTTTTGTTAAATTTTAACTGCTTGTATACTTTGTGATCTGGTAGAGTGTAAGAGAAGGCCCTATGGCCTTAACTCTGCCAGTATAAATAAAGAATTATTATTATTATTATTATTATTATCATTATTATTATTATTATTATTATTATTATTATTGTCATAGCTTACAAACAAACATTCTCTTGGGGGCAGATAAAAAAGATCAATTTTTTCCTTCCACTATGTTAATAATGTCAGAACAAATGCTTATACAATTTTTGGCCACTCGAGCACAATTACAAGGAGTCTAGAAAGTAAGTTTCCCTGGGGCCGTTTACAGAAAGAAAACACAATTTCATAGAAAGGTTTATTGGAACAGATAAAGCAATAGTATTGAGCTGTTTTTCAACTTATTCCCCACCGGAATTAAGACATTTGTCATACTGCGGGATCAACAGAGAGGTGCAGACGGCTGTCACATACTGGTTCCTATCCCAGGTGGCAGAGTTCTACAACACAGAGATACAAAAGTTGAAAAACGGGTAAACAATTGATGTAGTATCTGTTCCAATAAATCTTTCCATGAAATTGTGTTTTCTTTCTGTATGCGGCCCCAGGAAAAACTTACTTCCTGGACGGCCTTTGTAATTGTGCTCGAGTGGCCAAAATTTATATAAGCACTTGTTTAGAAATAAGGCAAAGACGAACAGTAAAGAAAGGTCAGAACCTGCGACAGCTGAGGATATAGCAGAGGTATTAGATATGATTAAAAAATGTGGAGATGTGATCAAAAAGTGTAAGTGAAACTTGAAAAGATCGAGAAATATAGGAGAGAGAGAAAGTGTTTATAAGCAGATGTGCAGAATAAAATATAAGTATTTATAGGAAGTGAGAATAGTGACAAAGGATTAAGTGTAAGCAGAATAGTGAGAAAGTGAAAGTGAGCGCAAATAGGGATGAGTGAAAATAGTGAAAAAGGATTAAGAGAAGTGAACAAGTGACAGCATAAAATTAATACTAACTTTTGAATGTTCGAACAGTAAATGAATATAAGAGAAAGATAGGAGAAAATGTCAAAGAACAAATAACTTAGGACAAATAATTCAATACGATAATTTATAGAGAAAAATTGAAATTGAGATTTTAGTGAATAATAGTTAGCGGAAAAAGGGGGTTTGAAAGGAGTATTTAATTAATATTAGATATATTAGGATTAATGAACAAATAGGAAATAGCAAATGAAATGTAGGAGAAATGCTGAAGGGGAGATTGACCAAGTAACGAAAAAAGGTACATAGTGTAAATGGGAGTAGACGTGTACTGCAAATAATGTGTTACTGTAATAATATGTTAATGGTGGCACCGGATACAGAAATGTGAGGTACACCATTACATGTAAAGAAGTGCTCTGACGAAATATATCATATCATATCATATATCTTAAGCACTTGTTTTGACATTATTAACATGGTGGAAGAGAAAAAATTAACTTCTTTATCTGCCTCCGTGAGAATGTTTGCTTGTCAGATGGTACGAGTTGAACTCAAGATTCTAGACTGCATGGATTCGATTCCCACTTGTGTGACTATCCGGTTGGATTTTTCCGAGATTTTGTTCAATTATAAGACGAATTCCATAACTAATTCTTGAACTCATCTCGTCAAATATCATCTAATTGCACTGACAAGCATAGTAAGCCTTCAGGCTGCACTGGATCTGGAACATAAAAATGTTCTTAATTTTAGTTCTTGTAAGAGAAATTGAATTAGCTACATATTGTTGTAAACTTTGTGTTGAATGAAAATAAATTGAAATATATTCATCTGTTCCAAGGTTACTCAGTAGGCCTCCTTGTAGTTTAAAAAAAAACTGCCTGTCCAACTGTGAAATTAGTGGGCCTAGGTTAAAACCACGCTTGTGACAAGTTCCGTGGGTGAGCTTTTTTAAGGTCTTCCCCCTTAACCAATTGAAGCAGAGTTGCTATACTAAAAGCCAGGTTATGAACCGACTAAACCGGAAGCAACGTTCTATTGCTCTCTTTCTGAGCTCTATTGCCACATAGTGGCGCAAGATTCAAAGCATGTTCAGCATTTGTCACCGATATGTTTAAAATAACTACTGTCTATAGTTCTCGATGACACTATCAACAATATTAGTAATTTAAATTACTGTTTTTAAGAAAGCACGAGCTAATGACGCTGGTACAAAATGCGACTCGTAATGCACGTGGTACTGCAAATGAACTGGGAACTTTGACTACACTGTCTCCGTGATTCCGTTGCCAGATTTTCGTTAGCAGACGACATTTTCACGTGAGGTCCAATGAAAAGCTCCGTTCTCCTTCCCCCCTCCGCCTCGCCATACTCAATGTGTCATCACTGCACAGACTACCCCTCTAACCCGCACTTTCCTCTCGCCCTGCCAACTATTTCCTGTTTAGTCGGTTCATAACCTGGCTTTTAGTATAGGTAACTTTCAGCATTGGACCTTGGATTCATTTTGCCTTCATTAATTTCAACAAATGGCACCAAATAGTGAATCATGATGTCTACAGTAATGTGATCTCCAGGTCAGTATAGGATGCAGCAGAGATGTAGTACCATGACTTGCATACAGATGGCATTGATCTGAGGAAACTACTGAAGTCTTGGGGGATGGCAAGCATGAACTCTGTCAGACTTGGATCTTGTAGCTGAAATGATAGATGGCACCAAACAGTGAATCACGATAGGCCTACTTGCAGGAATACGGTCAATAACCGTACCATAAAAAAGAAAGGAGGTCGGCATATTAAGCTTCAGGCTGCAGTAAAAGCCCCTGGGTGTTCCTCATTAAGGGGAAAAGAAAAGGGGATGAATGCCGGTGAAGTGTGAGTTCACAGGAGTTGGTGACGGACACAAGGGAGTTGTGCCAGTAAGCGGCCAATTTGCGAATGAATAGTCTTAAAATATTCTCACTATAACTTAACAGATTACCAGGAAACAATTGGCATTCGTACAGTCCTCTCTGTAGATTGAAAACTCAAAAAAGTTTCATATCCATTGTTCAAGAATTAAAACAGAAAATCAATATCCCGAATTTAAAAGAAAACTTACAAATTAAACCAAACCCTTTAACTCTATTAAATATAGAATATAATCTAAATTTAACACAAGAAATACTGAAATCAGAAGTAAACACTGAAATAATGAAACAATTGTCTTTAGAGACAATTAATATTAGGTACCCTCCACAAAACTGGCTTCACTTATACACCGACGGATCCTTGATCTCCAGAGAACAAGGTGCCAGTGCAGGTGTTACATGCTGTCTCTTCTCATTGTATAGATCTCTTGGATATGGAACAACAAGTTTTGATGGAGAAATCGTTGCAATAAGTGAAAGTCTCAGGAATCTTCTATGCCACATCAATAAATTTAAGAATGTAGTTATATTGTCAGACTCCAGAGCAGCTATTCTATCAATAGTCTCTAAACACACACCTTCATCTCAAACAGCAGAAGTAACTAAAATGCTCTCTCAATTAATATCACTCAATAAAAGAATTGTATTCAAATGGATACCATCCCATTGTGGAATCCTGGGAAACGAGAATGCGGATGCTTTAGCAAAGAAGGGCAGCACTGCTACTTACAGACCTGTTACTAAATCTGTGTATTACTCTGTGAAAAGATTTATTAAATCTCCATACTTAGACTTCAACAAACAAAATTTGATAACTCAATCCCAAGGGAAAAAATGGAACTCTCTGCATCATAATCCACAGTTAATTCCCGATTTACCACGAAAATCGTCTGTAGCTGCATTTAGATTGGCAACAGGCCATGATTGTTTGGCCAAATACCTGCATAGAATTGGAATATATCAGTCCCCTAACTGCCCATTGTGCAACTCAAACCAAGAAATGGATTCGGAACATCTCAAAATCTGTGCTTCAGTGGCTGGTCATGATAATATCTTTGAAAAATATTGGAGTGCAAGAGGTCAAATGACTTTATTGTCAAACGCCTGGCATTAGAAAACAACAACAACATATTCTCAATATAGTATTAAATTTATGTAGATTTGAAACTGAATGATAAACTGTATGATTTTGTCTAATCCGAAATAATTTATTTTCAGGTTAGAACACATCAAGCTCCATGAACAACACAAAGGACATGAATCAATGCATGCAGAAATGATTCTTATTCTTCTTGTCACATTAGTTGTGGCTCAAATTGTTCTAGTCGAATGGAAGAAGAGGCATTATAGGTCATATATGGTGTGTAAACTCATTTTGTCTTTGATAAAAGTAATGTATAGGACATAGTTTCGTAATACACAACTTAACTAGACTTACAGTTGCATAGTGAATGCTGATAGTAAAAAAGTTGTAAAATTATTCTTTGCCAGCATGCCATATATACTTCAGTTATGCAACAACATTCTCTAGGACAATAACTTAATTACAAAATCTTGAATTTGAGATATATACGGCATCAAACATCCTCATTCATTCCCTACACTATACTTACACGAACACTTACACATACATTGATTAAAGTTCACGTTAACATTTTGTTTGTTAAAAACATAAAATTACTTAGTGATACGTTAAAAAGTGTTAAAATTTTAAAAAAGGTATGTACCTTCGACAGACGGCCTGTTTTGACGTTATGTCACGTCTTCTTCAGTGTCTCCTGAACTACTGGTGATCTTGAATTCTGCGATGTGCATTTGTCGATGGTAGGGGTGGGGGTGTGTTGCTCTTATGGTGGGGGCTGGTTGTTTGTGTGTTATGACATATCATGACGTTGAATAATGTGTGGGTATTGAACTGTAATTGTGTGTTAAGTATATGTTGTGGGTATGTTATTGTATGTTTATATATTTCGTATTGTTCTAGGATGTTTAACTATGAACTTTTTGGTGTAATGTGTAAAATTTCCATATCTGTTTCTATATTATTGTAGTCATGATTGTTGTTGATAATGTGGTCTGCATAATTTGATGTGATGTAGGGTTTGGTTATAGCTTTAATATGTTCATTATATCTTGTGTGAAAGGATCTTCCTATCTGTCCTATGTAAAAATGTAGGCACCTAATCATCCCATACAACATAAACATGCAGCTTTCCGTACAGTGACACACAGATTAATTAATATACCAATGAACAATGACAACTACACTGAAGAATTAAACACAATAAAATATATAGCACAAGACAATGGATATAACCCTAACATAATAGACACACTAATAAGAAAGGCAAAACAAAAACAGAATAAACCAACACAAACACCACGCGAGAATAAATACATAACATTAACATATCACAATACCAATACTCACAAAATTGCAACTTCATTCAGAAAACTAAAATACAAGATAGCATACAAAACAAATAACACAACACAGAAATATCTAAATAATCACATTAAACATTCAAATAAATATAATTCAACTGGAGTTTACAAACTAAAATGCAATAGTTGCCCACATTTTTACATAGGACAGATAGGAAGATCCTTTCACACAAGATATAATGAATATATTAAAGCTATAACCAAACCCTACATCACATCAAATTATGCAGACCACATTATCAACAATAATCATGACTACAATAATATAGAAACAGATATGGAAATTTTACACATCACACCAAAAAGTTCACAGTTAAACATCCTAGAACAATACTAAATATATAAACATACAATAACATATCCACAACATATACTTAACACACAATTACGGTTCAATCCCACACATTATTCGACATCACAATACATCATAACTAGACATCGGATTTTTAGGCACTAAAAATTGCAGTTTTAGGCGCCTAAAATAAGCTCAAAATTTGTAAAATTAGGCTCTATTTTAATGAAAATAGGCATTTTAGGCACATCAAGGTATCATACCTATTTCTTTCACTGAAATTTTTAGTTATACACTAAAATGCGCACAAAAAAGTATGTTTAAACATCAAAAAAGAATACTATATTATATTTATAAACAGAGCTGCACAAATTTAATATATTGAAACTAATGAAACAATGATTATTGATATCAAGATTACTCATTTTAAGTTATTGAAATTCAGTTCCATGCTCAGACTTTATTATAATTATCTGCACAGTACACGACCAGAATTTTTTCTAAATTCTCCACAGTTAACCTTTGCCTTTTGTCACTGAGAATCATTTTGAAAGCAGAAAAACTTCTTTCAACCGAAACTGATGTGAGAGGCGCAAATTTTAAATTAGGTACAATAGAAACATCAATACTTACTGGAACATTTACACTTTCCCCCGATATCACTCTTGATACTTTTTCCAACAATGAAAATCCTACATTCTTATTTAATACGTTGTCCCACTTATTTTTAACTTTTTTCCCAGTTTCGCCCAAAGCAGAATGTATGTTCACTTGAGCTTCCTTTACTATTGCTATTTGGCTACAAAGAGATTGTTTTTCACGTTCTAATTGTTCAATGCTTGCAGGTATGAAAGAAAAGTTTGATGTTATGTAGGCAATATCGTTTTTCACTCGTGAGTCATTCAGACAATCTTTCACTGCTTTCACACACGCTGCATTATCAGTTTCAGGTAATTTATCAATAACTGTGACCACTTCTTTAAAATACTTAGAATAATACACCACTGACTGAATCCAGGTTCCCCATCGTGTAACAACCGGCTGAGGTGGGAGTGGGATATCTGGAAAGTTCTCTCTGAATATTGAAATCCTGGATGGGGCTTTACAGAAACATTTTTTTGTGTTAGAAATAAACGAATTGACAAGAGGAAATTCATTCCGGATTGTTTCAGAAACCCTGTGATGGCCATGTGCTAGACAGGTTACATGCGTGAGGTTAGGATAAAATGTTTTAAGAAGTGGAGCTGCAGCAACCATGTATGAGGCAGCATCAGTACAAAACAACAGAACTTTAGAATCGTCTATATTACCTGAGTATAAAGACTGTAGGCCTTTATTTACAAAATAAGCAATGGCTTGCTATTCACTTTCGAAAGTTCCTTAACACATACGAGGTGTGGAATCGAAGGTCCATCAGGACTAAGTTTTCCTACTACCATATTTGCTATATACCTATTCATAGGATCTGAGGTTTCATCCACAGAGACCCATATGTAAGAATAACCTATATCCTCCCGAATGGAAGCTAAAGTTTCATTGTATATTCTAAGTAATTTTTTCTTAGGGTCGACTCAGATGGGATATTTTGTTTGCAGTATTTTTGTAAAAACTGTCTTAAAACCGGATTTTCAATTGCATTCCAGGGAATGTTAGCAGCAACAAACGCTCTGGTTAAATCAGCACAGAAATTGCTGCTGAGATTGGATGAAGTAGGCTGTGTTAGTAAAGTTTGTTGCAGTTGATTTTTCTGCTGAGCTTTAGCCTTATGAGGCGCTCCTTGCACATGCTGCTTTAGGTGGCACTTCTTTTCTTGCGAAATCTAAAAATATAAAGTAAACTGAATTAAAATAAAATCCTAATTGTTGTATTGCCGTATTTCTATCACAAAGTTAGTGGGTTCGAACAATCAAAATTTTAATGACCTGCAAATACTTTAACTATCGGAATTTAAAAGGTTAAAGTGTAGTGGTCTTAAAAAGAATTATACCTCAGGATAGCTCAGTCAATGTATAAATATTATAGGCCTACTGATTAAATTTAATAGAATTTATATATTTCAACTATTGTTACATACCTGTTTGCTACAAATCTTGCAGAATATTATTTTTCCATCATAAGTGAATTCTGAATATTCTGTTAGCCATTGCCGGATCAATGTAGATTTTGCACTTATATTTTTCGGCATTATCGCGTTAAACTTCACAGGAAAACGTCCTACCGCTCAAAACTTCTCAACACAAATAAGGTGAGGGAAAGAGCAACTGTTAACGAGCATTCAAATGAACCGTTGTTATTGAGATTCAATTGGACAAAAATACAAAGTTCCACTTATTGTTGCATTTCCTGGTAGTGTTAACATCATAGACAAATAAATAACACTAGGAGGGCCTTTCTTTTAAATATTTTGTAACGGTTTACCCTACTAATTCGCAGTTTTACGACTTTTCATAAATATTTCAAAAACACTCTTTCTCCAAAAATTGTGATTTTATGACACTCTGAAGGGCAGTACAGCTAATCGGTTTCAGACCGAAAACAGTCATTTTTATAGTATAGTATATCTCTGAATCGGTAGCAGCACATGTTGTGATTGTTGCCTGCTTCAAAACTAAGGTTGGTTCTTTGTCGGCATTTATGCCTCCAAACATGTTAAATTCGGTGAAATCTATTGCGAGTGTCGTGAGATTCAAAACATTGTGTTTCCTTTATCAATGGTTTCATGGCCGGTGTGAAGCAAACTTTCCACTTTTTAAATGCCTTAAATTTCGCAGTGAATGCATGTATAAATTATAAAAAGTAAGAGTAAAATGCGAAACTTTACAGTGAGTTAGGCATTTTTAGGCGAATATTAACAAATTAGGCTCTAATAACCGTTTTAGGGCATTTTAGGGCACTATAAAACTCTTTGAATGCCTTTCAATTTCCATGAAACACAAATATTAATAATTATTTTTACTTTTCTCCTAAAGAAACAAAATAGGCATTTGCCCTAGAATCCGATGTCTGATCATAACACACAAACAACCAGCCCCCACCATAAGAGCAACACACCCCCACCCCTACCATCGACAAATGCACATCGCAGAATTCAAGATCACTAGTAGTTCAGGAGACATTGAAGAAGACGTGACATAACGTCGAAACGGGCCGTCTGTCGAAGGTATATACCTTTTTAAAAATTCTAACACTTTTTAACGTATGACTAAGTAATTTTATGTTTTTAACTTACACATACATTCACTTTAATACATGACATCATATACAGCGTGGCCTGCTGAAGTGGTGTACAAATTGAAAATGGATTACAGTGCTGCCATCTGTGTGGAACCCAAATCACATAAGTGAAATGGGTAGGCATTAGATACACATTTTATATCAGATGTACTCGTGAAAGCATTGTGTAGAATGAAGTTCAATTTCTAGAGGGTGCTGTGTTTGTTGGAAGGAAATAGCATGTTGTCAGGAGGGAGATGTATTATTAAGTATTCGGTATGTGCTGGAAACAGAAAAACGACTTAACATATGTTAAGTTTTTATTCCAGAGAACATCTCAATTACAAAACATAGGCCCACTGGCAATGACATGCTGTGCCATGAAAAGAAGCAACATAATTCTAGATAAAGAATGAAGTAAAGTCATGTATTATATATTTATATAATAATTATTGCCAACATTATTTGCCAGTTTTATAGCAGTTATTCTCTGCCTGTTTCTAGTCGTAACTGATAACTTCTTCACAAACTGGTCAACTTACCCTATGTCGTGGCTTAGTCACCTCATGAATGATGCCTTATTGCTGTCACTTATGAGGTCCCAACCTGTCTTCGGACAGTTGACTAAACATTTATATTGTAGTTCTGTGGAATGGCAGTAGGTACTAGTGCTGCGCATGATTAGGTTGTATTCGGAGCAGTTGTTTGCATGTTTCCATTCGGATGCCTCCGGATTACCTCCGATTGATGCCACACAGCGCAGATTCTATATGCGCGTGGCTCAGATATACACTTTCCGCTGAGCATTCCTTTATTTGGGTCATGCTTGAGAATATGCCATTGGAAAGTTCTGAATAACAGAGAGAGTTTGGAAATCAGCGGGTTACATCAGCTCCTTGTTTAAACGGATCACGTGAATATGTTAAGAGAAAATCCACAATCTATTAGGGAAAACACGAAAATTTTACTTGAACGAAGTAAAGAGATAGATTTGGAAGTAAAACCTGAAGAGACCATGTATAAGATTATGTCTCGTGACTAGAATATAGTACGAAATGGAAATATAAAAACGGGAAATATATCCTTTCAAAAGGTGGAAAAGTGCAAATATCTTGGAGGAACAGTAACAATATAAATGATACTCAGGAGGAAATTGACCACAAAATAAATGTGGGAAATGCCTGTTATTATTCGGTTGAGAAGCTATTGTCATCCAGTCTGCTATAAAAAAAACTGAGAGTTAGAATTTATAAAACAGTTATATTAGCGGTTGATCTATATGGTTGTGTAATTTGTACTCTCACTTTGAGAGAAGAAGAGAAATTAAGGGTGCTTGAGAACAAGGTGAATAGGAAAATAATTGGGGCTAAGAGGGATGACGTTATGGGAGAATGGAGAAAGTTACACAACACAGAATGACACGCATTGCATTCTTCTCCTGACATAATTAGGAACATATGTCACCAGAAAACAATTGGCATTCACACAGTCCTCTCTGTAGATTGAAAACTCAAAAAAGTTTCATATCCATTGTTCAAGAATTAAAACAGAAAATCAATATCCCGAATTTAAAAGAAAACTTACAAATTAAACCAAACCCTTTAACTCTATTAAATATAGAATATAATCTAAATTTAACAGAAGAAATACTGAAATCAGAAGTAAACACTGAAATACTGAAACAATTGTCTTTAGAGACAATTAATATTAGGTACCCTCCACAAAACTGGCTTCATTTATACACTGACAGATCCTTGATCTCCAGAGAACAAGGTGCCGGTGCAGGTGTTACGTGCTGTCTCTTCTCACTTTATAGATCACTTGGATATGGAACAACAAGTTTTGATGGTGAAATCATTGCAATAAGTGAAAGTCTCAGGAATCTTCTATGCCACATCAATAAATTTAGGAATGCAGTTATATTGTCAGACTCCAAAGCAGCTATTCTATCAATCGTCTCTAAACACACACCTTCATCTCAAACAGCAGAAATAACTAAAATGCTCTCTCAATTAATATCACTCAATAAAAGAATTGTATTCCAATGGATACCATCCCATTGTGGAATCCTGGGAAACGAGAATGCGGATGCTTTAGCAAAGAAGGGCAACACTGCTACTTACAGACCTGTTACTAAATCTACGTATTACTCTGTGAAGAGATTTATTAAATCTACATACTTAGACTTCAACAAACAAAATTTGATAACTCAATCCCAAGGGAAAAAATGGAACTCTCTGCATCAAAATCCACAGTTAATTCCCGATTTACCACGAAAATCGTCTGTAGCTGCATTTAGATTGGCAACAGGCCATGATTGTTTGGCTAAACACCTACATAGAATTGGAATATATCAGTCCCCTAACTGCCCATTGTGCAACTCAAACCAAGAAATGGATTCGGAACACCTCAAAATCTGTGTTTCATTGTCTGGTCATGATAATATCTTTGAAAAATATTGGAGTGCAAGAGGTAAAATGACTTTATTGTCAAATGCCTGGCATTAGAAAACAACAACATAATTAGGAACGTTAAATACAGATGTTTGAGATGGGCAGGGCATGTATAGTACCAATGGACGAATCCAGAAATGCTTATAGAGTGTTAGTTTGAGAGACCGGAGGGAAAAAAACCTTTGGGAAAGCCGAGACGTAGATGAAAAGATAATATTAAAATGAATTTGAGGGCTGTGGGATATGATGATAGAGATTGGATTAATCTTGCTCAGGATAGGGACCGATGGTGGGCTTAAGTGAGGACAGCAATGAACCTCTGGGTCCTTTAAAATCCATTTGGAAGTAAGTAATAATAACAGTATTATTATTATTATTATTATTATTATTATTATTATTATTATTATTATTTATTATTATCATTATTATTTGTTGTTACAAAATAGTACACAAAATTTAAAATACCGATAATGTAAATTATAAAACAATTTTAATAATAACCCCCTTGACAAACTTCTACTACTTTACACTGAATGAAAGAATTTGCATGTGTCGGGTATCCCATTGACAACTACCACCAGTCTTGTCTTTCGGTCGGCCTGCTGGTCGTCCTTGAGAATTCTGTCTTTCTATTGTCGCTTACTCCGGAGCTCCGAATCCCTCTGTATGCTCTCTCTGTCACCTATGGTAGTACCGGAGGAGACCTTTATTCGTAATATCCGATTCCTTCGTCAGTAGTACTCGTCCGCTGAGCAGCACTGGTAGGTACCAGGAAATATTACCTATAATAGCATTTCTTATTTTTTGTATTCTCTCAGTTTGTACACAGACATCACAACATAACATTGTGACCACTTTTCCTAAGGTGTATTGTATTTCTTGGCATGATCAGACTTAACAAAATAAATGTACATTCTCATATTGCTTATACTTTTATTTTCTTCTTTGTTTACAGTTTTCTACACTTATAGGTATGTGGATAATTCCATTAGTTTTGTGCCTGAGGAATCAGTGGTGGCGTTTCATATTCCTGTGGCTAGTATTTTCGTGTATCACTAGTCTAGTAGTGAGGAAAGCTATTCAAAAACCAATAGAAGGTACCACTCCAAGGTTAGTTGTCTCTTTTTACACAATAATTTCACTTGTTTTCATATAAATCTTTCTAACTTTTAGGGTGAATGAAATGACAACTTTTATCTCCTCCTAGATTGGTCTACAAGTGGTTTTACTTCCTCTACAAATTAAGTTATGCTCTGGGATTAATTGGGTATATCATCATGATGGCTACATTTTTTGGACTCAATGTAGTGTTTGATGCCAAACCACATACATGGATGGATGTTGGATTACTCTTCCTATTTTATGGTCTATATTATGGAGTTTTGGGGCGCGATATAGCAGAAATATGTGCTGATAAAATGGCATCACATATTGGGGTAAGTAGGTAAATTTCATAGCAAGTCAGTGCAGGTTTAGTTGTATGCATTCATCACCCAGACCAGGTTTCCAACCTACAAAACCAACTTTCACTTGATATTTATTTAGGTATTTAAGTGTGTAATCTTTCGAAAGGAAGTGGAATATTTTAAGAAATAAGATAACTCCTTTGGCCTTTCGTAAAACTAAATAATGTTACAGTTCCTACAAACATGATAGATATAGACTGTGGCACATGTGAAGCATATAATGCAAGTCAGTTATTTGTATTAAGAAGGTTGTAAGCATGCCATATTCGGAATTTATACTTGATTTTATATTGCCACGACATATACATAATGGAGAATGTAATATTTCTCAAAATATGTCACAGGATTTTTGCAAATATATTCATAAGCAGATTGCATGAATCTGGCCACTATTATTAAGATCTGAATATAACAGGACACTATTCTGAGGGAACAAGATGCTCGACCTATATCAGTTAAATGTATTACTTGTACCAGTAGTCAAAAGTAATATAAGAATTTTGTTGTATGTTGAATTAAGTTAAATATTTGTATTTCTTAGTGTCAAAAGACCCAATTAGATTTTGTTCTGAAAGATATACAGTAAAACCTTGGATTACGAGGATAATTCATTTCTAAAACATGCTCTTACTCCAAAACACTCGCATATCAAAACGATTTTCTCCATAAGAAACAATGCAGACTCAGATTAATTTGTTTCACGACCTTTTATCCATATAAAATACAGTATAGTTTAGGTAAAATTCAGTACAATAGTGCAACACAATAGTACATTATGCAACGAGCCTATAATGGTAGTAATTAAGACGCGAGTATCGCGAGTTTCATAATTTTCATACAAGCGTCTTAATTACCATTATAGGCAAGTTTCATACGACTTTTTATGCTCGACCATATTTCTAACTTGAAATTTTCATAAGTATTCATATTATTATCTGACTGGAGAGCGGAATTGACCTTGTGCAATATCTCGTAAATTGTGAGATGTGCGCAGACGCGAAAGTATTGATTTTTTCCGAGGAACAAATGTCATTGACCTTGATATAATCTAGAGAGTAAAATGAACATTAATCTTGATATAACCTTGAAATTGATTTAGACGAGATGACAAATTGAATTTATTTGAATATTATTTACAATTAACACTAATTATTATAGTAACAGAACATAACCTTCTGTGACAGTATTGGATTTCCAGCCTCCGTGACATTTCGCTAGTTGTCTTTCGATTGCATATCCGAGAATAATCGATACTTGCGCTCTCATATTGCTACAATGGTGTTTTCTGATTGGTGGAAAACCTGAACTTTAATGAATAGGTGTACTTTAATGAGGTCCATTAAAGGGCTGCTACCAGGTGTATAATTACTACATTTCGGCATGGTCGAGCATAAATTACTTTACTTTATTTTGTTTTTGAGTGTCTTTCACCTGCTTTACAGCTTAGTAAACTTCTTAAAATTTTAAAGAAAATATTTTCACTATCACTAACGGAATCACTTCTGACTGCTTGACTGACTGGAATCTTTTGCTTTGACTGAGAACGTATCCAATGACACCTGCTTTTGCCTCATTTTGAGGATTTTGCGGAAATGTGACATTGCGTTGTTGTTGAACAGATTTATCGCACGCACTGCTACAACGTTATCAGGGTGGTGAATTTGAACAAAATTTTCTACTGCTGCCCACTTTTTGCACACCTCTTTAATCTCATTTAAAGTGAGGAATTGTCCGCTCTTTTCTCCTCTTCTTTCTCATATGAGATCCCCTTCATTGCCTCTTGCTGTTGCTCGCAAGCTATGCAAGTTACATACAAATTGTGTTGCTTGTATTGCAAGACTCACTTGTTTATCAAAGAAAAATGTTGCCTTATTGTTCGTTGATTTGCAAAACACTCACAAACCGAGTTACTCGTAAACCAAGGTTTTACTGTATTTAGTTAAAGACTTTTTTTTCTTCTTTTCAGCATATTCACAATATTTTTCTTGCATGCATATTACCTTCATCTTGGTGTGAGAATTTTATGACATGTAACATTTGTTTTATGTGAAATAAGAATACTGAATTGCATGAAATCTTATTTGTAGAATGTCCCAATAAAATGTATAGACATCTTATTGTCCTATATTTTAACAAGTAAAGTGGAAAGATGCTAACTCACTTATGTGTCGATTACTAGGGAGCGGATTTTTATGTGCTAAAATTTTTAAATATATTTATTTTTTATGTGCTAAAAAGTACGAAAATATTTGCTAAAAATAAAAAAAAAAATAATAATTTTTTTTTTTTAATATGACAAAAATACCTTACTTAGCTTGAAAAAAATGTTACTAGGTACTCACCAATCACACTTGAGTATCAGTAGCTAGTAGTTGTCCGAGAATTACAGTGAACAGCAAAGGTCATTTCCAAATTCTCCATCAAAATGCATGCCGATTATCTCTGAACAATGACTTATACTGTGAAAACTATCTTTCCACATCACAAGACATCAGACATGCATACTATTTAAAGAGAGGTATGTCACAAACACATCACCTACAGGCACACCCTCCAATACTTGAGCAACTTTACACATTTTTTTATATCCACTGTTTTGCCGTCAATGCACATGTGAAGCAGCGGCAATGTGCGTGTTTCCAGACAAATGTTGGGTTACCTGAGAGCTCTGATCTGCACTTACTGATTTACCACATGGTTATCAAAATAACATGTTTCTGTCAGTAGTAAAAATGTTTTTAAATTCATCTACATATTGCTGAAGACGCGATCTTAAACTCGATTTGATTTTAGGCATCTTAAGAGGCTAATGTACACATGTCTTAACGTAAATAATGTTTCTAGCTACTGACTGACAATGTCTGAGAAAAGCTGCCACTACATCTACACTACGCAACTTATGCTTATGGCCAGATAATGGGGAATCACAACAACATGCATTGCCTCACTTGATAGGCATGAGCGAGAGGCGAGAGATTTGTTTAAATTAAATAATGTTTATACCCGAACTCTTATCTGCTGTGGTGTGTGGATAAGCTTCAGGGCTTCTACCACGTTGTCTTGGTGTTATAACACCAAGACAATGCGGTAGAAGCCCTGAAGCTTATCCACACACCATGTACACCAGCCGTGGAAGCCTACGCGAGCACTCTTATCTGCTGTGTTTCACAAACAAAGCGTGGAATGAAATAATGTTCAGCAATAATACACATTCCTAATTATGTATTGCAAGATCTCTCCTTCTTGTCCATAAAACTCCAAGATTTATGTGTTTATAATAAATTTCCTGAAAATATGTATTTACATAATTTTTTTGTGAAAATATGTGTTTTTATGTGAAATAAAATTCGGGTTTTAAACTTGAAACTTGATATTCGGAATTTTTAACTTTGTTAATTGTGTTTTATCACACACAAGAAAAATATTTAATTACATAGGAATCCGCTCCTTACTGATTACCCCAAAACTACCTTACAACTAAGTTGTTGTTGTAAGACAGTGACTTGGCAATGCTGCTACCTTGCTGCCAGTGTTAATATAGTGGGCCACGTGAACCCTACTACCTCCCTGCACCTTCATGAACACATGTGCTTCACAAAAAGGAAAACACTTTCTCTCGCAAAAAAAGTTAATACAATTCGCGAAATTGAAAAAAATCCAAATGCAAAGATATCCAAGATGGTGAGAAGATGACTTGATTGACACGACTAGCTTCTCCTTAATGGTTCTACTTTTTTGTGCAGTATTATCCATAATTTAGCCTACTTATTGTAGCTGTTTTGCAAATAAACTGAATTTTTGCGAAAGAATTCAAAGTTTTTTTTTTTTTTTTTTTTAAACAAAAATAGCAAACTCCTATACAGTGTCAACTTTCATTTAATGTTAATTATTCTATGTCCCCAAAAAACCGTTAAATAGGGGTTCTGCTGTATGTTGTTATTCAGTTAACTGTCTGAAGACAGGTCTGAACCTCACAAGTGATAACAACATGGCACTACTTATGAGGCAACTAGGCCAGGAGATAATGGGATAGGGTGGCCAGTTCATTTCCCCCTCCATTGAATACATCGCAGACTAGCTATATAATATTACACTAGCCAAACTTCAGAGCCATACAAACAATTGTTCTTCCTCTGACACATTGTCAAGTGAGATGTACTGCCTGATAGTAGAGGTACATATCAGATAAAATCTCAGTCAAAGGTAAATAAATGTATAAGGTCTGATAATTCCAAAAGAAGAGATTATGCTTCATATTCTACCTTTAGAACTGTGCTGCAAGGTTTGTGGCGAACTAGCAATAGAAGTGTTCACAAAACCTGGCAAATGAAAATGAGCTTTATTCTTCAGTAATTGTTCACAAGTTCTTGGTTTTCATTAATCAAACGAAATTATTGCGGGAAAATTTTAGTCTGTGTTCATAGTCCTGTTCCTGTAATGCATGATAATTTGAATTTTGTATGACTCTTCAAAGAACAATGGTCTTATCATTGCTCTGGAAGATAGACTATTCCACTCTGTTGCCTCTGATAGATTACTCTGTTTTATGTGGATTTTCTTTGACCCAGCACACACAGTTATATTGCTTAACAGGACCATTAAGTTTAAAAGTGGCGTTGTCTGATCAAGCAATTTAATCTTCAAAAGCTTCTTTCCTTCGCACACGTGCAACTATAACTCTCAAAAAAGAATTCCCTATTTTTATCATCCTCATTCATTGCATGGAGCAGTCTCATAATGTATGGCCTCCACTTCTCACCTTGTAAAATGTGATCAACACTGAATATATAGATACCAGGTTTGTGTGAACATTGCCTTAGAAACTTCTTGGAGTATTTTGTGAATTTTGTAACACGCTCGCCACACTTTCATTGTCTATTCACATTTTAATCTTTTGCTCTGTTCCTTGTTCACATTCTACACTGTTCCATTTGCTTCATCTTATCATCCAGTCTTACAATTATTACCCCTGGTGGTATGGTGTTCTATATTGCATTGTTTAAACGATAATTGCAGTTCTGCCATTTTCATTTACATTGTTAGTGCATTCTGATGGATTGTACCATTAGCATTGTAACATTCTTCCCATCACCTGAGTCCTAGTCTTATGTGTGCTATACATTTTATTGAGAAACTGTATAATTCGTATCCAAATTATTGAGGTTATACTTAAATAATATTTTAAGAAAAAATACATTAATCTTTTTATTTAAAATGTTAATTATATATATAATTATTAATGAAAGTGATTATTATATGAAAGGGTCTTCTTCATATTTTTAGGCTTACACAGATTGAAAATGTGGACATTGTATTTTATAAAAACATTTCAGTTTAATTATGATTTTATTGTCATGTAGAAAACAGTACATCACAAATATATATTCTTCCTTTCTTTCACTACAGATTTCCTCATGGACATAATATGCTTTGATTTTGTAATGCTTTTGTTTCTTTCTGCAGGTTTTGTTGTTATTTTCTTTAGTTTATTTCTTTGTGTAGAAGTCTAATGGAGATGGAACTGTGTTTCAACTGATTCAAGTTTATAAGTGTAACTCTTTGTTTGAAACATGAGCAATTCAGGCTGAGGATCAGTTCCCCATTATGGTAAGGAATTATATCTTGTGGGACAAAAGTAGTTCATTTAGAAGGTTGTGAATTTATGTCTGGTCTGGGTGATTGCACTTACGTTCTATATCAAACATAAATCTTTTGCCTCTTGTTGTCGAAGAATTTATTCAGTTATGTTGAGTAATCATTTTTATTATCTTGAAAAGCTGAAACTATCAGCACATGATATACATTATTTTTATCAGCTGTAATATTTAATTAATAGAAGCCAATGATCAAACTCGTTTTCCATTTAAAAGCATAGTGTTTCTTGTAGACAAAATAAACTTCAGTACGATTTTACTGACATTCTATCAGGCAAAAGGTTTTTAAACTTGCTTAGGTTACAATAAAAGGTGGAGGTAATGACATATTTTATATAAATTACACAGTGAATATTTGTTAGATTTTTGAATAGCCTTGCCCCCGCCACACATATAACATTTATATTCGTACTACACCAATAGAAAAAAAATGAAATTTTGTGGAATGATAATTAGATTTCTGTTGTCATGGAAATCTTACGTCATACCTGATAAAATGATAGTATGAAAGAATCCATTCCTGTATGAAAGGGGAGTCTACATAATACATGATCTACTTGGAAAATTTATATTGCATGGGGATTTCAGTATATGTTTAAAAATAATGTTATTCAGTTGTGCTTTGACATGGACGCAAAATGGACATGAGCACATTATATGCGTAACTGTAAAAAATTAATACAAGCATGGCATGACTCACTACAGATAGACAAATAACAGTAACATTTACAGGAATTTCTCTTGTGTTTATATATAGTATACTAGTTAATTATCTCTGTCTCAAATAGTTCTTTATTTATCGTCTTAAATAGTGAATTCTGTTTTAATGCATTATTATTATTATTATCATCATCATTATCATTATTATTATTATTATTATTATTATTATTATTATTATTATTAGAGCTTCTATGTGTGAGTAAGCGAACAGAAAATGAACAGGATAATTAACTTCCTTTTATTGAAAATTTAAAATTCAAAGTTGATTCTTTACACAGCCACTATATACTATGTTATTTATTTATTCATTTAAGTATCTATTTATTTAATTTAAGTTATTTATTTATTTATTTCTTCCTTTCGTATTTATTTCTTCTTCTTCTTCTTCCCTTCAAGTATTAGGCCAAATGGCCTGTTACGATCTCACAGTTGAATTTTCAATCTAGCGCTTCTTTGGACGACCGAGAGATCTCTTCCCATTTGGACGATAGTGGAGCATGACTTTGGGATTCTATCTCTATGCATGCGATGCAGATTATTTATCCAGTTGTTCTGATAATGTTTTACGTGATTAATTATTTATTTATTTACTTTAAGTTACTGTATTTATATCTTCCTTCCTTACTTATATACTTACTTTTTTTATATACAGTATTTTGGAGGAGGAGATAATATAATAATAGTATGCCATATAATTTTCAGATCATGTACAAAGAAGCTGGGTATGATAGGCTCAGCTTAAGTGAAATGTGTGAATTATACATTTTAGTTGCATGTGCATGAAACTAATAGTTTACAATGGAAAGACTTTTTAGGACTGAAACGTCAAGAATATATATCTAAAACCATATATGTCATTACTTCACTAATGGTTGACATATGAAAGACGAATATTGAATGTTTATATATTTTGTATTAACAATAATCTATTATCAAAAGTTTCATGTAAGTGCGTGTATAGTGTCACAACTGCGATGTAATTAATTAATACATTCCCTAAAATGGTGGTCTTACTTTGTAATAAACATTGTGATCTAATTACTAATAATTTCTGACTTGTGTTAGCTTTTATACAAAGCAGAGCTTACCATTAACTACCTGTAATATTTAGAATTTAAGTTATATATGCTTCTTTAAATTAAGTGTATTCTACTAGGTGATTCTTATATTACCTGAAGATTCTTGTTTTTGATGTAGTACTATACAGATCAAGGCATGCCTACAAGACATCTTGACTCTGGAGTGTGTGCTGTGTGTGGAAATAAATTATTGGTCCAGGAAAATGAAGAGGGAGTTCTGGAGAACACATATAAGCTCTCCTGCAATCATGTGTATCCTTGACATCGCATATTTAATTCCCTAACAGGATAAAGTAATTGTGAAGGACATCATCGAACCTCAGCTAAGTAATCTTCAAAACGATTACTATTGAATTGTATTCTTTAATTGCCAAATATTTATATTCTGTACCTGAAAGAAAGTTAACTAGAATACAAGTATATTATAGATTATTAATTTGTCCTACAGAATATCTGTAATATTGACAATTAATATTTAAGGAGAAAAATTCGCTCCAGAGCCGGGGATCGAACCCGGATCCTTGGTTCTATGTACCAAGCACTCTGACCACTGAGCTACACCGAATTCAATCCACAGTACCGGACCGAACCTTCCTCCTTCAATGTTTCCCTTTGTGGCCTGACTCCAAGTTAGGCATATATGTTGACTTATATGTCCAATGTCAACTGCCATTTTACTAGGAGCGCACTCAGCTGAGTGACTTGTTTGGCCGGGATTCCGCTGTTACGTGCACAGTAATCTGTACAAATATATGCATTGCAGCTATGAGAATATTATAGATTTTTGATTAATTTGTCCTACAGAATATCTGTAATATTGACAATTAATATTTGAGGAGAAAAATTCGCTCCGGCGCCGGGGATCGAACCCGGGTCCTTGGTTCTACGTACCAAGCACTCTGACCACTGAGCTACGCCGAATTCAATCCACAATACCGGACCAAACCCTCCTCCTTCAATGTTTCCCTTTGTGGCCTGACTTCAAGTTAGGCATATACGAGGGGGATCCAGGAAATAACGACCGTTTTGTTGTGATAATTAAAAAAATATATATTTATTTGAAAAAACAAAGTCTGTTACATGACTGAAGCTTCCTTTACTTCTCTACATAATCACCACCTACATTTAAACATTTGTCGTATCTGTGCACTAGCTTTAGAATTCCCGTGTTATACTCCTCTTCTGCCAGTTCATTAAGCCAGGTGTTCACTGTCTTCTTCAACTCTTCATCACTTCCAAAACGCGTACCACCCAGAAAGTCTTTCAGCTTAGTGAAAAGGTGAAAATCGCTAGGAGCAAGGTCTGGACTATAGGGCGGATGATCAAAGATTTCCCAACCGAATTGATCCAGCAATTCTCGAAATGAAGCAGCAATGTGCAGGCAGGTGTTGTCGTGAAGAAGCACAACTCCTCTTGAAAGCATTCCTCGCCTCTTGTTTTGGATGGCTCGCCATAGTTTTCATAAAGTCTCACAATAACGATTTGCATTGATCATAGTGCCTTCTGGCATGAAATCCAGCAAAAGAACACCTTTGCGATCCCAAAAGACAGTAGCCATGACTTTTTGTGTTGAGAGAGTCTGTTTGAATTTTCTCTGTTTCTTGGGTGATGAGGGATGATGCCACTGACGTGATTGGCGCTTGGTCTCTGGGGTGTTGTGAGACACCCAGGTCTCATCACCAGTCACAATTTGATCAAGAAAGGCGTCTCCATCTGTGTGATATCGCATCAAGAATGTCAATGCTGAGGCCATTCTCTGAGTTTTGTGTTGGTCACTCAGTTGCCGTAGAACCCATCGTGCACAGATTTTGTGGTAGCCAAGATGTTGCGACACAATTTCACCAAGCAAAGAACGAGAAATGTCAGGAAAGGCAATATGCAATTCGTCGAGTGATGTGCGCCTGTCTTGCAAGATTCTGTCGTTCACTTTAGTCTTCTGGTCTTCTGTGATGAGTGATGGGCGTCCGGGTCGAGTTTCATCGTGGACATTTGTTCGCCCATTGTTGAACATTTCGCACCATTTTCTCACATTTCTTTCATTCATTACAGTATCACCATACACTTCTTTCAATTGCCGGTAAATTTCTGCAGGTTTCAAATGTCGGGCATTCAAAAATCGAATCACACTCCTCACCTCACAGTCGGCGGGATTATCAATCACGTCGTTCATTTTGAAGTAACACAAAATGCACAATGGCGACTTGTTGCAACCAGTACTCACAACATTGTGAGAACACATGTTAAGGAAGCCAGTTGACCTTCAAACAAGGAAGGGGAGTCAGCTGCGCGGCGGGTATGCGCAAACGGTCGTTATTTCCTGGATCCCCCTCGTATGTTGATGTATATGTCCAATGTTGACTGCAGTGCATATATTTGTACAGATTCCTGTGCACGTAACTGTGGAATCCCTGCCAAACAAGTCACTCAGCTGAGTGCGCTCCTAGTATAATTGGCAGTTGACACTGGACATATACCTCAACATATATGCCTAACTTGGAGTCAGGCCACAATGGGAAACATTGAAGGAGGAGTGTTCGGTCCGGTGCTGTGAATTGAATTCGGTGTAGCTCAGTGGTCAGAGCGCTTGGTACGTAGAACCAATGACCCGGGTTCGATCCCCGGCGCCGGAGCGAATTTTTCTCCTCAAATATTAAATATCAATTAGAATAGAAGTGTTTGCAATGAAAATTAGTGATGTTAAATTCCGTTTTATTCCACATGTTCGAAATACTTATCTTTATGAGCTCAATTTCAGGAATTGATAAATAATATTTCTCATAGTAATTCCGAAACATTTAAGAAATTTGTATTACTTGAAAATCTGTCCTTTGTAAGAGAATTGACATTAATGTCCGTACTAATATTGTGATTATTGTCTCATACTCACTTGGAATGCCTTCTATAACAGTCACATTCACATAGGCCGATAGAGATACCTCCTTTAACCAATTTATAATGCTTTATATGCACTGCTCAAAAGAAATGAGGCATTACATGGAATAACAACTTAACGTACATTATATTATTTTTCCGTTTCCAGCATTATATTTAATCATTAATAGCGTAACTCCCTCATGACAAAATATTATTTCCCGCCAACAAATACAGCACCCTCTAGAAATAATATAACAAACAATGCATTTTCATGTTGTTTAAAATATATTCATAAAATTCAGTATAAAAGTACTTTCATGTTATTACTAATTAAATCAAGTAGTTATTCTGCTCTAAAAACAATATAATAAAAAACCATAGGAGGAATACATCATAGACCGATAGCCATATACTACATAAATTGTTTAATTAAGAAAGCAGAATTGAAACATTTCCCTTATCAAAACGTACTTTTATTGATGTTTTTTGTCCAATCGCAGGGCCCTTTGATCACAGACTATCCTGATTGCCCTTGCCCATCACAAGTTATAAATTCAAAGTAGAGTGGAATTTGAACCCAGGTCTTCTTATAAGCTCAGTGCGCCACCATGACGATTTATTCATTCATTCATAGTGTTCTGCCCACGAACAGGTCTTTCACTGCAAACTCAGCATTCTCCATTTTTTTTTTTCTATTTTCGGTCTTTCTCTTAGTCCCCGCATACAATCCATTTACTGTATCTTAATGTTGTCTATCATCTGATATCTTCTTCTGTCCCGAACTCTTCTCTCGTTCACCATTCCTTCCAGTGCAGCCTTCAGTAGGCAGTCTCTTTTTAGCAAGCAACTCAGCCAATTTCTTTTCCTCTTCCTGATCAGTTTCAGCATTATTCTTTCTTCTGTTACTCTTTCTAGCACAGCTTCATTTCTTATTCTGTTTGTCAATTTTACTCACTCCATTCTTCTTCATATCCAGATTTCAAATGCTTCTATTCGTTTCTCTTCACTTCGTCGTAATGTCCATGTTTCTGCCCCATACAATGTCGCACTCCACTCAAAGCACTCTACTAGTTTCTTCCTTTTCTTTTTTCAGAGGTCTGCAGAAGATGCTTCTTTTTCTATTAAAAGCTTCCTTTGCCATTGCTATTCTCCTTTTAACTTCCTGGCAGCAGCTCATGTTACTGATTATAGTACACCCTAAGTATTTGAAGCTGTCCTCTTACTCTACGGCCTCATTTAGAATTCACACGTTTACCTTCTTTAGTTTCCTTCTGATAATCATCGTCTTCGTCTTGTTTGCATTTATCTTCATCCCATACTACTCATAGCTGTCATATAGCTCCACTAGCATATCCCTTAGTATCGTCTTCTCTTCTGCTAACAACGTCATATCTTCAGCAAATCTTAAGCACTTCAATCTCCTTCCTCCTATTATCACCCTCCAATGCTCTGCAAAAAAAAAGTTCAAGTAAATGTTGAACAGGGTAGGTGATAAAGGGCATGCTTTTCTTACTTCTCTCCCTATTCGATTTCCCGCTCACATTTTTTGATATTCAAAATTGGAATTGTGACTGTTATTGGCAAGTCTCGGTAGGACTCTTTTTGAAATGCAAAAATCGTAAAGTATAACAATCATATTCTAGTTAACATTTTCTCTGTGTTTGATGTCAACATTTCAGATATTACATGGGAAAGAGTGTCTCTTTCCGAGAATATCAGTTGATTTCTAATGCCCAAGCACTTAGGCCTAACAGCTAAGTCTTGTGTTCATCTCAACTGGGCTTGATTTAATTCATGTTCATTTTCGATTTGTGCACCTCATACGTTTAAATTGGCAAGCTCATTACACAAATGACTCATGACCAGCAAGATTATGAGTCAACGTGTTCTCATTTTTCTCTGATAGATATCTCCCATCTGTTACCAAAAGTAGAGCATAGAGAGTTTTGTCTTTATTCGTATTTATTCAAGAACAAAGATACCTTTTGCATGTCGTAAATACTCTAAATAGGGCGAGCAGCTTTATTTCTTGATCTTCCTGGAAATGTAGAATTTTAAGTTTCATTTATGTACAGTAGTGGCAAAAGACTGGACCCACCCTTGTAGCTGATACAAAAGAATCCTGTGCTATGTAAACTGTCAAACTGTGGTAATTTCAATATGGATAGTGAAGCCAGAGGTATGTACTGCTATTTAATGTAAAAATACACAGTTATCTTTGCCGAATAGAGCTAGAAATGTAATATTGATGCCAGATGAAAATAAAACTCTCAAAGTTTTTCGTCTGTACGTTTGAGGCACTGAAGGAAACAAAAGACTGTAAGAATTGAACAAATGCAATAAATTTCATTGTTACAATTAATTATACAAATCTTTAATGTGGGACTCCACTTGCATTGACACTCTAGCTTCATTTCACTTGCCGAATACCTCCAGACGCATAGCATCTGCTGGTGAATTAGTCGTGAAAAATAAAGTCAATAAATATGCTCATCTTTTAGACAATTATATCTTTGTCCCCCTTACTGTGGAGACCTTCGGTCCTTGGAGTCATGACGCTAAAGTTTTGGTATCTCAAATCGGCCGAATTTTGATCTCCATTACTGGTGATCGCCGTTGCACTACTTATTTGCGTCAACGTTTAAGTATTGCTATTCAACGCGGAAATGCAGTGAGCGTTTTGGGTACTCTTCCAGAGTCCAGCCCTTTGGACGAACTCTTTCTCCTGTAAAATTGTATTAAGTATTCCGTATATAAATATTTGTATTTCGTTTTATAAACCATAATTACACATTATACAAGATGGATGTGTTTTGTGACTAGCAAAATTTGGATCTGTGACTCTGAAATCAGCTTCAAGGTTTGGTCCGGTTTTTTTTTTGCCACTACTGTACATGCTTAAAAAAATAGAATCAACAGTGCAATGAGAATGGCAAGGAGAAACCAGAATAGCTTGAGAAAATCTGCTCGACAGATACTTTATTTTATGCAATGAATGATAATAGTATATAGTAAGGATACTGTTTGTTATCTCTCTTCTAAATGTTTTTGAGTTTGTTGATTAATATCAAACATTGGATTTCCTTAACACCTCTGTCAGCTTTCATGAATTCTGTATTCGAGGTTGGTGCATTGTAGGCAAGAAACAGACTTGCCCATACTGCAAAGAGAAGGTGGATTTAAAGAAGATGTTCTGCAATCCGTATCCTTTTCAAGTGATTTCATTTGTTTGTAAGTAAATATATTTAAATTGTGCATTCCTTTACCATCACTAATGTAGAATTCATGTTTGGTATTTCCGATAAATTCGTAATTATGAATTATATAAAGATTATTTTCAGTTAAATAACTTGTCATGTGTTTTTTAATTCCCACTGAAGATTTTTTTTTAGTAGCTCATATACTTTTAGTTTTAATTTTGGTTGTAGCATAATTTGTTGTTTTCAATTAAACCAATGATCTTTTTTTGTATTGTATAATTTTGTTTTTAAGTTTAGATATTGCTTGTATACTTTTGTTTGACATCTATTAATTTATAATTCATGTTTGCTATTTCCGATAAGTTCGTAATTATGAATTATATAAAAGTTACAGTATTTTCAGTCAAATAACTTGTCATGTGTTTTTTTTTTTATTTCTGCTGAAGATTTTTTTAGTAGCTCATGTAGTTTTAGTTTCAATTTTGATTGTAGCAAAAAAGAAATAGTTGCCATGACTTATACCCCAACTCTCATAGTTATTACATTTTAAATACAGTGCAATGGTTAAGTGAGCTATTTTACTTCTGAATGTTAATTATCTTTTATGTGAATGAAATGTTAGGTTTCCAGGGTCGTTGAGTAGCAGAAAAGATTTTTTTCTAGTGTATGTTGAGATTTATTATTTGTTGTGTTTGGGATCTACTGATAGCGTCCTTTATAAATTATAGGTATGATTCATAAACAAATTATTTTCCATCTTGAGTCTTGTGTACACTACGTTTAGCACTTATTAACAGAAGATTGATAAATGGGACACTTACTAGTGTTATATATTTAAGCACGTGGGCTTACATCTGTTTCGGTATATGCACCATCGTCAGAGCCTATTGGATCATAGTGTCATAACTTGAATCAGATTCAACTACATATGTTTAACACACTCACTATTTGACTCCACACTACAACACACCCTTACAACAGGCAGTGATATCAAGATGACGCTATGATCCAGTAGGCTCTGATAATGCTGCATATACCGAAACAGCTGTAAGCCCACGTGCTTAAATATATAACACTAGTAAGTTGCCCATTTATCAAATTATTTTCACAGTAGTAACATGATTTTTAAATGTAAATAAAATTAAAATCGTATTAAATTACTGAAACATCAAGAGCATAGTTTTTAATTATGAAATGATTGCTGAATGGAAGCAATAAATGTGACAGTACAAATATACAAAAAACACATTACGAATTTTTGTTTCTTTGTATATAGCTTATTTCTGTAAATTTCTGGGATTCAATCATTATAAAATGCTGCTGCTGTTCAAATGCCTAGACATTTGGCAATAAAGCCATTAGTCCTCTTGCACTCCAGTATTTTTCAGGTATAGAATTTTCTTTTTTCATTATAAAATGTACGATTTTATATCATGTTAGCTGTCATTGAAAAAGATCCTTGTAAAACTTAAAACTATTTTTCTTTATTTTCAATACTTTCTTTCTTCTCCCCCCATCCCCACTATACAATGATGATAATTTCTTTCTTCTTTTTTCCCCCCCACTGATAATAATTTCACTGTATTAGTAAATGACGGTAAATATATTTACTAATAATAAGTCCACTGCTTTAGAGTAGTTGTCAGAGTGTCTAACTAACCAGTCTTGGATCGAATCCTGGTTGAGGTATTTTTATGGAATTTTCCTCTCAACTCGTTAAGAGGAAATGCTGTATAAAATTCGGGTTAGATTCCATCATTTGTTCCATTCTAAGAAAAAATAAAAAAGGTAAACAGAGGCGTAAATGGCTATTTGCCTATATGTATGTGTTATAGGAAAAAAATATACTGTACCTGAGTATATACATACATAATGTGCAGTTATTCTTTGGAACAGTACACGTTCATTTATTCCTAGTTCAATGTGTAACTAACATATATTTTTCAACTTGTGACTTATTTTATTTAGGCAGATCCAACAGTGGAATCTGTGGACAATAAGACGAAACACGATGTTCCTCAGTTCAGTAAATACTATACAGGGTGTTTCCGAGGTGATGTTACAAACTTTCATGGATGATGGCAAAGGGCACATGTATCAATTTGAGATAAGGAACCATAGTCCGGAAATGATTGAGTCGAAAGTTATAAGCAAAAATAATTGTGTGGAAATGAAATTGTAATTTGGCAACACGTGCCTTCCTTTCCTTAACCTTTGGAACAGTCATGGAAAAATGGTATGGGCCAGATGTCTCCTACGTGGATACTTGGCCCGATACAATCTGTGAGCTTGTCTACTGTTCCCATTGGCTCATCCGTATTCGAAAATCAGGTCTGCTTATTCCGCTCTCGTGTTCCTCCATTTCACTAGGAATGATTGACTGGACACTGCAACTTGTACACATACACTGCTGTCTACAGACGTGCATATCAGGACCGACCATGTCCGTTACACATTATGCCATCTGCATTGCTTTAGTGTAGTTTCCTGTCCCCATCCCTCAGACAGCGCACTGAATGGAATACTGTAAGTAGACAACGTAAACAACGTCAGATGAATACAGTATGTGTAAGATGTACAGATAAATACACATAAATAAGGTGTACAGAGGAATAAAATTATTTCATTTCCACAGAACTATTTTTGCTTGTAACTTTCGACTCGGTCATTTCCAGGGTTCCTTAACTCAAATTGATACATGTGCCCTTCCCCATCATCCCTGAAAGTTTGTAACACCACCTCGGAAACATCTTGTATATGTATTTGAAAGGCTGATAATCAGGAGAAATTAGTATTTTAGACATTAATAATATTAATAATAATAAAGTTATTGCTAGATACATATTGTTTATATATATATATATATATATATCTCTCAAATCACTCTAGTATTCCCAGAAATAGTATACAGTAGAACCTCGATTTTCCGTCACCCTATTAACCAATTGGTGGTTTGTCCGACCGTTTTTCTCTCTAGCTCTTTTTTTTCTGCTGCAGAAAAAATATGAAGTACTGTACCTTATATTACAGGTGTCAAAGAAAAGGAGTTGTGCTACGAAAAATAGTACAAGTAATTGAGTGGCTTGAGAAAAGAGAAACTGTGGTTCATCTCACATCAGAATACGAAATAGGAATTACAACTGTGCACGATTTAATTAGAAACAAATATAAAGTGTAATAAGTATGCAAATCTACAATAGGAGACCTGCACTATTCCTATGTTTCAACAGACAGTCGGCATAAGGATTTCCTGGACTCTTTAAAAACTAGTCATTGAAAACCAGACTTAAATTAGTGAACGTCTGATACACTACCTGGCATGTTAGGAAATTAGGAAATTGTGCCATGCACTTAATTTATGAAAACAATATATCGTACGGATTATCCGATTTTTTCGATTAACTGTTTACTCCAAACCAGTGGCGGATGGTGGGTTTGAAAGTTGAGGAGGTCATGACGTGACTGATGAGAATATAAATATATAAGGCCTGTGATGTACCTCATTACCAAGCGTAGAATTTATAGGTATTAAGAAACTAAAATTAGTTTTTCCAATCTATGTTTTAGGATTTTAAATCTTATGTTTAGGAATTTATATGATTTTACGAGGAAAAAAATGAAAATGAACAACATACTGTTAATATAATATTACAAGGGCTTGTTAAAGTTTGGATCTCTTTAGGAAATTTTAAGTTCTAACTTACGAATTAGGTCTTTGTAGGTCATATTAAATTTAAGAATATTACTCATTGCTACAAAAAACGAATAAGAAAAGCAATACTTCGAGAGTCACGAGATAGCAACAAAATTGATTCGAACCTAAGAATCCGGGACTTGCTCATTACTATTACGTAACCTAATTCACTGGACGATCCTCTTCCTCTGCATTTGTTTCTAAACTCTCGATATATTTAATATACTGTATAAATAAATATATCTCGCTACACAAAGGAAAAAATAACAGAAACATCCGCAAACAAGAGGAAAATCTACCAACATGAAGGAAAACTTTTACACAGGGAGAAAACTAATAACAAGTGACTCGATTTTCTAAAACCAAGAAGAGAGAAAGAGAGGGAGAGAGAGAGCGCTTGCCAATACAAGCCGAAAGCAGTCGTGACTAGCAGTACAATTGTCAGCGGTGGGTAGGACGTCTCCAAATTCGGCTCCCCTCGCGCGTTCTAGTTAAGTTTAAACACTCCTCTAACCAGCTGTTTTATTGGTTGAAGTGCTATTGTCATGGTTACCGGGGAGCAGAGTGATGTAGCTGTCTCCTCTCTCTCCCGCTCTCGTATAGACACATGCAGGCTGCTAGATGTCGACTATACAGGTTACAACACTATCTGTTATTTTTCGGTACGAAGTATTTGTACTATCTACAGTATAGCGAGCGGGCATCACCAACTGGATGTGGTCGACTTGACGTAACTTACATCTTAGCCGTAGTGAATAGTAAAATTAATATAAAAGGAAAAATGTCCGTCATTTGCTATAACTTACTGATCTTAATTCAGCTGGAATTAATACTGTAATATTGTCTTCTGGTAAAATATTAGGGGAGGCACTGCCTTCCTTGCCTCCCCTGAAAATCCGCCGCTGCTCCACACCCATCATTACCACGGATAATAGAGGTTCTACTGTACATTGGTACTCAGGAGACATTCCATAAGATCTTAAGATATTTTATTAATCAGCAGAATAGAAAGTAAAAAGAGAAAAAGAAAAATACAAACATATACAGTAACAACAAAGCTTATGCTTACTTGTTAAATACTATCAATAAGATGATTTTAGAATTTGAAAGTTCAACCTTAACATAAACTAGATGGGAGCGACCACATGTCCTGTATGGTCAACTGTTAGACTGGATCAGATGGCTGGTTGCGTGGCAACCCCTGATTCTATTTCTTGTTCAAGGCATAAACTGGGCACTTGGACTGGAATGAACATTATGGCTGTGAATTTTCTATACATATTTATGTCACTCTTGATTGAAGTTTCCTATGTCCACCGAATGTTGAACTGTATGAAAGATGATGTATGCATGCGAGTATTCAGGGTTATTTTTCAACTATCATAGGACCAGAAAGTTGTCAACTTGTAAAAATATGTATATGATTTACATTTGAATGACTGGAGATATTTTTAAAGTTTTGTAGCAACATAACTACATTGTAAAATATTTGTGAATTTATAAGTGAAGATATCATGCAGTTGTAAAGAATATATGTTCCATTTTTAAATTATTCCTGATGTTTGATGATCCTGTTTCCTGCTCCTCGTCATTCATAGTTACCAATTTGAAAGGAGATTCAAGGATGTGCCTTGTTTCGCGAATAGCATATTGTTTAGAGAAATAAAAGAATATTTGATTCCATTTTATAAATATTTTTTCATTAATTTATTATCATTTATTTTGGTAAATCATGTGAGAATGTATTATTTTATCACTATTGTGATGGTTGGTTAATTTGTAATTGCTTAAATTTTGTCATTTGCAGCAAGGACAGTATTAGACTGGTAACACCAATAGCTGCACATTCAGTGCATCAACAATTTGTAATGTCTCATAGTGCAAATTTATTGTAATACACATTGTCATCTCACACGACTCTTTAATCTTGGAAACCTAAGTAATATTGAATAACTTCTATAAATCAAATTTTAGTGTCCAGTTAACATAAAACATGTACATAAAATCACTCAAGCTACATGAAGGGCCTCTTTTCTTGCGTGTTGAAATGTGTACTTTCCTGTTAGTCTATTTTATAGGGACATCTAGAATGTAGCCTTTGAAGTAAGTACAAATACAGATTGAAAATACCTACGTGCTTTGAGTGATTGGATGAACAGTTTTAATCTAGAATGTTTGTAAGATAATTATGATTTGCATTTGTTTATAAACTACGTAAAACATACGTCTTTTAAAATTAAAATTGTAAACTAATATGTTGTTCTATTTAAGTTGATGTAAAACTCGAAATTCTTAGCCTTCGTAACATGTGGCAACCATGTTACGACAAAAAGTATTCTGTATATAATTGGTTAAAACTTGTACTGCACTAAATATCAAGAAAATATATCAGAATGTTTTAATTTTAAAGTTTGTATATTTTTTTACATGATTCCCGTACAGAAATTAATTGTTTACACATACAGCTAGATTTATAGTTTATAAAAATATAAAACTCAACACAATTTGTTACTTATTATTTATGTACTGTTATTGCTTGTTTATACATTGCATTTATTGTACATTTTAAGAGAAATGACCTTTGTTCAAGTTCTAAATGCATTGGGGGGGGAAAAAAAATATTTGTATATTAACTTGAAAGATTTGCCTTTTATAGGGGATACGATGTTTAAGATAAGTCTAATACCGACAACATTACTATATGTACCTTTCAGTGATATAGTAATATTTATTGTATAATTGTTAGATTCACGTACCGGTAACTGATAATTGTAATTACCAGTACCCACTTGCTTTTACAACATAGAAAACTATTTTCCTGAGTAAAATATATATATATTTTTTTTAATCCACCAGGTTGTCTTTCGCAATTTCTGGTCTTCTCTCCTGGCCGTGGCTTAGTTGTAACCCACTTCTGAGGCTGGGGCACCTGGAAGGCGGAGTTACATTACCCTTATGATGTGATAGGATGATTATGATAATGTGGTGCCAGGAGAGGTCTTAAATCTAAACTTAACCTAAATTCCAGACCATGGTCGAATACAGGAATAATCCCCTTTAAGGAAAATTCCTGTGCTCTAACCAGGAATCGAACCCGGGACCTCATGAACTATAGCCAGAAGCTCTGACCACTAGACCATGAGGCTGGTCCTTGAGTCAAATATTCAATTGTACATGGATGTGCGGGATGAAAAAGTTTTAGATTGTGAGCATGTATGGCGATTTTCTGACATTGTAATTTTATTAGCATATTAATATTTACTGTGTGGGTAATAATAAGGTGAAGAAGAATAAAGTGCATAAGATTTGCTGATGATACGGTAGTGTTAGTAAAAAATGAGTTGGTACTAGGAGATATGTTACTGGAGCTAAATGACAACAACTATGATGGGAAGAAGACAAATGGAAACAAACGAAGACAGTGGTAATCGGAACAAAACTAAAGGAGGTAAGCTTGCGAATTCGAAATGAGGCAGTAGAGCAAGTGGACAGCTTCAAATACCTGTGTTAATTTTTTAGTAACATGAGCTGCTGCCAGGAAGTCAAAAGGAGAATATCAATGGCAAAGAAAGCTTTCACTAGAAAAAGCATCTTCTGCAGACCTCTGAAAAAAGAACTAAGGAAGAGATCAGTGAAGTTCTTTGTGTGGAGTGTGACATTGCGTGGGACAGAAACATGGACATTATGATGCAGAGGTGCGAAGCGACTAGAAGCATTTGAATTGTGAATATGGAGTCGCATGAGCATGTAAAATGGTCAGACGAAATAAGAAATGAAGCTATGCTAGAAAGAGTGGTTGAAGAAAGAATAATGCTGAAACTGATGAGGAAGAGAAAGAGAAATTGGCTGGGTCACTAACTGAGAAGGAATTGCATATTGAAGGCTGTCCTGGAAGGAATGGTGAACGGAAAAAAATTTTGGGGCAGAAGAAGATAGACAACATTAATATAACATGGATTGCAGACAGAGCCTAAGAGGGCGGCGGAAAATAGGGAAGATTAGAGAATTCTGGGTTTGCAGTGAAAGACTATTACTATGAATATTATAGCTTTAAAAATAAATGGAACATAATATAGGCAAAATTGCGTTACATAATGTCAAATTTAGAGCGAATTATTAGGAGTTATTTCGATCGTTTAAATTTTGGTGTATTTGAGTGGCAGGAACCAATATATATTTTGATATTTTTAAAATAATTCATCTTTGACAGTTTGCCACTCGTTAAAGATGGTTATGCGTGAGAGGAAAAACCTTGAAGTTGTAATGAGTTGTTTGTATGCTATGTACGTTATTTTACATTTTACAGAGTTAAAACATTCTCCATGTAACCTGTATTAAAACGGATTTTAAATAGCGTAAATATTAAAGGATATGATTTTATTTTAATTCCTACGATTTTATTAATGTTGGTAACCATGTGTATGTAGTTGGTATTCGAATTCCTGAATGTGCTATTCGGTAGTGACTTGTTTTTGTTTCGTGAGTCCTCGTGTGTTGTCGGTAACTTTCCGTAAGTTAGCCACGCCCATTATGACTGCTGTAGATGCTGCTGGGTATTGCTGTTGAGGTGTTGAGTGTATCATCAATGTTTGTCATATTGTATAGAAAATATATCTGTATTTAACACGGAGTTAATGAAACCTGAATTTGACAACGTCCGTAAATTGTTTTTTAGTGAAAGTGATTGAAATCTACCAGTTGTGGATAGTGTGACCGTAAAAAACCGGAGTACATATATTCATTTGCAGAGTATCGAGTGAGGGGAAGGAGTGTGTTTTCAAAGGTAAGTGACTCAATGTGACGTTTCTTGCTTTTATATTTACATGTTTTTTTAGTTCGCGCATTTTTGTGGTGGGTAGTATTAAGTTTCTTTACTTCAAAGAGATGTAACGCAATATTTACACCTTGGCAAATGAACCTTTGGCCTGTGTATATTGTTGATGTTCTGGTCAGCTACAGGTATCAACGGGCGTTCCTGAGTTTGGGTTCTAAACTTAATTGTCAGTCATTGACACTTTTTACCGGTATTATGAGTGCACGATGAGACTGACGAATTTAATGTCATGTTGCTTACACCATGTAAATAGTATTAGAAATTACAGAGAACCAAGGTTAAAATAGATTTGTTATGTAATAAAACAAGTGTGGTGGAACGTGAATTATTTAAGAAACAGCGCGTTGAAGTTTTGTGCAGCTACATCCTGGCCGCTTGGCCAAGGTAGTTTCAGGTATATTATCACAGGAAACATGACTTTTGTTTCTGCTATCATATTAATCATATGACATTTTGAAAGTATAACAAAAATAGGTACCACAAGCTTGAAATACTATTTATGTAAATTATGTGCACTCCAAATTTAATTCGCCGTAGGTAGAATTTGTGATTATACTGGTGTTGCCAATAATTTTGAAGTTGCAAGGATTACTACGAAATTACAGATATTTGCGTTAGCGAATAATTGTCACAAATTCATCTTAGTCCAGTCGGATTTGCAGAGGGCACAGGTTTAATAATTTCAGCGCACATTAGGCATACCGGTATTTATAGTCTAATATTGCTGACCTACTGAAACAATAAACAGTTTCCAATGCACATCTGTTAAAGAATTATTGAGTTTAGGCCTATTGATTATACTAAAATAGCGAACTGTATCTCTCTTTTAATGTTGAAAATCTTGAACTTCTACCACACGACTAGTGAAGTTTTGTACACTTAAAGGACCATTTCATTGTGTCGATATTTGCTCTGTGAAGGACACGCTAAAGATAAAATCGATGTAATATTTTGCACTTATTTTCTGAAATACTGTATTATTATTTTGCGAAATTGTTGTGCTTGCATGCAATGCAAAGATAGGTCTCTCAGAAATTTCAGTACCGGTAACTATTTTGTAACTTTTTTTTGAAAGAGAACGCGACTTTTAGCTGCGTAGTATTTGCCATTAAAGTAAATACGCATTTCAGAGTCAGATCGGTGATTTTCTGCTTATAACGGAGCAATGATGGAAACAGTGGCAAGGGCAAATAATATTAAATCTGTCATAGAACGGCTTTCTTTATCACAAATCTCATAAGACTTTGGAATTAGAAACCTGCTGTTTTTGGTGAGAAGCAAACTGGCGTACTACTGAGCCTTTATACATACTCGTAATAGGCTATTGTTTATGCCCCATTCAAACAAAATTCCATATCGTCTCAAGTTGCTTTGGAAATAGAGATGGAAATACAATCACATGTTTTGTCCATACATAATTTCCACTTTTTACGTTACCGGTACTTGTTCAGTGTTTTTTTTTTTCTGGTGGATCGCGCCGGAACGCAATAATCATCTCCCCGTCGGTTATTAGGTTCTACACAGAGTTCCACCACCTTTTTCTCTTATGTAAAGAAATAGCTGTCACTGAAATTTGACCCTCGATATTAGCAGAGTTGTGCATAGGGAAGAATGAAGTTAATAAATCAGATCTTCAACACTTTTGCAAGCTATGACATGCATGCGGTGTAGACATATGGTAAGACAAATGTTAGGAAGGTAATAATCAGCCTTCGGTCCTGGGCACAGAAACGCATGAAGTTCAGAACGAACGGACATAGTGTTGTGTTGGTCGAGTGGAGTGGGAGATGGAGCGCGCCGTTACTTCGTGCCTCAACATGTGAACAGTACGGCACAAAATATATTTCACTCTATACAGATGCAGTATATACAGTACATTCCTAGTGTAGACAATAAATGTATGCAGTTAAAGTATTAACGTGAGTTGTAACCTTCAATCAGGTGTCCCTACGCCGAAGCCTGTTACACATACCGCAGCCAAACAGCAATAGGCCTACACACAACGGTAATGCACATTACGGACCCACCTGTACTGTTCCAGTCGGGTGTGCTAACCGTTACTCCACAGCGGTGGACGAAACATTGGTTTAGACTTACTGCGTACGGGGCATTATTGTATAACAATAAGTGCTCTGGTAGCTGATATACTTCATAAACGTCAACCGTTCTGCCTTGAAAATGAATTAAAGAGAAAGGAAATGAGAGGAGAAACTTTAAAAAGCACGCGAAAACGCGTCCTCGCAAGGCAGTTCGGGGCTGAGAAAAACTGAATATGTGAGCTCCAAGCCTATTGACCACTTGTATCACTCCGAGTTTTGCTGCTCCACTGAAGGAAATTTAAATTAAATTATGGTTTATTTAACGACGCTCGCAACTGCAGAGGTTATATCAGCGTCGCCGGTGTGCCGGAATTTTGTCCCGCAGGAGTTCTTTTACTTCCAGTAAATCTACTGACATGAGCATTTAAACGCACTTAAATGCCGTCGACCTGGGCCGGTATCGAACCCGCAACCTCGAGCACAGAAGGCCAGCGCTATACCGATTACGCTACCCATGCCGACTCCACTGAAGAAGCTCTAGAAAATTTTAAGGGGGAAAATGCCGAAAATGGACGTAACCTAATAGCTATCACATAACGGGGGGAGGGGGGAAGAAGCTATCTGCAGGATCGGAAGAAGAAATGCCGGAAGGTACAGTCAGTAAAAAATGTCTCCGTACAACCTATCAATTTATTCTCTTTTACATAATAACATATACAAAAGTAAAACAAAAACATGCTGTTCCGTTTCTATAGATTATCCTGATTTATAGTAACGGAATTATATACAATAGTTTGAAAAATAAACAAACAAACTTGTAAATTACATTAAATGAAATTGAAAACCAAAAACATAATAAAACAAAAGTCTCCGTACACTACAGTTTATATGCATTCAAATCACCAACCACTCTTCATTCATTCAGTGATCAGTTGGACCTCCTTTTGTTTTTATTGCATCCCTCATGCCTTTAGGCATTGTTTGTACTAGTTATCTTGTTTTCTCTGGCTCATTGTTGCCCCATTCTTCTAGAATTTTTCCCTCAATTGTTGCTTGCTTCTTATCTTGTGTTTTTTGAGCCTTCGTTCCATTTCATCTCATAAATGTTCTATGGGGATCATGTCGGGAGATTGGGGAGGAGTATAGAGCTGTTTTTTGTATTGTACAATAACCAGAGCTTTACATTTGAGATAATGTGTTTAGAGTCATTGTCTTGATGAAAGATAAATATGTCTCACTGATGTTGAGTTTTTCAGCATTGTCGTGTAGGTTTTCTTTCAGGATGTTGAAATATTGTATCCAGTTCATAGTTCCGTCCACAAAAACCAAATGTCTCAAATCTGCAGCACTCATGCAGCCCCAAGCAAAAACACTACCTTCTCCATGTTTTACAGTAGGGCACAAATTCTTGCTCTGTAATTGTTCACTTGGCTTTCTCCATACCATTGTCCTACCATCCGAATCACTGAAGATTATGACTGAATTCCAGAAGTCCTGCGGTTTGTTAACATGCTCCTTTGCGAAAGCCAATCTCTTCTGCTTGTTGATGTTTCTCACATAGGGCTTCTTTCGGGCAACTCAGCCGTGGTAACTTACGTCTTTTATGACATTTCTTATAGGCTGAGATACCACCTTTACCCCATAATCTTCTTTAACCATGGCCGTCAATCTCTGTGCAATTATCTTTGGATTTTCTCTGACGGATCTCAATACTGCCCGTCTATTGTTGGATTCCAGTTTCTTGGATCGTTCTGATCGACTTCTACTAACCAGTTATTTTGTGTCGTGTCTTTCAAACACATATTGTACAGAAGAGGGTTTTTTTTTTTACATTTTCTGCTATTTTTTTTTTATCGACTGTCCCTCCTTTCTCAACTTAACAATTAACTCTCTAATTGGTATTGGTATTTCCATTGTCACAAGTATATTTTACATAATAATAAAATTTATTTTTTTACAATATATTTAATCAGATTTTTTCACAAATGTTTATATGCGAGCCTGGTGTACGGAGACATTTTTTACTGACTGTAGGCTCATTCACATTGAAAATTAAACATAACCGTAACATAAATACAGAAGTTTGCGGCCAGGTTATCAAATGGGATCATTCACATGATTCACATAAACACTGACATTAACATGAAAGTTTGCGAACTCCAAACTTTCATGCTTATGCTTACAGTACGTGATTTGCAAACAGTACACAATCGTGAAGCGCTGAAGTTTAGGATAGAATATGAGGAAATGGCGTCGTTGTTATGTTTCCATGGTTACCAAGTATCTTTGCAGTTATGTTTATGTCCCCATCGTCACCATCATGAATGATGTGATTTTACCGTAACGTTTAAATTCTTAAGTTAACGCTTAATGTTTAATTTTCATTGTGAATGGGTCTTAAGTCTGCACGTTGAAAGGTGCTTCTGTCCTTTCGCAGGGGGATCGAGTTAACGTTCTGACTTATCGCACATCGAATTTAATTTGAGAATCAGTAAATGACAGATGCAATGTTAAACGAGTTCCAAATATAGGTCGTCAAAGATCACTAGACAACACTGAATGAAACAGTCTCTATTGAAGTCGGGACACTTTAACGTTGCAGTAACGCATGTTCTTTGTCCTGTACATCAATCACCTACAAATCAGGGTTTCTGTTGAAGCTTTGATGTAACGATTCAGCGGTTTGGACTCAATTTGTTTGTTTCCCGTATCAGTTAACCTTCTATTCAAGGTATTGACATTGGCCTGTCTCGTAGCGTGGGAGTAGTATATAATAGTACAATAAAAACACATCTCAGCCAGCATACCCAGTTTTACCTCAGAGAATGCTAGTGTAGCCCCTTCTACCAAGGTCTTTGTCCTTCGAAATCGCGAGAAACCTTACTGCGTATTTTACGTAACAGAAAGCAGAAATAACAGAAGCAGTACTCCGCGGATGAGCAAAGTCAGTCTCTATGAAGAAACATTGCAAGCTAGATGCATGTAGGCTCAAAACACATTTTTCCCATTGGAGATAATTTCGCGTAGCAACACTTCTGAAATCGTTGATAATTGATTTGTCTTTTATTTGACACTGTTCGTTTAGGCTTGCTGCCTTTTATTATCTTTCTGCATCGCTATTTTGTCCGTCGCTACGGCTCAGTTCATAGCGCGTGCTTCCCAAGCATGTGGTCCGTGGTTCGATTCTCAGCTTGGTCGGCGATTTATCTATAGTTTTCCTTGTTTTGTACTTCTCCTGTGTCATCTCTGCAGTGGCTCTGCATCATACTGACCACACGGTCAGGGAGGCCAACAATATGACGGAGTCTAGTGTTGGTCTGGAGGAGTTACAGCCTCCGGTATAAATGACGAAGATAAAGAAAACAAAAAATGAAAAATTTTGTTAAAAATAAATTTCAGGATCTGCATGGAAATTCACGTTTCAGAATTCACGAAAACGTGGTTTAAAGCATGCCGTCTGCACTTTGAGATGTTTTCCTAACTAATGAACGGATTTTGTTGATACTAATTCCGAGTCATTTTATCTAGGAATTACTTGCAAAAAATACAATAATAGTAGCTATATAATTAATGCATATACGTTTAAAATCAGTACAGTGTGTCTCAGTCTAACATGGTCCGTTTGTGAGGCGGTTTTCATATGCGTAGTAATAGCATACTGTCGTTGACGCAGTGCGTTGAGTTGGTGCTGGTAATATCTTATACAGGGTGATTCAGAAAGAATAGTAAATATTTTTGGGGCTGGTGATATGGACTGTTCTGAGTAAAACAAGTTTGTTATAAATAGAAACCGTTCTCTTAGTCCCACAACATTGGAATGAGTATAATTGTGCACGGAATATTCATTACGTCACGTGTCCTTCAATAGACACCGAGCACTACAGGGTCACTCTACAACAGATTCGTTACTCCTAAACAAGTAGGCCTACATATACTTCAGTTTAGTAATGTTTATGAAGTTAAATTTTACAGCAAAGATTATTGTAATATAGGGGTTTAAACATTCCATTCAGGGCAGTACCTGTGTTACAGTTATACCGGTGTTTTAAGAAAACATTTTACAACAAAGATTATCGTAAAATGGGCTTAAACATTGCATTAAGAGCGGTGCCTATGAAACGGTAACATTTTAAGTTAAAATTTTACATCAAATATTGTTGTGAAATAGGCTTAAACATATTAAGAGTAGTGTTTCTGATACAGTAACATTTTAAATAAAAATTTTAGAACAAAGATTATATGGGCTTAAACATTACATTAAAAGCTGTACCTACCTATGAAACGGGAACATTTTAAGTTAAAATTTTACATCAAATATTGTAATATAGGGTTACACATGTTAAGAGTAGTGCCTCTGATATAGTAACATTTTAAGTAAAATTTTACTTACGCATATCATATTGATAAATAAATAATCACTTTGTAATTCAAGATGACGCCTTGTTCCGTCGGACCCCGGCCACTTAGTCACTCGTAATGAGTGCACCTCTGTACATAGTGTTGGACATTGCGCCAACATTGTGTCACTGTCACATATATACTGTAACACAATACATGAAGGTAAGCCACCAAAAGGGAACAGAGAGGTAGAACTTAAACTCAGAACGATTCAATCCGGCATCGAAACTAGAATCCGATGTGGCTTAGTGGATAAAGTGTCAGCACGTAGAGCTGAAACCCTGGGTTCGAGTCCCCGTGCCGGAAAGAATTTTTCTCCGTTCTACCCATTCTTCACCATATGGTAATGCAGAATACTTCGCTCTAGAATATGCCATTAGGAAAGTTCAGGATAACAGGCAGGGTTTGGAATTGAACGGGTTACATCAGCTTCTTGTCTATGCAGATGACGTGAATATGTTAGGAGAAAATACACAAACGATTAGGGAAAACACGGAAATTTTACTTGAAGCAAGTAAAGCGATCGGTTTGGAAGTAAATCCCGAAAAGACAAAGTATATGATTATGTCTCGTGACCAGAATATTGTACGAAATGGAAATATAAAAATTGGAGATTTATCCTTCGAAGAGGTGGAAAAATTCAAATATCTTGGAGCAACAGTAACAAATATAAATGACACTCGGGAGGAAATTAAACGCAGAATAAATATGGGAAATGCGTGTTATTATTCGGTTGAGAAGCTCTTATCATCCAGTCTGCTGTCCAAAAATCTGAAAGTTAGAATTTATAAAACAGTTATATTACCGGTTGTTCTGTATGGTTGTGAAACTTGGACTTTCACTCTGAGAGAGGAACATAGGTTAAGGGTGTTTGAGAATAAGGTGCTTAGGAAAATATTTGGGGCTAAGCGGGATGAAGTTACAGGAAAATGGAGAAAGTTACACAACACAGAACTGCACGCATTGTATTCTTCACCTAACATAATTAGGAACTTAAAATCCAGACGTTTGAGATGGGCAGGGCATGTAGCACGTATGGGCGAATCCAGAAATGCATATAGAGTGTTAGTTGGGAGACCAGAGGGAAAAAGACCTTTAGGGAGGCCGAGACGTAGATGGGAGGATAATATTAAAATGGATTTGAGGGAGGTGGGGTATGATGATAGAGACTGGATTAATCTTGCACAGGATAGGGACCGCTGGCGGGCTTATATGAGGGCGGCAATGAACCTTCGGGTTCCTTAAAAGCCATTTGTAAGTAAGTAAGTATGGTAATGCAGAATTCCTGCACGGAAATATATGTACTTTGATACATCATAGGCCTAGTAATATTTTTCTGTCATGTTATGTAGCTAATCATAAATTTCGTTTGTATGTGTATCTGTTTTCCAAAATTCCGTCTGTATTGTTGTACTTTAATTTGATTTTGTTTATTTATTGAATAATGTGTCCTTCAAGCACAATTAAGCTCCAAAGTGTATTTCATTTCATAAAAGAGATAAATGTGAAGTTTCTTTATGAGCATGTCAAAGGAAACGGAGTGTTTCATGCGGTCATACAGATTGATAAAATGCCAATGTAAGGTTGTATACGAACGCCGAACTAGAAGTGTTGAAGTCGCATACTCCACACAGGAAGCCATACTATAAATTGTTCTGTATTGCTTTAAAAAAAGTCTCATCGGTTCTCTCAATATGGAATCAATGTAGCATGGTTTTAGTCATTGAAGTTAGCGAGGTTTATATATAACTCTAGCAGAAATACAAACTCATGCGATGTATTTAAAAGTGTGAGAGGTATCCGTTCAATTTATAACCGGTGGTCTTTCATCAAAGTGGAACAGCTTCAAAGGCTTCCTATAAACCTCGCTGGACAAAAGCACGGGGGAACAAATGAAGCGCTGCTCTACCACTTCATGTTTAATCCGACCGACGTACAAAACTTTCGAACGTGTGAACTCTTTTCTTTCTCTGGCGTTTACTGCTCTCCATGGGCGCTTGTCCTGTTCATATCTGGAGTTTTTTAAGGCCTGGCACATTTTTATAGATGATTACATGACGGGATATGGCCGAGTAGCTCAATTGGTAGAGCAACTGGCTACAAACTGGAAGGTCCGGGGTTCGATCCCGGGTTATTATGGGATTTTCTCGGTGCTAAACTTCCAGAACGGTCCCGAGGTTCACTCCTTTCAAATTGAGTTCTCGGGGGTAAAAAGGCGGTCGGAGCTTGGTACCAGCCATACCATCTCGTTCAATAGCACGTGACTGAAGTGAGGTTTCATTGGCCACTGTTTGGCGCCATAGATTCTCAGTACGTGTTCCCGCTACTGTTGTACGTTCTGTTTCATGTTAAACATTTCCCGTTACTCGTCAAGTAGGCCTAACCTCACTGCTATGCATTCGTTTGCTTAGGAAACATTTATTTTATAATTACTGTAATTAAATTATTTTTAAGTCTTATGTCTTCACAAAGGACAGTTGAGGATGCAGAAGCCATACTTCAGTACCACGTGCTTACGTGAACAACTATGGGCTCAAGTAACGCCACCTTGTTATAAGAACAGACTACCTCGGTATTACTGTTGGTATTCATCCGCGTTCATAGTACATAACAAAATATAAAAGTAACTTTTCTTTTACATAGCGTTTTACATATGAGTGAAGTTAAATGTTTCATCGTATTTAACAACGAATTCAATTTTTTATTTTCAAATAATACAAGATTGTGGTTTCCAAATACGAACTATATTTTCCTGCGTCATGTGAGTGTTTCGACTGGGAGCCAGTCACGAGTATGACAGCAATGTGCTTATGTTTACATTAGGATTTTTCTTACAGCGAAAACAGTTATAGTGTCGAGGTGAAGAAAGTATGGTGCTCTACATCCATGCCCTCCCCTCCCCAAGTGCCTTGATGGCATGTATACGGGACGGGATTCCCGTGGCGTAGGGTCAGCGCAGTATCTCTTTACCACCTGAGTCAACATAGAACATCACACTGGCAACGAGTCAGTGATGATAAGTCTAGGGAAATTTCTTGTTAGGGCAAATTTTTTTCACCATTTCCAGAAAAGACGAAAATGTTTAATATTTTGCGTAAAATTCTGTTATATTTCATAGTTTTGGAATATGCAACAACTTTCATAACATTAACAAAACTTTATCTTTCACAATACGACTTTAAATTGACTTCAAAACATGTAACCTTCAATAGTGCAAACTGTTTAACACGACGTTATTTGTTCTCTAGAGTTAACGGCACAGAAAATTAGTATGACCATTAACTATCTGTATCGATCTATCTATGTCGGCGACCCAGTTGAAAAGGGAAACAACTCAAAAATTTTTTGAGAGTAGGCCTATGTTTGATTTTATTTTTATTTACAGCTATAACCTCATTACAACTTGAATTTACAGTCGAGTTGATTTACTTACATTTTTAAGTAATAACTTAGGTTTGCGCTGGATTTGTTTTGTACTCTTACGTCATTCTGCCATTAAATTAATCGTGACTGATAGATGTCTGTAATCTGTGATTGTCAAAGAGAAGTAACAGATTCTTTCCACATGTCTGTAATTTCTAGCTGTTTCATATCTTACACATAGATCTAAATTACCATTCACACCAGAGCTATCTTCAGTTACAAGCAGGAGCATGGGTAGGTTTGGCAACGATGAGTGGAGGCGGGCGTAGGCGAAATAAAGGCATGACGTTTGACGTTTTAGTGCTTTGATTTCGTTGTCACATGTACATTTTCGACATTAATTGATGCAAAACTAAGTGCATATGATCAAGATTCAGTGTATTGATGTACGCAATTTATTACGGAATCCGAAATGGTATTTTATTTGAGTTTCAGAATACCGCGTGAGTATTTGCATACAGCCACTTATAACTTAAAGAAATTAAAAGCATACGTGTTTTTTATTGATGGTACAAGGCAAAATAAATAAATACTTAAAGAAATGTAGTTACTTGTACCAAAAATAAATAAAATAACGACGTACTTTCGCAACACCCTATTCCAATCAATTAACCATTATGTGGCTAGTAAATTGACAATGTTTTGCCGCTTTATGTTGTTTCACCTCTGACGTGAAAGTTCTAGGATATAATATACATTTTAATTCCATGTGATTATCTGTCGTGCTTTTTCTATACATATTTCAGATGCCCAGACATATTTCTTTACATATTTCAGATTTAGTTTGAACCTCGCCAGTCACCATACAGTAACAATATTGTTATCCTAAATTGTTATACATTTTTTAAATATAATTTTAAATAGGTCAAGGCCAAGTATAAAGATCTATGAAAAACTGAAGAAACATACCTTCAACATAATACGTACTGCAACAAAACATCATTATCTATTAAGTATGTGCTAATTAGCTTAAACTCAGTAAACTTTAAATCCTGTAAATACTAAGTGAAAAGAAACATGTATATAATTAATTGATTACAAAAGAAATAATATTAATAAACAAACCTTGAAAACCAACAAAGTGAGTGTATGCATCTACAAATTATAGATAGTTCTGACGTATAGCAGGCATTCCGAATCCTCAACAAAACTACAACATTTATGGGATCACAAAACAGCCGTTTACAATGAACTTGAAAATCAACAGCGTAACTTTATTGATATAGCAGGCGAGACCCAACAATTTGGCCAGAATTCTGATACACCACAAACCACAAGTAAGACTATAAAATGTAGTTTATATAATATTTAATATTTAGAAGAATTGTATATCACTTTGTCATTAATAATAACCGTAAAAATTGTTAAAGACTGCAGCCATATTTTCATTTATTGTCTTGTTTTTATAGCCAAGACGCACTTAGTTTATAATACATCAACAATTGACGTTTGGTACGACCGAGAACATAATTCCATAGACACACACTTATATTGTAACATTAATTTACATTGAAAATCGGCATTAGCACAAACACGTGTTCTGTATCGTAGGCCTCCGTTTGACAGTTAATTACAGTGTTGCCGACGCACAGTGTGTAATTTAGCGAGTCTAGCCGGCCAAAAATCATTTCTCGAAAACTAATCGCTCAATTTTCATAAAATTTAGTATGTACCTTACATTATTGAAGTGAATAAGTTTCTAATAATGAAAATGAAAATAGCAATTATTTTTACTGAAAATAAAAATAGTAATGTTGTAAAAAAATTCGATTCGAGTGAAAAAAATAAATTAATGTTCATAATGTGGAATTAATGTTCATAATGTGGAATACACTTAAAATTGAAAGCGTAAGGCGAAGGAATATTGCTACATATCTTACTCGTTCGGACGTCAGATGCATCCCCATCAGAATCTGTATCCTCGCTGCTAGTCTCTCCTTCGGCAGCACCGGCTAATGGAGGCTCGGAGACAACTGCAGCACTACTATTGAAATCGACCGCAATTTCCTCTTCTTAATTTCTTTAAGCTGGTGATGTAAGGGTCCAAAGAAATAAGTAGCCTGAGTAAAAGATCGGTATTTGTGTCTTTCTTGATGTTTTCCTTGCGAAGACTTCTCTGAAAAGTCTAATATAGTATTTGTTCCTCGTTTCCTGGGCTTCCTCAGATAGTTTGCCAGTAAATATAATAGTGTCCTGTGACTTCTGTCCATGAGCCAAGAGTTTGTGAAGGATTGTAGGCATGTAATACTATTTGTGCAAACATAAACATAATTCCCTTGTCTCCCTTGCATACATGTCAAGTGCCCGTTCATCAGTATTGCAAAACCGCATGAAAAAGGTTTCTGATATATTATGTGTAAACGACTTATTAGATTTCCATCTATTCCCGTAATATATGCGAAAGTGGAAACCTCCCTGAAAAATATTCTTGCGGTATTTGCATCGTTTTTATTGCGACTGCTTTGTTTTATCATGTCAACAACATGTCATGTCAACATGCCTGAACCTATCCTATCTTCAATGTTTCGCAATAAGTAAAACGGTGGATCTAAATTAACTGTTACAAGATTTTGTATTTCCCTTAATTCTTTATATTGATTTGAGGTCAATTGTAGATCAGTAATCAAAGCGAGATCCTTATTAGGTGACAATTGTTGGTCGTACCTGCAAAATAAATTTTTACGATTTTTTTTTTGTCGCATGTTGAAGTAATGCAAGTGAAAGCTCTCCTACAATATTGGCCGCATCTCTTTTCCTAGAAGTTCTGAAATTCATATGGGCAACAGAAAGCTTTTCTTCTGGTGATCTTTCTTTAAAATGTGAATTAGTTTTTTTTTTTTTTTTTTTTCTTTCCGTTTTGATCTTTCGCTAAGTCTCCGAAAAGTTTACGTGGACGTCCTCGAATGCTTGTACTGGCAGAATCAAATTGGAAATGTTTTGTAGTAGATGGCGAAGTATTATATATTTTATTTTCAGACTTTGCATCTTGGTTGAAACATGGCGCATTATATTTTAAGACAGTTTTCTCATTTCTGCTGTATTTTTCCCATCATAATCGAATTTTCGAGCATAGAAATTTAATTCATTTTTTTATTGACTGTAAAATGTCTTCAGAGTAATCTTTGAGACCAAAATGTTCAATTATATTTGAGAATTTCACTTTTATCTCGCTCTTGTTCCACATCTGGAAAACAGCTCTCCGGATTACGGAGCCCATGGTGTCTGAAAATAATTAATAGCTACTCTGTCTGCACCTGTTTGCAGAAAAAAATCACGACGTCGTATTCAGAAAAGCATAATGAATATCTCTACAAAATTTGATCGAGGTGATAGAGGTCTACACCTTTTAAAAGCCAACTCGAAATATATAATAAGGTAAAACTCAAACTCTTTGCACATGTTTATCCAGACACTTATTCTAGACAATAAGATAATTTTTGTCACGAAAATTAGCTTATATGTAAGTACATACCTTCTTATAATATATCCACACTCTGTATTAGAAAAAAATACTGTATTAACTTTACCAATTTGCACCATCCAAACACATACTTCGCGCCCGCCTCTGCAGAGTAAATGATCTTTCGCAGACATGCAACTTTCGCTCTGTTGTGAGGGTCCCCTAACAGATGTAAGCATCTGTCTACAGTTGGATAGTATACTTTGGAGTGTTATAAACACGTCTATATAAGAATTTAGCATTAAAGATAGGGTGTGAAAATTGATTTTTGGCCGGCTAGCTGCTTGAAATTACACACTGCGACGTATTGCTCCTGCTTGTAACTGAAGAAGGCTCTGATTCACAGCAATTATAACACTCATAAAGAGATAATAGAACAGGATAGATATGGTAGTAGTTCAGTTAAAACAGAAAAATAGGAAGTAACCAGGAAATTCTTGGCAAAGAAATATACTGTAGGCCTATGTATTAACATAAAAGGGTGGTATATATTAAAGGGATGGTGGATCGAAAAGCAGAACTGTAAAGGTCCACCATAACTACGAATTGTAAAGTTGGCTGACAAATATCAATATCAAATAGCATTCATAATCAGCCGAGAGTCCTATTTGAGTATCCATCAAATACATTTCGTTGGTTTTTATATGATTCTGTAATCCCTAATTAAAAACAGTACTTCGATTGCTTCCAATACATGCGTTCAAGTTTTTTGACTAGTACGACTATTTCCACCGTATAACACCCTATTTTCATATTCTGTCAAAAATACCGGACCATTATTCTACAGGGACATCATTTTATTTTTACCAACATTTTTAACATTAACCTGGCTATACTCGGAAACACTGTTACCCCCCTTCCATTACAGGAGTTTGGAGTTGCTAGTGCAATATGTAAACAAATCATTTTACTAGCTATAGGAGGAGAGAAAAGTAGTGTATCCATTTATGTTACTGGAAAATAGAGTTATTACGATTTTCAGTTTGATCATTGCTTTACAGTACTTTATCAATTTATTTTTTTTATTTTATTGGGTTATTTTACGACGCTTTATCAACATCTAGGTTATTTAGCGTCTGAATGATATGAAGGTGATAATGCCGGTGAAATGAGTCCGGGGTCCAGCACCGAAAGTTACCCAGCATATGCTCGTATTGGGTTGAGGGAAAACCCCGGAAAAAACCTCAACCAGGTAACTTGTCCCGACCGGGATTCGAACCCGGGCCACCTGGTTTCGCAGCCAGACGCGCTGACCGTTACTCAGGTGTGGACTACTTTATCAAAAAACAGTAGAATAGTAACAATTTTTTTTGACAAACTCAACTCTTCAGGCGGTTATATTCATTATGCAATGTCTACTTTATTCAGCATATTACTAACCTAATTTATTTCTGAGAATTTTGTGAGCATTTCCGTAAGAAACCCCAGTTTCTACAGCTAACTTCTTGATCGACTTATTAGGACCTCGCTGCATCCTTTCTCTAGCATCTTCTACAGCATCTTCTGTCACCCTTTTTTGGCCATATTGCACTTTTCTTCCTTTCTGTACACTCTGTTGCTCTAAATTTATCTACCAGATTAATGACATTTCTACGAAAATATTCCGTAATGATATAATAAGGGAATTGTGAAAAAAACTGTTGTTCACATTCGGTTATATTGTAATTCCAGTTTCCATCATTGTCCTTCATATCTACAAACAGTAAAACAAAACTCGCACCGCACCATATTATAGGGTACCGTACTTTCGGTAACTCTAATCTTCACTTGTACTCAGTCCACACAGATAAATTCAGTTATGCTACACACGATACCTGTGTGAAAATAAACTTCAATAATATAAGCTCTATCTTCTATAGAAAATGCAACATATTTCTGAAACACACTGTACTCTGTACTGTTTATTTTACTGCTAGCAACAGCGACCGTAAGTTTGTGTGACTGACGTTAGCAAGGACATTAGTGAAAGGGGTGGGAGTCAAGTACATTTAGAAACGCAGGTACAATAAAAATTGAAGTAAAAATAAAATGATGTCCCTGTACAAGACCGCAGCTTTACTTGTACCATAAGAGTTTTCACAGGTCTGGGGATAATATTGAGTTGACAGAACTTACCAGTATTGCAGAGGGCAAACGTTAATGTTTCAGCCTGGATTCGAATTCACGGTCATGGCTTCCACACATTGTTAAAACATCCAGCTTTAGCCGTTGCATACAACATGGCACGTCACGTATGAAATAGGAATAATAAATTACTACAAATCGTCTAATTCATGAGAAGTTAGAGGCGCTTTATGGATCGTGAAATGGGGCGTTGCGATGGATAGGAGTGCCGATATGATCGCTGGGTCATTGTCCCAGTGCGCTGATAGATGACGCTGAGGTTACGCACCACTGCGTATTGGAATCAGTGAGAGTGGTTTGGAACTAGTACCGGTTGTTGCAATGGTGGTCATCTGATCCTGGTGTGAGGACGTTAAATTGTTCCTTCTCAGGACTCTTGTGTATTATAGACTGACCTCCAAGACTTCTCAACTCAGATTTGAAATGTTGCGTACAAGTAGCAGCCTTCCACCAAGTACAGTATAGGTTATACAGGGACATCACTTTATTTTTACCAACATTTCTAACATTAACCTGGCAATACTCGGAAACACTGTTTCCCTCTTCCATTACAGGAGTTTGATGTTACTAGTGCAATATGTAAACAAATCATTTTACTAGGTATAGGAGGAGAGAAAAGTAGTGTATCCATTTATGTTGTAGGGAAATACGATATTACGATTTGATCATCACTTTTACGGAATTTATCAAAATACAGTAGAGTAGTAACATTTTTTTTCAAAAACTCAACTTTTCAGGCGGCTGTGTTCGTTATGTAATGTCTACTTTATTTAGCATATTAATTATTGATGTTATCATACAATATAGAGAGTGCATTTAAATTGAGTAGGTCATAAGTAAAGAGCTGTAAGTGCACTTAAGTTACTTTTGAGAAAATGGGGTTTAAATATTTAAGCTTTCGTAAAATCGGTGAAATTTTTTATTTAAATTTTAATGTGTGATGCGATTAAAACTTTGCCACTAAAATTTTAGATACTTTTGCTTACACTGGATGCACTTAACTCATGTTATTACAAATGTCACTAGCATTCCTTTGCTTCTAGCCAACTCGATTCAAAAAAAGCTAATCTGAATTTTTAAACAAGTTGCTGAAAATGGTTGCCGTTCATTACAATGCAGGCTTCAATTCAGTACGCATATTATTAAAAACATTTTGAAGCATATTCTCTGAAATTGAATTTATCGTTTCTTGAATATAATTTTTAGTACGATATTATTAATATAGGTTCTTTCTTCTATAGAAAACGCTATCATATTTATGAAACACACTATACACTGCAGTGTTTATTTCACTGCTTGAAGACTTCGAATGCAACAGCGGCCGTAAGTTTGTGTGTCTGATGGGAGCAAGGACGTTAGTGAAGGGGTGGGAGTGAAGTACATTCAGAAATGCAGGTACAATAAAAATGCAAGTAAAATAAAGTGATGTCCCTGTATAAAATATTTAATCGAATAATCGAGTCGATTAAAATTAATCAGTTGTACTTGATATTATTTTGTTAATGCAAACTCAGGATAAAAATTCCGACGAAATTCGTCTCTCAGAAATTGCTTACTTCAAACACGATAATACCGTTATTTTGTAACTGCAAAGCAGGTAGCATAGGGCAAATCTTTGCACAAACACTTCACAAAGAGATTAAGATATGAGGACAGTGACCTGGTCTACCCCTATTGAAAGTTGAAACACAGTGCGAACCCTTATTAAGTTTGTCAGCTCGTCTTCCTAGCATATGAAATACATACTTTTTTGGAATACGCCCTCCTCATTCCTTAGCCATGTCTACACTGTGTGCAAGTGAGAGAGTAACTATCTTCTTCAATTTGTAAAATTTATTAACCCGATTACAATAGGGGCCAGTCTGCTATTCTGTTGCAATTTCTTTACTGAGTTTCTAAATGAAGCTTGTGTTTTTAGTTTGCTAAAGATAAAAATCAAATTTCTATGTTCTGTGAAAAAAGTGAAAACTCCATTATGTCATAGGACTATTAAAATTTGAGAAGTAAATTCTGTGAAACGTTTGGATTTAAATTGAACGATCGCGGAGAAGTGTTTGACAGAAAAAAAATCTTCGTGTTCAGTGATACAGGAAACATTGTTACGTAGAGCAGCACTTAATTCGGAGTATGTGAATGCACTCACATGTTTAAAATCATGGATGAAGCAGTATTAACTAGGCGAGTCTTCATACCTTTTTATTTGTGTTTGTCTCAAAAATCCCCGGAGAATTGACACAATAAATATGTCTACATAATAAATATCTTAGTAAATAACGAAAATAGTATTCTTTGTAATACAAGGATATAGTGTACGTATACATATATACCGGTACGAGATTTTATACTTATGCTTAATCACCAAACACAAATTAATTTTAACAACAATTGTGTATTACAGTATATTAAAACTTTTTCAAATCGATCGATCGATAGATCTATTTTATTGTACTTTTGATAATTATTGCATTATAGGCCTATTATATTTTCTTTTGCAATATCAACTCTTGTTTTTCCTTGCTTGAATAACATTTTATGTAATTCATTACTAATAATGATACTAGTAGTAATAATAATAATAATAATAATAATAATAATAATAATAATAATAAATTATTAATACAGCAATCATAGTCTTTTGTTAATACTTGTATAATGCAATGCAGTTTAAGGGTACAAATATAGTTTGTGGGTACTCTAGCAAAAAAAAAAGATTGAATACCACTGAGGTAGAGCAGGAAAGTCGAGGAATATTATGGATAGTAAAAAATCGATCATATGGAAATTGGGTACTTAAGAGTTGTTAATTCATTATAAAAAGCGAATCTGATATAACGTTAATACAAATTAATTTTATTTTCTAGAAAAAATTATATAATACAATAATAAATGAATGAATAAATAAAATAATAAAAAAGAAAGAAAGGAGTGAGTGAATGAATGAATAAAGAATCAATAGAAAAATAAATCAATAAAATATAAAGGATTAAATAAATGAAAAAAAAAATGTAAATAAATAAATATTACCTTACTCTCTCGAGCAATATCCTTAACATTTGTTACGTTTTCAAGGCGTTGAATAATACCTTGTCAGAAATACGCAAGACTCGAAAGTGTTTGTGACATGATGCCTTACCGGTATGCGAAGGCTTGGATTCATATTACAACAGATCACGTTGTTTTGTTTTGCTACTCTCTTTAGACTCAAACGCATTCTACTAAATCGGCGGAGCAGTGTACTAAGTTTATACCGGTTCGTCGTACGCAAGAGAATAACCTGCTTGATGATTGAACATGCATCCTGCTTACACGATAGCGTTCATATTTAGATCACGACCTTCTGCTTGCTTCAGTTCCATTCAGTTTCTATACTGTACATTCAATATATAGACTATAACATGTTCGCCACATAAGTTACTGGAGGGAAGTTTCTAAACAGTGGAAGGATTTTGTGATTTACATGAATGAAAGTTTGCATTTGTACGAGGTCAGTTGAAAGTGAATCATATTGTGCGACTGCGAGTTCAGTTGATGGGAAAATCTTTCTCGGCTCTCCGATGTCCGTAATTATTCTGGTGAATAATAATACTAGTCAGTCTAAAGACAGAACTGTTACACAACCTTAATACTGTCGGACGCTATAAAATTCTCAACACCAACAATCTTTAATTGTTTAGTAATGCGTCTTATATAATAACTTACAACATGCCGCAGGATATAACTGCCTTCATATTGTCTATTATGATACCTTCTAGGGAATTATAATTTTACCTGATTTTAATCAAGTGACCTATTACGTGGTGGTCTACGTTATTGTTTTATAAGAAAATTATAATGGATAATGCAATTCTTGAACAATTTCTATTTTAATTGTTTTATGTAAGAGAGAAGATATAGGTATTCAGTCATATCTATGGCACGTCGACCTGGTTGGCAAGTTGGTATAGCGCTGGCCTTCTATGCCCAAGGTTGCGGGTTCGATCCCGGGCCAGGTCGATGGCATTTAAGTGTGCTTAAATGCGACAGGCTCATGTCAGTAGATTTACTGGCATGTAAAAGAACTCCTGCGGGACAAAATTCCGGCACATCCGGCGACGCTGATATAACCGCTGCAGTTGCGAGCGTCGTTAAATAAAACATAACATTAACATCTATGGCACGTGTAAAACTCTTGACAAAATATATATTATTTTAATGTACCGAAGTACACATGATATTTCCATGCAGATATTCTGCGTCATCATACATGAAAGAATAATGGAACGGAGAAAAATTCTCTCCGACACCGGGATTTGAACCCGGGTTTTCAGCTCTACGTGCGCATGCTTTATCCACTAAGCCACACCGGATACCCATCTCGGTGTCGGACAGAATCGTCTCAGTTTAAGTTCCAACTCTTGGGTTCCCTCTAGTGGCCGCCCTCTGCACTATGTCATAGATGTCTATGAACGTAAGACCGAAGTCCACACACATGTGCTGAAGTGCACTCGTTATGAGTGACTAGTTGGCCGGGACGATTCTGTCCGACACCCAGATGGGCATCCGGTGTGGCTTCGTGGATAAAGCATGCGCACGTAGAGCTGAAAACCCGAGTTCAAATCCTGGTGCCGGAGAGAATTTTTCTCCGTTCCATTACTCTTTCATCGTATGATGACGCAGAATATCTGCATGGAAATATCATGTGTACTTCGGTACATTAAAATAATATATATGATATGCGTAAATCACTTCGTGATTTAAGACGGCGCTTATTCCGTCGGATCCCGGCCAACTAGTCACTCATAACGAGTGCACCTCAGCACATGTGTGTGGACTTCGGTCCTACGTTCATGGACATCTATGACGTAGTGCAGAGGGCGGCCACTGGAGGGAACCCAAGAGTTGGAACTTAAACTGAGCCGATTCTGTCCGACACCGAGATGGGTATCCGGTGTGGCTTAGTGGATAAAGCATCAGCACGTAGAGCTCAAAACCAGGGTTCAAATCCCGGTGCCGGAGAGAATTTTTCTCCGTTCCATTACTCTTTCATCTTGACAAAATGGTTATATCAGTACACGTGCGAAACGAAACATAAGATATATCCATTCACTAATTTTTCCATATCGCATCATCAATACTTCTTCGCCTAACTATTTCTCGGTGCGTTTTAATTTCTTATCCTCTTATCACAGCATGGGTACTCGTTCTAAAAATGACCCTTTATTATCTATGCCTTGCCATAAAACAGCTCACTATTCTTCCTCTTTCACAGTATCAGCAATTCGTTTCTGGAACTCCCTAGCCAGCTCCCTCAGGAACTGTCGAACGATATTGCAATTTAAAAGTGAATTGTTTAAACACGTGACCAGTATTCAGATTTAATTCTCCTTTGTGTGTATGTGTATAGCTAGCGCAAGAAACGATTACCGAAAAGCAACGGTGGCGTTGCTGTCTGTTTTGACGTGTGTATGTAGGCACGCCGAGGGGGGAGAAGTACGAGCCGATGGAAGTACTGTCTCTTCCAAGAAGATGAACAAATGAGGACATCGCTGTGGAAATAAAGAACGTAGCAAGAGAAAAATTCGAAGCTAATGAAACGCGCAACATATGTTTACGAATGAAATAATAATACCGTGCGATACAAGACACGTATTCACTTGCAATGGAACGAACCAAAGTCGTATTGTAATACTGTCCGTTACTCAGGAGAAGACGAGGGGCAAGAATGTGACCTTCTTGACTATCGCTGTTGATTATTATAAACATCGCTCAGATAAGCATCCCAGTAGCCAGGTTATTACTCGTGCAGGAAACATGAGTAATAATGCGTATGGAAATTAAAGCAAGTTGAACAGAAGGAGACCTAATGTTTCCGCTTACTACATTACAAAATATTGACGTGTTGTCGTACGTTATCTGTTCACATCCCTTCCCCCTCAGTCCGCTTTCGTCTTCTCCAGAGTCACCGACAGTATCACAACGGAAGACTGATTCTATCGATGTCATTTCTCTTCCGACTGTACTCTTGAATATCATTCAAGCTATCTCGTGACCTTTCCTGTCGCCCGCTCTTCCTTATCGCAGTGTTTGATTCGCATTCCTTCCGTCGGTATTCCGTGCTTGCGAGACCTATATATATATATATATGTATATGTAATTTTCCCAGTGTTGTATAGTTATAATTTACATTTGAATTTGTTATTCTTGTAATTTGTAATATTGATTCACTTGCCGCTTGCATATTCGTTGAGTGTAACTTCTAGCCTTATATTATTTTGTAGTTATTATTTAGTATGTTCGCATTATTTTACTCGACTTGTGTTTGTATAACTATATAAATTTTTATTAGTGTTCTTTAAATATTAGTCTGTAAAATTGTATCAGCTTCTTTTGTTTCTGGCTAAGTGGAAGAAAAGGCCTGATGGCCTTAACTTCGCCAGAATAAATAAATAGATATTATTATTATAAGATCATACAAAAAGAAAAAAAAACTGACTCTCTTGGAGTGTAATCTATAAAATCCGTTAAACGAGATCACATGAAAACCATTCAGACCAAATAAATAATTATGCCAGGAAAGAGCTTGAGATTCTGGGGATTTTTTTATAGTGTGAAAGTAATAGAAGGAAATGGAAGTCCTTTTTGAAGGATGCAATTATTTCATGTTAAAATACAAGAAAATATGTTTTTGATAAATATGCGAGAATAATAATTTCTTGCCTATTTCCTTTTAAAATTTCAACAAAAATTCCATAAATACAAATATATAAATTACTAATTCCATCATAATTACAAATAAATAAAAATTTAATAAAAAATTCCAATAAAATAATTAAATAATAATAAATAAAAAATTAACAAAATAAAATTTTAACAAACTTAAACTGATAGTTATTATAAAACCAATAATAATTAAATATAATAAAAAATGTGCTAAAACAGACCGTGAAGTGTAAACTGATAAAAAAATAGATTCACATCACGAACTTCACAAAATGTTATATGGTAGTAATATAGGGTTATTGTAAAATAATATGGTTGAAATCACTATATAACTGCCAAACAAATAATGAAGATGAACTAAGCGACTGTGGAAAGTGCTAAGAAAGGGATGTAGGTAGCCTACTGCGAGATTCGCATGTTTACTAAACATTGAGTGGCTCCCGTTAATATTCGGTTTGACTGGCATGTAAGATTAAAATAAATACACTAATTATTAAAAAAATAATGAAAATAAATATTTAAACTATAATAAAATTAAAAGTATATTCTCTGTTAGTCCACCGTTGTGGCTGAGGGGTCCCGGGTTCGATTCCCGGTCAGGACGAGTTGCCGGGGTGAGGTTTTTTTCGGGGTTTTTCCCTCACTCCTATGGATGAATATGAGGTAACTTTATCAAGCGATTGGAACGCCACTCATCTTCGCCACTTCCTTTCCTCCCCCATCATCCTTTCCTCATCCCGTTTCTGGTTTTTCAGATCACTCTACAGGCGGCATCCCGGAACTACTGGCTCTCTCGACCGGCCTCCGTGGAATGTAGTTAAGCGACGTTGGATGGCTTATACAAGGAGCACCCTAGGCGGACCTACTCGGGGGAGGAGTTTCGCCTCGGACCGACAAGGAGGCCTTGGGGGAAGATGCCGAAGCAGGAATGGTGTATGGATTTCTGTTGGCTGTAGGGACCGGTCGTTAGGGAGTAATGTGGTTGGGTTGGTGCGCGTAGGGGATCTATGGCACGCAACTCATTTCATATAGAGGGTTAGCGCAATAGATCTCAACAGGTCGCAGTGCTGGGCCATCCGTGCCCCCCTCACTTCAATTCCATTCCATACTCTCTGTTAAATTACATAGAGTTACAACAAAATGAAACATATCCTCTGTTACATAAATAAAAGTTATAAACATTTTATAAAGTATATGATTATGTCTCGTGACGAGAATATTGTACGAAATGGAAATATAAAAATTGGAAATTTATCCTTTGAAGAGGTGGAAAAATTCAAATACCTGGGAGCAACATTTACAAATATAAATTACGAGTATACTCGGGAGGAAATTAAACACAGAATAAATATGGGAAATGCCTGTCATTACTCGGTTGAGAAGCTTTTATCATGCAGTCTGGTGTCAAAAAATCTGAAAGTTAGAATTTATAAAACAGTTATATTATCGGTTGTTGTTTATGGTTGTGAAACTTGGACTCTCACTTTGAGAGAAGAACATAGGTTAGAGGTGTTTGAGAATAAGGTGCTTAGGAAAATATTTGGGGCTAAGAGGGATGAAGTTACAGGAGAATGGAGAAAGTTACACGACACAGAACTGCACGCATTGTATTCTTCACCTGACATAATTAGGAACATTAAATCCAGACTTTTGAGATGGGCAGGGCATGTAGCACGTATGGGCGAATCCAGAAATGCATATAGAGTGTTAGTTGGGAGGCCGAAGGGAAAAGACCTTTAGGGAGGCCGAGACGTAGATGGAAGGATAATATTAAAATGGATTTGAGGGAGGTGGGATATGATGATAGAGACTGGATTGATCTTGCTCAGGATAGGGACCTATGGCGGGCTTATGTGAGGGCGGCAATGAACCTCCGGGTTCCTTGAAAGCCAGTAAGTAAATAAGTAAACATTATTACATTATTTGTGACAGAACATAGTGCCTTATTAATATTCGGTTTGTTCAATTCAGTATTTCGTTGAATATCCCTTCTGCCTCAAAACAGCCCTCAAACGCCTTAGCATGCTCCTGGATAACTTCGTAGTAAATTGAGGACTAATTTTCCTCCATTCTTCCGTTAATCTCTGTTTCAGTTCTGTCTTGATAGGAGTTTGATCTTGCGATTAAGTTCCTCCCCCAGATTTAAATCCGGTGACTATGCTGGGGTTCGGATTACTTTGGGACAGTTGTATAGAAGCCATAAACGTACTTTTTCAGCTGTGTGTTTAGGATCATTGTCCTGATAGTAGGTCTACTTGAAACTATCTTTAATCCCTAAATTCTCTGCATTTCGTTTTAAATTATTTCTCATAATGTCCAAATACACATGCTGATCCATCCTTTTTTCTATAAAAACAAGTTAACCAACTCCACCTGGAGCTATACAACCCTATACCATGACGTTGCCCCCATCATGTTTCACTGTTTGCAAGAGATTCTTTTTTTCGAGTTCTTACGCCACACGTACTGTTGTCCATCCGACCCGAAGACGTTAAATTTGCTTTCATCAGCAAATATATCGTCCCACCAATTTTCTTCTTTATGGACATATTCCCTTGCGAACTGAAGCCGCCTCCTTTTATTTATTTCATTTATGAAAGGTTTTCTCCTACATACTCTCTCATTGAGCTGTCTACGGACTGGAAGGTCCGGGGTTCGATCCCAGGTGGTGACAGGATTTTTTCTCGTTGCCAAACTTTCAGAACGGTCCCGAGGTTCACTCAGCCTCCTATACAATTGAGTACCGGGTCTTTCCCGGGGGTAAAAGGCGGTCAGAGCGTGGTGCCGACCACACCACCTCATTCTAGTGCCGAGGTCATGGAAAGCATGGGGCTCTACCTCCATGCCCCCCAAATGCCTTCATGGCATGTTACGGGGATACCTTTACCTTTTACTCTCTCATTAAACCCCCTCTTTCCTCAAAACTCTTCGAATTGTTTCGGCACCTATCTGCTTGCTAAACTCCTCACGAACACATGCTGCAAGTTTCGTTACTCTAGTCCAAGATTTTATTTTATTTTCTTCAGGATGGAGCGTTCTTCACGTTCAATTAATTTTTTCGGTTGCCCTTTTTTTATATGGACTCGTTTATGTCTTGGTTTCTGTATCTTTTAACTATATTCCCAACTGTACTCTTACACACACGTAATATTTTGGCTATTTCTGTGTATTTTAACCCTTTTTCGTGATGATAGATCACAAGTTGTCGCTGGTCGAAAGTTGTGTTGTTTCCTTTGAGATCCATTTTACGACCTGTACTCCAACTTTGCCTGGGTTGTGCACAACGTGTAGACAGAATGATTGCGCGTTCGCTACTGAACCCTACAATGTTGTCAACAGAAAACGTGCATTAGATTGAAAGCAAATAAATCAAAACCGAAGAGTATTAAAGAGGGTGGACTTAGATGTTACTTACTGATTATTTGTTATTGCATAAACTTTCGATGTCAATTCTTTAACATTGTGTACAAAGTGTTTAAATGTTCTATCTGAAACGAGACGCAGGTTTCTCTTGAACACAGAACAAAACAACAATAGCAAAATACTATACAATCAATCACGAACCGAATATTAATAGGAGACACTGTAGGTACTGCGAGATTGATTAATACAATAAAATATAACATTATAAACTAGTTTCATAAGACAGAATGTCCGTTAAGCCCCCGCCATAGGACAAATCTAATATATTGTGTTCTATATATGATAGGACGATAATTTTCCCGTTAGATTGATCAGTTGATCACGAGGTCCCGTCGATTGGGCTCCACGCTCGCTGACTAGAATCCTCTGGACTTTGCTTTCTGGGGCTGTGAAGTCATGGATCTGCAGCGTCAAGATTGGAGACTTGTAACACTTACGCCAAAGGATCGAGAATGATTGTTACGTCATATCATCTGGCTGTGATATACGGATTCGTCTTCAGACGTAGAATTTCGAGGAGCACATACAGAACACATACTGTGATTCCTAAATCTGAACACTTCACTAACACAATCAGAAGAATAACACGCAATCTAACGTCAACACAACCACTCCTACACAGAGACTGAACTGGACTATCGAGCTTGCGGGAGATGATTTGCCGCGTGTTGCATGGCTTTCTTGCCGGTCGCACGCCGTCCGGTCGATTTACATTATGTAAGCGAACGCTCTGTATTATGCTATGAACTCACAATTTTTTTTACTGCGTTTCCTAGAAATTAGAAACATCAGAGTTGTAACACACATACACAGGGATGCTAACTCAAGTTCTCACAGCAGCATCGCTTCACACAAGTTGTTGGGAACCCCTGAATTGCAACTAATCGTGAGTAAGGAAGGCGTTGTTTATTGCATCTTGTAAATTTTAAGAGGGGAATTTATAATCTCTTTTCCCTCGCGTGGTTCCTTTCTTTGCGTTATCATCGGATCCGAGATAAACTAAATAATGTCTGTGCGTATAGCTCTTCGTCACTACTTCCTACCTTTCATTTCAGTGTTGTAAATTTAAAGTCCCTGGTACAGTCATCCCAAAAAATGACTGGCTGCAATTTACCAGAAAAGCGAATTTGCGCGTGTGCTGAAAGGCCTGAGCTGAGTTGAAAAAGGAAGATGTTTCAGTAAGAGTTAGGAATGTTATTTTTATTTATTTATTTATTTATTTATTTATTTATTTAACTAGCTAGCTAGTGAGTACAAATTACATTTATAAAACAAAAATGTTTCTAGCCACTACCGTAAGAGCCAGGCTCGTGTACGGTGTTGTCTTAGCCAATAATATAACAAAAAATTTACAAGGACAGTTTACTAAATACAGTAAGTAACTTAATTTAAACCAATAAATACAACACAAGAGCAAGAATAAAGACGAGAAAGAAAAAGAGAGAAAAATACACATTTAATATAAATTGACAATCCGACAGAAGCCAGTGATATTCAATAAAAACATGAATATAGTCGACAGAAATAAAAGGTAAAAAATACATTTGTTAATATTATATATCATGGATAATTTTACAAACTTCTTTTTTAAAAACTTCAATTTTAATAGTTTCAATCTAGATGCTCTAAAAGTCTAAAGGCCAATTTATTTCTTTCCAGCATTCTGTATTGTAACAAAGCTCAATAATGACTTTAAGTATCACAATATAAGTATAATACACTAAATTGCCCATTATAGTAAATTCGAAACGCCATCTCTGGTAGATAAATGTATTGCAAGACTACAGTGTGTCTCAGAGTTAGTGCTTTGACTCTGAAATATTTTCGTCATAAGTTCGAATCCGCATCGTGACAGAATTGATTCTGTTTATAGCACGTATGTAGTATTGGTATAGTATAGTAAAATAAAACCTAGCCATATTAATTTAGTGATCTTTTAATCCCAAGGATTCAGTGACTTTACCCCCAAATTGGCAAAATTGCGTAGTAATAGTGTACCACATTGATAGACTTCTTTGTCCTTCTGCATAATCAAGAGTTGATACTTGTATTTTATTTCGTTGTTTTGGTTTTCAGAAAGTTACTGTACAAGGGCTGTTTCCCGTATTTAATTTATTGGATGATATGTTTGAGGATCTAACAATATATATGCAAATCGTGTACGTAGTAGATAGAGGGCTGCTAATGAATTACCAAGGCCTTGCCTCCCTCTGAAGTACGATCTGATCACCCCTATGTATTCCATACATATTCATTCATAGTTTTCTGCCCAAAGACATGTCTTTCAGTGCAAACCCAGCATTCTACAATCTTTCCTATTTTCTGCCTTCCTCTTAATCTCCGCATATATCTTAATTTCGTCTATCATCTGATATCTTTTTCTGCCTCGAATTCTTCTCCCGTTCACCTTTCCTTTCAGTGCATCCTTCAGTAGGCAGTTTCTTCTCAGCCAGTGACCCAACCAATTTCATTTTTCTCTTCCTGATCAGTTTCAGCATTTATTATTTCATCACCCATCTTTCTAGCACAGTTTCATTTCTTATTCTCTCTTTTCACTTCACACACACCATTCTTCTCCATATCCACAATTCAAATGCTTCTAGTCGCTTATGGATATAATTAGAGATCGGATTGATAGGAAAAAATGAAATTGCACGCAAAATACACTTAACTACGAAAATAGGCCCTCAAATATGAAGTAAACTCTAATTAGGTACCAGACCTATATAGACATTTCTCTCGCGTTCTAAACTCAACATGTAGGGGTGTATAAAGTAATTGGAGCTATGCATATAGATTTATTTCTTAGAAGGCAGTTACATGAAATTTTGAATTATTAATGTAAATATTTATATAGAGTGTTAGTTGGGAGACCGGAGGGGAAAAGACCTTTGGGGAATCCGAGACGTAGATGGGAGGATAATATTAAAATAGATTTGAGGAATGTGGGATATGATGATAGAGACTGGATTAATCTTGCACAGGATAGGGACCGTTGGCGGGCTTATGTGAGGGCGGCAATGAACCTTCGGGTTCCTTAAAAGCCATTTGTAAGTAAGTAATGTAAATATTTCATATTAAGAATCGAATAAATTGATTAATTCGATTACGTGCTATTATTTTTGTAGAGCAAACGAGACCTGTCTTTGGACAGTTGACTACACAACAAACAAAGAATATATATTTTACCTGAAATCATTTTTTTAAACTGTTAAGTCGCAAGAGAATCTCGCAGGCAATTACTCAACATACACTAATATTAGGCCTATTATTATTATTATTAGTATTATTATTATTATTATTATTATTATTATTATTATCGGAATAGAAATAAGATGCGTGCATAACTCTATTTTAAAATATTTTACACGAACTGTTAGTCATTTGTTTGCATGATCCCTATTTATTCTTTCTTTCGTCAGGGGTACAAGGGGCGCCTTTTTATTCACCGCTAGAAGCGGACGTCTAAAATATGGAGAGATAGTTTTTAACTGTAACTTATCTTAATACTGTGTCGATTTAAATGTTAATTCATCGATCATATCCTGTCAGATATATCATGGACATATTATTATCAATTGTGGCGGGAAATTGTTATTTTGCCGCCATAATTGGAAACGAATTGCTTTGTCGATAACATGTCACATGCAACATGATCGATTAATTAACGCCTAAATCGACATCGTACTAACTTGTAAGACAAATTTACATTTAAAAAAATCCGCTCTTTTAACCGTTGTGATCGTTTCTTGCGCTCCTGGCGGTGAAAAAAGAAATATATTAAAAGGATTCATGCGACCCGTTGATAGAAAGAGAGATAGAACATATAAATACGCGGGAGAGTAAAGTGTTGTGTATTCAAACATAGTATTTTACGAAGTTCTTACAAAAATTGTGGAAATACTCGTAATAACAATATCTTTTAATTTAGACGACAGCCTTTAAACTTCAAATTACAACTGTCAATAATTTAATCAAAAGCGAAAGTATCTTGCTCGAAAAATTAAAGAACATGAAAAAATTTTATTCAGTAAGCATTACTAAAACTAAATATAGAAATAGCATATAGGAAATTGTATAGATCAGTAAACAAAAGAAAATTGACGGAACTCGGAAAATATTTGTATATACTGTAGTAAAGAAAAAATGAGAAGGGAAAGCTAAAGTATAAACATAATATGTATAGGCCTATAAGAAATATTAATTAAAAGGAAAGAGTTTTTCTTAACCCCTTCAGGCCTGATGCACATTATAGTGTAGGCCCTACATTGTTTTTTGTTGTTTGTTTGTTTTGTTTTTTTTTTTGTTTTTTTTTTTTTTTTGGAATCTCTTTGATACTTTTAAATATTTTGAAAAATTCAGTGTGATAGAAATGGAGAATATTATTTTTGAAACATTTCTATACTTACTTACCTACTGGCTTTTAAGGAACCCGAAGGTTGATTGCCGCCCTCACATAAGCTCGCCATTGGTCCCTATCCTGAGCAAGATTAATCCATTCTCTATCATCATATCCCACCTCCCTCAAATCCATTTTAATATTATCTTCCCATCTACGTCTCGGTCTCCTCAAAGGTCTTTTTCCCTCCGGCCTCCCAACTAACACTCTATATGCATTTCTGGATTCGCCCATACGTACTACATGCCCTGCCCATCTCAAACGTTTGGATTTAATGTTCCTAATTATGTCAGGTGAGGAATACAATGCGTGCAGTTCTCTGTTTAACTTTCTCCATTCTCCTGTAACTTCATCCCTCTTAGCCCCAAATATTTTTCTAAGCACCCTATTCTCAAACACCCTTAACCTATGTTCATCTTTCAAAGTGAGAGTCCAAGTATCACAACCCTGAAGAACAACCGGTAATATCACTGTTTTATAAGTTCTAACTTTCAGATTTTTTGACAGCAGACTGGATAATAAAAGCTTCTCAACCGAATAATAACAGGCATTTCCCATATTTATTCTGTGTTTAATTTCCTCCCGAGTATCATTTATATTTGTTACTGTTGCTCCCAAGTATTTGAATTTTTCCACCTTTTCAAAGGATAAATTTCCAATTTTTATATTTCCATTTCGTACAATATTCTGATCACGAGACATAATCATATATTTTGTCTTTTCGGGATTTACTTCCAAACCTATCTCTTTACTTGCTTCGAGTAAAATTCCCATATTTTCCCTAATCGTTTGTGTATTTTCTCCTAACATATTCACGTCATCCGCATAAACAAGAAGCTGCTGTAACCCGTTCAATTCCAAACCCTCTCTGTTATCCTGTACTTTCCTAATGGCATACTCTAGAGCAAAGTTAAAAAGTAAAGGTGATAGTGCATCTCCTTGCTTTAGCCCACAGTGAATTGGAAATGCATCTGACAGAAACTGACCTATACGGACTCTGCTGTACGTTTCACTGAGACACATTTTAATTAATCGAACTAGTTTCTTGGGAATACCAAATTCAATAAGAATATCATATAAAACTTCTCTCTTAACCGAATCATACGCTTTTTTGAAATATTCCTGAATTAAAAATAAATTTAAAATTTTGGGACCCCAGGGGTCAAAATTGTCCCCAAATTTTGATTTTCTGTGAAGACTTGATTTGGGAATTTTGGATCCCCAGAATGATTATGTGACCAGTTTCTTTTTTTTAATTTTGTTTAATATAAATTCAGGTCTGAATGGGTTAATAAATAACTAGAATGATTGAATGTAGTATGGAATATATAGTAATAGTTATTAATAATAAAATGTAGTTTAGGGTGGTTTTCTGGAAAATACAGAAATGTAACAGGACCACCATTAACGAATGATACACAAATTGTACATATGATTTTGATGACAATAAATGCACATACACATATAGGTACTGCATAGCAGGACGTGTACGAATACGTTTGTTAAGAAACCATGCTTGAAAAGAGTTGAGCTAGGAGGCAATGGCCGCCCATACACATTTAAAAGTGACTGCATTCACTCGTCTGATCTACCTTAATAGTAGTAAGATGATGCAACGCAGCAATGAACGTTCCATGCTTCCTCGGTTGCTAAGCAACAATTGACAGCAGAAAAACACAGAATTACCACGCTCCTTCTAATTTCAGGTTCTGCGTAACTGATTGCACATTTAGCTTATAAATCGAAGTCACGAGTTTACATGTCCACAAGATTCATTTCCCCGTGGCTGCTTCTGTGCTCTTACCTTCTAATTGAAGGAAACAGTACGCTTTATACATAATGTTGAAATATTTAGTGTATTGCCTTGAGCTATAAATGATACGTTTGGTGTTCATTAACTTTTTGTGATTTGTTGAACCACTTTCAATGACGTATATCTCGTAAATAGGTGGATGTTAGTTTGTGCATTTAAATCTCTGTATATCGTCTATGCGCCATCTTTGTTGTGCACTGCTATTAACATCGTTGTGAAATATAACTGAGGTAAGCGATCGTAATACAATTGAAACGAATTGTTGTAACTGTGGCATGGAAGCTTTAATATCATATGTTATACAAATTATTATTATTATTATTATTATTATTATTATTATTATTATTATTATTATTATTATTATTATTATGCCCAAGAGCAGGTCTTTCCCTGCAAATAAAGAAATCTCCAATCTCTTCTATTTTCCGTTTTTCTCAGTCTCCGCATACTATCTGGGATCAAGTAGGCTATGGCTATTATTATAAACAAAAATCAATATTTTACTGTATATTTTCTACCACAGCATATACAGGGACATCATTATATTTTTACTTCAATTTTTATTGTACCTGAGTTTTTGAATGTACTTCACTCCCACCCCTTCTACTAATGAAGTTCAACCGTCCTCCACACAGATCCAAGACCGCATATACAGTCATAGTAGTCTTACGGTCATAGTAAACAGTACGTTCCAAAAAATATGTTCGCGTTTTCCAGCGACGAAAGAGCTTTCAATACTGAATCATTTTCGCACAGGTACTGTCGTCCATTTGCCTACGTCGTATCCCGGTTTCCCTCACCAGCTTTTATTCGCCAGCTAGTGGCTGGGCTGTCTTAGCTCTTTTCTGAGAACATTAATTTCTGTTAGGAATTTTGACGTCTGCGTAATATTATACAACTGTTCAGAATAACTTAAATAAAAAGGCCTCGTTAAGTAATTAACTGTCACGTGATTTCCTCCCTTTCTACGACCCTACGACATAACCACTTGGACGGACAATAGATAGTATGTCTGAGTAATTTTATCTTTTCGGATGGGACAGAAGTGAAGATTGAATTTACAGTACGTAAGGTACTCTTTTATAGAGTAGGTACAGAATTATTTCAACATGAGTTACTAGTACGAAGGACGAAACTGGTAATTGGGATTAGGTACAATAGTCTATAGTGCGTTAATATGCACATTAGAACTGAAGTCTGTATCGAAATGAACGGCCACCATTTTCAAAATGTGTTTAAATATCCATATTATGATTATTTTTCAATTTAACTTCATTCTCTATATTGTACGCTAATGTGCTGTAGACAGTATAATATACACTGCATAATGAATACGTCCACATGGACAGCTCGGTTTGTGATTAAAAACTTTAATTGTTAATACTGTACTGTATTTTGATTAAACAAAAACCTAATGAAAATGATCAAACTCAAAAGCGCGATATTTCCTAGTTTACCTAAATGGATGAACTACTTTTCTTCCTTCCTATACCTAGTACAGTGATTTGTTTGTATATTACGCTAGTATCATCAAACTCTAGTCGTGGAAGGGGGTAACAAACGGCGTTGGTCCAACGGTATAGCCAGGTTAATATTAAAAATGTTAGTAAAAATAAAATGATGTCCCTGTACAAATTTGAAAAAAAAAAAATTAAGTCATGTGCTACTTCAGACATACATAAAGGATTTGGAGTTAAATTTATTTTTTATTTGTAATGATGGATAAAATTAAAACAAACCCAGAGTATCATAAGTAGACAATAGATGCGGAATGACTTATCGTTGAATGTAAGTGCACATTTACTATATGTACATTTTTTTTTTCATTCAGACCATTGGCTCAACAGGTTTTAAACGTAAACAGACGACGTCAATATGCTACTGTATCTCCGTACAGTCAGAAGGAAAAGAAAAATAACGTATTGTAGTAGGACATGCTTTGCAAGGTTCAGTCCTCGTCATCATTGATGCAATTACCAGCGTTGCAGTAAAACTATATATTCTCGTAAGTTGTCGAAGCTGAATCGTCTTCGCCTATCGCTTAAACAGTTTTTGTATCGAGAGAATTTCTCAAAGAAAACCTCTAAAATGGGGATCACCCAATTTCTTTAGAGGAATATTTTTACTGAGCATCATGTTGCACGTGTCGTTAGACCCGCGCAACTAAATGATGATGATGATGATGATGATGATGATGATGATGATGATGTACATAGATGGTTTCTCAGATTTCATTTCAACGCATTTCCTGTGCGATGTACTGTTACAATGTTTCTCTATAGCCTGAGTTGTTCTGGTTTTTATTTCAATTATACTTACATTACACACGATATTGTCTTCGTTAATACATAAAATGTCTCTCTCATACTTCTTAATTGCATTTCGTATCTCTGAACGAATTTAACGTTTTGCCATTATGAATGGATCAGCACAACATATTCAACGCGTACTAAATACTTGAGCAGGATAACAAAACTGCACACATTGCATTGCAATGAACGGATCGGGGTTCCTTCGTTTTGTACGCTGCTGTACTCGCCAGATACACAAAAGACGGACGGCGCGGCACGTGCCATATACTCTGATACAAAACAACTTCACTTTTCCTTAAGTCATCCCGCATTCACTGTCTAATCATAAGCCTTCTGTATGGTCTATTGTGATACGCCTATAGGGCTATTCTGATATAGTGCTATAAATCTGGCCATTATACAGAGCAATGAAGCAAGGCTTTGTGGTACACACAGATGGTTAATATATCGCCCGTAAAAGTGTGGTTGAAAACACATTAGATTTGAGTAAGATACAGCACGTTTTTCCCGAATAGATGCTCACTTAAATTTTTCTACGTTAAAAACTATTTCGGAGTTGAGATATTTATAGTTGGTAACATTTATTGGACGTGAATTGAACCGAAAGGCTAAATTGGTTTGACCTCTTATTGAGAATTCCAGAAGATAGATGGCCGACAAAATTATTCGCTTGAAAACCACTAGAGGAACGGAAAAAAGGAAGACCCTAAAAGACATAGATAGATGACACTATAAATTGTATTGAAATTAAGATTTAAATGCTTGAGATGCTCAAGAGAAAGATGGCTTTGGAAAATGTACATGGAAATATGGCACCCAGCCGTAGGTCTATAATCCCGAAATATATGGGGTGTAAACGATATAAATTGCCAAAATTACTGTATACATACATTGTTCAGTGCCTACATTGCCCTGTACGAATAAGTAGATGCAGACACATGAAAAGGAGCGGGGAGACGATCAGAGCTCTCCTTTGCAAGTGAAGCTACTAGCACAGTCTAGTACAGCGTTTCTCAAACTTTTTTGAAGTGAGGACCACTTTTTTAAGTCAGAACAGTTCCGCGGACCACCTTACTCTTGTTCCCTTCGAAAGCAAATTTATCATTTTTGCAGCATATTTTAATATCAGCGTACTTATATTTTAAAATAGAATTAATTAATTATAATAGTTTTCTAATTATATTTTTTGTAGCCAATCACAAGTAACTTATAACAAATTCTGTGCATTGTTGATTCATCGCTTGCCTGTTAGCAGGTAGTTGTTTGAAATCCTTCTTACGTGGGTGGTACACGCAGTAGTTGTCCTGTTTCTGTTAAATAGTGCCCATTATAAATAATGAAAACTGACTTCGAACCGGATCTTTGAAAAGAAAGGAACATGATATACTTCATTTAGACAGTGCTAATAGTTCAGAAGCTGTGTGTGAAGAAATATATTAATATCAGTGATTATAGTGCGATTACAGAAATATCTAGTCCTAGCGGTAGCTATGCAAAGAAAAAATACTTTCGTAATATGACAAGAGTTATTTGGAACTTGGATTTACTTGGTGTGGCAATGAGAGTGAACCAAAACCTCGTTGCGTTGTCTAAAATTTCTTATATCGCCATCTGGAAAAAGAAATAAAAAAATTAATGCAGAAACATGCCCGATTTTCAACAAGTAAAGATGCAATTTGGCACGTTCTATTTTATTGGTGTACGACGTATTGTACGTGTCCATTTCAATGTGCAGACTAGGTGTCGGCAAAATTATCAAGAAAGTCATCAATACATGAAGAGGTTCGGTACTTTGGTCCTCTGTTATGAATTCGAGTGGTCCCTGGCTGGGTTAGAGGCTCGGCACCAAATTTGCAGAGAAAAGATGGCGAGAAATGCCACGTTCATAGTTCATAGTGCTTTAAATCCCTCGTTTGTTGCTGAGAGTAGACTGGGTAGACGGGTAGGGTAAGAAATTATTTCATAAAATATTAGTACTGGAAGAAAAAGTGAAAGGCGATTGTCATGTGTCATTTCCAAACTCTGAGATTTTCAGCTGTAGTGTGATATGCCTTGAATTTTATTTCTTCATCTGTCTTTTTTTTAAGGACCACAAGAGCAGAACTCGAGGACCACAGGTGGTCCGCGGACCATAGTTTGAGAAACGCTGGTCTAGTGTATACAGTCACGAAGCTCAATACGTAGTAAATATGCATCCATAGATAATTGCTAACCACTAGGATCGCTAATACCGCCTCATTACAGACAATGTGAAATTGTACCGGCACAGTCTGTTGTTCCTAGCACCCTCACAACTCGAGCTTCGTGACTGTATATATTAGACTGTGCTACTAGTATGACTCAGTGCATCTAACTTGTACTCAAAGTAACCAAACGTAGGTCTCTAGTTTTAAGTCAGTGTTACCAGTGTTTCTGCCTTGAAATATATTTTATTCTCCTCTCTCTATCTCTCCGACTGTCATTTAATGATTTTTTTATATTAAAGAAGAAGTAAAGAAATAGTTTTTTTGCTTTACATTTTAATTATACAACAAGTTTGATTTAAAGAATACACAATGTAGCACCACCGTAGATGCACACTTGTCTCAATGATTCGTGGAGTGTGTATTTGCAGCAATTCTTGTTTTTCAACCGTTATTTTATATAATTCTGGATTCCAGTGCTGCAGAGATGGACAATTTTTGTTTATAAACATTAAACAAAATACATTAGGAACAGCAACAGATGATATAAGATCTGTACAAGTCTCCGCGTACAAAACTTAGGCACCCATATGCTGTATGGCTCCGGACAGACAAAATTTTCTTTTCCCCATACGATTAATTAAAACAATTTTATTGTAGCTTCCCATACGATGTATGACCCCGTATGGTCTCTATGACAGCACTGACAAGGGAAGGGTTTCGGCTCGAACAGGAATTTTTGGTTAAAAATTTGCACAGACGCTTACCTCACAATGGTGATGAAGACCGTAAAAGCATTCATTTGTGTAACTCTCCGTTTGGTTGGTATTGGTCAATACACTTCTTTAAAAATGTAGCCTACATGAGGATTCTCTACAAAATGCATGAAATAGCATGGAGTAGAGCAATAAGCACAACACGCAGAAGCAACACCTGAACAATCTTCTGAACCACACTCCAGTGCTGAAAAATCAAATGCTACCTGAATTACATTTTTGAAGTCCGAGACTTGTTCACTATTCACGTAACCAGCTGACTGCCAGGAATACTGAAGCATAGGGCGGTATACTGGAGCAGACAACTAGTTATGAATAACAGAGTACATTTTCATTATAAACACTCGATTTCCCAAGTTAAGTTCTGGATTCTCAGCAAGAGTCCTTATGTAATCTGTTATCCTCCGAGCATATATTTTGTATTGTCTAGGAGATAGATATTCAGAGGCTGGATATATTTAGTTTTTTTAGGTGGAATGATCATACATTCCATGTCCTACCCTTGGAATGATTCATTTATTAAGGTTGCGTCTTTGTGCGCATTCATTGACTTACACAACAATACATACTTTTGATTAGCTGCAATATTTTCAGAGAGAAAGTTGGAGAAAAATGTTCTTAAATGGGCTTTAGACATTTTACCACTCGCACTAGCTTGTAGGCTAGGCTAGGATTACGGGTAAGGTATCCCATCCCCTTAACTTGTGCAGTGCTCTCCCCACCCCTCAACTTGTACAGTGCTCTAACAGACAAACCACACATTACACAAACGAATGCTTTTGGGAGTTTTACAGAGATTTAAAGATGAGCCTGTATACAAATTTTGGATACGAAATTCCTGTTCGAGCCGAAACCCTTCCCTTGTGAGTGTTACACTGTTATAGGTGAACTACAACAAAAATATTCGTAATCATTATGAAAAGTAATCACTTATGAGACGTCATGGAAACAGACTGTGTTCATTTGTCTCTTTGTTTACGTAACGGGGAGTCTTTCATTTCTTGTTGCTATGGTATTACGGCGTTGGTGTAATACTGACGGCTTCTACATGTTTTATAACAGAGGGCATAGCAACACTTCGTCAATACAGAAAGACTGTCGTACTTCCTCTTGAATAAACGATGTGGGAAGGCTTTATTGATGACGAGCGTTGACTCACTTCCTCGTTTCTTCGCTCGTCTCGTTCTTCGTACGTGTTCCCTTAAGCCCAAAACCAGCGTTCTCGATTCGTCTACAAAAAGAGTTTCCAGTCACTGCAGTGAATGTAATCTCATAAGTGGAACTTCGGTATGAGGTCCAATATATCTTTGGGTAACATCCAAGATTCATAGAAACGCTGAAAAGGTAGTTTTTTTTTTTTATCTTTCTGCAGCATGTTCTTTCTGTTGAATTCTCGTAGCATTCTCACGGTTCACTTGTCTGCTCTCCCAAGTAAAGATTTAGAAACTTTCGATTATATTTCTGATAATATTTTCCAACGCAACTTACAGAAATTCTCTGTTTGACTTGGTACACCTAATATAATTTATTGCTCAGTTGTTGGTTTTCAAATGGCGATTTCATGCTGTCCTTCGCAGGTCGTAGAACCACCTTAACTATCGAAGGAATTATTCTATGACATAATTTTTGTCGTAAATTTTAACTTATCTTCGGAGGTTCGCATGTTTCTGTCTTTCAAGATAAGGGACTCTTGACACATTTCTTGTAGTAAAAAAAAAACAAAACGTTAGTGCGAAAGAAATTACGTAATCTACCAAGTGAAGTAACGACCTAGATTTTTGAGTGAGGCGCCTGAAGCTATCACCACTAGCTGGCGCATCGACTAGCGCACAAGCAAAACAAAGAAGCAGCAGTTACAAGATGGTGACACTTCTGCATGAGTATACCATTGGCGACTTCATCCGAATATTGATGCATGCTTTGTCTCGGACACTTAGTTTGGTTGTATAGTTTATTCTTACGAAATGGAAATGTAAACATTGGAAATTTATCCTTTGAAAAGGCGGAAAAATTAAAAAAATATAAATGACACTTGGGAGGAAATTAAACGCAGAATAAATATGGGAATTGCCTGTTGTTTTTCGGTTGAGGAGATTTTGTCATCCAGTCTGCTCTCAAAAAAGCTGAAAGTCAGGATTTATAAAATAGTTATATTATCGGTTGTTCTGTATGGTTGTCTCACTTTGAGAGAGGAACATAGGTTAAGAGTGTTAGAGAATAAGGTGCTTTGAAAAATATTTGGAGCTAAGAGGGATGAAGTTACAGGAAAATGGAAACTGGTAGCGAAGGAATTTAACGTTAAGGAAACGTCAGTTCAGCGATTTCGATGTATTTTACTGCCGCACACAGGTTCGTTACCATCTGAAAGCAAGTGATTTAAATCAAAGACGTTTGTACTGTGGTCAGACTGTAGAAAATGTGTATCAGAGTGAAGGTTTTCTTTGCAACATCTGTTTTTCCGAAGCATGTCATGTTACGTTAGATCAGTCATGTCAACTGATGCCAATATGGGCAAGCGCGCGCTTTGGAGCTCAGGAGAGCCTGAGCGCTTTACAGCGGAAAGGAAAGAGACGAGAGAGGCAGTATATACCGCTTGGTCGAGCTGTATACAGGGATGGCTAGCACTGATTCAGTGGACAAAGGAAAGAGAACTTATTAAAACTATATCCATGTTAATTTTTGGATTTGTCTGAGAAGTATAAGTGCATTATAAGAATTTAAGTTTCAATTTTAATGCTCATTTTTCACGAGTTTCCTTTTTATTCAAAAGCAGTATATTCTCAACTTTTTACAGAAAGGTGAAATTTTCAGATATGTTTATTTAGTAGCCTTACAGATATTGAAACAATGTTTTCGTAAATCTAATATATCGTAAATATGTATTACTGAAGATCCGTAATGAAAATTTTGAAAATATTCGCATGGAAAATGTTTGTAAGAAAATGAATTAACAAAGGAACTACTGTTACATCATAAACAAACGATACGTGCCCATGTGTTGCAAAAACGTCAGCTCTATAGCTTCAGCAGATTTCGACAAAATAATTTAATATTCTGATGATAGGAAGTTGCGCACCAATATCACCTTAAAACATAATGCGATAAGGGTTTTGTTATATAATATTTGTTACAGTTGAAACATATACAAGGTAACTTTGCTTTGTGCTATAATATTGTTTTTATTAGTTTATTGCTTACTTTTATAAGGTTAAAGATACCACCAATATGAGTTCCAACTTACCATGTCATACTTGAACTCTTTCTTTGGGATTTCACTTTCTTTATGAATGATGTTTCATTCACTTAATATAGTAAAGGTTTACTACTATGAAATTTATGTGAATGTTCCTTCTTAACTCTTTATTATGTTATTAACTGCAATATTAAGAAACTGGTGTTAGTCCTTTGTTTTACAGACAATATAAATAATATCAAACAGCAAATAGCCATATAAAAATAACGACAAAATTTCACGTCCTGTTTGAAGTTTGTGTACCACTGTTTTCTTAATCCAACAGGCTCCTTATCCATATACATAATCCTTGCTCCTTCCATACGTAGCGCTTGATGCCCGCGCATGACGTCAAGGTCAGAAAAATGCGCTTGCTTTGACATCACTGCGTTAGATGGCTAAATAAACAGACGACGAGATTTCCTGGATTTGAAAGGCCAACCGAATGTGTCACATGTTATCACAAGGTCACTATTTGGTATACCATTTTAGGACATAACCTCATTGGCTCTTACGTCAATTTTGATGAGTATCCTTGTAACTGTGTACCAAAAAAGGTATAGCCAATTCATTATTATTCAGCTCTTCGTTTAAAATTTGAAAATATTTGTTTGTAGTATAAATTTTCCATTCTGCTCACTGTGGTTGCACTCCATGACGGCTAATTTCCAGGAATACAAAATATCCGTTACCTGATAACTCTCCTGATATCAGAGTCCCTGATGCGTGTGTGTAAGGTACGGTATTCTGAAGGAGTATGTATTCGAGATAACTTACCTAGACCAGCGATATCAGACAGGGACTAAACGGAGCGGAGCGCTCCACTAGACTGGTTGCGTGCTCCTGTGTTTCCACAGACATAAGCAAGTTCAAGCTCCGATCTAGCTCCACAACCGGTATTGGAGCTTACAACTCTGACACTACTGACTTAGACTGACATTATTCAGCTTTAACAAAACATCAGACGGACGTGACATTCATCCAATAACCGGAGAGAGAATCAAAAACATTACGAAATATGTATTAAGTATTATGAACAGTTTTTCATACATTGAAAATATCGAATAAAATTGATTGATATTTTTGTGCATTAAAATTCAAATTCAGTAACTTAGTTTGGCTATTTAATTTATTCTTACGAAATGTAAAATATATGAACATTGGAAATTTATCCTTTGAAAAGGTGAAAAAAATTAAAATACCTTGGAGCAACAGATATAATTGACACTGGGGAGGAAAGTAAACGCAGAATAAATATGGAAAATGTTTGTTATTATTGGGTTGAGAAGCTTTTGTCATCCAGTCTGCTCTCAAAAAAGCTGAAAGTTAGGATTTATAAAACAGTTATATTACCGGTTGTTCTGTATGGTTGTGAAACTTTAACTCTCACTTTGAAAGAGAAACAGAGGTTAAGGTTGCTCGAGAATAAGGTGCTTAGAAAAATATTTGGGGCTAAGAGGGATAAAGTTACAGGAGGTTGGAGAAAGTTACACAACGCAGAACTGCACGCATTCTATTCTTTACCTAACATAATTAGGAACATTAAATCCAGACGATTGAGATTGGGCAGGGCATGTAGCAGTTATAGGTGAATCCAGAAATGCATGTAGAGTGTTAGTTAGAAGACCTGAGGGGAGACTGAGACGTAGTTGGGAGGATAATATTAAAATGGATTTGAGGGAAGTGGGATATGATACTAGGGACTGGATTAATCTTGCTCAGGATAGGGACCGATGGCGGACTTATGTGAGGGCGGCAATGAACCTCCGGGTTCTCTAAAAAACATTGTTTGTAAGTACAGTAAGTAAGTTTACTCTCTGTCATACTGTAGTTAGTCTTATTATATCGAAAAACAGTTTTGTTAGGCTTTAGTTCTGCAGTTGCATGTTAACAAATGCAAATAGCTATTATGATAACTTTTCTACACGTTGTTGTTGATGGAGTTGCATAAAAATATCATAAGTAGTCCTACATCAACTGTAGTGTAACAGATTGCATTCTATTTTCTCGTGAAAATTACTCCGAAGAAATTAAATGTTTTGGTGTAGTGTATAGTTTGCTGCTATGATTGAGTTTTTCATGGTTCGATGATTTTCACGAATTTCCTTAGTTCAAATTCAATAGGAATGGGATAATTCATACCTCTTTATGTAGTTTGCATCGAAGTAATGTGCATATAGGCTACTCGTAACTTCAACAAAGGAAAGAAGAAACAGTTGCGTATGAAGGGAAAGTTTTAGAGAAATATATTTGTAGTAACCGACGTAGCTGCGTTTGATCACGAGTTTGAATCTCACTTGGACTGATTACCTGTTTGGGTTTCTTACTGAGTTTTTGCAGCTATTGATGGCGAGATGTAGCCAGATCTGTATTCCACCGACGACTACAGAAAGGCTTCAGGCTGCGATACATTCGAAAAAGAGAGAAAAGGAAAACATATTTGTATGTACTTTTGGTCACATCGCATTGGCATATTGGTTAAGTTGACGTTAGTCATAATTGAAAATCATACTCGTAGGCCTAAATGTTGTCCTATTGATATTTGGAACTAATCTTTTTGTATTGAGTACATAAAAGTATCTCTTTTTTCATTTCAGTAGGCCCCACCTAAATTTAGAAAATTAGTTTCTTGAAAATTACGAACTTTCTCTTTTATAAGTTTATTCATTTCGCAAGAATTCAGTTCTTTACATTACAAGTGATTGACTTACTTTGTCTTCTTCATCTGTGATTCAGAAAATATGAAGATGAAGCCCTTCGGCTTGGTTTTCTCAAAAGCCAGCCCCGGGACGGATGCTAGTTTAAGCTTACATTGGTCCATTGTGCGCATTACGCGATGATTATCCAATTCGACAGATGATATGTGTAGCATTCATGAATCCGAAGCTGACAGGTAGCCCATCCTGCCAGACAAGTATCTGGTAATAAAAAATTTCCAGGGCGATAAACAAAATGAGGGGAAAATGGAGAGTCTTGATGTAAAGATAGAGGAAATCGGAGTATCTCGAAAAGATCCTACGCTGTGGAGTAAAATATCTCATCGTGAAACGAGCAGATTCGGGTTCAAATCCTAATTGGGACATGTTATGTGATTGAGGTTTTTTCCGAGGTGTTCCCTGAACCAATTGAAGCACAATTGCTTGGTAACATTCCGTGTTGGACCTCTGACTCATTTCGACATCATAATTACACTAGAGATCGCGGTGATGGCTTCATGGAAAGGTAAAAGGGATTCTGTAGGGGAGTTAGAGAGTGACCCATTGGAAAACTGTAGCGTTGGGGACCCTACGTCATACATGTCATTCATCAGTCATTTCTTTCCCATATTTCGGGCTTGCGTCCGATGTAGAGTCGGTTGCGAGCCGTCACCGAACTTGGACCCCGTGGTATGTGGTCATTAGTTGCTGGTGGTAGTACTGTGTACCGTAGGTTTTCCCTTGGGCTCGTGTTACTTCTTGGGACCGGAGTTGAGGGACCGCGGTGATGTGGAAAGATAAAAGGGATTCTGCAGGCTGTAGGAGAGTTCGGGGGGCCTTACATCATACACATCATTCCATTTTAGGTAGTGCGCTACACCCATTCAAGCGGCCTATTTGCGAGGACAGTCCCCAGCCCTCAAGGGAGATTAATAGAATAGAACGCCTGCTTTGTCAGTCACAAATTCAATCATGTCCTTGTCGGGGATCGAACCCGGGCCTCCTGGATAGAAGACCAACATGCCAGCGCTTGCGTCACAGACTCACCCAATGAATTTACAAGGGTATATGTACGTGAACGACCACAAATATTGTCCGAAAATGCAGGCTTTAAATTTCTAAAATTTTATAAGGAAATGAACTCAACAATTGGACAAAAATTACAAGGTACCACAACAAGACTTATTGGAACTTAAATATCTGATAAAAGTATACAAAAAGGTTACTAATAACATTTTTTAGAATTCACTTTTTACTTTAAATTAAATTTTCCAACATTTGAAAATTTTCACACATATTATTTCATAACTCCACAACCATTAGAGATAGAATTCTGAAATTTTGTACACTGATTTAACATGCATTTATGGAAAAGCCAGACTACAATAATGCCCATATCTTTGAAAATAGAAAAATTAGGTCACAAAATATTATGCAAATTTTAATATATTTTATATAGGACAAATAAAGAATTAATTGTGTTAAAATAAACAACTCTACATGTCTGAGAGTAGTCTACTTTTCAGAAATAAGTGTTTATTACATGCAGGAAATAGTACATTATGCAACGAGCCTATAATGGTAGTAATTAAGACGCGAGTATGTTTATGAAACGAGCGCAAGCGAGTTTCATAATTTTCATACGAGCGTCTTAATTACCATTATAGTCAAGTTTCATACGAATTTTTATGCTCGACCATATTTCTAACTTGAAATTATTCATAAGTATTCATGTTATTCTTACCTGACTGAGGAGCGGAACTGACCTTGTGCAATACCTCGTAAATTATGAGATGTGCGCAGACGCGAAAGTATTGATTTTTTTCCGAGAAACAAATGTCTCGCGCTAGTTGTCTTTCGATTGCATATCCGAGAATAATCGATACTTGCGCTTTCATATTACTTCAATGAATAGGTGTACTTTAATGAGGTCCATTAAAGGGCTGCTACCAGGTGTATAATTACTACATTTCGGCATGGTCGAGCATAAAGATGTCAGACGATAACAATGTTATGGTTACAAAATAATGTAACTGCAGAATTCTTTTGTTTTTTTCATAATTTGATAAAATTGGTTTTAAAAATATTATTAGTAATATTTTTAGATACTTTTATCAGATATTTAAGTTCTAATAAGTCTTTTTGTGGTATCTTGTAATTTTTGTCCAATTGTGAGTTTATTTCCTTATAAAATTTTAGAAATTTAGAACCTGCATTTTCTGATAATATTTGTGGTCGTTCACGTACATATAGCCTTTGTGAAGGATGTGATTTCATTCGTGTTGAAATTGTTATCGAATAAAATACAATAATGTGCTGTTGTTTCGTACAAATATCCAGTCTGTCGGAAAATATAATTATGTTTTGTTAGGAAGGTTTGTCGTTTCCTTGCACAAAGGAAGTTAGGTTTGAAGGCTTTTAAAGATGATGTATGATTTACGTTTTCTTGCGTAGCCATACGTGCAGTACGTATAATCAACAACTTTATTGTGCTCGTGATGTAGCAATCTGTCTTTTACATCTCTTCCGGTTGTAAGAATCGAGACTGCAGAAAGATAGAGATACGCGGTTAGATGGTTAGGATTAGGAAGTGGAAGAGTGGGTGGCTGTACTTCGACTCATGTGCATTATTACGTCTGCAATTACGTGGAAAACTCCTTTGTGCGGGGAATCTTGAGAGGCTGAATTTCTTTTCCTTTTAATTCCTTCCGAGTTCAGGGTAACTAATGGAAAATCTATATTGTACTGTTGTTTTTTGCCTTGCTTCGCTTCTCTTCTCTTTTCCCCAGGCAGAGATACGGTACATTTTATCTGTGAATGGACAACTGTCTGTAATCCTCCTCGATCCGATAAGATAGAGATAGAGCAGACACAAATTTCTTAGAACATTTCAAGCGGAACTTGTCCTACAGTGACATGCAGGGATACTCGTCCTGCCGCTGGAGAGTGGTTATTCTGGATTTCGTTTTTATTTTACCAGCAAAATCTTTAAGTTGTTTTAAATATTTTAACCAGTTACAAAGATGTGCAATTGCCCATCTCCCTTTTCTTTATGAATTCCAATTTTTGTACTTCGTTTAATGACCCTATTAATTTCTTTGAGTCTCATATATACCGATTATGAAGTTTTGATAAGTAAAAAGAACTTTAAAAAGATCAGTCGTGACCAATTTGATTTCTGGTGATGCCTGCTTCACAGTCTACTATATACAGTCACGAAGCTTGAGTTTGGAGGGTGCTAGAAACAATAGACTGTGCCGGTACTATTTCGCATTGTCTGTAATGAGGCGATATTAGCGATCCTAGTGGTGAGCAACTATCTAATGTTTGCATATTTACTACGTATTGAGCTTCGTAACTGTATATACTAGACTGTGCCTGCTTTAAGTCTTGTAGCTAGGTACAGTATATCTCTCGTCGATTTGCAAAAGGGGACACGTCCAAAATAACAAAGTGTTGGAAAATTGCAAAAAAAAAAAAAAAAAACCCGTAACAGATTTTAAAAATTAAAATGTTCATGAATCCTGAATGTATGTATCCATAGCGATCTGATTAGAAAAAAAAATATATGAACATTTTAATTTGTTGACTTAGTTATAGTTTTTGCAATATTCCAATACTTTGTGATTTAGTTATAGTTTTTGCAATATTCCAATACTTTGTGATTTTGTACAGCAGTGGCAAAAAAACCGGACCGACCCTTGTAGCTGATTTCAGAGCCTTGTTCACAGTGACGGCACGATAGACTGGTAACTAAGACTTTCGTGGTTCGAATCCTGCCTGGGAAGGAAACTTTTTTTTTGTTCCTTATTCAAATTTATTCTCAATACTTTTCGATTTCTGGTAGAATTCATGTTCTGGGAATAATAAGTTATGTAATTAGTAAAATATCGCTGCAGTTGTGAATGTTGTAAAGGCCATAACTCGGAAATGAAGCATTTCCGGACACATGTTGTAATGAACTATTTTGATTGTCTACATGTGGGAAATACATACCTGAAATTATGCCTCGTATTTTTTAAACACCCTGTATATAATTCCCTAGTTTGACTGTGTAACGTTGTATTAGCACTTCCTAATTTAGAGCGAAACAGGGGCATTTTTAAGTACATAGAATGTTATACAGAACTCTGTTATTTAACAAACACACTTTGAACTACATAAAACTACTGATATCAGGGATAAAACGCAGAATATGTAACGCAAACGCTGGCTTCTACCCACTCTGCACAGCAACACTCCAAGATACGAACAGCTCAAGACCGCGCTTTCGAATGCGCCCTGGAATCAGCATTAGGTGATTCATAGCAGCCCTGTAACGAGCATGGCGGCACGAGGACCGAATATCGTTCTCTGCGCATCAGTCAAATGGGCGAGCTTTCTTTGCGCTTCCTCTACTTCTCTCCTCCTTTGCCGGCAATGTTTACTTTCTCCTGTCAGACATTATGGAACGAAGTATAGTGTAGCAATGCATTATACGTCCCGTGCTGTTACGTCGCGGGCTCTAAAAGTCGTGATTATTAAACTATGATCCGCGGAACCATGGGGATCGGAAAGCTAATAGGCAGGAGTCCACAAGTGAACTTTCGAACTAAAATATGATTTATTTCATTCTCCTCATTCCATTATTCAATTCATAGCATTCTTCGATCCCCGGCCGGTGACGTGCGTTGTCCAAGGGCATGTGAGATTGGCTGCATGCGCCATGGATACACAGCGAGCCTTCGTATAGTCGACCGATGTGAATGAGATTGCGTCTAACTGGGGATTATTAGTACAGTGGTTGAGAGAATGATGTAATTGCTGGGTCGTTATGACGCCTCCCAGGTATAAATCAATTGACTATGATTATGTTGTCATTTTACCCCGTCCAGCATCCCCATCATTTGTCACTCTGCAGGACATGCTCCGCGGATAAGTTATAGCGCTAGGGTGAAGTAGGCCTAATCCCTCTACAGCCATGTTATAACTTATCGGAATTTACTGTATTTTGTAAATTTCTAAAAATTCCTATTATGTAGGCCTATAATAAATATTGCTTCCTGCTGACATGTGGATCTATCTTAAATGTGTTCAACAAGAGCTGTGAAACTGCAAGTTACAAGAACCCAGTATGATAGTACCTTAATCTAGAGTTGCCAGATTGAACATTCCCTGATTTTTTTATGATGTCCCAGGCTAAAATTTTATCCCCGAAATGTTCCTAGGTTGTATTTAATTCAAACATTTTTGTTACGAATTATATTACCGGTTGTTCTTTATGGTTGTGAAACTTGGACTCTCACTTTGAGAGAGGAACATAGGTTAAGGGTGTTTGAGAATAAGGTGCTTAGGAAAATATTTGGGGCTAAGAGGGTTGAAGTTACAGGAGAATGGAGAAAGTTACACAACACAGAACTGCACGTGTATTCTTCACCTGACATAATTAGGAACATTAAATCCACACGTTTGAGATGGGCAGGGCATGTAGCATGTATGGGCGAATCCATAAATGCATATAGAGTGTTAGTTGGGAGGCCGGAGGGAAAAAGGCCTTTAGGGAGGCCGAGACGTAGATGGGAAGATAATATTAAAATGGATTTGAGGGAGGTGGGATATGATGTTAGAGAATGGATTAATCTTGCTCAGGATAGAGACCAATGGCGGGCTTATGTGAGGGCGGCAATGAACCTCCGGGTTCCTTAAAAGCCAGTAAGTGAGTAAGTAAGTAAGTAAGTAAAGCCTTGCAGGTTTTCTTCCATTTCCATCTGTCCTTTCATAAATGAAATGCATCAGCAAGTTCTTTTAATGTGAAACTTTCTGTGATAACAAGAAATTAAACAAATCAAAATTACTGTCTATACTAAATGCTTAACCAAAATACGCCTAAAGTCGTACAAGGAAAGTTACATGAGGCGCTCAGAATACAAGTGGTGCGTCCTAAAATTAAGCATTTGCTAATTTAGGGTTTAACAGATACAACAGTGCACAATCCTTCTAAATTGATAATAAAATTAATAATTATGAATTATATCGTCCACACCTGTAGAGTAACGGCTAGCGCGTCTGGCCGCGAAACCAGGTGGCCCGGGTTCGATTCCAGGTCGGGGCAAGTTACCTGGTTGAGGTTTTTTTCCGGGGTTTTTTAACCCAATATGAGCAAATGTTGGGCAACTTTCGGTGCTGGACCCCGGACTCATTTCATCTGCTTTGTCACCTTCATCTCATTCAATCGCTAAATAACCGAAGATGTTGATAAAGCGTCGTAAAATAACCTAATAAAAATAAAATAAATGAATTATATCAATATACCCATGAATCCAAACCTACCTGGAGCTTATAGAGAGAAATTCCGTGTAGTAACCAAGAATGCCAATCAAATTATTGTTATTCGTTATAGTCAATCGAAGTGTTATTAATGGACATATCGAAATTTGAGTCCGATAATTGTTTAGGAATTTTGTTCTGATTTGTCCCAGTCGACGTTCAAGCAGCCACTGGCGTGGCTCAGTCGGATAAGGCTCTTGCCTGTCGGTCTGAAGTTGCGCTCGGGCGCGGGTTCGATCCCCGCTTGGGCTGATTACCTGGTTGGGTTTTTTCCGAGGTTTTCCCCAACCGTAAGGTGAATTCCAGGTAAACTATGGCGAATCCTCGGCCTCATCTCGCCAAATACCATCTCGCTATCACCAATCTCATCGACTCTAAATAACCTCGTAGTTGGTACAGCGTCGTTAAATAACCAACTTAAAAAAAAACGTTCAAGCATCGCACCGAGAGAATTCAGGAATGGGATTCTGTGAAACATTCTGCACCAAATAGATGGACTGAAAAATAGTCTCATTTTTCAGGAAAGTATTGGCCCTTTCTGGAGCTACGAAAACTGGTAGATTTGACTCTAGATGTACGCATGGCCGTAATGTATCTGTGGAGGGAGTATTGTCGTGTATGAATTTGTTGTGGTCATCTATGAGATTAAGATTATCAACACAGTCTGCGAAGTTAATCTTAAAAGTGATTGCAAACTTCAATATGACAATCAAGAATTATCAGAGAAATTGAAAAACAGAAATGATATCCTTCGCAAGATTCATACTGCAGGGAAATATACATCACAAAATGTATATACATTTGTAATAAGTGCATATTATAATCAAGGACAGGTTGTAATGAAAAAACAATTCTTTCTAGTGTCTCCGGATTGTGTCCAAATATCTGGTAACCCTACGTTAATCAAAAACAAAGAAGTGTACTACTAGCCATTTGAAAGGTATTGCATTTATTTTTATAAATACCGTATACCATGATTTTATAGTAGATTCGGACAGTGTTTTTGTTTCTTAACGAGGTCTCACAATTTACTGGGTATGAATTATTTTAACTAAACTCGTCTTTTAATTATGACTGCGAGAAATAATTTCAATTTACGTCATGCTTTGTCGCTTCAAAGTACTACAGTATCTTTGCTCTTTGATATTACTCAGTCTTGCATGTATTATTTTAATTGTTATCCTATCTTGTGCAATTTAATTACATCCTTCCTTGTTTGTTACAAAAATAACTCGCAGAAGGAAATAGATTTCCAAAATATGCAATAGGAACAAAAGATGCTGTAGTGACCAACTCAGCCGCTCTTACGAAAAAAGTGTGTGCACTCACCAGTAAAAAGGGCAACGTAGGAATTGCAAGCTAGCCGTATATAGTAATCCAATCATTGGAATGATAAGTATCTAGGGCAGCCTGGGCATCGGGAGCGGAACTAGACCCTAAACGGGGACGCTTAATATTCATCCGTGACTGAATCAACGCTGCGCGGTGTTCGGCGGGGAAGAAAGGGGATTAAGAGAAATCATATGGCTCCTCGTGAGAGAGTAGAATCCGCTCTTGCTGCCCAGCCCTGATCTAGGGCCTAGATTCTAGGCGATAAGATACAAGAAGCTCCATGTGTGGTATTGCTCGCACTAACGTAGCCAAAACTTTTTGAACACGCAGCTTGAGTTTCGTCTTTGTTGCAGTCAAGGAATATAAATATGTATGTATGCTAGGCCTATAATACGCTGACCTAAACTGATTAGAGCGGCGAATAAGAAACACGAGTAATAAATACGCGGTGAGTATCAAAGAGTTGCCAACGTTAACCGTTTGAATGAGGCTATCTGCTTTTACATATTGCTCAGCGTGCTCTTTCTCTTTCACAAAGAGCATGAGTTAGTCACTGTAAAAGTAGATAAATGCACTAATAAATTTTCTGATTTCGTTATAAAAGGCATTTACTTAAATTACGACAAATGATGGTTGCATTTGGATTAAAACTCCTGCGGATCTGAAAGGAATTTATAGTGAAAAAAGATGATAGGTTTCCACAAAGTATTTCTGTTTCTTCTTCTTCTTCTTCTTCTTCTTCTTCGGTGTTAATATGTTCTTTATCACCGCCTTATGCAGAAAGAGAGAGAGAGAGAGAGAGAGAGAGAGACGGACTGAGGGGAAAAGGCAAGCCTTGAAGGAAAGATTGTGCATCTTGATTACACAACTTTCAACGCTATATCACTTCGGAATATGTATTATATGTCTTTCTCGAGTTAAATTCTATCGTACCTGGTTAACATGTTTCAGCCTGTTATGGGCCATCTTCAGAACTGGTTGGTGCTGGTTTTGGCGCCTTTTGTTTGTGTTTCCTGTGCGAGTGTGTTTGTGTAGTGTAATGTGGAGTCAAAGAGTATGTGTGTTCTGAAATTGAGCATCTCAACACACAAACAAATATAACCACACAGGCGTATACAAACTCAAATGTAACACCTGCAACAACTTGTACATAGGATAGACAGGCAGATCATTTCAAACACATTACAAAGAACACATCACAGCCATAACAAAACTACAAAACACTTCCACATATGCAGAACACATCACAAATGCTAACCACACCTACAGAGACGTAAACACAGACATGGAAATTCTACATATTCAACTGAAAAGCCAGAAACTAAACACACTAGAACAATACGAAATATATAGACATACAAAAACACGTCCAAATGAAATTCTCACAACTCAATTTCAGAACACACACATTCTTTGACTCCACATTACACTACATAAACACAGTCCCAGAGGAAAGACAAGCAAAAGACGCCGAGACCAGCGCCAACCAGTTCTGAAGATGGTCCATAACTGGCTAAAACATGTTAACCAGGTACGGTAAAATTTAACACGAGAAAGACATATAATACATATTCCGAAGAAAGATTGTGGTTAACTATTAACTGACTTCAGAAACACCCCCCCCCCCTCCAAACCAAAAGAAAAAAAAAAACACCAAACAAACAGATACTTAAAACACCGTTTGTGGTTAAAATTGTAACCGAAATACTCTCAAGCATTGTTATTCTTTGTCACTTCATTATTATTCTCTTTGATTCCATATCCGTACATTTCTTAGCTCTTATTTTAAAGGACACGTGGCAGAATCCCCTTACATGTAACAAACATAAGACACTTAACTCAAGGCAACACAGAGTTTCACTTTGACGACAAACGTCCTTGCCGTAGACGGGATTCAAACTCACGACATGACACACTCACGCTTTGAACGTACGTACTGCACATCTGTAATGTTAATTATGCAGGCATAGGTGCTTCATGACCACTGACACATCACTGAAGTAACTGCTAAGATGTGTTAGTTTCCTGTAAGGTTCGCTGATTCCAGGGGGTCATCACTTCCCTTCTTTATTGATCTTCTGGGTCTCGGAGAAACAACAGAGAGAGATAATGCGTTCTCTGACTCTACATTAGCTCTTAAAACCCTTTCTTTACGACTATTTTCTTTGCATGGTGGAAAAGATCTCATATTCAGATGTGACATTATCGCTTGAGAAATGTAAAACATTTTCGGTTTATGACCTCTTTCCGGTCTCAGAGAGACTCTGATTTATCTCACAGTCTTTTTTTTTTTTTTCATCCACTCACACTCCAAGCACGCCATTTATTTCGTTGATGTACCCGTGTTTAGGTTGGTTTTCAAAGAAAAAAAATTCTTACAAGATTATTATCAATTTATGTGCAGTATTTGTGTTTTCGTTTCTTTACTTTGCTCGTCTCGTCTCATAGAATCTTTAAGCATGAAATTATATTGACCAGAGTTGAAGTGAATCTCCCATTTACAGAGGGGGCAGACTTAGGAGCGTTACCACAGTCTAGTATATACAGTCACGAAGCTTGAGTTTATGAGGGTACTAGGAACAGTAGACTGTGTAGGTACTATTTGGCATTGTCTGTAATGAGGCGATAGTAGCGATCCTAGTGGTTAGCAACTACCTATGGATGCATATTTGCTACGTATTGAGCTTCGTGACTGTATATACTAGACTGTGGCGTTACCTTCTTCCGAAGAATCTTCCTCGGTGGTCATGCGCTTATATGATGGCCATTGGCTTGAAGTTCACGGATTCAAAACCGGACGAGAGCAGTGGATATTCAAGGATGATAAGATGTTCAGCATGGCTTCCTCCTAGAGAGAAGAAAAGCTGTGTGTCCCATGTCATAGATTTACGGCACGTAGCATTGACTTCCTCCTAGAGAGAAGTAAACTGTGTGTCCCATGTCATAGATTTACGGCACGTAGTATTATACGAAGAGAAAAGTTATTTTTGCAAAACTAAGTTCAAAATTTTACAAATGAAAAACTAATATGCATATGCTTCATACAGTAAAAATTTCAAATGAATTCATAATGAGTATTAATGTTATGGCGTTCATACAAAAAGGGCATAACTGTTAAATATTTATAATATATTTATGCACATGTCTTACTCTTAGGTATTCCATTATCTTTTTTGTTCCATTGAATACAGTTCTTCATCTTTATGCACACAAAATTTCTTGTTTAACTTAAAAACTATGGTTGTAATGATTTTTTAAAGAAAAAGTATTTTCAGTGACATCTCCCCTTAATGTGTAGGCATATTCCTTACCTTTCAAGCGATGTATCGTTCAGTGCCCCAGTCGAAGTTGGCGCCTAGCACTGTGAACAGACAAGCAAGCGCCGATGTGATCCTCCCATGGATGAATATATAATAGGATGCGAAACTTATCGAGTTTCCCGTAACACATACTAGAGGCGCTGTTGTAGAAAATGATCTTGCTGCCACCTGTTAGAGGGAGGGGCGTTTTTACATCTAGCAGCGCACCAAGTAGCGAAAAGAGTAATTACTCCATGCATTTAGCAACGCACCTTGTGACGAAAATGTTAAACTGTGCAGAAAGTATTCCCTTCCACCCTCATAGATATTCAAAACTAACCCAATTTAAAATAAAACATTTACATTTTTATTCCTCACAGCAGCTTCTACTGAAAATTCTTACCGGAGCTAACAGGAAGATAAAAGAGATGATCTATTTCACACTACCCAATTAAAATATAACCAGACACAGACAAAAAAAAAAAAAAAGCAAAAGGTTAGATAATTGGGATTGTATTCTTCGAGTATTAATAAATACTACAATAGTACAGCGCAAATGAAAAGTCTGCAAGAACTACTTAGATAGTTCAATTTATTATATTACTATTACTTCACAATACATTCAACAACACTATTTTTACAACGTCCATAAACATCACTGTTTAACATCCACTGCTTATACACACACATCATATCACTTTATGTTCACTTATTAGCAAGTGTCTGTCTATCATCTTGGCTCCTCGTCGAGTCCTCGAGCAATATCTCGAACGGATAAATGGAGAACTTTGGGTAATGTACCCAACACGTAGTTCTAATGTTCACCACCTACGACGTTGGGCGCAGTTTCGCATTCTATTTTATATTTATCCATGACCTTCCTATATGTACCGAAGCTTAAGACTTTTACAATAGGCTGGGGTGAAGTCTTGGAGGGTAGTACAGGTTTCCGATACTGGTAGGCCTATAGGAAGTCTTCGGGCTTTGGGATTTATACAGTAAGATACTCCTTGGAGGATGAGAACTGGTTCTGTCATGGCATGGTCAGTATAGCCTACCCACCTGTCAGTATCGGGTTCACGAAAAAATATTAACCTACACTACTACTGTCACCACCATCATTACTACTAGGGAGAAATGAACTGGTCACCTTAGCATTATCTCCTGGCTTATGATGCCTTATTGGTGTCACTTACGATGTTCTAATCTGTCTAAGAAAGATGTGCTAAAGATTTGTATCGCCCTTAAAAATAATCATCTGGTGGATATGATTTCGTGACCTAGTCGCTGTAAGTACTCGACCACCGAGGAAAACCCAGTTCTCAATATTGTAGATTACTTGAATATCTTCTCAAACAACATCTAAAGTAAAAACTCTCCTGGTATTTCTTATGTTTAAGAGCTTAATTTTTTAAGTTAGGCCTATTATAGAAATTGATTTTATCTTTCATTGTTATCTGAGAATTTCGTTGTAGGTAGCCCTTTCCCTCTGGAAAAAGAACTAAGGAAGAGACTAGTGAAGTACTTTGTATGGAGTGTGGCATTGTATGAGGCAAAAAAACATGGACATTACGACTAAGTGAAGAGAAGTGAATAGAAGCATTTGAAATGTGGATATGGAGAAGAACGGAACGTGTGAAGTGGACAGACGGAATAAAAAATGAAGTTGTGTTGAAAAGAGTGGTTGAAGAAAGAATTATGCTGAAACTGATCAGGAAGAGGAAAAGGAATTGGTTAGGTCATTGGCTGAGAAGAAACTGCCTACTGAAAGATGCACTGGAAGGAATGGTGAACGGGAGAAGAGTTCGGGGTTGAAGAAGGTATCAGATGACATTGATATATGGATCATGTGAGGAAACAAAGAAAAAAGCAGAAAATGGGAAAGACTGGAGAAAGCTGGATTTGCAGTGAAAAATCTGCCCTTGGGCAGAACACTAAATGAAGTGAATGTAGCCCTTTCATAAATATATGTGATTCAGTAATTAAACAATCGCTCTTGATATTCTGTGCAGACAGGGTACATAAATTGATCTTAAGACTGTAGTGACATTGCGTTTACACGATGGAAATACATGGGAATTCATCCATATCGAAAATCATTACTAAGTCATATGGTTTAAAATAACATGAAGTAAGAATAGATAGGATAAGAATTTTTCTCTTTTGTAAAATTTCCTTATAGCCAAGATAATACCGTAATCGTTTCCAGAGGCTTTCTGTGCTGCTTATCTGATATCATATCGTGCAAGAAATATATTTTTTTAATATCTGTCCTTCACCGTGGCTGTAAAGGTGTTTCTGATATAATCCCAGCGGACAAGAGCTCAATTCTTGGCAGTACAATCTATTTCCCTCTTAATGGAATCCGTTACGCGCCCATTTCGAAAAAGCAGCATTTTTTCAAGAACACTATTCAGTTTTAGTTTAATACTTTTTATTGTTAACAACAGCTGATCGTATAGAATTTAAACTTAAATATTGTGTACGCATGGTTGTTAGAGTACGCAATTTTCTGAAAGTATACTTTTCATTGAAGTGTTTAAAATGTGGATTCTCAAGTTTATGGAACGGAATATCTGCACATATCAACATCAGACACAAGTCATAATAAAAAGTGTACTGATCCGAAATCGAATCACTAAACAATTCCAGATGTTCGATGTGTGTTTTAGAGTCAGAATGTTTTTGTAAATCCTGACGCGTATTAACTTCTAACTTACACACTTTACACCATAATACAGGGTTTTTCTAAAAGTTGGACCCAAATTCATTAATTTGTATTTCACGACATACAACTTGGACATGAACAGTGTACATACCTAACGAAAGAGATAGTTCCAAAGTTTTGTTTTCCACCGCTAGGGCGGTGATAGTTGCGTATACGGCTGCTAGGGTACTCGCACCGATAGGCAGGCATTTCGTGTCAGTTGTGACTAAGATGGCTACTGTGCAGCATAAGTTTTCTGCTTTCTTGAGTTTGCACGAAGTGAGTCGGCAGTTACAGTGCAGCGGGCGTTTCGTCTACTATTCGGCATTGAACCACCAACTAGGAAAAACATAAGCCGTTGGTTTCAGCAATTTCAACAAAGTGGATGTCTCTGCAAAGGAAAAAGCCCTGGCCGACCGCGTGTACCTGGACATGTTGGACAATGGCTTTTTCCTCAACTTACCGAAGATTCACAAGACTTCATTTTCCAACAGGATGGAGCTCCATCCCATTGGCATCGTGATGTCCGAGAATTTTTAAATCAATCCCTTCCTCAACGATGGATAGGTCGCATGAGAAATCAATACCTGGCTCTACACTTCTGGCCACCGAGATCTCCTGACCTCACGCCATGTGACTTTTTCCTGTTGGGCTATGTTACGGAGGCTGTTTACGTCCCACCTCTACCAACAACTCTAGCCGAACTGCGGAACCGTGTCACTGCTGCTGTGAACTTAGGAAGACAAGAAATACTTCTTCGCGTGTGGGGCGAGTTTAACTACCGCTTAGATGTTTGCCGTGCAGCAGAGGGGGACACATTGAGCATTTATAACCTGTGTTTAAAAAATTTGGAAACTTATTCTTTTTATTGGTATGTAGATTGTGCATGTCCAATTTTTACTTCATTAAATATAAGTTAATGAAATTGAGTCCTTGTTTTAGAATAACCCGTATATTTTCGTCCTTAACTGAAAAATAGTCACCTCCAAAGTCTTCTACAAGCACAAGCAAAGTTGCATATTTTATTGGCGATATTTTAATATATCTTTACAGTACTTTTGCTAGATCACAACTGAACTCTATATGAAAGGTTTACTTTTTAAACAGAAAATAGGCATGATGTGCCGAAACAACCTATTAGAATGCAGTAAACAATACAAACCTCGCACCCATTAAACTCCGAACGAACAGAGATCCGTTGACGTGACGTCTTTCATTTTGCATACGAACCTGAAGATACATCAGTAACGTAAACAGCTAACATCATCCTTAAACCTGTAGCCGCCTCTAGGCAATGTTTTGGTGTCTCAATTTCGTTCCCTACTGATAACGTTCATTGAAACACATTGGGGCTCATTTGTTTATGCAGATGTAATTCTTTGTCACTAATAACACAAATCTGCTGGATTCCATTAATTTTCATTAGTTTGCCTAGTGTGAGGGTACCGAAACAGTCCTAAAGTAATTGGGTAGTGGAGTGTAACAGGAATAACGGCAGAGAGTCTCAATTTTGCGTCTCCATTTGGGGGAGGATCAGTTCTAATTACAACCAGCATGAATATACAGAAGGTTACGTGTTCCATAGCGTGCAATAACAAAGTGCAGGGATTTAGGTATTTAGGCTTGAATAGAAAGGCAAAAGTAGGAATTGTGCAGTGTTCATCCAAAAACAAACGGTTCTCGTTGCCGTGCACAAGATGATTACTCGCGAAGACAGGAAGGAAACTGAAAACAAGTAGCTCAGATCTAGACTGAAAACTTGGTTTCTGGATTGTGATGGATTAATATAACTGATATTTTTCTCTTTACGTGTAGGCCTATATTCAGCTCCTGAATTGCCTGCTTTGTGACAGAGGAATTCAATGTGTGATTACTGATTAATAGGGGGCGGATGTTGATGACCTAAAAATCTACTTAAAATGATCATTAAAATGCCCTTAAACTAATGGAAAAATGACGTAAAATTAAAAGAAAATACCTGTCTTTGGACAGTTGACTAAACAACAACAACAACCACCTTGCGTAGATAGATTCAGTAATGAAATTGGATTTTTTTATTTCTTCTTAAATATTCCAAGGTCTGTAAAATTTATTTAGATGGACCCTATATTTCGCGATGTTATTAGTAAGTGGAAGAGATTTAAGTTAATTATTTGTAATTTAACTAAAATATTATGTTCAGTATGCCTTAAATGAAATCTGAAGGCTAACAGACTGATATATACTTAATTGTGTGTACATAAATATCTTATGCTGCTAATCTCTGGTGAGTTGTATCATCTTTTATAAGGTCTGTCTGGGCATCCCCCTCCTACCTTTTGTAAGTCTCTTAATTATGTTTAGATTCGTTCTTCAAATATACCAGGGCCGGGCATGAGAGCGGCTCTATTTAGTCGGCCAGAGCTGCTCTCGCTCCACAAGACACTTCAATTCCAAGCCAGAGCAGAACGCTCACGCAGTGGCGGACTCGCATTACAGCTACTTTCCCTGCATTAATATAAAAAGAGCCACGGTTGTTCTAGTCATTCAGTCTGTCAGTACGTAATAGTTTATAAGGATATTACATCAATACATTGTACAGTACAGACTTTATAACACTCTTATTAATTTAATGAAATAAACTTCGCTCTATGCACACACACACAAATCATTAGGCTTATTTACATAATCCATACGCACATACTGCAATCTCCTCACCACGGTTCTACGAGACAGGCGTATGGCTTCCACTTCCCTTACTTGCTGTGGACAGAGTTCATCTACCAATATAATTAAACATTGCTTGATGAATTCACCTTCGTTGAATGTTTTCAATTCCTTTGCAATTTCGTGGCAAATTTTGTAGCTAATTCTCATAGCCGATTCATTAAGTGCATTATTGTCATGTTAATGCATAATATATAATATAATATAATATAATATGGTATCGTATAATATATATGATATAATATGATAAGATATAATGTAATATAATATAATATATGACTTTAAATTAATACAACATAAAGAATATATTTCTCAGGTACATTATATTATTAGAGTATATATTCGATATTTATATTGCATTATAAGTTATTATAGTACATTTAGTAATATATATATATATATATATATATCATATTATATATCATAAACTGTAATATACTATACTATGATATATCATAATATTTGTATAATTTAAAATTATATATTACTAAATATATAATAACTTATAATGTATTATAAATATCAAATAGATAGACCTACTCTAATATAATGTACCTGAGAAACATTTTCTTTAAGTTGTATTAATTTATGGTGTTCATTACCAACATATTTGTCATATTCAGTAGCATGTTGTAAAGAAGAATGCCGTTGGATATTTAACTTCTTAATCAGTTGGAGTGTTTTATGCCAAGTTAAACACTTTGCTAATCCACTGCTCTCTACTAAAAAGAACTCCTCCTCCCATGATACATTAAAAGCATTGAGAATAGCGGGACGCTTTAGTGTATGAGCGGAAGCTCCGTCTTCAAAGTTCGCCAGAGTCACCACTGCACCGACACTGAATGACGTACAGTATGCATACGTCACAGCGCTCGCAATACCGGCTCTTTAAAGCATACAGCGCTCATTTCTCGGAATCACGTAATGTGCCCAGCCCTGAGATATACGTTGTCCCATTCATCCTTCGCTTCACTGTTGCCTATTTTCCAATTGGTAGAGAACCACATAAGCTGTCTTATATCTTGGTATCTTATGTGACAATTCTTTCCCCCCCTTATTTTCCTTAGCATGTTTATCTTATGTATTTTTAGGACTCGACTTCTTTCCGGAAATGTTAGCCCCGGTCTCCGCTGTATAAGCACGTTGGTTCATTCATGCGCCATATCTGCATAGAAGGGTGATATGATTGAACTCCCATTGTCTGACTGTTGCTGCCCTAGAGATATCACAGATATTGCGGAGTTATTTCCATAATTGTCTAATATATAACGGATAATCGCCAACTGGCCATCTCCGGATATCAGCGAGTCTCCCCAATGCATGATCAGAAACGTTTTACAGAGAAATCAGTAATCTGACTGTCTACCTTTTAATAGCTGTCTTTATTGGAGTTACAAACAAAACGGAAAAAAATTCAACATTTATTTTAAGTGTAAAGGCTGGTTCACAATAAACCGGAAACGAGAATCGGAACGGAAACGAAAACGGTAAAATTGTTCAAATGTGTACATTTAAATGTGAGCATTCACAATTAACGAAAACCTTGCCGGAGGCCGGGATCGGGAACGGAGAGTTGGCCAAGTTTCAACTTTGGCGTTCACGTTTCCGATCACAGCCCACTAGATTCATTCTATTGCCATCTAAAAGCTATTTTGTCGTCGTATATTTTGTAGTAAGAAGACCGTGACATAACCTATGCATTATTTTGTTCTGTGCTGTGCATCATGGAGCAAGTTTTATTTGATGAGATTCTAATATTGAGTGTTGAGGAAAATCCACACGTTTACGATAAGCGGCGCGCCTCGTATAAAGATGAGAAAATTAAGGAGAATACGTAGCTTTCAATAGCTGCATCTTTGAACACCGATTGTAAGTGAATCATATTTTATTACTGTATTGGTTGTATTACACACTACATATTCATGCTTCAATTCAATAACTACTGTTGTGTTCATTTTTGTTTTATTACAAATGTTTCTTCTCTAATTATTTTACGTTATGGTAGACTTAAAATAGGTTGTGATACTAAAGATGCATGGGCATATTTATAGTACCGTACCTAATGAAGTGTTTCAGTTGAAATTTCGAAGTTGGTTAACCTGTGTTTATGTTGGCTGCCTTGTACTCATGAGAGAAAGCCATTGGTCAATTATACACACATGACATCAAAATGTGTAATATCGACTTTACATATCGTTATTGACATGCATATCGATATGCATAGTCGTCTACGTTCTCGGTTTATTGTGAATCAAAAATGTTCATATTCACGACCTCTGCTTCTCGTTTTCATTCCGGTTCTCGTTCCCGGTTTATTGTGAACCAGCCTTAACAGGAAATAGTGCGTTGTGCAGTGCGTATTAACTGAGACCGGACTTATTAGACAACAATTGCCATCACCAAGGTTGTCAGCATAGTCAGTCCATTTGCTCCGAGGGAGTGTCGTAAAAAATAACCAAAGGAAAATATATGATTAATTCACCTTATACGAAGGGAAAATGCTAAAACAGCTCAATAACACTGAAGTTTAATTTAGCCAATTATAGTTCATGCACTATTAATAATAATAGAGCTATAAAATGGTATCAGTAAATCTACAACCTTTATGCAAATCTGACTTTCAGGTAGTAGCTCCCTGTAAAGTAGGTTTGAATAATTTCAAGGAAAAATTGTTCCGAGGCCGGGTATCGATCCCGGGACCCTTCGCTTAGCGCACAAATGCTCTCCCGACTGAGCTACCCCAGGAACCATACACGACACCGTCACAATTTTTCCTTTATGTCCACACATGTTTGATTGCAGTGATATTTTACTGCTTAATTAACTTATTATTCCCAGAACATGAACTTTACCAGCAATAGAAAAGTATTGGGAATAAATTTGAATAAGGAACAAAGAAAAGTTTCCTTCCCAGGCAGGATTCGAACCACGAAATCTTAGTTATCAGTCTATCGTGCTCTGGAGTGAACAAGGCTCTGAAATCAACTACAAGGGTCAGTCCGGTTTTTTTGTACATTTGTTATAAACACAAAATTCCCTTTTACCTGCACCATAGCAATATAAATACCTGAAACAAAATTTATGGCTGAAATTAAATAATGACAAATAAACCATGTCTTGCTTCACTTGTCCGCTGAAAATATTGGATATTTCAGATGGAAATATTGTCAATTTAGATTAAAATAATCACTTGCTAATGACTTTTACTTGTTATGCATTTTTAACAATTCTCTATCAGTATTAATTATACATAATTATAATAATGTCCTGAAAAAAATATATAAGTTTATATTCTATTGTGTTTTTATATTACTTTTGTATGATATTTTATTAATATTGTAATCATATTATGAACTGCGCACTTAAGAATAGCAGCTTGTCACTTTAGAAGTTACTTAAAGCAAAATTAAACCAGTTATAACATTATCATAACGTATCTAATACATAACGAATTACTTGAATTGCTTTTTTTTTTTATCTTCATGTTCATATCTCACTTGCTTCCAGTGCATCAGGTACCGACAACTCTTTGCTATCCACTGACTTTAATTCAAATAATTTTTCAATTGTTCGCAAAAATGAAAATAACAATATTACTTACTTACTTACTTACTTACTTACAGGCTTTTAAGGAACCCGGAGGTTCATTGCCGTCCTCACATAAGCCCGCCATAGGTCCCTGTCCTGAGCAAGACCAATCCAGTCTCTATCATCGTATCCCACCTCCCTCAAATCCATTTTAATATTATCTTCCCATCCACGTCTCGGCCTCCCGAAAGGTCTTTTTCCCTCCGGCCTCCCAACTAACACTCTGTATGTATTTCTGGATTCGCCCATACGTGCTACATGCCCTGCCCATCTCAAACGTCTGGATTTAATGTTCCTAATTATGTCAGGTGAAGAATACAATGCATGCACTTCTGTGTTGTGTAACTTTCTCCATTCTCCTGTAACTTCATCCCTCTTAGCTCCAAATATTTTCCTAAGCACCTTATTCTCAAACACCCTTAACCTATGTTCCTCTCTCAAAGTGAGAGTCCAAGTTTCACAACCATAAAGAACAACCGGTAATATAACTGTTTTATAAATTCTAACTTTCAGATTTTTGAACAGCAGACTGGATGAAAAAACCTTCTCAACCTAATAATAACAGGCATTTCCCATATTTATTCTGTGTTTAATTTCCTCCCGAGTATCACTTAGTATATTTGTTACTGTTGCTCCCAAGTATTTGAATTTTTCCACCTCTTCAAAGGATAAATTTCCAATTTCTTATTTGAAGGTTTCGTAACAACCTGTTCTTTACGGTGATGGGTTGTTAGCCCTTCGCCTAACCCCCAAGCTGGAGGACCACATTTTATTACAGAACAAAAGAACAGACCGCAAAGTAAACAGCACAGGTTGCTAAGTGACGTGGACTTGCTTGACTTGTCTTCAGACAAAATGGCAATTTATTTCAGTGTTCTGGTAAAATGCTACCATTTATTGCCAAACCATTAAATAATAATATATTGATTTTATTATAAATTTAGAAAGATTGTACACTGTTGTATCTATTAAACCCTAAATTAGCAAATGCTTAATTTTAGGACTGCACCACTTGTATTCTGAGCGCCTCATGTAACTGTCCTTGTACGACGTTAGGCGTATTTTGGTTTAGCATTTCGTATAGACAGTAATTTTGATTTGTTTAATTTCTTGTTATCACAGAAAGTTTCACATTAAAAGAACTTGCTAATGCATTTCATTTATGAAAGGACAGATGGAAATGGAAGAAAACCTGCAAGGCTTTACTTACTTACTTACTTACTCACTTACTGGCTTTTAAGGAACCCGGAGGTTCATTGCCGCCCTCACATAAGCCCGCCATTGGTCCCTATCCTGAGCAAGATTAATCCATTCTCTATCATCATATCCCACCTCCCTCAAATCCATTTTAATATTATCTTCCCACCTACGTCTCGGCCTCCCTAAAGGCCTTTTTTCCCTCCGGCTTCCCAACTAACACTCTATATGCATTTCTGGATTCGCCCATACGTGCTACATGCCCTGCCCATCTCAAACGTCTGGATTTAATGTTCCTAATTATGTCAGGTGAAGAATACAATACGTGCAGTTCTGTGTTATGTAACTTTCTCCATTCTCCTGTAACGTCATCCCTCTTAGCCCCAAATATTTTCCTAAGCATCTTATTCTCAAACACCCTTAACCTATGTTCCTCTCTCAAAGTGAGAGTCCATGTTTCACAACCATACAGAACAACCGGTAATATAACAGTTTTATAAATTCTAACTTTCAGATTTTTTGACAGCAGACTGAATGATAAAAGTTTCTCAACCGAATAATAACAGGCATTTCCCATATTTATTCTGTGTTTAATTTCCTCCCGAGTATCATTTATATTTGTTACTGTTGCTCCAAGATATTTGCACTTCTCCACCTCTTCAAAACATACATTTCCAATTTTTATATTTCCATTTCTATACAATATTCCCGTCACGAGACATAATCGTATACTTTGTGTTTTCGGGATTTACTTCCAAACCTATCTCTTTACTTAGTTCCAGTAAAATTCCCGTGTTTTCCCTAATCGTTTGTGGATTTCCTCCTAACATATTCACGTCATCCGCATAGACAAGCAGCCGATGTAACCCGTTCAATTCCAAGCCCTCTCTGTTATCCTGGACTTTCCTAATGCAAGGCTTTATCAATCAAAAAATTTACGATGCCGTCTAGCCCTACAATGTTTATAGGAATTCACAAATGTTTGCAGGAACAGGGAATCTGTAACCAAACTTCAGAAGGATGGCTTTGAGTTCGATGCTAGCTGGCTACACTTACTACACATATTAAGGCATGTAACACCAAACAAAACGTTTCCGAAGATGGGTTTCTATGTGAAAATTGTTGATATAGATCATCTCTATCATTTTTAAAAATTTGTAACAAAGTCACAGAATCATCCGGTAGGCCTACATATTGATTCTAATTTTATCTTCACCTCATATTAAAATAGTGACTTTCGTTTTATGACTAAGTTGGATTTTCTTTAATGCCGGTTATTGAAAGATAAGCTTTGCATCATTCTTTATAAATGTAGTAGATAGTGCTTATCTCAGTGTTTTATTTGTAATAGAACTTTTATCGCGTTGATTGCAACTGTGGTGGGATTACAATGTCGGAGTGAGTTCGTTAAAATGAAAGTATATTAACTAAAAAGGAATCCCGACACTATTAAAAAAATATAGTATGCTATCAGGAAGTTAAAAAGAATGTAGCAATAGCAAAGGTAACTTTAAATAGGAAAAGGAGCATCTTCTACGGACCTCTCGAAAAATAACTAAGGAATTAATATTTTATAGGATATAAAGAGGGGAAGAAAAATTCTGCGGAGTGTATATAATATTCTAAACGATTTTAACATTTACGAATTAAATATTACTATTGACTAAGTCATAACCCATGATAAAGATAAAGCTGAAGAAATCATTCCGACGATATTTTACTAATTAATTAACTTATTATTCCCAGAACATGAATTTTACCAGCAATCGAAAAGTATTGGGAATAAATTTTAATAAGGAACAAAAAAAAGTTTCCTTCCCAGGCAGGATTCGAAGCACAAAAGTCTTAGTTACCAGTCTATCGTGCTCTGGAGTGAACAAGGCTCTGAAATCAGCTACAAGGGTTGGTCAACTACTGTACATAGCCCACGCTCTGTTCGCTACAAGAACCGAAGACACCTCACCTTTCAGTTCGTGGTTCCCGGGAGAGCCTCGAGCACAGAAGGAAGCCTCAATCCGGCATCCCTGAGCTAGAGACGAAGTTGGCTATATCTTGGATACAAAATTAAATAAAGTATAGGGTAAACAAGGGTGAAACGGGTCAGTTTTGAAAACACCGCTCTGTAAGCCAAAGAACAAAGAATACTGGATTGTGCGCTAGCTAGCGTTGAAGTTGGGAACTTCTTCAACGCAGAAAGGCGGGAAAGCAATATAACTGCATTGTTTTCTGTGCGATATTTGAAGTATGAAATTGTTATTGTAACGATAAGTTGCAATATTTTATTTAATATCTTGAATTGTAGTTTTTATTTAATCTGCGTTTTACCAGTTATTATTGTGATACTTATATGATTTAGTAATTAAGTTGAAAATGGACTCTTTAAAGGACAGGTTACCCATATGTTGAGCTTCTAAGACCAATCAGAATGGTAAACTTTACGATGCAAAATATTACTGCTCTTTGGGTGATTCGGGTCACTATTTTAAGGGTGAAAAGGGTCAGAATATTTTTAACTGATTTCATTGAAGTAGGGTTTATATTTGTCCTAAATGGGGAAATACAGAAGGAAGACGCAGTCTTCATGGTTGGAGGAGTATATTTGTGGAAGATGTTCATTGAATAATTAAAACAGGACATTAATGCTTTTGATGAAGAATTAGTATTAAATATACAAGGTGAGCCATAAGTATGTTTGGAAAACTTGTTAGCGTCCTCCTGGATAAAAAAATAAGAACAATTCCTTATATGAAAATTTGACGGAAATAGTGATTTTCGTTTTCATAAGCATCTGATCATATTATTGTGTTGTTTTTGTTTTGATTTTGTACCAGTGTTTGTTTAAAAACAACACAGTAACAAGACAGTAGTACATTGTTTTTTGTTTTGATTGGACGCGGTGGTCCAGTGCCTTGGCCACCCAGATCACCCGACTTCACCCTATTAGATTTTTACCTTTGGGGTCACTTGAAGGCTGTCGTCTATTCAATAATCCAGAGGAGCTATTGCAACGTGTTGAAAATGCATGCCAATTGATCAGTGATGACAACATGGTGTTTGAGCGAACTCGCCAGTCGTGTGTACGTCGTGCTCATCAGATATGTGGAACAATGGAGGGGGACACACTGAGCGCCTTTTTTAAACGTTAAATGACATGTACTTGTGACACAACGAAAAAAAGAACAAAAAGAAAGTATGACCATTTCTCCAATAAATAAGCATTTTCCGTCAAATTTTCATGTAAGGAATTGTTCTTATTTTTTATCCAGGAGCACGCTCACGCGTTTTCCAAACATACTTATGACTCACTCTGTATAATTTGTCTGGATCTGAATCTTCGTAAGTATTTTATTGTACAAGTTTACGAATAAAAATGAAAAGTAAGAATGTTTCCATTCGCCCTTCTTGATGACCTTATTCACCCTGGCTGCTTAGGGTGAAAAGGGTCATGCAGTACTTTGTTTAATTTCTAAATATGCTAAATTGTTGCAGAGTTAATTCTAATATAGACATTTAAACGTGTAGCTGAAACTTCAATCTTTCTGACGAAGTATCACGCTTTAGGTTTGATGTTAAATTATGTGAGTCATTAAAGTAAATATAAATTTTGACCCTATTCACCCTTGCTTACCCTATGTGTACGTAAACCAAGTTTAGTTTTTTTAAAGTATTGAATTTATCCTTAAAGTTGGTCCCGCATACGGTCACACACTGTATTTTGACTTACATCAAATTTATACCTAATTTCTGACGAACAAGCATAGCAGAAATTACTCGCAGTTGAAATGGATTTCTTGAGGCGAGCGGCTGGAATATCACGACTGGTTAGGGTCCCTAATGACACAATTCGACAAATAATTCAAGTGCCAGTTACAGTTATTGATCATACGCGAAGCAAATAGCTCGTCTGGTTCGGACATGCGAAAAGGATGGACAGCTTATACTACCACGGAAATTTCTCGCGGGTGCATGCTGGAAAAAGAAAGGTGATGGGGCTCAGGAGAAATTGGAGATATGGCATTGACAGGGCAATAGTTCAAAGGGAACTGGAAGACAATGGAATGATCGTTAGATAGATTCTCAAGGGTTCGTCAAATACTATGAACAGGAGAAATAAATAGCATCTCTATTAGATTCAGTACAGTTTATTGTGTTCTTTGCGCTGGTCCAACGATTTAAGATACAGCATGAGTTTGAGTTAATGATTATGATTTTGCCATGTTTTATTTCTGTGTATTTAATATTAACGATCCGAATTTCTCCCTTATTTTTTTTCTCCTCCTAGTCGTGTTCCTTTTCCATTTTCATTAGAGGAAATATTGCGATGCTGGGAAACAATGGTTTCCAAACTTTTACGACTCACGAACCCCTTTACAAAGATCTAAAGAGAGCGAAGCTCTTATTAATGTGAATAAAATTTAACAATCTTAATTAATCTAAAGTTGCTGTGGCTACGGTAAATAAGCCTACCTTAGTATTCCTCTCCAAAAATGACACAACTCTTGAAATATTGAAACTACGTAAGTTCAAGTAAGTATACATTTATTTTATAGTTAAAAATTAAAACTGAAATTAAGTAGGTAAGTTAGTAATGCATTAGTGCATTTACTTACCTTTAAAGTCATATTATTGGAGTTCACACATTTTAATTTAAACATACACTGAGAATATATATATATATATATATATATATATATATATATATATATATATATATATATATATAATATTTTAATGTACCGAAGTACATATCATATTTCCATGCAGATTTCGTGATTTAAGACGGCGCTTATTCCGTCGGATGCCGGCCAACTAGTCACTCATAACGAGTGCACCTCAGCACATGTGTGGACTTCGGTCCAACGTTCATAGACATCTATGACGTAGTGCAGAGGGCGGCCACTAGAGGGAACCCAAGAGTTGGAGCTTAATCTGAGACGATTCTATTCGACGCCGGGGTTGTATCCGGTGTGGCTTAGTGGATAAAGCATCAGCACGTAGAGCTGAAAACCCGGGTTCAAATCCTGGCGCCGGAGAGAGTTTTTCTCCGTTCCATTACTCTTTCATCATACACTGAGAAGTACTTTATTGATATCATTGAAATATTTTATGCGGGCTAAAGTTGCGGGAGATATCTATACTCCTCGCTGTACTCAACTGAAATCTACTGCTCTGTTAATAACTATTCTGCAAATTGGTCAATTGTTTGAATAGACTAGCCGACTGTGAGATAAATATGTAACATCGCACAAAACGCAGTTTTTATGCTCTGTGAAAGACACTGTCCTGAGTTAGAATTCTACCTCGAGCACGAACGTTTGTCCGTTACACTGCGTAACAAATTTAAAATTTTTTTTTTTTTGCTCTGGGCATGTAATACATTTTTTCTATATTTTAGACCTTCTGAATACGAATATGACAATAAAAAACAGTTGTTGATTATGGTTTTTGAGTAATTTTCGAATTTATATCTATTCAATATACTGCTTTATATAATGACAATAAGGTTAAATATTCACTGTTCAGAAGATTATAGCTTTCTTTTTCTGCATTTTCTATTATACAGGGCATCAGGTACATCACGAGCTAAAGTCCAAAAATAGTCTGCTAGCATATTGGTACTCCACTGTTCTTGGTATCTCCCCCCCCCCCATAATTTAAATTTCTTGATGAAAATGCTTACCATGCTCATCACTGAAATCGCCACAATTCTCGGGGAAAAAGTCAAGAAGGGAGTGAAGGAAGTGAATTTTCAGGGTCATGCTACAACCCATACTTTCAGACACCAACAGTACAGTTTGCACTAGTTCTTCATAGATCTCACTTCTACGGTTACCTAGAAAATGTAATACAACCTTCTGGTTCTCTCTTTTCCTTGCACCAAAGATTCGGAGTGATTGTCCTTCATTATTTCTCTAATTTGTGGCCTATTTGAGTCACCAATAGCAGGAAATTTTTCTTGGATATGTTTAAATGATTCAGTATCATGATTCATGCTTTAACAAAATTCTTCATTGACTCTAACTTAATGTGTAAAGGGGGTAAAATTACTTTGTGCGAGATCGTGCGTATTTGCTTGTTTTCCGCACAGAACCAATACGCGGTAAGTGTGAAATACCACATTCAGTATTCCCAACGTAACACAACAATTTCCCTCTTCTTACCGCTTAAGCGCGACATTCATTTTACTGCTTTAGGCTTTTAACTTATTATTTTTAGAGACGTTTAACATAGTAATAATTATAAATTGGAAACTTACCACTGCAGTTTCACCTAAATTGCAATGTTAATTATTGTTTTTAAATATTTGCAAAAATTAAGTAAAGTCTACTACTCCACGAAACTTATTGCATTCCTGATACAAGTAACATTAAGGAAGCCTTGAAAAAATCAACAAGATTCCAGATGCCGATGTTATTACTGCAATATGTTATATAAATAATATTGTTAAAATATTAAAATGAAAAATAAATCATTATATAACCTTACCGTTTGTTTTAAGTTCGCATTTATAGACTGGGGAGGGGGGGGAAAGACACACGTATATCACGGCCTGCTGGAGTATAGTAAACACAGAAAACATTTTATAGCAACAATGTTGAAGAAAGATATTTTGGTTTTCCGAAGTTGCCGTCATTAAACAGAAACCAACATGGAGATTTCATTGCAACTAATTAGAAATTCGTCTTTCAGGTACGTAATAAACGATCTTCGCACAAAATAATGTACGATACACGAGCGGTATGTTTGTTTTCATGTTCTCGGAAATTAAAAAAGCTCAACTACGTTTCGCTTTTTCAATCTTTTCCTCAAACATGAAAACGTCAACATACCGCTCTTGTAACGCATATTACTATTACTTTGAGGTATAAGGGGTTGATGTATATAATATTTTTCTTCCCTGGCTGTAGTGAATGTCGTGTTGGCCATATTTTTATTTTATAATGCTTATCTCGAGCGCGACTGTCCCATTCGCACAGAAAGCATCAAATTTTGTGTACCGTAATTGCATTCCAAGAAGCAATGCTAGGACCTTCAAATCCGCACATATAAACCATTCGTACTTTGAATATTGTCATTAAAGCACGTTTTAAAGAAATACACAGAATACTAACACCACGGAAATCTCCTGGTAAACTGAAGCGATTTCATACGGCGAACCTGTTTCTCTCCCTCCAAATGGAACCGAAAAGGGCAACAAAACAATTTTCACTTCTAGAAGTGGTTTTGACAGGGTGGTCTATTGTTAAATATAAACTATAGTAATGTCATTAAAGCTCACAGTGAAAGAAATACACATCTCAAGTAAAATCAGGTAAATTCAAGTGAATTCATAACGCGAACCTGTTTCACCCCGGCCAAATAGACTGGTAAAAGGGCAATAAAATAATTTCCATTTCTACAAATGCTTCTAACATGATGGCTACTTATACTAATATTGTTTTCACATAATGGGTCGTCACATTTTGTAAAACACAATAGCTACACACGAAATACGGTGATTTTTTTAATAAAATGCATAGAAAATGAACTACCGGTATATTATGCATCTCGAAAACCCGAACTGATGGAACATTTTGCTTGCCATTTTTTAATTCAGGAGGTCGAAATTAGTAAAAATTTGTTAGTTTTATGTCTGGCGCAAAATGATTGTTGACCAGTGTTATCAGAGTTACATCTTCTGCTCTCTGAGCTATCGTGTAATCCACGTATAGGTCGCGCCAGGGATTTTGGCAGATGGATTTTCTCAATGTGAACTGGAAAGCGAGTCCCTTACCGCTGCAAGATCGGCTGTTATCTCTGTCGCAGCTGGAATGGGTAGGACATAAGAGTAAACATGCACGCCCGGGTATTTGTGCACTCTGGACAGTCACCTCCAAAAACTAAACAAATATTACAGTAGTCGATGTGTGTCTTTGGTATTCCCAAGAAACTTGTTCGATTAATTAAAATGCGTCTCAATGAAACTTACAGCAGTTTCCAATTCACTCGGGCTAAATCAAGGAGATGCACTATCACCTTTACTTTTTAACTTCGCTCTAGAATATGCCATTAGGAAAGTTCAGGGTAACAGAGAGGGTTTGGAATTGAACGGGTTACATCAGCTTCTTATCTATGCGGATAACGTGAATATGTTAGGAAAAACTCCACAAACGATTAGGGAAAACACGGAAATTTTACTTGAAGCAAATAAAGCGATAGGTTTGGTAGTAAATCCCGAAAAGACAAAGTATATGATTATGTCTCGTGACCAGAATATTGTACGAAATGGAAATATAATCTGTTATATATATGGAAATATATGTGTATATGGAAATATGTTAATCCTTAGTCAATAGATGAGACTGAGTTTTACGAAATACGAACATTAAGGGATGGAAAATGGGAGGCAGTAATGATCAAAATAATTATACCGATTTATTTTTTTAACCAGCAGACGTGCAGCCTTTAAATTTAAAACAAAGATTCACTCATAAAATTGGGCTAGACTATTCATCTCATCTCTCAGAATTGTTTCTAAAATGTACAAGGAAAGTAAAAAAATTCAATTTCATGTAGGCTACTCTCCCTTTTTTTTTTTTTTTTTTTTATACTTCCGAGCAGAGAGGAGAGAGAAAGAAGTCGACGATTTTAAAAATTCACTAAACTATATTTAACTAGAGACGTAAAATTTAAAATGAAGGTTACTCTCTACAATATTGGTTAAACATTCTTAGATTTTTTAAATACCATATCCTAAGGTACTGATGAAAAGGCAGAAGGGAGTGAGAAATCTCATGTCATCCGATCTCGATGAAAGTCGATATCTGGGGATCTTTACGATCACAGAATACGAATAAGGTATTATTTAGTCCGACTTTGTCCCTAAAGTGGTGGAGTGGGACAAAAATGGGTCAAAAATTGAATTAGATATCTTAGGGGTTTTCGAGACGAAAATTACGAATAATACAATTTGTGCGAATTCAATATGGCAGTTTCAGTACTATGAATTACATTTTAAAAAATTAAACATCGGATATCGCACAGGTAACACATGTACAGTATTTAAGGGGGTATGTAACACCTTTTGATAGTAGGCCTATACATTTAGTAAAATCCAAAGTGTAATTTCTACATATTCTGAATGAATGTTGTGCTGGAATTTAATAGAGTCATCAGCCAATACCTCTAGATTAATAAACAACTTTTTAGAATCCATAAAATACAGTATTTATTGTGAATGGTAATTATATTTTTCAATTGGTGCAATTTGTGCAGGGAAAATTGGTTTCTCCGATATTTTGTACGATTTCGAATATTTTAAAATGCTTTCTTCTCTGTTCTTTTCACAATGTGCGTGTGAAGAAGTTATTGCCCTTGTAATATCCATTACAATCCTGTTTATTATACTTGGGTATATAAATCTAACTTCCGCAGCATGCAATTTTACCCAATTAACCAAATTATATTTTGATTATTAAGAAGAATCGTAATTTTATTAACTTGAATTGTCGCATCACCAGTAGACGATCCCTAGATTATTACTGGACAAATCTTGTATATTGATCTGGTAAGGGTAGGATTATATATACATATATGCGCAATGCAATGCTTTTTCATTTTAAATAAGAATTAATTTAATTTAGAAAATGTAGGAGACGTATTGTAAAATCATTGCGAACGGAAGTCATTTACATTTATTAAAGGTATTCTTTGAGTAGGACTGTACCGTGGTGTGTTTCATAATAAGGATAATTGATATGAGCTGCTGTTATGAAAATATGAACGACTCAGAATGTTATCGCATCTCATTCTCGCAGCTTACACAAACAATATTGGCTCGCCTACTGGAAATGTCATCGAGGTCATCTGCCAAAATCGGTTCCTCCGACTATAACATCATCTGTTACTCTGAAAATGTGTATAGGTATAGGAAGAGGGCGAGTATGAACTTAACGCCGGGATCTGACATCGGGTTGTAGTGCTATTGATTTTAGAAGACCACAGGTGTCCAAGCTGGTCTCTTTGTTGCTTCTCTCTTTGCAAGTCTCTCTGCCAAGAAGTGACTTGACACGTATCTTCTTCCCAACTGGGTTAACGCAGCAATCGATAGGGACTGTTAGAATGCGAGATAGCGTGTGTGTGTGTGTGTTATTTTTGCCGGCAGCTTCTGGAACGTTCTTTGTGTGAGTGTGTGTTTGTAAAGTTATTCAGAACGTGGCTGCCTTGCGTATGTAATAGCTTCTAAAACCAGTTCCACTGGAATATATTTTGTATTTCTTTTTAAATCTTCCCACGCATATATCTCTGATTCTTCCAAGTTTACTCCATGAATGGATGTGCGTTAAATTGGTAAAGTTCTAAAATTCTGATACACCAAGTGAGAACTTTCCAGTTTTCGTTTCATAATCAAAGTTACAACAGCCTTTCTTTTTCTGTCAGCCAATTTTTGTGTTATAGTAGTATTAATAACCTAGCAAGTCTTGCCTTGGATTGTAATGTGTGATTTATTTGTACATTTCTGTTTGTGAATTTCTTGGCAGTTTATGATTTCTTGTGTGCTTTTCAAATCATGTCATCGCTGTGAAGTAACGAGCTGTCCCGGGTTAAAGTCCTCGTCGGGTTAAGTTACCCGATTTAGAATTTTCCGGGGGTTTCTGTCAACCAATTGATCAGAATTGCTGACCAACTTCGGCGTTGGACCTCGACTCATTTCGCCATCATCTCCGTTTCTTTCTTATATTTTTGGGTGCGGGCCGCCACCGAACTTGTATCCTGCGGTATGTGGTCATCAGTTGCTGATGGTAGTGCTATACAGGGTGTTAAAGAAAGTATCCAATATTTTAGGAGTGATAGTATCCATCAAAACGATAAAATAATGTCTAGTAAACATGGGTCCTATGACACATACTTTCTGAGATCTGAACACTTGTTCATAGGAGGTGCACAGTGTGACGTCCATCATGGCAATGCGTTTTTCTGCCCTACAATACAGCAGACTACCAGATAATTATACCGTAGTTGACACCCCTGGCATAGAATAGCCCTACTGATACGTCGCAAGGTTGCGGATATGAGCGGGGTTCAGCAGATCTGGTGTTGTGAATTTTGAAAATCGGCATGTGTAGGCTGATGAAAATCCCCATGCAGTTCATTCATTCATTCATTCATTCACTCATTCATTCATTCATTCATTCATTCATTCATTCATTTCCATAGATCTTACATGAGCAATGAAGCTTTAAGATGTGGAACAAGTCAACATTTTACAATATTACAATTACAATTTTTACAAATTTTTATAGTTTTACAATTTAGTAATTTTCTACAATTTTTACAGTTTTGTGCAATTTTTTTACACTTTTTGACATTTTTTTTCTTTTTTTTTTTACATTTTGGCGAGATGTAGTGAGATGAGATGAGGTCCGAGGATTCGCCAAAATATTACCCGGCGTTTGCCTTTTGGTGGGGAAACCTCGGAAAAACCCAACCAGGTAATCAAATCAAAGGGGGGTAATCAAATCAAAGGGGTTGATGCCAAGGACTCGCCATAGACTCGCCATAGACCATCCGGCTTCAGTCCCACGGATGGGGAAAACCTCGGAAGAAACCAAAGACCAAAGGGGGATCCAACCCAAGCCCGAACACAGCTCCGGATCAGCAGCCCAGCGAGTCTGCCGACTGAGCTACATCGATGGCTCTACTAAAAGTATACAATACATAGCCAATCAGATTATTAAATTTACAAACGCAAACGATCATTCATAAGTTGAGCTATATGTATAATACAAAACAAGTTAATTAAATTTAAGGCATTTTAAACAATTCAACCAGTTGTGATATACAGAAATTGATAATACATATCATGCAAACTACTTCAAATTACAAACACAAACAATTTATCAGTAGAGCTATATAGATTACTATTCAATTTAAAGCATATACAATTCATCGGCCAAAACTATACAAATATATACAATACAAAGTAGCAGTTGAAACAAGGCACCGATTCTCAGTCAACTTATGGGCAGGCGTTCTTGGTGATAGATTAATAGGGCCATACGTGCTACCACAGAGATTAACTGGGGATCATTATCAGGACTTATTGACGTATTAAAACAAATTTCAAAGAGTACGTGATTCCTTACGCCGAAGGGCAGAGGAATGCATTGCCTTGAATGGACGTCACATTGAGCACCTCCTATAAACAAATGTTCATATCTCAGAAAGTATGTGTTGTAGGACCCATGTTCAGTAGACATTATTTTCTTGTTTTGGTGCATACTAGCACCTCCTAAAATATTGGATACTTTTTTTTCACACCCTGTATACAGTGAGTTCTCCTCTGGACTCGTGGTAGCTCGTGGAACTGGGGTTGAGGTACCGCGGTGATGCGTACGCGAAAAGTTAAAAAAATTCTGTAGACTGTAGGGGAGTACGGGGGGCGATCCGCGGGGGAATCTGTAGCGCGGTGAGCTTTAAATTATGCACACCATTCAATTCCGGGTACTACAGTGGGTCCACATAAGCGGCCTATGTGCGAGGGCAGACCTCTAACACTTACCCCTCCCCACAAGGGGGACTAATAGATAAATCGATCAATGTACGGGAAATACGTAAAATATTTCCATGTAGTTCCTCATTGTGAATTTTACACAGATATTTTTAAAACTGCTGTTCTATTTGAACTTGTGTCAAATGAGATGTATGCAACCACTGTAGGCCTTAACATAATGTCTTTCTCTTTGCGAATACACAGTCTTTCTATCTCTATCAGCCACACACAAACTAGCAGAGAGAAAAAAAAAAAGAAAAGTAAGCTCAATGTTCTCTTCTTATACGCTGATATTTCCCTTTAGGTTAAAAAAAGAGTATTTCGAACCTGATACGGAAGCCTGCGGTATTCTAAATGATCACTACTTACTATTTCGACTTGTGCTTCTCCACTTTTGCTTAATTCAGAGAAGAAATAAATTCATTACGCACATAAATATGCAACTAACTTATGCTCGTGTGTATGTTCTCCATGACTTCACAACGTGCGCGCGAAAGATCTTGCATAGAAGCTTTATATCATTGTACTCATATGTACCGTAGTGGACAAGAAGATTACCCGACTAAAATTCAAGGATTCAGAACCATAGTGGGCCAAGCGCCATTTACTAAACACGTAGAAAACAAGGGTTAAAATGAAGTTATGACCATCATTCAATGGAAACATATAGCAAGTAATATAAAGTATACACGTTAAAACTAAATGATATGTCAATTTTCATTAAACTATGGTATTCACTTAACATTAATCCTTGCTTTCTCCGTTTTTAATAAATGGTGCTTGGCCCACTATGGCTCTGAACCCTTCATTTAGTCGAAGAATTAAACATCGCGCATGCCCAGAGTCAAAAGGAGCTGTTCAGAACACTTCTTACCGTGTAATGTTTCCGTTTGCTGATTAAATCTTTAAGTGAAAGAGATAATCAGGATGCAGTATGTGCGAAAGGTTTTCTCACATTTAAACTGAATTATTATAATTTTTTTTCGAAAATTATTGGAATATGAGGAAAGTCTTGATGATGAGGAATGCCACGTCTTTGGGATGACCAAAACAATTAACATCATATCACATGACTAAGTGACCTTATGAAGCAGCTTGTGTAAAGACCTGGGTTCTAGTCTTGGTGAAGTCCTCTTTATTTAATTTGTTCTTTAACCTAATTCAGATTCATTTTTTCGGTGTTTTGCAAATGTTTTAGTCAATATTTCTAGTATTACGATAATACACAAAGAATCATACAATTTATAGCACACGTATGTAAGAGATCTAGGTCCCGCGCCGTGGTGTCGTGGTCTAAGGCATCCTGCCTAGGACTCCCGTGGGGGAAGAAATTTTCTCATGAAATTTCGGCCAGTGTATGGGACCGGTGCCCACCCAGCATTGTGATGCACTTGGGGAACTACGATAGGTAGCAAAATCCGGTTGCGGAAGCCAGCTATAACGGCTGGGAGGATCATTGTGCTAACCACACGATACCTCCATTCTGGTTGGATGATCGTCCACCTCTACTTTGGCATGTGGGCCTGAGGCCAGCAGCCGGCTGGTCGGTCTAGGTCCTTCATGGGCTGTAGCGCCACGGATTATTATTATTATTATTATTATTATTATTATTATTATTATTATTATTATTATTATTATTATGTAAGAGATCTATGAAGTTATTTAATTTAATTCGTTCTATCCACACGAGATCATTTTCTAGTAAAAACCGTGCCATATTAAAAATGCAACATTTCCACCTCTACTTAAGATACTGTAGGTCAGTGGACCAACTAATACAGTATCTTTATTGTGTTCTCCATTTTAAAGAATTATGCTTGCTATAATTTTTCCTTAATGGTTGATAGATAAATGCTGAAATAATGCTAGCGAAAGCGAAAGTACCCTGAGAAAATATTTTCGTGCATTATCCTCGTACCAAAAGATATTCACTTCGCCTCGCCGGGGATTGAACCCGCTTCTTATTAATAGAAAGCGACTGTTTGTTTAACGGTACCCTCAGATAGTATCTTAAATGTGCTGATGTATAGTTATGTTACCATGACACAGTTGCCAGCTTTACAATGAACGTTGTAGAATTGGCAACTTGAGTTCCATGTCAGTTACATAACGACTTATCACATGACACGTAGGCTACCTACATTGTTGTATCAGGTTACGTAGTTATTCTCTTCATTTGCGTACGACCTCGTGTCGTCTTTCAGAATAATTTCTTCTGCCTCGCGTTATTACTGGAGCCCGGATTTGTATGCAAAACGCACGTTTCTTGCTGCAAATCCGACTGTACCCAAAAGTAATAACATTGGTAAATAAAACTTTAAAATAACCATGTTGTAAGTGCTTGGTAGCGCATATAAATTCATATTTTGGGGGAAATTGTTATGGGTCTATTTATATATTTTTATCGTAAATTATTTCGCTCGCAATTTTTGTATAAATTCAACTTGATCTCTCTTTTCAAATAAATCCATTCTACGTGAGTTTTGACGCATTGGGGCTCGTAGATGAAGGTTATGTTATAGCCTACATATCTGCGAAATAAGAAGTGTCGTAGTCTTTGAATGCCAAAGATACTGTAAGCATTATAATAGCTGAAGAAAGTTTTCTTAAAGATGGCATTGGCAAGCCACAATTTTATTGGAGACACGGAATAATTTTCTGGAACATTCACTCTTTTCTAGATGGCGCTTACCTATTAGTAAGCCACCGGCGTGGCTCAGTCGGTTAAGGCGCTTGCCTGCCTGTCTGAAGTTGCGCTCGGGCGCGGGTTCGATCCCCGCTTGGGCTGATTACCTGGTTGGGTTTTTTTCTGAGGTTTTCCCCAACCTTAAGGTGAATACCAGGTAATCTATGGCGAATCCTCGGCCTCATCTCGCCAAATACCATCTCACTATCAACAATCTCATCGTCGCTAAATAACCTCGTAATTGAGACAGCGTCGTTAAATAACCAACTTAAAAAAACTATTAGCATCTTGAGAAGTCCTTCGATATGCCAAACTTACGTCCAAAGGTCTTTTTCCCTCCAACCTCCCAACTAACACTCTACATGCATTTCTGGATTCGCCCATGAAGCCATTATAATGCCAATTTTTAAAAAGGAGAACAAATTAAGATGCGAAAAGTACAGATGAGAAGGCAAGACCTGGAATTTGAGGTGTGCGAGAAGGGAAAAAATGAGCTATCGGAAAATGATGTTTAATATATTTATATTATATAAATTTACCGACACGGAAGTTCATTTCAGACTGAAACCTATCGTCCTCCTCCATACCCATTGACCATATAGCTAGTTCACATGATAAGGTCTCAGGACAGGTCTTGCCTCCTCTACTATAGCCTACAGAGGAATATCATTAATGGATACATCATATAAGATGTTATGTTGGATAAAATACTGTATGTAGCAACGCGTGTTTTAGTTCATACGAAAGTAAACTGATACTTTGAAATATAAAATTGTCAAATAATGATTATTTTTTCAACAAAAGTACATAACAATGTATTTCTTTTTAACTAATCTAATTCAATGCCCAGTATGATAGTCGTGTTGATTGTAACTATATTATATTTAGACGCTTCGCTTGTGGAGTTGCAGCCTATGGACCCAAACGTTTGCGTGATGTGTCTGGATTTTATTCACGCATTTTCATAACTCCGAACAATAGCCAGACGCGAGTCTGTCACGACTTCGTCAGAGAAGCGCGGGTATTTGTTCTCGGGCCTCGCTTTCCTCCGCCCGATGACAGTTTGGCAGTTCACGGTTGTGCTCCGTCATTAAAACATACCAATAGCAGTTTTGTTCACTTTCATTTGCAGGCCCGAGTCACGAAGAGGCACCGTTCACGTAGATAACACGTCATGCCTTGTTACTTCACTCCCATACGTACCCTGCCCACGTGACACCTTTGCTGTTGCTCGTATGAAGGTCATTACTTCATTAGCATATTATCTTTAGTGCCCAATACTGCCTTATGCAATGAGTCAGTAATTATCACATAGAACTTTTAAACGGAATTTTTTGTTCTGTCGTTGCATGTCGCTTCTTTCGGCAACAGCTTTATTTGCAGCTGTTTTCGTCTTGTCATCATGCCGGTGCGAATTCTAGAGCTGCAGTTCCCTTTTGTTGAGCTTATCTACCCCCTCAGGCATACTAGATACATTACACGAGCGAAAAGCCAAGATCGTATCTACACGCAAATAGCGATTCAATACACAACGTGTTACTTAAGACCTCGAGCATCCCTTTTTTATGTGCACAGTTTATCACAGTACCCAAGTCGGGAGAGGGTTGATTGGCTACATACATAGGCGCCGACTTTGGAGGGACAAAGCACTTTGTGTCCAATCAACTTTTAAAGATCCCGTCAATAAAATTAATAGAAGGGTCTCGCCCCTGCAAATAATTAGAGGAGAGATTCCTCATCTTAAAAAGAAAAAATATGTTCAAAAGATGAAATAGGACATAAGCCAAAAAATATATCAGAAGAGGCCAGCTGCCGCAATGAACATGTTAGTGACGGAACTCAATACCCCCTCCCTTTTTTCCTCCTACATTAATTTGAGATAGCTGAATATCATATTATTTCAGTTCATTTGAAATCTGTCAATTATTGAAATCGAAGAGCGATGGTCATAAGCGGAAATAATAATACTAAATGTACAGTTTAGTTGACAGTAGGCCTATATTCGACTATATTTTGTCTAATATTAATTGAGGGGCTCGGCGTAAAACTGACATTTTAGTGGTCAAAAATGAGATACGTAGCGTATAATATGGTATCTTACATTCTGCGTCTAATGCAGCAGTTAGTTTTCCAACATCTCAACAGATGGCAGACGTATACAGATTTTACTTTCCTGGTAATACAAATTGTTGCATGTATAAATGTTTACCTACCTAATAACTTCAAAACACTGAAACGTTACTTACCATGTTTTACTCTCGAACCCCCTTAATTAAGAAATTATTAATGTTCAACATTTTTTATGAACATATTTAAAAGTAACCGTTATCAACGTTCATTATCAGTAATCGTTTTTTGTGACGATCATCGTCGCAGGTATATGCCTGTTAAGTGGTTGCGATAGGTCTACAACTATTGATAAAGAATAAATTATTAACAGAGAAAACTGTCCAAAATAAACTGCAATAAACGGGTACAAAATAATAAATTGGGTTGTAGTAGTAACAGTGAAACTGAAATAGCTCATGTTCATCATTGCTGCAAGGATCAACGAAGAGTAAATAAATCAGTGAAAGGGGAAAATGTAATGCGTAAAAGCATCTTGGAGTAACCAGTTTCCATGGATATTATATGAAAAATCAGACAATGTTATTTTCTGTAAAATATGTGAGAAAATATTTGAGAAACAGCAACTAAAGTTTTCTCTCACTATTGTGTAGAGTCCTGCCCCCCCCCCCCACCAATATTTCAAAGAAGTCGGCGCCTTACATACATTGTATTCTTAGTAAGAATGACATACATACATTATGAAGTGCTTCATGTGGAGTGTGGCATTTTATAGGAAAGAAATATGGACATGACGATTAAGTGAAGAGAAATGACTGGAAGTATTTGAAATTGGATATGGAGAAGAAAGGAGCGTGTGAAATTGACGGACAAAATAACAAAACACTGTTGAAGAGGAAGAAGTACAATGCATTTTGTTCCTCTGTAATGTAGAGAAAGATTGCTTGAAAGATTAGCACTTTTCCGAAATTAATATATAACGTTATAAGTGTGGATTGTACGCAGTAAGAGAAGGGCAAAAATTGTGAAACAGAAGGTTACACTTGTTACTTGAAACTTATTAACTTGATAAAAATCGATTAAGTGTAGACTGTAACTTTTCTCCTGTCTACAAATGCATCTCTGGAAAACTTGTAAATTACAGGCGCCATAATTTGTAAGACTTTTCACCTGTTTATTCGTAACTTGCACTTTCATGTAACAGGCCCCCAAAGAGTAAAGAAAGCTATTGCTGATACTGTCCAAATTTCACGAAAAGATACCTGCGAGGGGGTATGCTCCTTGCGGGGTAAGAGGAGAGGTTCAACTAGTAACTCTACTCCTCTGAAGGAGCAAGTGGATGGGGATGGTGTCATTGGCTGGTTGGGACAAGCAAGGTTTAGTCATTGGCCGGCCGGTTCCATGTTGGGGAGTTGGTTGTAAGAGAAGGGAAAAAAAACTCGCATTCCTTGCTCGGATCTTCTCCTGAAGTACGGACTTGTAGCTACGTTACTGTATATAATATTTCCTTGACATAAGTGTGCTTAATATGAGAGAAAGGACTTTGTATAAGAATTAAAGATTCGAATGTGAAGATGACTGTTTTTTCCCAGCTCCATTCCATACATTTTATGTGCGTTTATGTGGTTATAGAAATACCTACACTGAAGTTAATCTTAAATTTCACACTGAACTCATGTTTACAGGTAGAATAAAGATTTATAATTTATGAATCGAATGATTTCGAGCTATTTTATTCCCGTGATAATTGAAAAAAATAGGGATTGTATCTTATAATTTGTCGGCCTGGTTGGTGAGTTGGTATAACGCTGGCCTTGTATGCCTTCTTGCGGGTTCGATCCCGGCCCAGGTCGATGGCATTTAAGTGTGCTTAAATGCGACAGGGTCATGTCAGTAGATTTACTGGCATGTAAAAGAACTCCTGCGGGACAAAATTCCGACACATCCGGCGACGCTGATATAACCTCTGCAGTTGCGAGCGTCTTTAAATAAAACATAACATTCTTATAATTTTGTGTTTAATACAACTTTCTTGTGAAATATATTTTTTGTTCAATTATCACTAAGTAAAAACAAGGGATTGAAAATGCATAGTCTGTGCCACAACGAAAAGAATGTTCGTGAATGTAGCCGTTGAAATGTACAACTGAAAGTTTTGTCGTATATCTTGATTGGATTTCACTTTTGTGTGGGGTGTGTTATGCCGTATAGACCTGCATGAAGCATACCATTCAGTCTCCTGTATTCCCTGCTCGCTCGTACTGTTATTTTCGTCGTATTTACAATGTAGTAGCTGCAAAATCACAGCTTTCTACAGCTGTTCTTTGTCCGCCATTCCTAAAATGTAGTTAGCAATTGTTTGGAAACTCGACACTCCGCGCGCAGAAAAAGAGTATTATTTCCCTCTACAGTATATCGTCTTCTGACAGGGAAGTGTTATCTTGCATGCAGTGCGAATGGTAGACACTTCCATTTCGGGAATAGATTTTTCGAGTCATGTTTGTGAGACTGTTCTTTGTGATTGCAATACGAGTATTGAGGGCGGAGTTCGCCTCCTCTTTAACGACTTGTGACACCTCGTCATCACCGTAACCGTGAGAGGTGGCGCTGTTAATCAACGTGTGAGGTGTTACTGGGGAAATTGTCTTTTGTGTAATCAGTGTTGTCTGATATGGTTTTTTTTTTTATTTAGCATCCCTACGATGGTCATCTTGTGATCACAGATAGAATGATCTAGTATCCGATTCCACAGTCTTTCTCGGTATCATAACTTAAATACTCGATCACAATATGATAACACGCTAGAAATACCACTCCACACATCATCTCTTTATTCTTCATCTTTCACTGTTGCTACTTCTCGTCACTGGAATTCTCTGCCGCCTGAAGTCAAGGGCTGCCCAACTTTTAATTTCCTTTAAATGTAATTACTTAATTCCGATCCAGTTTTATGTTCAACTATGTAAGCAAGTTTTAATCCTGGTTTAGTGTAAGAGAAGGCCTTACGGCCTTAACTCTGCCAGGTTAAATAAAGCCATTATTATTATTATTATTATTATTATTATTATTATTATCATCATCATCATCATCATCATCATCATCATCATCTAGTCGATATTAGCCATTTAGGCTTCTTAAATCTGCAATGCTTGGAAAAAGTCGCATAAGTCAGTTTGCACAAACATTTTTTATTAATGTATTGACAACTTATGGAACATCTGCTCGCTTGGGAAAAGAGATAAGAATTTCTCCCATTACAATAATTCATACAGAAGAAAATCAAATCAACATAAACCAGTATGAAGACAGTTTTTTTTCCTTCTCCTGTAAAATTAACATTTTTGACTTTTGCCACTTTTCCCGAGCACTACAGAAATAATAGCCTAAAATAGACATTTTATGCGTCAGCGAAGCTGAAAGAAGAATTGAGGCTGTCGATATTAGATTTTTGCAGGATATGCGTTGACAGGCTTTAGTGTTTATTATGTGCTCGTGTGATTATTTTGAAGAGGTGGAAACATTCAAATACCTGTGAGCAACAGTGACAAATATAAATGATTTTCGGGAGGAAATTAAACACCTAATAAATATGGGAAATGCCTGTTATTATTCGGTTGAGAAGCTTTAGTCATCCAGTCTGCTGTCAAAAAATCTGAAAGTTAGAATTTATAAAACAGTTATATTACCGGTTGTTCTTTATGGTTGTGAAACTTGGACTCTCACTTTGAGATAGGAACATAGGTTAAGGGTGTTTGAGAATAATGTGCTTAGAAAAATATTTGGGGCTAAGAGGGATGAAGTTATAGGAGAATGGAGAAAGTTACACAACACAGAACTGCACGCATTGTATTCTTCATCTGACATAATTAGGAACATTAAATCCAGACGTTTGAGATGGGCAGGGTATGTAGCACGTATGGGCGAATTCAGAAATACATATAGAGTGTTAGTTGGGAGGCTGGAGGGAACAAGACCTTTGGGGAGTCCGAGACGTAGATGGGAAGATAATATTAAAATGGATTTGAGGGAGGTAGGATATGATAGTAGAGACTGGATTAATCTTGCTCGGGATAGGGACCAATGGCGGGCTTATGTGAGGGCGGCAATGAATCTCCGGGTTCCTTAAAAGTAAGTAAGTAAGTATGGTTATTTTATGTTGTAAAGTGATAAGCAGTTAGTCCTGTAAAATTAGGGAATTCTATCAATTAGTTTCCCTTGGGGAGAGGGGGGGAGGCACGGAATGGAGACTGTCCGCTTAGATGGGCACATTGTACTACCCAGAATGGAATGGTGTACATGCCTAAGGCCCGTCGCGCTACAGATTCCCCTGTTGGCCGCCTCCGAATTCCCCTACAGCCTACATAATCCCTTTACCTTTCCACGCAAGTTTCACCGCGGTCCTACGAGCTGCCATGAGTCCAGGGGAGAGCGCACTGTACATAGCACTACCACCAGCCACTAATGACCACATACAACAAGGTCCACATTCGTGTCGGCTTGCAAGCCCTGAATATGAGAAGGAAACGTAGATGATGACGAAAGAGAGTAAGTGTAATTATGATTACGAAAAGAGTCCGATGTCCATCGCGGAAATTACCCAGAAATTCTGTTTCATTTCATTGAGGGAAAACCTAACAAAAACCTCAATCAGGAACTTGTCCCAACCAGGATATGAACCTGGGCCCGCTCACCATTACTCCACAGCAATGACAAATTAGGGAATTAGACATATTCTTTTTTCACACTTCTGAAATTAAAGGTTGTACCGTGTTTCACAAGGGATGTTCTTTTCCTTGTAAAAGCGGAAATATGCTATTTGACGTCTTGCCTAGCATTTGAGGGACATTTCATACTTCGGGGATACGTGATATAATTTACAATATTAATAAGCTATTATATTTGACAATATAAGGTAGTAAACTTTCAAGAGAGGAAAGCGTTCAGCACGACATTCTCTGCCGAGACACAACTATAAGTATATAATTATATGCGCGCTAGAGTTAACGGTACAACAAATAAATTACTATGTCCTTTAAATATGTACTGTATAGGTTAGGCCATGTTAAAATAAAAAGTAAAAATTAATTGATACAAAATGTAAAATAATAATTTTATAACTACTTCAATGTTTGAACCACCAACCAACATAAAAAAATTGATCCAGCTGGCTAAGTAGCAAGAGTAATAATTATGTTAGGGCCAAATATTGTTCAAATAAGGTTATCATACGACTATTTTGACTAATTGTACGAGGTACGACCGCACTCTAAGGCCCGATTGTATAAACCATTTAATCTTAGATCAGAGGTTAAATTGATCCTTGTTTCAGCTGAACTTGGAATTTTGTGTTGTATAAAGTCTAATCTGAGATTAATTTGTCTCAAACTAAACTCAACTTTGATTGAAGAAATTTCTCCGATTAAGTTAGATGATCCAAGTTCAGTTATTTCTTTTCTGTTTGAAATATACGAGTGACAGATTGTGCAAATAAAATGTATAGGTTAGGCCATGTTAAAATAAAAAGTAAAAATTAATTGATACAAAATGTAAAATAATAATTTTATAACTACTTCAATGTTTGAACCACCAACCAACATAAAAAAATTGATCCAGCTGGCTAAGTAGCAAGAGTAATAATTATGTTAGGGCCAAATATTGTTCAAATAAGGTTATCATTATCATTACTTCCAGTAGCCACCGGCGTAGCTCTGGCGGTAGCGCGTTTGCCTGCTGATTCGGCACTGCACTAGGACGTGGTTTCGATTCCCGCTTCCGCTGATTGCCTGGCTGGTTTTTTTCAACGTTTTGTGCAATTGTAAGGCGAATCGTCGGCTTCATCTCGCTATCACAAATGATATTAATGCTAAATAACCTAGTAGATGATGCAATATCGTTAAATACTCGAGCAAGAAGATAGTTTCAGCGCCGCTATTCTGTTCTACGAAGTAAATGATTCATGATTATTAATATCCACGAGGACAGAGGAGTACATCCAGAAACAATAGAGGAACTTCGGGTATTATGGGATACCATTGTTGTTTGTGTTAAGCATCTAAACATTATTGACAAAACGTTAATGATTAGTGTATATATGATTTGCTTGACTTATTTTTTTATTGTTTTTCATAACGTCAACTCAATAAGTTAATTTTATGTTAGGTAAATAACGAACCAATATTTAAAAAACTACATTTGTCGAGTAATATGGAATACAACAATTTTTATCTGGTAACGTTGGCTTTTATTTAAAAACAATTACTAAAAATCTGTTAAATAGTCTGAAAAGCAAGTTAAAAAAAAACAAGGTGTACGGATATAATCTAATCCAAACCAAATACAGTGGTTTAATGTCAACACAGTCAGTGTTAGTTTTCACTAATCGAGAATTTGGGAACAAGAATATTCCTGTACATGTAAAAGTACCGATAATGTCTCATTTCGTCCACACCTGTGGAGTAACGGTCAGCGCGTCTGGCCGCGAAACCAGGTGGCCCGGGTTCGAATCCCGGTCGGGGCAAGTTATTACATAATAATAAGGAACATTAAATACAGACGTTTGAGATGGGCAGGGCATGTAGCACGTATGGGCGAATCCAGAAATGCATATACTGGTCACTGACAGTAGTAGCTGGACATGACTGAATTGCAATTTGTACATTACCAAAGTGTGTTCTCGGCAGGGAAGAGGATTCAGCTAAGAACTTGTAGCACGCTCTAAACTGCAAATCTATAAACATTTCAGATAAAATTGTTAATATCACAGAGTGGAATATGTTGCTATTCAGCAATGAACTGATACAATGGAGGGGGAAAGGAACTGGCTACACTACCCCATCATCTCCTGGCTTAGTTGCCTCATGAGTGATGCCTTATTGGTGTCTCTTACGAGGTTCAACCTTTCTCCCGAGAGTTAACTAAACAACAACTATACCACAGATATTCACTGGCATTTTAGGAAACAAATGGAGGAAATCCAATGTTTTGACAAGTGAGCATCAATTAATTAAATTTGTAATAAGCAGGCTTCGAGACTTTGGACCCGATACAATAAGTTTACTGTGCACGTACTATAGGTTGTTGACTCGCTGCAGGTAGTGAAAGGTAGAGATGTGTTGAGGTAACAACGTTGCTATTTAGAGTAGAGTACGGTAGTATGGGGAAACACACATATGTAGATTCTAAAAGTAAATATACATTACACAATGACAGTGACAAAACAATATGAAAAGCATTTATTCTCCTGTCTTTTATAAGCTTTTGTGTTTAATTATACACAGTGTTAATGGTGTAAATAAACATGTATCAATTTTCCTTCATTTATCCTATTGGTCGTAATTAGGAAGTGCAGTTACAGTACCGAATTGCAATTTGCTACAAGATACATTATCAGTGTCTCAAACGTAAATCTTTTTCGGTTATCTGTCAAACACAGTTTGTGCTGTGAAAAGCTGCGTTCTAGGTCGCATGACGTTATAGGAGCAAAACGAAAAAAAACGTTAATATCATTGCAGTCTCTAAGAGACAGTCCTGTTTTCTCGAGTGACTCTGTGTCTACTAAAGCCACCGGCGTAGTTCAGTCGGGTAAGGTGCTTGCCTGCCGATCCGGAGTTGCGTTCGGGAGCGGGTTCGATTCCCGCTTGGGCTGATTACCTGGTTGGGTTTTTACGAGGTTTTCCCCAACCATAAGGCAAATGTCAGGTAATCTATGGCAAATTCTCGGCCTTATCTCGCCCTATATCATCTCGATATCACCAATCCCATCGACGCTAAATAACCTCGTAGTTGATACAGTGTCGTTAAATAACCAAGTAAAATAAAAAATAAATGTCTACTAATTTGCTGTTTATTTTACACAATGTTCCACATCTGTTATTTTTACACAAAATTGATTTCCACTTCTGTTTAATAACCTGTACTTGGTGTCTCAATTCTCTGTGTCATTTCCTCAATTAATTTGAGGGCTTCCGGCATCTCTTGCTCTGACGTTTCTAACCGTGTAATAGTTTCAGACACAGTTTGAAAATAGGTTTGTATGAAAACCGAATTATTCATCAGAACCTTCAAATCCAGAGCGTTTTCCTTTGCGTATTTGTTGGCATTCATTCTACAGTACCCCCAGTGGATCAAGGAATTTTTAACTTGTCGCACTCAGAGAGTACGGGTAGGGGAGGAATTATCGAACCCAATTGAAATTACTTCCGGAGTCCCACAGGGGAGTGTCTTGAGGCCTCTTCTATTCCTGGCTTTTGTAAATGATCTGCCAGTTAATATCTTATCTAGGGTTCGCTTATTCGCGGATGATTGTATGGTATACAGGGAAATAACAAGTTATGAAGATACTACTCTTCTTCAGACTGACCTAAATAGAATAAACGATTGGGCAATAGCCAACAAAATGAAAATCTATAAAGAGCAAAGCCGTCAGCTTTACAAGTAAAAGAAATAAAATAGTCGCATCGTATACGTTAGGGGGTGAAACCATTCCGGAAGTTAACAAATGTAAATATCTCGGAATAACATTTAGCAGCGATCTCGGCTGGGGGGAACACGTTACGGACACAGCGGGAAAATCATGGAGAGCGTTACATTTTGTGATGAGGGTACTAAGAAAAGGCTCTGATAAATCCAAAGAGATTGCATATAAATCACCAGTACGTCCAGTAATGGAATATGGTGCTGCATGTTGGGATCCTTACAGATTAGAACATATTAAGACACTGGAAAAGATTTAAAAACGGGTTCTCAAGTGTTGTCGGAAAAATTCACCATTAAAATGGGACACACTCAATGGCAGGAGAACGCGAATTCGATTATGCGCACTGTTCAAAACATACAGAGGTAAGCCTGCCTGGAGAGAAATAAAAAATAGGTTGCAGCCGCCAAATTACTCTTCAAGGAACGACCACTCATATAAATTGAGGGAAAGAAGGCAGAGGACAGACACTGGAAAGTTTTCTTTTCTCAATCGTACTATCAGGGACTGGAATGCTTTACCTGTAGACTTACTAAAGGCATTACCAACAACCAAAAACGTATTTAAAATTAGGCTTAAGGACTTTACTAATACACGGTAATTATACGTAGTATGTAAAGGATGTAAATGATATTTTGTTATTGAAATGTTATATGAGTGAAGAATTATATTGTGTCAGTGAAGTGTGTTGTGTCAGTGAAACGTGTTCCTGTCAGGGAAGCTTTATAGTTTATAGTGGCAGTACAAAGTATTTGAACAGTGAAATGTTTTTGAAGTGTTAGTGAAATCAGGATAGAATCAGTGAAATGTGTCGTAGTTCCAGTGCAGTGAGTGAGTTGACAGCGAAATGAGTGTAATATGGAAAGGTACTTGTGCAGATATGAACATATCATACTCGTGGGTTTTAGTTCGAACTTAGATTTAAGATACAAATTAGATTTATTTTAAATGTTATTTTAAGTGTTCGTGCTTCATTTAATTTAGGATATTCCCTATTATTATTATTATTATTATTATTATTATTATTATTATTATTATTATTATTATTATTATTATAAATTATTGTTAGTTTTAATTATTTGTATTAATTATTGGTATTATTATTAACTGTATTTTTAATTAATAAGTTTATTATTGTCATTATTGAGTGTAATTAGTTACCACTGCCACCGGGTATATACCCATTGCAGTGTGAATAAATACATACATACACTGTACGCTTTACCACTATACTCAGTACGTCGTTATGCGGATTTCCCACTGAACTGCTCTATTGGGTCCAAAGCCTCGAAGCCTGGTAATAAGCGACAACCACTAATGTAGCCAAAGGGTAACTTATAGGTTTAATTTAAGCAAAACATTAACTAGGTCGTCTTTTATTTCTTAAGTGTCTGTAAAAATGGAAATTTTAATATTATGGGGGGAGATGGATGAAATGTTGGTCATTTTCAGTCAAAAATAGCATTTTTTTTTTGTGAAAAATGAATTAGCAATCTCTTAGCTAGGCCTATATGTTGACCAAGTCCAATGCTCTGCAGTGCTTGAAAGCATAAACGTTACGCAAAATATAAATAGCTGCACTCTTGAACTTTAATTCCATGCAAATTTTAAAAGCTGTTTTGTCACCCCTTTTTTTCAGCACATTTTGTTAGGTTCGAAGTGTAAAGGCTCTTACAATTTTTATGCTAGGAACATGAAATTTTACTGCATGTTCTGTATACTGTGGTTAACAAAACAGAATATCACTTTTTTGATAAACTGAATACTTCCAAAATCTATACTAATAATAAATCTGTAGCCAAAATTTTTCTGGTAATTTTCGATTTTCCAAAAATAATTAACATATATAATTAACCATCCTGAAACCGAAAATCGCTTTTTTGAAATTTTTGTTTGTCTGTCTGTCTGGATGTTTGTTACCTTTTCACGCAATAATGGCTGAACGGATTTCGATTAAAATTGGAATATAAATTACGTTCGTTGTAACTTAGATTATAGGCTATATGACATTCAAAACACTTTATTTAAAAGTGGGGTTATAAGGGGGCCTGAATTAACTAAATCGAAATGTCTCTCTTATTATTGATTTTTGTGAAATATGTTACATAACAAAAGTTTCTTTAAAAATGATTTCCGATAAGTTTTATTCTATGCAAAATTTTGATAGGACTGATATTTAATGAGATAAATGAGTTTCAAAATTACAATAACAACGCCATCTAAGGTGGTGTAATGAAATAAAAAACAAATGACTTCGTCTATAAGGGGCCTTGGACAGCAACAATCGAAAGCTATGAAAAATAGCCTACAGAGAATGTTTCTGTGTTTGTATGAAGTAATATCGGAAGCTAAATTAACCGATTTGTATAATTAATTATTAATTCACCATTGGAAAGTGTAGTTTCTCTAGAGGGACATAATGCTATAATGTTATTACAGTAACTTCTGAGTGAATTGTGGACAGGTAGGATTAAAATAGCTTCTTATGCACAGAAAACATGATAGGCTATTCTGTACATTCGTTTCCTGTATTTCCTAAAATAATTTTTATGATCAAATGAGTGGTCTCTGGACCAAAATGATGGCATTTTAATTTTTTTTAAATACGGTATAATTTAAATTAAGTATCATAATAAACGATTTATCCTTCTATCAAACACGAATGTTCCCTGGATTAAAGGTCCTATTTTAATTATGTAATTACTTTATATTTATTTCTAACGGGTGCAGCGGAGCGCACGGGTACGGCTAGTTAAGAAATAAAACATATTTAGTGGAACTACGGACACATTCCGTCTACTACAAGTCTGCTATTCTTCCTCCGAAGTAAACGGCCAGCTCGTGAAGCTGATTCAGTAACAGTGTCAAGAATTCCTCGGCAGTGACCCAGCCTTTAATACGCCTGCAAGCCCTCCGTGGTTCTTTGCTGTCACCGTTAATGCTTTACCTCTTAAGTCATTTGAATACAAACGCATACAAAGAAGACATTGTTCAAGCTTTTGCATAGAGTTAATTTCCTGTGTGTAAAGGGTACATAAACTGCACCTCCATATGGGAACGAGATAGGAACTCGTATTTCATCGATTTCTAGCTCGTATCGTGTTAGTAAATGTTACGATAATCCACTCGCATTAGAATGCACCATAACAATGTTTCATACTCGCCTGTTAAACTTAGTTTGAATCCATATATGTAGCAAGGAGACTTGCACGAAGGATATTCAATAAAGGCTGATCACTAAAGTCCGGCAATATGAGACAATATGAACGTAATAATAATAATAGTAGTAATAATAATAATAATAATAATAATAATAATAATAATGGCTTTATTTAACCTGGCAGAGTTAAGGCCGTAAGGCCTTCTCTTACACTCAGCCAGGATTAAAACTTGCTTACATAGTTGAACATACAACTGGATCAGAATTAAGTAATTACATACTTATACAATTTAGGTACATAATGAGATCAAAAGAGGTAGTTACATAAAAATTTACCTCATAAAATAAAAATAAACATAGTGGAATACATATTAATGTTGTTAGAATCAAATACGAATCACATAACAACAGAAGCCGATAATTCAATAAGAAATGTATACAGTAAAAATAAAAATAAACACATTAGTATACATATTAGTATTATATTACAATTAAGTAGGATTCACATAATTAAACAAGAAACCGACAATTGAATAAAATGTAAACAAAAAATAGATTAATAATAAAAAAAACAACACAGTGGGATACATATTGGCGTTAAGTGATAAATAAACACGATTTACATGATTACACAATAAAAATAAGAAACAAAAAAATAAAGAAAAAATAAAAAAAAAAAAAATTCAGTGGAACACATTCCATTAAATATTTGCAACGCGTTAGGTCTGGTAACTCATCATAAGATATTTTTCTAATTTACATTTAAAAGAAATTAAAGTTCGGCAGCCCTTGACTTCAGGCGGCAGAGAATTCCAGTGATGAGAAGTAGCAACAGTGAAAGATGAAGAATAAAGAGATGATGTGTGGAGTGGTATTTTTAGCGTGTTATCATATTGTGACCAAGTATTTAGGTTATGATACCGAGAAAGACTGTGGAATCGGACAGATAAGTAAGAAAGTATGTTATCTTATAAATTTTTCAGTGCTAAAATAGCTTCGTTCCTAAGGTATTTGGAGCAAATTTATATCATTATTTACAAAGTAAACTTTTGGAGATTAATAGTTTTGTGTGTATTTAGTATGCTACCAAATAAAATAGGACACTAAAATAAATCTTCACAATCGAACAGTTTTCAGGATCGTCAAACCCTTACCTGAATGCAAGAACTAGGTAATTCAATTTTTTACACTGAAGAGGACAAAAAAAAAAGTCTTATATTGGCTGAAATCAACACTGGTTACATTTGAACACAAATAACTTATCTGTATTTTCTGACAAAAGTTATACCTTCTGTCAGTATTGTTTTGTATGCTGAAAAGTATGTAGCCTATCTGTCTACATTATATTATGATGCATTGCGAGCATACTGGTATGTGCTACATTTGATAGTTTAATATTTGAATTTCACTGCTCTTACCTTCAAAGTGAGAGAATGGGATGGGTGGCTTGGATTTTTCAGTCATCTCTGTTTTCTCCTTATAATATTTGAAAAGACCAATTACTAGTAGTTATAAAAATATTAACGAAGGAGGAAAAATCTTACAGGAGATGAAAGCAATATGAAGATTTTTTATGAAATAGGCCTATGACACATTCACGGACAGGAGAATGCGAATTCGATTATGCGCAATGTTCAAAACATACAGAGGTGAGCCTGCCTGGAGAGAAATAAAAAATAGGTTGCAGCCGCCAAATTACTCTTCAAGGAACGACCAGCCATATAAACTGAGGGAAAGAAGACAGAGGACGGACACTGGAAAATTTTCTTTTCTCAATCGTACTATCAGGGACTGGAATGCTTTACCTGCAGACTTACTAAAGGCTTTACTAATGACCAAAAATGTGTTTAAAATAGGCTTAAGGACTTTACTAACAGACGGTAGTATATTATGTACACTATTTAAAGGCTGTAATTGATGTTTTGTTATTTGAAGTATTGTATTAGTGTAGAAGTGTGTTGTGTCAGTTTGTGTTGTGTAAGTAAAGTGTGTTTGTGTTAGTGAAGTTTTATAGTTTATAGTGGTAGTGCAAAGTATTTGAACAGTGAAATGTTTTTGAAGTGTTAGTGAAATCAGGTTAGTATCAGTGAAATGTGTCGTAGTTCCAGTGCAGTGAATGAGTTAACAGCGAAATGAGTGTAGTGCTGAAAGGTACTTGTGATGTATGAGCTATCATACTCGTGGGTTTTAGATCGAACTTAGAGTTAAGATACAAATTAGATTTACTTTAAATGTTATTTTAAGTGATCGTGCTTCATTTAATTTAGGATGCTCATTATTATTATTATTATTATTATTATTATTATTATTATTAATTGTATTTTTATTAATTATGTTGGTTATTAATTGTCATTATTGAGAGTAATTAGTTAGTTACCCCTGTGACCGGGTATTTACCCATGTGCAGTGTGAATAAATACACATACATCTAACAGATTTTTATTAAATATAGTATGGAAGTTGCAGATGATGTAAAGATTTTTATGAAATAGGCCTGTGAACATTGTACCGAAACATAATCATGAAATAAAATATTGCGTTAATTGCATTCTACACATCGCAAATAGAAAAAATCTGCTGGTGACTATTAGAAATTCTTTCCTTTCTGAATACGTACTTCTATTCGTGAATACGAGGTAAACAACTTTTTGTACAGTGTGTCTTTCGGTTATAATAAATTGTTTCTGATGGTACATTCGGAATAATTCCCTTGTAAGACCGAGTCTGTTGACCCAGTACAGTAGGTACTTTAGAACTAATCACAACCACCTGTTGCGCACCTGTTTCTTGTATGTAATATGCCTTTCTTCTTTTTCTTGTAATGCATATACCAGTAGCGTTATCATAGCTACGCCCGGCATGAAGAGACGATTATCATATTTCGTCTACTGAGTTAGAAACTATCGCTTTCTACTTAAATATATAGTAATGTAAAATCCTTTGACATCCTGTTCTTTGGCGATGATTAACAACCTTATTCTTCTAGACTAAAAGGATTCAACTTTATATTCACTTGTAACGTGAAGTTGTTCGAATGTGGGCATATTTTCCTCAGTCTTTAGACTATGAATGAATGATATCTTACCAACTGTGTCGTCCTCTTCGATAGCTCCTGGGGTTCGATTCTCGCGTTGGTTGGAAAGATGCTTGTGGTGGATCATGTTCGGAGGAATAAATTTAATTGAATTTGATTTAGGGAGGTGGCACTATGACCCAGCACTGCGACCTTTCAAGGTCTATTCGTTAACTCTCAAGCTAGGCACATTTCCAAACCCACATCGGTTGACTACACTAAGGTTCGCCGCGTACCAAGGTTTCGAGCAGGCAACCTCACTCGTTCCTAGGCCAGGCCCCTCAATGCATCGCCAGCTGGCATTCAGGGAATGCTATGGAATGATGACGGAATGATGTAGATGCTTAAAATGAAACGAGAGAATCCCGAGAATAACCTTGTCCGCCACAAGTGCCACGATTGATTTTTCAATGAAATATGTATATATGGGCTATTCCATATGAATTCGATCAGTAAAAAACCTCGCATTTTTTATACTCTAATTTTTTCCCTACTTATACAAGGTGCTGAGAGGAGTGCATTTTCAAAAATATTCTATCGAAAGTCAAATGGTTATCGTATCATTGAGCGACAAATTTAGCGTATTTTATAAAAGCAAGCCTCTTTCAGCGCTCAGAACTCTGGAACCATTTACTGCAGAACATTGAACGAGAGCTTATTTTGAAGCTGACATTTGGTAGGTTATGTTAAGAAGTAATCCTTATTTTTATTGTACACAGAGAGACAGATAATCTGATTTTACTTACTTTTAGCCTTTTAGGCCATTTGTAAAAATGTAAAAAAATATTGAGAAAAAACCTTGCATTATTAAGACGGACTCGGCATTGTTTGGTTAGTGGTACGGCAATAAGTTTCGAAGGTATTAAATAAATTATTTTCACACGCCTAGACTTGAACGGCGCAGTACCGCACGCACTGGCCGAGAGCTGAAGATAAGCGAGCGTTGGGCGTCATTTTACTCCTGTATTTATGAAAACCTGTGATAAAGCTAGCACAGCCATGATTGCTAGACGACACATCACGTGTTTGTCTCCTGGCCTTGCTTGTCTTCAGCTAGCTCTCGTCTCACAGTCAGCTGGTTAGTTCACGGGCGTACTATCTGTTTTCTTTATTTGATATTTTCAATACTTTCTTATCAACATACCATCAGTAAAAAATATGTCTTTATTTGTACTTTCAATGCGGAATCTAACTATATATTTTAAAAATATTTTTTCTTGGCCAAAGGCGTCTTAATGAGGAAAAATCTAAATTTCTCCATTTCCATAAAAAGTAAGAAATTCTGTTTATATGTCAATATAAACTTTAATTTCTGAGCATCAAAATAAACCATGATTTTGATCATTGGGTGAAAGGGTTTCGGAGCTACAACAGTTTAAACTAGCTAATTTTATGAAAATACTTTAAATTTAAATATTTTTAATTTAAACACTATGAGGTTCTGATGCCTCAAACTTTGCACAAAGCATTGTATCACAGTTCTCTACGTACAAAAAAAGGTTCATTGTATTTAGAAATTGTAAGGTCAATTTTCTCTATATTTCGGTCGATTTGAGATGGAATAGCCCATATGTAGCTTGCGCTACACTACGCACGTGTGCACTATACTACGCAGGAATGAGTAATACTTTCAGTGTTCTCAAATAATTAGAAAGAAAAATACAATAGCTTGCACTACATTATGGACTTTGAGTACCTAATCCATTTAGTAGCTTACAACAGACTGAGGTGAACTGCACGCAAGCAACGCCCTTGAACTTCGGCGCGTACGACAGGCGCACTATCGGATGCAACGTTTTTCTATGTCCGTTGGCGTCATATACTGAGGATTTTGTATACTTCATGAAGTACTGATACTGCTAGTGATAATACCTATTCCACTTCCTGAATCAGAACATTGCCTGCAGTTCTAGCTTTCAAAAACAGTGGAAAAGATTATGACAAAGCAACTGCTCATTGTTGGTTTACGTATTTTTTGTACAATATACAATTTTATCGATATATTAATATGTAAAACTAGCATTAGGACCATTCTCTAGCCCAGTGGTCGTGAGCACTCGCTGAAATGTGCAAAGGGTAAGCGCAGCCGTCCCATGTGTCCCGTCGTGCAGCAGGAAGAGGCAGAGAGCATACTCTCTAGCAGCTACGAGTGCACCATGGTGCACTGTGTTCTCCGCTGGTAAGTGACGCTAGCCCCAGGGTGCTCTGTGCTGACGACCGCTGCTCTAGCCCATTGTACTATCTTCGAGCTCGACGCATTCTCACCACACTGTGTTGAAATTCGCTGTGTATCTACGGTAGAAGCAGGAAGTCTCACTTGCCCCTGAACCAGCCTCCTACGCAGTGAATGAAAAATCCCAGATCTGGACCGGGACTCGAATCCAGATCTCCTGCGCAATAGTCCGATGATCTAAAAACTCTAGACAACCCAGCGACCGCAGACTTCGCTTGCACGATTTACTTTTGATGTTCGCGTGTGTGCCATTCAGTTCAAGAATATTGATAACAGATTTGGGACATAAATTTTGTCTCGGGGTTGGTAGTGCAGGTAGTGAACGACCTCTCCGGCATCAGTCTGAATTGTGTTGTGAGCAAAGGTACTCCGCCCACGGACAGGATTGCGGAGCTCTGCGTGAGCAGATAAAATCACTATTAATTTTAGTATGTAGTAAAAATTACCATCTAAACTGATCGTCCAAATTAATGAAGTTATACCACGTTATTAATTAAACATTTAATTTGACCAAATATGACAAATTTGTTTTTTAATAAAAAAAAATCCCTTTATCTACAGGGTATTTCCGGGCTAGTGTTACAGACTTTCAGGGATGATGGGGAAGGACACATGTATCAATTTGAGATAGGAATCCTGGTCCGGAAATGATCAAGTCGAAAGTTACAAACAAAAATAATTTTGTGGAATTGAAATAATTTTATTCCTCTGTACACTTTATTTATGTGTCTTTATCTGTGCATCTTACAAATACTGTATTTATTTGACGTTGTTTAGGTTGCCTACTTACAGTATTCGATTCAGTGTGCTGTCTGAGGGGTGGGGACAGGAAACTACACTAGAGCAATGCAGATAGCGTAATGTGAAACGGACATGGTCGGTCATGATATGCACGTCTGTAGACAGCAGTGTATGTGTACAAGTTGCAGTGTCTAGTCGATCAGTTCTAGTGAAATGGAGGAGTACACGAGAGCAGAATATGCAGACCTGATTTTCGAATACGGATGAGCCAATGGGAACAGAAGACAAGCTCACAGATTGTATCGGGCCAAGTATCCACATAGGAGACATCCGGCCCATACCATCTTTCCACGACTGTTCCAAAGGTTATGGGAAGGAGGGCACGTGATGCGAAATTACAATTGCATTCCCACACAACTATTTTTGCTTATAACTTTCGACTCAGTCATTTCCGGACCAGGGTTCCTTATCTCAAATTGATACATGTGCCCTTCCCCATCATCCCTGAAAGTTTGTAACACTTGCCCAGAAACACCCTGTATAAAATATCACTAAAGAAAACCGCATCATGTTAAGACGACAAACAGCTGATCTGTTGTTATTTTCAAGTGATCATGCACGCTTCTGGGACATTTAACTGGAGAAACTTCTTTTCTCATCTCTGCAGAACAACATTTTCTACATTTCCCAAACTTCCAAATGCAAGGACACTGGTGTTATTAAAGGTATTAATTTGAAATTTGCATGATATATGTAACATAAATTAATCAACAATAAATTCCAAGTGAGAAACTTTTTATATCTTTATTTTTGTATGAAATATACTTTGTTTAATTTGTTAAAAAAAGTTTACATATTACAGTAAATTAAAAATTGATAATTTTTAAAATTCTCAGTGAAATGTTTTCAAAATTTTCTCATTCAGATTCATTGTGCAGTTCATAAGTTCTCATTTGAGCCCTAGAACATGCATTTATCAAAGGATGATGAAGTTCGCTCGTTTTATATCAATATACTGTATATCTTTTTATTCTTTTTTTTTGCGTTTATGACTCTTTGTTTGTCATGTAAGAGGGTTAATTTGAATAATTTCAGACATTTTAACATTTTCCTTGGAATATACCCGCATTATCGATAATATTAACTGTTGTACTTAAATTTTTAAGGAAGCAATATACATTTTATAAAATGAAAATAATTGTAACTGAAGTCACAGTTGAGCTATCCGATTTACCCGCAGAGTTGCATAGGATTTAAAAAATGTGGGGTAATTTGGATATATTGTGGGACAATATTAATAGGCTAATACGAAGTAAAATTAGAATTCGAATCAGCCACAAAGGTATCGTTATTTAAATAGCCCTAATACGACTAGTAAGGGCAGGGATCGATAAGATTACTCACTATGCCTGTGTCCCGATTTTCACTTTCTAGAGGAAGGAGGCAGAGGATGCATAACTATTTTGTATACGAACATACCTGTACCTGCGCTGTGACGTCACATATACTTTGAATCAGGCAACTTCATTCCAGTTTGTAGGTAGCTGGCATAAGGATCCTAGTTATAATGAAGTATGTATTATTGAAGGGAACGGAGAGCTCCGAGGAAATTCTCATCATTTAATTTTGTCTATAACAAATGAAAAATATCACTCCAGTCAGCACCTGGGATCGAACTCCAGTTCGCGGAATGCTCTCTGGCATTGAGCAGGAGAAGTCTTCGCCGGTGTCATTGTCGATTTGTAAGTTTTGTAACGATTTCGTAGCCCAGGTTTACATTGTTAAAAACACTGACTTATACAGACTATTAAAACTGAAAGGAATGTAAAGGCTGGTTCACAATAAACCGGGAACGAGAACCAGAATGAAAACGAGAAGCAGAGGACGTGAATATGAAAATTTTTGATTCACAATAAACCGAGAACGTAGACGACTATGCATATCGATATGCATGCCAATAACGATATGTAAAGTCATATGACGCATTCTGATGTTACTGTATTTGTGTATAATTGACCAATGGCGTTCTCTCATGAGTACAAGGCAGCCAACATAAACACAGGTTAACCAACTTCGAAATTTCAACTGAAACATTTCATTAGGTACGGTACTATAAATATGCCCATGCATCTTTAGTATCACAACCTATTTTAAGTCTACCATAACGTAAAATAATTAGAGAAGAAACATTTGTAATAGAACAAAAATGAACACAACAGTAGTTATTGAATTGAAGCATGATTATGTAGTGTGTAATACAACAAATACAGTAAAAAAATATGATTCACTTACGATCGGTGTTCAAAGATGCAGCTATTGAAAGCCACATATTCTCCTTCATTTTCTCATCTTTATACGAGGCGCGCCGCTTATCGTAAACGTGAGGATTTTCCTCAACACTCAATATTAGAATCTCATCAAATAAAACTTGCTCCATGATGCACAGCACAGAACAAAATAATGCATAGGTTATGTGACGGTCTTCTTGCTACAAAATATATGATGACAAAATAGCTTTTAGATGGCACTAGAATGAATCTAGTGGGCTGTGATCGGAAACGTGAACGCCAAACTTGAAACTTGGCCAACTCTCCGTTCCCGATCCTGGGCTCCGGCAAGCTCTTCGTTAATTGTGAATACTCACATTTAAATATACACATTTTAACAATTTTACCATTTCGTTTTCGTTCCGATTCTCGTTTCCGGTTTATTGTCAACCAGCCTTAAATGGTAAAGAACTACTAGGCTTAGGGATTACTTTCATGAGAAGAGTAACTAATTATTACATTTTCCGTTTGTTGTTTAAGCTATAAAGATAATCTTAATAACTTGTACCTATAGGATAAAGATATAAGCAAGTCGCCATTAACACAAAATGTGCTCTTGCTTATTCTTTGCCTCGGGATATTTTCGCAGGTTAAAAACCGGAATGTGAAACTGACCATTTGATTTCATCTAGTGACCTCGTGTGGAATACGTGCTTTACCTCCACGTTCATTAGATACTCCCACACACAGCATGCATCTGTCACGGCAAACTTCACCTTTTACTCTGCTATACTAGCTGAAAATGCTTTCTTTTAGTTCTTAGCAGCTGCTTCTCTGAATTTTGTAGTGGACGAAGCGGTTAAGAATTTCTCCTTTTTGCTGATTTCTTCCTAACATTGCTTTATGGTTACTAGTGACAGACAAAATATGAAATTTCATATTCTAAACTATTTCTGCTAATACTAGGGGAATAAGGATATTCACGATTTGAAGAATGCAACTAACGCCAAAAAATGCATATTTCATAGCTTTTGATGAAATTTTCATAGGGTAAAGATTGGTAATATTGTGATAGTTGTTTTTGAGAATTTATTACAATTTTACTAAGTGAGAGAAGGACCGGTTTTGTGCAGAAACTTGTCCACAAACATTCTCTTAATACATTGACGCAAAAAAAAAAAACGATATTTCTCTCGCTCAGTAAAATTATAATAGATTCTCAAAAAAAAAAAACTATAACAATTTACCAACCTTTACCCTATTTGATAAAAACCTATTTTTCTCAATTAATATTTCTAAACTATCTCTGAACAGGGCTTTCCAGACTTTATAAGGAGGCAAAAGAGATGTTTTCAATTAAAAACTTAGAACCTAGGCTATCCATTCCACTAACATTCCAGGATTCCCAAATTCCCCTTTAGAGTCATTGAAGTCGTACTGCCAATGAACTCGAGAAGCCAAAACAAAATAAGTGGTTCCTATTCCACCTTTGCTCATTCTTGTGAATCAAGTGAAAACCTTTTCATTGTTGCCATGTCTACTTATATACGGTAAATTAATGTCTTAAACGAGTTTCAACTATAAATTTTGCTGTCTGTTTAATTTCTCCTCGTTTTGCAATTTCGTAGCTACATTTTTCATCATACAAAACAATATTAACTGACAGAAGGTGTAATCTTTTGCCAGAAAATAACCGTGGTTGCAAATTATTGGACGATTTCAGAAGGCTATAATTTTCACCAATATTGAACATAAGTACATGATCTTACCACTATTTAAAGGAAGGAAGTTTTTAAGTTTTATACTGACCTTAGATGCATTCGATGTGAGCCCCACGTGTAATGCGGCAAACGTCCAGGCGGTGATACCATTCTTGCCAAACCCTATGAAGCATGTCTTGTGTGACGTTCCTGATTGCTGTTTTAATGCCCCTTCTCAATTCGGCCAACGACGCTGGAAGTGGAGGTATGTAAACATTCCCTTGACGAAACCCCACAGAAAGAAATCACTGTGGAATCCGGTGAACGGGGTGGCCATGTGCAGAAGGTGCTGTCTGTGTCCATTGCATGACCAGTCCATCGATCTGGTAGGTGTTGATTTAGATACCTTCGGACTTCCGTATGTCAGCGTGGACGGGTTCCGTCTTCTTGGAAAATGAACCCCTGTTCCTCCTAGTCCGTGAGTTGTGGTATTAGCCAATTTTCCTAAATCAATACCTACCAGGTCGATGTATTGGTCTCGCAACGGACGCAAACAGCACTATTTGCACATGGCCACCTCGTTCACCGGATTTTACAGTGAGATTTCTTTCTGTGGAGTTTCGTAAAGGACAATGTTTACATACCTCCAATTGGCGAATTAAGAAGGGGCATTGACACAGCAATCAGGAACGTCACACAAAACATGCTTGAGAGAGTTTGGCAAGAATGGGATCATAGCCTAGACGTATACCGAATAACACGTGAGGCTCACATCGAGTGCATCTTAGGTCAGTGAAAAACTTCAAACTTCCCTCCTTCAAATTGTGGTAAGATCATGTATTTGTGTTCAATATTGGTGAAAATATAGCCTGCTGATATCGACCAACAATTTGTAATCACGATGTACAAAATTTACTTGTGTTGTAAGTTGTAACTAGTGTTGAGTCCAGCCAAAGTTAGAACTATTTTTTTCTCTCTCTTCGGTGGAAAACATTGAATTACCTTGATCATGCATTCAGGTAAGAGCTTAATGATTCTCAAATGCTATTTAATTATGCAGATTTATTGTATTTTATTTGGTAACATATTAATAGAAGAAAACTTTTCTTTTGTAAATAATGATGTAAACCCGCTCTAAATGGCTTAGGAACGAAAACATTTTGCCAAGATGTTAATTTGTACCGGTTTCGAATTATTACCTATAAAAAAAGTCGCGACGCTGTTATTTCCGGCGTGACTCCGCCTCTTTGCTTACGTCTTAGAAAGTGAAGGCTCTATAAAGTCTAGGTAGGTAGTATCGTTCGCCATTTTTGTTCTTTCGTTGCCGAGCTACCGGACGAGGGATCTATTTACCACACCGTTAAATATTATCATGTGTAGCTCCTATGATATTAAATCAAACGCACTATAATTCAGCAAATAATTGAACGGCAAATAACGCCCTCGTGTGCTTTCTGCGAACGCCAACGAAAGAGCCAAAATGGCGGGCGATTATATTAAGTATTTATCGAGCCTTCTATATCTTTATCAGCGAATCACAAGACGCACACGTTTAAATGTAGCCGACCTACAACGTGACTGGCTGCCGGAAATAAGAGCGACGGGACTAGTTTCACATATTTTGTGGGTAGTTTAACAACTACTAACAATTTATTTCCTCTTACATATTATCACGTCTTTTTTTTTTTTAGAAAGGTCGCCAGATAACCGTGTCCAAGTTCCGGGGATTCCAACTGGAATTTGTGACGGACAGTTCTGTTTCTCCTACTTCTGTTACGACATTATCTCGTTATTGCCTTGCCTGCTAGCTGTTAGCATTAGACCTATAGAATAATCCACGACACATTGTATGAATAATATTGTAAAAGTGGTACAAGTGAGTATTAGAGATATTACAGAATTGCGATTACTGCTTCTGTGAAAGTATTGAATTAATTAAGTTTATATGCTGTACTCAAGTTTTAAAAGCCTTTTTCTATCCATCTCTGTTTATTTATCCTTTCAAGTAACTGTATTCTTCGAAAAAAAAAGTACGTATAAGAACAGTGATTTTTTATTCATTCGCCCAGCTGTGTTAGCGAACTTCCGTAGTTGTTTTGTTTCAGACAAAATGTTAGTTTGAGAAAATATTTCCCGAGATACGATGCCGGAAAGTTACGGGAAGTATATTCCTAAAACAAAGAGCTTTTTAAAATGCATATTTATAAGTTTTTAGTAGCACTTTGTACGTAATCCTCTGATTGCATACATAAAATGCTGCTAGATAAATTAGATTATTATGGAATTAAAGGTGTTGCACACCAACGGTTTCATTCATATCTCATAGATAGGAAACAGAAAGTTGAAATCAATGCAACTATGAAATCTACATCGACATGGGGAACTATTAATAATGGAATTTCTCAAGGATCAATATTAGGTCCCCTACTTTTTCTAGTGTTTATAAATGATCTTGCTCCTCTTATAAAATATGTAGGTCATCCCATATTATTTGCAGATGACACAAGTATAGTAATTACAGCCAATAACTCCAACACATTCCAATCTTTAACAGAGGAAATTCTCTTCAAAATATGTGACTGGTTCTCAGTCAATAAATTAGTATTAAATTGTAACAAAACTAACATAATTCAATTTAAATCCTGTCCAAATTCAACGTCGCAAATTTCTAGCGCAATAATTAACAATAGATCCCTATTAGAAACAACATCAACCAAATTTCTTGGCTTAAAAATCGATAATGTGTTAAATTGGAAAAATCATATTAAAGAAATTACCCCCAAACTAAATTCAGCTTGTTTTGTTATTAGATCTATGCAAAAGATAGTAAATATCAATACCTTAAAAACAATATACTTTGCATACTTCCACTCGGTAATGAGTTTTGGAATAATATTCTGGGGAAATTCCACACATAGTAACAATATATTTCTATTACAAAAAAGAGTAATTAGAATAATAGTAGGTGCCAAATCTAGGGAATCGTGTAGGACTATTTTAAAAAAGCTACAAATAATGCCCATGGTTTGTCAGTATATCTTTTCATTAATAATCTTCCTCGTATGTAATCGTGAAAACTTTGTAACTAATTCAACAGTTCATAGCATAAATACACGTCAAAAAATGACTTTCATACTCCATCGGCAAGTCTATCGTGCTATCAAAAAGGAGTGCGTTATATGGCAGTAACATTTTTAATAGCCTCCCTATCGATATAAAAAGTGAAATTCGAAACATAAAATTATTTAGGGCCAAATTAAAGAAGTACCTAATTTCTCACGCCTTCTATTCTGTAGGTGAATTCATGACATTCAGTAACACTTCATGAAATTGATACTAAAACTATGTGTTGTACTAGTAGACTATATTGTAAATCTCGTCTGTATATATTTAATCTAGATTGTGACTATAAATTAAGATTTTATAATAGTATTAAGTTTTTTGACTTGTTCCATATTCTAGCTGTAAGCATGTATGAATACCATGGAATGTTAATAAATACAATGCAATATAATACAATACAATACAATACAATAATTTTCTGTGAGGATTTTAGAAAGAGATTAACTTGTTTCCTTTTCCCAGATATCTTTCAATATTTTGCTACAAATTTTGTAGTTCTGGTATAAATGTGAGTTAAGTTAAAGAGCTCAGCTTAAGGTATATATGTACACCCACAAAACGCAAAAAATGATGAAAACTTAGAATTTTCATAATATAACTATTTTAATAGAGAATTTTCTCCCCTTTAATTTGATATAATAATTTTCGATTTACGCCTTATGGTTTTCCAAATAAGTCCCATTTTCCAAAATTCTGCGTCATCAGGCACGGTCACTTCTACGAAGATCACTCCAAAAGCAATGCACAACATTTTTTTAAATTTATTTTTTATTCTAAACCTTTACAATTTATGGAGGTCATTTGAAAGGTGCGGGGATTATGTGGAAAAGTGACGTATTGTTTCTGAAGGATGTATCTACATTCTATGATAATAGCAAAGATGTAGGATAAAAATGTAATTTTAAAATAAATATTGTGGATTACTTTTGGAGTGATTCTCGTAGCAGTCAATCCCCTCGTCCAGCATTGCTTGTAAAATAAGCTTCTCTCTAGTCCCAAAATAGATAGACAGATATCAGGGCATGATCATTAGATTGAAAACACGTTTTTACATAATGAAGTAATTTATAATCTTTTATTGTTAGTCATAAAACTGTAAATTTGTGTGTCAGTGATGTACGTCATTTTAATAAGGGTCCAAAAGTAGAAATTAATATTCTGAGGAGGATGGGCATAAGTCCTGGGACAAACACCATCGCAGGTTTGTTGCATCAATAGAAAATAAGGACAAAAATGCCAAAACAAATATTGAACACCTGAAGTTAAAACAAGGAGGAGGTATTTGAGAGACAGAAAGGAGCTGAAACTGGACCGACATGAAGCTACTTAAGGGGTGACATATGATGATGGAGTCTTCTAGGCTCTGAAAGTTTGTGGCTCATTTCCTATAAATAGTAATTTTTATAATATTTAATTATTTTAAACATATCTCGGTCAAATATGGTGATACCAAGAAGATATTGGTGTCATTTTGAAGCTTGAAATGTCCTCTAGAGCCTGACAATGAGTAAAATAACATTAATGTAGTTAATAATTATCTGTGGGTTTTTTACATGATTTATGCAACATAAAATGTTAGTATAAGTTACATATGTGGTAATATTTAATTAACATAAATAAAAATAAAAAATAGCTCTATGTCAGGCACTAAAGAATAGTTTTAGCTATAAAACAGTGAAAAAAAAATGGGGCTCTATCTTAAAAACTGCGTGAGCTATCACGTTTCAAGTTGTATGTCAAAATTATGAACAAAATAATTTTTATAAACAATTCAGACATAATTTCAAGGGATCTGTTCACTTCATCCTCTTTTTGGTACCATTCTCAATTGTATAAAAATTGTACAGAGCAAAAAAAAAAAAAATTGTGCGAGATCGTGCGTATTTGCTTGCTTTCCGCACAAAACCAATATGCGGTAAGTGTGAAATACCACATTCAGTATTCCCAACGTAACACACATAACAATTTCCCTCTTCTTACCGCTTAAGCGCCATATTCATTTTACTGCTTTAGGCTTTTAAAATATTATTTTTAGAGACCTTTAACATAGTAATAATTATAAATTGGAAACTTACCACTGCAATTTCACCTAAATTGCACTGTTAATTATTGTTTTTAAATATTTGCAAAAATTAAGTAAACTCTACAACACCACAAAAGTTACTGCATTTGTAATGCAAGTAACATTAAGGACGCCGGGAAGAAATCAACAAGATTCCAGATGCCGATGTTATTACTGCAATATGTTATATAAATAATATTGTTATAATATTAAAATGAAAAATAAATCATTACATAACCTTACCGTTTGTTTTAAGTTCGCATTTATAGACTGAGGGGAAAAAAAAGACAGACGTATATCACGGCCTGCTGGAATATAGTAAACACAGAAAACATTTTAAAGCAACAATGTTGAAGATAGATATTTTAGTTTTTAAAAGTTGCCGTCATTGAACAGAAACTAAGACGGAGATTTCATTGCAACTAATTAGAAATTCCTCTTTCAGGTATGTAATAAACGATCTTCGCACAAAATAATGTACGATACATGAGCGGTATGTTTGTTTTCATGTTTTCGGAAATTAAAAAAGCTCAACTACGTTTCGCTTTTTGAATCTTTTCCTCGAACATGAAAACGTCAACATACCGCTCTTGTAACGCATATTACTATTGTGCGAGATCGTGCGTATTTGCTTGCTTTCCGCATAAAACCAATACGCGGTAAGTGTGAAATACCACATTCAGTATTCCCAACGTAACACATATAACAATTTCCCTCTTCTTACCGCTTAAGCGCCATATTCATTTTACTGCTTTAGGCTTTTAACATATTATTTTTAGAGACGTTTAATATAGTAATAATTATAAATTGGAAACTTACCACTGTAATTTCACCTAAATTGCACTGTTCATTATTGTTTTTAAATATTTGCAAAAATTAAGTAAACTCTACAACACCACAAAAGTTACTGCATTTGTAATGCAAGTAACATTAAGGACGCCGTGAAAAAATCAACAAGATTCCAGATGCCGATGTTATTACTGCAATATGTTATATAAGTAATATTGTTAAAATATTAAAATGAAAAATAAATCATTACATAACCTTGCCGTTTGTTTTAAGTTCGCATTTATAGACTGGGGGGGGGGGGAAGACAGACGTATATCACGGCCTGCTGGAATATAGTAAACACAGAAAACATTTTATAGCAACAGTGTTGAAGATAGATATATTTGTTTTCCAAAGTTGCCGTCATTGAACAGAAACCAAGATGGAGATTTTATTGCAACTAATTAGAAATTCCTCTTTCAGATGTATAATAAACGATCTTCGCACAAAATAATGTACGATACACGAGCGGTATGTTTGTTTTCATGTTCTCGGAAATTAAAAAAGCTCAACTACGTTTCGCTTTTTCAATCTTTTCCTCGAACATGAAAACGTCAACATACTGCTCTTGTAACGCATATTACTATTTTGTATGTAAAGGTGTACATATACCTTACGAGTAAAGTGTCTTTATTATCAAGCAAATGCACATCAATGATATTTGGCATCGCTACTTACAAGTACAACTCATTATGTTCTGAGTTAAGAATGATGGGTATTACGAATTGTATGCATGCAAAGATTTTGTAACCAACATAATATAAGCTGGCAATCATTGTGGCTATAGGTTCATTTCCATACAATGCCTTTTTAATGTGGATATTGACAGGATCTTCCACGAAGCAAGACGAATCCTTCATTCCAAACATTTGTGTAGGTAGTTTCTGTGTTACCAAGCTATAAGTTTGGTGGACGTATTACAAGGTTTTGCTTTTCTTTTTTCCCCTCCGTCTTAATACAGGACTCGTCCTGCATTTAAAAGAGGTCACTCACATTGAAACGTGTTGCTGTTTTCAAGGGTCTAACAGGGTCACTTTTAAAATTGTATCCAGTTAAAAAAACGTGCATTGTATGTAGTGGGTTAATTGAAATTTAATAAGTTAATTTGTTTGTTTGGACGCCAATTGACACTCGATGTTGCTACTACTCTGTGCGCACTTTCTTCGTTTACCGAGGTGAGATTGGTGTGAACGTGTACTGAATGAGTAAATAGCAAAATTGTGTGGCGATAGAGGCCAACGACGCATGGACGTACTGGCTTTGTATTTTGGTGAGCCAGAGCTCTACATACGTGGCCAGTTGTTAGTCTTCTGAATCGTTTTTGAATAAAATTAAATTGTTTTCCGTTATGGGCCACAATTACTTCCTCTTCTAGTCGACCTAGTTGGCGAGTTGGTATAGCGCTGGCCTTCTGTGCCCAAGGTTGCAGGTTCGATCCTGGGTCAGGTCGATGGCATTTAAGTGTGCTTAAATGCGACAGGCTCATGTCAGTGGATGTACTGGCATGTAAAAGAACTCCTGCGGGACAAAATTCCGACACATCCGGCGACGCTGATATAACCTCTGCAGTTAAATAAAACATAACATTTAACATTTAACTTCCTCTTCTACAGGGTGGACCATATTGATGGAACACATTTCAAATGCATATTTCTAAGCATGGAAGAAGTACATTTATTAAGCACTACAAGTATGTGTAACTCCTAACTAGGGACAGGATTTTTAGGTTTTATGTCCAACCTGTAAAAGGGATCACAAAAACTGTTCGATAATTAAAAATGTGTCCTTACAGTTATTCTTAAAAAAATAAATATATATTTATTAAGGCAACATGAACTACGAGACTGTCCTTTTGAAGAACCAGAATATTTACCAAACTTTATAAGATTCGAAATTTTTACTCTTTCCTCTTTAACATTATTTGTAGCTTGAATAAATTATTGTAACTATTAACATTTTATCTAATATAATTTGTCTTTATATAACTACATCTTCTTCTTCTTCTTCTTCTTCTTCTTCAGCTACAGGGATTAGGCCTATTGGCCTGTTCCGTCTTCAAGGCTTAAATAATTACCTTGAAGATTCACAGTAAGAAAAATGTCCCCTGGCCTCGTTACGAGCGATGCGCAGGGTAAGACTAGTGATAGGGCTGCTACCTTAATGCTTCTAGTCCAGCATCGCTGTGTACTATCCCCATTAGCGAGGGCTGCTCCTTCCGCTCAGCAAACCGACCGTATGCCGCTCTTTTGACCGTTGGAGTCTTCACACAATACCCTGTGCAAGGGGGCCTCAATATACCCTGAGACACTGGGTCCCCGATAGGACTTAGTCACCTTGTCAAAGTGTCCACCCACGCGACGTGGACGCGCCTACCGAGAATTATCCATGTGTGTACAGTTAAGACGAATGTGTGCCCTGTTCACCATGGACTGGGGGCATATAACTACATAAATTTCAATTTTAAATAAATAAAAGATACAGTACAGACACAACTTTTGAATCAAATTTATTCAAACTTGATCAAGAATTATTTGAAAGAGTAACAAACAAACAAAACAACATTATTTACTGGTACTGTTCCTAGTTGCAACATATGACCAAATACTTTTAAAGATTCTCGACTGAGAAGTTTTCCCTATTGTCTCTCAAATAGGCTACATTTGAAGGAAGAAAAGATTCTTCAGATGTAGCCTATTTGAAAAGATTCTTTTGATGCACATGACGTCATAGGTGCAAATTTCATCGCTGCCACTGCAGCAGGCACCCACGGTAACTGAAAATGGACGCTTTTCACCTGGAGAATGGAGCACACATTTTTCATTTTTTCAAACCCTGGATTCCTCTGCAATACTTTTTCAGTTTTAATGTGATGGCTTCACCTGGTATTTGTTTCTGTAGAAACAAGTCAATGACGCCAGTTGCATATTTCAGTTGTAGCGACGAAGATTCCAAATACTCAATATATTTTGGAAGGTCACTGAAATGTGTCTTGAGGAAAGCAAGGGAGCCATAGACGTTGTCACTGCTAAGTACAGATTTTGCGTTAGGGATTGAGGCAGCCTCCTCCACGTCGAGTATTCTTTTTTCTCTCTCGAAATGTATTGATATTTTTCTCAAATTAAAAAATATATATATATATATATATATATATATATAACGCAGTAAATGCTTATTGACAATGATTTAGGTTTTTTTACGTACTAAGGTCCAATTTAGGTTTTTTAGGTTCAACAGAATTCGCATGTACGATTCCTACGATCATGATTCGGAAAAGTATTGAAGAAATTAGTTCAGAAGCAAGGAAGAAAATAGGTAAAAATCTACAAATTCGATCCCTACTCATAACCAGTATACAGGAGTTCAGCCGTTCATCGTTTAAATACCAAATTTGATAACACAATCTCAAGGGAAAAAATGGAACTCTCTGCATCATAATCCACAGTTAATTCCCGATTTACCACGAAAATTGTCTGTAGGTGCATTTAGATTGGCAACAGGCCATGACTGTTTGGCCAAACACCTGCATAGAATTGGAATATATCAGTCCCCTAACTGCCCATTGTGTAACTCAAACCAAGAAATTGATTCGGAACACCTCAAAATCTGTGCTTCAGTGACTGACCATGATAATATCTTTGAAAAATATTGGAGTACAAGAGGTCAAATGACTTTATTGTCAAACGCCTGGCATTGGAAAACAACAACAACATTACATCTAAAACAGAAAATCGATAATTTTGGACTTATCAAGTTTTCTCCCTGTGCTCTTCTTCTCTGATTTCATTTTCCTCATAATCATCTTAGTTTCTGAAGTTTACTAAATTTTCAATGTGGTTGTTGCATTTTTGCACACTTACATTGAAAGTCTGTCGCATTTTTAGAAGTCTAGTAAAAAAATGCGGCAAATGCGACAGTAACTTTAACCCTGCTTTAGTACTTAGTAGTAAATATCCAGGATTCAGTACTGTATAGTTTATATTGGCAGTTGATAGATTGTATCGTGTGCTTCATGCATTTCTATTAGCTCACTCAGTACATGGTTGCCTGAAGGCAAATTTGTGCCGGGTGATTAAGCTCGGAGCTATGTAGGTGTGCAGGAGAGTAGAACTAAAAGGTCTCTGCATTCTTGACCTCAGCACCAGGCGGTAGTGAATGTAGAGTTCTGAGACCTGTGTTTGTGTAGAAGGAAATTCTCTTTACCTCTGAATTAACATGCATAAGGCAAAGAAGCAATCGCTGCGGTAGTCAAGATACGAGAAATTCCCCGCGCACGAACTGCAAAACCCATTGAAGAGAGTTAAATGAACGCGGATGTTTACGTTGGGAAATGTCATAAAAACTTTGTGCATAACATTAACAGTAAAATTGCTATTTTAGCTGTGTAGTTGTTTTATTTTCTCCTGTTTTTTCTGTGTGTAGCTGTTAGATACGAGAAACTATGGCTCTTCGTTTACTAGGAAACTACTGTTTCAGTTCGACATGCAATTCTTTTATGTTAGTTAGAAAATCAATCTGCTATTTATCTCCGGTTGCATTTCCTCCTTAGGTTCGTAATGCTTGCCCCCGCATGTTATTACATTAGACCTTTCACTATGTCTCTCTGCAGACACTTTGTTTGCAAAATAGGAACTTCATTCTGTATAATCAGCGCATATATTTTGCTTAGAACCCTTTTATTAAGGGAGTAAATTTAAATCTGCAACACGACACCCCCAGCTTTCTTTTTATTTTGAAAAAAAAAAATCTACTTACATTGAGGAATTTTGTCGCTCTGAATTTCCTCTGTTTGAGTCTGCGACAGATAATAAAACTGTAACCTAATTTTTGCTGGTAATTTTCGCTTTTACAAAAATAATAATTGGTGTATATGGGCTATTCCATATGAAATCGATCAGTAAAAAACCTCGCATTCTTTTAATACTCTAATTTTTTCCTGTTTATACAAGGTGCTGAGGAGAGTGCATTTTCAAAAAATATACTATCGAAGGTCAAACGGTTTTCGTACTATTGAGCGACAAATGTAGCGTATTTTATAAAAACAAGCCTCTTTCAGCGCTCAGAACTCTGCAACCGTTTATTGCAGAACATTGAACGGGAGCTCATTTTGAAGCTGACATTTGGTAGATTATGCTAAGAAGTAATCCTTATTTTTATTGTATACAGAGAGACAGATAATCTGATTTTACTTACTTTTAGGCTTTTTGCCCATTTGTAAAAATGTAAAAAATATTGAGAGGGATTCGGCATTGTTTGCTTAGTGGCTCGACAATAAGTTTCGAGGGTATTAAATAAATTGTATTCACACGCCTAGACTTGAACGGCGCAGTACCGCACGAACTGGCCGAGAGATGAAGATAAGCGATCATTGGGCGTCATTTTACTCCTGTGTTTATGAAAATTTGTGATAAAGCTAGTCCAGCTATGCGCTACTAGACGAAACATCACGTGTTTATGTCTTCTGGCCTTGCTTGCCTAGGCTACCTCCCGCCTCACTTTCTTATCAACGGTGCACTAGTAAAAAAATATGTGTTTATTTGTATTTTCAATGCGGAATCTAACCATATATTTTAAAAATATTTTTTTCGTGGGCAAAGGCGTCTTAATGAAGAAAAATCTAAATTTCTCCATTTCCATAAAAAGTAAGAAAAACTGTTTACATGTCAATATAAACTTTAACGTCTCAGCATCAAAATAAACCATGATTTTGATCACTGGGTAAAGGATTTCGGAGCCACAACAGTTTAAAGTTGCTAATTTTATGAAAATACGATAAATTTAAATATTTTTAATTTAAAGACTATGAACTTCTGATGCCTCAAACTTTGCACAAAGCATTGTATCACAGTTGTCAACGGAAAGAAAAAGTTTCATTGTATTTAAAAATTGCAAGGTCAATTTTCTCTATATTTCGGTCGATTTGAGATGGAATAGCCCATATAGTGAACTGCACTGAGACCGAAAATCGCATTTTTTTAATTCTTGTTTGTATGTCTGTATCTTTGTTATCTTTTCATGTGATAATGGCTTAACCGATTTCTACGAAAATTGGTATATGAAATAAATTAGATCCCACTTAGATTTCAGGCTATATGGCATTCAAAATACTTTCTTTGAAGAGGGGGGGGGGTTATAAAGGGACTGAAGTAAATAAAGTGAAATTTTTCTCGCTTGGTATTGATTTTTTAGGATAACATTTCATAACAAAAGTTGCTTCAAACATGTTTCTGACAAGTTTTATTCTAATGAAAATTTTCGTAGCACCGAAATTTAACGAGATATTTGAGTTTTAAAATGACAATACGTTTTGTATCCGTACCGCCTTAATCGGGCTGGTATAATAGAATTAAAACAATAATTAATGACTTTTCTTTTATTTAAGATGGCATTATATAACAAACGGAAGATACTCCTTTAACACTCTTTTCTTTTTAATTTATTGAGCATACTCGATGGAGTAAAACTCATTCAGGAGCTATTCGAGAATAGATGCATAATATGTTCTACAACGTAATATAACAAATCATAAAACTACAGTCTGTGAAAGCCATAAAACATGACAAGAATTAAAGAAATAAAATAAATAAGAACAGTAGGGGAGAGTCGGGTAGTATCGGACATCGGGTAATATCGGACAGTGAGTTTATTTCATCTACCACACGATAATAGTACCTGATTGACGGTTTACGTTTCTGTGATGTCGCATAGGGAAACGTAACCATGTCATTCAGGTACTACCATATGGTGGTAGATGAAAGAAACGCACTGTCCGATATTACCCGATGTCCGATACTACCCGACTCTCCCCTAAGCCTAAGGTATCGCTAAACCAACCGAGGATTAAACTAGATAATCTTGCCAAAAACGTTTTTTTCTTAAACATTTCTTTAAACACCGGGAAGTTGGTAAAACTTTGTATTCTAGTGAAAGTTCGTTATATGTAGGGTCCTGTGTTTGGTTGCTTTGAGTAAAAGTTAGGTGTACAGCAGTGGCAAAAAAAAAACCGGACCGACGGAATAATCAAAGTCCCCGAAATGAGCCACTCCGCATGCCACGCCCGCATTCACAAGATAGCGAGTAATCTATTGAAATTGTTGTAGTTTCGACTGCTGACGTAGCTCATTTCGAAAGCCATTAGAAAATAAGCTGGTAAAATTCATGTTCTGGGAATAATAAGTTAATTAAGTAGTAAAATATCGCTGCAATCGAAAAGTATTGGGAATAAATTTGAATAAGGGACAAAAAAAAAGTGTCTTCCCAGGCAGGATTCGAACCACGAAAGTCTTACTTACCAGTCTATCGTGCTGTCACTGTGAACAAGGCTCTGAAATCAGCTACAAGGGTCGGTCCGGTTTTTTTGCCACTACTGTACTTGGACCATACTAGCTTCGCTCTTTACAACCACCGAGATTAATGTGAAATCTCTTTTCTTTTATTCCTATCTGCGGGCGAAGGTGGAAAAACTCCCGTATCGGGGTCAAAGGATCTATTGTATACACGACATCGTGAAAAGAAAGATTTTATGAGTGAAACCTGAAAATTGGATATGCAGTTACTGAGATCGCCGAGATCGGCGCATGACGGTCACCATATCTGATGCAGCAACGAGTCTTACCAGCTGACCATCTTTGAAGGGTCTTGCGAAATAATATCCTCATTACCAGCACCGGTCCAGATTCGTGAGGGTTTCATAGAGAATATGTATAGGCCTACATCTGATTGATGGTCCCCAACCGGTAATCTCCAAACTTGTACGCAAAACTGTGCCATGTTTTATTTTATTTCATTTATTTATTTATTTATTTATTTATTTATTTATTTATTTATTTATTTTGCTAATAATTGTAACAAACTATAATATACACAGAAAAACTTTAGCTCGCCCCTGAAAGAGTAGAACTCGTGCTCAGGGGTGGATTCTTGAATTGAAATTAAGAAGTATATAATACAATTTGTCTTATGTCTACTACGCAGTAAGAATATATAAATTTAAATTTACAGATTTTCAGTTTTTATAAAATCCATACATAAATTTTTTAATTTAATACTAGAACTATTAGAATTGACAAGATTAGGATATTTAAATATAAATTTGTTATATATTCTTGGGCCTAGAAAGTACATATTGTGATGGTTAAAAAAAAGTCGATTTATAGATTTTCTCAAAATACAATTTTTTCAGCATCCTTGCTATTGCTCTAAGTCTAGGATTTTCATTTCCCCATATTCGAACGTTCTGTTTGTTTACCTTTCCACGGGTGTCAAATATCGACAGAATTCATTTTGATTAGGTAATTCAAGCAGACAAACCGCTTTTCCAAATGCAGTGGCGGCCATATTACCGGGACTGGTACGTGACGTAATCGATGCAATATCGTTACAAACTTTCAATTTACCGAACAAAATTCCAGAAGTACAATTTTTACATCTTCAGCAATCATTATTTTATAAAGTGTTGAAGTTTACTATTTCTTTTGTAATCAGAATCACGGTGTAGGCCTATATAAAATTCCTCTTGAACACGCAAGACGAAAATTGGAGTATTTCCTCTACTGAAATTTCCACAAAAATTCCATTGGCATCGAGACTGACGCAAAAAGAAAAGGAGAAGATTAAACCACAGATTTGGTTGAATTAATTGCACTTTCATTGATTTTAGTCCTCGTTAATTTCCCTGTCCGCAGGATAACATGGTTCTGGTATCTAGTTCATTGTCACAGATACTTTTATTTCACTTTTATTGGACTTTCCGTATCAACAGTCGCTGAAACATCCAGGTCGTAAAGTGGACTCTCCAACATCGCTGAGCATAGTCCAACCAAAATGGAGAGCTCGTTCGTACAGTCTCTGCAAAGTGCAGCGATGCTTACCGAAGTAAGTTGTTTCAAGAAGTAGGCCTATACTTTCCATATGTCAGTGGCAGTGTAGACTCGTGGACCAGTTACTGAGATGGACAGGCTATAGAAAGAATAAATCCAGAAGTTAAAACGGTGGAAGTATTAACAAAAGCTCGCAAATCCGATTGTTCAGCCTCTTGACGTTTATCGCTTTAGGCCTTGGAAAAATTTCAATAGGAAGTTCTCTGAAAGTTTTTTTTATCAATGTTTTTCCATAAAAGACCGTTATAACCTTATCTGATCTAATAGTGTAATGCTTTTATTTCATTTCTTGATTAAAGTTTTAGGTTTTATAAAAAAACCATCTTCAGATCATTATTACCTCTAAATTGAACAGTTACATTGAAGTACAATGGGTTACGTTAAACCATGTTATGTTAAACGTATAAAATTATGTAAAATCATGCAAGGATATCATAAAAACATTAATGTATATACATATTTAAAAAACTGTTTTGTTATGTGGCACGAATATTATAATGCACCACAAAGATAATGTAATAAAATTGCAGTCCTTAACATTTAACCAGTTTTCATCTCCTAGATATATGAATATGTTTATGATCGACCATGCCGAAATGTAGTAATTATACAACTGGTAGCAGCCCTTTAATGGACCTCATTAAAGTACACCTATTCATTAAAGTTCAGGTGTTTCACCAATCAGAAAACACCATTGTAGCAATATGAAAGCGCAAGTATCGATTATTTTCGGATATGCAATGGAAAGACAACTAGCGAAACGTCACGGAGGCTGGAAATTCAATACTGTCGCAGAAGGTTATGTTCTGTTACTATAATAATTAGCGTTAATTGTAAATAATATTCAAATAAATTCAATTTGTCATCTCGTTTTTCAATAGCTAAATCAATTTCAAGATTATATCAAGATTGATGTTAATTTTACTCTCTAGATTATATCAAGGTCAATGACATTTGTTTCTCGGAAAAAATCAATACTTTCGCGTCTGCGCACATCTCACAATTTACGAGATATTGCACAAGGTCAGTTCCGCTCCCCAGTCAGATAAGAATAACATGAATACTTATGAATAATTTCAAGTTAGAAATATAGTCGAGCATAAAAAGTCGTATGAAACTTGCCTATAATGGTAATTAAGACGCTGGTATGAAAATTATGAAGCTCGCTTGCGCTCGTTCCATAAACATACTCGCGTCTTAATTACTATCATTATAGGCTCGTTGCATAATGTACTAATGTTTATTATTAATTGTCATTATTGAGTGTAATTAGTTGCCACTGCTACCGGGTATTTACCCATTTGCAGTGTGAATACATACTTGCAATAATATTAGTTCCATGAATATTATATATCTGATGTCATTTTCATAACTTCCATTATTCAAGGAGATTTTGTCAATACGGTAGGCCTATACAGCTAGATGAGATTTATTGCCTGATATGTCTAGCACATAGCTAGCTGTTTGCATTAGCTGTTACAGCTCCGGATTAAAGAATTTGAAAAAATCATACCTCCAAAACTAGACCCTTTCCGGATATAAAAATTTATAGGGAGGTTTCACATTTCAAATGGAACGTATAGGGGGAAAATCGTTGTGAAAATCCATTATCATTTGGTGAGCCTAACTTGCGAGTAACGTATAATCACAGTCTACTATATACAGTCGCGAAGCTTGAGGTGATTTTTTGCAAATCTCGTGATAAAGCGCTCCAAGCGGTTAGCAACTAGAAACAATAGACTGTCCACGGTCGACTTTGGACTGTGTCGTATTTCCATCGAGTGTTAGCTCGTTGCGTATTTCACATTGATGCTTGTGAAATGTTCGTTATTGGTTGTAATGAAAATGTTAATGGCTAAAATAAAATAATTGGAATAATAATATTTTACTAGAGACGTAGAAAAATTAAGTTTGTTTTAATGAAATTTATTGATCACGTTTTATTTTCAATTCTGGTGGGATTATTATTGCTTAGGCCTACTTTTTTTTTCAGAGGATATGTTTTTAATTATAGCTGTTAATTTTGTTGTTATTTTTATTTGTTACTTTACTAGAGACGTAGAAAAAGTCTGTTACAATAAAATTTATTGATCACGTGTTATTTACAATTCTGGTGTGATTATTATTGCTTAACCTCACCCCACTTTGTTAACTACGTAAGCCTACACTACAAGTACCGGTACACGTAAGTTACTCCATTAATTCATATTTCCATTATTATTGTTGTAAAGGGAAATGCAAATTAATATTTATTGGTTCCATAGTTAATTATCGCTATAATCTTGAATGAGTGAAGCGATTATACTAAATTTCAGTTCGTTTTGCACAAACAAAAATAATATTAACCTATTTCTTGCAGGTATCTTCGAGTTTATGGTGAAATTTAATATATTTCATTAAAATAATAAATTAACTTTATGCATTTAATATTTCAATAATGGAAGGAAAGTATTAATTTTTCCAAAAGAACACGACAACGAAAGTGTAACATATTTTGTCGTCTGCTAGGAGAGAGATCTGCGATGATGAGGCGATAGTAGCGATCCTAGTGGTGGGCAACTACCCATGTTTGCATTTTTACTACATATTGAGCATCGCGACTGTATATAGTAGACTGTGGTATAATCTAACACGCAAATACAAGGAAGAAAGTCAACAGAGTTCCACGGTCAGCTTCTCGATAAAACTGCCTACACGGCTGTGACTGCCGATTGCAGTCTGCGCTGCGTGTGCATATTCCTCCTCCCACCAGTGTCTGTCCGCCTTCCTCTCCAAATAGATCTGTCAGCACCAATATTTACAATACTGTAATTCTTTCGAGTGCACTGACAGAGCCAAATCGAAGCGGTGACGAAACCACAGCGAAAAACCGATCTAGGTCGTCTGCGTTGTTGGTGACAACCGCATCGAGAATACAGGGTTTATGCGACTCTAGATTTGACGTTTTGCGTGCAACAAGTTGTGTGTGAAAGGTGGAATTTAGATCGTTTTTGTTTATTTTTTACCATGGTTTCACATTTACTGTGATTAAGGGTGGGCCTGGCCTATGTGTTACTTTATTTGTTAAGGGGTTAGGTACAGCTTACAGCAGTAACATTTTTGGAAATATTCAACATTTTTTCCTCCATTACTGTAACTTGTACAATAATGAAAATTGGTATCTGTAAAACACTGTCCTGCTATATGAAAAAAAAAAAAAATTACGATTTATAAAAATTATACAGAGTGTATCTAAATTGGTGTAAAATATTTCGGGGATGTGTTCGTAACAGAAAAACATTGCAAAAGGTTCATATCAACATTTGTCTCAAAATAATTTATTTCAGAGTTACAAGACAAAATTTAATCTTACAAAAATTGCTCGGAGTGACTTCCTCCTGCTTCGATGTGTCCCCTAAACCTGCGTTACATGCTTTGGCGTACTCTGTTGAAAATTCCTGGAGTGTTTCGTATTTCGTCAAATCCAGTTTGGATACGCTCTCAGAATATCAATATTAAATACAGGAGTCGCATAAACCAAGGACTTTAAATGTCCCCAGACGAAGAAATCTATTGGGTTCAAATCAGGCGATCGAGCAGGCCATGCAATGAATCCCCTTCGACCAATACATCTTTGGGGAAATCGATCATTAAAAAATTACGAACTATGAGATTGAAATGAGCTGGAGCAGGATCGTGTTAAAACACATTCGTTGGATGACGTCCAAAATCACATCATCAGTTAAATGATTCAAATCATTTCGTTCTGTTCACTCACAGAATACATTTTCTTCACAAAAAACCACCAAACAATCAGCGGTCAATGAAGGGACAAATCCTTTAATAACTCCCTAACGAATGGTTTTCGGACCCATGTTCTTATTAACTTTTTTAATTGTTTTGATGTTAGGAACACGTCCCCGAAATATTTCACACCAATTTAGATACACTCTGTGTATATATATTTCAAAATTCAAAATGGTGGCAGTTCACTGTGCACTGATGAAGCGTTTCCCTCATAACTCATAAACTTGTTAACTTTTTCATGTTCTCTCTCTTTTATTTTATTGCTGAAACTCAATGTTTACAATATCATGCTCTTTCGACTACATTCCTAAATAAACAATTTTTTTATTTTGTGTTAGAAGGAAATACTGATATTTGACCATTTTTTAAATTAATTTATTTTTATCAGGCAATCTATCAAAGCCAGAGAAGTGATCTTTCATCATATTGTAGATATGACATGCATAAATTCATACAAAAAAGTTCATCAAAGAATGTTGGATAGTTTTTTAATTATGTGGGAAACGCTTCATCACTGCATAGTGAACTGAATTTTGAAAAAAAAAAAAAATGTAAATTTTTTTTTTAATCGTAAAAATATTTTTTTTCATATAACAGAAGGACAGTGTTTTACACATACTAATTTTCATTATTGTACAAGATACAAAGATACAGTAATGGAGGAAAAAATGTTGAATATTTCCAAAATGTTAGACTACTGCTGTAAGCTGTACCTAACCCCTTAAGTCAAGTAGCTGTGGATTTTAGAGCATATTATAAACGTTGTCTAGCTTTGAGTATGTCTGATTGTGAATACCCATAGCTGTATCATCTGCGCACATAGAAAGGTATTGTTTTCAAAGATCATTCACTCATTCATACATAATTTTCCGTCAAAGGGCTAGTCTTTCACTGCAAACCCAGCATTCTCCAATATTCCCTTTTTTCTGCCTTCCTCTTAGTCTCCGCATATGATCCATATATCTTAATGTCGTTTATCATTTGATATTTTCTCCTGCCCCGAACTTTTCTCCCATTCACAATTTTTTCCACTGCATTCTTCAATAGACAGTTTTCTCTTAATCAATTCCTTCTTCTCTTCCTGATCAGTTTCAATATTATTCTTTCTTCACCCACTATTTATAGCACAGTTTCATTTCTTATTCTGTCTGTCCATTTCACACGTTCAAATGCTTCTAGTCGCTTCTCTTCACTTCGTCGTAATGTCCATGTTTTTGTCCCATACAGTACCACATCCCGAACAAAGCACTTCTTTAATCTCTTTCTTAAATCTTTTTCCAAAGGTCCGCAGAAGATGTTCCTTTTTCTATCAAAAGCTTTCTTTGTCATTGCTATCCTCCTTTTGACTTCCTGGCAGCAGCTCATGTTACTGCTTTTAGTATACCCCAAGTATTTGAAACTGTCCACTTTTTCTACTGCCTTATTTTGAATTTGTAAGTTTATCTTCTTCATTTTTCTTCCGATAACCATGGTCTTCATCGCATAGGCTGCTCATAGCTGTCATCTAGCTCCAGTAGCATATGCCTTAGTGCCATCTCCTCTTCTGCTAACAACGCCATATCATCAGCAAATCTTATGCACTTTATTCTTCTTATTATTCTCACCTTTCCCATGTTTTGAAAACAGTTCTTCGCTAAATCGTTTAGATAGATGTTGGACTGTGTAGGTAATAAAGGACATGCTTCTCATACTCCTGTCCCTGTTTCACTTTTCTCTGAGATTTCTTCTACTGTCCTGTCTTTAACTCGTTGTTTCACCCTAAGATTACTGAATAGCATCCTCTCTTTCCAATGCACACGTATGTTGTTCAGGATGTCCATAAGTTTATTTATAATACACTCTGTGAAATGCCTTTTCCGCTTCTTTTTTCTTCTCTGAGTATCTTTCGCCAATTGTGCGCAGAAGTCCAATTGCATCTCTCGTACCTTTTCTCTTTCACTTTTTCTTGTGAAACATCTATTGAATAGCGTAATTTTGGCCGCTCTAATCGTACTAGAACTTCGATTTTCACTTATTTGTAAGCCATTGGTTTATCTGGAATTGTGCAACTTCAGTCATTTATTAAAATTTCTTTGGCATCTTCTCCAAACAGTTTTATTCCTTGTGCCATAATATACATTGACAACTATCTTCTCGCGAAACAATATCTGAAATAGTGCGTTTATTCATGTCAGATGCTCATAGGCCTATGCCGTATCGTTTCTAGGCGATAATCCCGCCGTGTAGAATAATTTCTGAACAGCAGCAACCCACGTCCAATCTGCAGCGCTATGTTAATTTAAAATTTTACTCATTCGAACTTGGTGGCAAAGTGCCGAACTCCATCACGCGACCGCCGACAAACTTACTTGCGCTTACGCAGTGCCGTTCATGCTAATTGTGACCAATGAGAGCTCTAGGGGCTGACAGTGATGGAACACTTCCAGGCTTCAAACCAGTTCGCCTCTTTACGTGTCTGGCCACCAAATTTGAAAATTTTAATTAATAATAAATAGCGGTACAGATTGGTACATGGTTCCTATTCAACGCTGTTCTGCTTAAAATAGTTCTCTGTAGGTCTACGCATTAAACACTGTAAGAACACCTTTAGAATTGCTGTGTGCGTAAGTGTGCAAGTAAATAGTTCAGTTCATAGTATTGTATATTTTCCTTTGAAGACGGAAGTGAATTGTAGAAGTGGCGATAGTTCTTTATTTAACTATGTTTTCAACTGCAGAAGTTATAGAGCCTCAAAATTTAACATTATCGACAGATTTTGACTCCCAGGAATATCATGCTAAGGGCTATAGATATCCCTTTAAAATCCTCCCCTCTTGACCAGATTTGGACCCGTAAACCTCAAATCCAACACTTATAGAACCTCGCGCACTGCAAGAAAATTGTAATATACGTTAATAGTTATTTAGACAACTAGTTACAAAAGTGGAGCTTCAGTAACGCGAGGGTCAAGTTAGAACACGACCAGACGGAGAGATCAACAATAATATTGTTGGTGAAGTCGCCATTTTCAACGTGATAATTGCTATTAAATATTGAAAATATGGAGGAAGAGATTGGCATAAAAGAGTTCGCTAGTACTCCGCCCGAAATCTTACAAGCTGTACAGAATGCTGCATATATATTTTATTGTGGTAAATAGAAAAGTGTGTTGTAAAAGTATGGTGTAAAATACTTCATAACACGTTGCTATGGAATCTTACTATAGGACAATAAAGTCTAAGTTTTGCAATGTAAAAGTGTCAACTGAAGTTCTTCTTTTGCGACATTAGTAGATAATAGTAATATGCGTTACAAGAGCGGTATGTTGAAGTTTTCATGTTCGAGGAAAACTTTGAAAAAGCGAAACGTAGTTGAAAGAAAACATAGGCTACCGCTCGTGTATCGTACATTATTTTGTGCGAAGATCGTTTATTACATACCTGAAAGAGGAATTTCTAATTAGTTGCAATGAAATCTCCATCTTGGTTTCTGTTCAATGACGGCAAATTTGCAAAACAAAAATATCTATCTTCAACATTGTTGCTTTAAAATGTTTTCTTTGTTTACTATACTCCAGCAGGCCGTGATATACGTCTGTCTTTTTTTTCCCCCAGTCTATAAATGCGAACTTAAACGGCTTCCTTAATGTTGCATGCATCACGAATGCAGTAACTTTAGTGGAGTTGTAGAGTTTACTTAATTTTTGCAAATATTTAAAAACAATAATTAGGCCTAACAGTCCAATTTAGGTGAAATTGCAGTGGTAAGTTTCCAATTTATAATTATTACTATATTGATCGTCTCTAAAAATAATATGTTAAAAGCCTAAAGCAGTAAAATCAATATGTCACTTAAGCGGTAAGAAGAGGGAAATTGTTATGTGTGTTACGTTGGGAATACTGAATGTGGAATTTTAGACTTACCGTGGATTGGTTTTGTGCGGAAACCAAGCAAATACGCACGATCTCGCACAAAAGAAATTGTTCCTAGGAACTGTAGTCTGTAGTTAAAAGATACTGTACAGCTCGATTCAGCGTTAATGGCCCCTGTCTTTGGTTGTCTAGTGAGCGAGCTGTGTGTTGCGTAATAAGAAAGAAATTTAATCACAAATGTGCATAGGAGGGGAAGAGGAAGAATGAAAATAATATGTATGCTCGAAGTTGAGGGACACTCGTGTCACGAAAATAAGTGTAAGCCATCTTGATATTGTTTAGTCAACAGACGTAGTGGTTAGAACGGGACGTGTGGAAGAATATTGTTTTAAGACGGAGTGTACCGCGAAATGATAAGAAGGAAGTGTTAGGTGTTATGACTGCGAGGCCTGACCTGTGCGACCCAGCCCGCCAGTAGTGATGAGTAACTCGCTCTTAGTCTATCTACTTTTTGCAGGGCCCAAAATCCTTGAATTAAGCGTGTTACTCTGAACGTAGGGATTTTATAATCAGCTCATTAATAATGGCGCGATTTTCTAGCGTCGATGGTATTGGTAATGGCGCGATTGTCTTTTGTTGAGATCAAAGAAGGAAACAGGAGTACCCCTAAAGAAACCCTCTGCAACGTCTGCTTTGTCCATTATGACCTGGCCGGGGATCGAACCCGCGCCGTCTGCATGGAATAGCAGCGTGGTGGCGCTTTGAACCATAGACGCCTGTAAAACCAGGAGATATTTCACGTCAAGCATGCTCTGCTAAGGTCAATAACTTTCCATATAAAATAGGAAAAACGATCTTAAAGAATATGGCCTGCGGGGTTATCTTGTACGAGTTACAAATTGGATATCTATGCGCTAGAGGTCTGCACGAGCCGAAATTCTTAGACCCAGCCCTATCTGAACCAGATCCGAACCCGGCCCGAAACCTGAGATTAGCTTATAATTATCACCCGAGCCAGACCCGAAGACTTAGCAGATAAAACAGAGGCCGCAGGGGTCAGGTACAGCTGCGAGAAATATCACTCCAGTAGGAGCATGAGAAAGAGTAATCTTCCAGGTAAAACAAATAGCCTAATCAGTGCTTTGTGTATGGCAGAGTAGATACATTACGAAATACGAAGTCGAACTAAACAATTATTTACGATACCGTACCTGTAGTTTACTGTTCTGGATGGGTGTCGAGTGGACATCTAATCATGCATGCATTAACATCTTCGTATTATTACTTTATGTAATCAGTATATGATTTGCGTTTTAAGGCCTGAGCCCGGCAAGCATAAGTGAATTTCAACCCTAGTCCATGCAGAGCTCTAGACACAGCGAATAACGTGTGGAAAAGAATGGTTAACATGAAGATTAATTTTTGGTCCTACAGAATAATATCTGTTATGGTAACAAGGATTATTAGAGGAGAAAAATTCGTTCCGGCGCCGGGGATTGAGCCCGAGTTTTTGCTTCTACGTATCGAGTGCTCTAACCACTGAGCTACGCCGAAGTTCAATCCACAGCACCGGATCGAATCCCTCTCCTTTAATGTTTTTTCCTTTGTAGTTGACTTAGTATCATGTCAACATATAATTATGTCGAATTTGGAGTCAGGACACAAAGGGAAAAACACTAGAGGGGAGGGATTCGATCCAGTCCTGTGGATTGAACTTCGGCGTAGCTCAGTGGTTAGAACACTTGGTACGTAGAACCAAGGACCCGAGTTCGATCCCCGGCGCCGGAACGAATTTTTCTTCTCTAATAATCATAGTTAACGTGCTTGTGAATTGTGTATGGTTTTTCGTGAGTGTTATGATGAGATGTTGACGGTTTTAATCTGTTGTTGTGACAAAGCTTAAAAACAAGAAAACAAATTCGATGTCCGAGTTTTTACGTATCTCTACGATTTGTCTCATATTACTTACTTTTCCTATCTGTTGTCAGTTATGTTATGTATTAAGGATTTGAATGTTTTTACATTTTCTCGGCTGATTTGAATTTTATTTTTGAATTCGTGGCAACATTTAAATACTTTTTTTTTCTTTTTACAGGTATGTGGTGACTGCCATTGTCATATTTCCGCTTTGAAAGTGTATATGTAAGTAGGCCTATGTTCCATTATAATCATTGTACATGGTGAACAATGTGTTTTCGTGCCCGATTAAATTGCAGCTGGTTTAAGTGCTAATATTGTACACATATATGATCGAAAGAGGATTATTGTTTAATCTGTTTCATACCGCGGGGTCTCTGTTATTAAATATTATGTGAAATTAGGTTATTGATTGGTTTGGAAACTTTCATGATGGGAGATGGTTCATACAGGAACTACATCTGCAATAGATTTCCAACAGCATTTTATCATTTGACACAGAAATTATATCCTTTTTATCTATCTATCTGTCTGTCTATCTATCTATCTATCTATCTGTCTGTCTGTCTGTCTGTCTGTCTATCTATCTATCTATCTATCTATCTATCTATCTATCTATCTATCTATCTATCTATCTATCTATCTATCTATCTATCTATCTATCTATCTATCTATCTATCTATCTATCTATCTATCTATCTATCTATCTATCTATCTATCTATCTATCTATCTATCTATCTATCTATCTATCTATCTATCTATCTATCTATCGATCTATCTACCTATTTATTTATTTATTTATATATTTATTTATTTATATATTTATTTACTTATTTACTTACTTATTTATTTACTTATTTATTTATTTATTTATGTATTTATTTATTTATTTATTTATTTATTTATTCTCCATGTGAAGTCGGATCTACCTCGGAATATATTATTGTATAATAATCAAAGCCGTTCTCTTTAGCTCCTTTTTTGTTTGAGTGGTAACAAGCTTTTTAATATGTTTCCTATGTAATTCTTTTGTTAATTCTTCTTCCTTATGGGATAATCTTCTGACATTCCACGTTCCGATCTTTAATATACAAAATGAACCATAAGTAATGTCATTAATTTTAGGGGGTTATTCTTTGAGATACTTCAAACAAAAAAGTTTAATACATTTTTACTCATTTTTCCTTCTTTTTCGAGATAAAAAAATTTGTTTTGTATTAAACATTTCGTAGCGTGTTTTTGGGAAATTTAATTCCCTATATGCTCAGTCAATTTAAGAGAGTAGTGTATTATGATAATAAATTATTAGAAACATTTTAGTTGTCCTTTAAATATGCAGAAATTATATCCGAATAAATTAAACTTTTCTTTCTGAAAACAAAAAATTGAAAATTAAAAGTATAGCACGCTGCACCGTGAACTTAACCTGGACAGTTGTACGGATGATGATAATATGTGAATTAATGATGGCGAAATGAGTCCGATGTCCAACGCCGGAAGTTACCCAACAGTTCTGCTTCAATTGGTTGAAGGAAAACTCCGAAAAAAAAACCCAACCAGGTGACTTGTCCCAACCAGGATTTTAATCCGTGCCTGCTGGTTTCACGGTCAGACGCGCTAACCGCTACTCCAAGGCGGTGGACATTAAGTGTTATACTACTTTTTTATCAGCCCACATCATTGCATAAAAATATAAATACTTCTGAAACTATTTGGTAGGTATAAAATATTATGGTTTGGCGAATTTTGTAAGCTAAATGTTTGTTTCATAAGTTGGCCTTGTTTATGACTTGAATGGTAGACTTTGTTGTGAATTTTCAAACAAAGTTTAGTGTCGTGTTTTTTTTTTTTTTTTTTTTTTTTTTTTTTTTTTTTTTTTTCAAAATTTAAGTTTTTCTAATGTTCACTTTGTCCATCATTTTCTTTGAATTCACAACATATGTACCAGTATCGTTTTCTCAAAACTAATATAGCTATAAGTTTGACATTTTTACAGCTTATCTACAATATTACATTTATTATTGAGGTCTAGTTTCCGGTCATTCGGTTAAAAAAATTGTGCATGAATAGTAATGTAATTTTATTTTTCTTAAAAAGTACTGGGGTTACAAAAAATAAAAATTATTTTTACAAGGTACATTTTCCTTAAAAAAAAAAGATCAGCACTTTCAAAATAATAAAAAAAATCAGCCGTAAAGTTTCCATATAGGTATCTATAATACTTTCTGAGGTAAAAGTATTGAATGAATGAATGAATGAATGAATGAATGAATGAATGAATGAATGAAGCCACTGTGTCCCATGAAGGGCTAGGGCCTCCTACAGAAGGGGAAGCTCGGTTGGTGTGGTTCACATGATGAGCTATTTCACGTGAACAATATTTACATTCACATTCACTATGTGAGATACACTGGAGTTTGTCAAATTTTAGATCTATATGAGTTTGTTCACTGTCTCCACTCGTTCCTGTTGCGGGCGATGGTTGACCAGTTCCCTCCCAGCTGCTGCTTGAATGTATCTGCCCATCTTCTTCTTGGCCTGCCTTGTGTTCTCCTTCCTATGTGCGGGTCCCACATGCTGGTTTCTCGAGCCCATCTGCCTTGTTGCTGCCTTGCTACATGGTCACCCCACTTCCAGTTCGTTATGAGGGCTTTTTCTGTGATGTTCTCAGAAGCTGTAATTTTCTGCAGTGCCGTGTTGGAGACCTTGTCTTTCAGTGAAACGCCAACTATCTTCCTCTCCATTTTCCTTTGGCATATTTCGATGTTCGTCGTTTGTCTCTCTGTGAGGGCCCAGGTTTGGCAACCGTATGTTAGCACCGGGAATACACAGGAGTTAAGAGCCTCTAGTCTGAGTCTGGGGTTTACGGACCTGTCGAGGAGTATAAGCCTTAGCGCCCAGAAGGCTTTCCAGGTAAAGGTATTAAAGACGATTAATTTAACATTGGTAATATAAGGCCTCTGTTCTTACCTTAATTTAGTGATCTGCACTACTACACAAATTGTCTTCCATGACACTCAGAGTGCAGAGTGAGTGTAAAAGTCTCACAAGGTTTCGAAGAAAAAAGGCTCATGTCTTGTGGAAGAGCAAGCCATGAGTTACGAAGTTACAGGACGGGACCGGACCATCCCTGAGTTACTGCAGTCCAAGTAGGCATATTGTACACCCCTGTGAAGTGAGTTGAATATCAGTCCTGCTGTTTACGTCCTTCTATTCAGCAACGAAACGTCAGCTTTAAAGTCGGAGACAAAAGAGGATGCGATTGGCGAAGTTTATAAATTATAACTCATCGTATATGTCTTCCGGCGCCAGGACGCCCATCACAGTAGCGATTTTCTACAAGATGACGTCGTTTCAGCGTTATAAATACCGTATTTTATATTGGTAATTGAAGGCAATAATATTGTGCACAGTGCTTGTGATCCAAGCCGCAGTATCTTCCAATATCAGCTGGTTTACTGGGCGTCATTTCAGTCAACTGTCGAAAATATAATTTATTGCGAGTGCTGACTTGGCAGATCGTTTTGGTAGACTGTATTAGCTTCCCATTCGGCAAAATAAGCTTATCTCTCTAATGTTTTGGGGAGCTGTTTTTGGTTTGAAAAATATAGACTATAGCTAAAAGGCTTACAATAATTTATTCAGCCAAATATTTCGAACAGTACTACTATATTCGAACAACATGAACGTGAAAAACAAGACTCTATGTTGTTTATCTCTCCTAGTGGCTGGAATTCATCTTCGATTTTTTTTTTTTCAAGTAAGAATTTAAATCTTAGGTAATATCTACCTACTTTTCTGATGAATTGTCTCATAATTGTTGAATATGAATAAAAATCGCTCTGTGGTTTACTAGAAGAAAATTTGCACATAGACAACGTAAAAAAATCCAACAGTTGATTCATCGAATCCCTATAATTGCGTGAAACATTTATATATATATATATATATATATATATATATATATATATATATATATATATATTTATTGATATCTATATTTAATTTAGTAGTCTGACCCAGTATTTTGGGTTTGTCCTGCGGCACAGAATAGCTCACAATAAAATTTAAAATGAAAAATTATATAAACAGGTTTCAGACAAAAATGAATGAGACATAAGAAAAAAAAATAGAACCAAGTGTAATTTAAATTGAATGTACACCATAAAAATGCTGACGAAATATCGCTACAGAAAATTTTATTATGGTGGTGTCGATGGCATCTTGAAGATCTCTCGTCAGCTTGTATTTTTCCCTCCACTTTACAAAGGCTTTCGGGATGGTGCCTCTCGCTCCGAAGAAAAGACCGGTAACTGTGATTTTTTTCTATGTTGTATTTCGCCGATAGGTACTGAATCGTGGGCTCGTAGATTTTCTTTTTCTCTTCGTTCACTTCAGATGGTTGAGTGGCTGAGATTTCAAATCTGATGGTAGGATCAATTATTTCGGCTGTCTGTTTATTCCTATTTATAGCTATGATATCGATCCTACGATTGCTTCCACCATCAGCAATCCAATGAACTTCCTCGTGAACGTCTAGATTTTTGGATGGAAGTACATCTGCAATCATAGAACGTATGGTGTTGTGACGTTTTATTCTCAGTACTTCTCCCTGTGGGCAACTCCCAAGCACATGTGGTAAAGTTTCATACTCACTGCAGTGCCTACAGTGGGTTGTACCTGTAGAGCGACCAGGGAGAGAACGTACTGGTACCACCATCGCAGTCATTTTTAGCATTTCTCTCCATTCAGAGCTTGATAATCCGTCTTGCTTGATGATCGACGAGTTGGCTGCAGGTACTTCTTCAAACAATACAACTCCTTTTATTTAATTTATTTTATTTATTTATTTATTTAATTTATTTTATTTATTTATTTATTTATTTATATAACGGGGCAAAGCCCCAATTACAATAGACAGTACAGATATTTGTTAAAAAAACATAGAACTACACATAACATGAAAAAGAGATAAAACAGATACAAATGCGAGATACAAGTTAATTACAAATTTAAAATGAAAAAAAAAACAAATACTACCTAAATAAAAGACACATATATAGATATAAATGAAAAATACCAAATAAAAATAAATTTAAAAGATTTAAGTATAGATATCATAGCCAAAAATGTAAAATGTAGCTATAATTGGAAAATTACAGAGTAAATATAACACTTTGTTAATAAATTCAATATACAGTATTATATAGTAGACCTAATAGGCTTCATGTTGTTCCTAGTTGTTATTGTGAGCATGGCTAGGATTGTAAGGATGTTCGGGATTTCGAATAAGAGTCTGATATTTCTTTTAATTTCTGTCTTCATACTTAAATTTAGTAACATGAAGACTTTTCGTTAATTACTCCTACTTCATAATCGCTTCCTCATTCCACGAGGTCTAGACTCGAGACAACAATGCAACTGATAGTCGAAACGATTCACACATTAATATGACGCCAGTGATCTGTTTGAAGTTTGTAATGAATGATAATGTGAATTCATTTGGAAATTAGTACCACAGTTAAGTAAGCTGCTTTAGAATTAGACTGTAATGAATTGACGATTTCTGTTTTTATACTCGCATTTATTAATCACCCCATTTGTGTGCGAATAATATTTTTTTATTAAATTAAAATTAATTTTAATATTTCGTTACGCTTTCACATGTTACAAACCATTTTAAGTGAATCTTTTCCAAGTCCATCTGATACCGAAGTCACAGATCTACAGCAGCTGTTTTTAACACGGCCTCTCTTATATTGAAGATTTAATTTACAAACGAAGTGGGAATGCCAGTAATATGCGTGATCATATGTAGAGCAAACACAAGGAAAGCTGCAGAAGTGACTGATGTACCCTCATGCACAGAAATGACCGGAAAATATAAACAGATGACTTGCGCTCGAAGCGTACTATTTGAGACAGAACACACGCGCTTATAAGTAAACACGACAGACCCATCCTTCATCATATGATAATGCAGAATTCCTGCACGGAAATATCATACGTACTTCGGTACATCACAAGAATATGATATGCGTAAATAATCACTTAGTGATTTAAGACGGCGCTCATTCCGTCAGAGCCCGGCCACTTACAAGCAAACGTTCTGATGGGGCAGATAAAAAAGTTAAAATTTTTTCTTCCACTATGTTAATAATGTCAAAAGAAGTGCTTATACAAATTTTGGCCACTCGACCGCAATTACGAGGCCATCCAGAAAGTGATTTTCTCTGGGGCCGTTTATAGAAGAAAGCACAATTGCATGGAAATATTTATTGAAACAGATATAGCAATTGTTGCGCTATTTGTCAACATATCCCCCCACTGGAATTGAGGCATTTGTCATACCATACGATCAATTTTTGTGTCGTAGAAGTCGGCTGCCTCAGATCGGAACCAGCGTTTGACTGCGTCTGCACCTCTCTATGTCAATTCCATGATATGAGAAATGTCTCAATTCCAATGGAAAATATGTTGAAAAATAGCTCAACAATTGCTGTGTCCGTTCCAATAAATTTGTCCAATGAAATTGTGGTTTTTTTTTCTGTTAGCGGCCCCTGGCGAACTTATTTTTTTACAGCCCTCGTAATTGCGATCGAGTGGCCAAAATTTGTATAAGCTCCTCTTTTGACATTATTAACATGGTGGAAGAAAAAAAAATAACTTTTTTTATCTGTCCCTATCAGAACGTTTGCTTGTTAGTCGTAATGAGTGCACCTCTGCACATTAGTGTGTTGGACATTGTGCCACTGTCATACATCTGTGACACAGTGCATGAGGGTTGGCCACTAAAGGGAAACTAAGAGGTGGAACTTAAACTGAGAGGATTCAATCCGGCATTGGAACTGGAATCTGGTGTGGCTTAGTGGATAAAGCGTTAGCACGCAGAGCGGAAAGCCCGGGTTCGAATCCCGGTACCGGAGATGATTTTTCTCCGCTCTACCCGTCCTTCATCATTGAATGTTGAGGTTTTTAAAATTAAATTCACACAAAAAAGTTCACACTATTGAAATACGTCACAGGGATAAATTATTCTTTATTAGTTTTCCTATCAATATGGACAAAAATCACGATCCTACTGGCAATAGATACAAAATAAGACGTTGTTAAACATTTGAGAGAACTTTTTTTTCTGAAAAAAAAAACTATTAACTTTCCACCAATATGATATTATAGTTGTTTGTTACATATAACATGAGCTATTCGCTCTGAAAATCTACAAGGCTACTTCAATGTTTAGGTGAGAGGTTTGGACTTTTTCCATTGCTGGTTGTCACAATCAAAAAATTAAGACAACGTTTCGAAGGGTGGTTCTCCCTTCGTCTTCAGGTGGAAGGAAGTAGGGAAGATAAAAAACCTGTATAGAACAGCTGTACGTAACGATCCCAACAATAGGTTTTTTATCTTCCCTACTTCCTTCCACCTGAAGACGAAGGGAGAACCATCCTTCGAAACGTTGTCTTAATTTTTTTATTGTGACAACCAGCAATGGAAAAAGTCCAAACCCCTCACCTAAACATTAACAATCACCATTGCTTTCCAACCCCTCATTTAGATCAAGGCTACTTCACTTCCACTGTGTATAATAAAAATACAAATATCCAAACTACGGATGTTTCTAGTTCAAATGTTTCATAATATAATCCTCTTGTTTCAACAAACGATACTTATTTCAAACTGAGGTCAAAGCAGAGCATTTTTCCACATTTGGAAAGCCCAGATCAGTTATAACTTCCGCAGTTGGCTCCGAATGAGATTCAGGATATAAAATAATCCACAGAGAATCAGGCGCCGTGGAGTGTGTCGCCAGCGTTGTACTGAAGAGCGGCCGAACATTGTATGAAGCGATTGCGTTATATTATTCAGGTAGATGGCAATCATATTGGACATGCTTGTCGATAGGAGGTTGACATTATTGCCTGACTCTCATTTGTCATCGTCACTCTCTGTGCGTATTTGTTTGAACAGATGGGGTATTGGATATAAAGCAGACCCTTCCGAATAATTAATATATCAGCACGATAAAATAACATGAGCTTTAATGTGACGGTGTAGTGCTTGTTACATACTTGTAGGAGACATTACATTTTCTTGCTTTTGGACTTGTCGCAGTCTTGAAATTTATCAATGGATGAATGAGTGGAGAAATGGGAGGAGAATCATTATGAAGTAATTAAGTGCACGTCCTTCTATGAGAAATTCTGACTCAGTCAATCAGTCAGTGAAAGAGGGATGGAGCCATGAATGAAAGAAATGGGAAGAGAAACATTATAATAAGGTATGCAAACGCTCGTCCTTCTAAAAGGAAATTGAGGCTCAATCAGTCAATAAAATAGAGGTGGAGCGAGCTATAAGAAGTGGATTTTAATGACAGGCAGAATATTTACCTATGCTGTCCACACCTGTGGAGTAACGGCTAGCACGTCTGGCCGCGAAACCAGGTGGCCCGGGTTCTATTCCCTGTCGGGGCAAGTTACCTGGTTGAAGTTTTTTCCTGGGTTTTCCCTCAACCCAATATGAGCAAATGCTGGGTAACTTTCGGTGCTGGACCCCGGACTCATTTCACCGTCATTATCACCTTCATATCATTCAGACGCTAAATAACCTGAGATGTTGATACAGCGTCGTAAAATAACCTACTTTACCTATGCTCCCAAGTTAATTTTAAAAGACCAGTAAACTAATTGTGTCAGGTAACCAGCTTTGAAGATTTTGCCCCGATTTACTTTCAGTTTGTTAGATTCCTTATCCTTTATTAACTTTTTGATTAGACAAAGAAACTTTTACAATTTACAAATGGGTAAAATTGAAAGCATAACTAGAGCAGTCCGCATTTTAATGGAATACTGTAATATTTTCTAATTTACTGCATGGCTATAATTTTGAACAGAATTTGTGTTCATGTTGTGAGCAACTGCAAGAGCCTGGAGAAGATTAGCCTCTCTGCAAGCTTAAATATAAGCCTAGATCATATATACCCTAGATCATATGTGATCTGGGATGTAAGTTAATGTCACGAAATTGACACATACTCGTACATTCTCATTACATATTCTATGCGTTTCACAACAGTTTAGTTCCTTTATCATGTCTTTAATTGTATTATTGTTTATAATATATTTTCTCGAATTACTATTCGAAAGACATAGCCTACAAAAATAGAACCATTTAGTTTACATCCATATAAGATTAACTAATGTTACACAAAACCAGTCGTTCATTTAGACGTAGCAAATGTTTATAAAAACGGATTATAGATAGGTTGATGTGGGAACTTTTGGGGCTTCGATAAAATTCGCAAGTAGCAGAAATATTCTATTATTATTATTATTATTATTATTATTATTATTATTATTATTATCATCATCATCATCATCATCATCATCATCTTCAGCAGCAGCAGCAGCAGCAGCAGCAGCTTCGTATTCCTATGAAGGACATGAGACATCGCAAACTCTTCTATATTAGAAATCCTAAATCTTTCTCGCCGGTCTCCAGATGTATTAAAAATACTAACTTACATGTAGGCGATTTCCATCCATTCAATAGAAGTACTAGAACATGGCAATGTCTTTGATAATATTATTTGCATAATATGTCTACACAAATTGGTAATACTTTTGTAAGAATCAACTTCTTTGCATAAAATTTAATAGTATTAATTCTTGTAAATTAATCATTGTAATCTATGTTCTTCACTTTGTTGTTATCTCAATTATCTAATTTGTATCATAGTTGTTCATTTTATTGTATTAATTGTATCATTGTACTGGACTATATGGCTGTTGTCCAGCATATAATATCAATAAAATCAATAAATAATAATATTATTGTATATTATTAATATAATATATTATTATTAATTTCTCCGAAACATAGGAGTCTAACTTAAATCCGATTCAATGTATGTTGAACTATGTAAATAAGTTTTAATCCTGGCTGAGTGTAAGAGAAGGCCCTACGCCTTAACTCTGCCAGGTTAAGTAAAGCCATTATTATTATTATTATTATTATTATTATTATTATTATTATTATTATTATTATTATTATTATTATTATAGACATACCGGCAGCTCATTTCATTTATCTTTTCATCTTGTGCAAGGAACAAAACTGAATAAAAAGAGATCATTTTGTCATATTCGAGTTAACCGCCATTTTTGTGTTTTTGATTTCAAATAATAAGTTAATCCATTTTTTTAATAAAAGTGAGTAGCTTGTATTTTATGTGCATGTGAAATGGACAGACAGAATAAGAATTGAAGCTGTGCTAGTAAGAGTGGTGAAGAAAGAATGATACTGAAACTGATCAGGAAGAGAAAAAGAAATTGATCGGGTGAACGGAAAAAAGGTCGGAGGCGGAAGAAGATATAATATGATAGGCAACATTAAGATATATGTATCTACGCGGAGACTTAAGAGGAGTGCGGAAAATAGGAAAGGTTGGAGAATGTTGGGTTTGCAGTGAAAGTCCTGCGATTAGGCAGAAAACCATGAATTAATTAAATTGCTAATAAGTTGACTTACAGATGCCGAAAAATAAAATTCTCTGTCCAGTGGTTTTGAGAGAGATATATACAGACGGGTTGACGGCAGGATCAAGGATGCTGAAAACTTCTATTTTCGCTAAAGTATCGAAATCTGTTTTTTTTTTTCGCCTCAATAATTTAGTGAAGTGCGCTATACGTTTGTATAAGTTTGGCATCTTATGGAATATAATGTACACTATGTACAGTATATTCTGACTGCGGTTTCTTGTTTTAAATGATTATTTCGTGATACTGTGTTCAGGGCATACTCAAATTACTGCGATCTTATAGTCTTGAAGGCTTAATCACTTTACTGTTCCCAGGCAACAGTTCGCCAGAAACCACCGACACGTGCAACCTAAAGGAAAGAAGCACAAATGTGAGAGCGCTCTTATTCCGGCCTTATATCGTAAGATTTGAAGACATGAACATTATATTTTCCACTATAGAGATCTCGTAAAGTATGGTCGATGATGACAGAAACGTACACTTGCCCTTAAAGAAGCGCGCTGGAAAAACATTCGAGTCCCATGGACCTCATAAAACTGTACACATCATTTCTGTTTATAGCTTGGTACAGTCTCCAATACTCACTACGTTCTCCGGTATTTCATATGATGAAGTGCACTTACAGATCACTTCTGTCGGTAAAGCTGTATGGTGCTTACCGGAAGCTTACTAATTAATGGGATTAGAATTGGTGTAGTGCCGATTCACGTTGAAAATTTTCTCCTTCCTGCTTCCAATATTCTTTTCATAAAACTTCTATTTCTCGTGGTTTTCATATGCAGACGTCTCAACCAGAATTAAGCAGTGTGACCACTGGAGTGGCAAGATCGGAGAATGACAGTTTTTCTCGAGGTTCTCCCGTTTTTCTCACTACACATTTCATTCCACTATACCTGGTAAGGTTTAACTTGTCTCAGTAGCAATGAAACCAAGTCCCTTCAAATGAGGTTGGAGATTATAGGAGGGTTGTAAATTTTCAGGATTCCTTTCAAAACCTTGTTATTGTACAGGCTACTGGAACTCAGTTTCTTGAAAGACAAGCTCAGTGACGGAACTACACAGTACGAAGAGAGATATTTTGTTATTTTATTTTGTGCTACAGAATGTATCAACTAGTCCCTTCCGCCACTGGATGAATGGACGGCATCGCTGCACTCCCCCATCGCCATAACAATACAGACGAAGCAAGACATATCTCCTGTCTCTCTCTTTTAACAGTGAGACAAGATACATCACACAGACTTTAATACTCTCCACTTCATTCTCCCCCGTTCATCATTTCACGTTTCTAAAATCGTGCTTTTAAGATAGCTGTACGAACTTCGGTGAAAAGACTAGGAATTTAAATGAGAAACATATCAATCAGTAATAGGTTTGTTCGCACAGCGCAAACTTCAAACTCTGACTGTTTCTGACTAATACTCACGCGTTCGTACAGCATGTCAAACTGTCACAAATCGATTCCTGAGAGTCGGAATTGATCTGCGAATCAAGTGCAAACCAATCTCTAATGATGCATACACATTAAGATAATTTGACCATTGTTTTGTGCATGTTATTTACAACGAGTATGCCCTAAATAAATAATAAATTTTATTTTAATACTGTTGTCTTCGTATAATTGCCATTATTTATATTTTTACAGAAGTTTTAAAGAAGATTAAGGTAGACACAAAAATAACAATAAATTCTAATATGAAACAATCCGTGAAGGTTTAGTTGTCTAACATTAAGAATGTTATCATTTTCGCATTACATACTCCCCTGTGGTTTATCATGGTAACTGACATGATTGATCAGTTTTGCAGCTTATCAGTGAGATAATCTTTGTCTTTTAAATAAATTAACACAGAACAAGGATAATTGATGAGATAATTAAATATTCAAGACATGTCAGTCAGATTATACATAATGGAAATGCATGTTTACTTAATCATAGGATCGTCCTCGGTATATAATCCTAGGATCCGAGGTACAAGGATTCAAACCTGGCCGAGGATGATAGATTTTTAGAAGGTGATAATATCCTAGCATGGCTTCCCGGGAAGAAAGTAAAGCTGTTTGTTGCGTGCCACAGATTTACGGGATATCTAGAAGAAACCTGTCCCTGATAGAGGGCTCCGGGCAAAATTTATCGGCTTTTCTTCTCTAAGTTGAATTTCGGCACTGAATAATCTCTGCAATTCAAATTGTCATTAAATATAATCTGCTACTTATATTACAACTACTATTATAGTTTAATATTCTCGAGTAGGCTACAGTTTCACAGAAAGAACTTTGCCGACAGACTTACTGCCCTCTAGGAATTGGTTGTCATAAATAAGCGTCTTCCTTACTGTGACAGAAATCTTGTCTTCGTCTGTTAGTAACCAATCACAACCCTCCTTCAGAAAAACTGACAGCTCACCTTTATCTCCACGTGGCGAGAGAGGGTTGCCACATCTTTTCCGAATTCCAAAAATCCCGTCAGTTAGCACGAGAATGTCATTGAATGTGGCAAATGTGCAGCATGAGCCTAGGGGATGGAATGAGGTGGTCAGAGGTGTTTGTGTAGGAAGTCGCAATTCTGTTAAGTGGGTGTTCACCACTGCACACCAGGATAGTAAACCAACTATACTACTACTTCATCACATATGTGCCGCATACCTCTTTATACTTAAATAATCAGATTGCGCACTTATAATTTGCAGTTATGTGAATCCTTTATATAGAAGTAGGATCTATTCTTCTGGGAGATCATCGTGATAACCACACGTAACTCCCAGTATTGCATGATCGTTTACCTCTGTCAGGCATATGAACGTGAGGCCAGCAGGCCGCTGGTAGACCTTAAACAGTGGCGGCTGATTGGCTGAGGCAAGTGAGGCCGGGCCTCAGTCACTTGGCTTAACTGAAATAATGTATTAGTTATTTGAATGAAATATATCGCTGTAGAAGTATTTGAAACTTTGCAGTGTATATAGACCTGTTTTGCAGTAAAATTTGTTCCTGAGGGCAGGATCGCTAATGCCGGGTCTGGCTTCTGCATTTCGTATGTTTTCGCGGGCTTTGAGGTTGGGCTTGAAAAGCAGTAGGTGAGGCACAATTCGTCTGGCCTTGTCAACTTTCACTTATCCCATCCATGGATCGGTCTTAAGGGTGGAATAGGGTGGGAATAGCGGTGGTGACTTGTCTTCCTAAATAGGCCATAAATAACATAAACATTGTCGCTGTTTTGCAGGCAGAGACTCATACTGTTCTCTCTCCTTATGTCTCAGTTTATGACTTAAGCGAGGGTGTTGTAACTATTGTACTTCGTGGTACAGTAGTGAGTGTGGTTCAATTTTGTTTTGTGTTTCGGGAAAATATAAACACAAATGCGAGAAATAATGATGATATAGTTAATTCATTGTTAGAGTGTCCTTTTTCGAGAAGAAATAATATTGAAAAAAAAGGAAGTTTTAAATAAAGAGATAGCCTACCGAGATACCTACGACATCGCTGACAATTTTTCTGACAGATAATCTTAAACGAGAGTTCCTATTGCATCTTGATATGGGCAGCATAAATGGTTAAGTGATAATGTGGTGCAAAGTAAACTTTTCTGTTGGCCTTGTTTCTTGCTGTCAAAGGAAAAAAAAAAAAAATGAAAAAGAAGAAAGGGGAATTTCAACACATACTTCTTCAGCTGAGTCCGCACCTGTGGAGTAACGGTCAGCACGTCAGGCCGCGAAACAAGGTGGCCCGGGTTCGAATCCCGGTTGGGGCAAGTTACCTGGTTGAGGTTTTTTCCGGTGTTTTCCCTCAACCCAATATGAGCAAATGCTGGGTAACTTTCGGTGCTGGACCCCGGACTCATTTCACCGGCATTATCACCTTCATTTCATTCAGACGCTAAATAACCTGAGATGTTGATACAGCGTCGTAAAATAACCCAATAAAATAAAAAATAAAAAATTCTTCAGCTGAGCATAATATGTGTTGCTTCATCACAATCAATCAATGAAACAAACTGACAACATAACTTATTTGGTGAATGACATTATTATTTTTCATTAATAATAATAATAATGATAATAATAATTTACTTACTTACAAATGGCTTTTAAGGAACCCGAAGGTTCATTGCCGCCCTCACATAAGGCCGCCATCGGTCCCTATCCTGTGCAAGATTAATCCATTCTCTATCATCATATCCCACCTCCCTCAAATCCATTTTAATATTATCCTCCCATCTACGTCTCGGCCTCCCCAAAGGTCTTTTTCCCTCCGGTCTCCCAACTAACACTCTATATTCTGGATTCGCCCATACGTGCTACTAGATGATAAAAGCTTCTCAACCGAATAATAACACGCATTTCCCATATTTATTCTGCGTTTAATTTCCTCCCGAGTGTAATTTATATTTGTTACTGTTGCTCCAAGATATTTGAATTTTTCCACCCCTTCGAACGATAAATCTCCAATTTTTATATTTCCATTTCGTACAATATTCTGGTCACGAGACATAATCATATACTTTGTCTTTTCGGGATTTACTTCCAAATCTATCGCTTTATTTGCTTCAAGTAAAATTCCTGTGTTTTCCCTAATCGTTCGTGAATTTTCTCCTAACATATTCACGTCATCCGCATAGACAAGAAGCTGATGTAACCCGTTCAATTCCAAACCCTGCCTGTTATCCTGAACTTTCCTAATGGCATATTCTAAAGCGAAGTTAAAAAGTGAAGGTGATAGTGGATCTCCCTGCTTTAGCCCGCAGTGAATTGGACGGACTCTGCTGTATGTTTCACTGAGACACATTTTAATTAATCGAACTAGTTTCTTGGGAATACCAAATTCAATAAGATTATCATATAATACTTCCCTCTTAACCGAGTCATATGCCTTTTTGAAATCTATGAATAACTGATGTACTGTACCCTTATACTCCCATTTTTTTCTCCATTATCTGTCGAATACAAAAAATCTGATCAATTGTCGATCTATTACGCCTAAAACCACACTGATGATCCCCAATAATTTCATCTACGTACGGAGTTAATCTTCTCAAAAGAATATTGGACAACATTTTGTACGACGTCAACAAAAGTGATATTCCTCGAAAGTTACCACAGTTGGTTTTGTCCCCCTTCTTAAAAATAGGTACAATTATGGACTCCTTCCATTGTTCTGGTACAATTTCCTTTTCCCAAACAGCAAGTACAAGTTTATAAATTTCGCTATATAATGCACTTCCACCCTCTTGTATTAATTCTGCTGGAATTTGATCGATACCTGGAGACTTGTACTTTTTCAGATTTTCTATCGCAATTTCGACTTCTGAAAGCGTGGGTTCGGGTATAAATGGCTCAGCAGTTTGTATTTCAATTTCGTCCCGATCATTTCTATTTGGTCTATGTACATTTAGTAGTTGCGCAAAATAGTTTTTCCATCTGTTTAGGATTGATGGAGAATCTGCAAGCAAGTCACCATTCTCATCCTTGATCACGTTTACCCTTGGCTGATATCCGTTCTTAAATTCCTTTATACCCTTATATAAATCTCGAATGTTTTTATTCTTACTATTTGTTTCTACCTCATTCAGTTTTTCCTTCAAGTAACCTCTCTTTTTATTCCGAAGTGTACGACTTGCTTCCCGTCTTTCATTGAAATAATTATCTCTCTTCTCCTCAACTGATCCTGTAAGAATTTTAATTTTGCCTGTTTCCTTCTTTCTACTACCATGCAAGAATCTTCATCAAACCACGGTTTCTTTTTCTTAGTTTCATAATAACCTATGCTCTGCTCAGCTGCAATTTTGATACTATCTCTGATATTTTCCCACACTCTGTTAACATCTAATTCTTTCTCAACTTCGTCGGAACTTTCTAAAGTGGCAAACCTATTCGAAATTTCGACCTGATAATTTTGCTTAGTTTCCTCGTCCTTTAATTTCAGAATATTGAATTTAGTAATATTAACTTGTTGCTCTACTCGCTTGGCTACTGATAGTCTTTCTCTTAATTCTCCAATAATAATAATAATAATAATAATAATAATAATAATAATAATAATAATATTATAATAATGATATTAATAATACAACAAATAATTAATGTCATGAATAAACATTTCCTATCGGAGGCACTTAAACTATGTAGTTGCATCTGGCCTCACCTAGAATTTCGATCACCGGCCGCTTAAGTCTTGGTTTTTCTGAACCGACGCATGAGACGTGCGAGGAGAGGTCATTAGGCATATTACGTGGCAGACAGATGATGATGATGATGATTATTATTATTATTATTATTATTATTATTATTAATGAAATATTATACGATGTCACTGGTGGCGGTGACGATTCTGGTCGCTTTTGGTGAGATGTCAGCAGACTGAGTTACAACATATTCTGTATTGTGATAAATTAGCACGAAAATAAATATTGAAATTCGGAGAACGGAGTTTTCATTAAGCTTCCTCACGTCATGGAGATCTGCCATCAATGACGGAGGCATGATTCATTGATGCTCTCAAATAGGGTTCGTAATGCCGGAATGTCGCACTAGAAATTATTGCGTTTTGTCACTAATCCAACCGTCTTCTTTCTCTCCCGTACATGGAGTAGTCAACATTCCCATTTAGAAGACCGAGTTAAAAAAAAGGAATGTATTATGTTGCTGTTTTGTATATTCATTTTTTAAGAAGTGCTCCCAGGTATGGGAACCGGTCTGCGAGCTTGATGACCCCACGGCCGGCCGAGCGGTGTTGCTCCGTGTGTGTATGAGCGTCCGACTCATCTCTCCATATGCGATTCCACTTCATCCACACAGACCAGCAAGTGCCCCGACCTCGTGTTTGTTGTCAATTCACGACTTCTGCGTCCAGAAATTGTACTCTGCAAGAAGGTATTGATGTGTTCAATCAATGGCAGTGACAGTTTCTTTCACCTTCAAAGGCTATGCAGAGACAGTGAGATGATAATATTTATTTTATGGCGAACTAGTCCATAATTGTTCAATTTCTCCATGGATACGCTAGATATATAGGCCTAATACAGCCCATTATACCTTTGCGGGCCTAAAAGTCTTTCATAGGCCCTAGGGCCAAAAAATATTTAGTTTGTTTACTTATACTTATATTTATTTAATTGGCAGCAACTAATCTTCAGCTTGTTTGGCTTTGATAACAACTCCAGAAGGAATTTCGGTTTCAAGAGATCCCTTCTTCATCATTACGGAATACGACATTCTTATTCTGACTCGTTCATGGTTACAAAAATGTAGCGCAGCCCTCTGATCCCCGTACATCTTTCGATGCGTCACTGCATAAAGTTTGCATTAAAAATATTTCAAACAAACTTGGGATGTTGTGAAGGAGATCATGTCCGAAAAACGTTTTTTAAGATATGCAGTCATACATAGCCTAAATGCTTCACTTTAGGCGCCTTCGGCAAATTTTATCATCGTTTTCATCAAGAGATTTCGGAAAACTTCATGGGACTCCGTTTGGAATATTTAGAGTGATAGCGAATGCTTTATTGAGTCGACTTAACATACCGGTACAGAAAATATTGTATGCTGTGCTTCATTTGACTTCTGGGTAAAAGTGAGGATTAAGGGTTAACTTCCTATATTGATTTCATTTGTTTTCTATTACATCTTGCGCTTCTTGGAGGCTTTTTCCGAACTTTATACAGGTTGTTTGCGGGCTAGTGTTACAAACTTTCAGGGATGATGGGGAAGGGCACATGTATCAATTTGAGATAGGAACTCTGGTCCGAAAATGACTGAGTCGAAAGTTACAAGTTAAGTCCGGAAACATCCTGTATAAGTGTCTCTGAAATGCTCCAAGATACACATATCGTAAGCAGACTGTCGTAAGCACCATTTTGCTCATTTTACCGGAGAGGTGGTTACAATACTTAACCAACATGGTGGTGAATACAATAATCAAAGATTTAACCAACTTGTCAGAGGGAAAAAAATTGTTTGGGCTCATAGAACTTTTTCAATCGATGAGCAGTGCTGGACAATTTATTCTAAGCACCATAACTCATTTTCGGTAAAAGTGGCGCTTACGATATTTTGCATTGCAGGAGACGATATACTACGTATGTCCGCAACCGAAGCATTTCAGAACTAAAGCCCTACCCTTATGTAGAATTTCTCAGAGTAAATATTCAAAATGTGATCCTTCCATCCGAATTTTTGAAGATGTGCCCTTGCACATAAGACAGAAAATGTTGTTAATGCATTATAGAGCACTGGCTTATTTCGGCTTATTTCCATCTTGATGATGTCTTTTCTTAGACAATGAATAGGTCGTGATGGGCATGTTATGTTGATTCGCTGGACAGAATTTAATCCTTTAGGGTCTATTCATAGACATTTCGCAGCACGCGCTACGAGCATACTAAGCTAGCCCCGGCTATCCACTGGTTACTAGTACAGAATTCAAATCATATCCTATCACTAACACTGGTTTATGAATACGAAAAACGCTGATCATCCACCGGAAGCCCGCGCTAAAAATGTCTATGAATACGGCCCTTAGACTTCATGTGGGGACACTAGAAATGTGTAGTTTATTTTACCCCAATGGATAATGTAGAACTTGCAACAGAGTATTTTTTTAAGAATGTGCAACCAGTCCCGAAATGGCTGGGATGTTGGTTCGTGTACGACAGTCAATTTAGAATCGTTTCCAGTCCTGTGTTCAGCTGAAGGAATCGCATTTCAAACAACTGCTGTGAGAGATTCTACATAAGGAAAGGGCTGTAACTCTGAAATGCTTCTGTTCCGGACATATGTGTATAGGCCTCCAAAAATTTGCTCGAGCTTTTTAGAGACACCCGGTGTATAAAATATGATTTATTACATATGTTGAAAATTTTTAGTAAAAATTACACGCTATATGTAGTAGATATTTATTGAAAGTTTTGAACCAAAAGTTACGCATTGTTTGCAAGTACCGAGGAACGCACTCAGTGCTGCTCATCGGAGTGACTACTACCGCGGAGGAATCGGAGATTACGAATAAAGCTCTCCACCGGTGATCTCCGGTACTATCGTAGGTGAAACAGGGGACATGCGGAGGGATGCGGTGGTTCGGAGCGAAGCGACAGTTAGCTCAAGGACGACCGGCGCGTACGGACTGACGGTAGTTGAGTGGAATAAAATGGCACCAAATCGGATATCCGTCGCATGGAAATTCTTTAATTTTGTTGAAGATAATAATAAAGTTGCACACTGTAAACTTTGTGGGCGAATTTACTCTAAGGGTGGTGGAACTTCGAATTTGTTAGATCATTTGAAGCGATCGCACAATCGCGAACTTGATGAAAACAATTACGCAAAACATTTGATACGATTTCTTTTTAAATTGTTTTAGTGCTATTGTTCCCAAAGGCTCACAGTCTAGGACAAAGTCTTGAAATTTCTCTAAAACGTAACTTTCGAGGCAATAAAAAACATATGAAATATTTACAAGACGACTTGAGTTATATTTTGCTGTTTAGACAACTTGAGTTATATTTTGCTGTTTGGATTAAAATATTTCTGAATGAAACTAAAGAAACATCTGGTAATAATATAATTACAATTATCCTTAAGTTGATATCCACTTATATTTTTATTACAGAGCAAGAGTGGCGCGTTTTAGAAGAGGCAGTTCAAATGCTAACATCCTTTAACACAATAATCACAATCCTGTCCGGTGAAGAATCTGAATAAATTACGTTGGACAGTAAACTATTCCATTAATAGCCCACGTTTCTTTTGTTCCATTCTGAAGCTCCCTTAATATATTTTAGGTTAAACTAAACCGATTAGAATAATAATTGACAAACCCTGTTTGCGATTAAACGAGAGTTTCTAGGAGAATTAAAGTATAAATGTTTACATTAGCTACTAAAAAGCTTTACTTCTGCGTTAGTTTCTTAGTTAGATTGAATGTTATTAATTTGATCAATGCCATAAAACTAAAACGTCTTTCCACATATACTAGGAATTTCAAAACTAGAAAAAAAAATCTGTCAGCTAACGTAGCACTTTAAGCAACATAAGAAAAAAAAGAGCCGAAGAAAGAGAGAGAGATTAACATAAAAGAGGGAATAAACAACAAATTACAACTTATTTTAAAAGATACGCGGACGTCAGCGGACTCGAATCACTACCTGATCCGATTAAAGGAATGCTCAGCGGAAAGTGTATGTCTGCGCCACAGCACATATACAACCTGCGCGGCATCAATCGGAAGTAACCGGAGGTCTCCGATTGAAAGCGCGCAAACAACCGCTCCGGAGAAAACCTAATCATAAGCAGCACTAAACGCACTACTTTAATATTATAATAGACTATAAGGAATACATTGCATTTTAAATATCAGACGTCTGTATACAGTACAAAAGTCTTTCATCCATCTCTCTCTAAAAAAGAAAAAAAAAATGGCATGCCGTAGGGCAGCGTTTCTTAAACTATGGTCCGCGGACCACCTGTGGTCCTCGAGTTCTGCCCTTGTGGTCCTCAAAAAAGACAGAAGAAAAAATAAAATTCAAACGAATTGCGTATCACGCTATAGCTGAAAATCTCAGAGTTTGGAAATGGCACATGGCAATCGCCTTTCACTTTCTCTCCCAGTACTAATATTTTACGAAATTTCTTACCCTATCCGTCTACCACTTCCCACTCTACTCTCAGCAACAAAAGAGGGATTTAAAGCACTACGAACGTGGCGTTTCTCGCCATCTTTTCCCTGCATATCTGGCGCCGAGCCTGTAACCCAGCCAGGGACCATCCGAATTCATAACAGAGGACCAAAGTACCGACCCCTTTCATGTATTGATGACTTTCTTAATAGTTTTTCCAACACCTAGTCTGCACATTGAAGTAGGCACATACTGTACGTCGTACACCAATAATAGAACGTGCCAAATTGCATCTTTACTTGTTGAAAATCGGGTATGTTTCTGCATTAATTTTTTTATTTGTTTTTCCAGATGACGATATATGAAATTTTAGACTCCGCCTATTTTAAAATCCGACTGATTTACTTTTTACACTTGCGTGTTTCGTCTCTAAGTGCCGTTTCAATTTCGCGGGTTTCATACACTCGTCTGAAAGCACTTCGTAACAAACAACACACCGAGGTTTTGGTTCACTCTCATTGCCACATCAAGTAAATCCAAGTTAAAAATAACTCTTGTCATATTTACGAAAGTATTTTTTCTTTGAATAGCTACCACTAGGATTAGATATTTCTTTAATGGCACTGTAATTAATATATTTCTTTACAGAGAGTTTCTTAACTATTAGCACTGCCTAAATAAAGCGTATCGTTCAAAGATCCGGATTGAAGCCAGTTTTCCATTATTTATAATGGGCACTATTTAACAAAGACATGGACAACTACTAGCGTGTACCACATAAGAAGGATTTCAAACAACTAACTGCTAACAGGCAAGCGATGAATCAACAATGCACAGAATTTGTTATATGTTACTTGTGATTGGCCACAAAAAATGCAATTATAAAAGTATTATAATTAATAAATTCTATTTTAAAATTCTAGTATACTGGTATTAAAATATGCTATAAAAATGATAAATTTTCTTTCGAAGGGAACAAGAGTAAGGTGGTCCGCGGAACTGTTCTGACATAAAATAGTGGTCCCCACTTCAAAAAAGTTTGAGAAACGCTGCGGCGTAGGGCATTCTTTAGAGACAACACAGGACAAACGGAAGCCAATGTATACATTGTGTACCTGTTGGAGGTGCTAGATCATTGCTTTCTTGTCAGGAATCGAATCCGAGAGAAGTGGATTTGTAACTTGATTAGTTAGCCCTTCAGCCCTAGCTATAAAATATTTTAGGGTCAAAATGAATTTCGTCTCACCTCACCGTGTTAATGTTTGCGGATGATTTTGTTAATCCTTGTTTTGGCTGTTGTGATGGCGAACAGCGGTTTAGTTGATGCTGCAGATCAAAATATTAATTACATCAAACGAAACCAATTGGGACAAATTAACTCACCTGTCCATGTATTTGATACCTGATAACGAGCGATTTAATTAGTTAATGAAATAGCGTTCAATTTAATGATGTAGGTAGTTTTCGCTGTACGCGTTGTATTGATTGGTACTTTGTTTACTTAATGATGGACTGCATAAGCAACTATCGTTTGAAATCAGTTCAGTTTTGAATACGATGCGTTGCCTGTTTCACGGAAATGTATTTTTTTTTCTATCAGAAACGTAGCGTTCGACTAATCAGTCATGTCCCCAATCATGCATATTGCATCAGATTTCACTCTCACAACATCAGATACAGATTGCAAGTTATAATTAAACACCATTCTAAAAGATATGGTTTAAAAAATTCAGCAGAAAAATCTAAAGTAATGATGTTTGGAAGTAAAAAGCCAAAGAGAAGCAAAGTAATAATAAGTAACAAAATTATGGAGCAACTTTATACATTCAGCAATCTAGGAAGTTTAGTTCCGTATGAAAATTAATAACACATCCACAGTAAAATTGCGTTTTAAAATGTTTCAAAATTTATCACTAATAACTAGTTAAGTTTGCTATTCAGTTTAATATAACCGTCAAAATCCGTTATAAATTACACTGCGGAATAGTTGTTTTTTTGTCTTGTATTTCTACCTTTGAAGTTATTAATTTTTGGGAATGAAAGAAATATTTTTTTAGACATCTGCACAATGGCGCAACTTTTTATAGCTGGGCCCCCAGCAAAAATGATAATCTGGGCCCCTTTCCTTACTGCCATTTTTTCCTTCATATTTTCATAATTTTATTTTTTACATCTAATTCGAATAAAACAATTTAGCATAGCAAAATACTCCATTTTTTAACAAAATTAAGTGAACAGAACTGAAAAAAAATTTAAATGATGTAAATGATGATACTCTTTTACTAAGGCTATAATTACACAATAGTAGGCCTACCTAAGTTAAATTTAATGTGAAGCTTAGTTCAACAAGTGTTTTTCCCTTAAAGTTTTTTCCTTTTTCTGCACCACTTAAATGTTTATAATTATTTTTAAAAGGTTTCATTGTCACAAAACACGATAAAAATGATGAATTAAATCTAGTAACAAGCAGACGTGTTGCTATACAAAACTTCTTTAATTCAATGTGCGTTTACTGTTTATATGCTGCGACTACGGCTGGCAACCTAATGACATGAAAATACACCATGAGAAACAATGTCTCCCGCCATAAAAATCACTCTGTCACATTTTCAACGTTGGCGTCACTGCAATATGGTTGTGGGCGAGTCTGCTGAGGCAATCGACGGAGGTGTATGATGCGAAGTACTGCCAGTTGGATCATTGTATGCGCATCCTCCGGTCCAGTGATGGTGGTCATTACCAGTGGCGTAGCGTCAATGTAAGCTAAAAAGCTTAGCTTCCCCAGTTAATAATAATTTCATAATAAACCTGCAGTTTATGGAGAAAATTATTTATTAATTTTAATAGAATTTATATTTACGCGTTAAATATTGCGATGCGGCAGCTCAGGATGATTTGTGATGCAGCAGTAAACAAGAAGCCTGCACGCACCAGCTTCCAAGCAGACCGGTTTCTTCTGTGTAATCCACCCCGCAAATTTTCCATCCCTTTCTAACTAAGCTACTCTAGTCGCAAGGCTCGCAAAGAAGCTAGCTTTAACATTTAAAATAAGTAGTTTCCGAGTTATCCCTATTCGTCAGTTGTGTTCAGTTGAAGTGTTAGTGTGCATTGTGGCTGATATAATAAATAATGAGCGAAATAACAGTTCCTGACACTAATTTACTTGAATTTTTTTAGGATAATTGTATTATCAAGACCGACTTACGAACAAAAGTGTGATTTAAAAAACAAATGACCGACTCCCTTGCTGTCAATGGACACAACCAAAAGACAGACGCATACTTACGTAATGATACTAATATTGTGATTTCTCTAAGTATAACAGGGAGTGAGCTAATGTTATACGTATACGTGTCTATTTGTTAAGAGATATGTGTAAACCGTGAAATCATATTTTATTACGTATCATTTGAGGTCATGCCTTATTGGTGTCACTTACGATGTTCCAACCAATCTTCGACTGCTGACTTGAAATTGACTACTATTTATTTTAAGACTGTATTTTTGTAATACGTTTTCTCGTATTGCATGAAAGACAACTTGAGTTAGCTTCCCCTGCTCAAAATTTCATGCTACGCCACTGGTCATTACCACAGACTTCCATATGCCAGAGAGTAAAAAGAGTGGCTATGCGTAATGGAAAATACATAATATGTGCCTTGAACTGTAATTCGAACCCATTTACAAATATGCGTCAGTAATCACTGAACGTTTTCGGGTCCCCCTGGCCTCGGGGCCCCCCGCGGGGTCTGCGGGGGTGTAAGTTACGCCACTGCATCTGTATAATATAACTATAGAAATCGAGGTTGTAATATAGGTATATTAATATGAAAAAAATTACTAAAAAGTAAAATTGAAATAGAAGTGAAGGTGATGAATTTATACGAGCATACTCAGGACAGAAACTATGAATAACTCACCTTATGAATTTAAAAACTATATGTAATTAGAGATACTGTATCATCATCATTAATGTATTGGTTTAAAGAGGAGATTTCAGAGATTCATAAATAAAACTGTAGGCCTAATAATTACTTATTTATTTACTTATTTGTTTATTTAATTAATTATTTACTTAGATACTTTATTCATTCATTCATTCTTGAGGGGTTAAAACCAATAGTCCTCATCCACACCACCAGAAATGCAAATACAAGTAAAACATAGACAAATAACTAAAAAATAAATTAATAATTCATCTGCTACAATAATGCCAGAAATTGAATAACACAGTACAGTAGTCGTGTTCGAAGGGTTGGCATCCCATTGACTACGTATGTAAAATGCGCTGATATAGGGTAAGGTGGTACATTATGGATCACTAAAGACAGATTTTATTGTTCCAACCAACATACACGTCTGTGCATTATGATTTTATGTTTATATAATCTTTGGACATTTTCTGATATGATACAAGTGTTTAAACAAAATTACTTCACTTAAGTTAAGCACTGAAAAATAAATTACATTTAACAAAAAATGATCCATAATGTACCTCAGTTGGTACAATTCGGATCGCTACATAGTACGTATAGAATCACTGGCATTTGCCACAAATAAACTTTTTTTACCTTTTCCATCTACACAGATTTCATGATACCACATTTGGCACCCTTGACAACAAATCCAGTCTCCTTTCCTTATGGATTGCGGACAGTAATAATTCAGAAAACAGAATCCACACACATCTTTTCTTTTTGGTGATTCCTTGATAACATCAACACACTTCCTTTTAGCACTGTTGGGCTTCTCACCATTGATTTTGGTTTTATTTGTGGTTTCATTGCCACATATCTTAATACGAATGGTGTCAATGTTTTGTGGGGAAGGAAGGTGGCCAGAGGTCTGCAGTTTCCGTTTTCGGCACGACTCCTTTTTAGGTAGAAAAGGCAACACATTTTTTTATTGTATCCTCTGGTGACGAAAAACAACTTTTATGACTTGAGAAGTTGCCACTAGTTTTGGTGGATGATCTAGTTTATGAAAATATAGGCTTGGTCGCATTTGTGTGTCTGCTTGAGGGCTCTCTAGAGGTTTAGGGCCTACTAGTGCTAGCGGTTGCATGACCAGCTTTATTTTCGGCAATTATTTTCGGCATCATTATTTGATTATATAGACGTGACTGCACGTTCAAATTTTTTCTCCGGAACAATGTCATCGTTGAATGGGAATATCTCAGTACATTGAAAACTTTTTAACAGTTGCACCTACGGAATCCGTGTGTTCAAAGCCATGTTGAATATGGGACAGAATCTTTCCTTCGACAGATTTTCATTTGGATGAATCCATTCAATTGCATTCTTATGGTATTTGGTCGTCAGTGACTTAAACAATGTTCTGTCTAATGGTTGTAAGACATGAGTGCTATGTGGTGGTAACCCTAAAAATTCATCTCATTCATCTGAAAATATTCCAAGGCTTTCAAACTCACATGGCTTGAATGACTGTCCAGAACTATCAAGACTCTGCCTGGGGTTTTGTATATATTGAAGTGATTCAACCATGCCAAGAAGAGATTTTCATTTATGTACCCTGACTCGCTCATTGCCATTATCGAGCCTGGAGGCAAGCTGTCCTGAAATTCTGGGTGTTTCCTAACACTTTCAAAAATGACTATTGGAGGGATGAATCCACCGGATGTGTTACAACATGCAACGATGGTTACATTTTCCTCTCTTTCTGCGTTGTTAATAGCAACAACTTTTCATTTCCCCTTTTGATATTCTATCTTAGAAGGCCTGTTATTAAGTGGAAAACCACACTCATCCATAAAGGACACATTATAAGGCTTGTCACACAATTCAAATTGGTCCGTAACTTCTTTCAAGTTGCCGAAAAAATGCGCAACTGATTGCCTATTTAATCCTTGAGCTCTGGCACGTGACAGACACTCGGGTTCCCTTACACTCGAATTTGAATGCCTCGTTAGAAATGCGAGAAACCAATCAATCCGTGCAACTGTGTTCTCCGTATTCCATGGGTGTTTCACCTGACTTCCTTCTGCAAAGTTAAATGCGGCTTGCCTCACCTGAAGAGGTGTTAAACCAAGACTATTGCGTCTCCTACACGACGCTTTCACCCAGTAGCTCTCTGCTCTTCAAGCTTCAGTTTTCTATGGAGTGCAGTAAAAGTAACTCGAAAGCCTCACGTATAAACAAATACCCTTCCTTGACGCTCTTAATTGCAGTGTTCATCACCGATGGCTTCCACTTTCGTCTGCATTTAGGTTCTGTTTTTACCCTTGACATCTACCCATGAACATGTAAGAAAAAATATTAAAATCAACAACAAAACGAAAAAAAATTGTAATATATAAAATATACGCGTAGGATTATATATAAAAATAATTACAACAAAAAATAATCGTCTAACTTCTCCCGATCCCATTTGTACTACTAGGCTATATCCATATTGTAGCTAGACCACTGATCCATATTGTACCTAGACTACTGATCCATATTGTACTTTGGTAATGTTAAATGTATGGGGATCATTCATTGTTGCAATGCAACAATAGGTGACAGCACTTGCACCTACAGTCATCTATTTCATGGCATCATAAGACTGTATAAAAAGGAAAATGATACTGCCATGTTTGAAGCTACACCAGGAACTTAAATACTGTGCAGTTTTATAAATTGGATATCTTCCATGTGCAAGTATTTACCTTCCTATGCAAAATAAATTGTAGAGCTTCAATGAAAGGCACAGCTGTACTGAAACTCACACGATAAACACAGCAAGGATCCTCCTCCTTGACGCACTGCTCAAAACAGGTCTACCAACAATAGTCTTGTAGAAAATTACGCTAATCTTAGCTTGATCCGTATTGTACCTATATCCATAATGTACCACCTTACCCTACTTGTATTTATTTTATTATACTTGTTGATAATTATTGCAATTTACTTATTTGTTTATTTAATTAATTATTTACTTAGATACTTTATTCATTCATTCATTCATTCATTCTCATCCACACTACCAGAAATACAAATACAAGTAAAACATAGACAAATAACTAAAAAATAAATTAATAATTCATCTTCTACAATAATGCCAGAAATTGAATAACACAGTACAATGGTCGTGTTCGAAGGGTTGGCATCCCATTGACTACGTATGTAAAATGCGCTGATATACTTGTATTTATTTTATTATACTTGTTGATAATTATTGCAATTTACATATTTTCTTTTACAATACCAACTCTTGTTTTTATTTGCTTCAGAAACATTTCACACTGGAAGATAGATCAGTTTTCATCTTCTTGCCGGAAATCGAACCTACGTTCCTGGATTTGAATTTGTAATTAGGGAACGCTATCGATTGAACTACAGCGGGAGATAAATTTAAATAATCCGAAGGGTAAACTCCTTCCTAACGAATGTACTCTACAGATTAACCGTACGCCATGGAAGCGTGTAGCATGTATTCGTCCTCGTTCAAGCTCCGGTTTGTTAACAAATCTCGAGCCGCACAGTTTCTTAGTGAAGCTGATCCCTCCTTTGAGCTTTGCCTCATTAAGGGATCCGACTGTGGGTTATAAGCAGTTAATACAATTAATTGTCACTAATAGCGGGAACTTTTCAAAATCACCAAGTCGAATCTGTCATCGCGTTGACAACTGAAGTAAATAAATTAGCTCACAATAGGAAGTGTAAACGCAAAAAAAAAAAAAAAAAAAAAAAATCCACTAATCGAAGTATTTGACGACTCCAGCAATGTTATACTTTCAGACACATGTGAAAAATAATTTTTAATGCCACGAGAGAACTTCTTGTTTCTTCTGGTATCAGGAATTTTACAATTTTGACTACGCAACTATCTTCGCTGTGTAAACGTATTTCATTGTGAGATAGTGGTGAAGATTGTTTGTTTACCTGTTGAGTAAGTTGCTCAGTGCTCCTATCCATTGCGTCTATGCTACGACTTCTGTTCGCCACACCTTACTGCTAATTTGAACTGTCTGTAGGCCCTATCTCTCCTACTCCAAGTGCGTTACGTCATACTATGTCTTTGTTTTTGTTAAGAAAACACTGCACTAAAAATGAGAAATTTTTTCCTAATCATTTTTTCAACCAAATTTTGAGAGCTTGTTTACTACGTAAAGGACTAGTAAAATCCTGATTTTGAATTCCCAAATGTGTTTGGCTTTTGATTTTTTCTTATTTATTTCTTTTAAATCCACCACCAACAGAAGCAGGCTTCCAATTACAGGTGGCTTACATAGATACATACACAAAATACATAATAAGAGAAAAAAAAACAACACAAACGAAAGAAAGAAAATATCTTTTAGAAATATTTTTAAACCCAAGTTTTTAGTAGAAGATCTCCATTTTTAAGCTTCGGTTTTTTCGTTACATAGAGAAACATTTCTATAAATTCATTTTATGAAATATCTCATTTATTCACTTCGAAATTTAAGAAATGTTATATTTTCTATAATTCATGAAAAAAATAAAATAAATTAGCAGCTTTTCTAAAAAAATAAATGCCTTGAAACATGCAGCTACCTCATAAATACTTGCAGTAAAAATGTCATCCATAATTATTATTTGGCATAGAAAAGTTGGTGTTGAATGAAGAAAAATAAACTTAAGGAAAAATGGATTTGAACGTAAAATGAATATTTATGTAAATTAAAATTCTCCTCCACTACATTCAAGATTCAAAGTTGCTAGATTTGTAATCAGAAATTTGTAAAAAAAATAATTCTTTCAAGAAAAAATTATTTTGACAGCTCTTTAAATGCCACGTCCTCTTACAGCCTTAATTAAAAAATGAAACATATTTGTAATCAGAATTGAACTAAATCCAGTTGGGATAAGAAAATATACATTCTAAAGAAGTGAAAGAGCCAATACATTTTTTTTTTGTAAAATTTTCATGATTTACAGTGGAGTCTCTCCTTAACATCAATCTCGGCGATGTGCAGCCGCTGCCGAAGCGTACTTATAATGTAGATGAGCTTTGTTAGGTTGACGTAGCTTTGACGGTTATGGGATGTACGATTGTGTATTCGAATCATATTTAGGGTAAATGTTTTTTTGTATAATTTTAATATGAATTTATTTTTCCTTCTAGGTGAGTGTCCAGCATCGTGTCAACCTACGTCACTGGAGGGAGGCAGCGTCTCCGCTTAATCGCTTAATGTCAGGTAAAAAATGAATGGCGAAAATTCCGATCCAGTCGGTCAAGTTGTACGGAGCGGTTTTAACGTTTTCTTTCTTTCTTTTTTTTTTTTTTTTTCCACGACAAGATCCGCCCGAAAACTGCGCAACGTAGGCCTACTATATCTGAACTTAAAAATTTCAATTACGTTGTGTTTGATCATCCTCCATATAGCCCTGATTTGGCGCCTAGTGATTACCGTCTTTTCTTGCATATGAAGAAGTGATTTGCATCGGAGCGCTTTGATGACTAAGAGCTGCAATCCAGCGTCATGTTTTGTCAGTTTATCCGGAAACTATGTTATATATTTATTTTCATCGTCTGCATGTGAGGAAAGTTTCCGTAAAGTTCTAAGACATCCTTTTATTACACCCTGTATATGTTTTATAAATTAGATTCCCAAGCGCTCTTTAAGTACCTGTATGCATTGATTTTTGCATATATGGAATAAAGGTCACCGGCGTAGTTCAGTCGGCTAAGGAGCTTGCCTGTTGATCCGGATTTGCGTCCCGGCGCGGGTTCGATTCCCGCGTGGAATGATTACCTGGTTGGGTTTTTTCCGAGATTTTCCCCAACCATAGGGCAAATGTCAGGTAATCTGTGGCGAATCCTCGACCTCATCTCGCCAGTATCATCTCGTTATCACCAATCCCATCGACGCTAAATAACCTCGTTGATACAGCGTCGTTAAATAACCAAGTAAAATAAAGAAATATATAAATATTTAAAGAAAATAATCTGCCCTCAATGAGGGTGACCATAAAGGTCCAGAATAAAAGCACTACAGAATAATTTAGAAAGAACAGGAATTGTTTAGTAAAAAATTCAGAGAAATGCAAACCCAACACAATCATCAATGGCCAAAATATAAATGGTAATGTAATATTTGGATTGAATCCTTGAGAATATCCAACAAAATGTTTTGAATTTCGGAGTCCGAGTGCTTTTAAAATATCACATGTTAATTTAGGGAGTGTGCCACGTGCACCAAACAAAAGACCAGAAACACTCCACTGACTAGTGGGAATGTTATATTTCTCACTTAGATAAGGGATGCAGGACTCATAAATGGATTTCTTCTCCTCAGCAACGTGTTGTGCCTGCAGGGCATCCCTCTATATGGAATAAAACATAAAAGCAGCGTAATTATGAGCATTATGAAGTATACCAGGATATGTTCTGCAATACGAATCAGCAGACGGAGAGGCCACGTCGTCCAAGAAAGAGATGGTCTAACTGTGAAGTCAGAACGGGCTTGAGACCAGATCATACAGTAGTAAAGAAATGAGAAGATGAGCAAGGGGAAGGCGGTGGCGGGTCACAGAACACAATGGTTAATAGAACTCTGATGTGAAATCATCTAGAACATTCTTCGACTCCCACATCCCCTGGTTTATTGCTAGAAGTGTTCTGAGTTGTTCTCAGCCTGCCTGCCGGAGTGAAGCCATGGAGTTGCTCGTATCACCACATGAATACTTCCTTTTTATTCCATAAGTTTTTCTGACATAACTAAAATATTTTATATGTTTTCAGCAACCAGACGAAATATATTTTCTGCACGTTCGCATATAATCGTGCCTCTTTTTGTTTGTACGCATGCAGCAGATGGCAGACGCAAATAACGTTCCTTGCAGATACACCGCCAAGGCACCGGTGGGGGGAGGGGTACTTTCTTGAATTGCCCACGTACATCGCAATTTGTTGCAGACCTTAGCGCCAGCTCCGTGGCTTACAGCGGAAATTCCTACACAATGTGCGTCATGTTCTGCACCGAATTTTCAAACCTTGCTATTGCCTCTCAGATGTTACAGTTGTTTGTAGGCTAATCTAAATGAATATTGGCAATTATTTAAGGCACAATTCCAACTATGTTTGCTATTTAGAGACAACGATTAGTACATTATGCAACGAGCCTATAATATAGTAATTAAGACGCGAGTATGTTTGTTTATGAGTTTCATAATTTTCATACGAGCGTCTTAATTACCATTACAGGCAAGTTTCATACGACTTTTTATGCTCGATCATATTTCTAACTTGGAATTATTCAGAAGTATTCATTTTATTCGTATTTAATTGAAGAGTGGAAGTGACCTTGTGCATCGCTCGTAAATTGTGAGATGTGCGCAGACGCGAAAGTATTGATTTTTTCCGAGGAACAATAATGTCATTGACCTTGTTATAATCTACAGAATACCATTAACTAATTTTTATATAACCTGGAAATTGATTTAGAATTGAAAAATGAGATAACAAATTGAATTTATTTGAATATTATTTACAATTAACGCTAATTATTATAGTAACAGAACATAACCTTCTGCGACAGTATTGGATTTCAGCCTCCGTGACGTTTCCCTCGTTGTCTTTCGATTGCATATCCGAGAATAATCGAAAACCTGAATCTAAATGAATATTGGCAATTATTTAAGGCACAGTTTCAACTATGTTTGCTATTTAGAGACAAGGATTAGTACATTATGCAACGAGCCTATAATGATAGTAATTAAGACGCGAGTATGTTTGTTTATGAGTTTCATAATTTTCATACGAGCGTCTTAATTACCATTATAGGCAAGTTTCATTCGACTTTTTATGCTCGACCATATTTCTAATCTGAAATTATTCAGAAGTATTCATTTTATTCGTATCTAATTGAAGAGTGGAAGTGACCTTGTGCATCGCTCGTAAATTGTGAGATGTGCGCAGACGCGAAAGTATTGATTTTTTCCGAGGAACAATAATGTCATTGACCTTGTTATAATCTACAGAATAACATGAACTAATTTTGATATAACCTGGAAATTGATTTAGAATTGAAAAACGAGATGACAAATTGAATTTATTTGAATATTATTTACAATTAACGCTAATTATTATAGTAACATAACCTTCTGCGACAGTATTGGATTTCCAGCCTCCGTGACGTTTCCCTCGTTGTCTTTCGATTGCATATCCGAGAATAATCGAAAACCTGAACTTTAATGAATAGGTGTACTTTAATGACATGCATTAAAGAACTGCTACCAGGAGTATAATTACTACATTTCGGCATGGTCGAGCATAAAAAATAATAAAACATTAACGGTGCTATTCATAGACATTTCGCTAGCCCGCGCTACGAGCGTGCTAAACTAGCCCCGGCTATCGACTGGTTACTTGTACAGGATTCATATCATATCATGTCGCTAACACTGGTTTATGAATACGAAAAACGTTAGTTCACTGATCATCCACCGGAAGCCCGCGCTAAGAATATCTATGAATATGGCCCTAAAGGACCAATATTGTGGGTTGAGAAGAATTGTTGTGGACACCGAAGTACCGATATTCTGAAAAAAGTCTCCCAACCTGCTTTGTTCTATACGTCTTAGGATTTCATTCGAATAGTGATAGATGATAAAACAATTTCAGGTCTGAACCTCACACGTGATACCAAAGAGGCACAACTTATGAGGCAACTAAACCAGGAGATAATGGGGTAGGGTGGCCAGTTCCTTTCCTCCTCCATTTTATACATTGCCGACTAGCTACATATTACACTAAACAGACTTCAGATGCGTACAAACAATTATTGTTCTTCCTCTGACACATATCGTCAAGTGAGATGTACTGTTACATATCAGCCAGAACCTCAATCAGAGGAAAGTGATAGATGATTAAACAGTAATGGATCAGTTACATGAGAGATTCTTGTGGAAACCAAGTAGCTGAGAAAACCCTCTCTTTGGCCGCTGTGCTTCATACAACTGTTAGGATTTCACCCCTGGAATCGAATCACTGTCCCTGTAGTAAGAAGTCTGCAATTGACAGCTACAGCTATGGCTCAAGAAGCAAAACCGGCCTTTATTTGTTGATAATGATGATAGTAGTAGTAGTAGTAGTAGTAGTAGTAGTAGTAGTAGTAGTAGTAGTACTAATAATAAAATTAATAATAATAATAATAATAATAATAATAATAATAATAATAATAATAATAATAATAAAATTCCTTTCAACCTTTCGTAACCTTTTCTTTTAATCATTTTGCATATGCCCTTACAACTCAATAGTTAGTCTATGTAGAGATTAATTTTTAAGGTGCTTAGGAAAATATTGGGGCTAAGAGGGAAGAAGTTACAGGATAATGGAGAAAGTTACACAACGCAGAACTGCACGCATTGTATTCTTCACCTGACATGATTAGGAACATTAAATCCAGACGTTTGAGATGGGCAGGGCATGTAGCACGTATGGGCGAATCCAGAAATGCATATAGAGTGTTAGTTGGGAGGCCGGAGGGAAAAAGACCTTTGGGGAGGCGAGACGTAGATGGGAAGATTATATTAAAATGGATCTGAGGGAGGTGAGATATGATGATAGAGACTGGATTAATCTTGCTCAGGATAGGGACCGATGGCGAGCTTATGTGAAGGCGGCAATGAATCTGCGGGTTCCTTAAAAGCCAGTAAGTAAGAGATTAATTTTTTGGTCCTACAGAATTAATAACAAATGGTCAATACTTTGTGTTTTAATGACATCGATGGGTCGGAACCAGGCTGTTCCAAGTCCATTTTACAATTTTTTTTTTTCAGGAGAGCTATTTTAAGCTCCTGACATTCAAAGCTTCATGAAACAATTTGGAATAGCTTCATAGCAACCTTATGGAGAGGAATATTTACTACAATTTTGTCCGAATCATATATGCAGACAAGAACTGGAACACAATGAAATACAGATTTCTTTCTTACAAAAAGTTGGACTTAGAACAGTCTGGTTCTCAGCCATTGATATGCTATAATACTACACATAAGTAATATTTTATTAATTTTATGTTATAATTATCATGATACTTGAATCACCACTTTGAAAGAGACAGGACAAACAAAAGCGAAAGTTCGCTATGAGAACTGTCAGGAATCAGTTCCAAATCCTCTAAATTTGTAATAGAACATATTATCATTATACTCATTTTTAACTAATGACCCTTACATTGAACTAGCCCTACAGATTGTTTATGTAATCTTCTGCGGTCACGTATTGGCTCACGAACCACGGTTAGGGAACCACCACTCCCGAGGCCAAATATCGGCAAATTAGTCTCTGCGTGGAGCATTGTTGAGGATGGTAAAGGGCTAACCATTGACGAGGTTGGTGACCCGTGCCCGGTTCCGTTATAATTTGTGTGGGAGAGTATGGGAACTTATTGGCCATATAGATTAAGAAGGTTATGGCTGAGTCGTGTATGGCAAAAAGATAACAGTGCTTTACTCTTCAAACTCAGCAACTCTGAGAACACGGGCTCACAGATGAAGTTCAGCTTCAGTATAGGTTTGAATAGTAAATTTCTTGAGCTTCCAACGTTGGTATAATCCAGACTATGTCCTTTGCTTTGCTTTGCTTTGCTTTGTTAAGCATTTTAGCTATTCCATAGAGACTGTTTGTATTTTCCTTGTCTTCTGCTTTTTTGCGTGGCCTTAAGTGTTGACTCTACGCCATGCAGACCACATTTATTTATTTATTTATTTATTTATTTATTTATTTATTTATTTATTTATTTATTTATTTATTTATTTATTTATTTATTTATTTAATGTATATATTTGACCATGTCTATGCATATTTATGCCTTCGACAATAAAAGTTCTATCTATTTATCTATATCTATCTGTCTGTCTGTCTCTCTATCTATCTATCTATCTATCTATCTATCTATCTATCTATCTATCTATCTATCTATCTATCTATCTATCTATCTATCTATCTATCTATCTATCTATCTATCTATCTATCTATCTATCTATCTATCTATCTATCTATCTATCTATCTATCTATCTATCTATCTATCTATCTATCTATCTATCTATCTATCTATCTATCTATCTATCTATCTATCTATCTATCTATCTAGCTATCTATCTATCTATCTATCTATCTAGCTATCTATCTATCTAGCTATCTATCTATCTATCTATCTATCTATCTATCTATCTATCTATCTATCTATCTATCTATCTATCTATCTATCTATCTATCTATCTATCTATCTATCTATCTATCTATCTATCTATCTATCTATCTATCTATCTATCTATCTATCTATCTATCTATCTATCTATCTATCTATCTATCTATCTATCTATCTATCTATCTATCTATCTATCTATCTATCTATCTATCTATCTATCTATCTATCTATCTATCTATCTATCTATCTATCTACCTACCTACCTACCTACCTACCTACCTACCTACCTACCTGTCTCTCTGTCTGTCTATTTATTTATTTGTTTATTTATTTATTTTGCTAATAATTGTAACATAAAATATAATATTAACAGAAAAACTTCAGCTCGCCTCTGAAAGAGTAGAACTCGTGCTCAGGGGCGGATTCCTGAATTGAAATTAAGAAATGTACAATACAATTTGTCTTATGTTTACTACGCAATAAAAATATATAAATTTAAATTTAAAATTTTTTAATTTTTATAAAACCCATACATAACTTTTTAAATTTAATACTACCCATAGAACTATTAGAATTGCCAAGATTAGGATATTTAAATATAAATTTGGTATATATTCTTGGGCCTAAATTACTACTATGATTAAATACTGTAGCTGTGTTGCATTTTGGTTCAGACAATCTTAAAGAATTCATACCTTTTGTTTCATAACTATGAGAATACAATTCAAAATTATTTCGATTTTATGTATGAATTTTATTAATACAATATAATAAATTTGTCTTATTTTAAGAACATTAAAGTCTAAAAACAATTTTAACAACAACAACAAAGTCTAAAAACATGACGAGAGAGTTCTGCTTCTTGGCGATTTTCTAATGTGGCTATGGACTTATTAATGAGTGAGGCAGGAACAGGTCAAGGGAATCAGTCCTTTAAGACAGGTGAGTATTAGAGGAGATTTTGGTGACAGTGATGGAGACACGCGTCGAATATAACGTCACGTCAATATTGTCTGTGAACAGCTAACCTTATCTCCGTACGCCCTGGGGCAAAATATGGTCCCTAGTAATAACTCTTCAATTGATATTAATGAAGCTTGTAGAGATTAATAGAGATGGGTAAAAAATAACACAACAGTTATTTTGGAACTGTTCCGGTCTCGGAACTGTTGCAAAAATGAACAGTAGGTCGGAACCTCCTGTTCCGAAATAACAGTGTTCCGACTCCGAGCTGCTCACTTGCCCAGCTGTTGCGGGCTCGCAGTACCGCGTTGCACAGGGTATGTTCCGACTCTCTCGGAACTGTTGCAAAAATGAACAGTAGGTCGGGACCTCCTGTTCCGAAATAACAGTGTTCCGACTCCGAGCTGCTCACTTGCCCAGCTGTTGCGGGCTCGCAGTACCGCGTTGCACAAGGTATGTTCCGACTCCGAGATAACAGTCGGAACGTCGGAGCTTGTTCCGATGAACCGACAGCTGCAGTTACACTGTTCTCGTTGTTCTTTATGTTATACTTGGAACTTCGTTGGATGAAGTTGGTACTTGAAACTCTCACGTGGTTGGAGGGGGGCGCATGGAAATTGAAATCCTTGCGGTGGCGCGAACTTTAATATCAACATTTGTAAGACTGGCCAATCATCTGTAATGTTATAGTAAGTATTTAATAATCTGTAATATTCATTCCCGCTTTATGGTTTATTTCACCATTAGTTGACTAATTCTGTTTTATAAATATTCTACAAAGTCATAAAGTACGCATACTATTATTAATTCATTGATCAGCTGATTCTATACAAAGGTTAAAGTCGTAAATGGTAATGAGTGGTTTAGTTACAATGTCTGTATGTCGTTTGTTGAGGTTAAGTCTGACAAGCACAAGTTTTTGTGCTATCTTCTCTGTTATCAAAGAACGACAAAAATGTTGTAGCATTATTTGTTGGAAACTACCCATATAAGTACTGATTTGGAGAGCGAGGTTTAATGCGAAGTTTAAATTACACTTTGGTAAAGATGCGATTCCAACATTTTACTAACCCACTGCGGGGTTTCCAGGTTTCAGTACTGCCAATATATATCTTTTTTATTTATGAAATTGTAATATTTATTATTATTATTATTATTATTATTATTATTATTATTATTATTATTATTATTATAACTGTGCATTAAGAAAAGTAAAAATAAAAATTAATGATTTGTTTTTTTTATTATGTAATAGAGAGAAGAGAAATTACATACCATATGTTTTAAATGTTATGTTATTTTTTTTAGTTGGCTACCATGTCTTTATAACTTTATGTACGAAAACAAAGTGTTGTATTCTGTCCTTGTAGTCAACAGCTGTTTAATTACTAACATTAAGCTTTTGAGTTCTGTCCGCATGCACAGCAATTTTCCAAAATCGATTCGAATGTGCATTGCAGTGCCATCTATAGATAAGAATGTGTACTATGTCATGCCTATGAGTGCTCCAGTGTGAGCAGCATGGTAAAGAGGGAGGGTACTGTACCGTTCGTTTGAACGACTCAACGACTCCGACTCATCACCACTGGTGACTGTTATTTCGGAACTGTTATTTGGAACATAGTATTTTTTCGGAACCGGAACAGTCGGAACTGTTCCGGGAAAAGAACAACTTCGCCCATCACTAGAGATTAATACTAATAACAAGAGGTTGATGTATAGAAAAAAAATAAGTCTCTGACTTAAAAGATGTAGAAAATATAAATATTACCCATTTCATACCTTAACTATTTACAGACAATAGGATAACATTAGACTCCCTTAGAAACTAAAAACAAATCATACGCATTTTATAGAAGAAATCAGAAGAGAAGTAAAGCAAGCGGAGAGGAAGAACTGGAAAATACAATTCAACTGGATTAAGGCCCACGCTGGACACTTGGGGAATGAATTGGCAGATCAACTTGCGAAGGAGGCAGCTCGCTTGAGGATGGGCAAAACGAATGGGACAACACAGCAAAAGGACAAATCACAAAATCTTTCTTCCCAAATATAAACGATCGGTTAAAACTGAAACTTAACATAACCCCAAACTTCACAACTATAATAACAGGACACGGAAATATAAAATCTTATCTACATAAATATAAAATTATAGATAGTCCAGTATGTCCATGCAACAATGACGAACAAACGATAGATCATTTGTTATACAATTGTAAATTACTTAAGAGAGAAAGAGATTCTGAAAGCGGCAGTTCTAAAGACTGAAATCTGGCCAGTGAATAAAGACAAACTAATGCACAAATACCATAAGAACTTAACAAATTTACTAACAATATACAATTTGTCAAATTACAGTGAAAGAAAAGTACAAAATTCATCCATCTATATTGCCTATAAAGTAACTCTTAGAATAACATAAAGTAATTACATGAACATAGTTTAAGATAAACCAATGCATGTAGTATTACTCTACAGTAATCGAGCATGCAGACTGTAAATAAATAAATGGAAAAAAAAAACTTAACTATTATTTGGTCTCCAAGGGCTGAGATCTCACGGTTCAGAATCTCTGTTCTATTCTACATATTAGGCCAGGCGACCGCAGCGATGTAAGGTGATGAAAAGGGACCTCGTCAAAAATGTTGAGAAACACTGGTGTAGACTGAGGCACCTTGGAGCATGTGGGTATCGATCCTAACCATAACCTGGTTTCATTGCCACCGAATTATTAACCGTCCTTGTCGAGTTCGTACTAAAATGCATTCTGAAGTCTGGAAAAGCCCTTAGGCGTGACCAGTGCGAATACAGAATGGTTCAATGCTCTAACATACGGTTTCCTGTATTGACATAATGGAGTGAGTGAGTGAGTGAGTGAGTGAGTATACCTTTCATTTGCAGAGCTAGTGTCTCCCCGAATACACTTTCGCTTTATACAGATATCTGCTGTAGTAGAATATAACGCATTTTCTAATCTGCGACGACTGATTCGTTTTCATGGATTCATCTTTTCCGTGCTGCCATGCATTATCGTAATCTTGGCGTAGATAATAAACCGTTTCATCATTCCCAGCAAGGGGTTTGTCTAATATCGATTTAGTTACGTTACGCAACGTAGTAATATCTTGAAATAGTTTCGACATAACTTCCCAAGACACAATGTGCTATTATGAAAATTAGCTCTATAGTTTAGTGTTAAATACTTCGTAGCCATATTATGTGGTTTTCTAACATTCTTGGTGGTTTACAATATTGAAACTGCCCTAAGTTATTAATAACTATGGAGCGGATGTTGGTCCCGCGCCGTGGCGTCGTGGTCTAAGGCATCCTGCCTAGGACTAGCGTTACGGAATGCGCCTGGTTCGACTCCTCATGGGGGAAGAAATGTTCTCATTAAATTTCGGCAAGCGTATGGGACTGGTGTCCACCCAGCATCATGATGCACTTTGGAAACTACGATAGGTAGCGAAATCCGGTTACGGTTACGAAAGCCAGCTATAACGGCTGGGGATCATTGTGCTAACCACACGATACTTCCATTTTGGTTGGATCATCGTCCACCTCTGCTTCGGCATGCAGCCGGCAGGTCGGCCATGGCCCTTCATGGGCTGTCGTGCCTCGGATTGTTATTATGAAATACATGTTAATGAAATTCTTTATTTTTGTTTTAACTTTAAAACAATATCCTTTAACACAGTAATTTATTTATTTATTTTATTTTATATTATAAGAAAATACGTAATTCTATGTTGTATTTTTTTTATATTTTGTCACTTTTATCCATTAAGTATTTTTTTTTCTTAATTTTTGGGGTCATTAAAATCATTTTCTCCAATTATTCTTATTGATTTTATAGCATTTTTTCAAATGTTTCATTTTCAGTATTACATACAAATCACAGTTGCTGCATTTCCATTGCTTAAAAATTTCTTTACTAAGAAAACTGACCTAGAGTCGGTGGTCATTGTGATCCGATAAGATGATAAAGAATGTGACAAGAGCAGATTTTACCAGGAAATATTGAATTCATTGTACCCTGCTAGTATTGTTCAGCTCTCTGCCCGCAATTTGTTTAACATTTCCTTTTATGTCGAGGGTGAGGAACAGAGTGGATGAGTTGCGGAAACAAAAGAAATAAGAACGTTAATTTTTTTAATCTCATCAATTGAAAAGGGCCCATTATAAAGCTTTGCGTAATAGAAATATTAATGTATTTCATGTGTGGATATAATAGGCTTCTGTTGTGCGTACATTAATCTAATACAGTTGATATTCAAAAGGAAATAATTACTGAAGCATCAGTGGAATCATATATTATCCCGCTACAAACAATGGCGCTAGGCTATGTACTGTAAACCATGGACATCCGTGAATATATATTGATTGGGAAATAATTTTTTAATACAAGAAACACATAAACAAAAGAGTAATTTTGATTGGCTTTCAAAATAATCCGTTCTTTTGTGTTTATTGTCTGTCCATATACAGTTGCTTACCTTTAATTAATTAAATTTCAAGATCATTTTTTAACTTATAGAGCATTTTTGTGCAAATATAAGGACATTTTATTCGTTTTAAATCTATTTTTAGATCATCAACATCCGCATTCTATTAATGACAATCTACGCCAATAAAACGGAAAGACTTTGCAACACTGTTTAAATATTTATTTGTAAATTCCTGTTTGAGAACTCGCGCCATGATTTTCCAGTTCTTGGCAGAATCTATAATTTCGTGGATTAAGGTTATTCTTAATACAGCTGTCAGTTCACAGTTCAGAATTATCTCCTCCAGCACTTTGCGGGCGTCAGTACAATTACTGGAAACAGTACTGAAAAGCATTTCATGGAAACGACCGAAGGGCTTACGTTGCAACTATGATGGTTTCCTGTATGAAAGAGAACGTACGCCCAAACAATCCCTACTTTCCTCGAAACGTTTGTGTCTTTTAAACGCTGAAATGCGGCGTATGTCTTCAGGATGCACTTTCTGGAGGATTCTGAGAGTTTTGATTCCCTTCTTGTCTGACTCCTGGAAAAATGTTGTACGATGTTGGTACCACTGCCACTATGAGCTAATCAGAGTTCAAGCTACAAAATAAATAATTGTCGCAAAATGCATAAATTAGTATGTATGTATGTATGTATGTATGTATGTATGTATGTATGTATGTAGTCTACACTTGTGGAGTAACGGCTAGCACGCCTGGCCGCGAATCCAGGTGGCCCGGGTTCGAATCCCGGTTGGGGCAAGTTACCTGGTTGAGGTTTTTTCCGGGGTTTTCCCTCAACCCAATATGAGCAAATGCTGGGTAACTATCGGTGTTAGATCCCGGAATCATTTCACGGCATTATCACCTTCACTTCATTCAGACGCTAAATAACCTGAGATGTTGATACATCGTTGTAAAATAACCTACTAAAAAAAGTATGTATGTGTGTAATTACACTGCAAGTAGACAAATACCCGGTGGCAGTGATAACCAATAATATCTTAAGATTATGGATTGCTTTGCATACAAATACGTCATTTAGTTACAAAATGTTAGCTAAATATACATCCACCTGAGCAATTATATTAGATACATTATCACCACGCTGCTGAGACAAAGACGTGGGAGAAATCAAGTGACATGGTGAAGGTTCATATGGTAGATTGTAACAATACCACTAGATGCCACACTACTATAGTAATTTGTTTTAAACTACCAGTGGTGCGATTTATGCTACTCTACCCTATAAATATCTGGATAATAATATAACCACATTAAGCATCATAAATAGCCGAATTTCTTGGTCATATGTTCAGCATGACGCAATGTCACCACAAGACCTGTGTTATACACTGAACTCTGGTCCTGATGTCTGAGCATCTCATTCATAATAGAGGACGTCTGTAATGACAGTGAAGTGATGATGTTTCTTGAGCATTAAAAGTTTGGTACACGGTGACTCTGGGAAGGCTGAAAGCTGGAACGTGTGCCAGTAAAAAGTGAAAACAAGTTAATTAGCAGCCGGCACAAAATGTAAAAAGTGCAGACAAAATGACGTTACCCAGTTACATCTCTGCAGACAGCATTCCAGGATATGAATGAATACACGGTGCGCATTAGTTCTCATTGCGCGTGATGGAGCACTTCATTATTCAGAAGATTAAGCCCGTCTATTTTAAAGCTTTGCACATTAGAAGTAATGGGACCAGCTCAGATACTAAAACATTTCTACCTTTATGAATGTCCTGAACCACGCAGCTGCCTTTTTGCGTTCATTTATAATCAACTTTCTAGTGTGTACTTTACGTACTCTAACACTGAACTTTGGTTACCAAATGCTTAGTTAATTTTCGTATCATTAAACTGGTTATGTATACTCGTATAAAGCGTTCAGCTCGACCCCCCTGCCGGGAACACGCGCATCAAACATGCTTGCATTGTCGACGTAGACTGCGTCATTATCGATTCGTTAGTCTCCCGCGTAATTTTACTGATATAACTTCGATTAATGGTAGCAAGCACATTATATTCTACTTACACGAATAGAAAAAAATGAAAAGACTGTGTGAAAACGGAAATTCGAGTTCTGTTGCCATGGAAATACCTACGTTATATCCGATAAACTTAGCATTGTGAACGAGTTCATTATAATCCATAGGGGTTGCAGTACATTAAAAAAATAATATTACTGAGTTGTGCTTTGACATGAACGCAAAACAGACGCGAAATTAATTTACTTATTTACGGCTTTTAGAGAACCCGGAAGTTCATTGCCGCCCTCACATAAGCTCGCCAACGGTCACTATCCTGAGCAAGATTAATCCAGTCCCTACCATCATATCCCACCTCCCTCAAATCCATTTTAATATTATCCTCCCATCTACGTCTCGGCCTCCCCAAAGGTCTTTTTCCCTCCAGCCTCTCAACTAACACTCTATATGCATTTCTTGATTAGCACATACGTGCTACATGTCCTGCCAATCTGAAACTTCTGGATTTAAAGTTTCTAATTATGCAGTTTTGCGTTGTGTAACTTTCTCCGTTCTCCTGTAACTTCATCCCTTTTAGCCCCAAATATTTTCCTAAGCACCTTACTCTCAAACACCCTTAACCTCTGTTTCTCGCTCAAAGTGAGAGTCCAAGTTTCACAGCGGTACAGAAAAAATTATGAAAAGTTAATACAAGATTGGCATTACTTACATATAAATGGATAAATAATAATATTTATACGTGTTATTTTTATGTCTTTAAGACAGTCAGCTGTGCCATTTAATTGTCTGTGGCTCAGCACAGAAATAGTTTACTTGTCCTCTTAATAGTACACTGTTTAGTATATTATTATTATTATTATTATTATTATTATTATTATTATTACTATTATTATTATATTACTGGGAGATTGCCTGTTATTCATAGGTTATTTCATTCCGTTCCTTAGATACATTAAAATCTTACATACATATTTTTTATTTAACCCAGTTTTATTAGACCCTACCCAAATTTCTGTATAGGCGTTATATGTAATCAGAGGGATTACGTCAAATCCTCCGTCACTTTTTATTCGTGATGAATACTAATCTGTTTTAAGGAGTTCAAAGTTGTGTCCGTCTGCATTCACACATTTCCGATATTTTACGTCTCATTTATTTAGTTTTATTTCAATCCATTCTCCAGTATGGAATTTTAGGGTGGGGACGTGCATGTATTTCTAATCTCACTCCACTAATACTTATTCAGAAAGGAATCATTAAAATATGCCTAGTAAACCAATTGATTACTCATCTGAGCTTTTGTTTACTGATTTTAATGTTCTGAAAATTAAACAGATTTATTATATTGCCTTATTAATCGTCATACATAAAAAACGTAATAAATTTAAATTGTATCATCATAAATATGGAATTAAAAGATCCGATTTTATACAACTAGAGGATCCAAAGTGTTTCACAAGCACAGCTCTGAGCCATGGTACCTATTTTGGTCCAAGGTTATACAATAAAATAATTGATAAATACCCAAATTTGGAAAATTTCAGTATCAGAAATTTCAAAAATAGCGTTAGGAATTTAATTTTTAAAGAATATATATTGATTTAATATGTATATGTATTTGTATGACTTGTTAAAATTGAAATTGTATTTTTAAATTTAATTTATTCCTGTAATTTTTTTTTCTTTACCCAATTTGTGTCAGAAAATTATCTTTGTGTTTAGATATCTCCCTGAGCACGAGTTTTTTACTCCTTCAGGGAAGAACTAAGATTGTATTTTTGTCCATGTTATTTTATTAACAATAAACAATAAACATGCAAAAGTTGTATATCAATAATGCTTGCTATTTCTCTTCCCATATTGTCTGAAGTTGGTCTGAAGTGTGGAGGTTATTCCTATAAACCCTTATCTTTTCGTTGGGCATAACAGTATTCCGGTATCAAACCTGGAACACTCGAGTACCAGCCCAAAGTGCTACCGGGCGGCGCTTACTGCATGGTTCCTGTTAACAGTAGTATTGTTGGATAAACCGAATTTCAGGTTGTCGAGTGACAGCGAGAACTTTTTGCTGGAACTGCCTGTCGTGGAGCGACGTAATTAACACAGATGAGGTGTTGGAACGTCCAATTTAATTGCAGTAACTTAACAGCAATATATGCAAATGCTTGTCAGACATCCCGTGATGTATTACATACTCGCAAATTTAATTAACATCCTTGATTAAAATTAAGCTGAATGAAAAGAATGTGACTGGAGAAGCCATCTTGTGCGGGAGATTGTTACAAGAAAGCAGTCATGTCGTAGCGTTAGATATACTGCTGCTTTTCCGAGACTCGTACAGCTTTTGTGTCCACGAACCAGATTTCGGCTATTTATTTCAAGGGGTGCTGTGAAGGTCTTCATGTTGACTCCAGTAACGTGATGAGGACGACATTTTGAATATACATTTGTCATGTAATAAAGGGTGGAAGTGATATATAACAACGTTTAGTATTATACAGTTGCGAAGCTCAACGCTTAATAAATATGCATACATAGATAGTTGCTGACCACCAGGATCGCTACTAACGCCTCAGCACAGACCCTTTCCTGAGCAGACGATAATGTATGTTCGGGTTTTCTATTTCAGTGTATGGAGCTCAGTGAAATATTATATTATAACTTTATTGCGTATCATTGCTAAATTTTATTTAGTGTAATGTGTCCATAAGTTCCGTTTACTTCTTATTGCATTATCTGTTGCAGAAATAATTAGAAAACTGTGTTATTTTAATGTGAAGAGAATTTTACATGTTAACATAATCTATTCGCATCAACATTTTACGTTTAGAATGGAAGTTATTTTGAGGTTTAATAAAAATAATTTATATTGTGATTTTAATTTAGCACATCTACCTTCCTTAATTGTAGATAGAAAATTTACCATATCACTCCTATGAAATTAGTGTACGTACGATTGTGTTACTTCGTCTTTTAGGAAGTAGATAAATACAATAATTCAGTACGTACTCGACTGTAGTATTAAAATTGAGACAAATTGAATGTGCGGAATATCATACATAACATTATGTTTAATTATAATCTATAATTGCGAATATAGGAATATAAGTAAAATATAGTAAACATAGCCTATAATTTCCACATAGCATAACATATATGCAATGGCAGGGCATTGGAGACCAATAAAATTAGACAGAAAGAGGCAACCCATACAGTAAACATAACCTATAAGTTCAACATATCTAAATATCCGGGCGGTGCAACTGAAAATGATTGAATCGTGCATAAATGAATGTACAAGAATTTCGCGATATTTAATCGAAATAAAGGCAGGTATTACACATACAAACAACGTAATTTTCACACCAAAAATAATATTACACCTTAACTCGCAAGTGAATTATGTCTGAAGTGTATCATAATCATTGTTTTAAATTTTATTAATGCAATTACACTACATTTTAGAGAAATATATGTTACTCTTTATGCATTCCAACTAATTTATATGATTGAAACGCCGCCCTTCGTGATCGGGCTAAGCGAGGCACATGGTCTGCCTTACGGCCTGTATTAGATTACGATGGCAGTGACACAGTCTATTGTTCCTACTACTCACAGCGCTCCAAGCGGCTAGCAACTATCGCGAGAAATGCAAAAAATCATCCCAAGCTTTGTAACTGTATATACTAAACTGTGATATAACTGTGTAGACTGAAGGGGCAATGGAATACATTGAAACAAAAAAACAAAAAAACTTATTCGTTTCGTAAAGTTTTAAAATCGCCCGTTTCATTGGCTCACCTTGTATTTACCATCATCGAACCACATTGAATGAAGTGATAGAAAACTCTGTAATTGAATATGTTTATTATTTGGTATTCGCGTTAAGGAATGTGGGAATCTGTAGATTCAAGTGGATCTCCTCACCATCACCACTTCTTCCTTGTCGCAGGCCCAGAGTGGCCGACAAAAGCACGCTATCAATATATTTTTAACACGGGGTCTGAGTCACTAAACGAAGGCAACATCTGTGGTGGGTGGTGCTGCTTGGGGGTGTGTAGGTCGCTGCCAACGAGTGCATTATGAGTCTTTTCTTGTTAATTTTGTTACTTGCGACATTTGTGAACAGCTGACTGCTATAAACTCCGTTTAAACAAATGTCGCGCCTGCTCTCTCCGATATTATGTTTCAGTAATAATTGATTGTAACATACATGTCTTTTTGGATCCTGTGTCAGTAGTTAATGTTCCGCTTTAAGCTTTCTTATTACAGAAAGCTCTAATTTTACATTATATTAATTTTCACTCTCACAGCTTGTCTATAAATACAGAGCAAATCAAACCTAAGGGGCCTGGCACCACTGCAGATCGCAATTCTCGCGGATCCTATTATTACAGTACTAGAGGGAGGATGTCAGGTGGTGACAGGATTTTTTCTTGTTGCCAAACTTTCAGAACGGCCCCGAGATTCACTCAACCTTCTATAAAATTGAGTACCGGGTCTTTCCCGGGGATAAAAGGCTGTCAGAGCGTGGTGCCGACACACCACCTCATTCTAGTGCCGAGGTCATGGAAAGCATGGGGCTCTACCTCCATGCCCCCCAAGTGCCTTCATGGCATGTTACGGGGATACCTTCTTAGAGGGAGGATGTTGTTTAAATATCATTATTTTTCTTTTGACTTTTAAACGAAGCCTTTTAATACAGTACAGTACTTTTTGTCGTCTTTTTTTCCTCCACTTTCTGTCATTAGTCTCCAATACGTTTTTTTTTTCATTTTTTCCAATTAGGCCTATTGATTTCATAGCATTTTTTAAATTCGTTTTATTGTCCAGAATTTTACATACAAATCACAGTTGTTATTTTTCCACTGATTAATATAATATAAAAATGATTTATTTTTTTTCTTTTAGGTCTTCTCTTTCACTCAAAGGAAAAAAATGAAATACATGATAATATAGGCTAATGTTAAACAAAAGACTAAATTGAACAAAAAATATGCATAAACCAGAGGATTATGAACTTAAATACTTACTTAAACTAGATGACAAATTAAATTACATGATTACTTTATAAACTGTTATGGATTTATTATAATACTACCCGTTAGAAATAAATATAAAGTAATTACATAATTAAAATAGGACGTTTGATCCCGGGAACATTCATGTTTGATAGAAGGATAAATCGTTTAATATGTTACTTAATTTAAATTGCATCCAAATAATTAAAATGCGATCATTTTGGTCCTGAGACACTCATTTGGTGCAATGACAATTCCTTTAACCTGTTTCTTAATTTTTATTACATGCAACCATAGTTTAATGAAGATTGACATCATTTAGATTTAGGCTAATGTGTATATTTTATTTTACTTGTTATAGGTTTCCATTGAATTATGGTAATAACTTAATTTTAACCCTTGTTTTCTACGTATTCAGTAAATGGCGCTTGGCCCACTATGGTTCTGAACCCTTCAAATAACTTAAATTATATTACATAATATTACATATTATATTATATTATATTATATTATATTATATTATATTATATTATATTATATTATATTATATTATATTATATCAGAAGTTACTGTAATAACATTACAGCATTATGTCCATCTAGGGAAACTACACTTTCCAATGGTGAAATAATAATTAATTATACAAATCGGTTAATTTAGCTTCCGATATTACGTCATGCAAACACAGAAACATTCTCTGTAGGCTATCGTTCATAGCTTTCGATTGTTGCTGTCCAAGGCCCCTTATAGACGAAGTCATTTGTTTTTTAATTCATTACACGGCCTTAGATGACAGTTATTTTAATTTTAGAACTCATTTATCTCATTAAATATCAGTCCTATCAAAATTTTTCATGGAATAAAACTTATCGCAAATTATTTTTAAAGAAACTTTTGTTATGTAACATTTTTCACAAAAATCAATAATAAGCGAGATATTTCGTTTTATTTAATTCAGGCCCCCTTATAACCCTCCTTTTAAATAATGTATTTTGAATGCCATGTAGCCTAAAATCTAAGTTACAACGAACATAATTTATATTCCAATTTTCATCTCAATCCGTTCAGCCATTATCGCGTGAAAAGGTAACAAACATACAGACAGACAGACAGACATACAAACAAAAATTTCAAAAAAGCTATTTTCGGTTTCAGGGTGGTTAATTATATATGTTAGGACCAATTATTTTTGGAAAATCGAAAATTACCAGAAAAATTTCGGCTACAGATTTATTATTAGTATAGATTATGGATTTATTATAATATTATGGATTTATTAATTTGTCCTACAGAATAGTCTCTGTAATGTTGACAATTAATATTTGAGCAGAAAAATTCGCTCCAGCGCCGGGGATCAAATCCGGGTCCTTGGTTCTACGTACCAAGCGCTCTGACCACTGAGCTACGCCGAATTCAATCCACAGCACCGGATTAAATATCAACTTTATAAACTAGTTACAATTGTGAATTATAATATATAGCCTATCCTGGGTCACTGTGTGTTGTAAAATAAGATGTTTCACTTTGAATTTGAAAGCGTTTAAGGTCGTCAGCCCATAACATCTGTAGGCAATGAATTCCAAGAACAAATAGTGTCTATTGTAAAAGATGAAGAATACGCGGAAGTTCTGTGGAGAGGGACTGACTTATGTAGATTATGATTAGATAATATGTTGCTTTGCTGAGAAAACTGGTCTTCAGTCTGTGGTCAGTAAGCTGACAAAGAATGTGACAAAGATAGATTTTATCTCGAAATACAGATTTCATTGCACCCTGCTACCTTTGTTTAGCTCTCGGCCCGCAGGCGCTTAAAAACACAGCCTCGGAAGTTGTTTAAAATTCCCTTTATGTCAGGGGTGAGGAATAGACGCCCACACGTTATGTAATACTTTAATGTTTCTGTTACTTAAATTTTTTACGGGCCTTTTCCAATCGATAAGATAAAAAATTAACGTATTTTTTATTATATATCCTTATTTTGTTTATGAATTTGCATCAACTGAGAATTATTTTTAATAGAAGATAAAGAGAAACAAGAGAGTAATTTTTATTTATTTTAAAAACGTCTTCTGCCTTTAATTTGTTAACATCTAAGGTCATTTTTCAGCATATTTTAGGTCATCAATATGCACTCTCTTATTAGGTAGAACTTACCATCTAACGGCGTTATAAAGTAATGTACATAACTAGTGGATTATTTATGGAAAGAAGAGTATCTTATGTGAGTTTCAGACTAGTTGCTCAAAATGTAGCTACGTATGAAGTCGCTACATACATGAGTTTTATGTATTTCAATACTGAATAGAATATAGTACAATGTAGACTTTTTATAACTTAACAGTTTTCCAACAAGTAAAATACATAAAATTCGTGAGTCATCATTACTTATTATTATAACACCAATTTGATGGTTTACTATAAGAGAAAAAAATTCCACTATGTAATTTAGATATCGTAGCAGCAATTTGTATCTGATAACATCGTAAAAGGCGAAAATGTTTATACGTTATTTATAATTAAAATGTATTAACAAATATTAATATTAAATTGATAAGTTATAAGATTGAACATTTTTACATTATTTATTGTATTTAATAACTGACTTACCTGAACATAAAAACAATTTTAAATTTAAAAAAATAAAATATTACTAGATGTATAGACGGAAGGCATAGTTTATTATAGTTTATGTATTAACAAATATTAATATTAAATTGATAAGTCATAAGATTGAACGTTTTTTACATTATTTAAACTGACTTACCTGAAAGTCAAAACAATTTTAAATAAAAAAAAATAAAATATCCCTATATGTATAGACGGGAAGGCATAGTTTATTATACGTGGAAGGTAAAACAAACTCATGTGCACTTACACGGCTCAAGTTTCGACGTAGGCGAGAAATGGTCGGTAAATTTTACCTGGAGCCCTTTCACTGTCTTACGTGCCAAAAATCTAGAACACGGACATCCAGCTATACTTCGCTTCCGAAGGAAGCCATATTATAGATTTATACCGCCCCTAAGGACGACATTCCTCTCTGTGGGGTTTAAACCCTCGAACCCTGAATATAATGACAGTGACCACTAGAGTACCGAAGACGACCCCATCAGCTGTACAGACATTTTCATAAATAAATCTGTGGAACGCTAAACCCATTCCGTGCTCTAGGTATGCTCTATTTACACCCAGTTCGTTTTTCAGCAACACATCTCTCGTATAAATCTAAGAAGTGTCTTCACTGTCGATTTTCTAAATTATATTATGGATTCAGCTCGTGTTCTAACATGGTCGATAGGAGAAAGCCTTACTTCGTACAAAATTCATGTGTCAGTAAATTGGTTACTTGCTGGGTCTGACCCAAGAGGAGTAGAGTATTCTACTCCTCTTGGTCTGACCCTAGAATTGTCTGAAAACAACTGTTGCTACCTGGCTATAAAACATTGAACCGATCGACGTGTTGCAAATTTCAGGAATAGAGCGAATCAGCTGCTTTCTCTCAATGATTTGACCTTGTTGTCTCGCCTTACGTGAGCTGCAACCTGTGCTGTACTCATGTGATGTAAGCAACCTACCTACAATAGAAAGGGGTGCTCACGCTTGGACGACGGGAATAAACAGAGAATAAAATTCGCAGGTGTGTTGTTCAGTTTTGTCTTGTCTTTTGGATGACCGTGTGCAGACTTGTTAGCATTCATGTACCTAAAATCATCAACTTCCTTCGCCCATATTGTGTCCTTTCTGCCTCGTTATTGTCAAGTTATGGTATGTTAATTTAAGTAATCTGTGCTATTCTTTTCTTCAAAATTACACTAAATTAAACAGCACTGCCTTTGTAATTGATAAGCCTATAACATCATGGAATTTCATACGTGAGCGGTATTAATAAATTTGAACTCTTTGTTCCGTCCTTACCTCGTCAAATAGTGTTCTCCAACCAGGAGATCAACCGTGAAAGGAATGTGCTTACTATTGCGTCATCTATTGGAGCGAAGTAGATAGATAATATTTGAGTTATAACGTCAGTTTAAAAATCATGCGCTCTCCTACATATGTTATTTCCTGTATGGAGGGATTAAAAGACTTAAAGGGCCGTATTCATAGACATTTCGCAGCACGCGCTACGAGCGTACTAAGCTAGCCCCGGCTATCCACTGGTTACTTGTACAGAATTCAAATCATACCCTATCGCTAACACTGGTTTATGAATACAAAAAACGCTGATCATCCACCGGAAGCCCGCGCTAAAAATGTCTATGAATACGGCCCTAGGAGATTAACAGTGATCTAATTTTGTAACTAGGGTAGTATAAAAATGTGTATATCAGTGTTATGGTTTGTGCTTTGAGAGATAGCCAGTAGAGATACGAGTACCCACGTGTGTGACCTTATGACATCTTATGACATCAACATTCATTCACAGTATCACCCCGCTTCGTTTCATTCCCTGGAGACTTTCTCGTGGTTGGAGTACAGTACCATCTTGCTGTCACCATTTTCATCTACGCTAAATAACGTAGTAGTCGTTAAATAAATTTTATATTACATTTTATTAATTAACGATGATTGTGCAGCATAATTTATGAAAGTATATAAAAATAGAATAAGAAATGGAAAATAATTTCCAGACGCGGATGTTACTCGCATCGCGGAATGGGCGTGTATGAATGAATGTGCTTTCGTTTTAGAAACAAGCATAATACTGGAAATGTTAATTATACATGAACTGGAATATGTCCTTGTAAGATTTTGCGCCACTTTTCAAGACAATGAAAGCCACGCACACGTAATTTATTTCTCTTTAAGTATATATATCATTAATATTTCTAACATTTAGGAATAACTATGTATATTCAAGAAAAGAACATACCGCCGAAATTTTCAATTTCCTCGAAAACGCTGTAATGATAAACGTTTCAACATTTCAGCTTCTAACTGCAAACTAACACATTCCCGCGAAAGAGAGTATCAATGCACAGTAATTTGGAAGGCTTCCGCTAGAATACAACACGTCTCAGGTCATATATCACACTATTTCATATCTGAACCCTAGGCCTATTTCATATTTGTAACACTTCCTCCAATAATAGCAAGCCTATGTACAAACATTCAATCCATCCTCCTAGAGGTGCCAACACTAGTAACGAAACATAAAACCAGAGTATAAAAATGAAATATTAATAATACTAATATTTCATATTTGTGACACACTGATGTTGTAAGTCATAACCTCAAAACATATCATAGTTTAAAAACGAAATCAATTAAATATACATTGCCATAAATGTAAATGCAACACATGCTACAGCGTGACGTCAGTGATATCACCGGTTCGGTGAGATTCGGAATATATTGTTAGGGTCCACACCTGTGGAGTAACGGTCAGCGCGTCTGGCCACGAAACCAGGTGGCCCGGGTTCGAATCCCGGTCCGGGCAAGTTACCTGGTTGAGGTTTTTTCCGGGGTTTTCCCTCAACCCAATACGAGCAAATGCTGGGTAACTTTCAGTGCTGGACCCCGGATTCATTTCACCGGCATTATCACCTTCATTTCATTCAGACGCTAAATAACCTGAGATATTGATACAGCGTCGTAAAATAACCCAATAAAATAAATACATTGTTAGGCACTTATCCTGTTCCGTGTTCTCAGTAATGTTCGTAATTTATGTTCAAGTTTTAATTTTGACATCCTATATCTGTTCTTCCTTTCAGATAATAGTTTAGTATTTCCTTAGTAAATGTTTTTTTTTATTTCAGTTGGTTATTTAACGACGCTGTATCAACTACTAGGTTATTTAGCATGGATGAGATTGATGATAGCGAGGTAGTACGTATTTGGCGAGATGAGGCCGAGGATTCGCCGTAGATTACCTGGCATTCACCTTACGGTTGGGGAAAACCTCGGAAAAAACCCAACCAGGTAATCAGCCGAAGCGGGGATCGAACCCGATAGGAAATGTTAAATCGTCCATTCTTTCCAAATGTGCTTGCTTTATACTCCTATATTTTATCTTTCAGTGAATAAATATTTAGTTCTTTTCGGATATCTTTGCTTCTTTTTATCTTATCTCCAGTTTTAGAGTAAAATGTCGTAACAGATTTCGATACCCTCGATAATTTTTTTAGTGTCTAACGCAGGAAGACGAGTTTAACTAACAGATGTACATGAAGCTACACTGGCGTCATCATGAATACTAATTAACCATTCGACAGCTAGCTATAATGTTATAATTAAGTCACTAAACAATTCTCTCTGACAGACATTAATACGGAGATCAGTGGACTTACGAAGTTGATTACTAGCTGTATTCCATTATTACTACGCACTGATCTTAGCCAACCAAATTCTCTTTAGTGAGATAAAAGGATTATGTAAACATAATTCTAAGCAATTCACTGATTTAAAGGTAAGCTTATTACAGAGGATTTAACAGACTAAGCTGGTGAGAGCCACTCGTTAGCAGCAGTGCATCCCTCTATAGTGAAACCGGCTTGCGAGCGTTTTCGAGTGATGAGCGCGAAGTTAACAATACGTATGTACGTCAGCTGCAAAAATTTCCGCATATTTTGAAGTATACAGTGTGTGTGTGTGTGTCTACAGAGTAGAGAAAGTGAAATAACCCTGCAGATTTTCAGAGCGAATAGCTCTTGTTGTATGTAACAAAAAAGTGTAATACCATATTGGTGAAAAGTCTATAGTTTTCTCAGAAAAAAATGTCCCCCCTCCCCCAAATATTTAACAACCTTTTATTCAGTAACTGGTGCGAGTACGATCGCGAGTTTTTGTCCATATCGATAGAAAATCTAATAAAGAACCATTTATCCCTTTGCCGTATTTCAATAGCGTGGACGATTTTCATGTAAATTTAATTTAAAAGCCACTAATTTGAAGCCACTGAACGATGCGACCAGCTTGCAACAATGTAGTTAGAAATGGATATGAGAGGTAGTTATCTAAGGCAGACAGAGCTGAAGTCGTTGATCGCTTACAGCATTCGTGGCGAGAATGTGACTCGCAATGATAGCTGTACATTTCTCTTGCTTCCTACCGCCCACAACCCCCACCCTCTCACTCACTGGAGTCAAACTACGTTCCATTTGTATTTATCTCTGACCTGCGAGTGGCGTATCGTCACAATGTCTCTCTCGAAACCATGTACCTCTACAAAAACGAAAGTTTCAAGTAGGATGAGAGGACGCATTTTTTTCTTGCCAATATGATGAGAATATTAAATGTATGATTTGTTCACAATGTATTACGAGGAAAACTGTTGTATAACATAAAACGGCATTATACATGTTACTGATGAAACATTAAAAGATGAAGTGTTATTATTATTATTATTATTATTATTATTATTATTATTATTATTATTATTATTATCTCTGTACGTCGATTCTTTTTCAGCAGATGTACGAATAATGCGGTTAGATCTTCAATTTAAACTCACAGATTTACAATGTGGCGTTAAATGAAAGCTAGATGTAAGAACTTGACAAATGTTGAACTTTTCAAATCTTTGCCAAAAAATAAATATCCGAAGCTTCGTTCCTTCGCTTGCTCTTTTGAAGCCATGTTCGCTACAACTTATGTTTATGCAAATTATTTTTAACAATGAAAATAGTAAAAACAAATTTAGATCACGACTGACAGACAAATATCTTCGTGATCAACTACGACTAGCAGTAAGTGACATAATTCCTGATTTTGAAACTCTGTCGCAGAGACATTCTGAAGACAGTTAAATTTAGGTTGTGATAGTGTGTCCTATGTTTTCTTGTTCATTTCTTTCTTCGTTACACGTATTAAACAATAGTTTGTAGCCTTGTACTGTATAAAATTATTTTCAAGTGCTTGGCGTAAGGAAAATGAAAATCCGTTAATAAGTCAGACAGTTGCTTCACTTCCCCTTCGGGTGTCCTCCCCCTCCATAGGTGCTATGCACGTTGCAGGTTACACAGTGGCTCGGCGCACGATTACATTTTCGCCACTGCTAGCTTACAGTATTAGCGCACCATACTCCTGGCTCTTCATTTCGAACACTCGAATTCTAATCTCGGCGAATTCAGAATAGATGTGGGAGTGTTATTATTCCCGCTACCATCGTTTCATTCCTTATGCTATCCATTAAGAGAAAACAGGACAAGCATGAAGAAATTTTCAGAGTGCAGTGATTGTGATGTGAGTTTAGAAAACAAGACACCGATATCAGCAAGTAATTGTGTTATAAATAGTCTCCATTTTCGAGGCGTTAATTTATGAACCTGCACAGAGTGGAGAGCACAAAGAAGCTACTGCAAAGTGGATGTAGCTGTGAGTCCCACAAATAGGACATCAGGCTTCCAACATGCACACTGACCTTCTGAACGTTGTACGAAACGTCATGCTATCGATTTATTACATGACACACTGTTAGACACATCCGATGCAGGTTTTTGCGTCACTCGAGGTGAGTTACGTTCGGTTGAAGGAACCTACAGAGCTACTTCACTGACTCCTATGTAAAACGGCCAGGGACATCGCTTTTATAACGGTGATGCAATCAAGGCGCAGCGATTCGTTTAAAAATGTTTAACGTGATTTTTTATAATCTATGTAAAACGATAAAATCAATATTGTTTTACTTTAGGTCGCATAATACATCTAGGCCTATAGATAAAGGTACTAACTTGAAGTTTATTACAAAGTTGAAATTTTAAATGATAAAGATATCACACCCGTAACCATTAAAATAAATCAGACAACGTTTCCAAATCATATTACTTACTTACTTACTGGCTTTTAAGGAACCTGGAGGTTCATTTCCGCCCTCACATAAGCCCGCCATTGGTCCCTATCCTGAGCAAGATTAATCCATTCTCTATCATCATATCCCACCTCCCTCAAATCCATTTTAATATTATCTTCCCATCTACGTCTCGGCCTCCCTAAATATCTTTTTCCCCTCTGGCCTCCCAACTAACACTCTACATGCATTTCTGGATTCGCCCATACGTGCTACATGCCCTGCCGATCCCAAACGTCTGGATTTAATGTTCCTAATTATATCAGGTGAAGAATACAATGCGTGCAGTTGTGTGTTGTGTAACTTTCTCCATTCTCCTGTAACTTCATCCCTCTTGGCTCCAAATATTTTCCTAAGCACCTTATTCTCAAACACCCTTAACCTATGTTCCTCTCTCAAAGTGAGAGTCCAAGTTTCACAACCATACAGAACGACCGATAATATAACTGTTTTATAAATTCTAACTTTCAGATTTTTTGACAGCAGACTGGATGATAAAAGATTCTCAACCGAATAATAACAGGCATTTCCCATATTTATTCTGTGTTTAATTTCCTACCGAGTATCATTTATATTTGTCACCATTGCTCCAAGATATTTGAACTTCTCCACCTCTTCAAAAGATAAATTTCCAATTTTTATATTTCCATTTCGTACAATATTCTGGTCACGAGTCATAATCATATACTTTGTCTTTTCGAGATTTACTTCCAAACCTATCTCTTTACTTGCTTCCAGTAAAATTCCCGTGTTTTCCCTAATCGTTTGTGGATTTTCTCCTAACATATTCACGTCATCTGCATAGACAAGAAGCTGATGTAACCCGTTCAATTCCAAGCCCTCTCTGTTATCCTGAACTTTTCTAATGGCATACTCTAGACTAGAGCAAAGTTAAAAAGTAAAGGTGATAGTGCATCTCCTTGCTTTAGCCCACAGTGAATTGGAAACGCATCTGAGAGAACCTGACCTATACGAACTCTGCTGTACGTTTCACTGAGACACATTTTAATTAATCGAACTAGTTTCTTGGGAATACCAAATTTAATAAGAATATCATAGAAAACTTCTCTCTTAACCGAGTCGTATGCCTTTTTAAAATCTATGAATAACTGTTGCACTGTACTCTTATACTCCCATTTTTTCTCCATTATCTGTCGAATAGAAAATATCTGGTCAATAGTTTATCTTTAACGCCTAAAACCACACTGATGATCCTCAATAAGGTATAGAAACATACCTGCATTATTAAATTAAATTAAGTCCTTGTCGCGATAGACCAATGAGGGCGAAAGTCGACCAGTGAACTTCTGGCATTAACAGAGGTGAACGCTCATCAAATCAATAGCTACGGGAATAACGTGTGGTCAGCGGTCGTTCTCAGCCGGATTTGAACCCGCGCATCTAGGATGCGACGGTCAGCGTGGTAACAGCAAGACCATCGAAGACGATTTACCTATCACAAACGCCATATGATCTGTGAGACTGAAATCCCGAGCTTCTTGGAGTCGACGGCAATTCGGAAGGCGGTAGTCTGCTAACGTTTGCGTCGAGAGAGACAGATAGAGAGAGCAAGGCAGCGTACAACATTGCCACATCGTACTTCACGAGCACGTGCAATACAAATAGCGCAGCAGAAAATTTAAATTACCAAAAGACAATAATGATCTTAGCCGTTGATTACTGTAAGCGTAACACCAAACAAACCCTGTTTCCTTCACTAACAATATTCTTTGCACGGTTCTCAATCCCACACCACATGCTTCTGCAGTCGTTTCTTGCACGTTGGCAACATTGCAGCCAGCATCAAGATGGCCTGCAGCGTTCTGCTCGTCAAAGTTTTTAAAATAAACCTTAAACACTATTTTCCGCGCCTGCCTGTGCAATACTTGTCTTTTTAAGTCTCTTCTTCCATTTATTTATCTTACACACACACAGTAAATTTAGTTTTACTTATTCAATGTATTGAAACACTCACACGTGAACAAACGAACTCGGAAAGTACTTGTTACAGTCTGATTCCGATTGGTTCTACTGTACAAGCTTGTGACATCACATACCAGAAATGCTACGGCGCAGATAGCAGCCGACCACCTTCCGAACTGCCATCTAGTCTAGTCAGTTCACTTTATACAACTTTTGCAGAACCGAAGACAACTGTGGAAGAGTCTTTCATGGGATTTAAAGTAATCGTCGTCTGCTGAGTTTAAAACCCTCATATCTCAAAGCAGTGTAATCGTCAGGTCAAACCAGGACCTCAGCAGTTAAGTTTAATCGTTCTGTAATGCCAGTGGCTGCCGTGTCGTCAAATAAAGTATAAAACAAACCCATTTGGTGTGCAGGAGTCGGCACGAACCGCTTCTCTCATGTCACACACATCGATCCGACGCCTCTGTTTGGATGGTTGTACAAAAGGGCTGCACAGAACGTCGTTTGTGTTAGATCAAACCGAACTGTCACTCTATAGTCAGACAAGCGGTTGAACAGTAATTGTGGACTCGAGAGCAAGGCACTATTAAAGGAATTGACACTCTGTGTGCAATATTAACAAATCGCTCCGACCTCTCGCAGCTCGATTTAAGCAGACAGGATATCTTGATTCTCTATCGACACCTGCAGAATTCAATTTGAACACATCGCGTTAGTTCATTTGACAGTGAATTATAACACATTCGATAAAATTACTGCACAGACGTGGACACATTATTAGACTAAAACGTTTTTTTGGAAACATAATATAATTCGTCATATCAACTATCAGTATAAATCACAGAGTCTCTATTGTTGTAAATATGATTGTTTACATCTTCTGGTATATTTTTCCAATGGTTAAGTATATTTTTTCTGCTATGTTGGTACTACTGGTGTTTTAATTATATACTGCAGAAGATATTCTCCCATGGCCTTCAAGAAGACCGGACATGAACGAAATTGAAAATCTGTGATCTATACTGAAGAAGAATGTGAACAAAAAGAGGCTTACAACAAAGCATGGACTCATTTAAGCACCGCCTGATATCTGGCTAAATGATGCTGATATTCAAAGAAAGTGTCAAACTTTGGTTTCCAGCATCCCTGACAAAATCAACATGTTAATAAAGAATAAGGGAATGTTCACAAAATATTAGTAACCTCAAAACTCAATATTCTGTTCATTATATCTGTGCAAAATACATTTTGTTCATTATTTCTACCGATAAATATAGCTTCGTTGCACATATATAATTAATTTAGTCTAATAATTTGTCCACGTCTGTACAATAAACTCTACGTAAAGATTAATCCTACAGAATATATCTGTTATGGTAGCAGTTATTAGAGGAGAAAAATTCGCCACGGTGCCAGGGCTCGAACTCGGATCCTTGGTTCTACGTACCAAGCGCTCTAACCACTGAGCTACGCCGAAGTTCAATCCACAGCACCGGATCGAATCCCTCTCCTCTAATGTTTTTCCTTTTGTGGCCTGACTCCAAGTTCGACATATGTATATGTTGAATACATATATTAAGTCAACTGCCATTATACAAGGAGCGCGCTCAATTGAGTGACTTGGTGGCCGAGATTCCACAGTAATCTGCACTGTTGCGCGAAGAATCTACGTAAAGATTAATTTTTTGATCTACAGAATATATCTATAGTAACAATGGTTATTAGAGAAGAATTAAAAATGTTAAAATGAAGTGCGGACTACAACTTGTTGAACCACATTTTATTGATACAACAGCTTATATAAGCATGTTATTGATGTTTTAATTTTAATCATAATTACCAGATCTTACAATTGCATTTATAACAGAAGTTTACAACTTGTTCAGTGCTTATATCAGATTACACACACGCACTAACTAATCCATATGTATTCAAGGGCATAGCTTTTGAAGATGGCTCTGTCGAGCCGAAAACGTTCAACTTAAAATGTGACAAATAACTTATGTTAATTGTTCTAAAGATAAGCATAGACGGACCCTGTTCACACTCATTTGATATAAATAACTGGCATATAGCCTATGTAATCAATAAAATGTATTAAAACTGATTCGTAATTGTCTGAAATCTGTGTTGGTCGAAGCGTAATCCTTCCCATCACAGCGGCATAAATTCACGTGCTTTTTCTTTTTTTTTTTTCTGAGTGTCAAATGAACATTTTCAACTAATGAAGGTTTAATTACTGCATGAATAATTTAAATAATGAAGCCTCTCATGTTTTAATGTCATCATCCCCTTATTACCTCAATTCCCTGAGTGCGTTTCTGTAATATGACGCAATGTCACCACGGGGAGACTTCACGCATCCGAACTGCACGCACCGAACATTCCTAAACCTGAGCTCTAAAATACAAACTGCTCTCGCCATATTCCTCTCTCGTCTTTGAAATATTAAAACCTGGATGTTACAGTAATAATCCTATAATTAAGCTGGCATAACGTTTATATTTGTCTGAATTTACCTGTAAGTTAATTTAATTTCCTGCTTCTAAAATGGGGCTAGACCTAAGGTCTCATTTACAAGACTTTTCTGAGCGTTGACCATCAATCTCTGTTTGGCGAACTTGACACATTCGTGTTACCTGAGAACGCAAGATGGCTTGTTGATAGTTACATTAATTATCCTATCTGATGTGTTGTACGCACTTGTGTAATCTACTGACGTTTATCTCTATTATCGCTGGGAACTCTTAACTGCAGCTGACTGAATATTTTCATCTACAGGATGTAACGAAAAAAAGTTAGCAAAACTTCAGGTATGGATTCCTGATATGTATAGAAGAAAAAATGGTTATATCAACATGGTTCGAAAATGCTTTGTTTCTCAGTAGGGCTTGTAAGTATGATCGTATTCACTTCAGTACAGTTCGTCGTTGTTCCTGCAATAACTCCTATGTGACAGTATGCGTCTGTAATATGGTCACCTCAGTTCCAGTTCCATCAGATGCAAATAGAAAGAATGCAGAAAATATTTTTACGTTATTTATATTTTAAAAAACGTCACGTGTCGTCTTATGACAAGCTAATATCATATAATCAGTTACTTTTTGAATTTAATTATAAAACTTTAAAATCTCGACGATTAATTAATAGTTAAATTTTACTCTATAAGACTGTTAACGGTATATTGAATAACTGCGATTTTCTTAAATTCCTTCAGTTCAATGTAAAAAAAACAATTACGTCATAGGCAACCTTTTGTTATTCCCATTCCTAGAACTGTTTTCTTCAACTCTCTTGTCTTTAAACTGTGATTCTCAATTAGATTTCAGTTTAACAGTTGAAAAATTTCGTACAATATTAAAAAGAATTGTATTTCCTTAGATATTTAAATTATGAAGAAGTGTATTATAATGTTTTTACTCTAGTTTTTAAATAATTTTGCATCATTATATTGACATTTGGCACTATATTAACTGCAATATTATATTCTAGCATCTATTACCGTTATGTATTTTCTTTCTTTCGTTTGTGTTGTTTGTTTTGTTTTTTTTTCTTATTATGTATTTTGTGTATATATCTATGTAAGCCACCTGTAATTGGAAGCCTGCTTCTGTTGGTGGTGGATTTAAATAAATAAATAAATAAATATTTACCGATTTTCAGATATTTGCTCTATTAAATAACTTAAATGGTGATACAGCAAATAATAAAATCTCCTATATGTAATTACATTCTTTGTTTCGAAAATTTAAGAATTCACAGTCTCCTATGTACGGCTGCCATAGGATGAATAAATGTGTTTTTTTTTTTCTTACTGAAAAATTGTATATTTTGCACATAGGAGTTATTGCAGGAGCAACGACGATTTGTTTTCTTGAATTATTATGATGCATTGTTAACATTTCCCTTAGATAAATTATTCAAAACGCTCACTATTATACGGGACTCACCTTACCCGCCCTGTGAAGAATGCAAAAGGAAAGCATAAACTGTTATTCCAAAGCTACTTGAAACCACGCCCCTATTTACCAGTTCCCGAACTGAAAACGTCCACATTACAAGCTTCATAAAATATCGACAAATCACTATACTTGTATTAACCCTTGCGGTAGCTGAATGATCAGACCTTTAACCTGTCCATCATCTCTTATCAGTTCGACTACTTCCCCACTCTCAGCTTCCTCTGTGATGTTTCCCTACAGCCAGGGCCGGTGAGATCAGTCCCACACTGTACCTGTCTGAATACAGGCCGCAGTTCGTCGTCTCATCGTGATCCGAATATGCTCCCAAATTTCCTGGCATAGTTTTTATTGTCTGACAGCCTTGCAGAATCCGCTGACTAAAAGTTACTTAATTATAGTCCACAGAAGTCGAATAAACCAACGACTTAAAGTGACTCCCACAGAAAGAAGTGTAATGGGTTGAGAACTGGTGAGCGTGAAGGCCAAGCACGTTCGGATCTCGATAAGACGAAGAGCTATGGCCTATATTCAGGCAGGACGTGGACATTTTAAACAATTCATCTATGGAAATTTAAACAGAACGCATCATAATCATTCCTGCAAACAAACGTGCTGGAGTACACTGGTCATACTTGCAAGCCCTGCTTAGAAACCAAGCATTTTTTTACTTGGTTATTTAACGACGCTGTATCAGTTACGAGGTTATTTAGCGTCGATGAGATTGGGGATAGTGAGATGATATTTGGCGAGATGAGGACGAGGATTCGCCGTAGATTACCTGACATTTGTCTTATGATTGGGGAAAACCTCGGAAAAAACCCAACCAGGTAATCATCCCAAGCGGGGATCGAACCCGCGCCCAAGCGCAACTCCGAATCGGTAGGCAAGCACCTTAGCCGACAGAGCTACGCCGGTGGCTCCAAGCATTTCTGGGCCCATGTTGATATAACCAATTTTTCTCTTATACATATGAGGAATCCATCGTTTAAGTTTTGGCCACTTTTTTTCGTTACACACTGTATAATGTATAAACAGTTTGTCAAAGTTCGTTTACTTCTCCCCCTTCCCAAGCTGTTGTTATGGTAATTCTCTCTTTGTCGGTTATTTCATGTTGTTTTTCCTACTTAAGTCTTTCGAAATCCTAAAAAAAATAATCTTGTCTAAGGAATCTTAGATAAGCTGAAATAAGAAGATAGTGTAGTAAAGTTAACTTTAATCAATTCAATAATTTTGCGTGCTAATCCGGAACTGCACTTGGCCATGGGTTCGATTCCCGCTTAGACTTACTATCTGGTGTTTTTTTTTTTTCGAAGGTTTTTCCCAACCATAATGCGAATGCCATGTAATATTTGGCGAACCCTCTGTCTCATCTCTCGAAATATCATCTCGCTATCACAAATTCCTTGTACGCTAAATAAATTAGTAATTGTTACAGCGCCGTTAATGATAACCGACTAAAGAGTAGTATGCTAGTAGTAGTGGCAGTAGCAGTAGTGATGGTAGTAGTATGAGCAGTGGTGGTAGTATAGTGCGTTAGAAGTTTAGAAAATATCATTGCCATTGGGTACTAGGCGTCTTCTTAGCGGACATTCCCTCTTTGTAATGTAACTAAAATAAGCCTAAAAAAGTTATTTATGTATTTTCTGACGTATATAGGCTACAGTATAATAACAGAAGCAAATCTATTCCATTTATTCGGTTATTGGAAATAAAACATGAAACTAATAACCAGGGAAAGGATTTATATGTAAATACATATTTACTTATAAAGCTAATATAATTTATATTTTGCATTATCTTTATGTTTCACAATGTGTAGGGTTGAAAAATCCTACTTTTATTTTCCATATTTTTCCATATTTTAGAGTTTAGTACATATTTTCGTTAATTTCCATATATTTTCCATATTTCATATAAAACAGTCCATATTATATTAGGTTTAACAATAAAACAAAACAAAATTCCATTAACTTTTAAAAATACATTTCAACAATAGAGATTTAAACACATGTTCAGTAATCCCTTTAACATCAGAGTTATTTGAAAATTAGCAGTCCTATCAACAATGGGAAAGTAAGTTACAAAACTGTATTAATTTAATTTAAAATTTTTAACAGACTTCAGTTGTGCAGCTCAACAGTTAAATGCCAGTCAGAGTACACATAGGTTCAGTTTTGTAAATCATACTATAAAGACGGTAAATATGCCAAAAGTACGTCATTCAGTCAATTTAAAATCAAAACTAACAAGTTACATTTCAGAATTTAAAGAAGATGGTTTATCAACTGACAATAAAATATTATTTTGTAATTTGTGTCAGTGTGCAGTATCATCTACACAAAAGTTCCTGGTGCAACAACACATTACAACTAGTAAACATCAGGCCAACAAACAACTAAATTCCAAGCAGAGACAATTGTTTTTAACACAACCAACAACATCGAATGTAAGATCTGAGTTTAACATCGACCTGTGCCGTTCTCTCATCTCTGCTGATATTCCTCTCTACAAACTAAAGAATAAGGTCTTCAGGGAATTCCTTGAAAAATATACTCAACATACAATCCCGGATGAGTCAACACTTAGGAAGACGTATGCTCCATCCATCTACGATGAGACAATACAGAAGATAAGAGATGAAATTAAAGATAGTTCAATTTGGGTTTCCATTGATGAGACTCCCGACAAAGAAGGTAGACTTGTTGGTAATGTAGTTATCGGTTTGTTAAGTGAACAATATTCTGAACGAATTCTTTTACATTGTGATGTTCTAGAAAAGTGCAATAACAAAACTATAGTTAAACTGTTCAACGAAGCTATGGGTATCCTGTGGCCAAAGGGTATTATGTACGATAATGTGTTATTCTTTATTAGCGATGCTGCCCCTTATATGGTCAAAGCTGGACAAGCATTATCTGTTGTATATCCTAAATTGACTCATTTTACTTGTGTGGCGCATGCATTTCATCGTGTGGCAGAAGTGGTCAGAGACAATTTCCCTAAAGTAGATTTGTTGATTTCATCAGTGAAAAAAGTATTTCTCAAAGCTCCCAGTAGAGTTAACGTGTTGAAAGAAATGTATCCTGAAATTCCATTGCCACCAAAGCCAATTTTAACTAGATGGGGTACATGGCTAGAAGCAGTTGAATATTATGCCGAACATATAGACTCTATTAACAATGTTCTCCTTGCATTGGACTCTGAAGATGCAGTCTCAATTGATACTGCGAAAACAGTTACCTGTGACATAAGTGTGAAGAATGACTTAGCTCACATTCAGCATACATTTTCATGCATCATAAAAACGCTCAAAAGTCTCCAAAATAGGCACCTTTCACTATCTGAAAGTTTTGAAATTATAAATAGTACTGTGGAACAACTGAATCGTGGTAGAGGTAAAGTTGCAGATGCAGTAAGAGCTAAGGTGGACACTGTACTTTCAAAAAACCCTGGATATGAAGAACTACAAAAGGTTGTTGCTGTGATGAGTGGTGAATCAACAGTGAAGATTAACTTGGACTTATCCCCAGCAGACATTGTGAAATTGAATTATGTACCAGTTACTTCTTGTGACGTCGAACGCTCTTTTAGTCAGTATAAATCTATCCTCAGAGACAATAGAAGAAGATTCACTTTTCAGCACTTGAAAGAAATGTTTGTAACCTATTGTTATGGTAACAGACAATAAAAATTGTGTTTTGTTGAAACTACATTGGAAGATAAGGTACGTCCATTATATTTTTTGTTTAGTTTGATTAAAATGTACCAATATTTAACGTACATAGTCATTTTTTTATAATTTTAAGTCCATATTTAATTCCATATTTTGGTAAAAATCCATATTTAATTCCATATTTTGGTAAAAATAACTACATATATATTTACATATTTCATATATTTTTAGTCCATATAAATCCGTTCCCTGCTAATAACATATCCTATATTTATAGTCTAAGTATATAGAGCGTTTTTATTTGAAGCAGTGCTTAGTTACAGTATTTAGATTTACTTTTGTTATTTTATACACGTTAGAACATACGTAAATAACAGTCTTATTTTAGTTACTGTATATTACAAAGGGGGGGGGGGATGTTTACTAGAAAGACTCCTACATACCCAATGGTATTTTCTAAACTCTTAAGGGACACTGGGAGTGAGTTTTGAAACTTTTAAAGCTTTTGATTAATTTCTTTTAAAATTCGGCGGGTTTGTTGTGTATGTACGTTTAAATAGCAGTACCAAATTTCATGAAGTTCATTCATCAGTTCCTTATACCGGTATATTAATTTTCACGCATTTTAAAGATAATAAATTATGCGTAAATTCAAAACATCCCTGACAGCTTCAAAATTGTTTTTGCTTTTAAACATCTTCTGTGAAGGACTTACATTTCATGATAAAGAAAATAGCGCATAGATTTTTAAATTTGAGAATTGGTTCATAAGATAAGAATTTTCTTACAAATCACAATTTTTGCTTGACAATTTTCTTAAATTTTTAGAAGTTAAAAATTCATGTCTCGAAAAGTTTTCAGTGAAGAGCTGATTCCACGCACAGCTTTGTGTATTGCAATATACTGAATATTCTTGCAAAGTTTCATGTAAATCGCATCAAATATAGGCCGCTAGGAACTTTATTATTGACCAAGAACGTAGTTTTGAGAAAAAAAAAAAACAATTTATAGTGGTGTGGCATTTTAAAAATGGTCGCCACACCTTTAGAAGTAGTAGGTGGAGGCTGAATATAGGACTTAATGTTAAACAAATGCAAAAGGTAATTATTTATGTAAAAAACAAAAAATATTTTCTGTATTTTTACCATTTTGGCCAAAAATTCAGTCCTTGTGTCCCTTAAGTATAGTGGGTTAGTAGTAGTACGGCTGCTTTCGGAATATCATGTAGTATTCATGCACGAGGACGAAAACTGCTTCAGAAAGGGAACTGAATCATAGTAAAATAATAATACTTACTTACTTACTTACTTACTTACTTACTTACTTACTGGCTTTTAAGGAACCCGGAGGTTCATTGCCGCCCTCACATAAGCCCGCCATTGGTCCCTATCCTGAGCAAGATTAATCCATTCTCTATCATCATATCCCACCTCCCTCAAATCCATTTTAATATTATCTTCCCATCTACGTCTCGGCCTCTCTAAAGGTCTTTTTCCCTCCGGCCTCCCAACTAACATCTCTATATGCATTTCTGGATTCGCCCATACGTGCTACATGCCCTGCCCATCTCAAACATCTGGATTTAATGTTCCTAATTATGTCAGGCGAAGAATACAATGCGTGCAGTTCTGCGTTGTGTAACTTTCTCCATTCTCCTGTAACTTCATCCCTCTTAGCCCCACATATTTTCCTAAACACCTTATTCTCAAACACTCTTAATCTATGTTCCTCTCTCAAAGTGAGAGTCCAAGTTTCACAACCATACAGAACAGCCGGTAATATAACTGTTTTATAAATTCTAACTTTCAGATTTTTCGACAGCAGACTGGATGATAAGAGCTTCTCAACCGAATAATAACAGGCATTTCCCATATTTATTCTGTGTTTAATTTCCTCCCGAGTGTCATTTATATTTGTTACTGTTGCTCCCAGATATTTGAATTTCTCCACTTCTTCAAAAGATAAATTTCCAATTTTTATATTTCCATTTTGTACAATATTCTCATCACGAGACATAATCATATAATCTGTCTTTTCGGGATTTACTTCCAAACGTATCTCTTTACTTGCTTCCAGTAAAATTCCCTTGTTTTCCCTAATCGTTTGTGGATTTTCTCCTAACATATTCACGTCATCCGCATAGACAAGCAGCTGATGTAACCCGTTCAATTTCTAATAATAATAATAATAATAATAATAATAATAATAATAATAATAATTGCCGTACCTGATATGAACGTTACAATGTATACTTTTCTTTATAATTTATGTGATTAAATAGTTTACAGGGAAATTGAAATTGAAACGCACACTGTTAAGTCAGGTTGTCATGGAGTTAGACATGTTAACTTACATTTTTCAACATCGTTCTGCTTGTATTTGCTTGTTGTATTTGAGAGTCATGACAAGGTTCCCTCATTCCAGAAGACTGTTAAAAGCGTTGGCGACTCTTCTCTTGCGAAACTGTAGGAAACTGTTGACTCACAATCTTACTTGTATACTTTATTTAATATTCAAGTTCGTTGCTCTCTCTCTCCCGCCTGTCTGTTAACGCAGCTCTACTTCGCTGCTGTAGATCGAAGAAAATACGTCGTCCGCTCCCTTCATTCTTACCATAAGTTCTTGATTTGAATCTTTTAAGGCTCTTGTTTATATCCCTATCAACCTGGTACTGGCCGACAGAGATTTTATTTCTTGCGTCCGACAGTCTTTTCGATCCTTTATTAGGCCTACTTTTATTTTTATACGAGGTTTCGTTTCTTTTATTCTTTCTTTCATTGCTTGACCATAATAAGAACTCTTCTACGTTCGTACCTATTTTCAAACGTTTATTATCCGACATTTTATCACTTCAGATACAGGTTGGTTAAAACACGTTTTATAAATTACTGTTTCTTCCTTTCTTCTTTCAACTCTCTCTGTCTCCCCCCCCCCCCAGTTTGTAATTGACTGTAGTAACCGGTCATATTCAATGTTTCTACGAGGCGAGTTCTACCTCCGATATTTTAGTGCGTGAACTTATTCCGCGAATGTGCGTTCGATCCCACCCTGCCTCCGGTGGATGGATGGATGGTTGGATGGTTGGTTGGGTGGATGGTGGATTAATGAATACATTCAATAGATATGAGTAGCGAATAAATAGGTGGGTGGATGTATGGATGAGTGAATTGGTGTTAAGATATGTGGATCATATGAGGAGACAAAGAGGAAGGTAAACAATAGGAGAGACTGGAGAATGCTGGGTTTGCAGTGAAAGACCTGCCCATGGGTAGAACACTAAGAATGAATGAAAGTGTGTATATGGTTGTTCATTGTAACGCTAACGCCTTCAACATCGCCGAGGGACATGAAAACTTGTGAGGTATGCATCCTACTTCATTTTCCACTAGATTGTACAGGGACATCATTTTATTTTTACTAACATTTTTAATATTAACCTGCCTATACCTTTCTATTAACGATTGAAACAGGAAACACCGTTTGCTACCCTTTCCACGACGGAGTTCGATGATACTGGCGTAAAATACAAATCATTTTACTAGGTATAGGAGGGAAGAAAAGTGGTTCATCCATTTATGTAAACTAGGAAATATCGCAATTTTGAGTTTGATAATTTTCATTAGGTTTTTGTTTAATCAAAATACAGTACTGTATTAACACTTAGTGTTTTACACACGAATTGAGCTATCCATTCGGAAGTATTAATTATGCAGTGTATATTGTACTGTTACAGCACATTAGCGTACAATATAGAGAATGAAATTAAATTGAAAAATAATTATAATATGGATATTTAAACACATTTTAGAAAATGGTGGCCGTTCATTTCGATACAGGCTTCAGTTCTTTTGTGCATATTATCGCACTATAGACTACTGTACCTAATTCCAATTACCAGTTTCGTCCTTCGTACGAGTAACTCATGTTGAAATAATTCTGTACCTACTCTATAAAGAGTAACTTACGTACTGTAAATTCAATCCTCACTTCTGCCCGATCCGAAAAGATAAAATCACTCAGAAATGCTATCTACTGTCCATCCAAGTGGTTTTGTCGCAGGGTTGTAGAAAGGGGGGGGATCACGTGACAGTTAATTACTTAAGGAGGCCCTTTTATTTAAGTTATTTTAAACACTTGAATAATATTATGTAGACGTCCAATTCCTAACAGAAATTAATGTTTTCAGAAAAGAGCTAAGATAGCCCAGCTACTAGACTTTACAAAGGGGCGAACAGAAGCAGGTGGGGGAAACCGGGATGCGACATAGGGAAACGGACGACAGTACCCGTACGAAAATATGATTCAATATTGAAAGCTCTTTCGTCACTGGAAAACGCGAACATATTTCTGAAACGTACTATACTCAGTAACTCAGTACTGCTTACGCGCCCTCGGCTCTGTGTCGTGAACGGTTGGAAGTTTACTAGTAGAAGGGGTGGGAGTGAAGTACATTCCAAAACTCAGGTACAATAAAAATTGAAGTAAAAATAAAATGATGTCCCTGTACTAACAGTAGAATATAACGCAGCACAATGACGTCGTTGTTTACATTCACAGTATGTCTTTCTACTATGTTCAAGGAACTCTGTAGTCAAGTTGTGCGTACATTGGTTGGGTTTTATAAAGGGTCCCGGATCCTAAGCCTGCTTGTGAGGTTTCGATGGGAGGATGAGACAGAGTATTTCCGTTTGCAATGCTGGTTTAACGAGTTGGATAACTGCGGGAGTGTACGAGTATTTATAGTGCATCAAATTACCCCATAATAGTTTAATAATAATAATAATAATAATAATAATAATACATCTGCTGTGTGTTTTAACCAGACTTTATGCTAGGAAATAAATAATTGTCGTAGAAACTCACAAACTTAAAATTATATTTGTGCAAATTGCGAAAAGCAGTATTATAAATAATTCTACTGAAAGACAAAATTAATAAAGTATGGAGAAACAAAAAATTATATAATTTTTTCTTGGAGTTTTATAATTATATATATTCCACACCTGTGGAGTAACGGCTAGCGCGTCTGGCCGCGAAACCAGGTTGACCGGGTTCGATTCCCGGTTGGAGCAAGTTACCTGGTTGAGGTTTTTTCCGGGGTTTTCCCTCAACCCAGTATGAGCAAATGCTGGGTAACTTTAGGTGCTGGACCCCGGACTAATTTCACCGGCATTGTCACCTTCATCTCATTCAGACGCTAAATAACCAGAGATGTTGATAAAGCGTCGTAAAATAACCTACTAAAATAAAATATATAATTAGAAGAAATTGTTCACTTAACTTACATGAATTGCACCAACTCTTTGCAATCCATTCCTGAACATCTATTGCTCAATACCTTTTTGAACATTGCTCATGCCATTAGCATTTCATTTAAATTCAGATCAGTGATTTTATTTTCTCCATTACCATCTTCGTTTCTGTAGTCCAATGTGGTTGTCGCATCTTGCACATTTACATTGAAAGTTTGTTGAATTTGTAGAAGTCGAGCAGCAAAATTCAACAAATGCGACTGTGGTTTAAACCCTGGTTTTAAGCCTTTCTGTCACCTGTACAGAAATTCATAATTTGAACGGAAATAGTTAATGGCACAGCATAATGAACGTTAGTTAAATATTAGAGTATGGCTGGTCGGAAGAGAAGGCCTATTGGCCTTAGCTCTGCCAGATTAAATAAATAAATTATTAAATTATTATTATTAGTTGTCAGATTCTGGGCGTCTATCAGCATTCATCAAACTGAAATAGTTCAAACAAATCATAACAATCTGGACATGATTTACATTTCTGTCACGAATATTTCGGAGTAGCGACTTGCAGCTCTTGACGACATTTGAGTATATAAATTGCTCAATAAAACCCCACATTCGCTCTGGGCGGAGCACGGTATCAGAAAACGAATACGTACATCGCTTAAAGGAGGTTCATATCTGTGCATTCTATCACAGTGTCCATTACCACGGAGTGGAATGTCGGACTATATATCACGTTGTTGGTTTAGATACAACAATTGACGATTGCGTTCAGAATATCGAATGAGTTTAGGCTTGCTCGTAATTACGGAAATCCAGGAAGACGGAACATCACAATGAGGCGTTGTGCCGCTCTTGACCTCATGTTGAGAACAAGTTCTTCCTGATGTGGAGGGGGTAACAAGTTGTTTTCATCACCGCAGAAGCGGCTTCATGGATGGGCAGTAGTCTCAACTTCAGCATTCTTTTGTCTGGATCGCGCCGACTTGATACTTAGCCCAGACATTCCTGTAGCACACGCGGAGTATTGGAAACAAACTCAGCTGAGAGAATACAACTTTGAAGTTACAATTGAGGGTTTTATTATTCCAACGAATTAGATTAACCAGATGCCTTGTTACAGTATTGCCTTTGGCACGTCTGACAAGGTGAGGCAAGGTTCAAATTTGGAGAGTTTGAATTGGAATTTTTTGGAATGTAACGACACTATTTTCAACAACTTTTCACAAACAAATGCTAGGGAAGCGATAAAATTAAACAAATGCTAGAGAAGCGATAAAATTGTGCGATAACCAGCCATGATTGGTTGAAAGATGTCCTTTCGTACCGTTTTATTGGTCAAAAGTAGTATGACGTAGTAAAAGTGTAATAGTCAACAGTAATCACACTAGAGGTTTTGATTTATCTAGAGAAAATCAAAACTCGAGTGGGATTTAATTGAATATTACACGATTAGAAGAAAGTATATAAAGATTAGAAGTAACGAAGTACTCCATTGCAATAAAATATTAATTGACTTACGAAAACACAACTGTCTTCAAATGTATTATTGTACCATCTCTAAATTACAAATATTACGCTAGATGGCAGTAGTGTGTTATGTTTAGCTGTTTTCTTGTTATCAGTTGTGCCAACTATGGAATCTTCATTGAACTCTGTGGGCGGTTACTAGTCAAGAAGGCTTTGTTGCTTCAGTTTAATTTTTATTAAAAAGTTGCATTCCACTTCAATTATCCGGATCCCAGTAATCAATGTCACTTGACAGATGATTTTCAATAAATCTTAGAATTAAACAATCTCTGATACGTGACTATTCATAATATCATATAGCAGAAGCTATAACATAACCTAAATAATATAAACAAGTGTTACGAAAGTTTTAATTAGGGATGATGAAATAAACAAGAAAAGTTTTAATTAGTGATGTTGAAATAAAAAATAAACATTAATAATTTTAAAAGGAACAATTATTGAAAGTACAATTTTCAAATTTGAATGTTTTAGTGGTTGGCGGTTCAGTTGATGTTATATTAGACGTGTGCGTAAAAGAAGTAAAAGTTGATGTACATGGTGTATTTCTCAACTTATTCAGGATTTCCGAATGGTGCTCTTCAATTATTTGTAAATAGGATCTCAGGGAAGATGCATAGCTATGACCAGTGATCTTTATCTTGTTCTTGACTGCCAATGCGAGTCATATTTGAAAGTGCTGTGCATCGACTGGAGTGGTTTGTAATTTTCTGTTTTTTGACGTCCAGACCAATGCAATATTGGCAAAAAAAGAAACAAATGCTAGGGACGCGATAAAATTGTGCGATAAGCAGCCATGATTGGTTGAAAGATGTCCTTTCGTACAGTTTTATTGGTCAAAAGTAGTATGACGTAGTAAAAGTGTAATAGTCAGTTTAAATGAAATGACTAACCATAATATGCATGCTACATATCGACGGTCCAGTTCAAAAGGGAAACAACTCAAAGTTTTAAGAAACCTGTATTTTAACACTTTATCTTGCTGTGAAAGATCAACGAATCGTTGAAATTACTCCAGATTCTGTTAATGATGTTTATATATACTATAAGTTTCAAATTGGGGTCTCTTAATTAGATTTTTCATAGCAATATGAAGCTTTAAAATTCAGTTTTCTCAAAACTTATTAACATAATGTCTGTATTAGAGTATAGAAACTGCATTGTGAATTTTATCAAGGGATATGAAAATATATGGGTTATGTTTTATTTACAAATATTTTATATTTTTAATTTCATTACCTATTCTTGAAATTAAACTAAATTCTGTTGAAACATGATTGTATTGTTGAAGTTTTTTTTATGTACGAAAACATAAGGGTAAATTTTCCTATTCCATTACAGTGAGATTATTACTCTTCATAGCGGTATTAATATGAATTTTAGCACGGCCGAAATGATTATACCTAGTTTTTATTTATTAATTTTTGGAAAAATTGAACACCATTATGAACTTGATCTGAGTAGAAGAGAAAGCATAGGTTAGCTTTTATTTACCATTGGGATCCACTTCGACAAATGCTAGGGAGATGAGAAAAATTGTAGAATAAGCAGTCATAATTGGTTGAAACACGCCGTTCCGTACCGTTTTATTGGTCAAAAGTAGTATGACGTAGTAAAAGTGTAATAGTCAACTTAAATGTTCATAAGGAAGACAAATTTTATTGTTCATATTGTAGTTGGAATCTCCTGGTAGAGGGGCAGAGAAGGCCTGACGGCCTTATCTCTACCAGGTTAAATAAATAAATACTAAATACTAAAACAAAAACTCAACAAACACAAAAACACACAAAACAACACAAACACAAGAACACAAGAAATACATCACACTAACATACGAAAACAGAAACACACACAAGATCGCATCCTCATTCAGAAAACAGAAATACAACATAGCATACAGAACAGAAAACACACAAACAAATAAATACAACCATACAGGCGTATACAAACTCACATGCAATAGTTGCGACAGTTTGTACATTGGACAGACAGGCAGATCATTCCAAACACGATATAAAGAACACATTAAAGCAATAACCAGAGGACACAATGTATCTACATATGCCGAACACATAACTAATGCTAACCACAAATACAATAACATAAATACAGACATGGAAGTCCTGTACATAGGCTACAACCCAAAAACCAAAAACTCAACACACTAGAACAATATAAAATATACAGGCACACTAAAACACACCCCAGTCAAATTCTCAACACACAGATCAATTTCAGAATACACTATTTGACACACGAACGCACTCACACAACAGGCAGCGAAGTTGAGATAGCGCCGAGATCTAGTAGGCTCTGAGGATGGTGTCGAATAGCACCGAAACAGCTGTAAGCCGCTCATGCTTACATAATTAACACGAGTAAGATCGCCATTTAATCAATTATTTATATTCAAGTGTTAAAAGTAGTGTACGAAAGATTCAACATAGATTAAATGTTCTATCCGATACATACACGCACGCACGCACAATGGAAAGTGTTCAAAGACGGTCTTTCACGGGACGAATCCTGAGCATATTATGAATGAAAGAGACCTCTACAATTTTGTTCCCTTGCGCTTAGATATCACAGAAATAATTGTTTTGCATGAGAGATTTTGATTCCATTGTTTTTAAAACACATTTAGAATGTACATATGGGCTATTCCATATGAAATCGATCAGTAAAAAACCTAGCATTTTTTATACTCTATTTTTTTCTCTATTTATACAAGGTGCTGAGGGCAGTGCATTTTAAAAAATATACTATCGAAAGTCAAACGGTTTTCGTACTATTGAGCGACAAATTTAGCGTATTTTATAAAAACAAGCCTCTTTCAGCCACCAGAACTCTGGAACCATTTACTGCAGAACATTGAACGGGAGCTCATTTTGAAGCTGACATTTGGTAGATTATGTTAAGAAGTAATCCTTATTTTTATTGTATACAGAGAGACAGATAATCTGATTTGACTTACTTTTAGGCTTTTTGACCATTTGTAAAAATGTAAAAAAATATTGAGAAAAAACCTTGCATTATTAAGAGGGATTCGGCATTGTTTGCTTAGTGGCTCGGCAATTAGTTTCGAGGGTATTAAATAAATTATTTTCACACGCCTAGACTTGAACGGCGCAGTATCGCACGAACTGGCCGAGAGATGAAGATAAGCGAGCATTGGGCGTCATTTTACTCCTGTGTTTATGAAAACTTGTGATAAAGCTAGTCCAGCTATGACCTACTAGACGAAACATCACGTGTTTATGTCTTCTGGCCTTGCTTGCCTAGGCTAGCTCCCGCCTCACAGTCAGCTGGTTAGTTCACGCGCGTACTAATTATTTTCTTTATTTGATATTTTCAATACTTTATCAACGGTGCACCAGTAAAAAAATATGTGTTTATTTGTACTTTCAATGCGGAATCTAACCATATATTTTAAAAATATTTTTTCGTGGGCAAAGAATGAAGAAAAATCTAAATTTCTCCATTTCCATAAAAAGTAAGAAAAACTGTTTACGTGTCAATATAAACTTTAACTTCTCAGAATCAAAATAAACCATGATTTTGATCACTGGGTGAAAGGGTTTCGGAGCCACAACAGTTTAAAGTTGCTAATTTTGTGAAAATACGATGAAATTCTGATGCCTCAAACTTTGCACAAAGCATTGTATCACAGTTGTCAACGGACAGACAAAGTTTCATTGTATTTAAAAATTGCAAGGTCAAATTTCTCTGTATTTCGGTCGATTTGAGATGGAATAGCCCATATAGTGTTATTCTCTTTATATTAGAGTTCTGTTGCGTCTGTCTTTCTAAAGAGGAAGTGTATCGTTGCGGATAATAATATGAGTAGTTTGGGAGTGGCTGCTGCAATGAGAAGTAGAAATTGTTTCGGCAAAGGGGCAGAATTGAGTTAGGTTATCGCCTCGGCTTGGCTCGGCGCACTTTTTGCTCGTGTCTGGCATGGAAGATGAACGATGGTGCCTCGGGCCGGGGGGAAGACTTGATTGCTGCGAGGAAACGCACGAGCCTGCAGTATCAGCTACCACTTTGTTTGGGTAATGACTCCGAGGCGTGGTGCTCTCTAATGTGATGGATTTAATTTACAAACAGCAAAAGGTGAGCTGTTGGGACGTGCTCTGAATATGCAACAACTTGGCCGCTTCTTTCCGAGTTTCGCACTCTTCCTCTGTGCACTTTATTCTCTGTAATTACTGGCTCACCGTCTGTAGTACTCTTTGCGGAATTGATTGAGCATCAGCCGCGATTAGCAGATAGCTGCGTGGTCATATTTCAGCTCTCGTATAAATTATACCTGCGGGTGGGCCAGTTTCTTATTCCTTCTCCTCTCACTGAAATAACTCGGGACTGTTAAGCTGCTATATACAGCATCATCATCATTAGACTTCGTGGAATTACCACGAGAATCGTAAGATTTACTGTGCACGCGGTATAGACTGTATGAGAAGTGTGCATGCAAAGGATAGAGTATGCCTCTGATGTAAACACTGAGCAGTATACTGCGGTTACAATAAAACCTGTATCCTGCATTCAAGAAATATAATGGATGATCATTGAAGTAGGAAATGTCTAAACATGTAAATACACAATTATTTTGTAGTGAGATATATTAACTCTTAAAATTTATTTTTAAGATATTCACATCATCCTTGAATATGTACATTGCAGTGAAGAGTTAGTACGTACATTTTGAGCGACTGCAAAGTAACCTCCTCCGATGGTCACTCAAACAGTTTTTATATTGGGGAAAATGTACGTTCAACATCACACGATGTAATACGTACATATTTGAAGAACGGAAAGTCACTACTTTTTAGTACACAAACTTCAGATGTCTTGTCGTGATCTTATAGTACATCATTTATAATACGAAGTTGTTAATAGGCAGAATTTTTAGCAATAATGTTTCTCAACTTACATTACCTTTTTCTGAAATAAGTGAATTGTTATTTTGGATAACGGTTTGTGATACTTTATACGCTATATTAAGGGCTTATGAGAGTTGTAGTTTAGACGATTCTAACAGGACACGATTTTAAAATTAGGATCAATGAACAGAATATCTTCCAATAGCTGTTCAGAAGGCAATGATTTTACAGCTGCAACAGCGGAACTGTCTATGCTATCCAATTCATCAATTACCTCCATTATTTTGCCGTAATGTTCTGCATAATAATTAACAGCATCCAACCACGTTCCCCAACGGATCAAGACTGGCTGCGGGGGTAAGGGTATTCCAGGGGCAATTATTTGGAACAGCAACACTCTCATTGTAGCATGTTTGATTGAATTCTTGTCTGCACTGAACAAATGTTAAGCTTTGACTATTCCAATCACAATAATGCAAAAGCAAGTGCTTACATAGGTATACATTAGCTGTAGCTGCTCTATTTGGACCGGTCACAACTCTTAACATGAACTGCTTATACTACGAGACCGGGCGGTCGCTCATCTCCTCTATACTACCGTACATCGCCAACTTAATTGCATGCTGCGTGTGGCAATTCAACGAAGTCTAATCATCATTATCATCACCGCCACCGCTTTGCAAGTAGGCCGGGTTCAATCCCCGACTCCGATGAACATGCCATTAGTGGTGATCAAAGCCAAGGTTACGTGGGTTTTCTTCAGCATTCACCCGTTTTTTCAACATGCCCCACAGTACCCATTCATTATCATTAGGTCTAGAATTTTGATGAAATTGCATCTTTTTTCTAGTAAGCCATAAACATAGCTGCTTTAGTATTTATATGTTATGTGATAAACTGAGTTTTTTAAGGGGACACTCAACTTAAAAAATTGGAGAAAAAGTGTCATAGAAATGAAAAATTAAATTTCTACACTAATTTACGTGACAGAACTAAATCAATACGCAGAATTCTTCCCCTATTCATTCAGAAGTCACAGTCAAATGCACAAAGCCAAAATATAAAAAATGATAATTAAAAGTGATACTTCAATTAATGATTGATTAATAATTGAAATATTTTTTTTATTTTGAAAAGTATTGGATCTAATGAGCTGAGATTTTGCATGTTACTTTCCATGTATATATTAAACTTTTTCTCCAAATTTGAAAAAGATTGATCAAATAGGAAAAAAGTTCCAAAGTATAGTTGAGTGTCCCCTTAAGACACATTTGTTAGGGCATTTTTTGCATTTTTTGCCTGTTTCAACTCATAAGAGCATCTTTTATTTTATTCGGTCATTTTTTAGGCATTTTCACTTCATTTTGGCCATAAATCTCCATTATTAATGTAAAATAATGTTTATTTCCTTTGATATTTTCTTTACATATTTTGTCCATTAATACCCATTATTTTGTATGACATTTTAATCGTTTTTCTACACAAATATTGTCATTTTAACGTAGTTCACCCCATGTAATGGATTAGTCCAACCACCCCTTCAATATAGACTCCTCTAAACGTGCTAATTCCGGTTAAGAGTGGCCTTGTGGTGGAAACTAAAAGTAAAGTAAATCCATAGTGCTACATCCCATGAAGGGCCAAGACCGACCAGCTGACTACTGACCTCACGTCCACATACCGACGTAGAGGTGTACGATCATACCTGAAACTACATCAGGTAAAATAATTAATTAAAGTGTACTACTTATAAAAAATAATGTAAAATTTAATTTAACTACTAGTCTAAATATTAAGTAATACAAAACCTCTTTTTCTACTAAGCCAATTATGTAAGATCAATTTTTAAGGGCATTTTTTTTAGATTTTAAGGTCATAAATGCATTGTTTTTAGGACATTTTTTCATGATTTATAGCTCATCAAAATCCTAGCCCTAATTATCATACTCGGTTAGAACAATGGTTCCCAAAGTGGGGGGTCGTGTAGAGATTACAGCGGGTCGCGAGATGATTTACAAAATAAAACAAAAGTACCTTACTAGCGTACATTTATTTTGCATTTAGAAACATAACGAACATAATAATGAAAAACATATTTCATTAATAAAGTAAAATAGTACATTATGCAACGAGCCTATAATGATAGTAATTAAGAAACGAGTATGGATGTTTATGAAACGAGCGCAAGCGAATTTCATAATTTTCATACGAGCTTCTTAATTACCATTATAGGCCAGTTTCATACGACTTTTTATGCTCGACCATATTTCTAACTTGAAATTATTCAGATGTATACATTTTATTTCTATCTGACTAGATCGGAAGTGACCTTGTTCTAGGTCGTGAATTGTGAGATGTGCGCAGACGCGAAAGTATTGATTTTTTCCGAGGAACAATAATGTCATTGACCTTGATGTAATCCCGTTAAACTTGATATAACCTTGATTATTGAATTTGACATTGAAAAACGAGATGACAAATTGAATTTATTTGAATATTATTTACAATTAACTCTAATTATTATAGTAACAGAACATAACCTTCTGCGACAGTATTGGATTTCCAGCCTCCGTGACTTTTCGCTAATTCTCTTTCGATTGCATATCCGAGAATAATCGATACTTGCGGTTTTATAACGGTACAAAGCTGACTTGTCATTGGCTGAACACCTGTAAGCTGAGTTGTCATTGGTTGAACAACTGTACTTTAATGAGTAGGTGTACTTTAATGACATGCATTGAAGGACTGCTATCAGGTGTATAATTATTACATTTCGGCATGGTCGAGCATACAATAATTAATGTAATAAGTGTGCCTGTTTTTCAGACCGTAGCCTCTCAAATCTGGACTAAGTATTCGATACATACACAGTGGTATCATTTTCAGATTCGAGAATTTTCGCTTTGTTTTGATGGTAATCATTAAAGTTCGGATAAAGTAGCTGTATCAGGATAGGCTTTATTTTTCTTGTTGTTATATTCCACTTGTTCTTCTTACATTTTTCTTCTTCTCTTTGTATTCCCATTCTCATTGTATTCCCCTTGTTCTTCTTGTCTTCTTCTTCTCTTTGTATTGCACATGTATACGTAAATATAATACAGCATAGTCAAGCTATGAACATGTTGATTTATTTTTTTAATTTAAATATACATTTATTACAATCAGAAAACCACAAAAATACATATTAAATATAATACTCGTAGAAACAAACATATATTAAAAAACTATTATATACATAAAACTAGAATGAACATGTCAAATATTTAAATAAAGCATAAATATAAATTAAAGAATTCACCCCCGTGTGAGCAAACGCTCGTGGTCGAGAGTTCAAAACCGCACTGTAGATAAGCTGGAAGAAGAAGACAAAATAAATAATTAATATAAGCAATGAAATAGCACAGATTACAAAAACAAGAGCCTATGTGACAAAAGCAATCACAGTTGAAAAAAAGTTTATAACCAATATTTACAAGTATATAATACTAATATTTAGCAATTAATTATCTAACCTTGTGTTAAGTTCCCTTAATAATTTCTTTAATTTTCAGTTTACATTTAACCGTACTTATACAGTATTAGCTAAAACCGGGTACTGAGAAATTAATTTGTTATATAGTTTTAAGCCATGTTTCGTACCATCAGCTGTTGAACTTTTTGATTCTGTGAAATGAAATAATATGTTTCTTCTCGTATTATAATTATGCCAATATATGTTGAAATTTTCCTTGTTCTTATGAAAGAAAGTTAATAATGTAGCCTATATCTATATATCTGCTCCAATTTGAAAACGTTAAAATCCAAACAAAGAAGTTTAGTAGGATAATCAGTAGACTTTTTCAGACAAATTTTGATTGTTCTCTTTTGTAGTAAATCCAGCGGATTTTTTTTATGGATTTAGAAACACTGCCCCAACCAACAATACCATAACGTGATACAGATTGCACCAAGGATAAATAAATTAATGTTAAAATATTAATAGGAAGGTAAGAACGAACTATAACAAATCTGAATAAAATTTTGCATAATTTATTATACATAAAAATGCAATATATGTGTCTCATCTAAGGCAATGGTCTATTAGTATTCCTAGATATTTAACTTTAGTAGAATTAGTAACGTAGTTTTTTGTTATCGATGGAAAAAAAAACAGCGATTAGATTGGTCGAACCCAAGATTAGGGATTTCAGCCTGCGACCTCCCGAATGTAAGTTCAGTGTTTTACCACTGAGCCACCTCTGAATTTCAACCTGCGACCTCCCGAGTGTAAGTTCAGTGTTTTACCACTGAGCCACCTCTGAATTGTGTACAGAAAGTATGTCCCGCCTTCATGACGCTCGTCCTTTAATATGATTGTGATGCTGATATTGTACCTAAGTTTACCTAAATACTCGTACATTTCTCGCTGATACCATTCTACGGGACCCATACTTCAGTATACGGGATTTGTGTAGCAAATCATGGTTTGAGAACCGGTCTATAAAGAGATTTAATTGAAATTTTGATATCTGATTTGTGTTGAAATGGAAGTGGAGGGAATCTGCATTCGGAACTGTAATGCTCGCTTGAAAGCTGGTGGGCGGTTGTTGCAATGTCGTCCAGCTGTCATTGATTCATTGATTGACGTAATGCCATGAGGAGGGACTATTGGCCGGTCAGTAGCTGAGAATGATGGATAGTGTGTAAAAGTATATCAAACAGGTTGTATACTGTACATATGATCTGAATCGTAAAATACGCCAGTGAGATTGATTGATATTGTACTAGTATTTTATGTGATAAGGTAAATCATTTGTATGGTGTTGGTAACAATTAGAGTGAATTCCAACCCGCTTGCGGCGAAACCTTAAATTGCTGTGTTCATCTCGTTGAAACGAATGAGGTTATTATTCTCTGGTGGTCTGTGAGTGATATTGTGTCCCGTGCCACAAATAAGTTTGCAACTCTGCAAACAGTAGAACTACTATAATTGCCGTCGGAATGGCCCACATTCACATATGCACAGGGAATCTGTTAAAAAGTTCATTCGAGTCGCATAATGTCCAGAATTTAAAATAAAGTTTCGAAATGCGAAACATTAATAGTACATTATGCAACGAGCCTATAATGGTAGTAATTAAGACGCAAGTATGATTGTTTATGAAACGAGCGCAAGCGAGTTTCATAATTTTCATACGAGCGTCTTAATTACCATTATAGGCAAGTTTCATACGACTTTTTATGCTCGACCATATTTCTAACTTGAAAGTATTCAAAATTATGGTTATGTGCGAACTGACCTGAATTGTGAGATGTGCGCAGACGCGAAAGTATTGATTTTTTCCGAGGCCGAATTTCATTGACCTTGGCACAGAATAAGATGAGCATTACTCTGGTATAACCTGAAAATTGATTTAGAATTGAAAAACGAGATGACAAATTGAATTTATTTGAATATTATTTACAATTAACTCTAATTATTATAGTAACAGAACATAACCTTCTACGACAGTATTGGATTTCCAGCCTCCGTGACTTTTCGCTAATTCTCTTTCGATTGCATATCCGAGAATAATCGATACTTGCGGTTTTATAACTGTACAAAGATGACTTGCCATTGGCTGAGGTTTTATAACGGTACAAAGCTCGCTTGGCATTGGCTGAACACCTGTATTTTAATGAGTAGGTGTACTTTAATGACATGCATTAAAGGACTGCTACCAGATGTATAATTACTACATTTCGGCATGGTCGAGCATAAAGTAATATATTACATCGTGAAACCAAAGTGTAATACTAATTTACCTTAGGATACTATATTAATTAACACTTTGAGTGCCAATCACGATGTAATCGTGATTTTATAATTTTGTTACTGTTGCCAGTCGCGATCTAATCGTGATATAGTTTACATTTTTGCTGTTATTATCCAGACGGCAAAGACCACTGCTGTGTTGTGCTAAGAGCATAGAGCAGCGTTTCTCAAACTTTTTTGAAGTGGGTACCACTATTTAAAGTCAGAACAGTTCCGCGGACCACCTTAGTTTTGTTCCCTACGAAAGCAAATTTATCATTTTCGTAGCATATTTTAATGCCAGTATACTTATATTTTAAAATTGAATTAAGGTTCGGTACTTTGGTCCTCTGTTATGAATTCGGGTGGTCCCTGGCTGGGTTACAGGCGCGGCGCCAGATGTGCAGGGAAAAGATGTCGAGAAGCACTACGTATATAGTGCTTTAAATACCTCTTTTGTTGCTGAGAGTGGAGTGGGAAGTCGATAGACGGGTAGGGTAATAAATTTCATAAAATGTCTGTACTGGGAGAAAAAGTGAAATTCGATTGCCATGTGTCATTTCCAAACTCTGAGATTTTAAGCTATAGTGTGATACGCAATTCGTTCGAATTTTATTTTTTCGTCTGTCTTTTTTGAAAGACCACAAGGGCAGACCTCGAGAACCACAGGTGGTTCGCGGACCATAGTTTGAGAGACGCTGGCATAGAGGAAAGTTCAGCGGAGCGGTTCACTAGTGTAAATTTACTTCGCATTTTTCACACAATACTACGCAACGGGGGTCGGTCAAGATATTGACGAATATGAAGAAGAAACGTGGATTTTCAAATCTAGAGAAGAAACACAAACCATCACATACAGCAGTATTTAAAACCATGACAACATGTTTCAGTTTAATTTTGAATTGTGATAATGTTTGACAATTCCTGACGTCATTCGGTAAAGAATTCCAGAGGCAAGGTATTTTTACAGTGTAGGAAGATGAGTAAGCTTATAAAGAAGTTTTGTGATGAGGGATAGAAAGAAGTTCTTGTTGCCGGCCGGTTTCGTAGAGTTGTAAGAAGATTTTGAGCGGTACCAGGTAATTCGGAATAAAAGTACGTACGGTATACATGATTTTAACTAATAGAAGAGACAGTGTAGTGAATGTATTTAAAATTACGTTGATGATGATACAGTAATAATAATAATAATAATAATAATAATAATAATAATTAGGGATTAGGGAACGGTGGCTAGGGTCGGGTTAAGGACGACCCTTCAGCACGTTGGTGAAACTGAGGCCTATTGTGCACCCCGAATTATGGGAAGAATGAGGATGAGATGTACCAGTCCACCGACCGCATGAGACCCCTCACCCGCTCCTCCGCCCTAAGTTCATACTGCCAAAGTGACCGAGCAGCACAGGATCCATTCCAACGGCCCTTCGAGCTTGTGAAGACATGTGTCATGACCTGAATATACCTATGGAATGAGATGATGAATGAGTTCACACCTGTGGAGTAACGGTTAGCGCGTCTGACCGCGAAACCAGGTGGCCCGGGTTCGATTCCCGGTCGGGGCAAGTTACCTGGTTAAGATTTTTTCCAGAGTTTTCCCTCAACCCAATATGAGCAAATGCTGGGTAACTTTCGGTGCTGGTCCCCGAACTCATTTCACCGGCATTATCACCTTCATCTCATTCAGACGCTAAATAACCTGAGATGTTGATAGCCTACTTAAATAAAAAAACGAGTGATATGATATGAAATGTAAATTCTTTTTCTGCAGGGAAGAGGAAGGGAAATGGACCGTGACAATGAAAATTTCAACTCGATATTTGCCTAAGTAACTGTGGAAAACCACGAAAAAACCACAGTCAGGTTGGTCCGTCCTGGGATTTGAACCGCGGACCTCCCGAATGCGAGTCCCTTGCGGAAAGCATGAGCTATCTCGCTCAATAATAATTATTTATTTATTTATTTATTTATTTATTTATTTATTTATTTATTTATTTATTTATTTATTTAGAATATTAACGTGCAAAACACCAACACAAGGCCAATTACAGTTTAGCACAAGATAGAGAACAAAACAAAACAAGAAATGATGATGAGAATGAACGATAGAAAATGGCAGTGAGATGAAATACAATCAATATAATAGTCTACATTAATCATGGACCAAATGCAACAAAATAAATAGCACAAATAATTATTAAAATTAGTACAGTGAGATAATTAAAATAATGGCAATTAAATAAAATGAAATACAAATGAATTAATGAAATCATATAAATGAAGACTGGAATAATATAAGACACAGTGCATACAAATAATTATTAAAATTAGAGACAAATACAAATAAACAATAATGACAAAATGAATAGATAATTACAAAAATACATGATACAAAAACGCTAAAAACAACACAAACGAAGTTAAAAATGAATATGCTTAATATAAGAATAGCCAAACAACAAACTATAAGCTACATTAAACGGATCTGAATTAATATAATGTAAATTGGCAGCTTTCATGCATCTGACAACTGGAGAGAGAGATTTAGGCTTATAGGTATAAAAAAGTTTTTGAAATCCTAAACCTTTCGAAGGGCCCGAAGGTAGATATTGCTTATGAATATAATAATAATAATAATAATAATAATAATAATCACAATGGTGATTTGTGCCCTTCAAGCTGTGTTGATGAGCTATAAGAGTAAAATGGTACGTGTAACATGAAATGACATCGATCTCACATGGTTTAGTACCTACCTCGTTCCTCTATATTTCTCTCTATGCTCTGTGACTGGAACTCGCTGCGTGCCATTGAAAATCACCCAGCGTGCCGTGTGTGACACGTGTGCCATAGGTTGTCGAACCCTTGCCCCAAGATGAAAAGAAAGGAAAGCACTATTAACGCCATTTTATTATGCGAAAGAAAATATATCCAGTTACTTTCTGGTAACCCTGTTTTTACATCTAATATTTACAGGTGCAGTATTCTGTCACATGTTGTAATAACGAAACTGTTCGTGAAACTGATTTATTGGAAGTGTTAATGGATTGTATTTACTGTCAGTTTTCAACATTTACCAAAATTAAGAAGCATTCCGCTGTCAGACTGGATAGAGGCGACCTGTGATGCGACAAGCAGAACCATGTTGCTGCCTGACAACAGTTCATTGAGTCCATGCTTAATTAATTTTCAGGTGTTGATCGCTCGTTTATGTGATAGAAATAACTATTGATTTATCTACTCCGCTGCAAAGGACAGCGTGATGAATGCTAGATGGTGCAGAGTCGTGAGGCAGCATGTGTTAATACGCTTATTTGAATTTGTTGATTGAATTTTCTGAGGGAAAAAAATCGTGTTATTGTTCAGTGTCCAGCCTCTAATTCATAACATGCAGCCGATTTGTAACATTTCCTATAATCGAATATTGTTTTTGACAGCTTTTAAACTTGTGTAGTTAAACCACTGCATTCATTGAAAATGAATAGGATGACTAGACCTACGTTATGCATAGAGAGCGGAATTTAGGCAAAAACCTATTTTTTTTCCTTTATACATAAACGCTTGAGATTCAATATTTATATTTTTCATGGAAATCTATATATATATATATAATTTGAACTGGTAATGGAAATTACGGGAAAACGGCTGAACGGATTTTAATAAATGACCCCTCATTTTGAAGCTTGGAACTCAAAGTTTTTCAGAAAAATAGTAGGTTTCATTGAAATGTCAATTTTTCAACATAATTTACCTATTTTCCAAAATCCATCTGTCGTCAGTTTTGAGAACTAGCTAATTGCATTTCAGAATAAAACAAAAACACACACTACAGTAAACAATATTACACGAAGGCCATGATCTGCAAGAATGCTGACATATTTAGAGCTCAAATTAAATTGGTTATTAAAAACTTAACTTACTAAAAATAATATATAGGTTCGATTCTGTGGTGTGTAATTTTCTGGGTACAGCTGTGTATTTGATATTAAAAACTACAAAACTTGAGGTGGTTTGGTGACATTATTACCATTAGAAATGAAATATTATTGTAGTTAATGCCATGATGTGACTATTTTTCATTAATTATATATATATTAATGCTACAGTATATTGATTATATGAAAGTGAAACGTTTTGGGGTTATATAAGTAGATGTAGGGAATAACTTAAATTAGATTTTGATTTCTATATTTTATCGAGGGCGGCTATATAGTATACGTTACTGAAAGCTATAAAACTTACGTAAGATAATAATATTATTAAAAATCAAATATTTTTATAGTTATTAATCAAGTGGGGTTGGGTCTTTTTCATAATATATTTAATGGCGGTGTGGTGTAGATATTTATATGCGTGGTTCTCTTCAGTATTGGCTCGAGAGAGAGTATCTTTCATTATTATGGAAGCAAATAACTTTCAGAATGTCTGGTATTCTTCATTGAAAATAAATCTGAAAAATGTTTATTTGAACGTCTAATGAACTTAGTTTGCAGCATTTGCTGCACAAGCCACTAGTATAGGTATAAATAAAGGAGTTTTATAGTGCCTAAAATGCCTATTTCGACGTTAGTGCCTTTTTTTTTAATTTCTTTTTTTTAATTTTTGCATAATTTTTCGCAACTAGGCCTATGTACTGTTTACATTCCAAGACGGATAACAACTCCTTCCTAGCAATAAACAACACAATAGAGAAGTACCTCCGGGCCACTCCTCCTCATTCTTACAATCTTTCAATCCTAAAATTCCAACTTTCAGTCGGCGTGAGTAGCGTAATCGGTATTGCGCTTGCCTTCTGTGCTCGACGTTGCGGGTTCGATGCCGGCCCATGTCAATGGCATTTAAATTTGCTTAAATGCGACAGGCTCATGTCAGTAGATTATTGGCATGTAAAATAAATCCTGTGGGACAAATTATTATTATTATTATTATTATTATTATTATTATTATTATTATTAATATATCTTCCTCTGTCAGTCAGCAATTTAACACAAACTCGTTGGGTTGTACCCGAATAAGCAGTCTCTTACATTCCAAGACAGATAACAACCCCTTCCTTTTTTCTCACCATTTGTAAGTAAGCAGTGAGCGACACAATAGCCACAATAGGTGCTGATCATCTACTGTGAAGCAAACTATGGAAATGTGATTGGTGAATGAAAAACACTAACTTAAAGACAGAATGTCTCCATTTTGTGTATGCCTGTGTACCCTTGTAAAATGTGAAATGTGTGGAAGTTTCTTTTAATCCTAGAATTTTGCATTAAATAAATGTTAAATCTTATAGGCTATTAGTGACATTCTTTAACAAAACAAAAAGCCTATTTTTAATTTTATAGAGCCTAAATAAAGCAGTTTAAGAGCCTATTTTAGTCGTCTAAAATGCCACTTTTTATGGCCTAAAATTCCGCTCTCTATTTATGCGTAAGTGTGCGTACGCACGTTTGTGTGTGTTTATGAAGATAGTCATCTGTGAGAATGATATTCGTGAAGCAGTTCTCTGTTTTAAATCAGTGATTTTTTTTTTTTCCATTTTCGACAGCCGACAAAAGAGAAGAAATTTTGCGAACCTAAGAAGTAGGAGAAAAAGTTGTTGGTGATATTTTTCAGCATTTAATCTGTTCTGGGCATACAGTGCGATCCATATAAATCTTTACAAATTTAATGATTTATAATATCCTTCTGGAAGTTAGTATAAACTTGAAATTGAATTTAATGATCTCAGTGGCTCTGAAACACCCTGTATTGGTACCACTACCATCCATTGTTGGCTATTAGTAATTATAATTACATATTATTATTATTATTATTATTATTATTATTATTATTATTATTATTATTATTATTATTATTTTCGCAGTCAAAACATGAACCAGTTCTCAATTCGATAGCGTGCTTTTATTACGAAAACTTATTGGGAAGACAAATTCCTTGATTCAGACACAACGGGCATTTCGAAGAGAATTCGGTGTGCGCAATATTCGAACCGGGCCAACAATTTTATCGATGGCAAGAAAGCTGGAGACAACTGGCTCGTTCCTCAGCAAGAGTGGAAAACACAGACCTGCAATGAGTCAAGATTGTGTTGTTGATGTTCGAGGACATCTAACGATTCCATGAAAGTTATAACCAACTTCTTCGGTGATCGCTTAATCTAAAAAAATTCTGTGGTCTCCAGATCACCTAATCTAACCTCTCTGGACTTCTTCTTATGGAGCTAAGTTAAGGACAGAGTATATAAGAACAGACCGCGGTCACGTGCTGAACTCATTATTTAACCTCACTTTGAACTAAGGTGTTATTGAGCGTTGAAATGCAACATGGGCGAGAATTGGCGGACGAATTTTGTCTGTAATCCTCTTATCAGGAACAGGATTCTTTTACATTTCGTAGCCTAAATACACCATACGGAGGCCCACCGCTTTACTCCCTTCCCGGAGAAAGCCATGCTTAGAATTTCATAGCCTCTTAAAATCCATCGTTCTCGGCTGGGTTTGAACTCCCGAACCTCGAAGCCACCTAGGACGACGTGAGATTGATATACCTAGCAACCATTCCATTTTATAATCCCCAAGTTTTGTGCTGTATTGAGTTTCAAGTATAAAATGTTTCCCCTTTTTGCTATAAATAACGCATTGATTTTTAACGTAAAAGCTTGAAATGCTTTATGCAGCCCACTTCTTTTAAGGAGGGCACTTGTAATATTAATAGAGCTTTATTAGGTTGAATGAAACTGATCTAAAAATAAAGCTTTTGTGGAATAACTTCATGTTTGACCTTTACACGGATAACTACGTAGTATCAGAAAGTTGTGTAATGTAGCCTATAGAACATTGATTTAGAGGAATCATGTTCAGAAATCCCTCTGCAAATAGGTTATCTAGCTACAAATGCAGCGAAACCTGGTACGATTCTCAGAAGAGAAGTAAAGATTTTTTCTGTCCCTTAGGATTAAAAGTGTAGACCCTTGTCTTCTATGGGTCGTGTATTTTTTATGAGTGGGTAGCGTTGTGCCATGATGGTCGTACACCAGATTCCGAATTACAAGTAAGTAGATAATACCTGCTGTTGGTTGAAAATCCCCATGAGAGGGAGGACTGCAAGGCTTTAAAAGTACTGTTATTGTTATTGTAACAGGTACAGAGATTACAGTCCGCGTCACCGTTTTTGGCGTGTGAAATAAGTAATGGGAACGTTAAATGCGAGTGTTTTACATTTGCCGCAGTCAGTCTGACAACTGTGTTTGGCAAATGGCTGATGTGTCGTGTATAGGAAGTGGTACCATTCTCAGCTGCACTAGCAACATGCTCACAAGCTGGGCACTATATATCTAGGACACACGCCAAAAACGCTGGCGCCAGCTGTATAAATGTAGCTTACTCAGCATTTATTTGCTGTTAATCTGGCAACAATTATGTACAATTATTAGTCTATAGTTCAGCATTTCTTTTTTAATTGTTAATATGAGTTACATTGATTTACAATTTGTAGCTCAGCATTCTTTGTTATTGTTATTATTATAAGTATAATGAAGACTTTCCCGAAAAAAGGGATGTAACATGAAATTATTGAAGTATGTGACTGAGGTAAAAAAAAAATTACATTCAGTAACAGAATAAACTTAAATCCTTGACTAGTCAAGTGGTTCTGTTAGTAATATAGGCCTAATGAAATATGTCCCTGAAATTATTTTGCTTTCTTCTGAAACTGAATTATAGTTTTGTTGGTGCCTTCGGGGAGACCTTCAATATTATAACTCAACATTTCTCTGTTATTATTCTGCAATAATTACAAGTCATTACGTACAATTATAGCTGAGCATTTCTTTCTTCTTATTATGACAATTAGACTTATACGCCAGCATATATTTGTTGTTTTTTTAGTAGTTTATTTTACGACGCTATATCAACATCTTGGGTTATCTAGCGTCAGAATGAGATGAAGGTGATAATGCCGGTGAAATGAGTCCGGGATGCAGCACAGATAGTTACCCAGTAATTTGCTCATATTGGGTTGAGGGAAAACCCCGGAAAAAACCTCAACCAGGTAACTTGCCCCGATCGATTTGAACCTGGGCCATCTGGTTTCGCGGCCAGACGCGCTGTTACTCCATAGGTGTGGACTCTTTGTTGTTGTTACTCATATAATTGAAATAAAATACAAGTACAGATCAGCATTCATTTGTTGTTATTGAACAATAATTAAAATCAAGTACAATTAAAGCTCAGAATTTCTTTGTTGTTAATTTGACAAATAGAATAATTATAGCTCAGCATTTCTTTGTTATTGTGACGAGTACAAATATAGCTCAGCATTTCTTTGTTATTATGACGAGTACAAATATAGCTCAGCATTTCGTTGTTATTGTGACGAGTACAATTATAGCTCAGCATTTCTTTGTTATTGTGACTAGTGCAATTATAGCTCAGCATTTCTTTGTTATTGTGACGAGTACAATTATAGCTCAGCATTTCTTTATTATGACAAGTACAGTTATAATTCAGCATTTCTTTGAGTTGTTATAACAATTAGAATTATACCTTATGATTTCTTTATTGCTATTCCTATAATTACAATCAAGTACCGTACAAGTACAGCTCAGAATTTCTTTGTTTTTAATTGTGACAAGTATAGTAATTATAGCTCAGTATTTATTTGTTATTGATCAACAATTAAAATCAAGTACAATTACAGCTCAGAATTTCTTTGTTGTTAATTATGACAAGTATAATAATTATAGCTCAGCATTTCTTTGTTATTTTGACGAGTACAATTATAGCTCAGCATTTCTTTGTTGTTATTGATCACAATTAAAATCAAGTACAATTACATGCTTAGAGCATTGCTCTTTGCGTCTTCAGATGATATTAGATCTATGTCATTGCTTCGGCCTTATCTTGTTTGATCTACCAATTCATAACTACAGACATGTACTTATGGCTCAGAATTTCTTTGTTATATTTACTTAATTCAGTTTATTTTAATTTACTAATTTATTATTTTATTTCAGTGTAATCTAATTTTGATATAGTTTTCTACTGCGTCTGAATTCAGCGTGGCGAGAAATGGTCGACAAATTTTTCCATTAGCCCTCCATTTACGATATGGGAGCCACAGCTTTACTTCCCTTTCGGAGAAAGCCATGCTAAGAATTTTAACGACTATATAATCAATCGCCCTCGTCTGAGTTCGAACTCGCGAACTTCTGGTCCAACTGTTAATATGGTAATCGCTACACTACCGAGGACGACTCCAAACATTTTTGGTGGTGAGAATTTTGATGGTCCTTTGTACTTTATAAGTAACGCATATTATGCTGCAAGATAAACAATTTTTTTTTTTAATCTTTTGTAATGAAATGGGTTAATTACTAATATTTCAGTCATAGGAATGGAGGAGTGGATGGTAGGGGAGAAGGAGGATGGCAAAGTAATTTAATAACAGGAGTAGAAAATAAGAGTCCCGCGCTGTGGCGTCATGGTGTAAGGCATCCTGCCTAGGACTCGCTTTACGGATTGCGCGCTGGTTCGAGTCCTTATGAGGGAAGAAATTTTCTCATGAAATTTCGGAAACGGTGCCCACCCAGCATTGTAATGCACTTGGGGAGCTATGATAGGTAGCGAAATCCGGTTACGCAAACCAGCTATAACGGCTGGGAGACGTGCTAACCACACGATACCACTATTCTGGTTGGATGATCGTCCACCTCTGCTCGACATGTGACCGTGAGGCCATCTGGTCGGTCTTGGCCCTTGATGGGCTGTAGCGCCACGGATTATTATTATTAGTCTCTATTATTATCATTACTATTATTATTATTATTATTATTATTATTATTATTATAGTAGAAAATAAGAGTTTAAAGACTTTATTCTACTTCCTTTCCCTACACTACACTTACACATACACTCATCCTAGTAAACTACATAACTCTACACAGATACATATCATGCATAGCGTGGTCCGCCGAAGTGGTGTACAACTTGAAAATGGGCCACAGTCCTGCCATATATCCGCAATATGCGGACTCCGAATCACGCAAGTGAAATGGGTTGGCATTGAATACACATACCCAGTTTCCTTTAGCTATGTATTGATTTTTGTTTATAGATTTATGAATTGTTTTTCTTATTTCTTGAAAGCGTTCACCATCGAAGTGAAGTACCCTCACACAAATAATGGCTTCTTATGAAAGAGGCTACTTCAGCGTTGTTTCAAGAATTCATCGTCTGGCATAGTTCGGTTGGAAAGTTTTTCTGTAGGGACCGGATTTTATGTAATTACATATTATATTCCTTTCAACCTAACCGCATATAAATAACAAATCTTTGCTAATCTTGTAATTACCATCAATATAATACTACATATTTTTACATATTTACCCCACATTACATATTATGGCTTGATATTACATAAATCTACATATTTAGTGGATTTATTCATTTTTACTTCTCTAAAAGGAAAAAAAAACTTCTGTTAGGGAAGTTTACAATTTGAAATACACAGATTTAAAAAGCCTTTTTACCTACCCAAGAAAAGATAGCTTATATTTCGACACGAAACATAACGTCCTTAGTTCCAGGCAAACGACAGTTTGTAAATGTCTATAGCTTGATGTTTTAGTAGGTACTTTGTTTCTTACAGGGAGCAGTTAAAATGCACGTGTCCCACATCTCCTCTTATTTTCTACTAATCCAGTAAAGCGAAACAGTGCTTGCAGTACTGTTGTGTCATTCATTTCACTCAGTTCTCTAGTTTTAGTACTTACAGTATAAAGTGCAAGTGAGTTTATTTACTGCTTTTAACTGACTAAAATGGCCCCTGTATCTTCAATCCTAACGACAAAAATAAAATCATGGATTGCGATGGACGAAGGTTTCGCTACAGATGGAAAAATTGCAATGTGCCAAGTATGCGGTAAAAAAGTCGGTGCTCTGTGAAATCACAACTGGAGAGTCTTACCTATTCTATACCTACCACATATTGATATTACATATTTTCATGATTTTACATATTTTGGTACATATTCAGCTTATTTTCTTACATAAATATGTACATATTTCACACCTTGATATTACATAAAAATCCGGTCCCTACTTATCTGTTTACTTTTCCTAACTGGATTATAGTATGACACAACGTGAAATGAAGCGCTAGTGAATCATCCACATCACCCGTGCCGACAGCAACAGAAAATTGCGGAGCCCTACCATGCACCCGGAATACCAAAGCCGTGGGATTCCTAGATTGAAATACCTCCCATAGGACAAGTAGCCAGTGAGAACCCTTGGAATTCGACTGGGGTCAGCTAAGACGCGTGAAAAAATGGAGGGGTGAATAGAAGGGGAAAAGGAGGATGAGAAAGTAATTTAATAACAGGAGTAGAAAATAAGAGTTGAAAGAGAAAAAGGAAAAAGTGTAAAAATAAGAATAAAGAGAATTGGAAGCAGATGGAAGAAAAAGAAAAAGTTAGTAGGAGGAAAGATAGAGGAAGTAGAGTCGAAAGAGAGTAATAAGAATGGAATGACAAAGAGAATTAGAGACTGAAGACGAAAAAGAGAGAAAAAAGAAAAGAAGAAGTGAGAGTCAGTAGGCGAAGAAAGAGAAAAGAAGCGAGTGAATACGAAAAAGAAGATAGGAAGGAGAGGAAAAATTAAAATGAGGAGAAGCAAGTGATAGTAGGATATGAAAATGGAAAAAGAAGATTACTTACTTACTTACAAATGGCTTTTAAGGAACCCGAAGGTTCATTGCCGCCCTCACATAAGCCCGCCATCGGTCCCTATCCTGTGCAAGATTAATCCAGTCTCTATCATCAAACCCCACCTCCCTCAAATCCATTTTAATATTATTCTCCCAACTAATCGCCCATACGTGCTACATGCCCTGCCCATTTCAAACGTCTGGATTTTAAGTTCCTAATTATGTTAGTTGAAGAATACAATGCGTGCAGTTCTGTGTTGTGTAACTTTCTCCATTCTCCTGTAACTTCATCCCTCTTAGCCCCAAATATTTTCCTAAGCACCTTATTCTCAAACACCCTTAACCTATGTTCCTCTCTCAGAGTGAGAGTCCAAGTTTCACAACCATACAGAAGAACCGGTAATATAACTGTTTTATAAATTCAAACTTTCAGATTTTTGGACAGCAGACTGGATGATAAGAGCTTCTCAACCGAATAATAATACGCATTTCCCATATTTATTCTGCGTTTAATTTCCTCCCGAGTGTCATTTATATTTGTTACTGTTGCTCCAAGATATTTGAATTTTTCCACCTCTTCGAAGGATAAATCTCCAAGGAAAAAGAAGATAGGAGAAGAAAATTTGAATTGAGAATAAGATGAAGATAAGAGATTGTTGGGTTGTAAGAACGTACGATATTTATTCGTTCTTTAAACCTTAACGGTTCTGTAAATCTAACGTAGAGTTGCAAGAACGTCAACTATAGTTTAATGGTTCGCTAAAGATTCCACTAGCTTATACTGACTTTGGGGCTGTAAGATGCCGTAAGTAATATATTATTCATATTTCTAAAATAATAAGTACAACCGAGCGAGTTGGCGCAAACGGTAGCGTTTGTAACTCGTATTCGGGAGGTCCCGGGTTAAAACTCTGTGGCCGCCCAATCTGACTGGGGTTGTTCATTGTTTCCCTCAGTTACAAAGGCAAATGCCGGATTGGAAATTTACGTAGCCTACCATGATTTATCACCGCCTTGGTCACCAATATCATGAACATTAATCAAAATGTATAATTAGTTACCTGAACACAAACCATCTACAACACAACAGAAACAGGAACTCAACAATAGTAACAAGGCCTACTGGTAGCCTATACCCACAGATCCTAACACGCGATATGACCGCAAATGTTAGAGCATGTATAAATAAACTTTCGCAAACAAAATAATACGTGCAGTTTGGATTTATTTTATTTGAAAGTTATCTATTAAGCAAACTGACATTTCAGTATAAATGGTAACATAGGCTGATCAGACTTTTTATAGTCCAGCAGGAGAGATCGGCAATTTCAAGAAAAACCACAAACGAAATGTTCCACGAAATACTTTCAACAGTAGATACAATCATAGAACTTTGCACACTAAATTTGTAGAGTATCTTAACTTTCTGAATTAAATGCATAAACACACGTAACTCCTATACATAACTTATAGCCACTGAGAATTAAATTTCAGTACTGACGCATACATGGAAGTCTTTCACATAATATTGTACACACTGAACTCTAACACACATTTTACAAGTACTTGTCTAAAGAATGTATCCTTTTAAGGATCTGTTCATTCCCATACAGCTTCACACTAAATTCTTCACTTGAGAAATGAAATTTTGTTTTCATTTGTAACAAAGTTTTAACTGTTTCAACTTTGATTCTTGATATTTCATCAGTCCAGATTGAGTTCATTGTGGAGAAAACTCTTTCAACTGATGAATTACTGCCTGGAAGACGCATGATTAATGACATTATTTTGAGAAGATTTCAAATAGAATGGATTTTTTTTTCAGTGTGGAAAAACATTATATCATTTTTTACCTGTTGGTTTGTCATAAAATTCTTCATTTTTTGAATTACTTGAAAATGGACGCTGCGGCATTTCTAACGCTTCCGCGCAACGCGAATGCTAAGATGACCAAAGACAAAGATGCTATGTTCTTCTGAAAGAATACAGAATATCTCATACTGTGCTCTCTGGTTTTCCTGTCTCATACTGAGAACCGTTCAGAAATGTGCATGAATCGCAGCACTTCCATTACAATACTTAATTATTTACGTGTAAAATGCTATTGAAACAAAATAAATTAATTTTCGGGCACAAAAACGGAGACTTTGCTCCCCGGGGACTGTCCCCGGAAATCGGGAACGTCTGATCAGCCTATGCTAACACGACTTACAGTAAAGTAGCCACGTTCAATTAGTAGGCTAGCGGTGTCAAAGAGGACGGAAGCTTTGTAGTTTCAATAATTTTAATTATGTCGCGCTATCCATTGTCGTCAAGTCTTTTGAAGACCGCTCCAATATTCCACGCGGAGTGTATGGACGGAAGCTTTGTAGTTTCAATAATTTTAATTATGTCGCGCTGTCCATTGTCGTCAAGTCTTTTGAAGACCGCTCCAATATTCCACGCGGAGTGTATGGACGGAAGCTTTGTAGTTTCAATAATTTTAATTATGTTGCTCTGTCCATTGTCGTCAAGTCTTTTGAAGGCCGCTCCAATACTTCACGCGGAGTGTATATATAAACCAGAGTTGCAAATTTTAGCAGTGTGTCTTGTTCCATGTTATATTAATATATAGCAGCAACAAACAAGACGTGACAACGTCGCATTTTCATTTTATTATCGGTGCATGCAATAAAGACCTACAAATCTTAAAAAGAATGCCGCTGCCTAATAATTAAATGAGGCTACTATACCTATATCGTCGCCAAATATCTATAATATAGATTTTTCTTTGTTCTGACTCTATGAACGTGGCAATAGATGTCACTTGTGCCGCGAAGCATAGATCACTTAGTTCGTCAGAGACTATCCAGAGTGCACCACAGACAGTGGATCCACATTGTATTCATAATGAATGATAGTGATGATGAGGGTTTTGGTGGCGGTACAGTAGGGTCAAATTCGTTTGTAGTAGATGGCTGGAATGGAAATTGGAAACTTTGATGTGAACGATTTCATATTACCTTAGCAGTCGCTATCTCTGCATTCCTTTATAAAGGGACGAAAGAATTTGAAATGTGATAGAGGCAGAGGGATTCTCGGAAATTGAATTAATGATAGTGGAATAGTCCAGTCTAGAGAATACGTTAAAGTTTATAACATGCTGCAGCTCATACTCACACTTATTATTAATACTTCAATCTCCCTTCCAAAATGGGAGGCTCATCCCTGAAGGCAGACGTCATACACAAACACGCGGAGAGCTGTGTGAATATTTTTATTCTTGAAGGCGACGATGATCGGTGTGGTGGGGAAGAAGAAGAAGTGATCATCTGCGGCACCGTCACGTAACCTTCCGGAAAGGCATCATGAAGACAGGAGCAGCAATTTATCTCACGCAAGGGACTTTTAATGACCTTGCACTGCAGTGTAGGGCGTCTGTCGAGCTTTCTCCACACAACTGTACCACTACGAAAATTCAACCATCACGTGCTCTGCCATGCCGTTTTGGAGAAGCAATAACATTCTTTAGTTACAGTTTTGAAATAAAGTGATCTTCTCTACATGTGTTTCATTGATGACATCCTACCAAATTTCGATGAAAATATTATTTTAAGGCAACGGATCTTCAGCACAATGCACCCTAGGACTAGCGGCTCTTATCCGCGGGTAAATGATATTGTCGGACCATCGGATCTGTGCCCCCGTAAGATATGCGAACTGAACCCTAATTCCTTCTCAGCCCCGGAAATTCATTTCTCTCCCTGCATTCCTATCTCTCTCTTTTATATCTCTCTCCCTTTCTCTCCCCCACTACTCACAATTTTAACCTTCTTGCGGGACATTTTATGTGCACTTGCAGTCCAGTGTTGTCAATTCAACATGAACACTGTAGCAAGGACTGGCGAAAGAAATATTATTAAGCAAGTACGTATAAGCATTTTGCGATGAAGAGAAACAGGTCAATATGTTTCCTATAAATCAGGCAACGAAAAGAGCAGCTGCGATCACAGGTGAGGCTTATTTTATTTCAATTGATTACGTATTAATATTACTTACCTAACTAATACTAATAATGCAACATTTTTATGTAATTTATATAGACAGGTCAGAGCTCCTAATAAAGAAAATCAGGAGAGAGGGAGTCTGTGCAGGAGATGAAAAGTTAGAATCACCAGGGAAGAACAGACCAAGGGAACCTTTAATTCTTGTAGATAATATGAACCGATGTATTTTAAGAAGAAAGATACAATAATTTTATACCGTGCAGAAAAAAGTCCCAACATTGAAGAAATTACTGAAGGTTGCGAGAGAAGCAATAATTTCAAAGGTTGGAGAGAAAAGCTACGGAAAGTGATTCGAGATGTGGGATTTAGCTTTAAAAATGTAGAAATACAAGATGTATTTTGATTGAAAGAAATGATATTGTAGCGTGGAGGACCAGTTATTTATGACACCGTTTGACGGAAGTTTGGCAACATCTCTATTCGGCAAGGTTCGTGGCCTGTCATTTAAAGTGGTGGGAGGAAAGCGGGTGGAATGGAGTGAGTACAGGCGTTAACTTTTCTAAGAACGACGACAGCGCTGAAGGGGCACAGATCCGATGGTCCGACAATATTTGTATAATAGAACTATTCTTATTAAATTTCAAAACTCACGATTAACTCGAAAACTTTAAGGACTGGAAACATTTCGAAAACAAATTTCTATGAGAATCCGCAGTTCTAATAGACAAACGTTTTGTCTCTCTGCATACAATCTCTTTCTGATATTTCTGAATCAAATTTAAATAATTATGTTCATCTAAATCTAAAAGCAGAATTTCATCAGCGGAGATTCGGTGGTTTTAAAAATATTGCAAATGATTTCTTACTTTTTGCGAATCCTTTGACCATAGACATAAAACAAGGTTAAGCCAGAAATGCAGCAAGTAGTAGCTGATTTACAGAGTGATACATATTTACAAACACGGTTCAAAGACGTGTGGTTTTAATTTCTTTAAAATTCTCTCTACGAAAAAAATATGCTTCCCTTAGGTTAATTGCCGCCAATATAGCGGCTATGTTTGGTTCCACTTACAATTGCAAACATTTTTTTAATTGAAATTTAAAAAATCAAAACAAAGATCGCGGCTGAAAGATGAAAGTTTATTCGCTATCTTGAAATTGGCTACTTGTGACATAAACTAAGAATTCTGTGGCACCTTGATAGTTACGGTACAGTAAATATGAAGTTTGTGATGGCTGCACGCCACTGATGTCTGAGCGGGCCCTCAACCCTACCCACAACCATGCGACGTCATGTGTATTGCTGGTTGCATTGCCTGATGTCATCGTGAGTACAATTCTGCCGATGATTGGTCTAGGACAGACATGTCAATTAATGCCCAAAGGAGCAAGCGCGCGCTTTAGAGCCCAGGAGAGCCTGAGCGCTTTACAGCGGAAAAGAAAGAGACAGATGAAAGAGGTGGTATATGCCGTATGCCGCTTGGTCGAGCTATATTCAGGGATAGCCAGCACTGATTCAATAGATAAAGGGAAGAGAACTTATTAAAACTGTATCCATGTTAATTTTTAGATTTGCCTGAGAAGTATAAGTGCATTATAAGAATGTAAGTTTTAATTTTAATACTCATTTTGCACAATTTTGATTTTTTTTCTAAAGAAATATTTTCACAACTTTTCGTATAGAAAAGTGAAATTTTCAGGTATAGGCCTATTTATTTAGTAGCCTTACAGAATGTTTTCGTAAATCTAATATACCGTATATACGTATTACTGAAGATAGTGTATTGAAAATTTTGAAAATATTCACAATGAAATTGTTTGTAAGGAAATGAATTAACAAAGCAACTACTGTTACATCATAAGCAAAAGATACGTGCCCATATGTTCTAAAAAGTCAGCTCTATAGCTTCAGCAGATTTCGAGAAAATAATTTAATATTCTGATGATAGGAAGTTGCTCACAAATATCACCTTAAAAGCATAATGCGATAAGAGTTTTGTTATGTAATATTAGTTGCACTTAAAACAGATACAATACCTAGGTAACTTTGCTTTGTAGCCTACTGTAATATTATTTTGATTAGTTTATTTATTGCTTTTGTAAGGCTAAAGATAGCATCAATATAAACTCCAACTTATCATGTTATACTCAATCACTTTCTTTGGAATATCACTTTCTTTATAAATGATGTGTTTCATCCACTTAATACAGTATAATATTATATTACTATGGAATTTAAGTGAATATTCCTTCTTAACTCTCTATTATATTATTAAGATTTAAAACACAAGTGCAATATTAAGAAATCAGTGTTAGTACTTTTGTTTTACAGACAATATAGATAATATTAAACAGAAAGAAGCCATATAAAAATAACGACATAACATTTCCCGTTCGGTTTGAAGTTTGTGCACCACTGTTTTCTTCATCCAACAGGTTGCTCATTCATATACATAACCCTTCCTCTTTCCATACTTAGCGCTTGCTGCCCGCGCACGACGTCAAGATCAGAAAAATGCGCTTGCTTTGACATCACTGGTCTAGGACGTAGCAAACAAAATAGGTACGGAACTAGAAACCCGTTTCCTACTGATAATACATCTCAGATGTGTCAATGTCATCCTCGCACACAAGTTAAAAAGCACCAGCTGCTTACCGTCACACTTTGGACCGGAAAATGAGACGGACAGCTTTCACGCTTTCCTCACAAATCGGCTCGCCTGCAATGGTCGTGTGTAATCCCGGTTATTATGAGCATGAAGCCTCTTGAACGTCCGCGCTGCTACCGGGCTCACGTGCAGCTCAACGGGCCGGCCCGGGGGCGAGCGAAATCGCTTGAAGCTGCTCGAATCGGCGAACGCACTGCTGTGAAGTGAACAGACTCAAGCGTTGCGTTAAGAGCCGCTCGCAATTTGAGTCTTCTTGAAGAACAAAGCAAATCTAATTTACACTCATAAAAGGGGACTGACTTTCCATGCAAGCAATCTGGCTTCAAAGCTCGCCTAGCCCATGAGAAATCTGTTGTGGACAGGGGCGGCTTTCGAAGAGGGGCTGCGGAGCTGCAGCATCCCCAGACATTTGTGGCTCTTGTCTCGTTTTATGTTGTGAAAAACATTTATTATACAGTCTCTATTTAACGGCTCGATTTTTTTTAAAATTTCGCTCTCAATGACATGTACGCAATCGTTGGTGAAGTCACTTCCTCCTCTGGTGCTGCCAGAGCGAAACCAGAGACAAGGACTATAGGGTGAAGCCACTTCCTCCCCTGGAGCTGCCAGTCTCGTCTCGGATTTTTTGCGCGTTAGTTTCACCCCTCCCCCTGCTGCCCCTCGCCGTGAATCCAGAGTTTGTCAGTAGCGCGCAGTTTTAAATACATTTTCTTTAGCGTTGTGAGTATAACAAGTGCGACAATGTTTAATTCTCTACAGTATTTACAGTCTATTCAGTTCAGTACCTTAACAATTCACGAGAAATGTGAAATTAAGTGCCCATCAGTTGAATCTCATAATGGAAAGAGCCGCTAAACAAAATACAAAGGCTCGCAATTTTTTTGATAATTTATCCAGTATCCCTGCTTTCTTCTCTCGATCTCCACACAGTCTGTATTAGATTAATGTGTTTCAAAGACAATTTCATCAGCTGGGGCAACAAGATGGATTTAAAATAAGAACAGTAAATGCTATTCATGAGAAGAAGGAGCCATTGCTAGAATGTTTTCAAACCATAATGGAATCTGAAACATCTAACATCACAATAAATGAGGCAAGCGCCCTGGTGCGTACTCTTGAATATCCTGAATTCAATTTCTGGCTCAGTTATTTTTTTCATTTATTGATGTATCATGTATATATATATAATACAACCAACTACAACATCGCCAGTTAGATATTTCTAAGGTTCAAATCTGCGTATAAATAATTAAATTGTGGTTTATTTAACGACACTCGCAACTGCAGGGATTATATCAGCGTCGCCGGTGTGCCGGAATTTTGTCCGCAGGATTCTTTTAAATGCCAGTAAATCTACTAACATGAGCCTGTCTCATTTAAAGACACTTACAAGATAAGGCGTATGGAACTAATCTTTAAATAAAGTAAGTTGCTTGGTTTACTTTGTATGCAGCCCCCTTAATTCAATACCTACGAGCCGCCACTGGTTGTGGACAAAGATAGTAGCCCTACTGGTTTTAATCCAAGTGCCGACCATCTCGCCATACGTGTTGTTATGTTAATTCACCCAAATGACATAAGGTGGGCCAATTCTTCCCCATGGTTGGAGGGCTACAATACACAGTGTAAATGACATAAACTGCCAAAGTTATAGACTTGCCGGTATTAGGCTTATATTCGGTCGTAGCGCGTGTTTAGTGGGGAGATTGAAGGAAAATAGAATGGGAGGTACTGGCCATCACAACCTTCCCCCGCCCCCCAACTACTCGGTGACGTCAACTATCGTCGAGACTAATAAGGGAAGGGTTTCGGCTCGAACAGGAATTTTTGGTTAAAAATTTGTACAGAGGCTTGCCTTACAATGATGATGAAGACCGTAAAAGCATTCATTTGTGTAACTGTTTGGTTGGTATTGGTCAATACACTTCTTTAAAAATTTACATGAGGATTCTCTATAAAATGCATGAAACAACATGGAGCAAAGCAATAAGCACAACACGCAGAAGCAACACCTGAACAATTTTCTGAACCACACTTCATTGCTGAAAAGTCAAATGCCACATAAATTACATTTTTGAAGTCCGAGACTTGTTCAGGATTCACGTAACCAGCTGGCTGCCAGGAATATTGAAGCATAGGGCGGAATACTAGAGTAGACAACTGGTTATGCATAACAGAGTGCATTTTCATTATAAACACTCGATTTCCCAAGTTAAGTTCTGGACTCCCAGCAAGAGTCCTTATGTCATCTGCAGGCTTCGAGACTTCGGACCCAATAGAGCAGTTCAGTGGGAAATCGGCATAACGGCGAATTGAGTATAGTAGTAAAGCGTAGGCTACAGTGGATGGGGGGGGGGGGACTGTAGAATGAATGCCAACAAGCACGCAAAGAAAAACGTTCTAGATTTGAAGGTTCTGACGAATAACTTGGGTTTCATACAAACCTATTTTCAAACTGTGTCTGAAACTATTACACGGTTAGAAAAGTCAGAGCAAGAGATGCCGGAAGCCCTCAAATTAGTTGAGTAAATGATACAAAGAATTAATGAGACATCAAGTACACCGGTTACTGAACGTGTAAAATAGAAGTGCAAAATCAATTTTATGTAAAAATAACGGATATGGAGCATTGTGTAATATAAATATTGCAAATTAGTAGACATAGAGTCACCAGAGAATAATAGACTGTATCTTAGAGAGTGCAATGATGTTAGGTTTTTTTCGTTTTGCTCCTATCACGTCATGCGACGTAGAGCGCAGCTTTTCGCAGTACAAACTGTGTTTGGCGGATAACCGAAAAAGATTTACGTTTGAGACACTGAAAATGTATCTTGTAGTACATTGCAATTCGGTATTGCAACTGCAGTTTCTAAATACGACCAATAGGATAGATGAAGATATTAAAATTGCTACATGCTTATTTTCACCATTAACACTGTGTATAATTAATCACAAATGCTTATAAAGGACAGGAGAATAAATGCTTTTCATATTCTCTTGACATTGTCATTGTGTAATGTATATTTACTTTCAGAATCTACATATGTGTGTGTTTTTCTATACTACCGTACTCTTTTCTAAATAGCAACGTTGTTACCACAACACATCTCTACCTTTCACTACCTGCAGCGAGTCAACAACCTATAGTACAAGCACAGTAAACTTATTGTATCGGGTCCAAAGTCTCGAAGCCTGGTCATCTGTTATCCTCCGAGCATATATTTTGTATTGTCTAAGGAAATAGATATTCAGAGTCTGGATATATTTAGTTTTTTTTTTTTTTTTTTTTTAGGTGGAATGATCATACATTCCATTTCCTAGCCTTGGAATTTTTCATTTATTAAGGTTGCGTCCTTGTGCGCATTCATTGACTCACACAACAGTGTACACTTTTGATTAGCTGCAATATTTTCAGACAGAACGTCGAAGAAAAATATTCTTAAATGGGCTTTAGACATTTTACCACTCGCACTAGCTTCTAGGCTAGGCTAGGCTTACGGGTAAGGTGTCCCATCCCCTTAATTTGTGCAGTGCTCTCCCCACCCCTCAACGTGTACAGTGCTCTAACAGACAAACCACACATTACACAAACGAATGCTTTTGGGAGCTTTATAGAGATGTAAAGATGGGCCTGTATACAAATTTTGTATACGAAATTCCTATTCGAGCCGAAACCTTTCCCTTGTAAGACTTTTAACTTGCCTTTTACTTGGAAAGCAATGACTGAAGATATTTATGACTAGAGACGAGAATTTCATGCAAATGCATGTTGTTATAGGAACATAGGACATAGCTCAAACTCAGTACTTATCCATTTCATTACTTTCCGGTTTCAAATATGTGTACTTTTTCCGTGCATATTTGTATGTTTCGGCCCTTTTGAGGATAAAAACATGCATAATGCATATTTAAGCAATTTTTAGCATAATACTGCATACAATATACATTATATTCAGTTTAAATGCATGTTTTAATGGTTTTGAGTGAGACACCCCAGTTTCTCGATTTTTATGACCCTCATTTTACCTTCAAGAATCAGAATTGAGAAAGGAAAAGAAAAAAAAAACTAAGTAACAGAAAACAGTTCATTCGAGTTATCATTCATAACTTCTTGCGATGTAGAGAGGTCATTCTTTGCCTACAAAAACATATCGACTGACAAGCGCAGGAACCTCACAGAAACCGATTTATAAATTATGTTAGTTGTTAACTGTGCAAAAAAAAAAAAAAAAAAAAATGGAACAAAAATAAAAGTGCATGTTCTAATGTATTTTTCGTTTGATCATGCATATTCCATAGTTTGATAGTGCATGAATGCATGCATATTTTGGGATTTTATAGTGCATGAAATTCTCGTCTGTATTTATGACACTCATAGACAGTACGTATCCGTCTAATGCAGGGGTTCCCAACACCATTTTGACGCCAAACTATTTTCCTTTATTATGGGCTCTTTAGAGGTTGTGGAACATTGCTACAATGCTATTCCTTTAAAATTAAAATAAGAAAATAATATAGAATGACCAAGGTAAATATTACATTATTGTACTGAAATTAGTTGGTGATTTTTGTCATTTTCTTCGCTCTTTTACGGCCAGTTGTAGATGATTTCCTTTTCTGCCCTTGTCGGCGTTTGAGTCTGGAGTAGCATTCAATAACGAATAGATCTAGACTAGAAAACTTTTCCTTTAGTATACTGGCAAGTGTTTGTGTTACGTTTTTGCTCTTGTTTAGCGTAGTCCCATGGTACTCCTCAAAACATATTTCAAATTTGTAAACTACATGAAGCCAATCAACAGAAGGATATTGGTGAATGACGTTGATTTAGGCCTAATTCTGTTCACAGCCAACGTGAAAGCTATTTTACGGCTTTTTAATATTTCCCCCTGAAAAATTTTGTCCCTTTGATCAATTTTCTCAGATATATTTCTTAAGACTTTTTACAATTTTGCAATTGGTATGAAAACGTATTTCGAGAAAATTCGCGAAATACTCTTTCTGCTGTAACCCCTAACAGATCACCTGGAAATTACAAGTTGGGCTTTTGTTTAAAAGATACCATTTGAAAAGAATACAGGTGACCTTGGCTTATGGTCAAATTTTATCAGGGAGCTAATGAAACTGTGTTATGTCTACAATAGTGGACCTACATTCATCATATATTGCACTCAGACTCGATAAGATTTGAACTCGTGTCTTTGTATGGAATAGTCATTCGCTTAACGGTGCCCCAGGGTCTTCAGTAGCCAGAGTAATTGCCGGTGCCCGAAGATATTGCGGACTGTGCGATGAGCACGCCGCTCCTGGCCAGGATATAAACTATTCCCTTAATGGTCGTGTCCGGAAACCTCTTCACGTGACGAGTTATCTTTGTGTTGCTGTTGTGTGGAGGGGGTTTAATCGTGTGACTACTCTCACGGTTTATTAACATAGTGGCTCTGTGAAAATACGCCACTGTGACTAAAAGCAAGAGTGCTGCGACGTTGCCAATTTATACACTCGAGGAGCCTATAAGAAGAGTTTACTTCCCCCTCCTACGATTAACCGTGTATTTCTAACTGATGTCAAATGCAACGTTTTGTTTTTGTTTATTTCTTCATGTTTTTGGTAGCTTCTATTTTTATACTTCTTGAAAATGCAAACGATATCAAATACGCTTCATTTCTGCTATCTCTGGTTTTTCTTCGTTTCTTTTCCTTTTCGTTTCTCAGAATTCTTTGATAATATCGCTCTCACAAGATATGTTAAATTATTTGGGGTGACCAGATTCACATCGATAGAAAAGAGGACACAAAGCTTAAAAAACGAGGACATTGTTCGAAAAAAGAGGACAGAATATGTACTTAGTTTTAAGCTTAGGCCTATATTACGCTTTAAATTACGTCATTATCTATTTTATTACAAAATATTTACAGTACAGTTTTAGGCTTACATCATATTAAAAGTATGTTAAAATCTATTTTATTACTAACTAATTATAAAAACAAACTTAATAATAATAATAATAATAATAATAATAATAATAATAATGATTATTATTATTATTATTATTATTTTATGCTCGACCATGCCGAAATGTAGTAATTATACACCTGGTAGCAGCCCTTTAATGGACCCCATTAAAGTACACCTATTCATTAAAGTTCAGGTGTTCCACCAATCAGAAAACACCATTGTAGCAATATGAAAGCGCCAAGTATCGATTATTCTCGGGTATGCAATCGAAAGACAACTAGCGAAACGTCACGGAGGCTGGAAGTCCAATACTGTCGCAGAAGGTTATGTTCTGTTACTATAATAATTAGCGTTAATTGTAAATAATATTCAAATAAATTCAATTTGTCATCTCGTTTTTCAATGTCTAAATCAATTTCAAGGTTATATCAAGATTAATGTTTATTTTACCCTCTATATTATATCAAGGTCAATGACACTCGTTTCTCGGAAAAAATCAATACTTTCGCTTCTGCGCACATCTCACAATTTACGAGATATTGCACAAGGTCAGTTCCGCTCCCCAGTCAGATAAGAATAACATGAATACTTATGAATAATAAAATTTCAAGTTAGAATTATGGTCGAGCATAAAAAGTCGTATGAAACTTACCTATAATGGTAATTAAGACGCTCGTATGAAAATTATGAAACTCGCTTGCGCTCGTTTCATAAACATACTCGCGTCTTAATTACTACCATTATAGGCTCGTTGCATAATGTACTATTACAGTTAGTTACATGAAAGTCATCGGAACTATAGTAAAATTAAGAAAGAGAACAGAAAATATTTATTTAGATTTATATTCACACCTCGATTTACTAGCTGTCTTTCAGCGATGACCATAAGGAGGAGCAAAGGGAGTTATGATCGTTGGAAAAGAGTGTATTCCGTCGATGCTGCTGCCACCTGCAGGAAAATTACTTGAAAAGGCGTCAAATCAGATCATTTCAAAATATCAGGCATACAGGTTACGAGAAGGAGAACATTTCTTGATTTTTTTAAAATCCTCCTGGACCCCGACAAAGGCCTAAAAAGGAGGACATGTCCGGACAAAAGAGGACATCTGGTCACCCTAAATTATATAAGCTACCAAATGACACCACATATCGGATACGGCTTCTAGGTCTGGTGGTAAAGGTATTGTGGATTTGATCAAGTTGCACAGTGGAGGCATACAAATAAGCAATGCTGGATATTAAATAATATAACATATAATTAAATAAATGTGCAAAAGAATACAAGTATTTATATACAATGAGATTAACTGACATAAAAGAACAAGGAGTTAATGATAGAAAATATAATTTGAAACCCTTCTCGTCTACATTTCTACACAAAGCCAAATCTCCAAGTAGGCCTAACGATGTGTCGAACTTGCGCCACGTTAAAGAGCAGTACCAGAGCGATTTAACACTTCGGCACCAAATAACACAACAATGTTAGCTATCGTCGAGAAGTTCTGTCGTACGTGATCAGTTTTATTCGCCTTGCATGTTATAATGACTTCACTTGATTTTCAGAGTACCGGTTATGTTTGTAATTTCAGTACTCCGACAATAAACACCTTCTCCTCTGTTGTGAGAATCATAATATTGCAGAAATCAGCACAACATTTAATTCACAATATGTCAAACTTTGTATACAATAACGATCTTACTAATAAAAACCCTCTATACAGACGTTTAACTGTCTTATACTTATACAATGAGTAGCTCGTTTATACGTCGTGTGTAAATTCCTTACTAATAATTACTACATACGTCGTGTAAAACAGTATAACTGTTACACAGCTACGTCATAGTTTCGTCATTACTTCGTTACGAAAGGTAATAGAATATCTGAGGTTCTCTATTGCATCCGGTAGAGCGCTCTAGTGTGGCGTGTTAAGTATCGATAGTACAACTGGCTCTAATAGATTACCACACTACATTTTGGTCAAAGAGTACAAGCTACAGCAATATTATTCTAATAATTCTATGATCTTTGGTTTGTTCTTCTGTGGTTACAAGGTAAACATCATCATAAAATGACAGTCGATACGAACAGCTGTTAAAAGGGCGGCCATTTTTTCCCTATATACAACGCTTAAGCAAGGGGTTTCGTGTATATAACTACTGCAAAGTAATTCCCATTGTATAGTTACAGCCTGTTTATACGTCCATAGCTTATTCACGGTTTATTAGTAACGTTTCTGTCTCAACTCTGCATAAGTCTCGTATAAAAACTATACACGGTTTATTAGTAAGGGTATAAATACATACTTCCTTGCTAGGGAAACGTGGACAGCAGATGAGAGATAATTGCAGTAGTTTGTTTTGGCGCATACTGTATTTCGAGAAGCGAGAAATTTGTACAAGTGTGTGTGTCAATAAATTATAATGTATACATAATTATATAGTATAAATGCAGTGATAATGATATGTTACTGACTTTACTGTTTAAGTCATAAAATGTAATGTCGTAACCATTATAAAAATATTTTGAGTGACTGACTGTGTGCGTCTGTTGGAAAATATTATGTAGGAATTCATTTACTGCTTACGTGCGTTCAGTCAAAATATCGAGGAAGTTAGCAGTTCGAATTCAAGACCGGTTCTGCCTTCGTTGGTTGCGTTGTACGGGAATTGGTTTCACAGTCGTTTCATATGCAATATATTTGTTGACCTTACTAAGATTTTTATTCTTCGCTTAAAGAATGGGTGTGTGTCCCTGTTGAAATAATGTGCTTTGCTATTGTCCCGTTGAGCCCCGCCTTAGAAGGATCGTGATGAAACACTCAACATGGCACATTGCCGCCATTTAAAATAACATAGCACAATACAAAACAAATGAAACACATCCCGCGCCTACATAAGAGTCATAAATCGAGACTTATCGAACGTCGAACCCTTGAACAACAAATCCACTGCTTGACAGTAACGAATATCAGCACAATTATTATTATTATTATTATTATTATTATTATTATTATTATTATTATTATTATTGTAGTACTTTAGGCTTTCCCGACGTTGGATATGGAATACTTCTTATAGACTGACTGCACTTAAAATTATGGCCATCGTGTTATCCTACATTCCTGTCGGTGCGAAGGAATCCATTTCCAAAGTGGCAGGTCCTGCGATGCGAATTCCGTTACACCCGACTACGGAGGCCGGAAGAGAGGCTTCAGTCCGTGTGGATCGCAATGCCTATTTCCTTCATTCCTTAACGGAAAATTCTTCTCTGGTTTAATCTGGGTTTAAACGCAAGATTCTATACAAATAAGATTTCATAGTGCTAAAAAGAATTCAAACTAGCAGTTTACTCATAATTCTGAAATTTATTTATAACGTTCTCATTGTAACTTGAGTCGTATTGCCTGTTACGTTTTAATAGTGAAAGAGAATTATTTTTAATGCTAATAAATTGTAACATAACATATAATATAAACAGGTAAAACTTAAGCTCACCCCTGAAAGAGTAGAACTCGTGCTCAAGGGTGGATTCCTGAATTTAAATTAAGAAGTATATAATACAATTTGCCTTATGTCTACTACACAATAAGAATATATAAATTTAAATTTACAATTTTTCATTTTTTATGATCCATACATAACTTTTTAAATTTAATACTAGAATTGTTAGAATTTACAAGATTAGGATATTTAAATATAAATTTGTTATATATTTTTGGGCCTAAATTACTATTGTCATTAAATACTGTACAGTGGTGCATTTTGGTTCAATATATATTTTATTACAAAATATTTACAGTACAGCTTTAGGCTAACATCATATTAAAAGTATGTTAAAATCTTTTTATTACAAACTATGAGAAAAACTTAATAATAATAATAATAATAATAATAATAATAATAATAATAATAATGATTTTACAGTTAGCTACATATGAAAGTCATCGGAACTATAATAAACTGTGAGAATACAGTTCAAATTTATTTCGATTTTTATGTATGAATTTTATTAATACAATGTAACAAATTTGTCTTATTTTAAGAACATTAAAATCTAAAAACAATTTTTGTGATGGAAAATCAATAGGTTTATGAAGACATATTTTAATTAATTTCTTCTGTAATAAGTAAAGTGGATTAAAGTTGGTTTTAAATAATCTACCCCATCCTATAATTCCATACTTAATTACCGATTGAAATAAAGTTAAGTATATTATGCGTAATAAACTTATTGACAAGTAATTCCTCAATAAAACAAAATAACATATTATTTTACGTAATTTATTACAAAGGTAATTAATGTGTTGGTTCCATTTTAAATAATGGTCGAAAATTATGCCTAAATATTTACTTCACAGGACTCCTTAATAATCGGACATTTATTTTGTATAAAGGACCAGTCAGGGTTAAGTAAATTAATACTTAATATAAGATGGAGGTTTGTTACATTTTTCAGATAATGAAAATAGAATAATTCGCGGGTGCTCGTGTAAAGGGGGTTACGTCAAATTGTAATGTATGTAAATTTCTCTTCTTTGGTACTGAACAAAACCCTTTGTCACAAACTATGGAGCACTGTAACTGCATCATAGATGGAAGAATGACTTAACCCCTTTAACACAAGAGAATAGTAATTGTGAATAGTTCAAATCTGTGAGTCCGTATAGGTCAGTTTCTATCTGATGCTTTTCCAGTTCACTGCGGGCTAAAGCAGGGAGATGCACTATCACCTTTACTTTTTAACTTCGCTCTAGAATATGCCATTAGGAAAGTTCAGGATAACAGGCAGGGTTTGGAATTGAACGGGTTACATCAGCTTCTTGTCTATGCGGATGACGTGAATATGTTAGGAGAAAATAGACAAACGATTAGGGAAAACACGGAAATTTTACTTGAAGCAAGTAGAGCGATCGGTTTGGAAGTAAATCCCGAAAAGACAAAGTATATGATTATGTCTCGTGACCAGAATATTGTACGAAATGGAAATATAAAAATTGGAGATTTATCCTTCGAAGAGGTGGAAAAATTCAAATATCTTGGAGCAACAGTAACAAATATAAATGACACTCGGGAGGAAATTAAACGCAGAATAAATATGGGAAATGCGTGTTATTATTCGGATGAGAAGCTCTTATCATCCAGTCTGCTGTCCAAAAATCTGAAAGTTAGAATTTATAAAACAGTTATATTACCGGTTGTTCTTTATGGTTGTGAAACTTGGACTCTCACTCTGAGAGAGGAACATAGGTTCAGGGTGTTTGAGAATAAGGTTGTTAGGAAAATATTTTGGGCTAAGCGGGATGAAGTTACAGGAGAATGGAGAAAGTTACACAACACAGAACTGCACGCATTGTATTCTTTACCTGACATAATTAGGAACATTAAATCCAGACGTTTGAGATGGGCAGGGCATGTAGCACGTATGGGCGAATCCAGAAATGCATATAGAGTGTTAGTTGGGAGACCGGAGGGAAAAAGACCTTTAGGGAGGCCGAGACGTAGATGGGAGGATAATATTAAAATGTATTTGAGGGAGGTGGGGTAAGATGATAGAGACTGGATTAATCTTGCACAGGATAGGGACCGCTGGCGGGCTTATGTGAGGGCGGCAATGAACCTTCGGGTTCCTTAAAAGCCATTTGTAAGTAAGTAATTAAGTAAGTAAGTTCAAATCTGTACTTATTCCAGTTTAGCCAATTCATACTGAACCTCCTTTACACGACCACTCGCGAATTATGGTTTTATTTTCGTTGATAGATAATTTATGTCAAACCATTTTTTTTATTAATTTTAGTCCATTATTTGAATTATTATATGTAGCATACCAGGTTTTTCCACCAAAAAAGTAAAACTTTGTCATCTGCATAAGAGTAATGAACACCATTGTATTGAAATTTAATTGTATAGATACGGAATTAAAATTTGGAGCGAGTCATACTAACTTGTGAAATGATTGCAAGATCAAGGTGTACTAGAGACATCTGTTACAGCATTGTCTCTGTTCACCACACATTTTACATTGAACTCGTAGAGAAGTCTGGTGTCAGTCATTTTCGAAAGCTGCTGCTTAAGCCATAGGCTATGGCAAAAATTGAATGAAGAAATTAGTAGTTAATTTATTGCTTGCGATCTTCTTTTGTCACGTGAATTCACACGTGCAGAATTGAGAGGCGGCGTTTCCATGCTATTTAAAGTTTTTCAAATAGCGTAATACCCTTGAGTCTCTTGCATCACGTGCTTATTGAGATCTCGGTTTCTTGGAAATGACTACAAAAAGTTGGACCGAAGATGAGTTTCGACAAGAATGGCGAAGACTCGTCGGTGCTACAACTATGCCTTTCAGAATATCGCGTGACTGGAGTCATTTGTAATTTCGCCTCGACCGTTACAATTTCAATGAAGAACACGGTGAAAAGGTTGAAATTCAATCCGTATATTAAACCTCATGCTTGGGACTTAATTAACAAACCGGAGATGGTCATTTACTGTCAAACGTATTTGGCAAGCGATCCAGTGTGGTAAGTCGATTATAAATATGATGACGTTCTGCTGGAGATAGTGGTAATGACTATAATGTTGCTGATAATAATGCAGTCATCTCTGCATTATCTGCAGGAGTGACCAGGGCTTTGCTGGTTGGGGCAAAATCACGGTTAATCCGAAATCACATTGAAATATGTTATTTTGTATGTTAAATTTTTCTCTAATAAGTGAAACTTATTTTGGGATTATTTTATTCCTATACTTACTTACAAATGGCTTTTAAGGAACACGCAGGTACATTGCCGCCCTCACATAAGCCCGCCATTGGTCCCTATCCTGTGCAAGATTAATCCAATCTCTACCATCTTATCCCACCTCCCTCAAATCCGTTTTAATATTATCCTCCCATCTACGTCTCGACCTCCCCAAAGGTATTTTTCCTTCTAGCCTCCCAACTAACACTCTATATGCATTTCTGGATTCGCCCATACGTGCTATATGCCCTGCCATCTCAAACGTCTGGATTTAATGTTCATAATTATGTCAGGTGAGGAATACAATGTGTGCAGTTCTGGGTTGTGTAACTTTCTCCATTCTCCTGTAACTTCATCCCTTTTAGCCTCAAATATTTTCCTAAGAATCTTATTCTCAAACACCCTTAATCTCTGTTTCTGTCTCAAAGTGAGAGTTCAAGTTTCACAGCCATACAGAACAACCGGTAATATAACCGTTTTATAAATTTTTTGACAGCAGACTCGATGACAAAAGCTTCTCAACCGAATAATAACACATGTTTGTTAATAGTATGCACATACACACCTGTATAAAAATGGGTAGAATTGAAAAAAAATCAAGCAGTAAAGTAAATTAAGGCTATGGATAGATGAAAATAACGAAACAAATTTAAAAATGAAAATATTATTTTAACTCTAAAAAATAAAATGTTTCAGTTTTCTAAATATGTGCTTATTTTGACCCTATGACAATTTAAAGCCTCTCAGGACGAATTTAAAGGGACTATCTCATGCGTGGAGCTGAAGCCCTTTAAATTGATACTCAGCTGTCATTCTGGAGACTATTCTTCATTCTAACTCATTTTTCTTTTTAATGAAAAATGCGTGTGGTAGACATGTAAAGGAAGAAAGGGTATCGATAGTATATATCATATACATGCAGTACTTTGATACTCGCTTTCTCGATTTTCCTATTTTCAGCATTTTGTAACATTCAAAATGCTCTAATGAATGCAATTTTTCTCCAATCTCAGTGAAATTTTGCACAGAAGTCCAGAAAAGCATGTGAAATAAACTGACACGTGTTTTCTTCTGCTATTGAAAGTATTCAAATCACCATGTGTTGAGGATGTGATTTAAAAAAAAAAATGAAAAATTAACAACTAAAAGGGTAAATATTTTTTCTCAAAAAGTAATTGGAAAAATATAAAAAGCATGTGTCATATTTTACATGCAACTATCAGGAACAAATTAAATATAAATTTAAAGAAAAATGATGTAAACTTCGAAAACCGGGACAATTATAATTCAATATTTAAAAAATCAAGAAAAGTTGTAAAGTTATTGGAATGTCAAAGTGAAAATTTGTAGGCTATATTGTATTTCCATATTGTAAGAAATATGTGGTAAAAGTTTCAGATTAATTTGTGTAAAAATGTACAAGTTAGAAATTACACAGATCCATAGTTTTGACTGCTTCTAATTTAAAACAATTCCTTACGTATCGTAAATTTTGGAAAAATGATACATAAGAGGATTCTGTTTTTAAATTGACTGTTGTTTTTCCAAAGCCATTTGCGGGAGGTGGGATATGATGATAGAGATTGGATTAATCTTGCACAGGATAGGGACCGATGGCGGGCTTATGTGAGAGCGGCAATGAACCTCCGGGTTCCTTAAAAGCCATTTGTAAGTAAGTAAGTTGCTTACCTTCTGGTGTCTGTAATGATACAATTGAAGCAAAGTAGCAAAATTGTTTTCCTTGGCATGTAGGCTACAACTGACATATTTCATAACCTGTGCCTTGCACCTGACACAATTAACGTAATATTTCATTGCATTTGCGTTGCGTTTCTTCTTAGTCACGGGAGACGACTTCCATGAGACATGACGTCACGTGTGTGCTGGAATGCGGCGGGTACCCTTCGGGCACGGGCGATATTTTTCTCGTTCCACGCCTTTTGCGTCAGCTGTTTGTGACATTCCCAGCTGAGTGGAAGAGCTGCCTTGAAATATGGCAGAAAATTGAACCGCAGTCTTGTCATAAAAAGAAAGGAGAAGGAATGATATACTGCCCCTTTTCTTTCGTCAAGAAATACGGCTGTTTTCACATCCTCACTTTGAAAAGGGGCTCTACCGAGCCGAGTGTTTTGCAGCCCATAGAGGAACTCCTGTAACAACATAATTCACCATCTTACAGACTAATATAACCGTGAAACATAACCTTACATTTCTTTCATAATTTATGTCACAATCAAGTAAAAATACTTGTGAAGGAGACTGCGAAATGAGACTACCGAGGGACGTAAAAATGATTTCGAATAAGAGAAAGTGGAAATTAAACCTCATGGGTTTCTATTGTAAATCGTAGATATGTTAGAAGTCAGCTCTAGCCTCAGTTCTCTCTTTGCGAGGTCTTGGGATCTGGTCTACTTCCAGGTTTTAATAAAGTAATTCTTTGACTTCTATCACCTATATCAAAGGGCAGGGCATGATTGCGCCCCACGGTCAGGTATGATGTAGCCGATAAAAAGGGTCCCTGTTTTGTGGGCATAGTTGCGCCCCGTTCCCACCAGGTAGAAAAAAGGGGCATGGCATAGTTGCGCCCCGATCAAATAGGTAGAGAAAAAGATATTACGGGAACTCGAGCCTTGTAATCAACCAATCTTATTGATTTCTTATTCGATTTAATATTCATTATCGATACCGTTAAAATGAACGCCATGAAGTTATTTATTTATTTATTCTGGTGTAGTTAAGGCCATCAGGCCTTCTCTTCCACAACACCAGGAATACAAATACAATAACAGAAATAAAATGGAAGAAAAAAAACACTATAAACGAAGTAAAGTCACACAAAAATATACACAGGTTGCAGTCACACAAACTTTAAATGAGTGATTAAGTATAATTAATTGTATCCTAATTAACTAACATAAACAAGAAACTTGCGATTTTAATATGGAGTAAAAAAACACAAATCAACACTTCTAGCAATATCTAAAAAGCATTAAACAAGACAAAATTTTCCAATTTAATTTTGAATTGTGATAAAGTCCGGCAGTCCCTGACATCATTAGGTAGCGAATTCCAGAGACGAGGTATTTCTACAGTGTAGGAGGATGAGTATAGAGACGTTCTATGATGAGGGATAGAAAGAAGTGCTTGATGTCGGTTTCGAAGAGTTGTAAGAAACTGAAAGCGCGATAAGAGATAATTCGGAGTAGAAGTATGCATGATTCTAAATAGAAGAGACAGTGAATGTATTGTTCTTCGTTCCTTCAGACGCACCCATGAAAGTAACTGGAGGGAAGGTGTTATATGGTCAAATTTACGAGTATTGCAGATGAATCGTATGCACACATTATGAACACGTTGTAGTCTTTCAGCTAAGAGTGAACTTGCATTAGTTAGTAGGGAATCGCAATAATCAAAATAGGGCATTACAAGCGTCTGAATAAGATTCTTTTTTAGACTAAGTGGTAGAAATTCTTTCATATGAAACAAAGAGTGAAGTTGAGAAAATATTTTTTTGCAAGTGTGTGTTACTTGGGTGTTCCAGTTGGCAGTACTTTATTAACTGATTTTTTTACTGTTTATGCAGTGATTATCGATAGCCTACCGTTAAAATGAACACAATGAAGTTAGCAGTTGACATATTCAAATGAGTAAGTCGTTGGAATATGGGGACTTAGCAATCTTGACATTTTATTAGTGATTTTCACACCGTCTGTGACGTATAGTGAGGTTAATTTAAAATGAATATTAAGTGAAAAGGAGTAAAGAGTTAATAATTCACAATAGTTCTAAGTTTGGATTTGCGAAACCCTGTACTGCAGGGTTAAGATATCGGTGTAAAAATAAAAATGCATTTCATTTATTGTGTGTGATCGATAAAAAAGTGTTTTTTTTAAATAGAAAAATTGATCATATGCTACCTGATTTCAGTGCAGTTACCACTATAATATTTTTAAGTAGGCCTAATTTATTTCATGACAATCACTTTTCGTGTGTACTATGCCCATCGGGACGCAACTATGCCACGTTCATTCTGCTAGCTGACTTCTTCGGGGCGCAACTATGCCATGTCCATTCTGCTACCTGATTTCTTCGGGGCGCAACTATGCCATGTCCATTCTGCTACCTGATTTCTTCGGGACGCAACTATGCCATGTCCATTCTGCTACCTGATTTCTTCGGGGCGCAACTATGCCATGTCCATTCTGCTACCTGATTTCTTCGGGACGCAACTATGCCATGTCCATTCTGCTACCTGATTTCTTCGGTGCGCAACTATGCCATGTCCATTCTGCTACCTGATTTCTTCGGGACGCAACTATGCCATGTCCATTCTGCTACCTGATTTCTTCGGGGCGTAACTGTGCCATGTATAGGCCTCCCAATTGACCGCGGGGCGCAACTATGCCATACCGATATCAAATACCTTACTATAATAATACTGAACAGCTGTATACTAGCAGCATTGGCGTGAGTGCGAAATATCGCGGACCTGACATCTAGCGAAGCGGGATGGAATTACGACCACATATACAAATATTAACATAGCGGGATTCTGACTATTGTTTAAAACGTGAGTTACTAATGTGAAGTAATATGTGAAACACTTAGGCCCAATTGTATAAAACTCCCTGACTAAAGATCAACTTTGATCGAAGATCGAAAAGTGAACCGAGTTCAGACACTTCTTCTATTGTATAAAACTTACCTTGGTTCAAATGCAATCTAAGTTCACGTGAAAATGATTTGGCAACATCGCATAAACAGGTGAAATACGTGATGCGCGGACCATGTTATACAGGTTTGTTCAGTGTTGCCAATCTAGCGACTTTAACTCTTTTTCAACAACAATTTCTTTTAACTTTTATATTGCTTAAATAGGGATTTAGTGTCCTTTTTAGCACCCCATAGTGACAAAATGTAAGCTTTCTTTGTTGATAATGAGAAATCTAGCGACTTTACAACTACTTTTTGGCGACTTTCCGTACACTCTGTTGCAGACACTGTTTTTTTTTTTGTGTAATGTAAATAATGGCGGACAATAAGAAGAAGGCTGACTGTTCTCCAAGTTGTTATCATGTTATGGCGTTTGATACTGCTAAACATAATAAAGCTTTATAAAACGACAATTTTCGTTTAGTAATACAGTTAATTGAACATTTATTAATGTACCTATCATATCCATTAATAATTAATGATTGTTATAAACATAATATAATTATAGGTTATGTTATTTGATAATGCTGAACACGATAGAGCCTTATAAAATATAAGAATGTTTGTGTATTAAGGCAAGAAATTGAAAGAAATATATATAAATGTACCTAACATATCTATTAATATTAATAATAATGGATATTTTATTTGCACAATCTGTCACTCGTATATTTCAAACAGAAAAGAAATAACTGAACTTGGATCATCTAACTTAATCGGAGAAATTTCTTCAGTCAAAGTTGACTTTAGTTTGAGACAAATTAATCTCAGATTAGACTTTATACAACACAAAATTCCAAGTTCAGCTGAAACAAGGATCAATTTAACCTCTGAGCTAAGATTAAATGGTTTATACAATCGGGCCTTAAGAAATGTTGATTAATCTTTAATGAAAAATTATTATCTTATATCAAAGCTCCATATTATGAGAAATATGCATACTTCATATTACTTTCCGTAATTATTGTTACATGTATTTTTCTTTGGTTTAGTGAGACAAAATCAATTCTGATATTAGGAATGAACTTACAATAATGCTTTATATACGCATTGCTGACAACTGCAAAGATAAAATTGATAGTAATCTGATGCTTGTAATAATTAGTAAATTAGGACAACAAAAAAACTCAATTTGATAAAACCTTAAAATCTCCGATACATTTTAACTTCTATTCATTTATTAGGTCTAGATAAAAAAGCCAATTTGTATTTTTCTATCAACACAAAGACGAAGGAATTAGGCCTACTAAAGAATGTTGTTGACTAACGTTTTATGATCCCTCGGAAATCGAAAGTACGATTTGGAGCAATTTGTAATGCTGTAATTTTGTAGCAATTATAAACAACACATAATATACACCCTGACATTTTAACACAGCACTAATTAATAAAACTATTAACTAGCCCAGCAACAATATACATTGCAGTTGATTACAGCTTGTTTCACGAGTATCACCACACCGGCCGCCTAGGTAGCAGCACCAGCGTCGTTCGCACGTAATATTGCTGGCTGTCCGGTATTATTATAGTAAGGTATTTGCCTATATTCCATTTACACCAATAGAAATAATAAAGGGTTTTGTGGAAGTAAAATTATACTAACGTTGCCATGGAAATGCTTATGTCACATCCGATAAACCGTGGCTAACGAGAAGGACAAGCTTCATCACGAATCGAAGTCACGTGATTATCATGGTCTAGTCATGGCCATCTTGACAATCTCCTAATATAAATACATCTTCAAAGCTCTAAAAAACAAAGGAATTGCTATATTAAACTCATGTTAAACGTGCATTTATATATAAACTTGTTCAATGTTGGCCATGTTATGACTAAGAATGTGACGTCGCGCCGTAGCCTGTCTTTCTAGTTAGCCACGCGATAAACTCTACAATATGAATGAGTCCATTTCTAATACACAAGGAGAGTCCGCATGTATATAATATAGTTCTACGTAACGTACTTGAAAGAGTGTATTTTAATCCATTTGGGGGTGGGGGGGGTGTTTTCAATATATTAAAAAAAATCGTATTCAGTTTTGCTTTAACTTGGACATGTAACATACTCGTATACAATGTATGCGATAAGTATAGGAAGTTAATACAAGGTTGGCATTATTCACATGCAGATGTATGAATAAGAATAATAATAATAACGGGATATGCCTATTTTAATGTGCTTATATACATTATACCAGTTAATTATATGTGGCTAAAAATAGTTCTTCACTCTTATTAATAGTAGGCTACCTTCTTTTCAATGCATAATAATAATAATAATAATAATAATAATAATTATTATTATTATTATTATTATTATTATTAAAGGCATATGACTCTGTTAAGAGAGAAGTTTTATATGATATTCTTATTGAATTTGGTATTCCCAAGAAACTAGTTCGATTAATTAAAATGTGTCTCAGTGAAACGTACAGCAGAGTTCGTGTAGATCAGTTTCTGTCAGATGCGTTTCCAATTGACTGTGGACTAAAGCAAGGAGATGCACTATCACCTTTACTTTTTAACTTTGCTCAAGAATATGCCATTAGGAGAGTCCAGGATAACAGAGAGGGTTTGGAATTGAACAGGTTACATTCGGTGCTTGTCTATGCGGATGACGTGAATATTTTAGGAGAAAATCAACAAACGATTAGGGAAAACACGGGAATTTTACTGGAAGCAAGTAAAGAGATAGGTTTGGAAGTAAATCTCGAAAAGACAAAGTATATGATTATGTCTCATGACGAGAATATTGTACGAAATGGAAATATAAAAATTGGAAATTTATGTTTTGAAGAGATGGAGAAGTTCAAATATCTGGGAGCAACAGCAACAAATATAAATGATACTCGGGAGGAAATTAAACACAGAATAAATATGGGAAATGCGTGTTATTATTCGCTTGAGAAACTTTTATCATCCAGTCTGCTGTCGAAAAATGTGAAAGTTAGAATTTATAAAACAGTTATATTACCGGTTGTTCTGTATGGTTGTGAAACTTGGACTCTCACTTTGAGAGAGGAACAGAGATTAAGGGTGTTTGAGAATAAGGTTCTTAGGAAAATATTTGGGGCTAAGAGGAATGAAGTTACAGGAGATTGGAGAAAGTTATACAACACAGAACAGCACGCATTGTATTCTTCACCTGACATAATTAGGAACATTAAATCCAGACGTTTGAGATGGGCAGGGCGAATCCAGAAATGCATATAGAGTGTTGGTTGGTAGGCCGGAGGGAAAAAGACCTTTAGGGAGGCCGAGACGTAGATGGGAAAATAATATTAAAATGGATTTGATGGAGGTGGGATATGATGATAGAGAATGGATTAATCTTGCTCAGGATAGGGACCAATGGCAGCTTATGTGAGGGCGGCAATGAACCTCCGGGTTTCTTAAAAGCCAGTAAGTAAGTAAGAGTATTATTATTATTATTATTATTATTATTATTATTATTATTATTATTATCTTCTTCGTCTGCCTGACAAGTGTTAGGCCACAAGGCTTGTTACGGTATTGTTATTGTTATTGTTATTATTATTATTATTATTATTATTATTATTATTATTATTATTATTATTATTATCTTCTTCTTCTGCCTTACAAGTGTTAGGCCACAAGGTTTGTTACGGTATAATAATAATAATAATAATAATAATTATTATTATTATTATTATTATCTTCTTCTTCTTCTTCTGCCTGACAAGTGTTAGGCCACAAGGCTTGTTGCGGTATTATTATTATTATTATTATTATTATTATTATTATTATTATTATTATTATTATTAGTAAGTGAGTCATATTTGCTTCCGTAAACACTAACTGTATCAAATGTAGATTTCTCGCCGATGTTTTCAATCTCTCCGGTCAAGTTCGTTTCCTACAAAAAGAAAGCGATAGGTACCGCAACAGGAAAGTAGCCTTATTTGAAAGCTTGATTGTGTAGTCGTGGGGAACGCTGCATTTGTGTACACACGGCGGAGGCCTCTCAGTTTCATTAGGGCATGCATGCTGGTGACAGCGGTGCGACCGCGGTCCGCTTGGTCAGTGACATGGAAGCTCTATTTTTTTTTTATCATTAAAGTTAGGATAGATGCGCGTCATTTCGCTTTGACAGTTTTTGTTGTTGTGACAGTTTTCGCTTACAGTTCAGTGTACACAAATAATCTAATCGCAATATATCGGAAGCGTTGTGCTTGCGTAATAAATTGTGTGATTCAAAAGGCCTTTTGAATAATAATTATTCACGATCTGTGAGCGCACACTATACGTTTGTGTCAATTAATACAGTCAAATACTAATTGTTGAACGTTAGACAAAATGTGCACACAATTTTTATTGTATTGTTATGGCTTCTTGGTTCAGGCAGTAGTCCCTTCTGATACATCCCTTCCCCGCTTAAATGGGAGTCAAGGACGATTTTTTTCTCTAACGGCGGGAACTTTTATTTTTATCGTTGACCCAGACTTCTTCCTCCGTACTGGATTCTAGTTTTTGATGAGACTAAACAGGAAGTAGACAGATACAGTATACGGGCGGGAAAAAAGTGAAGACTAGAGGGAAAATTGAGTACAGCATTCACGTTAAGGAAGACTAAAATAGACTGGATTAGATTAGTTAGATTGTAACCGGATGGCTAAGACGTAATGCCATGGACTAGCGATACGGAATAAGCGCTGGTTCGAGTTTTGTTGTTGTTTAGTCCAGGGGTCATCAGATCGAAGCTCGAGCGCGGACTACTTACTCCGATGCCGCGCGGTTTAGAGAGCGGAAAAGTGGTTTTAGCATTACCATGTCGTAATTTGATACACAAAATGTGACGTTGGCAGTACAAATTGATTATTATTATTATTATTATTATTATTATTATTATTATTGTTGTTGTGATCATAGCAGTATTAATGGTGATGACATTTTATGACATTCATTTTTTAAAGTAATTAGATAGTCATTTCTACAGTACCGGTACATATATTTTATAACACGAATTGTTTTGTGTAAGTTTATTATTATAATAGAGCGTGAATGCTTAGGCATTTATGAAAGTTAAAATAGGCAGGCAAAAAAGGCAAAAAAACGTAAAAAAAAGGCACAATAATTATTGGAAAAGCCATTATAAATTTAAAAAAAAACATAATAGGCCTATATTTTAACAATAAATTTAAATTATATCAACATAACTCACATTTTTGCTTCGTAATTGACACATGTTGACTTATTAAAAAATACTTTTTTTCGTGATTAACTGTCTTTTGACAAACTTTACATAACAAAACTGTTCCATCGGTTGAAAACACATGGGCACTGAATTCACTAACGTAAGCATGAAGTTTACTTTTCAATGGTTTACTGAATTTAGGCATTCTAGCTAAGCGATCTTATACCTTCTGTCACCCGACAATAACTGACTGTTCCTCACTCAAATTTCTTTCTCCTATAATAATAAGCACGTGTAGCACAAAACCGTAACAGTAAGATTTGAAAATATGAGAGCAAAATTGAAAATGCTACGTGACAACTTCTGTGAGAACGAGGTTAATATTTAAAATTATAAAGCTGATTGTTGGTATCGTGAAGACATGAAAATATTATATTTGTAATATTATATTATTTGATTGTAGAGCATTATTCATATTACACCAATAGTGTTAAAGCACGATTATTAGCAGATTAAGCACCGAAATAAAGTGAGGATACTACGAGCTACAGGAGGAAATACCATGGCACATAGCACTACCACCATCAACTAATGACTACATATCACGGATTCCAGAACCGATGATGATGATGATGATGATGGTGATGACGGTGAAATGAGTCCCAAGGTCCAGCGCCGAAAGTTACACAGCAATTCTGCTTCAATTTGTTGAAGGAAAACCTCGGAAAAAACCTCAACCAGGGAAGTTTCCCCAACTAGGATATGAACCCGGGCCCTTTCGTTTCACGGTCACACATGCTAACCGTTACTCAGCAGTGGTGGACTGTGCGGTATACCTGTTGTTTTGAGGTCCTACCTTGTGTAGCCGTCAACAGTTACCTGTGTGTCTAGTACGTAGGACTGAAGCTATCCGAAAGAGAAGAAGAAGTGACGGCTACCCCCACGCTGATGTATGAGTATGAGAATTGAACACTCAGTAGTGTGATAAAAGAAATGCTGAAAGAGCAGAAATGAAATTTCTGAGAAAAATTGGAGGGTATACTTCAAAAGTTACAATCACGAGAACTTGGTCTTTTCAACATAGGGAAGGAATTGCTAGCATAAATGAGAAATGTCAGAAATATAGATTAAGATTAGATCTATACCTTCAGCGGCCTGACATGTTATGAAGTACAAAGCCGTTGGGAACAGATGTGCGAGACCTAGATGAAGCTACATTTTATTTCTTGTTCTAGGAGATATGAAGACAGATTATTGTGATATTGCAAGTAATCATTTTCCAGTTTTTCAGGGAAATACACGTTTGCAGCATCCCTGACAACAGAAAAAAGCGGTTTTGGACGTTCGCTATTCCTGTATTGACTTCATCTTCCTTAACTATTGCTCCAATTTTGTTCGCATTCATTATTAGAGCCCGGATATTTAGGCATTTATTTTGGTTAAAATAGGCAGGCATATAGGCACTAAAATAGTAAAAAATAGGCAGTGAAATAGGCATTTATTATTCATGGAAACAGACACAAAATAGAGAAATACGTAATAGACTATCCCATACGGTACTCACTTTCCTTGGTTACATGTCACAACAAGATGCTTTTTTAAGTTGTCAACTGTCATAGTGAGCCGCCTGTCAGAATGTATTTCATGGTGGAATAAGATCTTTCTACTTCTACTGAAGTGATTGGAGCAAACTTAAAACAACTTATTTCGGAAGGACTGTCTCTATTTCTTTCAGAGATCGGGAAAAACAAATTATGTATTATCTCAAAAAGAGAGGTGTGAGAAGGGATTAGAGACTTCAAAGTACGCGTGAATTGTGCGTGCAAGCGACAACAGTAACGGGAACTGGAGACTTGCTTTTGATACTTCCCTCATCCCCTTTCTTTCGCTGGTAAACCCCGAAGTGACCTGAGCACTGAGGGTTATACTGTTCACACATCTTTGTTAAGTGAAATAAAACATGGAATCGGTAGGGGAGAAATGTTTATGACTTCTTGGAAACATATGTGTTGCTGGAGAATAAGATTCTCAGCCAATATTTATGTGAGGTGAATATACCTAGGCCAATTTTAATTTGTACAAGCGTTCTTTTTTATTTTTTTTTTAATAATTTATGCGCGGTTTATTTTAAATGCGTTGAAATACAGGGACATCATTTTATTTTTACTTCAATTTTTATTGTACCTGAGTTTTTGAATATACTTCACTCCCACCCCTTCTACTAAGGAAGTTCCAACTCCACACAGAACCAAGACCGCAGATAGTAAGCAGTACTGAGTTACTGAGTACAGTACGTTCCAGAAATATGTTCGCGTTTTCCAGTGACGAAAGAGCTTTCAATATTGAATCATATTTTCGCATAGGTACTGTCCGTTTGCCTACGTCGCATCCCGATTTCCCCCACCTGCTTCTGCTCGCCCCTCTGTAAAAGCTGGGCTGTCTTAGCTCTTTTCTGAAAACATTAATTTCTCTTAGGAATTGGACGTTTACATAATATTATACAGCTGTTTAATTTAACTTAAATAAAAGGGCCTCGTTAAGTAATTAACTGTCACGTGATTTCCTCCCTGCGGCATAACCACTTGGACGGACAGTAGATAACATGTCTGAGTAATTTTATATTTTCGGGTCGGGCAGAAGTGAAGGTTGAATTCACAGTACGTAGAGTAGGTACAGAATTATTTCAACATGAGTTACTAGTATGAAGGACGAAACTGGTACTTGAAATTAGGTACAATAGTCTATAGTGCGATAATATGCACAAAAGAACTGAAGCCTGTATCGAAATGAACGGCTACCATTTTCAAAATTGTGTTTAAATATTCATATTATGATTATTTTTCAATTTAACTTCTTTCTCTACATTGTACGCTAATGTGCTGTAGACAGTATACACTGCATAATGAATACGTTCGCATGGATAACTCACTTCGTAAGTAAAAACACTTATTCTTAATACAGTACTGTACTTTGATTAAAGAAAAACCTAATGAAAATTATCAAACTGAAAATCGCGATATTTCCTAGTTTACGTAAATGGATGAACTACTTTTCTTCCTTCCTATACCTAGTAGAGTGATTTGTGTTTTACGCCAGTATCATCGAACTCCAGTCTTGGAGCGGGGAGCAAGCGGTGTTTCCGGTTCTCTAAAGGTAGAGACAGGTTAATATTAAAAATGTTAGTAAAAATAAAATGATGTCCCTGTATATAAAATGTACAATAACGACGTAAAAAAAAACTAAAAAGGCATTTAACCTCAAAATAGACAACGGGAGCTAAAATAGGCAAAAAAGGCAAAATAAAAATTGGGCCTATCGAAATTATCACGGCTAATAAGTTTATATTTTCACCTAGAAAGAAGAAAAATGTGTCGATAAATTTCCAATTGAGGATGAATTTCTTTACCCTGCAGAAGTTGCAGATATTTCACACGGAAAAATGTTTCATATTCATCGCTTCAATATGTTATTCAAAGATTCCCACATCTGATTAATTAAAGTGAACATAACAGACTTGAAGAAGAATTTGTAGCTTACCAATACTACACTTTTCCTGAATAGGCTACATTATGTGAGTAAATTAATCAAGAATAGATGCACTTTTGACCAAATTAACGCCGGGTTCACTCTGTTCCAGAAGATTAAGATAGTATCTACAAGAAGTACTACACTTCAAGAAGAAATTTGCAGAAAAGCAGCTGCTAAATGCAAAACACGCCACAAAACTTTTTTCGCAGAAAAAGTGACCGGTAACGTGCACTTAGGCCTTTATAACTTAATATGCTTTACATCTGACTTTGCAGAACGGGGAAGGATCTCGCGCACTCACATTATGGAATTACTGATAACCGATTTGATACGTTGGCACCTCTGCAGAGTGATTTCCTAATAAAATTAATTAGTAATTATATACAGAACTACGAATATTGTTTCGCGCCGTTCCCGCGTCTTGCTTTGGCCCAGTGATATGTAGAGAGCATTGGTTCTATCGTCATGGGAGAAGAAATTCTGACACAAAATTTTGGCCAGTGTATCAGACTGATGCTCACCTAGCATCATGAGGAATTTAGGGAACTACAGTGAGTAGTAAAACCCGGTTTTGTATGCCAGCTATACGTATAACTGTAGTTTATATCATGGAGTGCAGTTTCATAGAAAGGACTTTGCCGACAGACCTTCTACTGCCCCCTACTAATTGGTTGTCATAAATAAACGTCTTCCTTACGGTGACGGAAATCTTGTCTTCTCCTGTTAGTAACCAATCACAACCCTCGTTCGGAAAAATTGACAGGCTCCCATCAAATCCACGTGGAGGCAGAGTTGCCACATCTTTTCCGAATTCCAAGAATCCCGTCAGTCTCATTGTCTCATTTCGAGGATCACCAGGATTGTGGCAACTGTGCAATGTTGGGACGAGGGGACAGGATGGAATTGTCAGAGGTGATTATATAGGAAGTCATAAATCTGTAAGTGGGTGTTCAAAAGAGCCACCGAACTGCACTCCTTGAAATAAAATAGAGTATTTTTTATAGCTGGGGTTATCATGTTTATTTCACGTTACTCACGTATTGTTTGGATGATTTTTCATCCCTGGTAAGGAATGTGGACGTCTGGTCAGTAGCAGTATTGCCATTTCAATGATGACGATGATGATGATGATGATGATAATGATGATGATAATCTTACTATTAAGTCGCGTGGTATACAAGGCCTTCATTGCCAACAGTCATAACAAGGGACAAGTACGCTGCCTCTGTGGGAATTTCACTTCGCTCAACAGAAGTCTAATTCCAGGCTCTGTTACGTTCAGCTCACCTGGCTGCAATGTTGGACGCCCGAGTTGTCTGCTGCGACATTCAGAACGCCTTATTGGTTAGGCTGCCGGGACTACAAAACTCGTCTGACCTTCCTCATAGTAGCAGCTACGGAATGACTGTTTATTGCAGAGATATTCATGCTCTTTCTCCTACTCAAAATGAATAGGTTAAGATGCTAATTACGAGTATATTAGACATCGGATTTTTATGCATCATAAGTAGTTGAAATGTGTAGGTAAATCATCATCATCATCATCATCATCCTTCACGAATTAGGCCTCTGTAGCAGTAGCGGCCGGTGATCGAAATCCTCGGTGAGGCCAGATGCAACTAGTTAAAGTGCCTCCGATAGGAAATGTTTGTTTATGATATTAATTATTGTTATATTATTAATATCATGATTACTGTATTATTATTATTATTATTATTATTATTATTATTATTATTATTAGTCTATTATTATTAGCCTACTATTGATGAAAAATAATGTCACTCACCAAATAAGCTGTTATGCTGTGAGTTTCAGCGATTGTTTCAGTGTGATGAAGCAACCCACATTATGTGTTGAAAATCCCCTCCTTTCTGTTCTTTTTATTTTTTTCCTTTGACAGCAACGAACAAGGCCAACAGAGAAGTTTATTTTCACCACATTACCACTTAACCATTTATGTTGCCCATACCAGGATGCAATAGAAACTCGCGTTTTAAGATTATCAGAAAAATTGTCAGCGATGTCGTAGGTATCTCGGTAGGCTCTCTCTTTATTTAAAACTTCCTTTCTTTCAATATTATTTCTTCTCGAAAAAGGACACTCTAACAATGAATTAACTACACCAGCATTATTTCTGGCATTTGTTTCTGTTTATATTTTCCCGAAATACATAACAACATTGGTCCAGATTCACTACTGTACTACGAATTACAATAGTACAACACCCTCGCTTAAGTCATAAACTGAGACGTAAGGGGAGGGAATAGAGTGCGTCTCTGCGTGCCAAAGACCTGGAATTTGTGTTATTTATGACCTATTTAGGAAGACAAGTCACCATTGCTATTCCCATCCCATTCTACCCTTGAGGCCGGCCCATGGATGTGAGGAGTGAAACCTGACCAGGCCACGAGGCCAGACGAATTGTGCCTCGGCTACAACGTTTTAAGCGCAAGCTCAAACCCCGCGAAAATACAGGAAATTCAGAAGACAGACCCGGCACGAACGATTCTGGCCTCAGGAACAAATTTTACTGCAAAACAGGTCTATATACATCACAAGCCAAACCCGGCACGAGCGATTCTGGCCTCAGGAGTAAATTTTACTGCAAAACAGGTCTATATACATCACAAAGTTTTAAAATGCTTCTACAGCGATGCTTCATTCAAATAACTAATACATTACATAAAAACACAAAATTTGATTTCTGTTAAGCCAAGTGACTGAGGCCCGGCCTCACTTGCCTCAGTCAATCAGCCGCCACTGCTCTGTAGACCTGTTTCGGCCCCATCTAGCAGTCTTCTAAAAGGTCTTCCTGGTCGACGATGTCCTTAGGTTTATACTGCATCATAATTTTTGGGATTCTTGAATTCTCCATTCTTCTTACATGATCTAGCCAATTGAATTTGTATCTGCTGATTTTTTCTTCTACTGACTCTACTTCTAATTGTTCTAAAATTTCTTCATTCCTTTTTCGGTCTAAAAGAGTATATTCTGCTGTCCTCCTGAAAAATTTAATTTCCGTTGCTTTGATTCTGTTCATGTCTTTTTTCTTTAATGTCCAAATCTCGCTTCCGTATAAAAGGGAGGGTAATGCTAGTGTATTATATATTTTTATTCTTGTAGATTTTTGTACTAATTTAGCTTTTAATGTATTGTTTATTATTCCTAGAATTTGTATAAATTTGGTAATTTTCTTGTTCACATCTTTTTAATTTTGATAAGATATTTCACAACCCATATAATTGAAATTTTGTACTTGTTCGAGGCATTGCTTATTGTGTATTATCTTACTTCTGACTGGGTCTTGTCCTAAAAATGCCATTACTTTTGATTTTTGTGCTGAAATTTCCATCCCAGAATCTTTCAATATTTTATTTAATGTATATAATCCTCTTTGTAAATTATCCTCTGAATTGGAAATTATGACTTGATCATCGGCATAGAGTAAGGTATTTAATGTTTTGCTTATGTAATAAAAATTCAATTAATACAGGCAGTTTTTCTAGCCGGCACTTTGAAACTGGAATTAGGGGCCTCCTTCACGGTTAGGCTTACATCCACGCTGACAACTCGCTTCTACAATACACCTGGCCACATTAAAAGAATCATTCACAATTTTCAAATACCGTACTTTATTTTAATCCTACATTTGTTGCACTTTTGTAAAAATAGATCTGTATTGTCTCCTACATTTTCGGAACAAATTTCGAACAATATTTACATCTTAAAATGATCCCTATGGTGACTGGGTGGTCAGACCTTTGGCCTGTCACACAGGCGGCCCGGGTTCGAGTCCCGGTGAGGTCTGGGATTTTTAATTGAAAAATCCTTAGTGACACTTCTGGCGGACAGGGTCGTAGTTCGGGTTTTTCCCGTTATTAGACTTTCACAGCATTCCGTCACCATTTCGTTAATAGTCAGTCAGTAGAAATGAGAATATTACATATAGAAAGAAAGAAAAAAGAGTAATAAAATGTGAACAGTAAATTGAAATAAGTTAGACATGAGACATGTTCTATGTGTAGAAATATGAGAATAATAATAATAATAATAATAATAATAATAATGAGAAGAATAAGAAGAAGAAGAAGAAGAAGAAGTAAAATAGTGAAGAACAGAACATACAGTAAACTCAATTTTTAGAGACACACAAATGGAAAATTATGATAATAAGTAGCTTGAGTTGTCACGTGATATACTATAGGGAAAAATAATGAAACAAAAAAACAGATAAAATAAAAGTGACTGGAATATCTAAATGAAGAAAATACGTGGAGGGTATAAAGTAAGAAGACCCGGACTATGTATGTGTATGTATTTATTCACACTGAAAATGGGTAACTAATTACACTCAATAATGACAATTAATAATAAACACAAGTAATGAAAAACAATAATTAATAATAATAATAATAATAATAATAATAATAATAATAAAATAATGTGAATTTATTTCACTCACAACAATGAAATTTTATTCTTCCAACAATAATTCCTTTCTACAATTCGCCTTAAACGCTGTCGTCAACAATTGGATTTTCACTCAACACAGTATTCGTTATAGCACTCCACTGACGGCAATGACAATTTACTTGGACTAGTACGAACAACAATGAACTGTTAATCTTAACTAATATTTACAAAGCGCTATTTACAAATCAGAACTATCAGTTCTCAGTTCACAGTTCTTCTAGCTCAGTCACTCGAGTTCACAGTATCTCGAACCACAGACCTTCAGAGACAGTTCACTGTACTCGAACTCAGGTCCCTCCAACTCGGTCCACTGCACTCGAACTCAGGCCCCTCCAACTGCGGTCCACTGCACTCGAACTCAGGCCTTCGGATGCTGACAACAGTTGCGGACGCACACTCGAGTCGAACTCCGGTACACAAGACTGGCTTGCTTGCTCTGGCTTAGTCACTGACTGACTGACTAATCAACTGAAAACTACTCGAGTTCGCTGGCGTTTCTTCTTTTATAGCAAAATCATAGTTGCGAGAAATTTCTACTGGTGTGTAGAGAATTATCTGGATATCTCCACTTCGACGCACTTCTGGAAGAGTCGGGAAGGTCCGTTCCCCATTCACTGCGTTAAGTAGCAGCTGCGCGCGCAGCCTCCCCTCGCGTGTAGGCCCCTTTCCCCACTACTCTCCGCCGCGCGCCGTCCCTCCGTGCTCCGCGCGATCTGCTTTCTTGCGGGACGCTGGTCGTGAGTTCGAATCTCACGTCGCTGTCACAATAATAACAAGGAGCATCCTAAATTAAATGAAGCATGGTCACTTAAAATAACATTTAAAGTAAATCTAATTTGTATCTTAACCCTAAGTTCGAACTAAGACCCACGAGTGTGACAGGTTCATACCTGCACAAGTAGCTTTCGGCACTACACTTATTTCGCTGTCAACTCACTCACTGCACTGATTCTACCTGATTTCACGAACACTTCTAAACATTTTATTGTTCAAATACATTGCACAGCCACTTCACTGACACCAACACACTTCACTTACACAATAGACTTCACTGGCACTACACACTTCACTGACACAACACACTTCCTCACTGATAGAACACTTCAAATAACAAGATATCAATTACACCCTTTAAGTAGTGTGTATAATATACTACCGTCTATTAGTAAAGTCCTTAAGCCTATTTTAAATACATTTTTGGTTATTGGTAGAGCCTTTAATAAGTCTGCGGGTAAAGCATTCCAGTCCCTGATAGTACGATTGAGAAAAGAAAACTTTCCAGTGTCCGTCCTCTGTCTTCTTTCCCTCAAACTATAACAATAGGGATGTCAGTCCTACGCGCTGGCTTCTTTGCCCCTCAGAAAAATACTTCTATTAGAAATCGAGCCTTAGTGCAACCGGAAAGATCTATGATCTTATCGGAAATCGAACCCGCAACCTTCTGACTTGTAGTTTAATACATTATATGCGACGCAGCCGCTCGTTTTCCGATGTAAGCATGTTAAATTTCTTAGATGTAAGGAATTTGGGGGATGTACTATAGATTTACAGCCTTATACCAAAAAAGAGTACAGTGAGACGTGTAGGCTTATGTTGGTTTATGGAGAGCTTTTGTGATCTTGGTTTCTGTAGCAACATAGAATACTTGTACGTTCCGCTACACGCTACATCCTTTGCAGCCTTGGCCTACGTGATAATTTTTAGCTATTCTTATCTGCCCTTCGCTTTTATTCTCCAGTCTTTTATTTCCAACTTTCTCATGTCTTTCACCTCATCATCAAAAAACTTCGTTCGGGATCTCCTGGCACAGCTTCTACTAGTAGGCTCTCTTCTTTAGAAGTTCGCTTTTTGTTGTGCTTTTTCAGGCACTCTCTCCATATGGCAAAGGGAACGCGCTCTAACTAAAAATATGGAATTAATTTAATTAACAATGAGTCGTAGGAAGATATTCATCGTCGTAATAATCACGGATTAGGCCTACACTTCCTGCAGTCCGTTTCGCCTCCTTGTGTCGAAGTCCATCCATAGTAGGCCTATTTCGATCTTCCAGAGTCACTTTTCTATTGAAACATAACTTTCAGTAGCTTCGCACTTTAGTTTCCAGAGTTCTGTGACGATATGAATTTAGCCTTGCTTTAAGTTAAACCCATACTTTTCCAGTCCGTGCTATGTCACACAATGCTCAAAGAAATTGTTGTATATTATTTTATTGCAAACTTATGAAATATTCTACAGTAGAACTTGGTTATAGCGACCTCGTTTTGTGCGACACCTCGCCTATAACGTCAAATATTCTGTGGTCCCAACTAATTCCCCATAAGACGTATTCTTTTCTACCTTGCTTAATACGACAAACATATATGCGTCTACCTCGTATATAACGTCATTTTCAACCTCAGTTTGGAATACAATTTTCTAAGAACCAAAGTATTTTAAGAAATATTTTGCTGAAATGTGGCAAATCCTTTACTGTTCCCTTCTAGCATAGACCTCTGGAATGCAGGCAGATTCCCCATCTCATCGTAACCTGCCCGAATTCATGCGGTATTAATGGTACCTGCATGCGATCAGTTTCGACAGGAAGTTTTCACTAAGTGCACGCATTTTAACGCAGTATGGCCACTAAAAGAAGTGAGTGACACTTTAGAAGCCATTAGAATTGTGAACATTTCTATGAAGCTAGAGGAGGGAGTATGAAGCTAGGAGAGGGAGCAGTGAAATTGCAACTGAAATAATGAACACAGAATTTAATTTAGAAAGTGTATATTGGGCAAGTAGGAGACAACAGAGTAAAATGACTGATTACTTCACTCCTCAGTAAATAAGTTTGGTGAGTAATGAACAAACTGTTTTAATACAGAATACTGTATTTATAATTGTACATGTATTGTGTGTTCATGGTATGCTTAAAAGTGAATACATAGTCATAAGCTTAATTATGATTATTTTTCATTTTCCACTTCACTAGACTGATAATATGAATCCCGGTTACTACGACACTCGTTTATAACAACATAATTTTCAAGGTCCCTTGGATGTCGTTATAACCAAGTTCTACTGTATATACATTTTTCCTTGTTTTATTAAAAAAATTATTTCATATTAGTTTATTGCAAACTATATGCAATATTTTTTTCTTGGGCAAAAGAATTAATTTGCGTATTTCTTCATAAATTTGCAATAAAGTAATACCAATAATTTTTTGAGCACAGTAGAATAACCTCTGCTTCAGAAACTGAAGTAGGTACGTGCAGACAATCTACCTCTCTCGCCAATTCAACGTAAAACTTCTCTTTATCTGCCAGCGATGCAGCTTCGGTTGCTGTGTGAGAAAATATTTTTCTTGAGCGAAAGCATTAAATTGCATATTTCTTCTTCATAAGTTTGCAGTAAAATAATATCATTTTTTCTTAGCATTGTAGAAATAACCCCTGCTCCGAAACTGAAATAGGTACATACAGACAATCTAACTCTGCCGCCATGAAACCTCTCTTTATCTTCCAGGGATACAGCTTCGGTTGCTGTTGAGAACATATTTTTTCCTTGAGCAAAGGAATTAATTTGCACATTTCTTCTTAAGTTTGGAATAAAATACGTCAATAATTTTTTTGATCACAGTAGAATAACTCCTGTTCCGGAAACTGAAGTACGTTCAGACAGTTTACCTCTGCCAATTCAATATAAAATCTCTCTTTTCTGCCAGGAATCCTGCTTCGGTTGCTGTGATGAGAAGCTGTTGGCTAAATTACGTTCTTCTAAAATTGAGGCTCTCGTAAAATTGAACAGTTGTTCTGTAGAATATTCTCTTGTACGATCGCCTTTAAAATTCAACAAGAGGACATCGTTAAAGTCGGCCATGATTTATTGATAATACGACTGTTCGTGAATATAAAATCTGTGAATCACAGAGCTGGAATTCGATTTCCAATAACAACCAAAGATTTTATTCTTCCCAACTTACCACAGAGAGTATTTGGAACAGCACATTCTTCTGCCTTATACATAATAAATCTGAAATAGAATTTAATCGTCTTCTGCTTCCTTTCATTCTGTTATTTAAGGAAGCTGGATGAACGGCGTAGATGGAATTTGTATTAGCGAGATAAAACCGAGGAATTTCCAGTCCTACGCTCTTTCATGGGTTTTAGGATATCACTTATTTTCTTTGGTGGAACAAAAATAATTTTTATATCGGGTTTGGCTAACCTACTAATCCGATTTTTGATGCGTTCGACGTACAGAATCATTGCCAAAGAGACAGATTTTCTGTAGTGTTCTTTTTATACCTCTTATCGCCGTAGTTTTATTAATTCCGAATAAATTATTTTAGTTCTCTTTTAAGAGTACATAAAATGTAGGTTCATATTCTGCCAGGAAGTCAAAAGGAGGCTAGCTATGGTAAAAGGAGCTTTTAATAGAAAAAGGAGCATTTTCTGCGGACTTCTGGAAAAATAACAAAAAAAGATACTAATGAAGTGCTTTGTGTGGAGTGTGGTATTGTATGGGGCAGAAACATGGATATTACGACGAAGTGAAGAGAAGCGACTAGAAGCATTTGAAATATGGATATGGAGAAGAATGGAACGTGTGAAATGGACAGACAGAATAAGAAATGAAGCTGTGCTGGAAAGAGTGTGTGTGGAAAGAATGACGCTGAAACTGATCAGGAAAAGAAAAAGAAATGGGCTGGGTCACTGGCTGAGAAGAAACTGCCTGGCGAAAGATGCGCTGTTGAACGGGAGAAGAATTCGGAACAGAAGAAGATATCAGATGATAGATTACTTTAAGGCAGCGGTCATCAGCACAGAGCACCCTGGGACTAGCGTGTCTTACCCGCGGAGAAGACACTGCACTATGGTGCATTCGTAGCTGCTAGCGGGTATGCTCTCTACCTCTTGCTGCTGCACGACGGGGCACACGGGACGGCTCCACTTACCCTTTACCCATTTCAGCCAGTGCTGACGACCACTGTTTTAAGACATATGTATCGTATGCGGAGACTAAGAGGAAGACAAAAAATAGGGAAGATTGGAGAATTCTAGGTTTGCAGTGAAAGACTTTCCATTTGGCAGAAAATTATGTGTATATAGATTTTATATTAACAAACAAGAAGAAAATATAACGTTTTTTTTTTTTTAATAATTTAGCTGCACCTATAGCCTACTTCAATTTCACGTCTCTTGCAATTTGTTTTATTGGTAATTCATCTGCAATTCCATTCTCAGAAGCCAATAATTTCGTCTGTTTTATAAAAAATAGTTTGACCCCTGATATTTTCAAGTAAATGTGAAGCAAAATACTGCCAAATCGTCCTTAAAATGAAAGGGTGAATTATTTAGTATCCCTTACAGAATAACAAAGACTGCTTAGCTTGAGGATTTAACTTCGTACGGTTTCAGTTTCGCGGATTGTTCTATGCATAATTAAGCACATCATTTCCGTACTCGACTTGGTGTTTGAATGTCGCTATTCATGTGAAGTTCAGCTGCAATTTTATACTTCCATACAAATGAACCCATTTGAATATGTGATATGGCCTTCTCGAAATTAATTCCGACAATTGAAAAACAACGTCATAGAAAATATTTGATTCAACTTTTTCTTAATGGAATACGTTTGCCACCGATAATTGTAAATAATACTACTATTCTATACAGCTCGACTGTGAAGAACCTTGGTATTCATATGGATTGTCACCTGGAATGGAATGAACAAGTGAATCACACTCCCAAAAAAATATTTTCTATTATTCACTCATTAAAGTGACTGAAGCACTTTCTTCCCGATAAATTAAAATGAATGCTTATACAAACACTCGTGATGCCACACTTCGACTAATGCGATATTATATTAAGTAACCTAAAAGCAAATTTGAGCAGCAGGCTACGACGTGTGCATAATGCGTGTGTCCGTTATATTCGTAAGTATGATCATGTTTCCCCGTCTTTCCAAACTCTGTCTTGGCTAAGGCTAAGCGATCGACGAGCCCTGCATTCTCTTGTTCTCTTATTTAAAATTCTATGCACCGCTACCCCAATCTATTTGGCTTCTCGTTTTCAAAATTTATCCGCATATTATCAGCTAAGTACAAGATCTCATCATAACAATTTACTCATTATATCTCATCACAGGACATCTTTATATTTTTCATCTTCTACAGTTTCAGTTGCTAGAAATTGGAACTCGCTTCCGAGTGATGTAAGGGGTTGTTGGACAGTAACTTCATTTAGGTCAAAATTACATAAATTCTTACTTAACAGATTAATTACTGATTAATATTTGTTACTTATAATGAAACTAACATCTGTCCATTCTTATTATTATTATCATTGATTTCTCTAAATAGATTTACAAAACCTCTAATGGCAATTACATTAATATTCTCATTATAGAAATATATTTTAGATGTATACATATATATTCTTTTTTCCTCCCCGTAACATAGTCCTAGTAAGTTTATATTAAATTAATTTTCATCATTTTACTGGCTATCTCAAATCTTAAATTAATTATAATTGATTGAATTAAATTAGCTCCTAAATTAAGTTACTACTTTACCTTATAGGTTTATCTAAATTTAAATAAATATGTAGTCTACTAGTCGTTAAAACTTAACTGAAGAATATTGCTGGAGAACCTTTTAAGTGTAGTAAATATTCGTAATTTAAATATGTATTATATTGATTAAGGCTGGTTGAGTGGAAGAGAAGGCCTTATGGCCTTAACTCTGCCAGCGAAAATAAAACATTATTATTAGTATTATTATTATTATTATTATTATTATTATTATTATTATTATTATTATTATTATTATTACGACGTTCGTTTTCTAAGGCGATAATGGCAACAAAATGAGTTCAGGATTCAACGCCGGAAGTTACCCAGCATTTGCTCTTATTGGTTGAGGGGAAACTCCGGAAAAAATACCAACCAGAATTTTAACCCGGGCCCGCTCGTTTCACGGTCATGCATACTAACCGTTACTCCACAGCGATGGACTGAAACGGACATTTTCACAAAATAACTTGCTTCAACAGTGCTTGCGTTTATACCACAAACTCCATTTGGTCTCGACGAGACATGAATTTTGGTCTCCAATGTGGAATGCTTAAACTCTAGCTGTTACGTTAACGGTGTTATAAATCATTCTTTGTCGCTTAAGGGAACACATGCCAACACAGCAGACACAGCTTATCTATATGTGAGGGAGATAAATTTCAACATCCTTGCCTAGAATAGAATCCAGGACTGCTGTGTTTGTATCTACAAAGTCTATCAAACGACCTGTGATAAAGAATAAGCAACGTTGAGATTGAGGATAACAAGGAGAAATTGAGCATAGCAGTTGTGTTCATAATTTAGACGTGAAACGTCTATATTTCACCTACAAGGAGAAAAAATTGTGACGATTTTACATTAAAACTAGTGGCTTGTGCAGCAAATGCTGCAGACCAAGTTCATTAGAAGTTTAAATACAGATTTTTCAGATTTATTTTGCAGACAGAATATCAGATATTTTGAAAGTTACTTGCTTCCATAATAATTAAACACGCTCCGCGAATTATGTTACATTGAAAGTAACATAATAACTCAATGAAGTTTAACCTTGCCAAATGTATCTTTTTTTTTTTTAAAACTTCCCTCAAAATGGATTTTATGCCAAATGCTTTTCTTGGACATATCCATCTTCATTTCTTTGAGTTTCAATGCGGAAGCGCAAATAGGCTGTCAATATCAAGACGATCAGTGGTTTTTTCATGTGGGAGTAAAGTAGTAGCTATTTCAGGTCATTGCAGATTGTTGGCAAGAATATGACATTTTTAGTGTATTAGATAAGTATTCCATTTTTAATAACAATATTTATGTCTTACGTAAGATTTGTAGCTTTTAGTAACATATGTATGTATAGCCGTTACTCAGAAAATTATAGAAATGAAGATCTAATATAAGTTATTCTCTACTTTTACTTACATAAATAACCCCAAAAGGTTTCATTTTCATATCATCAATAATAGTATCAATGTGTATCAGTGACAAAATACACCATATTACACCTGTAATATTTCATTTTTAATGGAAATAATTTCAACAAACCTTCTTGAGTTTTATAGTTTTTAATAACCTATATACACTACATAGCTGTACTAATAAAATTACACAACAAAGAATCAGATCTGTAAATTTTATTCATGATAATAATTATAACCTTCGTAATAAGCTTTGAAGTTTTTAGTAACCAATATAGAGATAAATGAAGATCGACCTACTGGCATTATGTCAGAGAATCTGTTGGCAGTTCTGGAGTCATGGCCTCCATGATATTGTTTATTTTAGTATCTGCCTTATACTGAAAAGCTAGTAGTTCTCAAAACTGATGACAGATGGATTTTGGAAAATAGGAAAATTATGTAGGAAAATTGACATTTCTGTGAAAACTACTATTTTTTCTGAAAATATTTGGGTTCCAAGCTTCAAAATGAGGAGTCATTCATTAAAATCCGTTCAGCCGTTTTCCCGTAATTTCCATTGCCATTTCAAATTATATATATATATGTATATATATATATGTATATATATATATATATATATATGTTTCCTGTGACTTATCGCTCGTGATACCATGGAAACAGAAGTGAAAGATTAACTTCGTGACTCGTGGTTTTCCATGGGGTCCGTCTCACTCCGTCTCCGTTTAATGTCTCTAGATTTTTCACGCGGTCCTCTTCTCCATGTGGTAACTATTAGGTTACGTCTATTTTCGGCTTTTTACTTTCAAAATCTCTTAATTCCTTCTACGGAACGGTGAAAAACGGAGTGAGACAAGTGGCCAAGAGGCTTGGAGCTCACATAGGTTCTTCCTCGCAGTCCGAAATTCCTTTCCAAGAACGCACTAACGCTTATATTTTAATTGTTTCTCCTCCCATTTCCCCATCTTTCATTGCGTTCATTGCACACAGTCATGCTGCACCACAACTATTCTCTTAGCCACGAACACATCTTCGGTTTCTTGGTAAAAGTGACCAAGTCCAAAATGCAAAATTGTTGGAAAAGGGCTATTTAAAGGTTTGATGATCCATCCAAAGGTAACTGTACTTCTTTAGATGTTAGTAATAAGTTATTTTGAAGGTAAATGTGCTATATTATTAGTTTTTAATATAAAATTATGTCTTAAATTTTCATAATGCTTGGAAGCCTTGGAATGTGACTTGGTCACTTTTACCAAGAAATCGACGACATATTCCTTATCCTCATGGTTAAAATACCCTACCTTCTCCACATGCCTCCAGGGTTAATTGGCCCATATTTTATTTATAGCCAATTAGCTAGTCTCCTAAAAAGAGGCAAGTCATAGTAACTGAGGTTTTCCGTGGATTTCCTGAGGCGTTGAAGCAAATGGAATGGGTCATAAAATAAATGGGCTATAGAACTGTATTATATTCCCCGTCATATATTTCAGCATTTTCAAAATTATAGCCTTCACAAATCGGAGCCTTAGTTTTCGCGTACTGTTCGAGCTTATTTTATCGTCACTCGCGCAGTCCAGGACTCGGATCTCTTGCCTAGCGAGGATAGCGACGCCCTCTCTCACCATTAGCTCTGTCCAAGCCTTTAACATCTACGGCGACTCTGGCCTATTGATGTTTAGTCGTGCTGTAAATCATGCTTGCGACATTTCTCCCCTCATGTGGTAGCTGTTAGCTGATGTCCATTTAGCTCTTGTATTTAAAAATCCATACATCCAATATTGTTCTTCTAATAAAATTGTAACTGTCCTATCCTAAGTGAATCTTCTGTGGTAAAGTATCCCGGAATAGTAATTGACCAACATTTAAGTTGGGATAAACATATTCCTTTTCTTTGCATTAGATTAAAAAAAATTATCCACTATTTTGTTATCCTACCAAATTACTTGACTGTTCATATTTTACGATTGATTTACCTCACACTAGTACAAGCTATATTACAGTATGATATTATAGGACGGGGTTGTGCTTTTAGTACCTCCCTCAAGTCAGTAACACTGCTACAGAAAAGAATAATAAAAATGTCTTAGCCTCATGATTGTCCCTCAGAACTGTTGTATTCTGAATTTAAAGTAGGCAATTTAATATCCATCGAATTTATAACAATGTCTTATTGAATTTCGTACATAAAAACTGAAATGTATTTAACTTGTATTCACATAAATATAAAACTAAACGATCAGACAACATATGCTTGACAGTTCCTAAATGTGCCACAACTGTAGCTTATAATCACAGTAGCAATTCCGGTCCAAGGCTCTATAACAAGGTAACAGTTAAATTCCCAAACATTGAATTTCTTAATGCTCCTTATTTAAAAAAAAAAACAATAAAAAATTATTGTTTAGGGAGAAAATATAAAGCTTCAATTATTGTAATATTTGTGTATTTCTTTTTCTCTTTTTACTTTTTTATTCTGTTAATTAATAAAATACTTACCTTAAAATTTTGTGGAATGCCTCCTGATCACGAGTAGGTATACTGTTTCTGGGAGTGCTAGAGTAATTTTTTTTAAATAAAAAGGTCAGTATGTATCTTTGTTTCAGCAATAAATTATCATTATTATTTTCGGCTTTTCCACTTCAAAATTATTTTAAGTTCCTTCAACGGAGCGATGAAAATCTGGGTGAGATGTGTGACTAATAGGCTTAGAGCTCACATAGATTCTTCCTCACATCTAAAAATTTTCTTGCAAAGACACGCGATCACGAACATTTTAATTATTTCTCCTCTCATTTTCCCTTCCATTGCACCATTCCACACTGTCTAATTATTGGGTAGGTTGTACTCATCCTGCCTGTGGTTATATTTATATAGTCGTTACTTTCATTTCTGTCTACCCTAAAAATTACTTACCAAGAATAAAGACGCACTTTTGTTGACGTCGTATAAAATTTTGCCGCATATCCTTTCGAGAAGATTAACTCCATATGTAGATGAAATTATTGGGGATCATCAGTGTGGTTTTACGCGTAATAGATCGACTATTGATCAGATTTTTTGTATTCGACAGATATTGGAGAAAAATGGGAGTATAAGGGTACAGTACATCAGTTATTCATAGATTTAAAAAAGGCGTATGACTCGGTTAAGAGAGAAGTTTTATATGATACTCTTATTCAATTTGGTATTCCCAAGAAACTAGTTCGATTAATTAAAATGTGTCTTAGTGAAACTTACAGCAGAGTCCGTATAGGTCAGTTTCTATCTGATGCTTTTCCAATTCACTGCTGGCTAAAGCAGGGAGATGCATTGTCACCTCTACTTTTTAACTTCGCTCTAGAATATGCCATTAGGAAAGTTCAGGATAACACAGAGGGTTTGGAATTGAACGGGTTACATCAGCTTCTTTTCTATGCGGATGACGTGAATATGTTAGCAGAAAATCCACAAACGATTAGGGAAAACACGGAAATTCTACTTGAAGAAAGTAAAGCGATAGGGTTGGAAGTAAATCCCGAAAAGACTAAGTATATGATTATGTCTCGTGACCAGAATATTGTACGGAATGGAACTATAAAAATTGGAGATTTATCCTTCGAAGAGGTGGAAAAATTAAAATATCTTGGAGCAACAGTAACAAATATAAATGACACTCGGGAGGAAATTAAACGCAGAATAAATATGGGAAATGCGTGTTATTATTCGGTTGAAAGCTTTTGTCATCTAGTCTGCTGTCAAAAAATCTGAAAGTTAGAATTTATGAAACAGTTATATTACCGGTTGTTCTTTATGGTTGTGAAACTTGGACTCTCACTTTGAGAGAGTAACAGAGATTAAGGGTGTTTGAGAATAAGGTTCTTAGGAAAATATTTGGGGCTAAGAGGGATGAAGTTACAGGAGAATGGAGAAAGTTACACAACGCAGAGCTGCACGCATTGTATTTTTCACCTAACATAATTAGGAACATTAAATGCAGACGTTTGAGATGGGCAGGGCATGTAGCACGTATGGGCGAATCCAGAAATGCATATAGAGTGTTGGTTGGGAGGCCGGCGGGAAAAAGACCTTTGGGGAGGCCGAGACGTAGATGGGAGGATAATATTAAAATGGCTTTGAGGGAGGTGGGATATGATGGTAGAGACTGGATTAATCTTGCTCAGGATAGGGATCAATGACGGGCTTATGTGAGGGCGGCAATGAACCTCCGGGTTCCTTAAAAGCCAGTAAGTAAGTAAGAATAAAGACGTTTCACGAGATCCCAAGAGATATTACAAATCCTCTGTCGTTTTTTGCTTCTGTACATGAAGACCTTTAAAACACATAAACACCGGCATACTTACTGTACGGTTGATGAGCCGTTTTATTGGCAGGGCTGTGTGCTCTGTAAATAACTACTCAGTCATCATGGGAGCGTGGAGGAAGAGCAGCAGTGACACAACACCGCTTTCTAATATGCATTACACGAGAGGAAGTTGTGGCACGTTTTAAGGTGTTGTCGTAGTGTTTTCTTGTACTTACCAGGAAATTCCTTAACTGTCCATAGGGGAAAAGTTGGTCGAGTTGTCTGGACGCCAAGTTAACCCGGATATAACTCATCATCGCTTCGCGAGCGAGCTACCGGCGAACTCGTTTCGCGGTGACATTCCTTGTGCACACAATGCGACTGACCTCACAATCAATTTGTTCGGTAATGACATGGATCGATCGACGGACCGTGAACGCGGGGTGCAGTGTCCTTCAGAATATGCCACAATTTATATTCTAATTAGCATTCCTGCTCTCTGCCTACTCACAGTCGATCGCCCCCGCCTTGAAGACGAAGAACAAGACTAGAAAGACTGCACTGCCTCGTAGCCCGTGAAATTCTAACCTTAGCAGGTATTGGCTTGGATTTACTTTTCAGTCTTACGCTTAAGCTTTCTTTGGCGCACTGTCCAAGTCCGACAGGTGACCTGGATGGCATTAGTGAATCCGAATCTCACAGGTGAGCCATTCTGCCTCAGCTCCTGATAGAGGCAAGTCACACCTGCAGACAAATGGAGTGATAAATCTCAACGGTCCGGAGCCCCAAGCCCTTTCTGAATCAGCATCGTGAAACCGACACTGACAGATAGGCATCTTGCTTCAATCCCTGATAAAGCGAGGTTCCCTCCGCAGACGAGTAGCCTGATGAGCTCCAGGGATCCGGAGCCACAGTCCATTCCTATTAGAGTCGTGCACAATAGGTTACGAAAAATATAATTTACTCATATTGCTATCGAACGCATGGCGCTGTATCAGTGTGCAGAGCTCTCCCGTCTCACGGAGTGTCTCAGGTACGGTTTAATGAATATTCGAGCTGTTTTTTTACTCTTTTTGGGTGAACGGCGAAGACAGACCACATTGAGCCATGCAGGAGTTACAAGAACCCTTGCAAGGACGCGATTATCATCGTGGAACATCTTATTTTAGAAAACACAGTGGCCCAGGATACATATTAAAATTCACAATTGTAACCAGTTTATGAAGTAATCATGTAATTTAATTTGTCATCTAGTGTAAGTAAGTATTTAACTTCGATAATCCTCTGACTTATGCATAGTTTCTGTTTCAATCTTGTCTTACGTATACCTATAACTTCCTGTTGTACTAACATTGTACAGGGACATAATTTCATTTTTACTTCAATTTTTATTGTACCTGAGTTTTTGAATGTACTTCACTTCCACCCCTTCTACTAAGGAAGTTCCAACTCCACACACAACCAAGACCGCAGATAGTAAGCAGTACTGAGTTACTGAGTATAGTACGTTCCAGAAATATGTTCGCGTTTTCCAGTGACAAAAGAGCTTTCAATATTGAATCATATTTTCGCACAGGTACTGTCCGTTTGCCTACGTCGCATCCCGATTTCCCCCACCTGCTTCTGCTCGCCCCTCTGTAAAAGCTGGGCTGTTTTAGCTCTTTTCTGAAAACATTAATTTCTCTTAGGAATTGGAAGTTTACGTAATATTATACAGCTGTTTAATTTAACTTAAATAAAAGGGCCTCGTTAAGTAATTAACTGTCACATGATTTCCTCCCTTTCTACAATCCTGCGGCATAACACTTGGACGGACAGTAGATAACATGTCTGAGTAATTTTATATTTTTGGGTCGGGCAGAAGTGAAGATTGAATTCACAATACATAGAGTAGGTACAGAATTATTTCAACATGAGTTACTAGTACGAAGGACGAAACTGGCAATTGGAATTAGATGCAATAGTCTATAGTGCGATAATATGCACAAAAGAACTGAAGCCTGTATCGAAATGAACGGCCACCATTTTCAAAATTGTGTTTAAATATTCATATTATGATTATTTTTTAATTTAACTTCTTTCTCTATATTGTACGCTAATGTGCTGTAGACAGTATAATATACACCGCATAATGAATACGTTGGCATGGATAACTCACTTCGTGAGTAAAAACACTTATTCTTAATACAGTACTGTACTTTGATTAAAGAAAAACCTAATGAAAATTATCAAACTCAAAATCGCGTATTTCCTAGTTTACGTAAATGGATGAACTACTTTTCTTCCTTCCTATACCTAGTAGAGTGATTTGTGTTTTACGCCAGTATAATCGAACTCCAGTCTTGGAGGGGGGAGCAAGCTGTGTGTCCGGTTCTCTAAAGGTATAGACAGGTTAATATTAAAAATGTTAGTAAAAATAAAATGATGTCCCTGTATTATCGCGTATTTTCTTATTATCCTCTGGTTGAGTGGAAGAGAAGGCCTCATGGCCTTCATTCTGCCAGAAAAAATAAAGCATTATTATTATTATTATTATTATTATTATTATTATTATTATTATTATTATTATATTTTGTAAAATTTTCGTTGCATTAGTTTGAATAGTCCCAGAGAAATTGGGAAATTAATTTGGTAAATATAATATTAGCGGCATAGACTTTCATTCTCCCTTTACAGGAAGTTTTAATATTACATAGTATTTATATATAAATCCTTTATTTTATTATTGCGGTGAAATCGCAGTCACATTATATACGTTTGAATTTATAAGCCTAAGTGGTGTTCAAATAAGCAATGGGGATTAAAATAAACTTCATTTCAGCTCGCACGTATTATCACTAAAAATTACCGACCATTTAAATTACAAGAACAAGATTTTTGTCTAACGAAAAGCAATGTAGGCTAGCTGCTTGGAGTACCACGACAGACAAACTACGAGTATATAGCACCATATGGTGATTAATGGAGCATTGGTAGAATTCTGCTGGGGAAACGGGAGTACCCCGCGGAATTTACCTACACGCATCGTCTCCGTCCACTACAAATTCCAGTTGGACCTGCCGGGACTCGAACTCGGGTTACCGGTGTGAAAAGCCGAAACTCTACTCGTTCGGCTAACGACGTACCACAAGAAGAATGTACTTCACAGTATAAAAACGTATGAGACTTGCTGGAAATGAATGGAAAAATAGGTATATCGCACTTTAATAAATTTCAAACACAAACTTTAATAGAAACAGCAACAGTTTTACGAAATTAGTACAGAATCTCAGTTAGTACAAAGCATGTTTTATACTCAATTCAATATTAATTGTTCTGTGCAATTTGTACTTGAAAACAACTATTTACAGAACATATTAACTTAGCCCGCTACTCTGAAAAAATTGTTTACATTATAAATAATAAATCTTGACTACGTAACGAACAAATGGCTTCATTTTTATACTGGTGGATTTCGAACAGATGAGGAGAAGCTGCTGAAACATAAAATAAATATCATTTCGTTTTGCTGTCATGACGGACGATATTGATTGTGAAGTATTTAGCTATTAAAACATGTCAAAAACATGACATCTCGGATAAACATGTTTACTAGAGTTGTCATCCTTTGTGAGTTAGGAGCAGCTATTCAGGGAAATTTAAAACTCACGTCAGATGTTATTAAAACAAGAGAATGCAGGAAAACGATCTCCTGTTTCAAAGCACTGAATATTAATGTAATTGTAATGAAACGGATCTCGAAAGCGATCCTGTGGATCAACAATGATGATGATAATATATTTGGTGGGCAGAGATCTTGAAATCGATTGTCTTAAAGTTATTGTTTTTTCTACCATTCTATTGCATTCTCGTACTACGTCATCGTCTGTAAACGACTTCAGAATTTACAAAGGACGTCACAGAATTACCACTACCACAAGAGACCTGATTCAACCTTGGCTCGTAAAAGCGAGCGGTTTTTCGTTCTTGGCTTAATTTGCTTCTTCATCGTTGTGGATCCTAAAGGCAAGTGGAGATGATATTGATTCTCTCCTTCTTACAATCTTAATCCTATTACACAAAGTAACTGTAGCAAATTTCATTAAGATTTCACTTATTTCATTTGGATTAATTACTACCTGCCACCTCGTAATTCTCTAGACATCACCAATTATTCCACTCATTGTATTGTCGGACCATCAAATCTGTGCCCCTTCAGCGCTGTCGTCGTTCTTGGAAAAGTTAACGCCTGTACTCACTCCATTCCACCCGCTTTCCTCTCACCACGTTAAAAAGCAGACCACGAACCTTGCCGAATAGGGATGTTGCCAAACTTCCGTCAAACGGTGTCATAAATAACTAGTCCTCCATGCTACATATTATTTCTTTCGATCAAAATACAGCTTGTATTTCTACATTTTTTAAACCTAAATCCCATGTCTCGAATCACTTTCCGTAGTTTTTCTCTCCAACCTTGGAAATTATTACTTTTCAGTAATTTATTCAATGTTGAAACTTCTTTCTGAACGACATAAAATTCTTGTATCTAACTACTTAAAATACATCGGTTCATATCATCTACAATAATTGAAAGTTCCCTTGATCTGTTCTTCTCTGGTGATTCTAGCTTTTCATCTCCTGCACAGACTCCCTCTCTCCTGATTTTCTTTATTAGGAATTCTGACCTGTCTATATAAATTACATAACATTTTGTATTATTAGTATTAGTTAAGTAAATAATTTTAATATATAATCAATTGAAATAAAATAAGCTCACCTGTGATATCAGTTGCTCTTTTCGTTGCCTGATTTATAGGAAACAGATATTGACCTGAATAATTTCAAGGGAAAAATTGTTCCGGGACCTCTGGTTGAACGTACCAGCGCTCTACCACTGAGCTACCCGGGAACTCCACCCGACACCGTCTCAACTTTTCCCTTTATATCCACACAACTCGCGTGGGCTGACGAAACGCCAGAGACCCACAACGAGTGCACACAATCTCTGTGTGACTTGGAGTTGTGTGGAAAAAGTTGAGACGGTGTCGGGTGGAGTTCCCGGGTAGCTCAGTGGTAGAGCGCTGGTACGTTCAACCAGAGGTCCCGGGATCGATACCCGGCCCCGGAACAATTTTTCCCTTGAAATTATTCAAATCTGCTTTACATGAGCTTCATCTGAAAGACTAGATTTGCAGATATTGACCTGTTTGCTTCTCTTTATCGCAAAATGCTATTACGTACTTAATAATATTTCTTTCGCCACTCCGTGCTACAATATTCATGTTGAGTTGACAACACTGGACTGCAAGTGCAAATATTGTAAACTGTCCCGCAAGAAGGCCAAAATTGTGAGTAGTGGGGGACAGAAAGGGAGAGATAGAAAAAAGACAGATAGGAATGGAGGGAGAGAAATGAATTACCGAGGCTGAGAAGGAATTAGGGTTCAGTTCGCATATCATACGGGGGCACAGATCCGATGGTCCGACTATAGTACATTCAGTAAAGTATTATACGAAGCTTCTGCAGATTTGCGGCCAAGGCGTGGTAGATTCCACTTCTCCAGTGGTTACTAAGAATAAAAATTTTGAAGTTCACAGGAAACGATACATATTTCCGTACTTATAGCAGGAGTTAACAGCGACATGCTGTTGATTGCAGAATATTCGATTTTCTCTTCATAGAGGTATAAAAGTGCTTATAGGGCCGAACATGGAGCATCCCTATGTACAGTAGCCTAAAGAAACTTTTTTTTGTGCACCCGTGATGAAATGAGTTGCGTGCCGACTGTACTGCACGGCTAAACTGACCCCATCATCCTCTACACCAAGCATTGCTCGCCATCCTTCTAATCCGTATACCACACCTCTGGTGGTGATCAGTAGTTCTATATATGTAGGAGTCATCACATGCCCTGAAGGCAAGCAGGAATCTGTAGGAGCTTCGGTTCCTCTTATAGAGAACTGTGAGTCGTCTAGAACATATCGTTACTCCTATCTACAATTTTTTTTCGCAAACCGCGAGGAATATATGTTTTGACGGACTGAGCTTCGACGTCACAGAAACACAGGCAATGCCCTATTTTTCTAGACGCAGGTGGTAATGAAAGAGAAATTGTGGAGGGTGTTGGCGGAATGATGAGGAAAGAACAGAAGGACCCAGATAAAACCTTCACATTCTTGATTTTGTTGAACACAAATACAACTCCTCCATTGTCGATTTTTCTGTCTATACTTTGCCTGAAAATTGTCTGCGCTGAAAAGTTAATCATCTATTAGGAATTTGTTATTATTATTATTATTATTATTATTATTATTATTATTACTCTTGCAACTTCACCTGACAGTTTGATTGTCATTCATTCATTCATTCATTCATAGTGTTCTGCCCAAGGGCAGATCTTTCATTGCAAACCCAGAATTCTCCAATCTTTCCTATTTTTGCCTTCTCCTTTGTCTCCACATAGGCTACGATCCATATATTCATCTGATATCTTCTTCTGCCCCGAACTGTCTTCCGTTCACCATTCTTTCCAGTGCATCCTTCCATAGGCAATTTCTTTCTTAGCCAGTGACCCAACCAGTTTCTTTTTCTCTTTCTGATCAGTTTCAGCATCATTCTTTCTTCATCTTTCTATCACAATTTCGTTTCTTACTCTCTCTGTCCACTTCACGCACTCCATTCTTCTCCATATCCACACTTAAAATGCTTGTAGTAATTATTGATATTAAATAATTATTAGAAAATGTATGTAGTTCTTCAACTATTGATTTTCTAATAATTATAATAATTAGGAATAGTAGAGTTGGTTTCTCTTTACCTCGTCGTAATGCCGATGTTTCTGCCCCATACAATGCCACAATCCACACAGAGCACTTCACTAGTCTCTGGTTGTCATTAATATTCGAAAAAGATGGCTGTTTTTCGCAATCACCTCTGGTTAGCCCATAGCTTTATAGCTACTTGTCATCCGTATTAGTATGTTCGCGGGTTCGAACCTGGTGAAAAATGGCGGACGTTTAAGGATGACACAAATCTTTATAGGCCTACTGTATTTCTTTGCAAGACAATTGAACCTGAACCTGAATGCTTCGTATCGTAGATTTAAGTCGTAATAAAAATGTCTGTACCCTCATATAGGGCTGTAGGCATCAAGATTTGCTTGCCTCTTCCTCCACCCGTAGTTACAGAAGTTCGTGAAAAATCATAAGTAGGGTAGGATTTTGATGAAATTGCATCTTTTTTCTAGTAAGCCAGAAGCATAGCTGCTTTAGTATTTATATGTTATGTGATAAACTGAGTGTTTTAAGACATATTTGTTAGGGCATTTTTTTTTGCATTTTTTGCCTGTTTCAACTCATAAGAGCATATTTTTTGTTATTCGGACATTTTTTAGGCATTTTCATTTAATTTTGGCCACAAATACCCATTATTAATATAAAATAATGTTTATTTCCTTTGATATTTTGTCTACATATTTTGTCCATTAATAGGCCTACCCTTTATTTTTTACTTGGTTCTTTAACGACGCTGTACCAACTACGAGGTTATTTAGCGTCGTTGGAGTTGGTTATAGTGATATATTTGGCGAGATGAGGCCGAAGATTCGCCATAGATTACCTGACATTTGCCTTACGGTTGGAAAAAACCTCGGAAAAACCCAACCAGATAATCAGCCCAAACGGGAATCGAACACGCACCCGAGCGCAACTCCCGATCGGCAGGAAAGCACCTTAACCGACCTAGCTAGGCCGGTGGCTAATACCCATTATTTTGTATAATATTTTATTCGTTTTTCTACACAAATATTGCCCTTTTAACATAGTACACCCCATGTAATGGATCAGTCCAACCATCCCTTCAATATAGACTCCTCTATACTTGATAATTCCGTATAAGAGTGGCCTTGTGATGGGCTACATGGAAACTACATCAGGTAAAATAATTAATTAAAGTGTACCACTTAGAAAAAATTATGTAAAATTAAATAAACTTAAATGTTGGTAGGCTACTAGAATTTAATTTAATTACTAGTCTAAATATTAAGTAGCACAAAACTCCTTTTTCTACTAAGCCAATTTTAGAATGTAAGATCAATTTTTAGGGCATTTTAAGGGCATTTTTTTTAAGATTTTTAAGTCATAGATGCATTGTTTTAGGACATTTTTTATGATTTATAGGTCATCAAAATCCTAGCACTAATCATAAGTATTTGCAAAGGACTGTGTGCTGAAGTTTATTTCTTTGTTACAGGTAAGAATGTTGCTCGAAAATGGAATTCCTGGCGTCGCAGTGTGGAAGTGCTTCAGCTCCAGTTTGCCTGCACTGGTGAAATATGAAGCGCGATTGGAAAGTAAGAAAACAATGCCTGCAGTTCTGAAAGGAATTTCAGAGCCGTCCCTGCTTGTATTGTGTTGATGCATGGCTTGCAATACTTCTCGGTTGCCATTGTGAATGACGCGAAACGCCATTTGATGTAAGGATCGAGTGCATTGACGAAGATAGTCGCTCGGTGTGAAGAAATATACTTGGAATAAATATGCATTTTAAAATAAGTATTTATTAAAGTAACTTCCTTGAAGGTCTTTATCACAATTGAGGTCCCCAATAAAACAACAGGCCAAATTCAGAAAACTAGATTTTACAGGAGAAGATTTTATTTAAATTATTCATTTCTGGATTACATTTTATTAAGAAGTTTTAAGTTATAGTTTAACACAGTGGTTGCCAAACACCACGAAATTGTGACGTAATAGAAATGCAACCCGCTCACCACTATCGCAGGGAGAGGGGTGGAGTGGATATCTCCTCAGGTAATGCAGCGAATAACAGTGCAGAGACGGACTGTGAACAAAAACCAAAAACGTTATAATATTCTTCTCCTTATTAACTACACATACTTTTTTTAGTGTTAACTTTTATCCTACTATTCATTATTTTTGTATTATTAATAAAATAAAATATACTTTCTTATTTTACCATAAAAAGAACGTGTACTTTACATCAGCAGATATTTGAAATTAGAAAAACGTACCAGGCTGGTCACGAAATAGCAAATTACACTACATACTTTAAAAAAACGTCGCAGTATTTTACCCCGATTAAGACATAGAAGTCGATACTTTTTATTGTTCGCTTATTAATGAAATATTCAATTTACAGGTAAGGGCGTGGTAGTCTTTATATCAAGAAGAATAATGACAGCGTACATTGTTCTTTTATAATTCATTTAAAATTTTACAATAAATTAAGTATCATATTTTTGCCATCTGCACAAAATAAATACTTTTGCTCCCATGCTCCTTAAAATTAAGATTTTAAATATTATCCGTTTTGGAAAAAAATATCGAAACCTATTATCCTACACACTTGTAACATTACATGCGTACGTCCGCTGCTGATAAATGTCTTGTCTTATATCGAAGTGAAGGCTGTAAAAAGAGGGTGGGGATGTGAAGCCATGGTTACGCTTGAGTGGAGGCAGGGGCATGTGTCGCGACACAGCTTTTGGCGATCACTGGTTTAACATAATCAAACTGCATATAGCATCGAGTTTTAATGTGTGTGTGTGTGCTTGTTGGCTACGGAAAGAGGAAGTCAGAAAATGTTAAAGATTTGAGAATGCTGGGTTTGCAGTGAAAGACCAGGTCTTCGCCAGAAAACTGTGAATGAATGAAAAAGTTAAAATTTGTAGGATTTTCATATTTCAGGGCCGAGTCCTCCTAAAGAAGATTGTATTACCCTACTTCCATTAACCTAATTTCTATATAGACGTTAGACTCAATCATAGGGACCCTGTCACTTTTTTCTGGTAATAGTAATAATAGGGTTACCATCTGTCCGGGAAAGGGAGGACATGTCCTCTTTTTTAATCATTTTATCCTGTTCGGCAGGCATTTAAAAAAAAAAACTGAAGTGTTCGGCATTTCGCATTTCAACTAGAATTAATATAGGTATTGAACAATGTGCGATATTATGCATAGCATGTCTAAACAAATGGTATAAACCTATGAAAGAATTAAACTGCTTTCAATAGTTGAAGCTGGAGCACATAAAAACATAAAATATGATGACCTATTGGCATGCATTGAATTCTTATACTCTAAAAAGTCACTATTCTTGATTCTAAGCTATTTTATCAATTTTATTCTGTAATGTACAAAGATATGCCAACCAAGTTAATTTTGACAAAGATTTAAGTTTAGATAAACAATGGTGCAAATTCTTCAATTCCAATAGTTCTGCGAGCACTGAAACTTTCTCAGAACTCTTAAAAATATGTAAATTCAATTTATTTATCCCAAGTCACAATGGAACTGTTGAGATGTTAGTTTTCTTAATATTTGCTCAATAGACAAAAGAATGAAATCGCATGCTAACGGAGACAGACAGAGGTATCATCATGGTGAAATATAATTTCAAGGACATGTCCTGTGAACAGTTCCATAGTTATTTGTTACAAGATATAAGTTTGTCCTTTCAGGCTCTTGTGCACAAAGTGGGCTCCAACGATAAGTAGGGTACAGATGTAATACTGATCCAGCAACTAGTGAGAAAACTGACTAAGGTCATTGTTTTTATCTTTAATTTTGTTTATACCAATTTTTAAAAAGTCCTCCTCTTTTCAGCAATATCCTCTTATTTTAGATTTCATGTCCTCCTATAGAATTTCTTCTCATGGTAACCGTAGCTAATAATATGTCCCTAAAATTGTGAATAAAAAGTGAGTCTGTGTCTATTTCGGAGAGAATGCTGTCCCTTTTCCTTAGGGAAGCATACTCATTCCATTTGAGACAATTTACTTCGACTTCCCCGGTAAACGCCCCAAACAAGCAACGATCCCACTGAGAAGGGGAGAAGACGCGACGGTACCGACCACAACCCTGCCCCGATACGTGACTCGCAGATTTGGAGCTGGCAGAGATCTCTTGAAACGAAGTAAATAGCATTTCACCGTGCTGGAACAGTTTGATATGCGTTTCCTTGGGTTGCAGGGTGCTCCCTCTACCCAAGTCACGCACCGCCATCAGCTCTGATGCATCCCTCACCCCCGTCTCGTTAGCCTTTCCCCTTTCAGCAACCTCTTCTGCTCTAAATTGCCTCCGCGAGGTAAACGATGCTGCTCCATTTGTAGTGATGTTCATGTCATTCAACTGTTCCGTTAAACAATTAACTGCCAAATGGTCGAGCCGTTGTTCGGTTATCTGAAGGTCTCCCAACAGACCATATTACATTTCTCCGGATCGCTTCTGAATCAACTTAGTGTTACCATTCTTTGTCCTCCATGTCTTTATAATAATTGGACGAAGTTACGCAATAATCAACCGACAATTTGAAAAAATGACATATTTGCACAAATCTGTTGATGGCAGGCTAATTTAACTCGAAAAAAAAATTAAGAATGCGATATCTTAATTTTGCTGCTATTTATAAGCAAAAATTTGTTTATTGCTTAAAATTTATTTATTTATTTATTTATTTTGCTTTGAAATATTAACTCAACTGCTTGTCTCTTATTAAAAGTCGGTTAGCCTTTTTTGGTATTACCCATATTTGTGCTATTTTTTTTTGTAATAGTATGAATGTTATAATACTACTTGCATAAAATGTTTTATAAAAAAAAAACAGATTTATTTCAATGACCAATATCTCGAAACAGGTTTTCGGCGCTTGGTCTCTTATTGCGTAACTCCGTCCAATTAGGGATCGGATTTCTATGACAGCCATATTTTTATTCTGGTCTCTTTTTACAACCGCAAGTTAAATCAAAGACATTTCTAGCTTTTCTAAGTACGATGACACAGTTTTTATTGGTCATATACTGTAAATACATATTTTACTATATTTTAGCATTGTTATTGTCATTGACCATAAAGATAATATAAAGCATATTTTTTGTCTATAGTAATCCCAAACCTCGAGTGAAATTTATTGGGACTATTTCGTGAATAAAATAAAAATGTAAATAATATAACTCTAAAATTCGCCTACAATAATGGTATATTTATATGAATACTTAACCTATTCATACATTGTGAAGTTGAAATAGATGAATATCGATTATTGCAATAATGAAATTTGATGTTATTCAGTAAAGCCAATTGAGAAAAGCGAAATACAGGTTTAACAATGTTAATTACATGTACTGTGCTTTTCTCTCGTTATTATAACAGAAATACATTTTCATTATCTGCTGAAATTGTAATTTAATTTAGACGTTTTATAATATAATTACAAAATAATAACCTGATTAATGCATTAATTAAATGAACAATTGTTAAATAGCAGTGTCAGTTTCTTTAGATACAATGGACATGGAATTAGAAGGTGAAAATATAGATGTGGAAGTAGGATTTCCCATTTTATTTAGTAAGCTATAATGGATTCATGCTCATCGATTTATGGGGAAACAGTTGGCGACACTGACTCAACAAAAGAACGACCATGCGATAAATTGATAGCGATAAATCGAGTTGAAAAAATTATCGCGATGTATGACTGTGATTGGTTGAAATTCAGAATTTTATTACACTTCGAAAATGGAATCACGTCATATAAACAAAATAGTCATGTTAATTAATCGTCTGAACAATTCTCCAAGTATTATTCACACGTTTTATGTCAATAATGGCAAAAGATTTTGTTTGCTTTTTATTATTTTATTTTGCAATTCTTTCCTTAGAAATATTTTATGGTTAAATAAAGTTTGAAGGTAACTGGATTCGCTAGCAGTAAGTTGTCAGAAGGATGTTAGAAATACGGCCAGATTGTTGCTTGTCCGTCTCGCCTTCGCTCTTTTCACTTTTTCTAAACATGTGACGCTTAAGAAGTTCCAACCCTGCTGTTGCCAGATAATAATTCATAAATAATCATTAACCCTGTTTTGTAAAAATTAGTCACGCAGAGGACAGATGTTTGACATTTTTCACCCCTCTTTTCTTCCTCCTACAGTCTGCTATGGCCAATACAAGGGATTAATATTCAAAAAGATAATTTTGTAGAATAGTGAATAAAAAAAATATAAGTAATATTTGGACAATATTTAATTTGTTTTGCGTCATATTTCAAACTTTTTATATCATATTTTTATACTTTTTCGGACATAAATACATGTATATTTCCAGAGTTTTTAGATCATAAAAATCCAAGGCCTAATTATAATTAACCCATGTTGTTTATTTTACTTTTTTATAATGATTTTTTTACATGAAACATCTCTGTTGGAACTACAAGAGAGAGAAATTGTAACATTTCCACATGAAAGGTTTACCATGTTTATTATAAATAACCAAAATTGTCACTATAGATTTTTCAATAAGAAATTCGATCTCTAGCCGGGACTCGAATCCCGACCACCACGTGAAACAGTCCTGTTCCTGATGGAGAGTTCCGGACTAAATTTGCCGTATATTTCTCTTTTATGTATTTCGACGCTGAATTATGTATAGAAACTGAAGATATCTTCAAATATGATAGTAATGCAAGTTTCTTGTTTATGTTAGTTAATTAGTTAGGACACAATTAATTGTGATACTTCACCACTCATTTAAAGTTTGTGTGACTGCAACCTGTGTATATTTTTGTGTGGCTTTACTTTGTTTATAGTGTTTTTCTCTCTCTCTTTATTTCTTGTGCAGCTTTACTTTGTATATAGTGTATTTTTTTTCTGTTTATTTCTATTATTGTATTTGTACTCCTGGTGTTGTGGAAGAGAAGGCCTGATGGCCTTAACTACACCAGAATAAATAAATAAATAAATAAATAAAACTTCTAGCCTACTTGTACCATCGGTTGTTCGGCCTTTTGCTTTCCATGATACACAAACCTTGCCACATAGCGAAAAGCCATTACACGTAGCTGTCATTTCGAATTCGTGTTCGCAAATGAAAATAAAATTTAATATGTGTGCGAATGGGTTATATGAACTTCAAAACGACCCTGGAAATTGTACGTCATGTTTAGCCAGCCCCCAGCGACCTTTCTGATCTGTAATGTAATTCTCAGATGAAGTTTTGAGCCCTCTGTGAGAGCTGGATGCTCATTGCGGTCCGTTTTGTGCTGCGAACCGTGTCATGTCATTTATTATTACGTACAAAAAGAGGATGTCACTATTTAGCGGTGGCGCGGCGGAGAGAGCGGATTCAAGTCAACTTAAGTAAACTTCAAGTGCGCAGCATGAAAACTTTCCGGTCTTTCGGAAGCTTCTCATAATTTCTCACTCGTTCTGGACAGAGACGCATTAGACCGGATGACTATTATTCTTTTTCTTTTAGTATTAAACGACTTTTATATGTATTACCGCTCTAAGTACATTGTAACTTAAAGTGAATAGCGTAAATGAAGTACCTTACATTGTATGAGCGATTACAGACGTGACTTGCTTGTAAAAGATCGCAATTCTAAGACGAGATTTTCCGCACGATGTTGACGACTGTTTCACATGAAAACGAACACTTAGAATTTGTTACATACTAACATATTTGTTTTGTTTCATGCGAATTCATGTACAGAATTGACCATTAGATCGTCATCAACAAGAACAACTACCAAGATAGGCCATTTAGATCTGTTCCGTCTCAAAGATAATCTTCCCAGCGACGTCTAGGTCTCCCTACGTCACGTTTTCCTTTTGGGTGATAATGCAATACTTACTTGTTTTGTTGGTATGTCTTTAGTCATAAGAATAATGTGATGGAATAAGTTCTGTTTGTTCTCTAAGATTCTATTAGTTAAGTGTAATATATTGAGCTGCTCTCTAATTCATATGTGATCTTTGAGGAAATATCCAGCAACATATGTCAAGAATCTTATTTCAGCCGATTCAATTATTCTTTTATCGAGTCATTGCCTAGTTTTCTGCTACATATTTGGGGCTAAAAGGGATGAAGTTACAGGGGAATGGAGAAAGTTACACAACGCAGAACTGCATGCATTTTATTCCTCACCTGACATAATTAGGAACGTTAAATTCAGACGTTTGAGGTGGGCAGGGCATGTAAGACGTATGGGCGAATCCAGAAATGCATATAGAGTGTTAGTTGGGAGGCCGGAGGAAAAAATACCTTTTGGGGAGGCCGAGACGTAGATAGGAGGATAATATTAAAATGGCTCTGAGGGAGGTGGGATATGATGATAGAGACTGGATTAATCTTGCACAGGATAAGCACCGACGACGGGCTTATTTGAGGGTGCCAGTGAAACTCCGCGTTCCTTAAAAGCCATTTGTAAATAAGTGAGTAAGTAACTATATGTGAGAACAGGTACAGCTATAATACCTTCATACAGTTTTATCATAGTTGGGCCTATCTATCCTCGTTTTATTTTTCAACGTGAATTTTATAGTGTGACAGATGTTGAAATTTATGTGATGTAATTCGGGGGAAGATGCCAATTATTAGGGGAAGTCGCAACTTTGTTTGTAGTTCTTTTATGTGTCAGCAGTTGGCAGCGCGGACCCACTAGCTTGAAGAGTGTTGACGGGGTGGACACGTAACGTGTGCATTTGTCTTATTTGATCGCCTTTCATGGCCGTTATTTTGGATCTTGTGAGCGTATAGCCTGGTGAGTACATACTTTATAATATTCCGTTCCTTATACAGAGTGTGCTCAATGTGACGTCCATTCATGGCAATGCATTTCTCTGCTCTACAATACAGCAGGCTACCAGATATCATACCGTAGTTGACACCCCTGGCATGGAATAATGATACGTCGCAAGGAATACTGAAAACAAAAGTCTGGTTGCGGATATGAGCGGGGTTCAGCAGAGATGGTGTTGTGAATTTTCGTAATCAGCATGTGTAGGCTGATGAAAATCCCCATGCAGTTGAAGAAACAGGCATCAGCACCGATTCTCAATCAACTTATGGGCAGGCAGGCGTTCTTGGTGATAGATTAATAGGGCCATACGTGCTACCACAGAGATTAACTGGGGATCGTTATCAGGACTTTCTTATTAACGTATTAAAACAAATTTCAAAACGTGGGTGATTCCTTACGCCGAAGGGCAGAGGAATACATTGCAATGCATGAATGTAACATTGAGCACCTCCTTTGAACAAGTATTCAGATCTCAGAAAGTATGTGTTGTAGGAATCATGTTTATTAGACATATTTTCTTGTTTTGATGCATACTAGCACCTCCTAAAATATTGGATACTTTTTTTTAATACTCTGTATTTAAGGTTCATTGACTGATGTTTTATTTTAAATGAAATATCTGCTACATAGCCTACGTGAGTTGTGCATTATATTCTTAATATGTTGGGAATTAAATCAGTGGCTTTCCCAAAACAAGCTATGACATTTTTCATATGAAGGGTACACGGGAATAACGATCAAGGTCCATTTTAGAAAGTTTCGAGAAAAACGAATTTTAAAGTTTAAGCACTTAATACTTTGTTATGTGTGTATTTAATAGAAATTGACGTAGTGGAATGTCAAGAACGATTATTTTTTATTACTAGCTAGACCACATGATAGTACTTCCTTTCCACTATAAGATAGCATTATTAACTCAATTTCGATTTTTGGTGGACCTTGATCGTTTTTCCCGTGTACCTTTCATATAGGTAGATAATTTTGATCTCGAAAAGGAAGCAAAAATGAACAAAATTGTGTTTAACGTTTTCGTCTGAAATATCTCAAAGATTAACTCCCTGAAATTAAAGACATTACTTACTGTTCAGTCTGTATATATAGTTGACTTGCTTCTAAAACAGCTGGCTATGGACTGGAAGGTCCGGGGTTCGATTCCAGGTGGTGATGGGATTTTCTCGTTGCCAAACTTCCAGAGGCTCCGAGGTTCACTCAACCTCCAATTAAATTGAGTGCCGAGTCTTTCCCGGGGATAAAAGGCGGTCAGAGCCGACCACACCACCTCATTCTAGTGCCGATGTCTAGAAAGCATTGGGCTCTACCTCCATGCCCTTCAAGTGCCTTCATGGCATATAAAGGGAATACCTTTACTTTTTTCTTTTACTTCTAAAATCTCGTAACTATGTTTGAGGAAATTGTACAGGATAGCAAAGTAACTTCTTATTGTTTTTATATTCCAGCTAACAACTGTTTAGAGACCACCTCTGTGGTGTAGGGGTCAGCATGTTGATCTTTTACGCAGAGGGCCCGGGTTCGATTCCCGGTCGGGTTGAATTTCTTGGTTGAGGTTTTTCAGGGTTTTCCCTCAACCGTAAGGCAAATGCCAAGAAATTCGGACCACAACATCCCTGAATATCACCGGCCTCGTTCATCACCGAAATCATATTCATAACAAATCAGTAATACATATACAGACGGCATCTAGTTCACAACAATAGAACCAGTCTCAACAATAGTACATATGCCTTCGGATTTCACCCAAAAGATTAACTCGCGATATGACCAAAGATGATAAAGCGAGCATAAATAACAGAGAGAGAGAGAGAGAGAGAACTGTTTAGGATTTGTTATTTATGAAATATAGAAACATTTGAAGACTTACAAGATTTTATCAGAAGACGCACTTTGAATAGCTGTATACACCACGGAAAACTATGTGTGTAGGCGACATTGGACGCGCCTGTCTTAACTCTTAGGTTGACCATTAGATGGGGGTAGTTTATTTAAGTACCTATGTAAAGTCATAGTAATACATACAAGGTACAGTATAGTGCATGAGTAAAATAGACTTCGTTGTTCGCAATAATTTAGTTATTTTACTTTTTGAAAATAGCTTGTGACTTCGTGTTTGGAAAAGAGGGAATTTTAAAAATAGTTTTGAGTGGACATTCTGTATTAGCTGTGCCATTTTTTTCTGTAACTTGGATTTCAACTAAACATTTCTAATAGATCGAGTCATCCAAGGTGAAATTTCCATGCTAGTAGCCGAATGTAGAAGAACAGGAAAAAAGGAATGGCAATATCAGACTGAGACTGGTTTATGTTCAATTCACGTCAAACAGTAAGAAATATCAGCATACCTATACTTCACATCAGAAGAATGCCTCTATCTCAAATTCTTCGATACAATTTTTAATATCGTCTAGGAGGAAGAGGAAGGTTATATTCGCCGAAGAGGTAAAGGAACCAGATTGTTTGATCCAGCTCTCGGAACAGGGTAACCGCCCTGTACAAGGTGGATGACGACAATGATAGTGGTAGTAAAATATTTCAGAATGAATTTTCTTTTGCACATTACAGACCTCATAGCATTGTATCGCCTGACCACCGACAAAACTGCAAAAGAATGTAGGAGTGTTAAACGTCTCTTTCTAGAGGCAGGTCATGAACCGCTGCATACCTTAGAGATGTCTCCACCCCAACAGTAAAGATGAGTAATTGCTTCTGACATCATTTCGTTTAAAACAATAGCGACGGATAAATACACATGTTTAAATCGGTCGTTGGGCGTTTCTGAGGTCAGAACCAATTTTAGGGGTTTCTGTATGTATACTGGTAGAAAATTATCGCGCCTTTTATTACATTTGCCGAATTTTGTATGATTTTAGAGTTTCACGTTGTTGAACGGCGTGTGGATTCATTCATTTAGTATTCTGCCCAAGGACAGGTCTTTAATTGCAAACCAGCTTTCTCCAACCTTTCCTATTTTCTGCCATCCTCTTCGTTTCCTCATAGGATCCATATATCTTAATTGTATTGTATTGTATTTATTAACATTCCATGGTATTCATACATTTCTTACAGCTAGAATATGGAACAAGTCAAAAAACTTAATACTATTATAAAGTCTTAATTTATAGTCACAGTCTAGATGAAATATATACAGATGAGATTTACAATATAGTCTACTAGTACAACACAAAGTTTTAGTATCAATTCATGAAGTGTTATTGAATGTCGTGAATTCATCTACAGAATAGAAGACGTGAGAAATTAGGTACTTCTTTAATTTGGCCCTAAATAATCTTATGTTTTGAGTTTCATTTTTTATATCGATAGGGAGGCTATTAAAAATTTTTACTGCCATATAACGCACTCCTTTTTGATAGCACGATAGACTTGCCGATGGAGTATGACAGTAATTTTTTGACGTGTATTTATGCTATGAACTGTTGAATTAGTTACAAAGTTTTCATGATTATATACGAAAAGATATACTGACAAGCCGTGGGCATTATTTGTAGTTTTTTTTAAATAGCCCTACACGATTCCCTAGATCTGGCACCTACCATCATTCTAATTACTCTTTTTTCTAATAGAAATATACTGTTACTATCTTTGGAATTTCCCCAGAATATTATTCCAAAACTCATTATCGAGTGGAAGTATGTAAAGTATATTGTTTTTAAGGTATTGATATTTACTATCTTTTGCATAGATCTAATAGCAAAACACGCTGAATTTAGTTTGGGGGTAATTTCTTTAATATGATTTTTCCAATTTAATACATTATCGATTTTTAAGCCAAGAAATTTGGTTGTTGTTGTTTCTAATAGGGATCTATTGTTAATTATTGCGCTAGATGTCGTCTATCATCTGATATCTTCTTCTGCCCCGAACTCTTCTCCCGTTCACCATTCCTTTTGATGAAGAAATTGTTGTACAGCCTTAGAAAAAAGTTTCGTCGCACAGATACTTTATTAAGTCCCAAAAAGAAGGCAGTGTGCAGGATCACGAGGAACCTGGTTCAGAAGAGAACGACTAGCTGAGATAATAAAATTAATTTTGTTTCGTTGTATGCCTGAATATGGGGACTGCCTCCTTCCTGGGACTTATAAAGTATCTGTACGACAAAACTTTTTTATAGGAGTGTACGTGTTACAGAATTTGTGTTTCCTTTCATCGGTTATAGAGTTAAGTTAAAAAAAAAAAACGAGATAGAACCCAGGAGACTTCTGATGTACTGCCTCACTATATGCTCTATAGGAGTTGAATTATACCGCCGGAAATCGACTCTGGGACGACCCAGAAGACGGCCACCAGAGATCTGTTGGCTTCTCCGTTGAGTCCGAACTTATCCAGGCTCTCTCTTTGCTCTCAATATATTATAGGACGAGGTGGAGCAAGACTGCGTCGAATGCATCTCCTGTAAATGATTTTCAAAATATATTATTATTATTATTATTATTATTATTATTATTATTATTATTATTATTATTATATGAACTCGAGAGGAAATTAAACGCAGTTTAAATGTGGGAAATGCCTGTTATTATTCGATTGAGAACCTTTTGTCATCTAGTCTTCTGTCAAAAAACCTGAAAGTTAAGGCTCGTTCACAATAAACCGGGAACGGAAATGACAACGAGAACGAGAACGGAAATATTGTTAAAATAAATGCGTTTATATGTGAGCATTCACAATTAACTGTTGTGAATGTTCACATTTAAAAACATTTATTTTAACATTATTTCAGTCCACATCTGTGGAGTAACGGTTAGCGCGTCTAGCCGCGAAACCAGGTGGCCCGGGTTCGATTCCCGGTCGGGACAAGTTACCTGGTTGAGGTTTTTTCCGGGGTTTTCCCTCAACCCAGTATGAGCAAATGCTGGGTAACTTTCGGTGCTGGATCCCGGACACATTTCACCGGCATTATCACCTTCATCTCATTCAGACGCTAAATAACCTAAGACGTTGATAAAGCGTCGTAAAATAACCTACTAAAATAAAAAAAAATAAAAACATTATTTCTGTTCTCGTTCTTGTTATTTTCGTTCCCGGTTTATTGTGAACCAGCCTTTAGAATTCATAAAACAGTTATATTACCGGTTGTTCTACATGGTTGTGAAACTTGGACTCTCACTTTGAGAGAGGAACGGAGATTAAGGGTGTTTGAGAATAAGGTTCTTAGGAAAATATTTGGGGCTAAGAGGGATGAAGTTACAGGAGAATGGAGAAAGTTACACAACGCAGGACTGCACGCATTGTATTCTTCACCTGACATAATTAGGAACAATAAATCCAGAAGTCTGAGATGGGCAGGGCATGTAGCACGTATGGGCGAATCCAGAAATGCATGTAGAGTGTCAGTTGGGAGACCGGAGGGTAAAAGACCTTTGGGGAGGACGAGGCGTAGATGGGAGGATAATATTAAAATGGATTTGAGGAAGATCGGATATGATGGTAGGGACTGGATTAATCTTGCTGAGGATAGGGACCGATGGCGGGCTTATGTGAGGGCGGCAGTGAACCTCCGGGCATAATCATGGTCATTATTAGTTATTACCACAACCATCAATGTTATCATTATCATAATTATCACCATCACCACCATTATAATCATAATCATCAGCACGACTATCGCAATCATGGCCTTCATGACCACAGTCATAATCACTATCTCCATTGCCATCATCACACTCAAGATTAGAATTTCTTTGCTAACATGTTTTCGCTCATGTTCGTGATAACTTATCAGTGCTAAAGATTTACAGTAGTGAGGTTTTTGGAAGCATACGGTTAGCAGGGTACGTTCCTTTTTTTATGTAGAACTAGAGCTGCAGAATAGGGCTTACAACCGGTTTTCATTCGACCGGTCAGGGAGCATCCGTCAAGGTAGAGAATTATGTAACATATTTTGGCGTATTTTTTCCAATGTGCCCTTGTTGCGTGGTCTGTGTAGGCACTGGCGGTTATTGTAAGGTTAGAAGTGCTGCCAGCTACAATATCATTACTAACCGACACTAATAAATTCTCCTACAATAGATAAAGTCACTCTGATCGTAGTTAAAATTAAAAATAAATACATCGTGAACGTAATTTTGGACCGCCCCAAATATTTTTACTTAGTTGCATGTCTTATATAGGCCTTATATGTCTTATACTATTTTTATGTTAATTATTTTGCTTTATTGCTACTCTAAATTATATAAATTATTTCAACATAGTTTTAACTCCGTCTTTTCTACAGCTTGTTACCAATGTCTCTCTATATAAATGTTTATATAGAGTGTGATCCATTTAGGTATAGATAAAATACAAACACCGTAAAACATTTGAAGAGTTCGCGGGAAAAACGATGAATGTCACAGTTTTCTTAAGGTTGATGTCATTATGTAATTCAATGGATCACTGCGAAATTTAATGTTCTTCTTATGAAAAATGGTAAAAAGGAGAATTATCATCACGAATACAGTAATCCTTTCCTTTATTTTCTATAGAAACAGTACTACATCTTGCAGTTATAGACTCAATTAGATCATTATGTAATCCTTAACAGAAATGTGACATTCATTGTTTTTCCCGCGCACTCTTCATTTACTACTGAACTTTATTTGTTGAAACTTTGTGCATACAACACTGAAATATGGGAGATTCCTCAGAGATCAACATGACCCCAATTGCGCACTCTTCACAACTCATAACGGTGATGCAATTCAGCCCATGTCCGTTGTAACATAAAAGGGGTGATCTGTTGAAAAGCTTGAGTAATTTTTAATCTCAGATCATCAATGTTCCTGGGTTTCTGTGAATAGACAATGTCTTTAACAAAACCCCACACGAAGAAATCAGGAGGGGTTAGATCTGGGGAGTTTGGGGGCCAAGCCAAGAGGTAGTTGCTTCTCGTACTGAGTTTCGCCTGCGACCTCCTGCATGTTTTTTTTTAACACAATCTGTTTCTACAAATGTTCGATACTACAAGATTATAGGTATGGTGTAACAAATGGAAAGTTAAAATTAACCCTAGCAAATCGAATGGTATTCAGTTCACCTATAAAAGAAAAACTGAAAATGGATCACTCTACAAGGTGAAGAAGTATCACATGCTGAGTCAGTGCGGTACCTAGGTCTGTACTTGGACAGAAAATTGACTTGGAATACACATATAAGCAACCTAGTGAAAAGACTCCGGCATAAATTATATCAAGTTACACATCTGTTGAAGGGCTCATCACCTCTGCCGCTACACTTGAAAAGACATGTATTTCTCATTGATCAGACCTATAGACTATGGATGTATGCCTGTGGTATATGGGGATCTGCATCCAATTCCCAAATTAGACGAATTCAGACAATACAGAATGGGGTCCTTCGTTTAATCGTGGATGCACACTGATACATCCGCAATGACAACCTACACAAAGACTTGAACGTGCCTACAGTTGAATCCACCTTGCGCAGCTCCTACATACGACTTCATCACTCAATGGTTAACCATCAAAATGAACTGCTTAATACCATCCCAGAACAACTTCCATCGCCTCGCCAAATAAGGAGATTAAAAAGAAAAAGACACTAAGATCTGTTGTTTGAAGAATAACGTTTCTGTTTTGTTTCACATTTTGCTAGAGGACAGTCATAGGACTGCAACCTCCATACATGTTTCTCGTGTGCTTTTACAGCACAGTACTTATAATTTTTAGGCACAATTGTATTGTACATAATTGTATAATAAAGTTTTCTAAAATTGAAAAAAAAAACAATACAAACAAACAACATAATAGAATCGTATTTAGGTACATTACGCACACCATACCCACGTTGAAATTCCCTTTTAACTTTTTTTAACACTCTCATATTTAGCATCCCAAAAAACACATTGTGCGTGCTGTTGATTTGTAATAGGCATTTTAATCGTCTACGATTTTCATTTGTCTTTTCAGATTATGCATTGTTGATTGTCATGCATGGAAATTCCCATCTTTTAATCATAATATAACCAGCAAGAATTTTTTCCTACTATCATAATAGCTTTATAATAATAAATTAATATTATCCATACCCAAACGGATCAGACTGTAATATAATATGTAAAACTAGCCGTACCCGTGCGCTTCGCTGCACCCGTTAGAAATAAATATAAAGTAATTACATAATTAAAATAGGACGTTTGATCCAGGGAACATTCGTGCTTGATAGGATATATCGTTTAATATGTTACTTAATTTAAATTGTATTTAAATAATTAAATTGCGATTATTTTGGACCACTCATTTGGTGCAATAACAATTCCTGTAATATGTTTCTTAATTTTTATTACATGCAACCATAGTTTAATGAAGATTGACATCATTTAGATTTAATGTGTACATAAACATTATTTTAAGAAATACAGGAAACGAATATTCAGAATAGCCTATCAAGTTTTCTGTGCATAAGAAGCTATTTTAATCTTACCTGTTCTCGATCCACTCAGAAGTTACTGTAATAACATTATAGCATTATGTCCAGGGAAAGGATTTATATGTAAATACATATTTACTTATAAAGCTAATATAATTTATATTTTGCATTATCTTTATGTTTCACAATGTGTAGGGTTGAAAAATCCTACTTTTATTTTCCATATTTTTCCATATTTTAGAGTTTAGTACATATTTTCGTTAATTTCCATATATTTTCCATATTTCATATAAAACAGTCCATATTATATTAGGTTTAACAATAAAACAAAACAAAATTCCATTAACTTTTAAAAATACATTTCAACAATAGAGATTTAAACACATGTTCAGTAATCCCTTTAACATCAGAGTTATTTGAAAATTAGCAGTCCTATCAACAATGGGAAAGTAAGTTACAAAACTGTATTAATTTAATTTAAAATTTTTAACAGACTTCAGTTGTGCAGCTCAACAGTTAAATGCCAGTCAGAGTACACATAGGTTCAGTTTTGTAAATCATACTATAAAGACGGTAAATATGCCAAAAGTACGTCATTCAGTCAATTTAAAATCAAAACTAACAAGTTACATTTCAGAATTTAAAGAAGATGGTTTATCAACTGACAATAAAATATTATTTTGTAATTTGTGTCAGTGTGCAGTATCATCTACACAAAAGTTCCTGGTGCAACAACACATTACAACTAGTAAACATCAGGCCAACAAACAACTAAATTCCAAGCAGAGACAATTGTTTTTAACACAACCAACAACATCGAATGTAAGATCTGAGTTTAACATCGACCTGTGCCGTTCTCTCATCTCTGCTGATATTCCTCTCTACAAACTAAAGAATAAGGTCTTCAGGGAATTCCTTGAAAAATATACTCAACATACAATCCCGGATGAGTCAACACTTAGGAAGACATATGCTCCATCCATCTACGATGAGACAATACAGAAGATAAGAGATGAAATTAAAGATAGTTCAATTTGGGTTTCCATTGATGAGACTCCCGACAAAGAAGGTAGACTTGTTGGTAATGTAGTTATCGGTTTGTTAAGTGAACAATATTCTGAACGAATTCTTTTACATTGTGGTGTTCTAGAAAAGTGCAATAACAAAACTATAGTTAAACTGTTCAACGAAGCTATGGGTATCCTGTGGCCAAAGGGTATTATGTACGATAATGTGTTATTCTTTATTAGCGATGCTGCCCCTTATATGGTCAAAGCTGGACAAGCATTATCTGTTGTATATCCTAAATTGACTCATTTTACTTGTGTGGCGCATGCATTTCATCGTGTGGCAGAAGTGGTCAGAGACAATTTCCCTAAAGTAGATTTGTTGATTTCATCAGTGAAAAAAGTATTTCTCAAAGCTCCCAGTAGAGTTAACGTGTTGAAAGAAATGTACCCTGAAATTCCATTGCCACCAAAGCCAATTTTAACTAGATGGGGTACATGGCTAGAAGCAGTTGAATATTATGCCGAACATATAGACTCTATTAACAATGTTCTCCTTGCATTGGACTCTGAAGATGCAGTCTCAATTGATACTGCGAAAACAGTTACCTGTGACATAAGTGTGAAGAATGACTTAGCTCACATTCAGCATACATTTTCATGCATCATAAAAACGCTCAAAAGTCTCCAAAATAGGCACCTTTCACTATCTGAAAGTTTTGAAATTATAAATAGTACTGTGGAACAACTGAATCGTGGTAGAGGTAAAGTTGCAGATGCAGTAAGAGCTAAGGTGGACACTGTACTTTCAAAAAACCCTGGATATGAAGAACTACAAAAGGTTGTTGCTGTGATGAGTGGTGAATCAACAGTGAAGATTAACTTGGACTTATCCCCAGCAGACATTGTGAAATTGAATTATGTACCAGTTACTTCTTGTGACGTCGAACGCTCTTTTAGTCAGTATAAATCTATCCTCAGAGACAATAGAAGAAGATTCACTTTTCAGCACTTGAAGGAAATGTTTGTAACCTATTGTTATGGTAACAGACAATAAAAATTGTGTTTTGTTGAAACTACATTGGAAGATAAGGTACGTCCATTATATTTTTTGTTTAGTTTGATTAAAATGTACCAATATTTAACGTACATAGTCATTTTTTTATAATTTTAAGTCCATATTTAATTCCATATTTTGGTAAAAATCCATATTTAATTCCATATTTTGGTAAAAATAACTACATATATATTTACATATTTCATATATTTTTAGTCCATATAAATCCGTTCCCTGATTATGTCCATCTAGAGAAACTAACTTTCCAATGGTGAAGTAATAATTAATTATATAAATCTGTTAATTTAGCTTCCAATATTACTTTATACAAACACAGAAACATTCTCTGTAGGCTATGTTTCATAGCTTTCGATTGTTGTTGTCCAAGACCCCTTATAGACGAAGTCATTTGTTTTTTATTTCATTATACCACCTTAGATGGCAATTATTTTAATTTTAAAACTCATTTATCTCATTAAATATCAGTCCTATGAAAATTTTTCAAAGAATAACACTTATCGGAAATCATTTTTAAAGAAACTTTTGTTATGTAACATTTTTCACAAAAGTCAATAATAAGCGAGATATTTCGATTTATTTAATTCAGGCCCCCCTTATAACTCCCCTTTTAAATAACTTATTTTGAATGCCATATAGCCTAAAATCTAAGTTACAACGAACTTAATTTATATTCCAATTTTCATCGAAATCCGTTCAGCCATTATCACGTGAAAAGATAACAAATATCCAGACAGACAGACAGAAATACAAACAAAAATTTAAAAAAAATTGATTTTCTGTTTCAGGATGGTTAATTATACATGTTAACACCAATTATTTTTGGAAAATTGAAAATTACCAGAAAAATTTTGGCTACAGATTTATTATTACGAGTAGATAATACAGTATAAGTATCTACTGCTTTTAACAACCGGTGCTGTGTAACCAATATACTCATAGAACAGACACAAGCCTAATAACACCTCTTTCCATGAAGTGAGAGAGATTAGATTAGATTAGTTTCAAAGGGTTTGGTCACACCTTTAGCGCTACGTCCATTTCGAAACTATTAAGCTCTCCTGTAACTGTTCCTCAGTCAGCTCTTGTGTTCTCAAAGAAGAGAACCAGTTGACTGAGATTTCATTGACGTCACTTGATTTGGCAAATCTTGACGCAGTTACCAACGTCTGGTCTTTGCCTACAGATTTGGATGTTCTTATTGAAGGACTTAGCATGACATGCCTCTGGCAGACTTCCACCACTTCAGTTGGTGTTTCTCCCTCAGGTTTTTACAACGTGCTTGGGTGTTGTCGAGTAAGAAAGGCGAATCTCCACTTTTATCTTCGAAATTCAAAATAGAGTCTACTTACTTAACAATCTAAACGGATGGTATGTAGAAGAATTACATGATTGGCGATTATTGCAGCTTGTGACACCCTATTGTACACTAATAAAATCTACTCCCTTGTTACCACGCCTAGAATTAAGCAATGCAAATTTATTTATTGCATAGCGTGGAGCTATCAGAGGGAGATTGTCTGTTTGATAACTTGCACTGTAATGGCAGGTGTGACAGTATTTGTATCGTGCTTTACACGTGTTATATTAAAAATTAAAACGCTCCACTGATGTGTACAATTCAACGCGTGTCATTTGCACACAATTAGGTATATCATGCAGCAACGGGGTGGGGGAGGAAATGATCTGTGAGTAGTTCGAGATAGCAGAAGGTGGCTTGACGAACCTTGTCATCGGAGATCGTGGCTGGTTGGTAGTCTGGAAGTAGGCACGACAAAAGTTTGTTAATACATGCGTTTTCGCCGTTGTCGCAATTCACGAAGGTGGTCTATTTTCTCATATTAGGCCTACTACAGTCCGCATTTCTCGAGAAGATCCGATCAAGGAATGCGAGTTTTTCCCCCAAGAACGCTGAGTTACTGACTTACTGTCTCTTACCCCGCAAAGACCATGCTCCCCTCGCAGGGATCCTCTCGTTAAATTTGGACAGTATGTACTTTACTTTTCGGAATTCTATGCTATGTAATACAGTGCTATCGAAAAGTCTCTCCGCAGCTCTATTCTATTAACTCTAGAATACAACTCTGTAGAAAGTTGGCACTCCCCCATTTGTTCTGGTTTGACAACCTCACATCCTCAGTCTATCATATGCTTAGCGGCCAGTGCTGCCACTTGAATTCTCTGCCTAGTGGATTCTCGGCTACAAAAACACTGCGGAGAGACTTCTCGATCGCACTGTATATGTATTTGAAGTAATATATAAACTTATTCCGTGAAATATAAATATTAAACTTCCTGACTTCCCCTTGTTGTAACTTCTCAATTTTATTATTAAGTGACCTATTACGTAGTTTTACATTTGATTTTGTCTGACTGTCTTGAGAATATGTATAAATACGTATATATTGGGTGGAGATAATTAACTAGCCTGTTAAGTTTGGAGTGAAATGATTCACATCCATTTGTTGTCCTCATAGTAGGACTACTTGCTAAAAATTCGCCCCTAACTATTGAAGGGCATAATGTATCAAAATATACTTAATTTTCGAAAATACCGTCTATAAACTGTAGAATTTTGCCGTTTTGCTGTTGCATACATCATTATTCTCTGTGAAGAATCTACGTAAAGATTAATTTTTGGTCTCACAGAATATATCTTATGGTAACAATGATTATATTAGAGGAGAAAAGTTCGCTCCGGCGCCGGGGATCGAGGAGACGGATTCGATCCGTTGCTATGGATTGAACTTCGGCATAGCTCAGTGGTTAGAGCACTTGGTACGTAAAACCAAGGATCCGGGTTCGATCTCCGGCACCGGAGCGAATTTTTTTCCTTTAATAATCTCTGTGAAGAAGTCAATTCAAGAAACAGCAATCCAAAATTCAGCTTAGGCTATGTCCAGTTTCAGAGTCAACAAGTACTGCACATATACGGGGTGGGAGGGATATACGTGCAAATATTTTTTGAAGTAATCGGGGACAGTATACTGAACTACATTATGTAACAAATTTCTTAATCTTCGAAGTTATTTTTTAGACATGACAAAATACCATGTTTTTAGGTTAGTTAATAATACCTCTCTCACGGTACTCTTCAATATTCTTCAGAACTCTAACCCTAGCTACTTAGCTTCTCGTTTTCAACATTTGTCCTCATATCACGAAATAGATACTCGCTCACAACACCATATCATAGGCCTACTCACCATTCCTAAACACAGAACATCCTCCTACTCTTTATCTTTCACCGTCTCTGCAGCTCATCTCTGGAACTCTTTACCACAACATGTCAGGGACTGTCGGATATTATCTAGTTTAAAAAATAAATTAAATTGCACTTTTCAATTCAGATTCTTTTCAATTATAAAGCCTTTTCTCTGCGATAGTTTTGTAAAAAACATAATATATATTTCTTTTTCTTCCTTTTTTTGATCACCAGATGAATTTATTATCCTACGCTTTTTATTGTGGATTTTATTTAAATTTCCTTTTTTTTTCTTATTTTATTATTTTATTACATTCCATTCGTTGTATTCTTCCTTACGTTTTCCTTATTAACTATTTGTACTAACTGAGTTTGCTTTTATTATATTCCAATCTATAGATCTATATTTTACTTTCTTTTTTCTATTATGGTATTATTTTCATATTGTTTAGTGTCGATTTTGTAATGCTATTATTTTTTGTACTATTTAGTATTCTGTTCTTTAATTTTATGTTAAATTTTAACTGCTTGTATACTTTGTGACCTGGTAGAGTGTAAGAGAAAGCTGTATGGCCTTAACTCTGCCAGTATAAATAATAATAATAATAATTATTATTATTATTATTATTATTATTATTATTATCTACTTCCAGGCGATTTGTTTTCTTTACGAACGCCTCACTAGTTACGCGGGGTCTAAGCTTGTGGGGGTTGTCTACTGTCCAGGCTAACCATGAATATCTTTGTGGAATAACAGGTTATCAAATAATTTATCGTGTACCCAAATACAATCACCTTTTTACATTAGAACATGGGAATATAGTCATGATTTATTTTGTACTGTAATACGTCCGAATTTCACTCTTAACTGTTTATGCTGGAGTTGATATCGAAAGACGTACGTGTAGTCTAAACTGTCAGGCGTTTCATAGTACTACCATTCGTAAAACATCATACCATAAAATACACACATTTACGGAAAAACTATAAGGGCAAGGGAACAAGTAAATAGGGCGTTATTTCACTTGCATTTTTCTTAAATAAATATCAAAATATTTGCACGTATACCGCTCTCACTCTGTACAGGTCTTCCCTTATGGCTAACATCGACTCCATGCTTAAAAACAAATGCACGACTGACGACGGAACTGAGAAGTTGATCAGATCCCAGGAGGTGTACGTTAAGAAGACAAGAAATATTGTCAGTTGGGCACACAGGTCAAACAAAGGAGACGGAATTTCTGCAATGACTTGGAAAGCTCTGGGGCGGAATTCATCCACTTGATGTTTGTAAATATGCAATGGGACAGAACTAGCATGGAGGTCGAGCTATCCCACCACCACCCTGGATTTTTCAAAACAATAATATTGTCTAAATCACCATTGAAAAAATATGTAAATTCTGTGGTCGAATTTAATTGCTTCCTTCATTTAGTCAATAGTTTATCTTTAAAGTTTTCATTGTCGATGATTTGATGATCGTGATTATGATGATAATGGTGATAGTATTGTTGGTAAAGATATACTGGGCAGTGGTGAGGCATTGGAAGAAAGATACCTACTGTCGTGTTTTGTCCATTCCAAATCTTGTACAATATTTTGTAAAAAAAAAAACATTCCTTTGCACGATGGAAGTAAAAATTTGTGGTGAAAAAAGCTGCTGTGGAGTAGTTTCACACAGAATATTTCAGTTTTCGCTTACAGTTTTATTCCATTATCATCATCATCTATGTCACATTTCCCTCATATTATTTTCTTCTTTCCTTATGGATTAATTCAGAATCTTATTTCGACATCATCCTGTCATTGTTGTCTATACCGTCGTACCTCACATTTTTCAGCCGTATATGCTGGTACTGTTTTTGGTATCAATTCATCAGTTATTCGATTCGTCACACACGAGATAACTATTGTTTCTGTATTTGGACTCATCATTCAAGGATTGTTTTGTACTGTTTTTTTTTTATCCCCTTCACATGTCATGAGGACACTAGACCTCTACACTAGAATGAGGTGGTTCGGTCGGCACCACTCTCCGACCGGCTTTTACCCCCGGGAAAGACCCGGTAGTAGGCTTAGTGAACCTCTGGGCCGTTCTAAAAATTTTGCAACGAGAAAATCCCATCATTACCAGGGATCGAACCCCGGGCCTTCCAGTGAATTTCAAAGTTGCTTGTACAGAATTTTTTTTTTCGACTTTTAACTACAAAATTACATTTTCTTACGCATTTATCACAACAATTGTTACAAATCACGCCACTCTTTAAAATTCTTGAAGACTGTATTATCGCCGCGCTCTCATGGTTAACATTCGGCAGGTCTTTGAGCGGCCTCGTGCGTAACATTCGGCAGGTCTTTGAAATTTAATTGCATTATTGTTTTCAATTTATTATGTCGTCGCTCCAGTCACTCGCCTCAATTTCAATATTGCAACCAATAAGCTGCTTCCATTATTAATTGACACCTACTTGTCTAATCCACGTGGACTAAAACCGAGGTTGCAATGTCTTGTGCTGAGGACGAACATTAAGTTATGTGATTAAAAATTATTATTAAAGAGTTATTATTAAGAGTTAAGAATGTCAACGTACTCGTATATGAAATAATAATAATAATGATAATTATAATAATAATAATAATAATAATAATAATAGCCATTTAACAATATAACAAACTAGTGCTTATTCTTATTGAGGAAGTAAACGTGACAACGTGACGCTTAGAGTGAAACCTACAGAGCAACAATCGGTCGACAAAATTATGTTTTAAAAGCACACCGCACGTTATTGTATGATGCCGACATGTTAAGCATGAGGCCGCGGTGATAATACATTAGGATGCATAATTGAACTGTAAAGAATCAAGTTCCTAAAGTCATATGATTTCTAACAATTTTTTGTGATAAGTGCTTAAGAATGATGTCATTTTTAGTTAAAAATTGAAGAACAAAATCTGTACAAAGCAACTGAAAACACATTTTTAACGTCATAATACTAGCCAATTAAAGAAATGATACAGCTGAATAGTTCATTGTCTATTTGTAACATTAAAATTAAAGAAAAAAAGTATTTTTTTTTTAATTTATTTGACAATTTTTGTACATTAGTACTATCAATTGTGCTTAAATAATTAACGTTACAATAATATGAGACTTGTGGAGAGGGTGACGTCCATTAACGTTCCTCAAAGCATCAACAAATCAGTGTGCCTTTTCCTCTTGAGGCGACGATCAGGCCGTGCAGGGGGCAGGTTCCGAGGAATCTGGTTGATTAAGTTGTTAGAATGTGTTGACAATGTTGCAAATAAGCGTGTGTAGGAAGAATGAATTACAGTCTCTATTTTGGCTAGGTCTAGATCTGAATGAAGTGTTTCATTTCTTACGTACCATGGTGCTCCAGTGATTATCCTTAGTGCCCGATTTTGGAATGTTTGAATACGCTTGATTTGGCTTATAGAAGCCGATCCCCATAATGAACATCCATAGAGCCAAATAGGTTTGAGAAGCATTACATATATTAACCTTTTGTTGGAAAGGGAAAGACTAGAGCTGGAAAGTATTGCTTTCAATCGATGAAGTCTGTATCTTAATCTCTGGAGGGTGTAAGTGAGATGTTTATTCCAGGTCAAGCGACTGTCTAGGATGAGTCCAAGATATCGTATTTCTTCATGCTGTGGTACTGGTGAACAGTTGAGGTATAATGGAAGTACTTTTTCTTTTTTGAGGTATGTGAATGTTACTGTTGATGACTTATTTGTGTTCATGACTGTTCTCCATTTTTGTTCCATATTTCAATTTCCTGAAGAAAGTTTTGTAGAATGGTTGTCACTTGTTCACCAGTATCTCCTTTGCTAAGGACAGCAATGTCATCAGCGAACTGAGCTATAGTTAGAGAATCTGATTTAGGTGTTGGTATATCATGAGTGTAAATTAAATAGAGAAAAGGGGCTAGAATGCTCCCTTGAGGTACACCTGCAGAAATATATCTAATCTGAGACTGTACACCTTCGTATATTACTGAATAAGTTCGTCTTCTAAGAAATGATTGAATTAAACGGTAGTATGTGTCAGGAAGATGGTTTTTTAGTTTGAATAAGAGGCCATTATGCCACACTTTATCGAACGCCTTTTCTGTATCAAGGAAAAGGCCTAAACAGATTTCTTTCTTTTCATAGGTGTCAAGAATTATGTCAATAATCCTGTGTAATTGTTGCGGACAGGAATGCATTTTTCTGAATCCAAATTGAGTATTTGGTAACAATGATTCGAGATGCGTTAATAGTCTAGGTAATAAAAGACGCTCAAATATTTTTGAAAAGAGAGGCAGAAGACTTATAGGTCTGTAGTTAAATGGATCAGTACGAATTTTATTCGGTTTAGGAATCATCACAATATTAGCGTGCTTCCATGTTGAAGGAAAATATGATAAGCGTATCATTGCATTGTATATCTGTGTTAACAGTACTATAGTTCTTCTAGGCAGTTGCAAGAGGAGAGGTTGTGTTATATAGTCATGTCCAGGGGCTTTTTTTCGCGGGTAATCTATTAATCGTGTTTCTGACTTCAGCTGGAGTGAATAGTTTACAAATTGGAGACAGTTGTAGAGGCTGGTCTAAAGTATTATTCACTTCTAAAGTTGTAATATTATCTTCGTTGTCATTAGGTTTAAACTGGTCTTCTAAAATTTTGGAAAATATCTCAGTTTTATCATTCGGGCTTGTGAGCCACTGATTGTCATATTTTAGCGGTGGAATCTTTTCAGTTTCTTTAGTAATTTGTCTTGTTTTACGCCATAGACTGCCATCCTTTGAATCTAAGGATTTTAACTGAATGTCAGTTGCCTCACTGTATAATTCTTTTAGGGCTAATTTTAGTTCTTGTGTAGCCTTATTATAATTTGCTCATGCTTATGAGGAGGATATTTTGTTCTTTGCCATAGTGCCCTGGCTGATCTTTTCACATATTGGAGCTGTAAGATATGTGGTGGAAATACTGTTTTTCTTCTAATTCGATTAAAGTTTGAACTATTGGAAGAAGCCGTATTTGCAGCTGTTTTAATATTATTGGTAAGTGTATTTATTGCCATATCTATATCTCTTTTATTTTTTAGGGGAATCTTCAAGTTAGTAGAGATATCAAGACAAGATACATATTCATTCCAGTTAAAGGGGTGTCTTATGAGCGTGTATTTATTACATGAATTCGGAATAGCTGCTGATAAAGTCAGAAGAACAGGTAAATGATCTGAACTCAATTCATGTATAACTCTTGGAACGTTACAGAAATGTTGGAATTGTTTACCAATAAAGAAATCAAGCAGATCAGGCATATGTCCTGAATCTGGATAATGTGTAGGTTCAAAAGGGTATGCTATTTCCAAATTAAGTTTAAAAATTTGATCATATAGCATAATGCCTCGTGGATTGGTTACGTTGGATCCCCATCTAGGATGTTTGCTATTAAAATCACCTCCTAGTATGAATCTGAAGAAAAAGTATTTTACAAACAACTCAAATTATTGTAACTTCGAAAATATTGAGATTTGGACAAATGTTTATATGACATTTTTTGCTCAGAATGTCTTTGGAAATAAGCTCCGTAAGGGACGTTAAATCCTCGTGAATCACCCTGTACGTCTATTTGCTTGTCGTGTGTCAGTGCACTACCTGTAACTAGGTTTGCTTAAATTGTACGTATGATGAATTTTATTTAACGTCATCTTTTCATCTCAGAGACTATTCAGATGCGATTGGACGATAGCGATAGTGGAGCAGTGGTGGAAAGAGAAATACTCGGAGAAGACCTGTTACACCAGGCATGTCAATTGATGACCACAGGAGCAAGCGCGCGCTTTAGAGCCCAGGAGAGCCTGCGCGCTTTACAGCGGAAAGAAATGAGACAGACGAAAGAGTGGTAGATGCCGCTTGGTCGAGCTATATTCAGGGAGGCAAGCACTGATTCACTAGATAAAGGGAAGAGAACTTATTAAAACTGTATCCATGTTAATTTTTAGATTTGCCTGAGAAGTATAAGTGCATTATAAGAATGTAAGTTTTAATTTTAATGCTCATTTTCACAAGTTTGATTTTTTTATTCAAAAGAAATATTTTCTCGACTTTTCGTATAGAAAAGTGAAATTTTCAGGTATAGGCCTATTTATTTAGTAGTCTTGCAGAATGTTTTCGTAAATCTAATATACCGTATATACGTACCTACTGAAGATAGTGTGTTGAAAATTTGAAAATATTCGCATGGAAATTGTTTGTAAGGAAATGAATTAACAAAGCAACTACTGTTACATCATAAGCAAAAGATACGTGCCCATGTGTTGTAAAAATGTCAGCTCTATAGCTTCAGCAGATTTCGAGAAAATAATTTAATATTCTGATGATAAGAAGTTTCTCACAAATATCATCTCTGCATAATGCGATAAGAGTTTTGTTATGTAATATTAGTTGCACTTAAAGCATATACAGCATCTAGGTAACTTTGCTTTGTACTGTAATAGTGTTTTGATTAGTTTATTGATTACTTTTGTAAGGCTAAAGATACCATCAATATAAATTCCAACTTATCATGTCATACTCAATCTCTTTCTTTGGAATATCACTTTCTTTATGAATGATGTGTTTCATCCACTTAATACAGTATAATATTATACTACTATGGAATTTAAGTGAATATTCCTTCTTAACTCTCTATTATGTTATTAAGATTTAAAACACAAGTGCAATATTAAGAAATCAGTGTTAGTACTTTTGTTTTACAGACAATATAAATAATATTAAACAGATAGAAGCCATATAAAAATAACGACATAAAATTTCACGTTCCGTTTGAAGTTTGTGCACCACTGTTTTCTTAATCCAACAGGTTGCTTATTCATGTACACAACCCTTCCTCTTTCCATACTTAGCGCTTGCTGCCCGCGCACGACGTCAAGGTCAGAAAAATGCGCTTGCTTTGACATCGCTGTGTTACACAGTCACTTTGTCGACAGGACCTGCCAGAAATCGAACCCCGTTTCCCGTTGTCGAGAAGCTGTCAGCTGACTCGGCTCGGTTGACTGCTCATCACATCACGTTCCCGGAATCCATTACCCTACTTGCGGCGGGACTGTTGTGTTCTTGTCGGAGAACTTCAGATTGCTTTCTAGCCTGTGGAGACACGATAACGAATGCATGGGGTGTGAATAGTGGGTACTCCACCTGCCTGCATAATATTCGAGGGCTCTTTTCCGACAGGAACCGTGTATACGTGTGTAAGATAGCAGCTCGTTGCTATCGCAACCGCATTGTTCGCTCCATTCGTCTGTATCGCAAAAGTGAAAGTTAATGTTGATTTTAGGCAATGTATGAGATAATGCTAATGGACGAAATTGTACGTATTAAGCAGTTGTGCTTACACGACTGTGTGCTCATGTTTCGTCGGATTTCTAAATACGTGTAGTGACTGTTCGAGTCTGTCGTCTTCTCTGTGATAATGCTTAATGACTGGGATAATCATGGAGCATCAAAAATAGTGTCAGGGTTTTCGTCGAATCCCTGTAGTTTCGAGAAACGTTCGTGCTCTTCGTGATTATTTTTAATTGGTTTATTTTACAACGCTTTATCAACTGCTATGATTATCTAAGTGAAATGAAACGCCGAAAGTTACCCAGCATTTGCTCTTAATGGGTTGAAGGAAAACCCTGGTAAAACCTCACCCAGGTAACTTGTCCCAACCAGGATTTGAACCCGGGCCTACTCGTTTCACGGTCAGACATGCTAACCCACACTTCCGCAACTCACTCGGGTGAGGGAACAGCTTAAGTCCACCATCTACCGCTATGACGTAATAAAACAGTCAGTGTCGAACCGCATTGCCCATTTATATGCTTGTTTGCTATATCTTGAACAAATCATCTTGCATTATTGACTTCTTTCTTATGGAGAACATTTTGCTTATTTCTCTCAGATTACTTATTATAAAACAGATGCATTAATAATAGTGATGATGATGATGATGATAATAATAATAATAATAATAATAATATGTTAGTAGCAAAAAGTAATAAACTCTTATCATAATAACAAATATCTATCACAAATTGGCAAAATAATAAAATAATAGTGACAGTAATCTATCACTTCTTCTTTCTTTTACTCTCAGTTTAACCTCTCCCTTCAAGGTGCATTTACACGACCCACGCCACCCGGGCCTTACAGGGCCGCGACCTGTCGGGAGAGGAATTAAGCTATGGATCACATACATACTTTTTTGACCACACAAGGACATGGAGGGCCTCCCCGGATGAGGGATCAGCTGAATGCCAGGGCCGCCTCCGATACAACACAAACATTTAAGACATTACACATCATTCACTCACACATACGAAAGAATTAAGGGAAGGATCGCCGTCCATGGCCGGACTTTCAAGAGGTACAATCCCGGCATTTGCCTGGAAATAACTGAGGAAACCATGAAAAACCTCGTTAGAATTGCCGGCCCCTGGGATCGAACCACGGACCTCCCGAATGCGAGGCCAGCCCTCTACCACGCCGCTAGTCCGCTCGGTGTAATCTATCACAAATTGGCAAAATAATAAAATAATAGTGACAGTAATACCAATAATAAATTTAAGGCTACTATGATAATCTTTTCATTTTTCTGAATTTCAAAGTACCTCTGTCATGCTAATGTTTAATCAGCGTAGATGTTATATATATATATATATATATATATATATAGAAATATTTTAATTAAACTTCACAATTAACTCGAAAACCTTAATCAATGGAAACACTTTGAAAACAAAGTTGAAATCAGTGCGATGATTTCTATAAGAATTCGCAGTTCTAACAGACAAAAATTTAGTCTCTCTGCATACGGAAGTCCGCCAGGCGAAAGCGCTCCTTTGTTTAAATGGCCGAAACTCGGAAAGCAGTAAAGATTATGAGTAGCAGCCATTTTTTTAAATAATTTCCATTCTTTCTAAACATTTATCTCGCTTTGACCCCCATCTAAAGCGAAAAATAAAAAAGTTTGTCGCTTATCAACTTTTGAGGGTGTTGATGCTTATTTTGAACAAATCGTTTGGAAGTTAGTATTTTTTCTCACTTTCTAAAAAATATATTGATTTCAAATTTTTTTCTATGCTTTCCTTAGACATTTATCTATGAGTCTTAAAAATTACAGCGCGATTGATTGACTATCATAAGATCTACGACGTGATAATATTTAATGGTGCGGTGAAGATCGCTCTCGTCTGCTTGCTGAAAAGGGCAATGGAAGAACCAAAATGGCGAACGATTATGCCTAGTATTTACAGACCCCTAGTGGGAGAAGACGTTACGTCGCCGCTCAGTGGCACAAGTCACTCTTGCGCATCCATGTAGGGTAATGTTGCCTAATGCCATGATACCCTAATCCCGTGATACCTTTTTTAAACAATGTCAGTCAGAGCTTTGCCGTTCGATCATAGCGTCAGACATCTTTCTCGAAACGGTGCATTTTTCACCTACTTTTGAGATATCGGTGAACTTCCAAACAAGATATCCAATCCCGTGATATTCAGTGAAAAAAGAAAGTATCCCGGAATTAATGGTATCACGGCATTAGGCAACTTTACCCTACTAACCGTTACTTCACAGCGGTGGACGTGATTGTTATTGTGAGCATGGTTGGAATTTTAAGGTGTTTCGGATTTTAAATAAAACTTCGATTTTTTTTTTTTTTTTTTTTTTTTTTTTTGCAATTCTGTCTTCATACTTTCCACATTTAAATATTATAACAAGGCGGAGCCTTCTCATTAATTACTTCATAATAATCGTTTCCTCATTCCATGAGGCCTAGTCTCGAGACAGCAAATTGCTAGTCGAAACGATTCACACATTAATATGACAGTTCTTCACTATTCATTGTTGTATTTTTTCTTTTAGTAGAGCCGAAATTTTTCTCCAGTCCGTGTTTCTTTTCTTACTGTCTACTGTCGGATCCCTTGGCTTTAATCCGTAGGTCCATCGTACCTAGAAAATGACCCTGTGTTGCCCAACACAAGTTATATTCCATAATTTCAGGACGGATTGACCAGGATTTGAACCCAGGCCTCATGGCTTATAAGTAGGGCTAGGGGTTTGATGAAATTGCATCTTTTTTATAGTAAGCCAGAAACATAGCTGCTTTAGTATTTATATGTTATGTGATAAACTGAGTGTTTTAAGACATATTTGTTAGGGCATTTTTTTTGCCTGTTTCAACTCATAAGAGATCTTTTGTTTTATTTTTTAGGCATTTTCATTTAATTATAGTCATAAATCCCCAATATTAATGTAAAATAATATATATTTCCTTCGATATTTTTTTTTTACATATTTTGTCCATTAATACCCATTATTTTGTATAATATTTTAATCGTTTTTCTACACAAATATTGCCATTTTAACGTAGTACACCCCCATGTAATGGATCAGTCCAACCACCCCTTCAATAAAGACTCCTCTATACCTGCTAATTCCGGATAAGAGTGGCCTTGTGGTAGACTACATGGAAACTAAAAGTAAATCCACGGCGCTACAGCCTATGAAAGGCCAAGACCAACCAGCCAACTGTTGACCTCACGTCCATATGCCGAAGCAGAAGTGAACGATCATACATGGAAACTACATTAGGTAAAATAATTAATTAAAGTGTACTACTTAGAAAAAATTATGTAAAATTTAATTTAATTGCTAGTCTAAATATTAAGTAGTGCAAAACCTCTTTTCCTACTAAACCAATTATGTAAGATTAATTTTTTAGAGCATTTTAAGGGCATTTTTTAAAGATTTTTATGTCATAAATGCATTGTTTTAGGACATTTTTTCATGATTTATAGGTCATCAAAATCCTAGCCCTACTTATAAGCCTATTGCGCTACCACTGAGCCAGTATACGAGTAAGGCTGAAGTTAATAACTTTGTTTGGCCTATTTGATTTGGCATGAGTGCTTTTTTGGCACTCCTTGCCATTTCATTTTTTCTGGAAGACTAGGAGCCTCCTGGCTTCAGCCAACAAAGCATCTGCACACAAGTACAATATGCACTCAGGAAACGAACTGATTGCAATCGGGAATAGAGCTCTTTTGTTTTGAAGTCGTCATGAAAGAGCATCACAGTATGGTGTTTAAAATCGCAAAGCTGTATGCTATATTTTAATACAATTAACATTAGTCAGTCAAATAAATTGATTTATTATTTGTTTTGTACTAATAGCCAGGAGTTCGGACAGCGGTATCTCGTAAATGCATTTAAAATGGGTTAGAATTGCGGGCTTGATGCGGAGTTTGATATCATCCAAGTGCCACTCATTTTGATTACATATAAATTACGGTCATTTATTACAGCGTAGTGTAATGCATCGCCCTGTCATATACCAATGTTCAAATAACGCTCTCAACACAAATATATCTTGATCGGTCTTGTGATGTGCAGTAAATAAGGCGGTAGGAAAGGTTTAGAAGAGTGAAGTAAATTCGTCTTAAAATCCATCACAGCAACTTTTTGTCTGTTGCTGCTCTCATCTTCCGTGATGTGATGGATTGTCAAATAGATTAATTCTTTTGGGTGTAACAAATTTAATAATAACAAATATTATTTTCTCACTTAAATTTTATTTTATGTTGAAGGGTACTGGCTTAGAAAGATATAAAAACTATCATACGAGCTACAAGCCAAATAGTTTTCATGTTTTTATTTTACCATATTTAACAGATATTGTCAACTCCGTCCCTCGAGGGAGGTTTTCTTAATATTTATCAACAGTAATCTCACTAGAGGTTTTGATTTATCTACAGAAAATCAAAACTCGAATTGGATTTAATTGACTATTACACGATTAGAAGAAAGTATATAAAGATTAGAAGAAATAAAGTACTCTAATACAATAAAATATATATTAGGCCTAATTGACTTACTAAAATTCTATTTCACTAATGTTACCTTCACCGAAATGTTTGAACGGAGCCACCATTTTCAGTCAACTATCTATGCCGGAAACAAATTACTATCGCAGAGCATGTTTTATAGTACCGTAAAGAATTTGCAGTTTGAAATGTTGGCAAACAAAGAAACAAATGCTAGATAGTGATAAAAGCAAACAAATGCTAGGAAAGCGATAAAATTAAGCAAATGCTAGGAAAGCGATAAAATTGTGCGATAAGCAGCCATGATTGGTTGAAAGACGTCCTTTCGTACCGTTTTATTGGTCAAAAGTAGTATGACGTAGTAAAAGTGTAAGTCATATTAATGACTTTGTACATACAATTGAAAGAGTGAGAATGATATAGTCTTAAGTCACACAGACAAAATGTTATATGAGAGCGTATTAAAGATTTAGAGTTCAAAGTTATTAGGTATCAATTTGTTCGCCGTATACTTACGTCATTTGTTGAATAATTTTTATAATATTTTAATGGCAACTTCCTCATAAGTATAAGAAAAGAATTCCCACAGAAAATTATTTTTGTTAAAAGTGTGGCTTTGGGCTATCTCATTTTCACCCCTTTGATTCCTTAATTTTATATAAAATATAATATAGGCCTAACACAAAAATATAATGTTACATTTGTTATACTGTAACAGTAAAAAACCTGGACTTTTGGAAAACTCGTATGTAAACATAAGAAAACAGAAAACAAAAACTAGTGTTAATGATAACATATGCCCTAAGTTCTAGTCTTTAACAATACCATTAGTGCTTCATATCGTTTCCTAAAAATTACATTTTGACTTATAAAAAACAAATAACTAAAACAAATACTTGTTTTATGTCGCCTCCGTTCAAAATTATCAGTCAATTTAAGAGAGCAGTGTATTGTGATAATAAATTATTCAAAAAAAAAAATTAGTTTAGTTCTTTAAATGTGGAGAAATTTAATCGGAAGATATGTAACTTTGTAAAATTTCTTTGCAGAACGAAAAGTTACATTTGTTTCTGGACATTTAAAGGACAGAACTAAGATTCTTTCAATAGTCTATTATCATAATACACTGCTCTCTTAAACTGACTGAGCATAGGCCTATTGGGCATTAAATCAATGACTTTCCCAAACCATGCTATGAAATCTATCCATATGTATTCAATTCGTATGTAAATTGTAAATAAATTTGAAATAAAAAATGTTTCATATAAAACAGTTTTTATCTTGAAAAGGAAGCAGAACCGAGGAAAATTGTATTAAACTTTTTTTTGTTTGAAATATCTTAAAGAAACTTGGACTCTCACTTTGAGAGAGGAACAGAGATTAATGGTGTTCAAGAATAAGATACTTAGAAAAATATTTGGAGCTAAGAGGGATGAAGTTACAGGAGAATGGAGAAAGTTGCACAACGCAGAGCTGCACGCATTGTATTCTTCACCTGACGTAATTAGGAACATTAAATCCAGACGTTTGAGATGTGTAGAGCATGCAGCGCGTATGGGCGAATCCAGAAATTTATATAGAGTGTTAGTTAAGGCCGAATGGAAAAATGCCTTTTGGGAGACCGAGACGTAGATGGGAAGATAATATAAAAATTGATTTGAGGGAGGTGGGATATTATGGTAGAGACTGGATTAATCTTGCTCGGGATAGGGACCGATGGCGGACTTACGTGAAGGTGCCAATGAACCTCCGGGTTCCTTAAAGCCATTTGTAAGATGTAAGTAATATCTCAAAGAATAACACCCTGAAACTAATGACATTACAGTAGAACCTCTATTATCCATGGTAATGAAAGTGTGGAGTGAACGGTTAATCGAAAAAATCGGATAATCCGTACCACAAAAGTTTTCATAAACTATGTAGCTACATAACATTTTCGTAATTTCCTCCGTGATCTCTTTTAATACGATAACTAGTCGATCAGAAGTTCACTAATTTAAATCTTTTTTTAGCAATTCAAGTTTGATTTTCCGATGTCAGTTATTAAAACATTATTTATTGTACTTAAGTCTGGTTTTCAACGACGGGTTTTTATTGCTCAAGGAAACTCCACATGACGACCGTTTGTGGAAATATAGGAATAGTAGAGGTCTCATGTTGTAGATTTACAAATTTTATACACTTTATATTTTGCTTTTCATTACCCTAAATCACGCACAGTCGTAATTCCTATCTCGTATTGTGATGTGAGATGAACCACATTTTCTCTTTCCCAAACCACTAAATTATTTGCACTTAAAACCTACTTAAAAAACCTACTTGCACTTTTTTCCGTAGTAAAAAAACATGTTTTCTTTTGACACTTGTAGAAGACATTTTGCATAGAAGTTAAACAGTACGGCCACTCGAATTGTAGACCATAAAGCGTAAGGGTAAAGGTTTGTAAAACACACTCTGTAGAAAAAATTCGTGCTAATTTAACCCATATTATCCCGGTGATGCGTTTTCGCAACATTTTACTTCTTTGCTATTAAACGTGTGTGAATCATGGTTTTTAGTATTTGTTAAGTTTATGGCACTTATTATCTATTATACTGATGTTGGTAGACCTAGTTTATTGAAAACATTTGATAACTGACTCATTGATGGCGCAATACTTGAGAAGAAAAGAAGTGATAATTACAAATGTTGAAATGTCTGCAGTCTGTCATAAAGGAATGTAATTTTTGTTTATTTTTATAATTTTATTATACCTATTCTTGTATGTATTACAATCTAAAGTCTCTTAGGATACTTCTTGTAAAAGTAGCTGGACAATGCATGACACGTTACTTCTGTAATGTATGCCTGAATGTTGGTGTTGCGTTTTTGCAACACCGGGCACATGGAATATCAAAACTGTCTTTCTGAGATTAGTGAAATAATTATATATATTTACTTATGGAATTCGAGTTTTCGCATAAAATATTTATTCTATTCATGATTTATATTCAAGGGGCCTAAGTGTACATGAAATATGGACCATCATGGAAGAGAACGTCAAAATTCAGGCAGATTCTATAGATGTTTTCATATCTCCACCGGAAGCTAGAAGTGATATCGATGAAGATAGTGCTGATGAGGACTTCGATGGAAACATAAATAATCTAAATTGTCATCAACTGGAGGCTGAAGGGATAGTGGTCCTCAGTACATGGAAGAAGATACAATAATATAAAATCAGGCCCAGAATGAATAGATGCCAGAAGGTGCAGAAATACGTGAAATATCAGAGCCTGTCGGGAGATAAAGGGACTACTGTAAGAAAATGGAAAAAGAGTAATTTACCAAGTTACTGTTAACTGAAAAGAAAAGTAAATGAGGAAATTGAAAATTGTGACTCGAATCGCAACATGAAAAGAACTTATTGCCAATTGATATTTTTCAATTATTTTTCCATGAAAATACTGTACTTGATATTGTAAACTAAAGTGTTGCATATGCGGTGCAGAAAGGCAAGGATAAATTTAGTTTTTCCCCTAATGATTACAAAACATTCCTTGGAATTCTTCTTGTAAGTGGATATACTAAAGTCCTGCGCCGTCGAATATACTGGGAAGAGAGCAGTGACACAAGAAATGAATCAATAGCCAGAGCTATGAAACGCAATAGATTTGATGAAATAATGAGAAACCTTCATCTAAATGGCAACACACACTTTTGACAAGAGCGATAGGTTGTCTAAGGTGAGGCCCTTTCTGGTGGTGGTCTTTCTTTTTGCGGGGGTTAGATGTCGGTGTGCAAAACACATCGCTTCTTTATATAGTCAGTCATATGGAAGACATGGATCTTCTGTCATTTCGTAGAAGTATCGCAATGGCTATCAGAGACAATATGGAACACCGAAGTCAAGACCTAGTCTAACTGTGACTCCTGTCAGCAGCAGAGTAGCACCAAGTGTTCGATTTGATGAAAGGGGCCATATTATAATCACTCAGCAAAAGAGAACAAGGTGTGCTGTTTGTAAATCTCAGACAACTAAACGATGTCTAAAATGTGACGTTGCTTTGCATGATAAATGCTTCCAAGATTTCATTTTCAGGAATAATGTTTCTAACGATATAAATAATATAAACTTTTCAAGGTGTTGCTTGCAAAGAATTTAATTTTCATAAATAATGTCTCTAATGATGCAAAATGTTAATTTTTCATGTTACATTCAATGTTAAATATTTCCAAGAATTTTTTTTTTTAAATAATGAGATAAAATTAACACTTTTCATCTTGTTGCTTCCAGTGTTAAATATTTTCAAGAATTTAATTTTCAGAAATAATGTCTCAGATCATGTAAAATACATTCTGTGCATAGGTTAGGTCAAAATATGTCGTCTTATTTAATTATTAAGTCATCATATTAAAAACACAATGTGAGTAATAATTGCTACCCTATGTGCCCGGTGATGCGTTTTCGCAACACATCATATCTCAGGAACTAGAAATGCGATATCAAAAATTTCTGAAAATTCTACTTTCATTAATGCTAATGCACTCAGGAATTCAATTTTATTAAATTTGAAAACAAAAAATTATTCTGGGCATATATGGGTTAATGTACAGTACTTCATATTTTTTTCCTGCGAGAGAGAAAGACAGTCAGATAATCCATCAATCGGTTAATAGGGTGACGGATAATCGGGGTTTTACTGTACTAACTTACGGTTCATCCTGTATAATGTTAAGAAAATTTAGAAACTTGCTTTGTTGTGACAATCTAAACTACCGGTAAGAAATTTGTGTACATCTCACTCTTCGGACTGATGGTTTTCTGTCTAGACATACATACTTCATATGCAGTATAATTATATAAATAGGCCACGGCCACTTCCTCACGTCTGCAAAATTATGATATCAAGTACACAATTGCATCGCAGTATTACCAGCTGCATGAGTCACGGAATAGGATGAGTTTATCCTACTTCAGTTTCTCCTGCCAATGTCAACTGCAGCTATTGCTACATCATCGCATCTTCACATCATCGCCTGAATAACGTTTGAATGTCGAGTAAATCACTATTGAAAGCCTTGTGAAGTGTGGCGTTTATGCATTCGAATATCTTTAAGCTTGCCTTGCTATACTCTTGCTTGCGGTTAAGGTGAAACCCTGATTTTGTGTTATTTGTAGCTTATTTCATTCTCTTAGTAAGCATGATGATAGAGATATTCCGATAGTCAATATAATGTAATATAATCTAATAATTTTATTGAGAGTTCAATCTAATTGACATATCATAGTTTAAAATGAATAACACTTACAAACGTAAATGATCATTGCATATTATAAAATTGAAATGCAAACGTTTTCGCCCTTGGGCATCTTCAGGCATTTGACTCACAATATCTTATATATTTCGCTATATCTTTGCTATGCAATGTGTACCAGATAAATTGATATTTACAATCTTGTGTATACAACTATTTACATGGTTAACTCTATGGTAAATGACAATCTAAAATTTTAAATGAATACATATTAAAATTATATGTGATAAAATTGTAAATAAAATGTTGTATTGATCTTATATTTCTTAACTATAAAATTATGATCATTAGAATAACATATGATTCCTCTTAAACTTCATAATAGGCAAATTACCTGATTGAGGTTTTTCCGGGGTTTTCCCTCAACCCCATATGAGAAAATGCTGGGTAACTTTCGGTGCTGAACCCGGACTCATTTCAGCGGCATTATCACGTTCATCTCGTTCAGACGCTAAATAACCTATGATGTTGATAAAGCGTCGTAAAATAACCTATTAAAATAAATAAAAATATTAGCTGTTTATGTTCAAACTTCACACACTGTTCAAAATTGATTAAAGACATGCGGTTAACTGATCAAAATGTTTGATCGATCGACAGCTCTACGTAAGTCCTGTATAGACACAATCGTGGGGATTTCTGTATTTCAGCCTTGGATACTGGTCGAAATTTTTAGTCGTATTCCCCGTAAATCTGTATAGTCTATCTCTCTTATTTTTACCAATTGAGAAAGTTGAAATTATAGTTGTTTAAATTGGCATGAATAATAAATTACCATATAACTGGCGTAGTTAAGCACTTGGAGTAAGTTTCTCATGGTCATCCCAACTTTTAGCGTGCTCCTTGTAAACTCCTCGTAGTGCGAGACAGGTCCAGTTACACAGCATTAAGAATTTATGCAGCGTAGGTCACTACTCTTCGTAGTTGTCCCCAGGTGAGAATATCCGACGACCCAGGGAGTGGCATTTTCCCATAGCTATAAAACTTTTATCGTGTTGAGTCCGAACTGTTGATGTCGCTGTCATCGTCGACGCGTGTCGTAGTTACTACCACCACCACAACCACCTCTGTGGCCACCACCAACAGCAGTGCCACCACCATCGCCTCAACTCCTCCATAATCACCACACCTAGAAGGACACAGTAAAACAAAAATATTATTTGAGACTTTCAGCACGGTGTAAGATCTTTAGGCTTTTGCACCGTGTCGTGGATGAGAGACATTCAACGTTTCGGAGCTGCGCCTATGTATCAGATCCATCATCAGGGAATGTAGGAAAGTGGAGTCTATATGTCAGATTTGTTGCCAAGAGTTGTCTTCCAGTCCAGTCTTGGTGACGGACCAATCAAACAGATTCATCTCCACTACTTTCTCTGATAATGGGGCTTATACAGCTTGGAAGGTGTTCAGTGACAGTCCTTTAAGGGGTTAGGTACAGCTTACAGCAGTAAAATTTTTGGAAATATTCAACATTTGTTTCCTCCATTACTGTACCTTGTACAATAATGAAAATTGGTCTGTGTTAAACACTGTCCTTCTGCTATATGAAAAAAATATTTTTACGATTAATTTTTTTTTTTTTTCAAAATTCAAAATGTTGGCAGTTTACTGTGCAGTGATGAAGCTTTTCCCTCATAACTCATAAACTTGTTAACTGTTTCATGTTCTCTCTCTTTTATTTTATTGCTGAAACATGTTTACAATATTATGTTCTTTCAGCTACACTCCTTAATAAATAATATTTTCTTTTTATTTTGTGTTAGAAGAAAATAATATTTTACCATTTTTTAAATTAATTTATTTTTTATCAGACAATCTATCAAAGGTAGAGGAATGATCTTGCATCATACTGTAAATATGATATGCATAAATACACACAAAAAATTTCATCACAGAATGTTGGATAGTTTTTGAGTTATGTGGGAAACTCTTCATCACTGCGCAGTGAAATGAATTTTGAAAATAAATAAATAAATAACTATATATATTTTTTAAATCTTAAAAATATTTTTTTCATATAGCAGAAGGACAGTGTTTTACACATACCAATTTTCATTATTGTAGAAGATACAGTAATGGAGAAATTGTTTTAATCTTGAGGTTGTGTTTAGGTCAAAGATAAGTTATCTATGTACCTGTCATTCAAATAAATAAATAAACAGTAATGGACAAAAAAAAAAAATGTTGAATATTTCCAAAATTTTACTGCTGAAAGCTGTACCTAACCCCTTAAAGGGACGAATCCCTAGCAGTCCTTTACCATTTTGTTCTTTTGTGCTTAGATTTCCCAGAAATGATCATTTGAAATGATAATTTTCATTCCTCTATCATTTAAACACATTTAGAAATAAAGATTTTATGTTCATTTGCAACAAATATTTTGCATAATATATCTGTGGCTTTTACGATTTAAGAGTAGGTATTTTAATACTTAAGCTATTCATAATTTTTTAATAAATCACTAATCTATTTTTTTAAGTAATGAAAGTCTGAAAACGCTATTATAGTCCATTCGGTATCTCGTGAAACTTACCTCCGGGTTAGGGGAAGAAGAATGTGGACTTAGAACCTTTGCTCCCTCGCTACGCTCCTACTTGTAGCAAGCTAGCTCATTTCCCCCCCCACCATAATTTTCTTACTACAGTATATGCTATGGCGCACCCAACCATTTGTTTTCAGAGATAACGAATGACCTTACCGAAATTTACACGCGTGCTTCACCTTATGGGCTGAGTACCGCAGGCCGTAGAGCGTTTTCCAGAGCGTAGCGTGTAGCAGGCTTGTTTGTTTGGGTATTTTCTTTCATCACTGCGGAAAATGGGTGTTACAATGTTTTGGCAGATGCTACTGAATTTACAACGATGTTGAAATTTTTTCTAGAAGCAAAGACGATTTCCCATAGAATAAAGAGAAAGAATATAAAATGCAATAGTGAAATTCTGTTCCTTTTTATCTTAAGGATTTGCTCTGTGACGTTACTGTCATTGAACACCTTACACTCCGTATATAAGTCAGAAACGTTCCTTTTTTCTGCATTTGTGAAACAATACAAAAGTCCAAACATAGTTATTTCACAAAGATAAATAATTAAGATTTCAGTAGCTGTTAGGTTATCATAATCGTTACATAAACAATAATAATAATTCTTGCAACTTTAGTTTTTGTATTGTAATTAATTTCCTTAATAATTTAATATTTTGTTTTATTTTTCATATTATATGGCTTTATTTATTAATGGAAATTATGTACAGTAGTGGCAAAGAAAAAACCAGATCGATCTTTGTAGCTGATTTCAGAGTCTTGTTCACTCCAGAGCACGATAGACTGGTAACTAAAACTTTCGTGTTTCGAATCCTGCCTGGGAAGGAAACTTTTTTTGTCCCTTATTCAAATTATTCCCAATATATGATTATGTCTCGTGACGGGAATATTGTACGAAATGGAAATATAAATATTGGAGATTTATCCTTCGAAGAGGTGGAAAAATTCAAATATCTTGGAGCAACAGTAACAAATATAAATGACACTCGGGAGGAAATTAAACGCAGAATAAATATGGGAAATGCGTGTTATTATTCGGTTGAGAAGCTCTTATCATCCAGTCTGCTCTCCAAAAATCTGAAAGTTAGAATTTATAAAACAGTTATATTACCGGTTCTTCTATATGGCTGTGAAACTTGGACTCTCACTCTGAGAGAGGAACATAGGTTAAGGGTGGTTGAGAATAAGGTGCTTAGGAAAATATTTGGGGCTAAGCGGGATGAAGTTACAGGAGAATGGAGAAAGTTACACAACACAGAACTGCACACATTATATTCTTCACCTGACATAATTAGGAACTTGAAATCCAGACGTTTGAGATGGGCAGGGCATGTAGCACGTATGGGCGAATCCAGAAATGCATATAGAGTGTTAGTTGGGAGACCGGAGGGAAAAAGACCTTTAGGGAGGCCGAGACGTAGATGGGAGGATAATATTAAAATGGATTTGAGGGAGGTGGGATATGATGATAGAGACTGGCTTAATCTTGCACAGGATAGGGACCGATGGCGGGCTTATGTGAGGGCGGCAATGAACCTTCGGGTTCCTTAAAAGCCATTTGTAAGTAAGTAAGTAAGTAAGTACTTTTCGATTGCTGGTAAAATTCATGTTCTGGGAATAATAAGTTAATTAAGTAGTAAAAATCGCTGCAATCGAAAAGTATTGGGAATAAATTTGAATAAGGAACAAAAAAAAAGTTTCCTTCATAGGCAGGATTCGAACCACGAAAGTCTTAGTTACCAGTCTATTGTGCTCTGGAATGAACAAGGCTCTGAAATCAGCTACAAGGGTCAGTCCGGTTTTTTTTCCCACTACTGTATAGTAATGTGCATGTTTTACTGATAACATTTTTGTGCCAGCATCCTCGCTTATAGGCCAGTACCGTCGCTACAATAACCACGACACCATTAGTGTCACCATCACACCACTACTTTTACTACAGAGAGAGGCAGCGAAAAGTTACCGCGCTATGCGGAGACGTCGGGGAAGAAATTGCCCGCAATCCATTGCTCGACTCACCGGTCAGCTGTAGCAGCGCGGACGGGCGGTCAATAAACTTCATCAATGTCACGTTATCCGGCTAGAGATAGCGGGTTCTGCTGATGAAATAACGTCAGGTGAATGACTGTGATTGGTTCTTTCATCAATGACGTCGACATAGTGTTTGACGTTTAGCGGGCGCCGAGGGTGCGAAAACTTTCTTATGATATAAAGTTATGCCTTTTTTTTTTTAACAAATATTTTCCAAGTGAAATTTTATAAATCCCCTCACCTTTATTATTTTTAAAACACAATTGGCATTCATAATTGAGTTTGTTTATGAAGTATATTAATTTTATTTTATGATGGAAATATATAGGTAAGCCTAATTTCGAAAATCTTAATTCGTTCTTAATAAAATATCTATGACTTTAAAGAATCACTTAATATGATGGGTTCATTTTACAGAATAAGTTTCAACTTCAGAACTGGGTTACAAGTAAGATAAATCGAACATAAGAAAATTATTTTTAACTAACAAAAAATGTCGTGACATTGGATAGCGTGCCATCCAAGCGTTGTGGTTGGTTATATAATCAGATAGGCTACGACGACAGAACGGTCTGAGTGATATCCATAGACTGCATTTCGGTTGCTACTCAAGCCCAGCAAATTCACGTTATTCAAATGAAAATATACGTATGATTAATTACTAATATAAACAAACATTTCTTTATTTACTTAATAAACGTCCCTGTCACTTGCAGAATTTGTACAGCTCGAGAGAAATAAGAATATAAGTAAAAATATACGAGAAATTCGTGGTAAAACATTCACTGTGAGGCAGATTTTCTGTAAATACCTGTTCTTCCCGTCATTCATATTCTATCGATGGATCTCATATCGTCCCTCGGTGGCTGCGAGTCTGGACCATTAACCTGTCACGCATGCGGTATGAGTTTGATTCCCTGTCAAGCCTGAGATCTTTTATTTTAAAACCCATAGCGACGCTTGTTGTGGACAAAGTCGCCGTTGAGGTATTCCTCTGTGTTCTCTCGTTTCCTTATGATATCAGCATAGTAATTTCGGCCGCTCTGCATTCAGAGACTCTCTCCGATCATCAGTTGATGAAGTGTGGAGGAGCCTAGCCTAGGGACATATGGAGATGCATAAAACCTGGATACACAACGAACTTTAGCTCAGTCAACTGGTGTGGGTGGTAGTCTGTTGAGAGAGGGTTCAGCATAATAGTTCCCTCGGGCATACGAGTACAGAAGTGCTATAGTCCCGTCGCTCTAATTTCCGGCAGCCAATCGCATTGCAGGTCGGCTACATTTAAACGTGTGCGTCTTGTGATTCGCTGAGGAAGACGTTATTCATTTCTTAAGGCTCGATAAATACTTAATATGATCGCCCGCCATTTTGGCTCTTTCGTTGGCGTTCGCAGGAAGCACACGAAGACGTTATTTGTCGCTCAATTATTTGCTGAATTACAGTGCGTTTGATTTATTATCATAGGAGCTACGACTTGATAATGTTTAACGGTATGGCAAATAGATTCCTCGTATGGTAGCTCGGCAACGAAAGAACAAAAATGGCGAACGATACTGCCTACCTAGATTTATAGAGCCTTCACTTCCTAAGACGTAAGCAAAGAGGAGGAGTCACGCCAGGAATAACAGCGTCGCGACTATAATTTTGCCCTCCCCCTTTAATGTGGTGGTGGTGGTGGTGGTGATGATGATGATGATGATGACGACGACGATTCTTCTTAGTCACGGTTTGGGTTTCAACCCATTCATACTCCAAACTGCGGAATCCAACTTCCTTTAGATCTTCCTGGATTGCTTTCCCTTAGGGCTTATATACTGCCCTGTCGATATAGGAGAAAGCCAATGTTTACTTACTTAGATATAACACGCGGAGCAAGTCCCCTGCAATCGGTAAGCTTCATGTTTAGGTTGAGCATCAAAGTGAAGGAATATTATGGATAGTAAAAAATTGATCATACGGTAATGGGTATTTAATTGTTAAGTCATTATAAAAAGTGAATCTTATACAATGTTAATACAAATTAATTTTATTTCCTAGAATATATTTATAAACTACAATAATAAATAAATACATAATTGAATAAATCAATAAAATGAATGAATGGATGAATAAATAAATAAATTGATGAATTGGTCAACGGGTGAGCGGATGGAGAAACGGGCGAAGGGGCATAAATAAATAAATATTACCCTAAACTCTCCACCAATATTCTTAACATTCGAGCTGTTTTCAAAGCGTTGAATATGTACTTACTTTTCTCATAAATATTCATGCATGAACGTGGTTGTAACATGATGCCTTAAAGGTATGAGGGGGCATGGATTATCGTCACAACAGACCACATTGTACTGTTTGCTATTTTCTTTACACTCAAACGCATTCTACTAAATCAGCGGAGCGATGTATCAGATAGTACAGTAGTGGCAAAAAAACCGGACCGACCATTGTAGCTGATTTCAGAGCCTTGTTCACTCCAGAGCGTCGGTGCATATTCCTTGGACCCTGTGCAGTTGAACAACAGCCACGCAGCTGGTTACTGTTTTCGTAGGCTATTCATTGAATGGCTCAGGTGCTTGGGGCGCGCCGCTATCGTGCAGACATGAATTTTACCAGCTTATTTTCTAATGGCTTTCGAAATGGGCTACGTCAGCAGTCGAAACTACAACAATTTCAATAGATTACTCGCTATCTTGTGAATGCGGGCGTGGAATGCGCAGTGGCTCATTTCGGGAATTTTGATTATTCCGTCGGTCCAGTTTTTTTGCCACTACTGTACATCTCACTTGACGATGTGTCAGAGGAAGAACAATGTTGTATACATCTGAAATATGATCGGTATAATATGTTACTAATCAGCGATGTATGCAATGGAAGGGGAAATGAACTGGTCACCCTACCCCATTATCTCCTAGCTTAGTTGCCTCATGGTGGTGGTGGTGGCATCCTTAAGACTAGATCTACATACTACAAAGGTTGACACTTAGACGTTGAAACTGTCATGATAGGTAAAGTTTCGCTACATCCAATACAATACCGTCAATATTGTAAACTTAGTTAAAATTAGAATCGTGTCATGAACACTGATCAGCAAAAATATTTCACGACACGTCGATTTGACAGTTCTGTTTTTTATGTATTGGTTAAGAATTTCTTGGTTATTTAATGATGCTGTATTAACCATGCTATTATCTAGCGTAGATGGAATAGATAAGAGTGATGTCGTACTTTAGTGCGATGTGTCCAAGGATTCGCCAAGGGATTACCTGACATTCGTCTTGCGTTTGGAATACACCTCTGGAAACTTCAACCATATAATTAGCTTTAGAGATATTCCAATTCACCCCCGAGATGTTTTGTAAAACCAAAACTATGAAAATGGACTTGTGGAAAAGGCCGAAAAATCATACCAAGAAAATAGGGCGTCATTTCTGTTCAGATTAGGAGGAATCGATCAATTATTTAATTTGAGTGTGTAGACAACTCGTCCCGCGCCGCAATCTTGGTTTAACGAAAGCGTTATTCCTGGACTCGCATTACGAAATTCACGCTGATCAGAGTCCCATGTAAGCTATAAGGAAATTTCAGCATCTTGATGAGTTTGGGAACTACGATAGATAGCGAAATTCAGTTTCGAAGACCAGCTAATTATAATGGTTGGGAGCATCATAGTGCTGACCACATAATAGGTGGACTTCCGTTCTAGTTGGATGATCGTTTACCTCTGCTGAGGCATGTGGATGTGAGGGCAGTAGTTAAATGGTCAGTCTTGGCTCTCCATGGATTGACGTGTTGCGGATTATTATTATTATTATTATTAATTATATATATGTTACACTCTTACAAGTGTATATTTATTGTATGGTAGTCTGTAAGTTTCAATTTGTTATGATTAGTTTAAAATATAACCCTAATATACTATATGTAAAATAGGGTTTATAAATATGGAATAAATACTACTACTACTACTACTATTATTATTATTATTATTATTATTATTATTATTATTATTATTATTATTGAAAGCATAAGCCTGTTTGTAAGACGATTGTGATTTATTATTCCGAAAACAGACTTACAAAAAAAAAAAACTCAATGAGGATATTAGTTCTCGGGATTCCAATCTTTGATCTTCAGATTAGGAAACTAACACGCTACACTGCAGTTAGTCTGTTCAATGTGAGACCGTATAACCAGGATTGAATATATTGATTCCAGTTGTAGAGTTGAGCTTTAAACACTGTTTGATGAAGTTATCCGATCAATGTAAGCTTTCTAAATTACTGTGCTGTTGTGAGGAAAAGTAAAGCATGGAACATTTTCTTTGCTCTTTTTTGTGTTCTACATTTTGAATGAAATAACGGATTAATCTGCGGCTACGAAATAATTCAGGTGGACGTCTTTTTTTATGATTTTAGTCATCCATCCTGTGAGCGCTTCTTTTATTCTTTCTGTTTCTTTTCCACCTTCCAACTCTTTCAGTCATTCTATTTCTATGTCTCTCTCCCCGTGTTTCTCTGCTATATTTCCTCCGGACTGATGGAGTTTGTTTTGCAAGAGAGTGAAATATACTTATTCAATTAACTGGCATAAAGGCTCATTCACAATGAAAATTAAACATAACGTAAGCATTAACTGAAAAATGTAAACGTTACGGTAAAATCAAGAACATTCACGATGAGTACATAAACATAACCACAAAGATACTTGGTAACCATGGAAACATAACAACGACGTCATTTCCTCATATTCTGTAGTATACTTCAGCGCTCCACGATTCTGTACTGTTTGCAAATCACGTAAGCATAAGCACGGCCGACTTGATGTCCCTTCGTAAGGAAGAAGCAAAGCGAGCATCAAGTCGGCCGTGGCATAAGCATGAAATTTAAGAGGCATGATGAGGCCGATAAGCTAATTACTATAAATGACAATTTATTACATGTGCCGTCTATGCTTATCCTTATTTAACAAATATGTTGGTTATACAATATTTTGTTACATAATATATATTTATTTGAACGTTTTCGGCTCTATGGAGCCATCATCAGAAACAAGTAATCCCATATGTATGGTGTGAGTACACTATATGTTGCCGTACAAGTAAAAATTAAAAGGCATGTTTCTATTTAAAATCAATAATTGTAAGGCAGAAATTACAATATAAATACAAGGCGGCTCTATGGGCCGTGATAAAATGTTACAATTGCTGATGATAAAATTAACTAAAATGCTTTAAAATTATTAAGATCAGAATTAATAGTCGTCCAGTTTGATGGTTATGTAGCTTTCCATATTTGGTGGGAGCTGGGGCGACAGCTGTGGGGAAAAAGTATCAAATGTAATATCTATACTCAAAAATTATTCAATGATGCTCGTTTCCAGAACAAAGTATATACATATCTCAATGCTATTAATGCCAAGATCTTAATAATTCACATGAATCTATTACAGAACATCTCGTGTAGAGATTATATGTACGTAAGCGCACGGAACAGTTGTTTATTAGTTAAAAGTTTGAACTATTGATTGTTAAAAGGGCGAATTTTTACAAATTTAATAAGACACAGTCATTTACGTTTCTCTTATTAAATTTGTAAAAATTCGCCCCTTTAACAATCAATAGTTCAAACTTTTAACTAATAAACAACTGTTCCGTGCGCTTACGTACATATAATCTCTACACGAGATGTTCTGTAATAGATTCATGTGAATTATTAAGATCTTGGCATTAATAGCATTGAGATATGTATATACTTTGTTCTGGAAACGAGCATCATTGAATAATTTTTGAGTATAGATATTACATTTGATACTTTTCCCCCACAGCTGTCGCCCCAGCTCCCACCAAATATGGAAAGCTACATAACCATCAAACTGGACGACTATTAATTCTGATCTTAATAATTTTAAAGCATTTTAGTTAATTTTATCATCAGCAATTGTAACATTTTATCACGGCCCATAGAGCCGCCTTGTATTTATATTGTAATTTCTGCCTTACAATTATTGATTTTAAATAGAAACATGCCTTTTAATTTTTACTTGTACGGCAACATATAGTGTACTCACACCATACACATGGGCTTACTTGTTTCTGATGATGGCTCCATAGAGCCGAAAACGTTCAAATAAATATATATTATGTAACAAAATATTGTATAACCAACATATTTGTTAAATAAGGATAAGCATAGACGGCACATGTAATAAATTGTCATTTATAATAAGCATGAAAGTTCGGAGTTTGGAGCGCTGAAGTATACGACAGAATATAAGGAAAGGGCGTCGTTATGTTTCCATGGTTACCAAGTATCTTTGCGGTTATGTTTATGTCCCCATCATGAATGATGTGATTTTACCGTAACGTTTATATTCTTAAGTTAACGCTTACGTTATGTTTAATTTTCATTGTGAGTGGGCCTTTACTCTTACTCATAATGACAATGCCAGTATTAAGGTTATGGCTTGTTCTGGTGCAAATATTATATAGAAACAATGCTGTTAGCTGAAGTATGAACATAGGAGATGATCCTCCATTAATATTTTTGTCTCTAGGAGTGCTTTGAAACCTTTATGGAGATTAATTTGTGTGTGTGCGTGCGTGCGTGCGTGCGTGCGCACAATATGTATATATGTACGTATTTTTTATTTTTATTTAACACTGTCCCTAAACAGGGATTGCCTAGAAGACAAAATATACCATTTACAAAACAAAATTTTGAATATTACATATTACATGGAAAATTTGTTATTAATATAAAACCAATGCAAGAAAGAGAAAAAGAAAGAAATTATAGTGCAATGTCTTATCTGAGGTGATTTCATAACAATGCAATCGAACCTTTCAACGCAAGTAAACAAACATTGGTACTCGTAATATAGATGAAGGCAAATGAAAAGCCTTGTAAAAATCAACAAACTGCTTCGGGATGGATCCTCTTGCTCCGACCATCAAGCCTATTACTTCTATCTGTTATAATTGATATTTCTCTTGATAATACGGGATTGTCGGTTCATATATGAATTGTTTTTCCTTATGGACATCTTGCTGTTGACTCTTGCAAGTCTCGAAACGAACTGTAGGGTCAATTATAAAACCTCTACGATGGTCCTGGAAAGCGATCCTATCCTACCAGTGCTGCCGGTGGTTGATAGACCATGAACCTCTTCGAAAACAGTAAACCCAGTATTACGCAGTGCTTGAGCAATGGCGCTTCTTACTTTGTGGTTAGCAGTCCGAAGACTCGACTGGTTGGAACTTAATAGCCCATGAATTATGCCTTATTGGTGTCATTTATGAGGTTCCAACCAGTCTTCGGGCTTCTGATTAAAAATAATAATAATAGTAGTAGTGGTAATGGTGGTGGTAGTAGTTTATTGATATTTATGTGCTGGACAACAGCCATTTGCCAATAAAAGTCCAGCACATTGATACAATAATATAATAATAATGATAATATAACTCAGATTACTTTTATAACTACTTTATATAATAATAACTACTTTACTGTATTAATATCAGAAAATTACCTGGCTGACTAATTTCGAAGTGATATTGTTTATTGTCCAAAACCTAGTGAAGATCCAGCGCTGTCTTCTGGTTTCATGTTGTGGAAGAGGTGTTCATGATTGTGTCGAAAAGAGTGTGTGGGTGTTCATGATTGTGTCGAAAAGAGTGTGTGTTGTGTTTCGAAATTGAGCTGAGTGTTCAGGATGTGCTGGGGATGTGTTTTTGTATGTTTGTAAATTTCATATTATTCTACAGTGTGAAGTTTCTGTTCTTTTTTTTTTTTTTTATGTATAATATTTTCATGCCAGTGTCTATGTAGGTGTAAATAGAACAATGAAGAAAAAGTAATAATATTTATTTTGTTTCTGCACAACAGCGTTATTGTACAGTTGATGAACTCAAAGATACTGTGAGACTTGTTTTTACTCGTGTTACGCCAGCAATACTACGAAAAATGTCCCACAAAACCTGGCGATGTTTACATTTTATCATAAGAATGACGGTGCACACACTAATCCTTTGGATATTAATATTATGTATCACAGAAGGGTGTCTTAAATTAATTTTTAGTTGCCAATAATACTGCTACAAATAGTAATTTGTTGTTTATTTCGTGTATTTATTATAAAGGTAATGGAAATTTGTGGCCACTTTAATTATATTTGTAACGAACCCACCAATGTTATTCAAATATGACTTCAATAAACTTAGAACATGACTATTAATGCCTAAAAAGTTTAATTTCTCTAATAAAATATCATGGTTAATGGTATCAAATGCTTTTCGAATATCCAAAAACATACCCAAGCATTTATTCCCTCGGTCTAACTCACATATGATTTTGTTTGTAACACATGAAATAGCATTATCTGTGCCAAGTTTATTTCTAAAACCGAATTGATTTGAAGAAAGTACGTTGTATTTGTCCAAATAATTTGTACAGAATTAAAAATAGACGTTATTTATACCTGGAAGAGCAGTTGAGTGACTTTAAATCAATAACAATTAATTAGGCCTACACCTTCCCAATATGGGGTTCGAACCGACGACTGTTAGATTATTTCTAATTTAAGGGTACATAATTTACGTGTACGTCGCAACTTCTTCAGTTGAATAGGATAAATGTGCAAAGTAGGAAAGATCTGTGTAGAAAGCACTAGGGAAAAAAAATTGAGATACGAGTTCTGGAGCAAGAAAAACTTTGCACATCGGTTATAGGAGCTTGAACAGAGAAGCGCTGAAAGACGTGGAGGTGAGGGGTACGTCGCACATCTGTGCCAAAGTCTCAAGTTCATGAATTAAGATTGAATTACATGAGATCTGAATTTAATATAGAAGTTTATTTAAAAAAGGTTCCATAACTTTGTCGAGTTTCTTGTCTTGAACTTCGTGGTTTGGAATACATATCTCATGTCACTGTGCCAGCAATATATGCATGTGATTAATGTTGAACTGAGACTTTTTTCCCTTGTGAGGGGGGATTTATAACTACGATTGATTCCTGATGACAGTCGATTTTAGCAGTCGACCATTATCATGAGACAACCAATAGAACTGGTTATATTATCTTACTTAAACATATCATTTTCTAATTCTTTATCGTTTTACCACCTAATTACATAGACTGATTCCTGTGCACAATCTATTTCAGCAACCGTCCATTAATACGAGAGAACCGATAGAACTGTTTAACTTATATCTTACTTAGACGTATCAAATTCTAAATGCATATCACATGATACGACTGATTCCTGATGACAATCGATTTTAGCAGTCGACCATGACACGAGACAAGCAATAGAACTGGTTATATTATCCTACTTAAACATATCATTTTCTAATTCTTTATCGATTTACCACCTAATTACATAGACTGATTCCTGTGCACAATTTATTGCAGCAACCGGCCATTAATACGAGAGAACCGATAGAACTGTTTAACTTATATCTTACTTAGACGTATCAAATTCTAAATGTATATCATATGATACGACTGATTCCTGATGACAATCGATTTTAGCAGTCGACCATTATCACGAGAGAACCGATGGAACTAGTTACATCTTACTTAACCGTGTCAGATTCTAAATGTTTGTTACAATACGAATTATGATAATGAATATTGAAATGATGAGTGACGGGAGAACCCCGAGAAAAATCCTCAGGAACTTTGGCTTTGTCTACCACAAACATGACTTCGCCATCACTGGGATTCGATCCCATCTCCGCATTCATCGTAGGCCAGTGCTCTGCCAACTGAGCGACCAACGTGGCTTGTTGTCAACTATCGATTAGAAGAGGGGTAATATCGAGAATTAGGATAGTTGTGAGATACGGTATGACCTCCTTACTTGTCGTGTTACTAGCAAAGTTTGCTTAGCTTCTCTGTGCCTATTGTCTTAGGTTTTTTTAATTATCTTGATGGTGATTGAGTCGTTTTAAGATGATAAAGATGGTGAATTGAATGTCAATTAAGCAGCGCATTGTGCAAGTGGAAAGAAGGGCACAAAAATTTAATTGTGTGAACGAAGGAGAAGACTTGAGTTTAATTAAACACGTTTTGCTATGTAAAAAAGTAATAAATCATTGCGTGACTTGGTTGTAAGTTAAGAGAAAAATTCACGACACGCGGGCCAGAAGCAGGTTTCCGGCCCGTTTGTGCAGCTGTTAGACTACCAACTTCGACACTTGCATCAAAGCTTGAAGGCCAAGGTTCACATTGCCACTCATGCTGCTGTTTCAGACACAGAATCGACACACTGACATTATTATACATACACACATCAGCAACTACGTGTCTGACAGCGAGAGAATGATAGGGCAACAATGGAGCAAAGTTGGAATGAAGATACGGGGAGCGAAATGCTCTGAGGAAAACTGACCTCTAAACGTTTTTTCTATCGAAAACCTCGTATCTCCCTGCGATCGAACGTCAGTACACAGTATAAGAAGAATCAGTAGGGACAACTCTTGTCGGCACCTTTGATGTTGTTGGTACTAAATTCAAGCTCAGTAAGGTCTAGTTCTCAATGAATCCAACTATGTCGCTAGTATAAAACCACTATCAAAATATTAGTAAAATATTTATTTACTTACTTACTTACTGGCTTTTAAGGAACCCGGAGGTTAAATTGCCGCCCTCACATAAGCCCATCACTGGTCCCTATCCTGAGCAAGATTATTCCATTCTCTATCATCATACCCCACCTCCCTCAAATCCATTTTTATATTATCCTCCCACCTATGTCTCGGTCTCCCTAAAGATCTTTTTCCCTCCGGCCTCCCAATTAACACTCTATATGCATTTCTGGAATCGCCCATACGTGCTACATGCCCTGCCCATCTCAAACGTCTGGATTTAATGTTCCTAATTATGTCAGGTGAAGAATACAATGCGTGCAGCTCTGCGTTGTGTAACTTTCTCCATTCTCCTGTAACTTCATCCCTCTTAGCCCCAAATATTTTCCTAATCACCTTATTCTCAAACACCCTTAATCTCTGTTCCTCTCTCAAAGTGAGAGTCCAAGTTTCACAACCATAAAGAACAACCGGTAATATAACTGTTTTATAAATTCTAACTTTCAAATTTTTTGACAGCAGACTGGATGATAAAAGTTTATCAACCGAATAATAACAGGCATTTCCCATATTTATTCTGTGTTTAATTTTCTCCCGAGTATCATTTATATTTGTTACTGTTGCTCCCAGATATTTGAACTTCTCCACCTCTTCAAAAGATAAATTTCCAATTTTATTTCCATTTCGTACAATATTCTGGTCACGAGACATAATCATATACTTTGTCTTTTCGGGATTTACTTCCAAACCTATCTCTTTACTTGCTTCCAGTAAAATTCCCGTGTTTTCCCTAATCGTTTGTGGATTTTCTCCTAACATTCACGTCATCCGCATAGACAAGCAGCTGATGTAACCCGTTCAATTCCAGACCCTCTCTGTTATCCTGGACTTTCCTAATGGCATATTCTAGAGCAAAGTTAAAAAGTAAAGGTGATAGTGCATCTCCCTGCTTTAGCCCACATTGAATTGGAAACGCATCTGACAGAAACTGACGTATACGAACTCTGTTATACGTTTCACTGAGACACATTTTAATTAATCAATTAATTAATTTATTTATTAATTTATTTATTTATTTTATTGGTCAGTAATACGAATAATCTTGTATGTACATTATCTGTCATTAATATTATGTCCCTAGGAAGTCAAAATACTTATATACATTCTTGACGTTCATGTTCGCACTTCACCGCAACGGACGCCATGATGTATTATGTTGTACTTGGATCAATTTTACCAACATAAGCCTCAAACAGTGACTTGAACGTTAGCGTCAATTAGTGAATATTTTCATGATGATTGCATACGGAAGTAATTATTATTATTATTATTGTTATATTGCCATTCCTTTGCCTCATGTCTTTAAAATTGTTAAAAGATGAGTAATGAATGTTTTCAGTTAATATTAAATTATGCCAGTCTGTCGTAGATGGAGATCCATCTGGTGGAGGTTCCAGATAATACACCCGGTTTCGTGACATGCGCACTCAGAATTTGTTCCCACGAAATGGCTTAGGTGTCTTTATTGTATGTTCTCTATGCTGTGGTCAGTAGAGTTGGGCAACACGATTCTTTTTCAGAATTCGATTCCAACGATTCAATCATACATTACGAATCGATTCTAACGATTCGTTCACGATTCTTCCCAGTCTGCGATTCCAACTATTCTCTTGAATCGTCAACGAATGACTCGCAGGACACTTTCCTTTGCAAACCACGCGTAGAATAAAAACGTTCTACATCTCTCGCATAGATGGCATAAGAGGCGAGACATTGGATTGTCTCTTTCTCATTGGCTGGAACCATTCAGCACGACCTCCATTAGTCTACAAAATTACCCAAGATAATGTTTCTAAATTATAATTTATCAACTGAACCTTATTATGAAGTACATTTTTTGCATTACATCTCTATTTAACTATGCAAATTTGAGGTTTGTGTTCATTATTTTTCACACTTAACAAATGCAGTATTTTGATTTCGCTCTCGCTCGGGAGCATTCGGCACGGTTCGGAAATGTCCGTTGACAGGTTACATCAAACAAGTAAATAGAATCGTGGGTTACGATACCATGTCAATTCGTTACGATTCTTTTGAACGACGATTCGTTGATACCACGAATCGATTCTTACGATTCTTTATTATTAGTCGTTCGAATGAACGATTCGTTCACGAATCGACCCAACTATAGTGGTCAGTAGTCACAGTACTTTCAAGGCATAATTAGCGTTGTATACAGTAAACTGGGTGTGTTTTGTAGCGACATATTTCTTTTAGTTCAGCGTAATGTTTCTAAAAAAATGTTAAAATAACAATTTATCGCAACAGATTCGTATATTAGCGGTCTTACTAATAAAAACTCTATATACAGACGTTTAACTCTCTTATACTTATGCAATGAGTAGCTCGTTTATAAGTCGTGTGTAAATTCCTTACCAATAATCACTACATACGTCGTGTATAACAGTATGACTGTTACACAGCTACGTCATAGTTTTGTCATTACTTCGTTACGAAAGGTAATAGAATGCCTGAGGTTCTCCATTGCATCCGGTAGAGCGCTCTAGTGTGGCGTGTTAAATATCGATAGTACAACTGGCTCTAATCGATTACCACACTACATTTTGGTCAAAGAGTACAAGCTACAACAATATTATTCTAATAATTCTATGATCTTTGGTTTGTTCTTCTGTTGTTACAAGGTAACCATCTTCATAAAATGACAGTCGATACGAACAGCTGTTAGAGGGGCGGCCATTTTTTCGCTATATACAACGCTTAAACAAGGGGTTTCGTGTATATAACTACTGCAAAACAATTCCCATTGTATAGTTACAGCCTGTTTATACGTCCATAGCTTATTCACGGTTTATTGGTAACGTTTTCTGTTTCAATTCTGCATAAGTCTTGTATAAAAACTATACACGGTTTATTAGTAAGACTGGAAGAGTATACGTAGCATAAATTCGTGAAATAACTTTAGGGCTCACATACATAGGCTTGCCAACCGTTCCGTATTTCCCGGGACAGTCCCGATTTCGTCTCTTTAGTCCCCCCGTGCCGAAATAATTTGCACATGCATAAAAATGTCCCGATTTCATGGCATATTAGGCATTTACAACTGAATTTAGTTCCTTCCATATTGTTGGATTTAGTCTGGATTCGAAGATATTTCCGCACAGTCTCGAGACATGCTTCTAATATGTGACGAAATGGAGAAATGACTTAGTACGCATATTCAAAAGTCTCTTCTTCCTTACTGTCTTAAAGTAGTTGTATTAAATCAACCTGATCGGTCTCTTTGAAGCTGCAGTTCGAAGAGCACCTGTATTACAACGAATGTTTTCACTGTCTGGAAATGCTTTGCGCTCTCGAATGAAACGCGAGAAGGTTGCCAACGAGATTCCGCGGATATGACTAATGCAGTAATGACTGCAGGAAGGTAACGTTTCGTGGAAGAAAGACAAGTTCCATCTGCAGCGACTGGAGTTCAGCGAGTCAGGTCGTTAAAGCGCGACGACGCTGAAGGGCTCCCTCGTATATCTGCTCCATCTCCGCCATATTCATCACCTTGAAGCGAGAAGCAATATTTACTTGCGATGCCGAGGTAGAGAGCGATCTAGGACAAATGATCTCGTTTTATCTGGAGGAAATGAGATACTTCGCCAAACCCAAGAAGTTTGATGCAGCACCTTATCGGCACAGTAACTGAATTCGTGCTGCAGATATAAGTCGCTTCCCATTTAATAACATCTTCAGGTACAGAAATCGTAGCCTACATAACTATACGACAAGTGTGGTTTTTGTAGCTACAAATAGGTGTGATTTGTTTCTGAGAATTTCCGCTAGGTTCGTTTTTATCCGCCAGGTAGCAGAGTGCCCAGTAGATGTCAGAACTGCAACAGTTGTAAAAATTACGAAATGAAAATATGATTTTAGATCAGGGGCCCGTTTCACAATCCTTACAAATTACAAATTAACAATTTACAAATAACAAGTAAAAGATTACAAATGCTTGTAAATTGTGTTTCACAATGCTATTTTATTAGTTTGTAAAGTCTGACGAACTTTACAAAATCAGCTAAAGAAATTTACAAATACGCACTATTGGTTACACAATATCGCCAACGACAGTTTACTAAAATCGCTAAGGAGCAGAGCTAAAATCGCTGTATTTTTACTACTGTCGATACATATGTTTATATTTTGTACTAAAATAGATTATTCTAAGCTTGCTGATTCATATTTCACCAACAGAAAATATAAAGTATTGTTAAAAATAATTAAAAGTATTTAGATTTTTATATATTGGCGACAATGGAGTTTCATGTTTCTGTGATTGGTCGAGAATACCAATACGTCTACAGTATTACTTAAATAAGCAAAGTTAGCACAAAATTCAGTCAAATAAGTAAATAACAGATTTGGTCCACGTACAAATATGCAATTGATAAAATAATTACGATATCTAACCACAAAATCAGGTTAATTTTTTGTGTTGATCCATCAGTATTTATTAATGTTGCATCCATAACCTCACAAACATTAGTGATCCCATCAGCAGCATACAAATTCTGTACTATAGTAAATAACATTTTGGTGATCAAAAACCTGCCCCGAATTTAACTCTTTTAACAACATCAACTACCCTGTGGGCACTTTTGCACACTGATATCTTAGAAATTCCGTGCCTATCTGCTAACCCACGGAACTGACAGCTAGTGTGCATCCAATGCAAAACAATACAATTCTCGCTTTGAAGTTAGGAGCTAGGGCATCACTTTTCTTTTTTGGATGTTGGATATGATGTCCCATATCTTGTAGGAGAGATTCCAGCGAAACGGAACTCGAAACGACTTCAGAATACCGCGTAAGTAATGTCGCTATTGCATTATTGAATTATTTATTTTTGGTGCAGGGAACTTTTTTATTAAGTGCGAGTATTTATTAAATACAGTCTTCGTATATAAATATTTACGCGGTATTCTGAAGTATAGCGCGGAACTCATTCGAAACCTTTCATTAAATTTATACAATGATACGAACGTGTTATTAATTCTTGCCCGGAGAATTTTACGTATACGTCTTCGTTTGATTAGGCCTAAATTCAATATCTTCATCTGAAATCCTTAATAACATCATAACTGCTTTAGTTTAATTCTTAATAGTATCCACTTACTCAAAAATCAATGTAATAAGTATTTATTTACTGTATTTATTATCGAAAACCTGTCTTGAATTTAACTCTTTTAACATCAATTACCCTATGGGCACTTTTGCACACATAACTTAGAAATTCCGTGCTTATCTACTAACCCACGGAACTGACAGGACTGACAGCTAGTATATTAAACCAATGCAAAACAATACAGTTCTCGCTTTGAGGTTAGGGCACCACTTTTCCATGTTGGATGTGATGTCCCATATCTTGGAGGAGAGATTCCAGCGAAACGGGACTCGAAACGACTTCAGTGTCGTTATTGTATTATTGAATTAATTTATTTTTGGTGCAGGGAACTTCTTTTTTAAGTGCGATTATTTATTAAATACAGTCTTCGTATATAAATACTCATGCGATATTCTGAAGTATAGCGCGGGACTCATTCGAAACCTTTCATTAAATTCATACAATGATACGAACGTATTATTAATTCTTGGCCGAAAAATTTTACGTATACGTCTTTGTTTGATTAGGCCTAAATTCAATATCTTCGTCTGAGTCATTAGAACTACTTAATAACATCAAAACTGCTCTAGTTTAATTCTTAATATTACCCAGTTACTCAAAAATTAATTTAATAAATATATCTTTATTGTATTTATTCAGAATTTGTTGCAATATCAAACTTTACACATCTCAGAACTATTGTAGAAAAATGTGCTAACTTTACAAGTAAAGTTTACACGTTTGTAAAATTACCCTCCATTGTGAAACAGAATGCTTGTAAAGTGAGCAAAATTTAACTTGTAAAGATTTTATTTCCTTTGTAAAGTTCAACATTACAAACAAAGATTGTGAAACAGAAGTTTACAATCTACAAGCAAAGTTTACAAATTACAAAGCTTGTAAACATTGTGAAACAGGCCCCAGGCTGGTTGATTTTCATTACCTGGTAATTTTTTTTTATAATGGACAACTAAAATATACGCTCTTTTCATCTTATTTCTGTTTAACTTACTTACATTTTCTATAGTGCTATAGTAAATAGCATTGTTGGTTATAACAAAAATACCAATTTTATGTCACGTCCCATTTAATAACATCTTCAGATGCAGAAATCGTGGCCTACAACCAGGAGATAAATCGTGAAAGGAATGTGCTTACTATTGCGTCATCTATTGGAGCGAAGTAGATAGATAATATTACCGTTATAACGTCAGTTTAAAAACCATGCGCTCTCCTGCATATGTTAGTTCCTGTATGGAGGGATTAAAAGACCAGGAGATTAACAGTGATCTAATTTTGTAACTAGGGTAGTATAAAAATGTGTATATCAGTGTTGTGGTTTGTGCTTTGAGAGATAGCCAATAGATAGGAGTACCCGCGTGTGTGACCTTATGACATCTTATGACATTAACATTCATTCACAGCATCACCCCGCCTCGTTTAATTCCCTGGAGACTTTCTCGTGATTGGAGTGCAGTGTACAAGTGTGGTTTTTAAAGCTACAAATAGGTGTGATTTGTTTCTGAGAATTGCCGCTAGGTTCGTTTCTTTCCGTCAGGTAGCAGAGTGCCTAGTAGATGTCAGAACTGCAACAGTTGCAACCGCTGTCAATTACGTTGTGATAATATGATTTTAGATCAGGTTTGTTGATTTTCATTACCTGGTATTTTTTATAAGCGACAACTAAAATATACTCTCTTCGCATATTATCCCTGTTTAACTTACATTTTCATTACTACAGACTCAGAAACAAAATTTGGGCAACTAATTTTATAAGTCACGTCCCATTTACTGCAATAACATTTTCATATGCAGAAATCGTGGCCTACATAATTATACAAGTGTGGTTTTTATAGCTACAAATAGGTGTGATTTGTTTCTGAGAATTGCCGCTAGGTTCGTTTCTATCCGTCAGGTAGCAGAGAGCCCAGTAGAAGTGAAACAGTTGCAACTGCTGTCAATTACTTAATGAAAATATGATTTTATATCAGGTTGATTGATTTCTATTACCTGGTATTTTTGTTATAACCAACAACTAAAATATACGCTCTTCTCATCTCGTTTCTGTTTAACTTACAGACCCAAAAACAAAATTGGGACCAACTAATTTTATAAGTCACGTCCCATTTAATAATATCTACGAGATGCAGAAATCGTGGCCTACATAATTATACAACTGTGATTTTTATAGCTACAAATAGGTGTGATTTGTTTCTGAGAATTGGCGCTAGGTTCGTTTCTATCAGCCAGGTAGCAGAGAGCCCATTAGAGCTCAGAAGTGCAACGGTTGCAACTGCTGTCAATTAGGCTACGTAATGAAAATATGATTTTAGATCAGGTTGATTGATTGCTATTACCTGGTATTTTTTTTATAACCGACGACTAAAATATACGCTGCTCTCATCTCGTTTCTGTTTAACTTACATTTTCAATAATACAGACCCAGAAACAATATTTGGGCCAATTAATTTTATAAGTCACGTCCCATTTAATAATATCTTCAGATGCAGAATTTGTATTATAATTATGCAAGTTTGGATTTCATAGCTACAATTCGGCCTCGGTAGCGTAGTCAGTATATCGCTAGCCTTGTGCTCGAGGTTGGGGGTTCGATCCCGGCTCAGGTCGATAGAATTTAAGTGTGTTTAAATGCGACACACACGTCAATATATTTACTGGCACGTAAAAGACCTCCTCCGGGACAAAATTCCGGCACACCGGCAACGCTGATATAACCTCCGCAGTTGCGAGCGTCGTTAAATAAACCATAATTTAAGAATTAGGTGTGATTTGTTACAGATAGGTGTGATTTGTTTGTGAGAATTGCCGCTAGATTAGTTTCTATTCGTCAGGTAGAAGAGTGCCCAGTAGATCTCAGAAGTGCAACACTTACAACTGTTGTCAATTACGTAGTGAAAATACGATTTTAGATGAGGTTGATTGATTCCTATTACATGGTATTTTTTTTTTCATAATGGACAACTAAAACATACGGCCTTGTCATCTCATTTCTGTTTAACTTACATCTTCAATATGTACAGACCTAGAAATCTAATTTTACTAAGTTCCAGATACAGCGCATTGCGTATGTGCAGTAAACAAGGGCTCCTAAATTTATGTTACTTGTGTACTGTCTTGTGATGCTTGTTGTCTACATAGAGGAGGAGTGCTATCAAGACTCGGCCCATTTTTTAATTCCGTATCTGTACACTGGAGTTCGGTAGTGAGCGATAGTTTGTCCGTGTAAGTGTGTCTTCTTAAATTACTACTTCTGCGCATAGATGGCGAAGGTAACAGCCAGTATCGCAAATAATACATAAATATTTTCGCATTATAAAATTCAAAATTACATGACTCTCTAATGGTTTTAAAAGTATTAGGTTTACGGGAAACCGCTGATATTGTTAATTATGAAGTAATTTATAGCTATATACATCTTGAGTACACAGCTTTTAACACTAAGTTATATCACTTCGGAATATGTATTATATTGCTTTCGCGTGTTAAATATTAGGTACAGTACTTTGTTGACTTAGTTTCAGCCTGTTATGGGCTATCTTCAGAACTGGTTGGTGCTGGTCTTCGCGACTTTTGTTTGCATTTACTGTGGGAGTATGTTTGTGTATTGTAATGTAGAGTCAAAAATTGTATGTTCTGAAATTGAGTTGTGTGTTGAGAATTTCATGTGGATGTGTTTTTGTGTGCCTGTATATTTCGTATCGTTCTAGTGTGTTTAGTTTCTGGCTTTTCGATTGAATATCTAGAATTTATTTTACCATGGTTGTCCAGTGTTCTTAGTCTGGTTAGCAAACACATCATGTCCTAGCGAAAGGTTTTCGGACACGGGTTCCTGTACGAAAGTTGTTCATAGTGATCTCCGCTATCATCCCTGAAAGTTTGCAACAAAGTTACAGAATCATTCTGTATAAAACCAACAATACTGCAGCAGTGGCTCTGATTAATTGAAATTCTTACTACGAAAGCTCTTATCATTGTGTCGTACACTGACGTTCAAAAATATCTGACCCTACTAATCGATAGTGATCGATAATTTGTTTGGTGTAAGTGTGGATTCTTTAGTTATTATTTCTATGAATAGATGGCGAAGTTAATAGTCATTCCTGCCAATCGTAGATGAATATATCCGGATTATAGAATTCAATTTTTGATCCCACTCTTCTGATTGAAAAACAGCACTGGGTTTAGCTGGAAACCGCTGATATTGTCAGTTATGATAATAAAATGCTTAATCTACATAATCATTTTCCCTGATAACTTTTTAACGGCTCCAATAATGGTGCCACCTATTGAGATCTAGCGGACTCTTTCAAAGTTTCAATTTGTGTTATCTTTGCTCCTGACTTATCCCGTAGTTGGAAAGTTCGCTTACACGATCATAAATCCGTAGATCGGAAATCTTTGAACGTCAGTGTATAATCATTGAAATCTATTCGTTGCATGCTATTATAAATGCTCGTAGCAGTAGAGATATATTTTATTCAGTTAAATGCATATAATATACAGAGAACTGAAGATGAAATCCCTCTTGCAGATGTGACCAAGTAAATAGGGTTTCCATGCTTTGATAAACGCGACACGGGTGGTGTTTGTCTCTACTCCTAAGCACTTTGCTTCTTCATCGACGTTCCGACATCTTGACACCTACGCTTAACCTCTGGCTTCTACAAGGTGACGTTCGAGGAATTCTAGAACTTGAATTCTGTCTTAAGGTTACCTCCACTTCTACCAGCATAACACAATCTGACTGACTGTGCGTTGCGATACTGGTATACTGTCTACGTAAGATTAATTCCTAAAAAAGCTGATATTACGGACTTCTAAATGTTAGCAACTGTTACCAGATATCATCAAACCAGATAAAATTACAATGCTATGTAAGGTAAAGATAAAGGTACTCCCATACATACCATGAGGCACATGAGGGCAAGGAGGTACAGCTCCATGCATTCTTTTACCTCGGCACTAGAATGAAATGGTGTGGTCGGCACATTTTTAATCCCGGGAAGAATCCTGTACTGAATTTTATAGGAGGCTGAGTGAACCTCAGGGCCGTTCTGAAAGTTCGGTCACGAGAAAATCTCGTCACTAACGGGGTCGAAACTCTGACCTTCCAGTCCGTATCCAGCTGCTCTACCAACTGAGCTACCTGACCGCCACAAAGTTGTGTACTGAAACATTGATTTATTATTTATTTATTTATTTATTCCTTCGTTCATTAATTAATTAATTCATTCATTCATTCATTCATCTAATATTGGTTTGGTCAAACAGGTTACAATTTATGAGACCTACTCTAAAAATTTATTTTGTTTGACCACATGAAATGATTGGTAAGAACTCCAAAAACCGAATACCACTTCGTTTCATGAACGCTGGCGGATACTTCAAAAACAAACGTTGCTGTCAACATAACAGTTGGAAAGTAGCTGTCAGTTGTATTATTTGTCAGTAAGAAAATTTGAAACAAAGTTGGCAAAAGAAAATTCAGCCAGATAATTAGAAAATCACTATAATCCACTAGCATATGTAGTTTTTTTTAATATTCCACGACGCTTTTTCAGCTGCTATTGTTATGTAGCATCTGAATGGGATGAAGGAGATAATGCTAGCGAAATGAGTCCAGGGTTCAGCGCCGAAAGTTACCCAGTATTTGCTCTTAATGGGTTAGGGGAAAACTACAGAGAAAACCTCAACCAGGTAACTTATCGTAACAAGGATTTCAACCCGGGCCCGCTCGTTCGCGGTCAGGCATGCTAACCGTTACTCCATAGCGGTAGAATTTAATTATTGGGTTATTTTACGACGGTGTATCAACATCTAGGTTATTTAGCGTCTGAATGATATGAAGGTGATAATGTCGGTGAAATGAGTCCGGGGTCCAGCACCGAAAGTTACCCAGCATTTGCTCGTATTCGGTTGAGGGAAAACCCCGGAAAAAACCTCAACCAACTAACTTGCCCCGACCGGGATTCGAACCCGGGCCACCTGGTTTCGCAGCCAGACGCGCTGACCGTTACTCCACAGGTGTGGACCATAGCGGTAGAAAGCATATATGTAGTAATAAGAATAAAATGCTTAGACTTCACTCTTAGGGCATAAAGTAGAACTATAACAGAATAACATACTAAACACGTTACAGTAAAACCTCGTCAATGAGTCAGTTTAAAATTAGCAATAAGTTAATTAACTGAGAGGTAGGAAATGCTTTCTTCATGCCTATTACCGTCTATATAAATTACGCTAAATGCTTCAACTTCACGAGAAGAAAACATTCACTACCTTGGCGTTATGCAATTCCTGTTTTTCTCGATACAATTTTCTCTGCATTCCACTCAAAGTATGGACTACACGTTTTTGTTAGCCTATTTGATTAGTACTATTTTTTTACTTTTTATGGCATGTAATGCTTGACGGAGATCACGTGAGAATAGATTGATCAGAGATTCTATTAGGGATATTTTTACGATGGGGCTCTAAGCTTGCTTCAGTCCTATGTTTTCTGCCTGATGTAACAACAATGATGGCCGGCATAAAAAGTATCCTGAATCCAATAGTGAAAGTGATTTTCCAATTCGTTCGAAGAACTCTTGCTGATACTGAAATTGTGTTAAGTTCCGCATGGGCTCCCTTCCAATGTCCATTGGTCGTTGCGGTTCGTCACAGGAATGCCGGTGGATCTCTCTTCGCATCGCCACATACTGGCAATCTCTGCTACATCGTGGACTCCAGGTTAAAAAGGAACAAACTTTCTAGAACTCCGACATGTAGTATTAGACGCGGTACTTGTTATTGTTGCTTGCGGGTCGTTAATCATGCACTGCAACTTTGTACATCACTTATCGACGTCTGCCTTACACAAGGCCGAACGACGTGTCGGCGGCATGCTTTCAATCATTCACCAACCACGGCTTTGAATTTTTTAGAAAACTTTCTCAGAATTCTTTAATTCTAGTACAATTCGAAAGAAACTTTTGTTCCTAAAAGGAACTCCAGACATTAAAGTGATCAATTATGTATCTGATGGCACTATATTCTTATGTTATAGCTATGCTCTGAATGAATTACATGCTTTAACCAACGATATTCTATCGCAGATGGCTTTATGGTTTGAAGCTAATTGAGGGGCGTTTTTTCAAAACTCGATAAATGCAAAATTTGAAAAATTGAGTTACACACACCATCCATATAACCTATATGACCTTCATGATCCCATACAATCATTTCTCTCTAAAGACGATATTTGCCTTACTTATAAATAGGGAAACTATGAAGTTTTTTCAAAACTCGATAAATGATCAGGAATAGATAAAGCAGAAGTCGATAAATGCAGTAAGTAAGGAAGAAGTACTCAAGTACTTCGAAATAACTGACGATGCAAGGGATTTCTACAAAGATGTGCTAAAAAGCAACTGAAAGTAAAAAAATAAAATAAATAATGTTCAAATAAAATTTAATTTAGATTAGGTAAAAAAAATGGTATACAGCTTAGCAACTTCATGATACATATTGTTTAGTTTAATGTATGCATTATTGTGTATCTAAAATAAATTATGTAACAATATAAAGAAAAAATGTTAAATTAAAATTAAATTACATAAAAATGTTATTCAGTTTACTTTATGTAATACATTGTTAGTTCAATGTACCCATTATTGTGTATCTAAAATAAATAATGTAAAAGTGTATGTCAAAAATCAATAAATACTGGAATTTATGCAAAAAAAAAAAAATAGACAAAAGAAACAGGATTACATGAGCATCTTCCACTCACTACTTATCATTTATCGACTTTTGAAAAAACCTTCATAAATTGACATCTGATTTCAAATAGTAAACAATAGACTGTAACAATTTTAATTACGCCATCTTGTTCATTTATTCATTGAATTACATGTGCTGAAATACACATATTTTTAAATAAATAATTCTTGTCAAAAAACAAAAAACGCATTTTCTGAAAAAAACTTGTTTTTGCATATATCGAGTTTTGAAAAAACGCTCCTCAATTGTTTTTTGCTTAATCAAGAAAATGCTATCAACATAACTTTTGGCCTAAATCATCTAATAAAAAAGGACATCATACAGAACTATACTAAATTTCCAGTGTAACATGGGAAAAACATATCAAATATTTATACATCAAGTTATCAATAGTTTCTGTATATTTTATTAAATAAATTAGTGACTTGCGTTTCTCAAAATTATTTAAGGTGAGCCTACGTCTCGTTCTTTCAGTCGATAATCCGATATGCCCCAATTTTCTGGGGAAATTGTACCAAAATTGTGAGTGTCTTGATATTGCAAAAGAAAACCATTAGAATTCTATGTCCATGGAATGAACATTGTCGACCACTTTTCATACAATCACAGGTATTAACAGTCATATATACGATCTTGTCCTTTACACTCGACATAACATACACAATTACTCATTAGTAGCTAACATACATGATCATGAAATTAGACATAGTGAACAAATTAATATTCTATACTGTAGATTACATAAAACTAGTACACATTTTTCTGTCATGGGGATGAAATTATATAATAAGCTTCCCAGTAAATATCATAAGTTATCATCCAATAGTTTCAAAACTACATTTTATAAGTGGCTTTTAATTAATCTTTTCTGCTCTGTAGATGAGTCTTTTTTAACATAAATTCATATGAAATTGTTTTTAATAAATAAAGTTATTTACATTTAGTTACAAAAGACGAAAGCAGAATAACGGCTAATGAAATGAAATTTATGAGATATACAGCGGGATATACGAAATGGGATCACAAACGCAATGAAGATGTAATGGAAGAATTACAACTAGAACCTGTAATTAATCACGTAAAACATTATCGGAACAACTGGATAAATCATCTGCATCGCATGCATAGAGATAGAATCCCAAAAGTCATGCTCCACTATCGTCCAAACGGGAAGAGATCTCTCGGTCGTCCAAAGAAGCGCTGGATTGAAAATTCAACTGTGAGATCGTAACAGGCCATTTGGCCTAATACTTGAAGGGGAGAAGAAGACATTTAGTTACAAATAATACATTAAAAGTGAAATGTTTTTCATTAATTTTTAGAGTTTCAAAATTTTTCGTGTTTTCATTGTTCTGATTAAACTTTACTGTTTTCATTTATATGTGTATTTTCAAATGTATTGTTCCCCTTCTGTATTTGTGACGAAGCCTATCGCTGTATATCTAATAGCTTAATAAATTGAATTGAATTGAATATGTAAAAGAAAAAGAAAATAGTATCCATATTATAGCTCGTGGAGGTCTATAGTGTGGCGAGAGGTTAAGCCTCCCTCCTTTTATAGATAATATGACAAGTTGTAGCCTATTTTCCTGTGATGTCTTTGTGCGATAGCAACAGCCTACACGACGCTTGAAGCACAATTTTGACATTACGTAGTGCCAGCACTCTTCTATTTCCTTTTCATTGTTTCTGATCGCAGTGAAGCTTATATTTTACGTTTATGTAGGCCTTCTGAATAACACTTCAAGAAAATTAACTATAAACAATGATATCATTCATAACCAAAGCTCGGAACTTGGGGACTTGTGTCTTTGCAAGTGACTAAGCGACCGGACTTCAATGTCAACAAACTCCCGCTTCCAGCACAGAGGTACTGTCAGGTCTGCTACAAAAGTGGTTTCTGGCTGCAACAACATATTGATAATATTATGTTAGGTTGAAACACGTAATTTCATAGCATATATATAATAAAAATAAACATGAGAAATATATCAAATTTACTGTTCTGCTGTGTACATTTTATTACAGTGTATGACTACCTACATTCGAAGATTTTTCGGTAGTAGACTTAAAATACTGAATGTTTTCACTGTTACTGTTTCCTGTTCGATTTTCAGCAGTTGCTAGCTGATCTCGTATCTGAGAAAGATAAGTATATCCTAAATTTTTCTCGAAAATAGTTTTCAATTAGTGTCACTACTAGGGCAAGCCCCTCTACGTTTCGATCCATGGCTATGGACAGATTTTTCTACAATTTGAGGGACTGCAATGCCTTTCAATGAATTTCGTTTCCAGCCTCTAGTTTGTGTGTGGCACAACTTACAAAATATAAACTCTCCATTCGAAAAAAAAATAATGTATCTCCTCCGAATTCTCCACGAAATTCTGTATCTTAAATTTAAAACAAAATGTATTTTCAAACTTCTATAATACCCATTCGAAATAACACGTATTTTCTATTTCCTCAAACAGACCGTTTACCTTTAATTCTCTGAATGTCATTGGGTTCGACATAACAGTTTCTTCGTCCGTCTTCCTGTCATTAGTTGTGGCCACTTTCTTAGTACACACGACTGTCCCTGAGCACTTGCAGCGTGAGCTTTGTGTACGTTGTACCTGTAACCTTACTCATGCACACGACACAAGTCCCCAAGTTCCGAGCTTTGGTAATAACATTGTAAAGAAACTGAATCGTTGTAAAACGCATAAAACAATTGAGGAAGTATGCGTCATATCTCCGTGACACTAATTTGTTTAATATTCATTCCTAAACTACATCATATTTGCCGTTCTCTTTTGTATTTCCCATCTAAAAGAATTCATGTTAAAGCCTTTCATCGCCCTCAGCAGGGAATGAACTCGCGAACCTCGGATTCAATTATGAGTGTGGTAACCACAGACAGGCGAGGACGAGTATGATAACGCAAATTACTTCGCAGTATTACTTTTCCATGATACCAACATAATGGGATTCCTGTGGTTCAGTATGTACTATGAAACCAATCCTTGGAAGTGGCGAGTTAGTTTTCATCTCTTGAGTGATGTAAAATAATATTGTATTTTCTGCATTATGGACTTCTATGTTAAAACAGTCGTGTACAATAATTTACAAATTTTAATTAATTTATTAATTAAGAAGCTGATTCGCATAATTTACAAGGGAATTGAGAAACTGTAGCCATAATTATATTAATTTTTTAACAGTTTGAAGAGTAAAGAATACAAAGTTAATGATATTTACGTGCGGTATATATTAGGTTTACATGTGAATTAGATAGAATAAACATATCTCTGATTTTTATGTAATTACATATTATATTCCTTTCAACCTAACTGTGTATAAATAACAAATCTTTGCGAATCTTGTAATTACCATTAATATATTAAAATTTGACACTACATATTTTTACATATTTATCCCACATTACATATTATGACTTGATATTACATAAATCTAAATACTTGGGGGTTTTATTAATTTTTACTTCTTTAAAAGGAAAAAGAAAACTGCTGCTGGGGAAGTTTACAATTTGAAATAAGCCTTTTTACCTACCCGAGAAAGTATATATTTCAGGACGAAACATAACATCTAAGTTCAAGGAATTAAAAGAGGCACTCACCCCCTTACCGCCCACTGTAAATATGAGTGAACAAAAGGCAACCTTTCTCATACAAATACTCTGTATTGTAAAAATCGAGAAGGGAATAATCTCATACGCATAAGCGGACGACGTAATAGTAGTAGTAGTAGGGTCTAAAGATCTTACAAAGTTAAAAGAAACAATAAACATCATGGTAAAATGGTGCAAATTTGATATAAATGTAAACAAGACACAAATGATGATATTCAGAAACAGCGGAAGAGCACCAGAAACAGTAGAAATCGTCATGAAGAACAGAAAATTAAAAATTGTACCAGACTACAAATATCTACGCTTAACTATACAAACCAGCGCAGACATTTATATCAGTGGCGTAGCGTCAATGTAAGCTAAGAAGCTCAGCTTCCCCAGTTAATAATAATTTCATAATAAACCTGCAATCTATGGACAAATTTTTTTATTAATTTTAATAGAATTTATATTTACGCGTTAAATATTGTGATGCGGCAGCTCAGAATGATTTTTGATGCAGCAGTAAACAAGAAGCCTGCACACACCAGCTTCCAAGCAGACTGGTTTCTTACACTCATTCTTCTGTGTTACCCACCTCGCAGATTTTCCATCCCTTTCTAACTAAACTACCCTGATCGCAAGGCTCGCAGGAAGCTAGCTTTGACATTGAAAATAAGTAGTTTCCGAGTTATCCCTTTTCGTGAGTTGTGTTCAGTTGAAGTGTTAGTGTGCATTGTGGCTGATATAATAAATAATGAGTGAAATAACAGTTCCTGACACCAATTTACTTGAATTTTTTAGGACAATTATATTATCAAGACTGACTTACGAACAAAAGTGTGATTTTAAAAAACAAATGACCGACTCCCTTGCTGTCAATGAAGGACAGAAACAAAAGACAGCCGCATACTTACGTACTGTATCTATTGACCGTTAATATTGTGATTTCTCTAAGTATGACAGGGAGTGAGCTAGTGTTATACTATACGTGTCTATTTGATGTGTAAAGCGTGAAATCATATTTTACTACTTACCATTTGAGGTCATGCCTTATTGGTGTTACTTACGAGGTTCCAACCAATCTTGCTGACTTAACATTGACTACTATTTATTTTAAGACTATATTTTTGTAATACGTTTTCTCATATTGCATGAAAGACAACTTGAATTAGCTTCCCCTGCTCAAAATTTCATGGTACGCCACTGATTGATATTAAATATTTTCATGATTTTACATATTTTGGTACATATTCAGCTTATTTTTCTTACATAAACATGTACATATTTCACACCTTGATATTACATAAAAATCCGGTGTCTAGTTATTGGCCAAGTGATTGTATCGAAATACTTTCCGTGGAACGCCAGCTGGAGAAGTTGAGTGTCAGTAAAGTGTGCGAATTAGTTCGCTACTGAACCGCTTTTATCTCTCTCTAGAGTGAAAGACCCTGCGATCGCTTGCACATGTGTCCAGCCGCAAACATCTGGACCGGAAGTGAAGTAGTGTCTGGAATGGCATCGCAGTGATAAAGGGAATTGCTCGTGGTAAATCATTGCCCACCCCATCCTACTTACAAGTTGCTGCAGTGCTTCTGGGGAAAGTGGCGTTTTGCGTTCCTTGCATACTGAGTACAGTGAATAGTATACAGCGACTCGCAACATCAATATTCATTGTGCACTCGAGTTGCCAAAGAGGCCAGCGTGCAGATTTCTGTCCAGACATGTGACTGACGTGTTGGTCGCATGGCAACGCGACCTTCACAACACTTCTTTTAATAATACCTTACTTCTGACGAGAATACTGGTATATCTCGCGCAAGGAACGATTGCCGAAAAGCTGTGGTGGTGTTGCTGTCTGTTTTGACGTGTGTATGTATAGTGAGGATCACATAAGAACAGTTCCTAAACAGCAAATATTGCCGTCTTGTCAGTGTTGCCAACTGTTACCAGATATCAGACGATTATACGTACTAAATGACTTATTTACTTACAGTACTTTATGTTGGAAGGTTATTCTAAATAATTCAATAATTTGTAACATGTTTTCGTAGGCAAACTATAAGGGAAAGGGATCAACATGTCAAATATTTTGTCTGGCAATACGAAATTCATTGGTTTGACTAAACATTTGACTCACGAGACCTAACCTAAAAACGTATTTTGTTTGACCTCATGAAATTATTAGTACTAACTCCGAAAACTTACGTGATTATAATTTTGAATTATAACTACAACCCAACACACAAAACAACTATTATATATTAATATTAATACTGATATTAATTAATTGTGCCGGCGGGAAAAAGACCTTTGGGGAGTCCGAGACGTAGATGGGAAGATAATATTAAAATGGATTTGAGGGATGTGGGATATGATGGTAGAGACTGGATTAATCTTGCTCAGGATAGGGACCAATGGCGGGCTTATGCGAGGGCGGCAATGAACCTCCGGGTTCCTTAAAAGCCAATAAGTAAGTATTAATTAATTGTTAGTATGTTCGAATTTCATTAGCTTCCAGTAACCGGCTCAGAAATCTAGTACAATTTTAATTTCATGGAACTCCAGTACCGACAAATATTGTCGATATTTGTCTCAGCTGCCAACATACCAGTTTCAAAATCACTACCATTTGTAGTATTTGTCAGTATCGAAATTCGAAGCGAAGTTGGCAAAAGAAAATTCAACCTGCAAACTAGAAAATCACCACAATCCACTAGCATATGTAGTAATGGGGGGAAAATGGTTAGGTTTCACCCTTAGGGTATGAAGTAAGCTGACCCGGACTATAGGCACGCCGAGGGGGCGAGAGTTACGGGGCGATGGCAGTACTGTCTCTTCCAAGAAGATGAACAAATGAGGACGTCGCCGTGAAAATAAAGAACGTACAAGAGAAAAATGCGAAGCTAATTAAACGTGCAACATATGTTTACGATTGAGATAATAATACCGTGCGATACAAAGCACGTATTCACATGCAGTGGAACAAACTAAAGTCGTAATGTAACTATCACGACGCAAGACTGATTCTATCGATGTCATTTCTCTTCCGACTGTACTCTTGAATATCATTCAAGCTATCTCGCGACCTTTCCTGTCGCCCTCTCTTTCTTATCGCATTGTTTCATTCGCATTCCTTCAGTCGGTATTCCCTGCTTGCGAGACCTATACATGAAATAGATTACTTTACTTTTGGGGCAACAATATTAAGCCACCGGCGTAGCATAGGCGGAAAGCTGGTTTCCTTGCTGATTCAGGATCGCTCTCGGCCGTAGGTTACATGCCCCCTTGAGCTGATTACCTGGTTAGGTTTTCCCGAGATTTTCCCCAACTGTAAGGTGAATGTCCGGTAATTCATAGTGAATCCTCAACTCGCCACGTAGGCCCCCATTCTTCGACACTAAATAACCTAGTAATTGATACAGCGTCGTTGAATAACCGATTAAAAATAATAATAGAATGAACTGTTTTATTTAAATTGGCTATTCTCCGTCATTGTCTCGCGCCGTAGCGTCGTGGTCTAAGGCATCATTCTTGGGACTTAGTTACGGAATGTGCGCTGGTTCTAGTCCTCAAGGGGAAGAAATTTTCTTATGAAATTTCGCCCAGTGTGTATGAGATCGGTATCAATCGAGCATCGTGATAAATTTGGGGAGCTACGATAGGTAGCGAAATCCAGTTACGAAAACCAGCTATAACGGCTGAAGGGATCGTCGTGCTGATTTACACAATACATCCGTTCTTGTTGAATGATCTACTGAGGGATGTGGCCGTAAGATCAGCAGCTGACGGATTCCCCGCCATTTATGAATGATGAAAGGGTGAAGAGTTCGAGACAGAAAAAATGTCAAATAATAGACGACATTAACATTTATGGATCTCTGGGGAAACTGAGAGGAAGGCAGGAAATAGGAAAGACAGGAGAATACTTTATTAACTTTCTATAATTATTCATGTATTGTGCTCACGTCTGTTACTCGTACATGTCAAAGAACAACTGAATATCGTATTTTTAAATGTATTGCAAATACCCCCAAGGATTATAATACAAGGGACAATAGCCTATGAGCTTCACGACTGCCTTGAATATAGGCAATACACAGATCGTAGGAAGCGAAGAAATTATCTAGAACCAAGGAAACGCCTGGAATCTATATTAAATGCATCACTTGAAAGGCAGAGAAGAAGACTAGTCATAAGGCGTATATGTAGATATTCCAGGAAAAATCGCAGTAGTTCCTTGACATGTTTGCACAAAATCACGTGTAGAAGCTCAGTTCTTAAAGACAATCTGGCACTTTTTGATAGACTGACTCAACAGGCATGGAAGCAATAATGTCCAGTAACACACGCATGTATGTTTAACGGTAGAATTAATGTTTCGGAAATAATTATATTGATGGCACCTTGTAAAGTCTTCCAAGTAGGTAATGTATATATGCGGACTCCCCTTGTTTATGGAAATGGACTCGTTCACACCCTTGAGTTTGTCGCATATGATGTAAGCATGTCTAAAAGCTGGTGTTACTGGCGTAACTCAGTCGGAAAAGGCGTTTGCATGCCGATCCAGAGTTGCGCTCGGGCGCGAGTTCGATTTCCGCTTGGGCTGATTACCTGGTTGGTTTTTTTTTGCGAGATTTTCCCCAACGATAAAGCGAATTTCAGGTAATATATGACGAATCCTCGGCCTCATCTTGCCAAATATCGTCTCTCTATCACCAGTCCCATCGACGCTAAATAACCTCGTAGTTGATACAGCATCATTAAATAACTAAAAAAAAGAGCTGGTCACCCACTGTGGTATACTTGGTTGATTTTAGTTTATGGGTATGATTATACAGGGACATCACTTTATTTTTACCAACATTTTTAACATTAACCTGGCTATACTTGGAAACACTGTTGCCCTCTTCCATTACAGGAGTTTGATGTTACTAGTGCAATATGTAAACAAATCATTTTACAAGGTATAGGAGGAGAGAAAAGTTGTGTATCCATTTATGTTGTAGGGAAATACGATATTACGATTTTCAGTTTGATCATCACTTTTTCGGAATTTATCAAAATACGGTACATTTTTTTTAACTCAACTTTTCAGGCGGCTATGTTCGTTATATACTGTCTACTTTATTTATCATATTAATTATTAATGTTAACATACAATATAGAGAGTGCATTTAAATTGAGGGGGTCATAAGTAAAGGGCAGTAAATGCACTTAAGTTACTTTTGAGAAAATGGAGTTAAAATATTTAAGCTTTCGTAAAATCGGTGATATTTGTATTTAAATTTTAATGTGCGATGCGATTAAAATATCCCTTTGCCACTAAAATTTTAGATACTTTAGCTTACACTGGATGCACTTAACTCATGTTATTACAAATGTCACTAGAATTACTTTGCTTCTAGCCACCTCAATTCAAAAAAAGCTAATCTCAATTTTTAAACAAGTTGCTGAAAATGGTTGCCGTTCATTACAATGCAGGCTTCAATTCTTTACGCATATCATTAAAAATATTTTGAAGCATATTCTCTGAAATTGAATTTATCGTTTCTTGAATATAATTTTTAGTACGATATTATTAATATAGGTTCTTTCTTCTATAGAAAACGCAACCATATTTCTGAAACACACTATACACTGCAGTGTTTACTTCACTGCTTGAAGACTTCGAATGTAACAGCGGCCGTAAGTTTGTGTGTCTGACGGGAGCAAGGGCATTAGTGAAGGGGTGAGAGTGAAGTACATTCAGAAATGCAGGTACAATAAAAATGCAAGTAAAAATAAAATGATGTCGCTGTATATTGAATTATAATCAATTAAATGGTATCTTGAGAAGGAACTTTGGAAAAGAAATGCGAAAAGAGGTCCAAATCCGATTTCACAACATAATATCAAAACCAGCTCTGTTATATGGCAGTGAACGTTGGACACTGCGGCAAAAGGAAGTAAATAGAATCAACGCATCACAAGTGAGATTTCTACGATCACTGACAGGAGTTACCTTGCGGGACCGCATTAGGAGCGAAGACGTAAGAAATCAGTGGGAAGTTGAGGAGATGACCGCAGACGTCCAACATTATCAACGTAAATGGAGAAACCACCTTCTTAGGATACTGAAAATCGTTTACCAAAGAGACTTTTGTATTGTAGGACCATCGGATCTATGCCCCTTCAGCGCTGTCGTCGTTCTTGAAAAAGTTGACGCCTCTACTCACCCCATTCCACCCGTTTCTCTCCCACTACGTCAAACAGCAGACCACGAACCTTGCCGAATAAGGATGTTGCCAAACTTCCGTCAAACAGTGTCATATCTCTTGAATATTGCTTATAATAATGTAAGGTTAATTATTACTTATCCATAATTTAAGTAGGTCCAATGACGCTGATTGACTTATGCAAAATGCTATTACTTGCTTAATAATATTTGTTTCACCACTCCGTGCTACAGTATTCATGCTGAGTTGACAACACTGGACTGCAAATGCAAATAAACTGTCCCGCAAGAAGGCGTGAGTAGTAGGGGAGAGAAAGAGAGAGTGATAGAAAAGAGAGAAATAGGAATACAGGGAGAGAAATGAATTGCCGAGGGTGAAAAGGAATTAAGGTTCAGTTCGCATATCTTACGGGGGCACAGATCCGATAGTCAGACTATATTACCATCCACGAGGACGAAGAGATTTAGGCAGACCTCACCGACGTTGGACGGACCAATTCAATTTGTAGTTCACAGACGGGAAACAACCCAAAATTGTGTATAGACAGAAGAAGAAGAAGAAGAAGAAGAAGAAGAAGAAGCGGGTATGATTATAATGGTGGTAATTATGATACCAGTGAAAGTAACTTTATTATACTTGTGTTACTCGTAGAATGACGCACATAACATCGTATTGGATGGTGAAGGTGGACATTGTGGGCCAAAGCTCTGACCTACAGCCAGAGAAAATTTGCGCTCTCCGTAGGAAGAGACCCTAATTAATTTCTCTCAATTCAACAGCTCTTGTGTTTGAAGGGTCACTCCACACTGAAAAGAGGTACCTCAGTGTCTTTGTGGCAGTGGTCTAAATATGCTCGTCATGGAGAACAGTTAATTGGCTGGAAGGTTGCGTTGTACGCACGCCACTTATAATTTCTTTCATTCTTTCCCTTCAAATTAGACGTTCTGTTAATGGAACTAGCTATGGCATCGTTTCTGTTAAACGTGATCCGCATGTAGTAGGTAAAGGACACAGGCTAATGGGTACACACGTCTCCACTCTATGCGCCATGCATTCTTATAATTGGATATTGATTATGCAGCGGATTCTTGTCTACCATGTGCATTAATGGAAATGACAACTCATGTCTAGGCTGGTGCTCTCGGAACTGGTTGCTCTGTGTAAAGCTCCTCATCGATCCTACACCATTAATTCTTTAAATTGGACTTCGGCTTTGACCAAACGGAAATAAATCAGGTTACACTTTTACCCCCACGATAATTTACCAATGCCATCCCGAGCTTGGTGGGGAAGGGTACCGGTACTAGTAGTTTACAATTTCTCATTCTCTTCAGGTTATATTATTACTAGTGGCTTGTGCAGCAAATGCTGCAAACTAAGTTCATTACAATTCAAATTAAAATTTTTCAAATTTATTGCCAATGAAGAATACCAGACATTTTGGAAGTTACTTGCTTCCATAATAAAGAAACATACCCCTCTGAATCGTTTTCTTTATGCTAAATACTTTTTTATTGAACCTATACTATTACATCTTTAAGCAAGATTAATCCAGTCTTTACCATCATATCCCACCTCTCTCAAATCGATTTTAATATTATCCTCCCATCTACGTCTGCCTCCCTCAAGGCCTTTTCCCTTCAGGTCTTCCGACTAACACTCTATACTATTTCTAGATTAACCCATACGTGCTACAAGCGCTGCCATCTCAAATGTCTGGATTTAATGTTCCTAATTATGTTAGGTGAAGAATACAATTTGTGTAGTTCTGCATGGTGTAACTTTCTCTATTCTCCTAGGAGTTCATTCCTCTTAACCCCAAATATTTTCCTAAGCATCTTATTTTCGAACACCCTTAATCTCTGTTCCCCTCTCAAAGTGAAAATCCAAGTTTCACAACCATAAAGAACAACCGGTAGCATAACTGTTTTATAAATTCTAACTTTCAGCTTTAAATATCTATACCACACCGTCATTAAATATATGGAAAAGATCCATACCACTTGATTAATAACTATAAAAATATTTCACTTTAATAACAATATTGTTATCTTACGTAAGTTTTGTATAGACTCTATATAGCTGTCACTCAGTAAATATTTTAGAAATGAAGATCTAACTTCAGATATTCTCTACGCCTACTTATATAACCCCAAAAGGTTTCACTTTCATATCATCAATAAAGCATTAATCTGTATAATTGGTGACAAATACATCATGTCATTCACTATAATAATATTTCATTTTTAATGGTAATAATGTCATCAAACATTTGTAAGTTTTGTAGTTTTTAATATCCAATACACAGACAGCTGTACTCAGAAAATTACACACCAGAGAATTTCCTTTTTAGTAAATTCTGAAGTTTTTAATAACCAATATTTACAGAAACGTTCATAAAAAGTTACACAAATGAAGATCGACATATTGGCATTATGTCAGCCATCTGAACTCTAAATATGTTTGTGTTTTGTTTTCTTTTACTCTGAAAGGGCCATTATCTGTTTCTCAAAACTGATGACAGATGGAATTTGGAAAATAGGAAAATTATGTTGACTATTACACTCTTACTACGTCATACTACTTTTGACCAATAAAACGGTACGAAAGGACGTATTTCAACCAATCATGGCTGCTTATCGCACAGTTTTATCGCGTCCCTAGCATTTGTTTCTTTGTTTGCCAACATTTGAAACTGCGCTGGTCTGGACGTCAAAAAAAAAAATATATATATATATAAAATTACAAACCACTCCAGTCGATGCACAGCAGTTTCAAATATGACTCGCATTGGCATTCAAGAACAAGAATTAATAAAAATCACTGATCATACCTATGCATCTTCTGAAATCCGATTTACAAATAAATGAAGAGCACCATTCGGAAATCCTGAATAAGTTGAATACACCATGTAGGCCTAAATCAACGAGTTCCACTTCTATTACGCACACGTCCAATATAACATCAATTGAACCACCAACCACATTCAAATTTGAAAATTGTACATTCAATAATCATTCCTTTTAAAATTATTCATTCGGAAATTCTGAATAAGTTGAATACACCATGTAGGCCTAAATCAACGAGTTCCAGTTCTATTACGCACACGTCCAATATAACATCAATTGAACCACCAACCACATTCAAATTTGAAAATTGTGCATTCAATAATTATTCCTTTTAAAATTATTCATGTTTATTTTTTATGTCATCGTTGCTAATTAAAACTTTTCTAACATTTGTGTATATTAGTTAGGTTATGTTATAGCTTCTGCTATATGAAATTATGGATAGTCACGTATCAGAGATTGTTTAATATTAAGATTTATTGAAAATCATCTGTCAAGTGACATTGATTACTGGGATTCGGATAATTGAAGTGGAATGTTGCATTTTAATAAAAATGAAACTGAATCAACAAAGCCTTCTTGACTAGTAACATTGCCATCGTGTATAATAGATCGAGAACTTCTCGACGAAAAGGCATTGCTCACTACTGCCATCTGGTATGCATCTAGCGTAATATTTGTAATGTTGAGATGGTACAATAATACATTTGAAGACAGTTGTATTTTCGTAAGTAAATTAATATTTTATTGTATTGGAGTACTTCGTTACTTCTAATCTTTATGTACTTTCTTCTAATCGTGTATTAGTCAATTAAATCCCACTCGAGTTTTGATTTTCTCGAGATAAATCAAAACGTCTAGTGAGATTACTGTTGAAAAATTGACATTTCACTGAAAACTATTATTTTTCTGAAAAACTTTGAGTTCCAAGCTTCAAAATGAGGGGTTATTTATTAAAATCCGTTCAGCCGTTTTCCCGTAATTCCCATTACCAGCTCAAATTATATATATATATATATATATATATATATATATATATATATATGACATTATATTTTTAATTCTGTATTTATTTTTAGTATCACATCAAGTAACCCAAAGCATTTAAAGAGAAAACTTCAGTTCTTCCCCGTAGTCCGTAGTGTACTGTCGGTGTATCAGGGGATGTTTCTGAGAGTTCAGAAACAGAACAAAGCGTGTGTAGGTGTTGGTGGCGAAAGAGGGGGAAGTTGGTGACCTGTGTGTGAAGTCTTATCTCTCGCAGAGTTTGAGGACTCTGTAAGTTACAGTTGAGTGCTTGTAATTACTTTGGTGGATTCAGAGGCACTTGGCTTTGATTATCATCGTCGCTCTCCTTACACAGTTTCAAAGTTAAGGTCATTATATTCCACCCAGTGGCAGACTTGCTCCATTTCGTAAGAACCGTGCAGTCTGGGAATCCGTAGATTAAAGTGCCTAACATAAGTTGTGAAATGCAGACGGTGTTCATTGATTATGTTGGATATGACGCACGTTATCAGATAGCTTCGGCTTACAGGGATTGGGATTTGATCTCGAAAACCCTCCCACGTCTGTGATGACAAAATGAAAGTGTTTGGAAATTTTGCTCTCAGTATTGCAGTTTTCCTTAACATTTTCATTCCGGCACTACTGTGTTATAGTGATCTAATCGTCTGTGAATTTCGTCTATAGTTTAAAAGAGACGTTAAATAATTACTCATATCTTCATAAAATTCGTATTAAAGCGGTTGCCTGTCATTTTCTCAGAGAAAAATAATTAATTAGCTAATACTACTAGCAAATGGGAGTATAAGGGTACAGTGCATCAGTTATTCATAGATTTCAAAAAGGCATATGACTCGGTTAAGAGGGAAGTTTTATATGATATTCTTATTGAATTTGGAATACCCAAGAAACTAGTTCGATTAATTAAAATGTGTCTCAGTGAAACATACAGTAGAGTCCGTATAGGTCAGTTTCTGATGCTTTTCCAATTCACTGCGGGCTAAAGCAGGGATATGAATTATCACCTTTACTTTTTAACTTCGCTTTAGAATATGCCATTAGGAAAGTTCAGGATAACAGGCAGGGTTTGGAATTGAACGGGTTACATGAGCTTCTTGTCTATGCGGATGACGTGAATATGTTAGGAGAAAATCCACAAACGATTAGGGAAAACACTGGAATTTTACTTGAAACAATTAAAGCGATCGGTTTGGAAGTAAATCCCGAAAATACAAAGTATATGATTATGTCTCGTGACCAGAATATTGTACGAAATGGAAATATAAAAATTGGATATTTATCTTTTGAAGAGGTGGAGAAGTTCAAATATCTTGGAGCAACAGTAACAAATATAAATGATACTCGGGAGTAAATTAAACACAGAATAAATATGGGAAATGCCTGTTATTATTCGGTTGAGGAGCTTTTATCATCCAGTCTGCTATCAAAAAATCTGAAAGTTAGAATTTATAAAACAGTTATATTACCGGGTGTTATTTATGGTTGTGAAACTTGGACTCTCACTTTGAGAGAGGAACATAGGTTAAGAGTGTTTGAGAATAAGGTGATTAGGAAGATATTTGGGACTAAAGGGATGAAGTTACAGGAGAATGGAGAAAGTTACACAACACAGAACTGTACTCATTGTATTCTTCACCTGACATAATTAGGAACATTAAATCCAGACGTTTAAGATGGGCAGGGCATGTAGCACGTATGGGCGAATCCAGAAATGCATATAGAGTGTTAGTTGGGAGGCCGGAGGGAAAAAGACCTTTATGGAGGCCGAGACGTAGATGGGAAAATAATATTAAAATGGATTTGAAGGAGGTGGGATATGATGATAGAGAATGGATTAATCTTGCTCAGGACAGGGACCAATGGCGGGCTTGTGTGAGGGCGGCCATGAACCTCCGGGTTCCTTAAAAGCCAGTAAGTAAGTACTGCAGTTTTTCTTAACATTTACATTCCGGCACTACTGGGTTATAGTGATCTAATCGTCTGTGAATTTCGTCTGTAGTTTAAAAGAGACTTCAAATAGTTACTCACACCTTCATAAAATTCGTATTCTGGTGGTTACCTGTCATTTTCTTAGAGCAAAATTACTAAAGTAGCTAATTAATTAGAACAATACTTGACCCGACTATCAGGTTTGAAAGAGATGCATAACAGCCAGAACTTACTGATGATGAAAAGAGAATCGTCTATGAACCTTGCATTCCTTAATTTAGCAAGCAGTATAACAGCATGGCTAATCGTTGGTCAGTACACGGACTTCTTTTTGGAGTTCGTGGTACCATCTCCAAATACACCTATAACCTTTAAAATCAAAGGCATTTTCATTTTACAATGTTGAGAAAATCCTTAGAGAATAAAGGACTCAATTCAAATTTTGCAATTTCATCTCTATTTTGAGTAATATGATTGCTTCACTTTAATTTTCTTTTGAAATTTATTGTATGTATTTTCATTGTAAACTTTTATATATGTATTTGTTTTCTGGATCCTTCTGGTCACCCTTATTGAAGGGCAGATGATTTTATTTTATAAATCCGATGTGTTCTAGCAGATACTTAGCTTAAGAGAGGGAGGGGGTATGTTTGTCTATTTTCGGAGATCTTATTGCAGAAAATTCATGTAAGTTTATTTTCTCGAATGAAGTGTCTTTAGAGGGCTATAAATGCAGTGGCGTGCCGTACATGGAAGGCATGCTTCCCTGTTCATAAAGCGAAGAAATTTATTGCAGAATAGTACATTATGCAACGAGCGTATAATGGTAGTAATTAAGACGCGAGTATGTTTATGAAACGAGCGCAAGCGAGATAGATAAGTAGGTAGGTAGCTAGATAGATGACATCAGTAAACACACAGATGAGACATTTATTTATTTATTTATTTATTTATTTATTTATTTATTTATTTACTTATTTACTTATTTATTTATTTATTTATTTATTTATTTATTTATTTATTTATTTATTTATTTATTTATTTATTTATTTATTTATTTATTTATTTATTTATTTATTTAGTTTCTCGCTTATTCATTTAGTCATTCGGTCACTCAATTATGCCTATATTTATTCATGCTATATTGACGATGGTGGCGGTGTTTGTGCTACTTAGAATGAATTCTCATCCATGCGAATCTCAGATGTGTCTGTGTTTGAGGCTCTGGAAAAGTTCTGTGACCAAGTCCCTGATGAGTACACAAATCACAGACACGTTTGTACAGCCTTTATCATGTAATTATCCCGATAGTCATCTTTTGCTGAGAAATGTTTTAATCGAAGTCTGTAAGCAGTGAACAGGGAACGTAATTAACAACATCATATCGAGTGAAGGCGCCAAGAAACTTCCGTTTTGTTTGTTTAAATCTCTCGAGGTTACTTTCCACGTATTTATCTATGAGAATTTTTCCCACTGGGTACAGAAAGGAAATCCTATTGTGACAGTTGAATAATGGCACCACTTTCAGTTTTCATTCGCATTTTACACACTTGTGGCGTGTCCACGATGTCGGTGTTGCCAGATTGACAGAATTCACATGTAGCGGAGAGGTACAATTTCTGTATGTATGTGTTTCTCAAGGATTGAAATACAGCTTATAGGCACCGTGCATGGGTCTCAAAATCGTACTGGTGGCGCCGCGCAGTGTCTCAATTCCTAATTAACTACAGGCTCGCAGTCATTCACTAGTCATGTATGATATAGAAATTACATGCGGCTTTCTGCCGATAAAAGGTTGTAATATTAGTAAGAATGGGTTTATTGATTCATAGTGTTCTGACCAATGGCAGGTCTTTCACTGCAAACCCAGCAATCTCCAGTCTTTAATTATTTTATAGACTCAGTGGAAAGTTCAGTACTGCTAGAGGAGTGTCAAAATGTAACTACAAACTTCCTGAAATATCAGTGAAGTTGTTTGGCATTTAAATAAGATTTCAGACCATTGAATGAGGACGAACAGTCATATTACGAAAACATTGATCTTATATTATTTATTGTTGCTAATATTATACATAATATATATATGTAAAGAACTCAGTAATTATGTACTTTTTGAAATTTAAATGATAAATTCCTGTCGTTGTTAACTTAATGGTTATTTATAAACATAATACTATATAACTTATATTCTATTTTATTATATCAGGCCTAGTATGTAATAATACTATGATCACAAGCAGTGTAGCCTTATTTACTTTCGTCTGCGTACTGCATGGATCCACAATTAGCGTCGTTGCGCCTGAGTTTTCTGTTTTGGGAATGAATAAAAACAATATCGGTTGGTGTGTTCCTATAAGCATTACTACGCTCAAGACCACAGCAATTTGCATTACCTTTCCGCTTTTTAGGATCATCCATATTTCTAATCATTTAACCTGAGATGTAAAGTATATTCATACGCTTCAAGCACAACTCTGTCGCTGCTGTCCCGCAGTTAGTAACAACAATCGCCACCAGAGGAGCTTGCACGGTGCCTATATAGTAAAATATTGTTATATTTTAATGTGGAACGTTTAAGTGGACACCTATTTAGGATGCGATCCAGCAGGCAGTGGTCCATTATATCACCAAATACTTTACTATAATAATACCGGACAGCTAGCAATTTTACGTGCGAACGACGCTGGTGCTGCTACCTAGGCGGCCGGTGTGGAAATAACTCGCGAAACAAGCTGTAATCAACTGCAATGTATATTGTTGCTGGGCTAGTTAATAGTTTTATTAATTAGTGATGTGTTAAAATGTAAGGGTGTATATGTGCTGTTTATAATTGCTACAGAATTACAGCTTTATAAATTGTTCCAGATCGTACTTTCGATTTCCGAGGGATCATAAAACGTGAGTCAACAACATTCTTTAGTAGGTCTAATTCCTTCTTCTTTGTGTTGATACAAAAACACAAATTAGCCTTTTTATTTAGACCTACTAAATGAATAGAAGTTAAAATGTATCTGAAATTTTAAGGTTTTATCAAATTAAGTTTCATTGTTGTCCACATGCCTGTACTAATTATTACAAGCATCAGATTTCTTTCAATTTTATCTTTGCAGTTGTCAGCAATGCGTATATAAAGCATTATTGTAAATTCATTCCTAATATCAATAATAATAAATAAACCAAAGAAAAAATATGTAACAATTAATTACGGAAAATAATATGAAGTGTGCAATATTTCTCATAATATACAGCTTTGATATAAGATAATAATTTTACATTAAATATTATTCAACAGTTCTTAAGTATTTCATATATTAATTCCACATTAGTAACTCACGTTTTAAACAATAGTCCGAATCCCGCTATGTTAATATTTGTATTTGTGGACGTAATTCCACGCCGCTCTGCTAGATGTCTGGTCCGCGATGTTTCGCACTCACTTCAATGCTGCTAGTATACAGCTGTCCGGTATTATTATAGTAAGGTATTTATAAGTACTATCGACTATCGTCCATCACTAATTCTTTTGGCTTTTGGTGTATATTTAAGAACAATATTGGGCAGTCTAGTGTTTGTCATTCTATTTAGATACTGAAATTATTATGATACTCTTCTATATTGTCGTTGATGGTCAATATGTGTAATTATTTCCTATTGCGTTCACTTCTCATGCGGTCTTTTCTTTTTCTTGTACATCCTTTTGTTTTTCTTAAGAATACCATTTCTGCACTTTGTATCTTGTTTTGAATTTTTTGTGAGTAAACTCAAGTTTCTGAACCGTAGAAAATGTTTTACCATTGATGTATAAAATGTTATCAATGTCTTCCTCCCTGTTTTTATACTTCTTTTTGTAAGTTCTATGAATGGTACCGTAGTTGATCGTTTAGAATATTTTGCTCACGTAAAAGATGTGGTTAATCGAACACTCCTCATAATTCATTGTGAAAGCAGGTACTTCCATATACAGGATGAGCCATAAGCAATACCATTAATTTTAAGGGGCTATTCTTTGAGATATTTCAAACAAATAAATTTAATACAATCTCGTTTTTGTTTCATTTTCGAGATAGAAGTTGTTTTATATGAAACATAGCATGTTTTGGGAAAGTCATTGACTGAATTCCCAATATACTCAGTGAGTTTAAGAGAGCAGTGTATTATGATAATAAATGACTGAAAGAATATAGTTCTATCCTCTAAATGTGCAGAAATTTAATCCGAGCAAATGTAACTTTTCGTTCAGCAAAGGAATTTTACAATGTTACATTTGTCCGCATCATATTTCTACATATTTAAAAGACAAAACTAAAATTCTTTCAGTCATGTATTATCATAATACACTGCTCTCTTAAATTGACTGAGCATATAGAGAATTAAACCAATGGCTTTCCCGAATCACGCTATGAAATATTTCATATAAAACAATTTTTATCTCGAAAAGAAAGCAGAAACGAGCAAAGTTGTATTAAACTTTTTTTGTCTGAAATATCTCAAAGAATAACTCCCTGAAATTAATTATATTATTTACGGGTACAAAGCCTATATACATACAGTACATAATAATAATAATAATAATAATAATAATAATAATAATAATCTTCTTCTTCTTCCCTTCAAGTATTAGGCCAAATGGCCTGTTACGATCTCACAGTTGAATTTTCAATCCAGCGCTTCTTTGGACGACCGAGATATCTCTTCCCGTTTGGACGATAGTGGAGCATGACTTTTGGGATTCTATCTCTATGCATGCGATGCAGATGATTTATCCAGTTGTTCTGATAATGTTTTACGTGATTAATTACAGGTTCTATTTGTAATTCTTCCATTACATCTCCATTGTGTTTGTAATCCCATTTCGTATATCCCGCTGTATATCTAATAAATTTCATTTCATTAGCCGTTATTCTGCTTTCGTCTTTCTTCCTCAATGTCCATGCCTCAATGCCGTAACAAAGTACAGGTCTCGCCAAAGTCTTGTAAAGGCGAATTCGAGTATGCCTTTGTAATAGGGAAGGTTTCATCTGTGAAATGTCTACTTCATCGAAAAAAGATAATGTGTATCCGAGATATTTAAAATAATTTATCCTTTCTAATATTTTTTAATCTAAACATATTTTGCTAGGCACAGGGTATTTTCCGCAGAAGGCCATAATTTTAGTTTATGATTTTCATATCATATTTAATTCCAATTTTGTTAAAATTAAAAATTGAACGTTGTAATTCATCTTCTGAGGATGCCACCAGAGCTAAATCGTCTGCAAAAGTAATGAATCTAGTTGTAAATCTCTATTGAGTTGTATATATCCATGAGGCAATTGTTTCCATATAATAATAATAATAATAATAATAATAATAATAATAATAATAATAATAATAATAATTTATTTTAACTGGAAGAGTTAGGCCGTAAGGCCTTCTCTTCCACTCAACCAGCAAAAAGTATACATTATGACATGACTATAAGCTACAAAGAATACCACAATTTGATTTAGATAATAGTTACACGTAGATACATACGTTACATATAAATCTAATAACATGACGATGCTGAGGATCCCACAGAAACCTGGGAAGAACATATATTAACCACATTACTGTCCAATTATCAGTTTATTTATTGATCAATTTAAAAGGATATCCCCACATGAATATGTTAGGACAGCTTCTTTTGCTTATTCGCAGAGCATTGTTAAATATGGTTTACTAATCTGGGCTATTAGTTACAACCTCCAGAAGATATCTTATTTCAGAAAATAACAATAAGAGCCATAACTGGTTCGTCTTCAATTGCTCAAAAGTAAACCATTAGTTATAAAAAAGGAAATCATGACTATGATTTAACTATTATCCTTGAAGCTATTATGTATGATCACGATATGAGAAATTCAAATGTGATTACAAGTTTTCCACGCTGTTATGGACTTCGGAAGAAGGATTACTTTGACATTCCTAAATAATGTAGACTGTCAAAGACAATGATTAATTACACGATCAATGCTCTTAGGCTGCAATAAGCCGCCTCGACAAATTTTCTAACCTGAAAAGGAAACCTTAAAAGGAATGATCTCTGGTTGGCAGATCCAGAAGACATAGACTACTAATCATTGAATTTTTAGATACGAGAAATATTGTGTTTTAAATATCTCTAATTGTTCTTTTCCTAGAAAATGAAAACTAAGTAGTAAATTACCTTATTCATTCATTCATTCATTATATTTCATAGATCTGACATGAGCAATGAAGCTTTAAGATGTGGAACAAGTCAAAATTGTACAATATCACAGTATTATTAGTTGACTACTTTCGTCTTCGTGTGAGTCATCTTGGAAGACTAATGGCCAGTTTCTCCAAGAAATGTTTAATTTGGCCTAACTAGTGCTAAATTAACAGTCTGTTTATTTTTAACGTTTTGTTAATGTATTTTCCATTTCTTCAACATCGTTTTGTTTAAAACAACCAACACTTAACTATAACAGTCGTTAACACTATTTTAACTACTCAATAGCAGTTGGTAATGATTTTGCTCATGTAAGGCACTTTTTTATTGGCTGGTATTATTCTTTAAATTCTGTGTTGTAGAGTAAGTCATGAAACATGTATAAAATCATAACCTGGTGCAGTAGGCCATGGCCGATAAAGAAGAAGACAAATTAAAGTTGTAGGTGACTACTATTGAATAATAATATTATTACAAAGTGAGGTTATAGTACTATTGCTAATAGATGACTTCTCAAAGAAATGACTTTTGCTAAAAACTTTTTAATATAATACTCGCTGTGTATTTTGAAACACTATTGACATTGGCTATAATTAGTTGAAAAGAGCCAGTATCATAGAATCAAGAGTAAATAGTAGATGCTGAATTGGACTAAGTGGTATATTTCTGCTTGTAGGATTTCAAGTCTGGTTTAAATTTCTTGTAAATTTTGAGGCCTACTTGTTTTGAAATCTATATTGTCACAAAATGAGTATAATGCATAGTATATAAATCATCATTCCTAGTTACCTTACAACGTTAAGATCCCACATTTTCTAAATATTCAATGAATACTAGCTCAGCATCAAAATAAGCAGCCAATATGACAAACAGTTCACTTTTGAAGATTATCTTTCCTATATTAGCTTCCTAAAATGTCTTTTAAATGTTATGTTATCAGTCATTCACGAAACATTGCTTAAAGAGAGAAATAAAATATTATTTTCACAACTTCTGTTTAAACAGCTGTGGTGTCATCTACCATATTTAACAATCTGTTAAGCCAAACTAGTGTTGAAGACATGAAAAAACTATATTTAACAAACTGTTTAGAATTTAAGATTCGTTAAATGTTCTAACAATACTTGGAGAAACCGGCCTTAAGTCAACTAGAATAATTTACTACTTATTTTTAATTATAACACTAGAAAGTTGTTATTATAACTGAATTCTTATGTAAATAATAATAATAATCATCATCATCATCATCCTTCACGAATTAGGCCTCTCTAGACCTGTTTCGGCCCCATCTAGCAGTCTTCTTAAAGGTCTTCCTGGTCGACGATGTCCTCTAGGTTTATATTGCATCATAATTTTTGGGATTCTTGAATTTTCCATTCTTCTTACATGATCTAGCCAATTGAATTTGTATCTGCTGATTTTTTCTTCTACTGACTCTACTTCTAATTGTTCTAAAATGTCTTCATTCCTTTTTCGATCTAAAAGAGTAGGCCTATATCCTGCTGTCCTCCTGAAAAATTTCATTTCCGTTGCTTTGATTCTGTTCATGTCTTTTCTTTAATGTCCAAATCTCGCTTCCGTATAAAAGGGAAGGTAATGCTAGTGTATTATATATTTTTATTCTTGTAGATTTTTGTACTAATTTAGCTTTTAATGTATTGTTTATTAATCCTAGAATTTGTGTAAATTTGGTAATTTTCTTGTTCACATCTTTTTCATTTTGATAAGATATTTCACAACCCAGATAATTGAAATTTTGTACTTGTTCGAGGCATTGGTTATTGTGTATTATCTTACTTCTGACTGGATCTTGTCCTAAAAATGTCATTACTTTTTATTTTTGTGCTGAAATTTCCATCCCAAAATCTTTTAATATTTTATTTAATGTATACAATCCTCTTTGTAAATTATCATCTGAATTGGAAATTATGACTTGATCATCGGCATAGAGTAAGGTATTTAATGTTAGAGCACTGGTTATTTTGATTCCTGATGTGTAGATTTGGTTCCATTTTAAAATAATTTCATTTATATAGATATTAAATAAAGTTGGTGATAGTGGACAACTTTGTCGAACTCCATTATTAACTAATTTTCTTTCGGATATACAGTTATTTATGTTGACACTTATTTTGCTGTCTGTGTAGATTTCAATTATATTTTGTAATAGTATGTAAATAATATAACTAGAAATTAAATGAAAATTAAATAATCAGGAGGTCACGATGTATGTTTTGAACATTTACATCCGTTGGGCATAAGCCTAAAAAAGTAGATCGCAAGCGGAAGAATAAATTTAATTTCGTAACGCGCGTGTACTGACAAAGCTTTCATGTCTGGTTGGACTGCAGCCGACTGAAGTTTCTCCGTCTGTGAGTGGCTGTGTAAACACGAGTGTGTAATACTGTAAATGAATCCATAACAGTGGCACTTGACACAAGGCCAGCAAGTGACGAAATGCGTCCCCTCATCCAGCTTTCACAACTCTAGTTAACTTCAATTGCATGTAATGTGGCGTCTCCAGAAAACACAATTACTAAAATACCATAGAGACTAATAATCGAGTCATGTGTTCTACTGTGATGGCAACCGTTGAAGAATTCAGACCATTTCTACACTTCTGCTATTGCTCGAAAGTAAATTAGTAAATCTGTTACTGTAGGCTGTTAATGTAATTAAATTACAGTTCAAACATTAAAACGTCGTAGGGCAAATTAATTTTCTGCGACACCGTTATGTTCAATATTGTTGAAGAAAGAAATCAGGAATAATGAGCAAGACAAGAAAGAGAAATAATGAGTAAATGAAAAACGAAAGAGAAAAAGAAAGAAAAGGAAGAACACGATGGAAAGAAACAATATGAAACTGTAATAGATGTAATAAAAACCTCAACAGATCACTCATCGCAACCCCAGTAAAATGCTGTCGTATGTCGAAAATGACATATTGCTTTCGTACATTTTTGCATTATATTCCTAGTTAACTACTACGCAAATTTCAGGCACGTGCTTATCATTTTTCATACTTAACTGAACAAATCCATCATTTTATTTCCACTTATCCGTTTCTTTTATCATACACCATTCACCCACAACTTTGACAAGGAAGTATTTGTATTCACTGGGATCTTCAGTTCCTTCGAAAAGATTGTTATCCAAAACTGGAAAGTTAATCAGTGAAAGGCGAAATCGTCTGCATCCAAACAAAATGGAAATGTCTATTTTAATGGAAAACTATCTTTGGAGCAATGGTCAAATGTTAAAAAACGTATAATGATTAGGCCTATAATGTTGGGACTTTTTAAAGACACATTATAATATTGTGTTATTAGTATGTAATTCAGATTCGATTCAGTAGCCTATATATTATTAAATTAATTTTTCAGTACGTGTTTATATATTAATTCAGAAATATATTCACTTTATAGCCAATTAACAAAAAATATGTAATAACTATCAATAGTGTCAATTATAACTATCGATGGGACTGTGGATTGTAAGAATTACAGTCGATAGTACAATCGATACTATTGCAAGTGACTATCGCCCATCTCTAAAAAGAATCAGAGGAAACTCATATGGAAGGTGGTAACAAAACCTTACTATAATAATACCTGACAGCAGTTCTGCGCGCGAACGACACTGATGCTGCTACCTAGGCGGCCGGTGTGGAAATACTCGCGAAACAAGCTGTAATCAACTGCATTGTATATTGTTGCTGGGCTAGTTAATAGTTTTATTAATTAGTGCTGTGTTAAAATGTGAGGGTGTATATGTGCTGTTTATAATTCCTACAAAATTACAGCAATATAATTTGCTCCAAATCGTAGGCCACTTTCGATTTCCGAGGGATCATAAAACGTGAGTGAACAACATTCTGTAGTAGACCTAATTCCTTCGTCTTTGTGTTGATAGAAAACCACAAATTAGCTTTTTTATTTAGACCTAATAAATGAATAGAAGTTAAAATGTATCTGAAATTGTAAGGTTTTATCAAATTAAGTTTTATTGTCCACATGTCTTTACTAATTATTACAAGCATCAGATTACTATCAATTTTATCTTTGCAGTTGTCAGCAATGCGTATATAAAGCATTATTGTAAATTCATTACTAATATCAGAATTGATTTTGTCTGACTAAACCAAAGAAAAAATATGTAACAACTAATATACGGAAAGTAATATGAAGTATGCAATATTTCTCATAATATGCAGCTTTGATATAAGATAATAATTTTACATTAAATATTATTCAGCATGTCTGAACTGTTTCATATATTATTCCAAATTAGCAACTCACGTTTTAAACAATAGTCCGAATCCCGCTATGTTAATATTTGTATTTGTGGACGTAATTCCATCCCGCTCCGCTAGATGTCAGGTCCGCGATATTTCGCACTCACGCCAATGCTGCTAGTATACAGCTGTCCGGTATTATTATAGTAAGGTATTTGATCAGAGGAAACTCGTAGGGAAGGTGGTAAGACCAACTGTGAATCCGGAATAGGCTATCCATGTAGTGAAGAAGAAGAAGAAGAAGAAGACGAAGAAATTTCCAATAATCTCCTTTCGGATTTCTATGACTTTCGATTTTTTTTTTAAATCGCAGTAGCTTATATTTTATCATTTTGCTTTTGTGTCATGGATTATGATTTATTTTAGGCTGAGGAAAAAATTACAAAGGCCGTCTCATATTTAGTCATATAGACTTCAAGTTCATCTGAAGCGTTGTGAAGGTCTACAGGGTGAAAAATATCAAATTAACAATGGAATATCGCGTCTTCCTTTGCTCAAAACCGGATCTGTTATCTTTGTAAAAGCCCCTTGCTTACTCATCCTCGCGATAAGAATGCGCCTTGTGGCAGCTCCGACCTTGCCTCGAGCACGAAGTGGTGACCACTCAGTCAGATTGTTGTGTGGTGTACTGGTGTGTGAAGTGTGGACGAAACTGGATTGCATTCTGAAACTCAAGTCATGTTGAGACGAGGTAAGTGCGGGGGTATTGAAGACGTCAATTATGGATGACCTGAATTTACATTTTATTGTATTACAAGTTGATTTTTATCGCATCCTCTTGTACAACCAGGGTCTTAACCTTGTACAACTGTGTATCATACCTTGAAAAATTGTATTGTTCATTTCTAGCCTTGTTAACTTTTCCACTAATTAAAAATAATTTCAATTATTATTTGTTGTATTCATTATTCTCAGAGATGTGCTTTGAGATAATACGCTTATAGTTTCATTATAATTCTTGCATTATGTGTAGGCTACTCGGGTTAAGAAGAGAAACTCCAAGTGAAGGCAGATTTGATATTTCTCTGTGAATAGATTACTTATATCTCCTCTGAAAATCGTTTTTATAGCGTCAGTTGTTTAGACGCAGTCAGATGAAGCCTTTACACTAAAAATATATGATTCGGTCCTTTACAGACCCTATTGTATCGGTATTGGAAAAAACGACACTCAACATATTTCAATCGAGTATGTAATACAGTATGGTATAATAATTGGGGTGAAGTAGCATCATCTGTACTTAATCCATTAATTTTAGTACATAGAAGATTAATAAAACTTCGTCTAACGAAAAATATGGGTTACCCAACAAATTTAATTTATACAGATTTTAAAGTATTAACTATTGAAGAAATTTATAAATATAGTTTACTAACTTACTACCACGGAAATCAATAAAACATACTCGTAAACAGCGTTACCAACTCCAGTTTGCAGAAATACACTAAACGCTTATAAAAACCCGCTAGGTAAATATAGCATAAAACCCACTAGATATTTAGATATGTATTACATATTTAAAAATAGTAATAATAGGCTATAAATAATTATTAAAAACTTAACAAAAAATACAAAAGAAGAGATTCTACATAATTTAATTTTAGTACGTTAATTTACGACGCTTTACCAACATCTTAGGTTATTTAGCGTCTGAATGAGATGAAGGTGATAATGCCGGTGAAATGAGTCCGGGGTCCAGCACCGAAAGTTACCCAGCATTTGCTCATATTGGGCTGAGGGAAAATCCCGGAAAAAACATCAACCAGGTAACTTGCCCCGACCGGGAATCGAACCCGGGCCACCTGGTTTCGCGGCCAGACGCGCTAACCGTTACTCCACAGGTGTGGACTCTACATAATCATTATCTTCTTCTTCTTCTTCTTCCATTTCAGCCGTAGTTGCAGAAGTTGAAGCACATGCAGTTTCTGGTCTGTATATTTTCAATGTTCGGATTTTTTTTTTAAATAATGTGTTCAGGCAAATCAAAATCATGGCAACATTTACCACACCGTCTCAATGCAGTCTTAACTGTCAAAATTGACCGTTATACCTTTTTCCCCATTATATTTATAATTTTGGTTTTAATTATATTCATCTGGCTAAATAGCATTCCTACTTCTGCATTTGACCAGATAGACAGAGCATAGAAAATAAGAATTCAGCTAATTCTTTGGATGGCATCATATCTGAAGCATCTTATGCTGAAAAACTTCACACCAAAAACCACTGTTAAAACATAGTGTGGTGTTTCCACGTGTTATGTATGATTCGGGGCTTGCCTTTTTCTACAGACGAGAGGAATGCTAACAAAGGACAAAGTCCAGTTTAGTTGTTTAAAGAAAAAACAAATTCCCACTCATCTGAGCGCGAAAAGAATTAGATTTCCCACTGCCCACCGTTCAATAATTTTTCCCCACCGACAGAGAGAGAAAAAACTATATTTAAGTTAGTGGGAAAACCACCGTGTTGGCAACACTGCTTGTAAATCTTACGGTCTTACTAATAAAAACTCTATATACAGACGTTTAACTGTTTTATACTTATACAATGAGTAGCTCGTTTATAAGTCTTGTGTAAATTCCTTACTAATAATCACTACATACGTCGTGTATAACAGTATAACTGTTACACAATTACGTCATAGTTTCGTCATTACTTCGTTACGAAAGGTAATAGAATATCTGAGGTTCTCTACTGCATCCGGTAGAGCGCTCTAGTGTTGCGTGTTAAATATCGATAGTACAACTGGCTTAATCGATTACCACACTACATTTTGGTCAAAGAGTACAAGCTACAGCAATATTATTCTAATAATTCAATGATCTTTGGTTTGTTCTTCTGTGGTTACAAGGTAAACATCATCATAAAATGACAGTCGATGCGAACAAATGTTAAACGGGGGGCTATTTTTTCCCTATATACAACGCTTAAACAAGGGGTTTCGTGTATATAACTACTGCAAAGCAATTCCCATTGTATAGTTACAGCCTGTTTATACGTCCATAGCTTATTCACGGTTTATTAGTAACGTTTTCTGTCTCAACTCTGCATAAGTCTCGTATAAAACTATACACGGTTTATTAGTAAGGCTGTTAGTAAACTTTCTTGTCGAAAATGAACCAAGACTGTCAAATTCTGGGTAACTTTCGGTGCTGGACCCCGGACTCATTTCACCGGCATTATCACTTCACCTCATTCAGACGCTAAATAACCAAGTTGTTGATAAAGTGTCGTAAAATAGCCTACTAAAAAAAAGACTGTCAATGCATAGCTTAAGACATATAGAATGTACGTAGAGAGTTATATGGCATTAGCACTGATAGTCATTGTCCAGTAATGATCGGAAAATCACAGTTAAGCTTTGAGCGCTAAGCATTTCAAACTTTCAATAATTGCTTTCCTGAAAAATGTATTCCAAATGACATCCATCATTCTTGCAGTGGACTCTTCATATTTGATGTTGTATTATTGGCTAAGACCACACCGTACACGAGCCTGCTCTTACGGTAGTGGCTAGAAACATTTTCGTTATATAATTTTGAATTTGTACTCACTTTGCTTACTAGCAAAATAAATAAAATAGGATATTTAGCTAAGAGGTGAAATGTGAAATACTAAAAACGCGTGCGTATTTGCTACTTTAAATACATGTAATGTTTTATTACCTACGCACAATCGTATGCCTTCAACTCGTAAGTTCATACTCGCAGTTGCCAGTAATACAAAAATCCGAACAGAGAATTGAAATACTGTACACGGAAGGACTTCCAACGCCAGATGCAGGTCAGAAACCGTAGAATCCAATTTAGAGGGAAAATCCAAGTGTTGTAAGTCTTCTTAATGCACTGTCAGCTTACAGAACAAACCGGAATGCCTCCCCTGCGAAGTCGCTTCAAATGAGAACTGGCGTTTACTACTCACCTTGACCCCGCCGTGCGCCGAGTCACTTGGACTGCAAAAGTGAATGTCACGCAACTGGAATTCGAATCGTGAGCGGTTTATAAATTCGGCTCATTAATCAGGTTTATTCCAACCCCCTCCCCCTCTTCTTGTTAGTATTATTGTCACTGTCGTTTGGGAAAAGTGTAGTAATCACCTTTCACATTGTTAGATCTCCAGAGAAGATAGGGTACAAAAAATAGCAGCATGTTAACTGTAGGTTGCGAAATTAAAACTTCTATATATAAGATTATGGAAAAATTCAGTAGACCCGGCCTTGGTTAGATAGTGCTCACTCAGCTGACGAAGCGCATTGAGTGTACGGAGATATCTCGTATGTTACATGATAGCGTAGGTAGGAGGAAGACAGCTTAACTACAGGGACATCATTTTATTTTTACTAACATTTTTAATATTAATCTGGCTATACCCATGGATTAACGGTTGAGAACCGGAAACACCGTTTGCTACCTCCTTCCACGACTGGTGTTCGATGTTACTGGCGTAAAGTACAAACAAATCACTTTACTAGGTTTAGGAGGGAAGAAAAGTAGTTCATCCATTTACGTAAACTAGGAGATATCGTAATTTTGAGTTTGATAATTTTCATAATACAGTACAGTATTAACAATAAGTGTTTTTACTCACGGACTGAGTTATCCATGCGAACGTATTCATTATGCAGTGTATATTATACTGTCTACAACACACTAGCATACAATATAGAGAATGAAGTTAAATTGAAAAATAATCATAATATGGATATTTAAACACATTTTTGAAAATGGTGGCCGTTCATTTCGATACAGGCCTCAGTTCTTTTGTGCATATTATCGCACTATAGACTATTGCATCTTATTCCAATTACCAGTTTCGTCTTTCGTACTAGTAACTCATGTTGAAATAATTCTATACCTATTATATAAAAGAGTACCTTAATTACTGTAAATTCAATCTTCACCTCTGTCCGACCCGCAGAGATAACATTACTCAGACATGCTATCTACGGTCCGTCCAAGTGGTTATGTCGCAGGATCGTAGAAAGGGGGAAATCACGTGACAGTTAATTACTTTTATTTAAGTTATTTTAAACAGTTGCGGGTAAGGGAAATCAAGATGCGACGTAGGCAAACGGACGACAGTACCTGTGCGAAAATATGATTCAATATTGAAAGCTCTTTCGTCACTGGAAAACGCGAACAAATTTCTGGAACGTACTATACTTACTAATTCAGTACGATTGTGTTTACTACGACCTTAAGGCGACTTTGACTGTATGCTCTTGGTTCTGTGAGAACAGTTGGAAGTTTACTAGTAGTGGGGGTGAAGTACATTCAAAAACTCAGGTACAATAAAAATTGAAGTAAAAATAAAATGATGCCCCTGTACTTTATAAGTACGCACTGTTATTTCTTCATGAAACATTCAAAGTGAGTTTCTACAGTTGGTATGGGCAACTAATTTATACCGTACTTTCGTATTAGGCCTATACAAAGTATAAAAGAGGCAGTATTAGTATTAGATATAAAATGCAATTAACACTGGTTTTAAACTTTCTCCTCAATATCTAAAATTGATTGCTTTTGTTTAAACTAAATTGAATTGAAATAAATAGTTATATAGACTGGGAAATTTTGAAATGAAACCCCGTTATATATGCAAGTCTTAATAACTTAATGACCTATATTTACGGATAGAATAACTTATTTACTAGTTTATTTTTTTAAGGCAGATCAAATCTTTGTTTCCTGTCTTGTAGGAAAATAAGAAGAACGGCTTTCTAAGCTGTGGATATTATTATTATTATTATTATTATTATTATTACTGTTATTATTATTATTATTATTATTATTATTATTATTGTGAAACTTGGACTCTCACTTTGAGAGAGAAACATAGGTTAAGGGTGTTTGAGAATAAGGTGCTTAGGAAAATATTTGGGGCTAAGAGGGATGAAGTTACAGGAGAATGGAGAAAGTTACACAACACAGAACTGCACGCATTGTATACTTCACCTGACATAATTAGGAACATTAAATCCTGACGTTTGAGATGGGCAGGACATGTAGCACGTATGGGCGAATTCAGAAATGCATATAGAGTGTTAGCTGGAAGGCCGGAGGGAAAAAGACCTTTAGGGAGGCCGAGACGTAGATGGGAAGATATTAAAATGGATTTGAGGAAGGTGGGATATGATAATAGGGACTGGATTAACCTTGCTCGGGATAGGGACCAATATCGGGCTTATGTGAGGGCGGCAATGAACCTCCGGGTTCCTTAAAAGCCAGTAAGTTAGTATTATTATTATTATTATTATTATTATTATTATTATTATTGCATAAATATTAAAAGATTGTGTATCTTTTAATAGTTATTTTTAATTATATTTCTGAAAAAAATCGTGGGCTGTGTGAAGATGCTGCTCTATAGTTTGAGACGATCAAGAAAACCACAAAAGTCATCAGTCATGGTGGTCGGTCTCGAAAATCGAAACCGGGTTGGTAACCTATCACGCTACTTCGTGGCTTACCCGAGTGAGTGAGTGAGTGAGTGAGTGAGTGAGTGAGTGAGTGAGTGAGTGAGTGAGTGAGTTTAACTTCAACAGGTTGGATTTGCTTTTCAAGAGTGATGAGTTAAGGCTCATTCACAATGAAAATTAAACATAACGTAAGCGTTAACTTAAGAATATAAAAGTTACGGTAAAATCAAGAAGTCATACCATCATTCACGATGGGAACAAACATAACAGCAAACATACTTGGTAACCATGGAAACATAACAACGACGCCATTTCCTCATATTCTGTCGTATACTTCAGCGCTCCACGATTGTGTTCTGTTTCCAAATCACGTAAGCATAAGCATGAAAGTTTGGAGTTCGCAAACTTTCATGTTAACGTCTTACGGTAATGTTTACGTCAATGCTTATGTAAATCATTGTGAATGATCCCATTTGGTAGCCTGGGCGCAAACGTCTGTGTTTATGTTACGGTTATGTTTAATTTTCATTGTGAATGGGCCTTTACTGTTTATCTTTCCTGTGTCTAGTGAGATGCAACGTGTCGGTTATATCCATCCCTGGTTTAGACGAAGCCGCTGTAGACAGATGTACACTATATCAGGGATTTTAACAGATTTTGTGCGAGATCGTGCGTATTTGCTTGTTTTCCGCACAGAACCAATACGCGGTAAGTGTGAAATACCACATTCAGTATTCCCAACGTCACACACATAACAATTTTCCTCTTCTTACCGCTTAAGCGCGACATTCATTTTACTGCTTTAGGCTTTTAACATATTATTTTTAGAGACGTTTAACATAGTAATAATTATAAATTGGAAACTTACCACTGCAATTTCACCTAAATTGCAATGTTAATCATTGTTTTTAAATATTTGCAAAAGTAAAGTCTACTACTCCACGAAACTTATTGCATTCCTGATACAAGTAACATTAAGGAAGCCGTGAAAAAATCAACAAGATTCCAGATGCCGATGTTATTACTGCAATATGTTATATAAATAATATTGTTAAAATATTAAAATGAAAAATAAATCATTACACAACCTTACCGTTTGTTTTAAGTTCGCATTTATAGACTGGGGGGGGGGGGAAGACAGACGTATATCACGGCCTGCTGGAGTATAGTAAACACAGAAAACATTTTATAGCAACAATGTTGAAGAAAGATATTTTGGTTTTCCGAAGTTGCCGTCATTAAACAGAAACCAACATGGAGATTTCATTGCACCTAATTACAAATTCGTCTTTCAGGTATGTAATAAACGATCTTCGCACAAAATAATGTACGATACACGAGCGGTATGTTTGTTTTCATGTTCTCGGAAATTAAAAAAGCTCAACTACGTTTCCTCGAACATGAAAACGTCAACATACCGCTCTTGTAACGTAATTACTATTTTTGTGTGAAAATCTGGACATCAATTTTTTCAGCATCTGCTATATGGTTTTCCTTTTCTACTTCGGATAGCAAGACATTTAAACAAACAAACAAAAAAAAAAAACAATCCTAGAAAAATGAAAGTGTAAGCGCTAACTAGTGCACTATGCTAGCAGATACAAATTCCTTATTCGGCTCAAAAGAACCTCACGTTCCGTGCTCTGAGACAGCCCTGGCGAAAATGTAACTCACGAGCACATTGTGGCTCGCAATGATAGCTGTGCATGTCCCTTGCTCCCCCAACCCCCACCATCTCACTCACTGGAGTCAAACTCCGTTCCATTTGTATTTGTCTCTGACCTGCGAGTGGCGTGTTGTCGCAATGTCTCTCTCGAAACCATGTACCTCTACAAAAACGAAAGTTTCAAGTAGGATGGGAGGACGCACTTTTTTGCTGCCAATATTAAATGTATATCTTGTTCACAAGTATTACGAGGGAAACGATTGTATAACATAAAACAGCATTATAAGCCTATTAAATGTTACTTATGAAACATTAAAACGTTAAGTGTTATTGTTGTTATTATTATTATTATTATTATTATTATTATTATTATTATTATTATTATTATTATTATTATTATTGCGTTCCTTTTTCAGCAGATGTACGAATAATGAGGTTAGGTCTTCAATTTAAACTCACGAATTTACAATGTGATGTTACAAAGAAAGCTAGATGTAAGGACAAATGTTGAACTTTTCAAATCTTTGCCAAAAAAATAAATATCGGAAGCTTCATTCTTTCGCTTGCTCGCTACAACTTACGTTTGTGAAAAATTATTTTCAATAATGAAAATAGTAAAAACCTAATTTAGATTACGACTGATAGACAAATACCTTAGTGATCAACTACGACTGGCAGTAAGTGACATAATTCTTGATTTTGAAACTCTGTCGCAGAGACATTCTGAAGACAGTTAACTTTAGATTGTGATAAAGTGTCCTATGTTTTCTTGTTCATTTCTTTCTTCGTTACACGTACTAAACATTAGTTTGTAACCTTATACTCTATAAAATTATATTTAAGTGCTTGACGTAAGGAAAACGAAAATTCGTTAACAAGTTTGACAGTTGCTTCACTTCCCCTTCGGGTGTCCGCCTCCTTCCATAGGTGCTATGCACGATGCAGGTTACACAGTGGCTCGGCGCACGATTACATTTTCGCCACGGCTGCTCTGAGATATGGAAACTGTCGAGGCTTTAATTAGACTTTAATGCATTGTCTGCGAGAATTGAATCAGTTCACGAAAACCCACGTCGCTCTGTAATATCTTCATTACAATAAACACGCGGAAGTTATCGTTCAGGGACGACCCACCCTTCATTCCCTTGCAGGCTTGGGGGTAGACTTTGTCAGATTTCTCATCACCGGCTCGTGAGAGTCTGGCTCGACCTTGAACTGGCTGATTTCGTGACGGGATCTCATGCATGGTGGAGACGCTTTGTTTACTCTCACAGCGACTGCGATCGCCCTGTTGTAAGTACGCTGTAATTTGATCACATAAAAGACTCCGTAAAATGATCCCATGGATGTGGTGCCGACAGAATGTCTGTTGCATTGTGTGTGTGAGACATTGCTTGGAATTCGTTCATTGAATACGGCGGACCTGTCCGGTCCAGTTGTTTCAATGTCACCACTGTCATAGGGGTTCTACAGTAACCATCGAAACAATGCACGTTTTTTTGTGACCTGCCTCATTTGTTCATTCCCCTTATTCAGACGTGGACATTTAAAGAGATGCGCCGTACTACTCTGATTGCTGCAACACGCATCACCTGTTAACGTAATATTCAGCGGTGGATCGCGTGAAGTATTGAAACACGGAACGTTAAGTAATTACGCAAGACAAAAAGATACACAGTTTTCTACAAATGTTATTTTTATGAATAATGAGAATGAAAGAAAACAAATTTTCCAAAACAAATACAAACTATTTTACAAAAAGTTGAAACAACTGTATTTCTAATTTAAACAATTACTGTAAAAACCTTATAAAATGATATAAAACGTACAGTTCCACAACAGTTAAAAAGTAATGCCATAATCTGAACCTATTTGTTTTGAAAGGGCATCAATCACTAATTTGCATCCTTTGAAAATAAAATTAACAAACTAAGGAAAAATAGATTCTTAACAAAATATCAAGCACATTACTAAGAAACAGAAAAACAACAATTAGGCTATTTTTTAAACTTCTTACTGTAGTTCTTTGTTGTTTTTGTCAATTTACGTCAATTGACTCATGCCCTTAAAAGAAAGGATTCGTTTATTCTTCTTCGTCACGTAAATCAGCAAGTGTTTCAAAATTTGGAATTATGTCAGACATAGCAATTGTGAGCTGATGGAATAAATTTTCGTCTGAAATGCGTGATCTTGATTTGGATTTTACAGTGGCCAACTGAAAAAACAAGTGTAGGTTGAACCAAACATAGAAGTAATTTTCATAACAAAACTCCGAAGATGTGGATATTTCACTTTTGAACGTTGCTCTTCTTCACTGCCAGTAACGTTTTGTAGCATCATAAGCACCTAACAATTTCCCCTTCTTCGCAACAAAAGAACCCATTTTTCCATTCTTTGTGGAAGTAATATTTTTCGACTTTTTTACTTCAGGAGCTTCCTTAGAGAGCGAAATTTTTTTACTGAAATCCACCGCTGACTGCCAGTACCTCAACCGGTCTGACAGGTACCCCGGTATGGCGAACAGCTAGGGGTGTGGAGGGAGGGAGATCACGTAGTTGCGTTCGACTCCGTGCGACATGTACTACTGATGCCCACGCTTATTCGGTAACTGTTGCGAGTAAGATTGTGATTTTTACCCATATCGAGAGGAAATCTAATAAAGAATAATTTATCCTTCTGGAGTATTTCAATAGCGTGAACAGTTTTCGTATAAATTTAATTTTAAAAACTCCTAAATTCAGACCATTGCACGAAGCGAACGCGTGAAAACGTCTTGGCAGCTTACGCACAGATAGTCGCCGAGTTCGTTCCCTCTTACATCTGTATACGAGTAGAGTGTTTAGCGACTATGTAGCCGGACTGCTGAAACTTCAAACTTAATTTTCTAATAAACCGTGCATTTAATCACAAAACGTAAGCTAGGTTTCATATTTTATATTCATTTACGTGTATCCTATCGTCTCTTTCAATCTGCAAGATTATTTCACTTCCACCCAATATAGTAGTTATTTATGCATACATGTAACTTATGTAAAATGGACTTGTGTGTCCATATTTATGTACGTAATGTATTAGATGATGCATGATTGTATGTACGTACCAGTATGTATGTATGTATGTATGTATGTATGTATGTATGTATGTATGTATGTATATATGTATGTATGTTTGTATGTATGTATGCATATGCATATGCAGTTTTGAAGCCAACAATGGGAAGGTACTTATTACTTACTTACTTGCTTACTGGCTTTTAAGGAACCCGGAGGTTCATTGCCGCCCTCACATAAGCCCGCCACTGGTCCCTATCCTCAGCAAGATTAATCCAGTCTCTATCATCATATCTCACCTCCCTCAAATCCATTTTAATATTATCTTCACATCTACGTCTCGGCCTCCCTAAAGGTCTTTTTCCCTCCGGCCTCCCAACTAACACTCTATATGCATTTCTGGATTCGCCCATACGTGCTACATGCCCTGCCCATCTCAAATGTCTGGATTTAATGTTCCTAATTATGTCAGGTGAAGAATACAATGCGTGCAGTTCTGCGTTATGTAACTTTCTCCATTCTCCTGTAACTTCATCCCTCTTAGCCCCAAATATTTTCCTAAGCACCTTATTCTCAAACACCCTTAACCTATATTCCTCTCTCAAAGTGAGAGTCCAAGTTTCACAACCATAAAGAACAACCGGTAATATAACTGTTTTATAAATTCTAACTTTCAGATTTTTTGACAGCAGACTGGATGATAAAAGTTTCTCAACCGAATAATAAGAGGCATTACCCATATTTATTCTGTGTTTAATTTCTTCCCGAGTATCATTTATATTTGTTACTGTTGCTCCCAGATATTTGAATTTCTCCACCTCTTCAAAAGATAAATTTCCAATTTTTATATTTCCATTTCCTACAATATTCTCGTCACGAGACATAATCATATACTTTGTCCTTTCGGGATTTACTTCCAACCCTATCGCTTTACTTGCTTCAAGTAAAATTTCCGTGTTTTCCCTAATCGTTTGTGGATTTTCTCCTAACATATTCACGTCATCCGCATAGACAAGCAGGTGATGTAACCCGTTCAATTCCAAACCCCCTCTGTTATCTTGGACTTTCCTAATGGCATACTCTAGAGCAAAGTTAAAAAGTAAAGGAGATAGTGCATCTCCTTGCTTCAGCCCACAGTGAATTGGAAACGCTTCTGACAGAAACTGACCTATACGAACTCTGCTGTACGTTTCACTGAGACACATTTTAATTAATCGAACTAGTTTCTTGGGAATACCAAATTCCATAAGAATATCATATAAAACTTCTCTCTTAACCGAGTCATAAGCCTTTTTGAAATCTATGAATAACTGATACACTGTAACCTTATACTCCCATTTTCTCCATTATCTGTCGAATACTAAATTTCTGGTCAATAGTTGATCTGTTACGCCTAAAACCACACTGATGATCCCCGATAATTTCATCTACATATGGAGTTAACCTTCTCAAAAGAATATTGGACAAAATTTTGTACGACGTCAACAAAAGTGATATTCCTCGAAAGTTACTACAGTTAGTCTTGTCCCCCTTCTTAAAGATAGGTACGATTATGGACTCCTTGCATTGATCTGGAATAAGGTTTTGAAATTTGGTACTTGGAACAATGGAAAGGTAGAGATAATAATTAAGGAACACCCTTTTTCTCTTTTTATGGCACAACAATTTTATTTCATGTATATTCTATAATTTTTGGGACCGGCGTAAGTGGCAACGCTGCTTTTTTTGCGGCCCTGTAGAGCAAGAGCCTCGGCGGGGGCGGCGAAGTCGGCGGCCTTGGCGGCAGCTACGTAGGGGGTGTCGAAGGGCACTCCAGCGTTAACAGCGGGGATGGCGTAGGCGGCGGCGTAGTGAGCTGGAGCGACCACGATGATGAAGTGGGTGGTCTTGGCTGCAGCTACTTCGGGGGTGTCGAGGGGCACTCCAGCGTGAGTAGGCGTAGGGGATGGCGTAGGCGGCGTAGTGAGCTGGAGCGACCAGGATGGCGAAGTGGGTGGTCTTGGCTGCAGCTACTTCGGGGGTGTCGAGGGGCACTCCAGCGTGAGTAGGCGTAGGGGATGGCGTAGGCGGCGTAGTGAGCTGGAGCGACCAGGATGGCGAAGTGGGTGGTCTTGGCTGCAGCTACTTCGATGGTGTCGAGGGGCACTCCAGCGTGAGTAGGCGTAGGGGATGGCGTAGGCGGCGTAGTGAGCTGGAGCGACCAGGATGGCGAAGTGGGTGGTCTTGGCTGCAGCTACTTCGGGGGTGTCGAGGGGCACTCCAGCGTGAGTAGGCGTAGGGGATGGCGTAGGCGGCGTAGTGAGCTGGAGCGACCAGGATGGCGAAGTGGGTGGTCTTGGCTGCAGCTACTTCGGGGGTGTCGAGGGGCACTCCAGCGTTAACAGCGGGGATGGCGTAGGCGGCGGCGTAGTGAGCTGGAGCGACCACGATGGCGAAGTGGGTGGTCTTGGCTGCAGCTACTTCGGGGGTGTCGAGGGGCACTCCAGCGTGAGTAGGCGTAGGGGATGGCGTAGGCGGCGTAGTGAGCTGGAGCGACCACGATGGTGAAGTGGGTGGTCTTGGCTGCAGCTACTTCGGGGGTGTCGAGGGGCACTCCAGCGTGAGTAGGCGTAGGGGATGGCGTAGGCGGCGTAGTGAGCTGGAGCGACCACGATGGCGAAGTGGGTGGTCTTGGCTGCAGCTACTTCGGGGGTGTCGAGGGGCACTCCAGCGTGAGTAGGCGTAGGGGATGGCGTAGGCGGCGTAGTGAGCTGGAGCGACCACGATGGCGAAGTGGGTGGTCTTGGCTGCAGCTACTTCGGGGGTGTCGAGGGGCACTCCAGCGTGAGTAGGCGTAGGGGATGGCGTAGGCGGCGTAGTGAGCTGGAGCGACCACGATGGCGAAGTGGGTGGTCTTGGCTGCAGCTACTTCGGGGGTGTCGAGGGGCACTCCAGCGTGAAGAGCAGGGATGGCGTAGGCGGCGTAGTGAGCTGGAGCGACCAGGATGGCGAAGTGGGTGGTCTTGGCTGCAGCTACTTCGGGGGTGTCGAGGGGCACTCCAGCGTGAAGAGCAGGGATGGCGTAGGCGGCGTAGTGAGCTGGAGCGACCAGGATGGCGAAGTGGGTGGTCTTGGCTGCAGCTACTTCGGGGGTGTCGAGGGGCACTCCAGCGTGAAGAGCAGGGATGGCGTAGGCGGCGTAGTGAGCTGGAGCGACCACGATGGCGAAGTGGGTGGTCTTGGCTGCAGCTACTTCGGGGGTGTCGAGGGGCGCTCCAGCGTGAACAGCGGGGATGGCGTAGGCGGCGGCATAGGACACGGCACCCAGAGCGGCAAGGCGGGAGACGATAACCTGTACAGAGAACAAACGCGAACGTCAAATCTGGCACCCTGGCACCTGGCCTTCCCGTGTACCAATCCTACTTGGGTCAGTTTACTTTTCAGCAGAAAGATCCAGAAGATTTGCGGTGTGGTACAGTTTTCTTCAACGTATTATCTTGATATTTTCATTTTACTAAAGCACCGAATAAAAACAACATCTGCAGTACAAGTACATTGTTAAAGGTACTCTTTAAAGAAAGGTGTAATTTGCAGATTAGTATGATAACTCCACGATCTGAATTTATGTTAATAAGAGAATTGCCAATTACTGATACATAATTCCCCACGGCGTTCTATCAGATTTCATAAGAGTTCATTTTGTTAGTCTCTAGGACAGGGAGATTCTGAGTATTTGCAGCGTGGGAATAGTTTTCTTTGATGTAGATTCATTTTCCGGGCTGAGAGGCCGTGGTCTATTAGTTGGTTTTATACCAGACGTTTCGTCTGCAACTGCGGCAGACATCTTCATTGGAATGGTATCCGAGGTCGCAATACTCTTCTCGGCGTACCTGAGGCAACTGATCCTGTGGCTCGATAATCGAAAAACCGAAGGTGAATTGGGAGGAAAATTTAAAAGGTACGCAAAACGCGTTCTTGCAAGGGGTTGGGGGCTGTACAAAACTAAATATGTGAGCTCCAACCCTGTTGCCCACTAGTCTCACTCCGGGTTACGCTGCTCCCCTGAAGGAGCTCTAGAAAATGTTGAAGGGGAAGCCGAAATTGGACGTAACCTCTTAGGTACCACATACGCGAGGGGGCCTGAGATTCATCAATTGATCACGGAACGGGGCGAGGAGGAGTTGGCTGGTGTTTGCTGTTAGGATGGCAAGACGCCGTCATCTGTTGTTCAATGACAAAGCAGTGGGCAACAGGCTTGGAGCTCACATATTTATTTTTGTACAGCCCCCAACCCCTTGCAAGGACGCGTTTTGCGTACCTTTCAAATTTTCCTCCCAATTCTCCTTCGAATTTTCGATTTTCGAGCCACAGGATCAGTTGCCTCAGGTACGCCGAGAAGAGTCTTGCGACCTCGGATACCATTCCACTGAAGATATCTGCCGCAGTTGCAGACGAAACGTCTGGTATAAAACCAACTAATAGACCACGGCCTCCCAGCCCCGAAAATGAATCTACATCTATAGACTCCGGCCGTGAAAGCCTACACTGCAAGTTTTCTTTGAGTTCCATAATTTCAGCGATTATTACCATTTGTAGTAAAATAGGAAACTACCTATGTAATTCTATCCCTAAGGAGAGGAAAAATAGCTTCACTTCAAAATAGGTGCACGTAACATGCCATATGACGGAAAATAGCTCTCAATCTCTATATACTTTCTAAGGCATAAAAGGTCGAAAATAGTTATTGACTCCAAAATTATTGAACAAGTTAGTAATTTTAAATATTTAGGATGCAACATTTCTCATGTGGAAAAAAGAGATATGGAAGAAAAGATGCATAGATTTCAAGGTATATGCGGAACAATTAGACGGAGCTTAGGAAAAAGAACACCGAAAGAAACACAGTTAAAACGCTACAAAACAGTAACCCTTCCAGTACTACTTTACGGAGCAGAGACATGGACCTTAACAGAAAGAGACAAAAGACGACTAGAAGCCTCAGAAATGAAATTCCTAAGATCAGTGGCGGGATATTCTTTATTACAACACAAGAGGAATGAAGATATCAGAAAAGAATTAGGGATAGAGGGCATAACACAAAACTTAACAAATCACGAAATAGGTGGATGGAACATCTAGAAAGGATGGAGGATCACCGAATTCCCAAGAAAGCTTTCCAGTATGCTCCAAGAGGTTTCGTTGGAGAGAACAATTCTAATGGGGACGGAACGGGCCTACCGGCTCAACCCGTGATGATGATGATGATGATAATGATAATGATGATTATATATATATTTATATATATAACTGATTAGTTATACTGTAAGTTGAAAGTGTAAACTCATACCTTATTGTTGAGGGGCTGGGGGAGGGGATGAGGACTGGTCGTCGTCCCCCTTCTTTGCATCTTGTCCCTGATCTTCGGGAATTTCGGGAGCTAGTTCTTCGGTGTAGACCCTTTTTAATTCACCCCCCTCCACAACAACAAAGTGGCCGGTGTTTCTCCTGCTGTAAGGAATAAAGATTGGCGGTGGGGTTTCTTCTCCTGCCAACTGCCCGCCCTGACCACTCTGGCCTGGCTCTTGTCCTTCCTCTGGTTGTCGAGGTGGATATTTGGAATAGTCGGTGACCTTGATTTCTTCCTCAGATGGTGTATTCAGGTCCTCTTCGCGCAGTTTCGGGCGCCTGTGTCTGTCCTTGAATAGGATCTCTTTGGGATAGGGCCCCTGAGGACCAATCCGTTTCTCGCCGGTGATGATCTTATATATACCGTATCCTGTGCCTATCAGGGACCCTACGCCAATTGATGTAGCTCCAAACTCCAGTACTCTTCGATTATGGGAAAAATATTTCAGCGCTGTTCTGAATGTGTTGAACATTTTTCTAATATTCAGAACGTATGTAACACAGCAACGGCATTGCTATTGTTGTCATGCATCGTCTCCATAGAGACCGCAGTTATTGTTTCATGTAGATCAGCGGTGAACAAACTGGGTATCGTGATTACATCGTGTAATCAAAGTCATTCATACTGGTAAGGGGAGTTTCCTGTACATTGCTCTCTGTCTCGCTCAGGTACTGAAGGTATCAGTGTCGGTACCATGTCGCTCTACAAACCCTTTGTCTCTCTCTACGAGCAGGAAAGAACGTTTCGTACAGAATGAGAAGAGGAATTTATTCGATGTTCTGTCGGAGAAAATGTTAATGTTCAATTAGTAGTCGTATACAGAAGCGACATTACAGAGCATTACGCTGAATACACAGGAATATAGTGAGGAATACATGTGAGGCTCTTGAGGTTGTAAGGAGAGAAGAAAACAACTATTTGCAAGGTGGAAAAATGTTCTGGAAAAATATATAATGGCAAATTTTCCATCTCACGTCACAATATTAATTCAATATGCTTATATTAATAAATCTTTAAATCTGACATGAAGAGAATATAGTCGCTTCATAGCTTGTGAACTACACTTTTAATTTCTTTCAGTAACGCCCCCAACTTGTCGATACTTGCTCTCAACGTTTTCAAATAAACTATATGTGAATTTAAATTCTAAGCTTAATTTATATTTACTAATATTAATGTGAATATTAGTTTATATTGACATACACCAATGAAGTAATTTCAGTGTAAAAACTTCACAATGTCCTGAACAAGTGATTAAAAGTGTTTTATTAAAGTATAAACAACGTTACAATGATTTCCTGAACAAGAAAAACAATATTGATATGTTTATATTTTTCTCATTCTAATCTGGCACGTCAGGCATATCAAGTATCGAAAAATTATTATTTTAATAACAACACAAATTATGCTGTCACAAAAATAAATTATTATTATTATTATTATCATTATTATTATCATTATTATTATTATTATTATATCTGTCTCACTCATCACACCCCTGCTATTGCCATCTTCTGCCACGTCAACATTCTCCTCACTCTGATGATTTGCTTTTTTTTTTGGATCTGGTTCATTTTGATGATCATTCATTTGTAAAACGAAATATTTAACCAATAACACCGACAATAACAGCTAATATGGCGGTGAAACAAAAAAAAAAGACAATACTAATGTCATCTTCATGATATTTTCTAACAAGAACCGGATAAGTTTGTGGCTTATCCGTTTTTTGCTAGAAAGACGTTGGACTAATCAACTTTTTGCAGAAACGCTATATTTTCAAACATCCATTTCAATGGCACAAATCTGGTTTTTGTAGAAACTTGCTATGCCAATAGATGCGGCTTGAAATGAAGTGAAGAGAACTGTACTGTGCTCAAAATTGGAATTTTTGGACTTGTCCGGTTTCTTCTATGCTCCAACAATGTTATAAAAAGCTAATACAATACAGATTTTAAGGTATTTTTAAATGTTTTTGTTTCTTACAGGTCTTATTAGTAGCTAATTATTTCGTCTTTAAGCTTTTATTTTCAGTTTCTACTCCTAAGAATTCTTGAGTGACTTGATTAGTAATTTCGTGATTCTAATGGCCAGTTTTTCCAAGTAATGTTTAATTTGGCTTAACAAATGTTAAATTAACAGCTCGTTTATTTTGAACGTTTTGTTAAGATGTTTTCCATTTTTCCAACATAATTCTGTTTAAAATAACCAACACTTAACTTTAACTGTTGTTAATACTATTCTAACTACTCAACAGCAGTTTGTAATGATTTTGCATATATAAGACAATTTCTTATTGGCTGATATTATTTAAATTCTGTACTGCAGAGTAAGTCATGAAACATGTGTAAAATCGTAACCTGTTACAGTAGCCATGATTCATACAGTACAGAGAGTTGATAAATGAAAATTGCATTGACTACTACATATTGAATAATAATAATTATTATAAGTATGGTTATATTTTATAATGCTAAATATGAATTTCTGTTTAGAAAAATCTCAGGATTTTGACCACCATGTGACAATAATTACACGAATGTGTGTAGTCAACTGTACACAAAACCCCGAGGAGAATTTCGTATCATATAAAATTCTCTAATTCAGGTCCATGTATAAATTATATGTAATTTCGTCCTAAAGAAGCAATTGCTGCTGAAACATTTTATTATTTACTCACTGCGTATTTTGAAGTACTATTGACATCGGCTATAGTTGAAAGAGCCAGTAACATAGAATCTAGAGTTAATAGTAGCTGGTGAATTGGAACAAGTGGCCTATTTCTGTTTGTAGGATATTCAAATCTGACTTCTGACTTCAATTTCTTGCCACGTTAAGATCGCACATTTCCTCAATATTAAATGGATAATAGCTCAGCATCGAAATAAGCGTCAGTATGATAATCAGTTGACTTATAAAGATTATCTTCCCTATATTAATATTCCAAAATATCTTTTAAATTAAATATTACCAGTCTTATGACCGGTTTCACAAAGCTTCATTAAGGTTTTAATGATTCATTAATTTATTTACTGGTTCATTAAATCATTTTTATATCTCACCTAGCATCTTTAGCCTAACGAACCAGTAAAACTATCATTAAATTTAGTGATAGAAATTTCCGTCTTTAAATTTTTAATTATTCATTAGTTGCAATATAAAATGCGGAACGTTTCGACGCAGAATTGTTATATCTGGAACTGCTCGAAAATTAAGAGTCAAATGGAGATAATGTTAACCATTTAAAAACCGATCATTTCGAAAATTTGAATGACACAAAAATTCACAAAAGATACCGCGTCACGAAGATCGTGGTACCGGTACTCAAAATTTTAGAAGAAACTGATCATAGGTTAGAATATCATAAAAACGGCTGAGACAAAGCTGAAACTAGTCAACTAGGTAGCATACAACTGAGTTTTATTTTAAGACATGAAAGTGATTATTATAACTACATACCGGTACCTAAGAAATATTAGTAAATTAATACATAATGTGCATTCAAACATAACAAAACTTAATTGGTATATTAACTTTCATTTATTACAATTATATTATAGCTAGCGATAAGATATGTTTACACTGGCTTCAAAACAGAAGCGAAAGAGCTGGATTCTTGGAATTTATAATCGTTTTCTTTCCTATGGAAATTTAATTTTCCAGCAGGATAATCACCCCGCGCACACCGCCATAAACGTTCAAAGACGGTTCACGGAAAAGCATGAAAAAGAGGAGGATTGACAAATATCGAGACATCCCACCTCAAAATCCAGATCAGTTCTGGGATCAAGTTCTGGCTACCTGGAAAGATTTCGCTAAGGACCAGAACTATTTCCGCGATCTGCTGGACTCAATGCCCCGAAAATGCCAGGCAGTGATAGACGCTGGTGGCATGTGGATGAAATACTAGATCCAGATGTGTATTTATTTTATTTTTCTTTAATTTGTTTGTTTATCTTTGTTCTATTTCGAGAAAAAAATTGATCTCCCAAGAGTTTTTTAAATTCTCCTAGTGGAGCCAGAGTTGCGAAATAATTCGTTCCAGTACACAAAATTAAAAAAATGAAGAAAGGTAACATGTATAAAAATTAGTTACGTTAATAAAAAAAAAGTTATCGCCAAGAATCGAACACGGGTCCCTGGGATGGTAATCCAACTCTCTACTGACTACTCCATCGCAGCGTCATGACATTACCAGCGCGACGAGGCACATATAGCTGCTCCGCTTGAAGTCTAGGGAGAGAGCGCACATATAAACGTACTCGTGTAAATATTTTAATGTTCAGTACTAGCTAATGTTTCATTTGCACTGATTTACTGAAGCTTGGTGAAACCGGCCCTTACTGTAAACATTCCTCAAAGAGAAACATAACATGTTATTTTCACAACTTTTTTCTGAACAGCTGTGGTGTTATCCGCCATGTTTAACTGTTTGTTAAATGAGTTAACGGCCTGAAATCCTACATTTAAAGTTAACAAACGGTTAAGAATCTGTTAAGCCAAACTGGTGTTGAACAAATGGAAAAACTGTATTTAACAAACTGTTCAAGGTTTAAAAGTCGTTAAGTGTTCTAACAATACTTGGACAAACCGCCATTAGTCTGAGATGAACTTCCGTGTCGGTAGATTCGTGTAATATTCAGCATCATGAAATAATAGTAATACGCGTTACAAGAGCGGTATGTTGACGTTTTCATGTTCGAGGAAAAGATTGAAAAAGCGAAACGTAGTTCATCTTTTTTAATTTCCGAGAGCATGAAAACAAACATACCGCTTGTGTATCGTACATTATTTTGTGCGAAGATCGTTTATTACATACCTGAAAGACGAATTTCTAATTAGTTGCAATGAAATCTCCATCTTGGTTTCTGTTCAATGACGGCAACTTTGGAAAACAAAAATATATCTATCTTCAACATTGTTCCTATAAAATGTTTTCTGTGTTTACTATACTGCAGTAGGCCGTGATATACGTCTGTCTATTTTTTTCCCCTAGTCTATGATGAGTCTGGAATCTTGTTGATTTTTTCACGTCTTCCTTAATGTTACTTGCATTACAAATGCAGTAACTTTTGTGGTGTTGTAGAGTTTACTTAATTTTTGCAAATATTTAAAAACAATAATTAACAGTGCAATTTAGGTGAAATTGGAGTGGTAAGTTTCCAATTTATAATTATTACTATATTGAACGTCTTTAAAAATAATATGTTAAAAGCCTAAAGCAGTAAAATGAATATGACGCTTAAGCGGTAAGAATAGGGAAATTATGTGTGTTACGTTGGGAATACTGAATGTGGTATTTCACACTCACCGCGTATTAGTTTTGTGCGGAAAGCAAGCAAATACGCACGATCTCGCACAAACTCTTTTTCTGATAGCTTATTCTGTCCCCTATCGCCAAGCTCACTTCCCAGGTCTTGCCTCCTCAGCTGTACATAGTACAGTGAAACCTGTCTAAAGCGGCCATCTGAAGTTACCTTGTAAAATGGCCGTTTTATCAGGTGGCCGCTTGATTAAGTTTGCGGTTTTTTATGAATCAGCATGAAAATACTGAATTTCACTGACTTTTTAGGACTGTGCGCGTACAACAATCATGCATATTAATGTCAGCCTCTTCCATTCTTGCAACTAGCCTTTTCAAAACTCGCTTGCGGTACCTCAGTTTAAATGATGGATAATATCTTGATCAAGGCACTGGAGGTGTGATGTATTTGGGGGAAGAAACACCAATTTCACGGATCACATTGCGATTTTGTCGTTTAATCTTAGAATTGAAATCGCATAGCTAATTCTCAAACAATGATGATGTCATCCAAGCTTTATTGTTGGCAGTCCATTTCGCCTCCAATAAGCCCATGTCAATATTTCAAACATCTCGGTTTTAGTGATTTCCCTATCATTAAGAGTAGCCTAGTTATTTTTCTCCTGCAGCATTAAAACAAAAGAGCAGGGTTATTCTGTCTTTTGCCAACTTCCCCCCTTCATACTCTTTTTTCTTGAAACTTAAATTTTGTTAGGGAGGGCCCTGAAGAAAAAACTGTTTCGTCAACATTGTAAATGTCTCTGAGTTGATATTCCGCAAGAATTGAAGGCAGTCTATTTTTTCCATTCTTCAATAACATTGGTTGCAATGTCACCTCCTTCACCAGACACAGAACGAAATGCAATGTTATGCCGTTTTCTAAAGCACTCTAACCACCCATTACTAGCAACAAAATTTCTTACATTGAGTTCTTTGGCAATTTCAAGAGCTTTCTCTTGAATCATAAGCCCACTTAGTGCCAATTTCTTCGCCCTCACGCACTTCAACCATTCGTAAACGAAATCATTCACATTGCTAAACACAGATTCTCTCTTCCTCTCATTCTTTTAATATTTCATCTTTATCCTTAATTATACCGTTTATTTGTGTCCTTCCACATTTGAATATTTCTGCAATTTTTCTCGTAGATGTTCCCTTCTCACTTTCTTCAATCATTTTTCGTCTCGCCTCTAAACTTAACACCACTCTACATTTATTGTTAGACATGATTTCTCTCTCAAACTAACTTCACAGTTCCTCTGAATCAACTGAATAAAAAGAAGAAACATTTGTAAAAGCTGGTCCATAGGCTATAGAGAAAGATAGAAAGAGGAGAAAAAAATTCTAATGGTTGACTACCAAAAACATACTGTGACATTTTCTATAGAAAATGTCCGTGTATCAATTCTTAAAAAACGAGTAAGAATTTATAGCTGTGCAGGGTCGGAGTGGAAAGTGACAAAAGTGTCATAAAACAGTAACCAACTAACCCCAAGATATGGAGGGTGTACTGTTGTACACTTAGCTATTGCTTCCTATCCTCTAACCATCGAAAAAATAGGTCAGACACTATCCGTGAAAAGATTTTTTGTTGGACAGTGACCGTTATAGTCAGGTTCCAATCCAAATAGACCCCGGCCGCTGGCCGAAGCATGAGGTGGCCGCTAAATAAAGAGACAATTTGTATTGATCTTATGGAAAATCCAATTGCCTCCAGAGAAAATTGGCCTTTTGGCCAGGTGGCCGTTTCAATGAAGTGACCGTAAAGGCAGGTTTCACTGTATGTCGCTACGATTTTGTTTGGAATAGAACTTTTGAGTTTGACACATCTTGCATTTGAACTTAATATCTGCAAAGTTTCAAAACTACTTGCAATTGAATGTATGAACGTGTAAATACGAACATATGTTCACATGTATTTGGTATATGGATATGTACTTCTTTGGGTTGTTTATTTTTACACGCTTTGTGTGTTTTTTTAAGAATCTGTGAGTATACGTACTAGTAGGCCTTTTTTAATTACTATTATTGAGTTCCTGTTTCTATTGTATATTGTAGATGACTTGTATTCATGTAACTTATTTTTTTAGATTTTGATTAATGTTTATGATATTGATGATTGGGGCGGTGATGAATCATGGTGTACTTATCAAATATGGTTACTTATATAATTATGCTGTAAGTGTATGCATATATGGAGGTTTATATACATTTATTACATACTACCTACATACAAGGCGAAAGTGAAATAGTCTTGCAGATTTCCAGAGGGAATAGGTCATGTTGTATGTAACAAAAAACTATAATATCATATTAGTGGAAAGTTCATAGTTTTTTTTTTTTTCAGAAAAAAAATGTTTTTCCCAAATGTTTAACAATCTCTTCTTATTCGGTAACCGTTGCGAGTAAGATCGTGATTTTTGTCCATATCGATAGGAAATCTAATAAAGAATAATTTATCCTTCTGGAGTATTTCAATAGCGTGAACGGTTTTCGTATAAATTTCATTTTAAAAACTCCTAAATTCAGACCATTACACGAAGCGAACGCGTGAAAACGTCTTGGCAGCTTACGCACAGATAGTCGCCGAGTTCGTTGCCCTCTTACATCTGTATACGAGTAGAGTGTTTAGCGACTATGTAGCCGGACTGCTGAAACTTCAAACTTAATTTTCTAATAAACCATGCATTTAATCACAAAACGTAAGATAGGTTTCATATTTTATATTCATTTACGTGTACCCTATCGTCTCTTTCAATCTGCAAAATTATTTCACTTCCACCCTATAGAGTAGTTACTTATGCATACATGTAACTTATTGAAAATGGACTTGTGTGTCCATATTTATGTACGTAATGTATTAGATGATGTATGTATGTACGTACCAGTATGTCTGTATATATGTATGCATATGCAGTTTTGAACCCAACAATGGGAAGGTACTTACTTACTTATTTACTTACTTACTTACTTACTTACTTACTTACTTACTTACTTACTTACTTACTGGCTTTTAAGGAACCCGGAGGTTCATTGCCGCCCTCACATAAGCCCGCCTCTGGTCCCTATCCTGAGCAAGATTAATCCAGTCTCTATCATCATACCTCACCTCCCTCAAATCCATTTTAATATTATCTTCCCATCTACGTCTCGGCCTCCCCAAAGATCTTTTTCCCTCCGGCCTCCCAACTAACACACTATATGCATTTCTGGATTCGCCCATACGTGCTACATGCCCTGCCCATCTCAAACGTCTGGATTTAATGTTCCTAATTATGTCAGGTGAAGAATACAATGCGTGCAGTTCTGCGTTGTGTAACTTTCTCCAATCTCCTGTAACTTCATCCCTCTTAGCCCCAAATATTTTCCTAAGCACCTTATTCTCAAACACCCTTAACCTATATTCCTCTCTCAAAGTGAGAGTCCAAGTTTCACAACCATAAAGAACAACTGGTAATATAACTGTTTTATAAATTCTAACTTTCAGATTTTTTGACAGCAGACTGGATGATAAAAGTTTCTCATCCGAATAATAAGAGGCATTTCCCATATTTATTCTGTGTTTAATTTCTTCCCCAGTATCATTTATATTTGTTTCTGTTGCTCCCAGATATTTGAATTTCTCCACTTCTTCAAAAGATAAATTTCCAATTTTTATATTTCCATTTCGTACAATATTCTCGCCACGAGACATAATCATATACTTTGTCTTTTCGGGATTTACTTCCAAACCTATTGCTTTACTTGCTTCAAGTAAAATTTCCGTGTTTTCCCTAATCGTTTGTGGATTTTCTCCTAACATATTCACGTCATCCGCATAGACAAGCAGGTGATGTAACCCGTTCAATTCCAAACCCCCTCTGTTATCTTGGACTTTCCTAATGGCATACTCTAGAGCAAAGTTAAAAAGTAAAGGAGATAGTGCATCTCCTTGCTTCAGCCCACAGTGAATTGGAAACGCTTCTGACAGAAACTGACCTATACGAACTCTGCTGTACGTTTCACTGAGACACATTTTAATTAATCGAACTAGTTTCTTTGGAATACGAAATTCCATAAGAATATCATATAAAACTTCTCTCTTAACCGAGTCATAAGCCTTTTTGAAATCTATGAATAACTGATACACTGTACCCTTATACTCCCATTTTTTCTCCATTATCTGTCGAATACAAAATTTCTGGTCAATAGTTGATCTGTTACGCCTAAAACCACACTGATGACCCCCGATAATTTCATCTACATATGGAGTTAACCTTCTCAAAAGAATATTGGACAAAATTTTGTACGACGTCAACAAAAGTGATATTCCTCGAAAGTTACTACAGTTAGTCTTGTCCCCCTTCTTAAAGATAGGTACGATTATGGACTCCTTGCATTGATCTGGAATAAGGTTTTGAAATTTGGTACTTGAAACAATGGAAAGGTAGAGATAATAATTAAGGAACACCCTTTTTCTCTTTTTATGGCACAACAATTTTATTTCATGTATATTTTTTGGGACCGGCGTAAGTGGCAACGCTGCTTTTTTTGCGGCCCAGTAGAGCAAGAGCCTCGGCGGGGGCGGCAGCTACGTAGGGGGTGTCGAAGGGCACTCCAGCGTGAACAGCGGGGATGGCGTAGGCGGCGGCGTAGTGATCTGGAGCGGCCACGACGGCGGGGGCGGCGAAGTGGACGGTCTTGGCGGCAGCTACGTAGGGGGTGTCGAGGGGCACTCCAGCGTGAACAGCGGGGATGGCGTAGTGATCTGGAGGGGCCACGACGGCGGGGGCGGCGAAGTGGACTGTCTTGGCGGGAGCTATGTAGGGGGTGTCGAGGGGCACTCTAGCGTGAACAGCGGGGATGGCGTAGGCGGCAGACGTAGTGAGCTGGAGCGGCCACGATGGCGAAGTGGGTGGTCTTGGCTGCAGCTACTTCGGGGGTGTCGAGGGGCACTCCAGCGTGAAGAGCAGGGATGGCGTAGGCGGCGTAGTGAGCTGGAGCGACCAGGATGGCGAAGTGGGTGGTCTTGGCTGCAGCTACTTCGGGGGTGTCGAGGGGCACTCCAGCGTGAAGAGCAGGGATGGCGTAGGCGGCGTAGTGAGCTGGAGCGACCAGGATGGCGAAGTGGGTGGTCTTGGCTGCAGCTACTTCGGGGGTGTCGAGGGGCACTCCAGCGTGAAGAGCAGGGATGGCGTAGGCGGCGTAGTGAGCTGGAGCGACCACGATGGCGAAGTGGGTGGTCTTGGCTGCAGCTACTTCGGGGGTGTCGAGGGGCACTCCAGCGTGAAGAGCAGGGATGGCGTAGGCGGCGTAGTGAGCTGGAGCGACCAGGATGGCGAAGTGGGTGGTCTTGGCTGCAGCTACTTCGGGGGTGTCGAGGGGCACTCCAGCGTGAAGAGCAGGGATGGCGTAGGCGGCGTAGTGAGCTGGAGCGACCAGGATGGCGAAGTGGGTGGTCTTGGCTGCAGCTACTTCGGGGGTGTCGAGGGGCACTCCAGCGTGAAGAGCAGGGATGGCGTAGGCGGCGTAGTGAGCTGGAGCGACCAGGATGGCGAAGTGGGTGGTCTTGGCTGCAGCTACTTCGGGGGTGTCGAGGGGCACTCCAGCGTGAAGAGCAGGGATGGCGTAGGCGGCGTAGTGAGCTGGAGCGACCACGATGGCGAAGTGGGTGGTCTTGGCTGCAGCTACTTCGGGGGTGTCGAAGGGCACTACAGCGTGAAGAGCAGGGATGGCGTAGGCGGCGGCATAGGACACGGCACCCAGAGCGGCAAGGCGGGAGACGATAACCTGTACAGAGAACAAACGCGAACGTCAAATCTAGCACCCTGGCACCTGGCCTTCCCGTGTACCAATCCTAGTTGGGGCAGTTTACTTTTCAGCAGAAAGATCGTGAAGATTTGCGGTGTGGTACAGTTTTCTTCAACGTATTATCTTGATATTTTCATTTTACTAAAGCACCGAATAAAAACATCCGCAGTACAAGTACATTGTTAAAGGTATTCTTTAACCCATTATATCCCAACGTATGAAATATACGAGAAATACGTAATTTTGTTTATTCAATTAACAATGTAAATATTGTTTGTTATGAGGGTTTTATCTGTTATTATTATACAAGAATGTTTGAATTTACTACACAGAACGTTTCACCGTTTGTGAAACTGTCTTTTGTCCTTTAGTACAGTAGACAACATCAAGATGTCTATCAATGGAAGCAAAATCGCACCAAAGTAAACAATTTTGGCTTTATTTTATATAATACTGCAATTTTCTTGCTTTCTTATGTAATGATATAAAGAATGATCTTTATTGCTTCTGTAATCCCATTATTGACAGATATCACCATTACATTATTGTAGTAGGACTAGTTGAATTGTTGTGTATGATAAATCATACGTTGGGAATTAACGAGTTTCGTATTGTTTTAGGGTTCTGGAAATCAGTGAAGATTTTTTTTTAATTTTAGTAGGTTATTTTATGACGCTTTATCAACATTTCCGGTTATTTAGCTTCTGAATGATATGAAGGTGATAATGCCAGTGAAATAAGTCCGGGATCCAGCACCGAAAGTTACCCAGCATTTTGCTCATATTGGGTTGAGGGAAAACCCCGGACAAAACCTCAACCAGGTAACTTTCCCCGACCGGAAATCGATCCCGGGTCACCTGGTTTCACGGCTAGACGCGCTAACCGTTACTCCACAGGTGTGGACACCATTGAAGAGATATTTAGTGTATTAGAAGAATTTGGATGGGAATGATGAAGTAGCGCAAGACATAAGAAAAATATCTCAGAATAACTGGTTCTTGTACAGATAAAGAATATTCACTTTCAGGTCATAACGAAACATAAGGAACAAAAAGCAAAAGTAGTGTACACAAAAGACCTAATAAAGTAAAAGTAGATGAAGTTCAGAGAAAATATACTGAAAAAAATTGGATTCTAATAATAGTACAGTGAAACCTGCCTTTGCGGTCACTTCATTTAAACGGCCACCTGGCCAAAAGGCCAATTTTCTCTGGAACCAATTGGATTTACCATAAGATCAATACAAATTGTCTCTTTATTTAGCGGCCACCTCATGCTTCGGCCAGCGGCCGGGGTCTGTTTGGATTGGAACCTGACTATAACAGTCACTGTCCAACAAAAATTTTTTTCACGGATACTGTCTGACCTATTTTTTCGATAGTTAGAGGACAGAGAGCAATATCACGAGTACATTAGCTAAGTGAAGTGTACAACAGTACACCCTTCGTATCTTGGGGTTAGTTGGTTACTGTTTTATGACTCTTTCGTCACTTTCCACTCCGACCCTGCACAGATATAAATTCTTACTCGTTTTTAAAGGATTAAAACACCGGACGTTTTCTATCGAAAATGTCACAGTATGTTTTAGGTCAGTAATTAACCATTCGAATTTTTTTTCTCCTCTTTCCATTTTTTCTATTTGGACCAGCTTTTACGAATTTTTCTTTTTTTCTTTCAGTTGATACAGAGGAACTGTGACGTTAGTTTGAGAGAGAAATCATGTCTAACAATAAATCTAGAGTGGTATTAAGTCTAGAGGTGAGACGAAAAATGATTGAAGAAAGTGAGAAGGGAACATCTGCGAAAAAAATTGCAGAAATATTCAAATGTGGAAGGACACAAATACACTGTATGATTAAGATGAAATATTAAAAGAATGGGAGGAAAATATGCATGGTGGCCAAAAAAAAGAGAGAATCTGTGTTTAGTAATGTGAATGATTTCGTTTACGAATGATTCAAGTGTGCGAGGGCGAAGAAATTGAGTTTTGAAAAGACTAGTTGCAAGAATGGAAGGGGCTGACATTAATATGCACGATTGTTGTACGCGCACAGTACCTACTAAAAAGTCAATGAAATTCAGTACTTTCATGCTGATTCATAAAAAACCGCAACCTTAATCAAGCGGCCACCTGATAAAACGGCCATTTTACGAGGTAACTTCAGATGGCCCTTTAGACAGGTTTTACTGTATTGCAAAAATACATGATTCCATTCCTACATACTGTATATAAGTAGTTTACACAATAAGGCCGCATCTATTGATATATTCAAACATATAATTGATGAAATTGTTGAACACATTGTTAGAGAAAGTGTAAAATATGCATTAAAAAAGGGTTTCATGATCCAGTTGTCCTCAGAAGATGTGTACAAATACAAAGCTATTTTGATTTTATCAGGATACTGAAAATTATGCATAGTCGTATGTACCTACTGGTAGAGACTACCTGACACCAACAATGCTCTTGCTAGCAACGCAATGTAAAGATATTCCTTCGATCAGATACATAGAACTTGAACGGTAACAATACCAGAAGACAAAATATATAAGATCCGGCCACTTATTACACATCTCAATGATAAATTTGGAAGCCTCATTGTCCCACTAGGAAATAAATTCTCTCTGGACGGAGTAATGGAACCTTAGGCCTACTATGGGCATCACTCCATGAAACAATTTATTCGTACAAAGTCCATTAGGTATGGGTACAAGTTGGTATCTTGTTCATCCACGGGTTACCTCGTTAGTTTTCAACCCTAGACTGGTGCAAGTGATAGAGAAGAAATCAAAACACTTGGAACTGCTATTACCGAAAGAAATGTATAGTTTATATTGACAATTACGTCAATTCTCTTCTTCTCAAAACCTTGTCAGAAAATGGTATCAACTGCAAAGGAACTACACATAATGATCGAGTGGAGAAAGCTCCATTACACGATATGAAGAGAGAACCCAGAGGTTCATACCACGCACTACAAGATGACAGAAATTGGAGAACACTTATCAAGTGGCAACAGTGTAGTTACTGTAGCTACCAACATATGCAATGACAATGTTCTGGGACTAGGAAAATGTTCTGGAGGGAGTAAAAATCAAAAGAAGTGTGGAAAGTGTTCTAAGTTTCGATGTGTGAGATGTAATGTTGGTTTACATCCGAAGATCAATTTCTTGCAATTCCATTTGCGATAACAATGTTATTATATTAGCTAACACGAAACAGTGCCATTGTTTACAAAATGTATCAACTTATTATTGTTATTATTACATATGTAGTGTAAAACACATGAAACATCACGTGTACCAAATGCTTACTCATATGAACAGAAAATTTATTTGTACTACACACCAACGCCCAGCGTTTGATTTTTCATACGGCTTAAAAAACACATGTAACATACATTATTCTCAAAATGAAACCATTATATGTCATAAGTGATCTAAGGGCATACTAGAACTCAAATTTACTACAAAAATTCAAAAATATTTTATTTCGGGATAAAATGGGTAGAAAGGAGTAATTTGCAGGTTAGTATGATAACTCGTGACCAGAATATTGTACGAAATGGAAATATAAAAATTGGAGATTTATCCTTCGAAGGGGTGGAAAAATTCAAATATCTTGGAGCAACAGTAACAAATATAAATGACACTCGGGAGGAAATTAAACGCAGAATAAATATGGGAAATGCGTGTTATTATTCGGTTGAGAAGCTTTTATCTAGTCTGCTGTCAAAAAATCTGAAAGTTAGAATTTATAAAACTCTTATATTACCTGTTGTTCTGTATGGTTGTGAAACTTGGACTCTCACTCTGAGAGAGGAACATAGGTTAAGGGTGTTTGAAAATAAGGTGCTTAGGAAAATATTTGGGGCTAAGCGGGATGAAGTTACAGGAGAATGGAGAAAGTTACACAACGCAGAACTGCACGCATTGTATTGTTCACCTCACATAATTAGGAACATTAAATCCAGACGTTTGAGATGGGCAGGGCATGTAGCACGTATGGGCGAATCCAGAAATGTATAGAGTGTTAGTTGGGAGACCGGAGGGAAAAACACCTTTAGGGAGGCCGAGACGTAGATGGGAGGATAATATTAAAATGGATTTGAGGGAGGTGGGATATGATGATAGAGACTGGATTAATCTTGCACAGGATAGGGACCGGTGGCTGGCTTATGTGAGGGCGGCAATGAACCTTCGGGTTCCTTAAAAGCCATTTGTAAGTAAGTATGATAACTCTACGATCTGAATTTATGTTAATAAGAGAATCGCCATTAAATGATATATAATTCCCCACGGCGTTCTATCAGATTTCATAAGAGTTCTTTTTTTAGTCTCGAGGACAGGGAGATTCTGAGTATTTGCAGCGTGGGAATAGTTTTCTTTGAGTTCCATAATTTCAGCGATTATTACCATTTGTAGTAAAATAGGAAACTACCTATGTAATTCTATCCCTAAGGAGAGGAAAAATAGCTTCACTTCAAAATAGGTGCACGTAACATGCCATATGACGGAAAATAGCTCTCAATCTCTATATACTTTCTAAGGCATAAAAGGTCGAAAATAGTTATTGACTCCAAAATTATTGAACAAGTAAGTAATTTTAAATATTTAGGATGCAACATTTCTCATGTGAAAAAAAGAGATATGGAAGAAAAGATGCATAGATTTCAAGGTATATGCGGAACAATTAGACGGAGCTTAGGAAAAAGAACACCGAAAGAAACACAGTTAAAACGCTACAAAACAGTAGCCCTTCCAGTACTACTTTACGGAGCAGAGACATGGACCTTAACAGAAAGAGACAAAAGACGACTAGAAGCCTCAGAAATGAAATTCCTAAGATCAGTGGCGGGATATTCTTTATTACAACACAAGAGGAATGAAGATATCAGAAAAGAATTAGGGATAGAGGGCATAACACAAAACTTAACAAATCAACGAAATAGGTGGATGGAACATCTAGAAAGGATGGAGGATCACCGAATTCCCAAGAAAGCTTTCCAGTATGCTCCAAGAGGTTTCGTTGGAGAGAACAATTCTAATGGGGACGGAACGGGCCTACCGGCTCAACCCGTGATGATGATGATGATGATGATGATGATAATGATAATGATGATTATATATATATTTATATATATAACTGATTAGTTATACTGTAAGTTGAAAGTGTAAACTCATACCTTATTGTTGAGGGGCTGGGGGAGGGGATGAGGACGGGTCGTCGTCCCCCTTCTTTGCATCTTGTCCCTGATCTTCGGGAATTTCGGGAGCTAGTTCTTCGGTGTAGACCCTTTTTAATTCACCCCCCTCCACAACAACAAAGTGGCCGGTGTTTCTCCTGCTGTAAGGAATAAAGATTGGCGGTGGGGTTTCTTCTCCTGCCAACTGCCCGCCCTGACCACTCTGGCCTGGCTCTTGTCCTTCCTCTGGTTGTCGAGGTGGATATTTAGAATAGTCGGTGACCTTGATTTCTTCCTCAGATGGTGTATTCAGGTCCTCTTCGCGCAGTTTCGGGCGCCTGTGCCTGTCCTTGAATAGGATCTCTTTGGGATAGGGCCCCTGAGGACCAATCCGTTTCTCGCTGGTGATGATTTTGTATATACCGAATCCTGTGCCTATCAGGGACCCTACGCCAATTGATGTAGCTCCAAACTCCAGTACTCTTCGATTGTGCGAAAAATATTTCAGCGCTGTTCTGAATGTGTTGAACATTTTTCTAATATTCAGAACGTATGTAACACAGCAACGGCATTGCTATTGTTGTCATGCATCGTCCCCATAGAGACCGCAGTTATTGTTTCATGTAGATCAGCGGTGAACAAACTGGGTATCGTGATTACATCGTGCAATCAAAGTCATTCATACTGGTAAGGGGAGTTTCCTGTACATTGCTCTCTGTCTCGCTCACGTACTGAAGGTATCAGTGTCGGTACCATGTCGCTCTACAAACCCTCTGTCTCTCTACGAGCAGGAAAGAACGTTTCGTACAGAATGAGAAGAGGAATTTATTCGATGTTCTGTCGGAGAAAATGTTAATGTTCAATTAGTAGTCGTATATAGAAGCGACATTACTGTTTTCTTGCAACCCAACATCAATAACCTGTTCATTAATGTTCATGCGTGTGCACGTTGCACTCATCTTGTTCAAGTTTCATAGTAAAGGGTGAGAGAAATTTGGACTTTCATTTCTTTCATTTAACATAATGGTCATTCGCTGCGAAAAAAGTGAATGCCATTTTCATTGTTATGTAATTGTACGTCCTCGTCATCGTCATCATCAATCACTATCATAATTTGAACTCCGTTAATAGTTGTTGTTGTTTTCTAATGCCAGGCGTTTGACAATAAAGTCATTTGACCTCTTGCACTCCAATATTTTTCAAAGATATTATCATGGCCAGCCACTGAAACACAGATTTTGAGGTGTTCCGAATCCATTTCTTGGTTTGAGTTGCACAATGGGCAGTTAGGGGACTGATATATTCCAATTCTATGCAGGTGTTTAGCCAAACAATCATGGCCTGTTGCCAATCTAAATGCAGCTACAGACGATTTGCGTGGTAAATCGGGAATTAACTGTGGATTTTGATGCAGAGAGTTCCATTTTTTCCCTTGAGATTGTGTTATCAAATTTTGTTTGTTAAAATCTAAGTATGTAGATTTAATAAATCTTTTCACAGAGTAATATGTAGATTTAGTAACAGGTCTGTAAGTAGCAGTGCTGCCCTTCTTTGCTAAAGCATCCGCATTCTCGTTTCCCAGGATTCCACAATGGGATGGTATCCATTGGTATACAATTCTTTTATTGAGTGATATTAATTGAGAGAGCATTTTGGTTATTTCTCCTGTTTGAGATGAAGGTGTGTGTTTAGAGACGATTGATAGAATAGCTGCTTTGGAGTCTGACAATATAACTGCATTCTTAAATTTATTGTTGTGGTATAGAAGATTCCTGAGACTTTCACTTATTGCAATGATTTCACCATCAAAACTTGTTGTTCCATATCCAAGAGATCTATAAACTGAGAAGAGACAGCACGTAACACCTGCACCGGCACCTTTTTCTCTGGAGATCAAGGATCCGTCAGTGTATAAATGAAGCCAGTTTTGTGGAGGGTACCTAATAATAATTGTCTCTAAAGACAATTGTTTCAGTATTTCAGTGTTTACTTCTGATTTCAGTATTTCTTCTGTTAAATTTAGATTATATTCTATATTTAATAGAGTTAAAGTGTTTGGCTGCAGAAGGGTATCTGTCGGATACTGGGGGGAGAGCCATTAAACTTTCCCATTGAAGGCTTTAAGGAACCAACCTGGACAAATACCCAATGTCCGATCCCTACCTTCCCGTGGTGCATCTGTTAGTAAGCGTAATTTTACGAGCTGAACTAAAGGGAGGGGCTACTCATCAATTATCACTAGTCAGCTTGATGAGTTAATGACTGAATTTGGTATAATTTTCCTCTATTTAATACCTAATTCGCTCTTTACCCTTTCCTATCCAGTCCTCTGACTGAACTCTTACTTTCTTCGACCCCGACGGCATTAGAGCATTCGAGGCCTAGGGGTTCATTTCCCTTTCCTTCCGCCTCTTTCTACTTTTCTGTTCCTAGTGGTGACCTGCTATGGCACTAAAATCGTCCTCCAGTGGCTTAAGGAGGGAAAGCTGGTGATCACCACGATCTCCCAGCTAGGTCCAATGGACCCGTCGACCAACAGCAGGTGTCGTCCTCCAGGCATTCTGGGGGTTGTGTGTGAATGAAGTAGCCACCAAAACGTTAAAATATGGTGTTCACTTAAATCGGCTACAACTTGCCATTTAACCACTCCAATATGAAATGAGTACCATTAACGTAAAATTATCCGGAGGTAAAATAGTCCCCCAATCGGATCTCCGGGCGGAGACTACTTTAAGAGTATATGTACGTGAACGACCACAAATATTATCAGAAAATGCGGGCTCTAAATTTCTAAAATTTTATAAGAAAATGAACTCATAATTTAAAAAAAAAATAGAAGGTACTACAACAAGACTTATTAGAACTTAAATATCTGATAAAAGTATAAAAAAAGGTTACTAATAATGTTTTTCAAACCAGTTTTATCAGAGTATGAAAAAAAAAATTCTGCAGTTACATCATTTGGTAACCATAACATTGTTATGGTCTCTCTGACATCTTTAATATTTTTTCTGCATGTAATAAACACTTATTTCTGAAAAGTCGACTACTCTCAGACATGTAGAGTTGTTTATTTTAATACAATTAATTCTTTATTTGTTCTATATAAAATATATTAAAATTTACATAATGTTTTGTGACCTAATTTTTCTATTTTCACAGAAATGGGCATTATTGTAGTCTACCTTTTGCATAAATGCATGTTACATCATTGTACAAAATTTCATAATTCTATCTCTAACGGTTGTGGAGTTATGAAATATGTGTGAAAATTTTCAAATTTTGGAAAATTTAATTTGAAGTAAAAAGTAAATTCTTAAAAATATTATTAGTAACCTTTTTATATCTTTATCAGATATTTGAGTTCTAATAAGTCTTGTTGTGGTACCTTGTATTTTTTGTCCAGTTGTGAGTTCATTTCCTTATAAAATTTTAGGGATTTAGAGCCTGTATTTTCTGAGAATATTTGTGGTCGTTCACGTACTTAGAAATGTTTTTAATGAACAGAACTAGACTCTTGCGGAAGTTTCTAAATAGTCTTAAATGACCAATTTGTTATTTTTTCTCCTCTCTCTCTCTCTTCTTTTTTTTCTCTTTTTTATTATCTTGATATATTACTTAATCATTTGTATTTGCATGCCATTTAGTACGACTTTGCTAATCAACATTTTATGTCTTGTAACCCACATGTATTCTCCTGTTAGTATATTAACTGTATAGTATATCTGAAGTGAATTCATCGTCGAATTTATCTCGAGCATTTTAGGTCTTATAAATTGTGTGTGTGCGTGTGTGTGTGTGTTTTTTTTTCCCCTTATGTTATGTAACTGACTTTGATTATGTGTAATTTTCTACTTTATTTTATATATTATGTAACCGATCTTGACTATTTGTAATTTTATATTATGTAATTGATCTTGTCTATTGTAATTTTCTACTATATTTTATGTAATTTCTAAGGTATTTTCTTTTGTGTTGTTTTGTAATCTAATTTTGTATTTCATGTATATTATTGTAACCTGGTTGAGTGGAAGAGAAGGCCTCATGGCCTTAACTCTGCCAGGCAAAATAAACCTACTACTACTACTACTACTACTACTACTGCATATACCCTTAATGGTACAGAATCAACTAAACATCTTACAATGGAATGCTGGTGGAATAACATCAGCCAAGAAGACTGAACTAGCCAATATACACTCCGTTAATAGTATACACACATTTGTTTAATAGACTTTAATTGCAGTGGCTCAAATTACATGCACAAGACCGCGCTGAATCAGTCCGCATAGAAGAATACTGCAACAATAAGTCCATAGAGCCCTAATACTTCTGCGAAGATAAGGATGAGGATCATCCCTATGAAGAGTCTAGGTTGTTGGGCATTCCCGCGCACTCCACTGTCACCAACGATGCCGATAGCAAAGCCGGCAGCCAGTCCACTTAAACCCACAGCCAGTCCGCCCCCGAAGTGAAGGAAACCTCTGCAATTAGAGAAATGAACATCAGTAAAGTTCATTGTTCTTTGAATATGCATGTCAGTAGCGTATAAAATGTTATGTTTTATTTAACGACGCTCGCAACTGCAGAGGTTATATCAGCGTCGCCGGATGTGCCGGAATTTTGTCCCGCAGGATTTCTTTTACATGCCAGTAAATCTACTGACATGAGCCTGTCACATTTAAGCACACTTAAATGCCATCGACCTGGCCCGGGATCGAACCCGCAACCTTGGGCATAGAAGGCCAGCGCTATACCAACTTGCCAACCAGGTCGACTCAGTAGCGTATAATAAGATAGAGATAGAGATAGATAGTTTATTTTGCAAAAACATGTGGAACATGTATGGCATCGTCATATACAGTCTATACTAATAATAAATCTGTAGCCGAAATTTTTCTGGTAATTTTCGATTTTCCAAAAATAATTGGTCCTAACATATATAATTAACCACCCTGAAACCGAAAATAGCTTTTTTGAAATTTTTGTATGTATGTATGTATGTATGTATGTCTGTCTGTCTGTCTGTCTGTCTGTCTGTCTGTCTGTCTGTCTATTTGTTACCTTTTCACGCGATAATGGCTGAACGGGTTTCGATGAAAATTGGAATATAAATTAAGTTCGTTGTAACTTAGATTTTAGGCTATATGGCATTCAAAATACATTATTTAAAAGGGTAGTTATAAGGGGGCCTGAATTAAATAAATCGAAATATCTCGTTTATTATTGATTTTTATGAAAAATGTTACATAACAAAAGTTTCTTTAAAAATAATTTGCGATAAGGTTTATTCCTTGAAACATTTTGATAGGACTGATATTTAATGAGATAAATGAGTTTTAAAATTAAAATAACTGCCATCTAAGGCCGTGTAATGAATTAAAAAACAAATGACTTCGTCTGTAAGGGGCCTTGGACAACAACAATCGAAAGCTATGAAAGATAGCCTACAGAGAATGTTTCTGTGTTTGTATGAAGTAATTTCGGAAGCTAAATTAACCGATTTGTATAATTAATTATTATTTCACCATTGGAAAGTGTAGTTTCTCTAGATGGACATAATGCTATAATGTTATTACAGTAACTTCTGATATAATATAATATAATATAATATAATATGTAATATTATATAATATAATTTAGGTTATTTGAAGGGTTCACAACCATAGTGGGCCACGCGCCATTTACTGAATACGTAGAAAATAAGGGTTAAAATTAAGTTATTACCATAATTCAATGGAAACCTATAACAAGTAAAATAAAATATACACATTAAATCTAAATGATGTCAATCTTCATTAAACTATGGTTACATGTAATAAAAATTAAGAAACAGGTTAAAGGAATTGTCATTGCACAAATGAGTGTCTCTGGACCAAAATGATCGCATTTTAATTATTTGGATAGAATTTAAATTAAGTAACATATTAAACTATTTATCCTTCTATCAAACACGAATGTTCCCTGGATCAAACGTCCTATTTTAATTATGTAATTACTTTATATTTATTTCTAACGGGTGCAGCGGAGCGCACGGGTACGGCTAGTTTAAAATACATGATGTCATACAATGGAAACAAATTAAGATACATCATACTCATCGACATCATACAATAGATTTGCCAATAATATAGTCCTAATTCGTGTCCTAAACACTCGGAATGGAAGATTCCTTATATCAACAGGTAGACTATTATAGTACATTATGCAACGAGCCTATAATAGTAGTAATTAAGAAGCGAGTATGGATGTTTATGAAACAAGCGCAAGCGAGTTTCATAATTTTCATACGAGCTTCTTAATTACCATTATAGGCGAGTTTCATACGACTTTTTATGCTCGACCATATTTCTAACTTGAAATTATTCAGATGTATACATTTTATTTGTATCTGACAAGATCGGAAGTGACCTTGTTCTAGGTCGTGAATTGTGAGATGTGCGCAGACGCGAAAGTATTGATTTTTTCCGAGGAACAATAATGTCATTGACCTTGTGTAATCCCGTTAAACTTGGTATAACCTTGATTATTGAATTCGACATGGAAAAACGAGATGACAAATTGAATTCATTTGAATATTATTTACAATTAACGCTAATTATTATAGTAAGAGAACATAACCTTCTGCGACAGTATTGGATTTCCAGCCTCCGTGACTTTTCGCTAATTCTCTTTCTATAGCATATCCGAGAATAATCGATACTTGCGGTTTTATAACGGTACAAAGCTGACTTGTTATTGGCTGAACACCTGTAAGCTGAGTTGTCATTGGCTGAAAACACCTGTACTTTAATGAGTAGGTGTACTTTAATGATATGCATTAAAGGACTGCTACCAGGTGTATAATTACTACATTTCGGCATGGTCGAGCATAAAATAATTTAAAAGCAAAGAATAGAAAACTGTTGTGAGTAATACTGTATTTACATTTATCAATATATAAATTTGTATTATTTCTCGTAGAATATTTATGAACAGAAGTACATGCTATGTAATTATTAATGTTATTCCGAATGTAAAGGAGACAGATCAGTACATACTTAGACGGCAATGAATTAATCTTAAAGCTTTCATTTGTAATATGAGAAGAGCTTGAGCAGAAGTATGGTGACCGCAAAGAATAATACCATGATTTAAATGACTTTGTATATGGCTATGAAATATTGTAAACAATACCTTGTTAGGTAAATTATTCCTTAACAACCTTAACATATATAGGCCTTTACTTATTTTTTTAGCAACATAGTCAACATGAGTTTTCCATCCCATTCCAGGCTGAAGAAAGATGTCCTGAAACCTAACAGCAGTATTACTAACAGTAGTAAGACGATTAATAATAAGATAGATTGATTGTTATACTCGGACTTTTGATATTATGTAATATATATTTTAATGTGGGTGAGGTAAAAACGAAAAGGGTTTCGTAGCCAACTAATAAAAACAGCTCGTAAAGTTTATACTCACATAGAAGAATAACACTAATTGACAAAAGAAAAACACTATGAATTCTAACGACAGAAATTAATAGTGAGATTCAACAAGGGTGTCCCTTTTCACCAATACTCTTATCTTTAGTTAGTCGAAATCATCAGAAAATGGCTCATTGTTGTAAATAAAAACTGTATAATTAATAAAATAAATTTAAATTGCATTTTATTTACCGACGACGTAATTATTGCAGATTCAAAAGACGACCTTCAAATGGCTACATACAAGGTGTGGCAAATAACAGAGGATTTTTAGCCTTAACATATTCATTCATTCATTCATAGTGTTTGCCCAAAGGCCGATCTTTCATTGCAAACCCAGCATTCTCCAGTCTTTCCTATTTTCTGATTTCCTCTTTGTCTCTTCATATGACCCATAACATAACTTATATGTGTAAATAAAACCTAAATTATACTTGTTATTGCTTTCAAGTCCTACAAGATCCAAAGGGGTCAGCATGCTGGGCTCTTACGCAGAGGGCCCGGGTTCGATTCCCGGTCGGGTTGAATTTCCTGGTTGAGGTTTTTCAGGGGTTTCCCTCAACCGTAAGGCAAATTCCAGGAAATTCGGGCCACAACATCCCTGAATATCACCGGCCCCATTCATCACCGAAATCATATTCATAACAAATCAGTAATATATATACAATCGCCATCTAGTTCACAACAATAGAACCAGTCTCAACAATAGTACACAGGCCTTCGGATTTCACCTAAAAGATTAACTCGCGATATGACCAAAGATGTTAAAGCGGGTATAAATAACAGCGAGTGAAAAAAAAAAATCCAAAATAGCTGTAGATAATAAAATCATTGAATAAGTTAATTTCACTACCTTCGATGCAATATATCTCACCTAAAATATATTATGGAAAATAGGCTTATGAAATATCAATGAATGTGTGAAACAGTGACGAGGAATTTAAATAAAGGGACAAGAAAACAAAATCAGATGAAGTTTTAAAATGAAGATCATCTCTGTATTTATGTATGTTTCAAAGACGTGATCTTAACACAAAGGAAAGGGGAATTTAAATACAGAAATAAAAGATCGCAGAAGAAACTGAAAATAACACATTAATCCTATGATAGAAAATGGAATTCTATACATGAGCCGTTCAGAGCAGAAGTGGTGTAAGTCAAAAATGGATAATGAGGGTAAAAGTAAACATTCTGTAAAATACAGCGCAAGGTATCAATAATATTCAATTTCTTTAAACTATTAGTAGTCAGTGGATAGCAATAAGGCCATATTAATTGCTACTTTGCGCTGTACTTTACAGGATTTTTACTTTAAACCTCATTACCCAATTTTGACTTACACCACTTTTGCTCTGAGCGGCTCACAAACTGTTAAACTATGATGGTGGGATCAGTGCTAGAGAGTAGGGACGGAACGGACCAAGTGACCTATATAACGATGATGGTGAACGGAATTACATTTTTTTTTATCGGAAGATAAGTTATAATTCTTCCGACTTCAAAATTTTGCTGATACAGAATCTCATTTACCACTTATGTAAGAAGCAAAATTAAAATAACGTCATATGCAGACCCATTGATTTTCACTAGAAATATTTCATGCCCACCGTCCCTGGTTCCTGAGAATATAGATTATGAACATTTTTCAAATAAAAAATTCGAGACGAAACCGGGATTCGATCCCGGTCATCTTGCTTGAAAGGCCAAAAGTGTGACCACTCTTAAGTTTCATGCCTAGTATAAGGTGTATGTGGTACTGTTCCCTTCTATCATAGACTTCTGGAATGCAGGCAGATTCCCCATCCCATTGTAACCTACCCGAATTCATGCGGTATTAATGGTACCTGCATGCGTCAGTTTCGACAGGAAGTTTTCACTAAGTGCACGCATTTTAACGCAGCATGGCCACTAAAAGAAGTGAGTGACGCTTTAGAAGCCATTAGAATTACGAATATTTCTATGAAGCTAGAGGAGGGAGTATGAAGCTAGGAGAGGGAGCAGTGAAATTGCAACTGAAATAATGAACATAGAATTTAATTTAGAAAGTGTATATTGGGCAAGTGGGAGACAACAGAGTAAAATGACTGATTACTTCACTCCTCAGTAAATAAGTTTGGTGAGTAATGAACAAACAGTTTTAATACAGAATACTGTATTTATAATTGTACATGTATTTTATTGTGTTCATGGTATGCTTAAAAGTGAATACATAAATCTAAAATAAGCCTAATTAGCCCTATGTTTATTATTTTTCATTTTCCACCTCACTAGACTGATAATATGAATCTCGGTTACTACGACACTCGTTTATAACAACATAATTTTCAAGGTCCCTTGGATGTCGTTATAACCAAGTTCTACTGTATTTCAGATTTCATATTCGACTCTGTCCAAGCTGAATTTCCCATTGAAAAAAAAAACACAAGATGTTTTTATTTCTTTACCTATTTGGTATCTGTTGAACTACATTGAGTTCTTCATTGGCTTACTGCACCTATTTTGAAAGTGGGGCAACACGCAGGGTCACCGAGGACAGGAACCACACTTATCGTAGTGGCACATTGTTAGTTATCTCTGGTTGAATGTCGTGACTTACTTGTACACTGTGTACCCGCTGATGTTCTTCTTGATGTCATTGGCGATGAGAACTGCGACTACGAGCCCGTAGATAGCCAGGATGCCCGCCATGATGATGGGGACGAGGGATTTCATGATGAGGTCGGGTCGCATTACAGAGATGGCTGCGACAGCTGTGCCGGCTTTCGCGGTTCCAAACGCTGCTCCCAGAGCTAGAAAACATCGTACATTTGACAGATTCGTTCGTTTCTATATCTAGTGTTTTTCGTAGCCTATCCCTAGCTGGTTTAGCAATATATCCGTATTTTAATATAATACAGAGTGTAAGAGAACGTACTAATTTCTTCTCAGATACAATTTTTGTAATTACGTTGAACAAAAAAGTAGACCCACAATCCTTTGCGGCTTTCAAAATTTAAAAAAATACATTTTGTGTTATAATTTTGATTGTGAATTTCATGACATTGTTTCTATTAGTCCTCCTTGAGGGGACGGACACGGGTACGGGCTTGGGACTTCCCTCGCACGTAGGCCGCTTGAGTGGGCCCATTGTACTACCCTAAATAGAATGATGTGCATGCCCCCGCTGCAAATTCCACTGCGTGCCGTCACCGAACTAGTAGTAGTAGTAGTAGTAGTAGTAATAATAGTAGTGGTAGTGGTGGTGGTGGTGGTGGTGGTGGTGGTGGTGGTTTCCCTGGCAGAGTTAAGGCCATCAGGACTTCTCTTCCACTCAACCAGGATCAAATCACATACACAAAAATACATACCGGTATACAAATATTAACTTAAAAATAATAATAAACATAATTAAGCAAAAAAGAGAGATTGAATACATATGCACAATCAGTATTAACTTTAAAATAACAATTATATATATATATATATATATACAGTATAATAAAAAAGAGACTGAATACATAATCACAAAAAGGAAAATACGTTCTAGTATACAAGTATTAACTTAAAAAAAAAAGAATTAATACATATGAATATAATCTCACAACTACAAGAATAGTAGAATTATTAGTATGATCAGCACAGCACATGTTACATTGAGACAATGACAATTACCTAGATATTAGTGTTAATGGAAAAATAAAGTAATGACTGTGTAAAATAATAATAATAATAATAATAATAATAATAATAATAATAATAATACTTACTGGCTTTTAAGGAACCCGGAGGTTCATTGCCGCCCTCACATAAGCTCGCCATTGGTCCCTATCCTGAGCAAGATTAATCCAGTCTCTACCATCATATCCTACCTCCCTCAAATCCATTTTAATATTATCTTCCCATCTACGTCTCGGCCTCCCCAAAGGTCTTTTGCCCTCCGGCCTTCCAACTAACAATAAAAAAAAAAGAATAATAATAATGATAAATAAAAATTATACCTAAAAAACTAGTTCTGTGCATTTAAAATATTTCTAAACAACCTAATTTTAAACAACTGAGGACTAAGACTACGTCTGATTTCCAGCGCCAGCGAATTCCATGAGCATTCGATGCAGAATCCCTTTATCTTTCCGCATAGACATCACCGCGATTACTTAACCTCAGGTCCCACGAGCTACCATGGGCCCCAGCGGAATACATAGCACTACCACCAGCAACTAATGACCACATACCACAGGGTCCAAGTTCGGTGACATCCCGCAAGCTACTCTACATCGGAGTAAGCCCGAAATATGGGAAAGAAACGATGATAACAAAAGAGGAGAAGTGTAATTATCATGATGAAATGAGTTCGAGGTTTAACGCCGAAAGTTACTCTGCAATTCAGTTGGTTCCATAATTGACCTTTCTAGAACATGTAAATAAACATCAATTGAGCGAGTCAAGCAACTGAAGCTATTAGATCTATGAATGGAGTCGCCTGCCGCATAGATTTTTAAAAACAAGTACAAAAAATATTGGTCAATGTAGAGTATCCAACGCCCACTGAACGAATATTTCACACTTTTATCACTGCCATTGCGCTATAAACCAATTTTCGGCAATCTAATGTAAATGACTGCCTACATATATTTGAAAAGTTTCAGAGAAAATTCACAACTTCAATCTTCTAACACGATTTTTTTTTGTTTTTAAATAATTAAGTAATTTGCTGGGAGACATCGTTAGATATAGACCACGCTTACACTAAACTTGAGTAATTTGAGCTTATTAATCAGATATGATTCTACTTACTGTTTTTATACGCTCACCTGTTATGTAATTATTATTTTATACATATTTCATTGTTATTGCCCATCCAATGATCGTCAGGAACGATGAATATTACTTAATACCTCCTATCTTTCTTCAAATAGTGTTTATATGCCATGTTAATTTTCATTTGTTTTCATAAGTTAACAATGATGCACATTGGGAGCAACATATAAGAAATTATTTTCCTACACAATCCACACTATATTCACGTTGTTTTGAAATGATTAATCGAAGATGGTTTGTTTATTGTTTATTACACGCACATTTGTATGTAATTTCTATTCCATACGTTTTTTTTCTATCCCACGATCATTAAGAATGGTGAATATTATTCATGCTTGTTTCCTGTATTTCTTAAAATAATGTTATGTGAAATGTTAGTTTTTATTTGTCGTTATTTACGTAAAAATGATTCGCCAAAAAATAAATAATAATAATAATTTCGTACTCACTCCACATCCTATATATTCACTTTGTTTTTCAGTGATTTATTAAAGAATGTACTGGTATTTAAAAGACTAATAATTTAGAAACATGTTAGGCCTACATAAATCATCCTTGTGCCAAAAGAGAATGCTCCCTGGACCAAATTGTCGTATTTTGCAGTGGTCGTCAGTACTCGCTGAAATGAGTAATAATATAATATAATATAATTATGTTGTACGTAGCATTTAGAAACATGTTACATAAATCATCTTTGTGCCAAAAAGAGAATGCTCCCTGGACCAAATTATCGTATTTTGCAGTGGTCGCCAGTACTCGCTGAAATGGGTAATAATATAATTATGTTGTACGTAGGAAGCGTGATATATTTATTAATTTGTGCTTTGTGAAGTTATTCCATTTCTCTATTTAATTCAAAGAAAATCAGTTATTATAATATTATTATCTTGTACATAGCAAGATCGATTATTCAATTGATAGGATATTTTATGAGGTTGTCATGACTGAGATATCTAGTTATACTAAATATTTTTAGTGTAAAACTGGCCTATGTCTCTATAGTGGGCGGGACATAAGTAACATTCACCAAAATATTACTCTACAAATAATAGTAGAATATATATATATATATATATATATCTGCTTACATATTATGGCACAGAAAGTTGGATGTTAAGAAGCGGGTCCGAGTACAAATCCTGTTTGGGACAAGTTACCTAGTTTTGTTAAAACTGAGAAATTGCTTAAAAATGAAAGTGGTTGAAATGGGTAGTCTTCGTAGAATCATGCGAGTAGGTTTGTCAAGAATGCAGCATATTAGAAATAAGGAATTCAGGGAAGGGATGGATTTAAGAGAAAGGGTCATAGATCTGTTGGAAAAGAGAAGTCTACAATGGTGTGGACACGTACAGAGAATGGTAGATGGAAGATTGCCAAAGCAAGTTATAAATTGGTCACCAGCAGGCAGAAGAGGAAGAGCCAGTATAATATGGTATGGAGGAATTGCTAAAGTCTAGAGAGAATAGATTTAGAAGAGGGAAAATGACAATACCAAATTTGAGGAAAACAGGAATGAATAGCAACCGCCGAAAAGAGGAACGCTTGTAAAAGAAGATATACTGATGACCAAGAACATCATGGCCAAAGCATCGCAAATATTGATTTGGACAGTCCCCTGTGCAACTGTGAATAAACTTATGATCGCTAAAGCCAATTGAAGAGTCCGCTGCAAGAATGATGGATGTCATTTAGAATACATTTTGCAGGAGAAGCAATTGAAGGTTTGAAATGCTTAGCGCTCAAAGCTTATCTGAGATTTTCCGATCATTACTGGACAGTGGCTATCAGTGTTAATGCTATATAACTCTGTATGTACATTCTGTATGTCTTAAGCTATGCATTGACAGTCTTGGTTCATTTTCGACAAGAAAGTGTCATCCATCATTCTTGCAGTGGACTCTTCAATTTAAATGACAGCGATAGTTAAACAGTCACAGCATTAGAATAATAATAATAATAATAATAATAATAATAATAATAATAATAATAATAATAATGTGTTTGCTCCTGATATAGGACTACAGGTAAAATTTGTTGGCCATTTCTCGACTACATTGAATTTCAGCTCTGAATCACTGCATTTGAAAACGTCGTTAATTTAAATACGTAAATACTACTACTGCTACTATTACTACAATTTCTGGGGCTTTTCTGTTTTCGTCTCTTGCACTAAAAAGTGCAACTTACTTTATTGATAAAATATGAATGCGAATTGAGTACAAAATCTTAAGTTGTAAATTAAAATCGTAGATTTATAAATATAAAATTATAACTTACAATTTGAATACTTACAACTAAAAACTATGGCAGAAACTGCGCCCATAACTCCAAAAAATAATGCATAAACTGGGTTAGAATTCACCGGAGCGTTGTCTTTTATCTGAAACATGATACCATCTGTCGTGCAGGCGAGGTAAATAAAACGGCAAATAAGCCTGTCTTTCACTCACAACATCCGAATATGCACAGTCAGTTAATTGTGTGGTACTGCAGTTTAGATAAAACAAATTGGTGAATTACTGTAACTTGTTCTAAACTTTATTGACATATTATACATGACTTTATATGTAGAGATAACGTAACTACATTCCATCGTAAATGATCGAGCATATGCAATTATCTACATTATTGAGTTGCTGTCATGCGTACCAACTTATGAAATGCAGTTGTAACATTTTCGAAGTGTTACCACAGTTTAGTATATACAGTCACGAAGCTTGAGTTGTGAGGGTGCTAGGAACAATAGACTGTGCCGGTACTATTTCGCATTGTCTGTAATGAGGCGATATTAGCGATCCTAGTGGTTAGCAACAAACTATGGATGGATATTTACTAGGTATTGAGCTTCGTGACTTTATATACTAGACTGTGGTGTTACTCTTATATTGTTGACTGTTTTATTTTGTCGAGAGGTTTTGTTTGCATTTTATATAATTCTTGCTCAAACTTGAAAACATTAAATATTAACGAAGTGGTCTAGATATAATTTTTTATTCTTAAACATTGTTTTGCCTTGAAGATTCATGTTACATTTCTGAGTTCATTCATTTAGTGTTCTGTCCAAGGGCAGGTCTTTCACTGCAAACCCAGTTTTCTCCAATCTTTCCTATTTTCTGCCTTCCTCTTTGTTTTCTCGTATGATCCATATATCTTAATGTCGTCTATGATCCCATATCTTCTACCCCGAACTCTTCTCCCGTTCACCATTTCTTTTCAGCCAGTGACCAACCAATTCCTTTTTCTCTTGCTGATCAGTTTCAGCATCATTCTTTCTTCACCCACTTAAAATTAATATATTACATATTAAATTCTGTGGTTTCGGAACACATTTTTATTAATGAAGTATAACGTAGTCCTATTGGTGTTAATTCTTAACGAGATGTTTCTCTTAAAGTAAGTTTTTCATTCAGTCCGACACGACATTCATTTTCTGTGAATGTAGTTTTTAGAAATGTAGGCATAATTATATAGTTTGTAATTTCAGCTTTTTGAAGAAAGTGATTAAGTAATTTCTAAAATTAGATCTGAAATATTTTTTTCTGAATTTTCTATCTCTCTATAGTGATTTTAAGACTTGAAGGAATTTTGCGCCAAATAAGCAAATGAAAGGCTCGTGTGAGTTCTATTCTGTATACTTCCTCTCTTAGGAGTTAAGTACATCAGCCACACCTAAAAAGTGGAAATACTGAAAGCGTGTTAGCTTAATTAATTAATCTTTATTTCGTGTTAAAGTTACATTCCAACATTGGCATACAGTACGACACCCATTATGAGCCCATAGAGGCCCAGGACCTCCGCGAAGATGAGGATGAGGAGCATCGCCACGTACAGCGAGTTCTCCAAATGATTGCCGCGGATGCCTGTGTCGCCCACGATACCGATCGCGATGCCGGAGAAGAGGCCGCAGAAACCCACACTGGACCCCGCGGCCAGGTGCACGAAACCACTGCGAAGTGCACACAATGGAGATATGGGTTATTCCAATGGGAATTTGCAAACAGTAGCAAGGTTCTTATCGCTAAAAGTAAACCCGTAGTAAATGTCTTCAATTGCGTGATTTTTGTACTCGCCAAACTTAGACGACCTCAGCTCAGAGGAAAGAAGTCAAGGAAGTCACATCAACATGCTCTCGATGTTCATGTTATGCAGTTGGCCGCGTCCTATAACTGAATTGCTTTATAACAGCGTTGCCAAACTAGACGGCCTCAGCCCGAGTAGAGAGGTCAGCTTGTCTTGCCGCAAGAGATAACTACTAACTTCTCTGTTAAAGAAAAAAAAATCGTACTTGCCTCAGCCTAACGGCTGGGCTAATTCAGAGTCATAGTGTGACAACGCTGCATAATTAACAGGCATGCACCGTATGATGTATTATGTTTTGGGTAAGGCACGAGTTAGCAGAGTGGTGTGAGTGTGGTCGTCTAAGCTTGGCGAGAACAGTAGCTTCTATACTAACGGCTAGGGACCAGATTTTTATGTAATTACATGTTATATTCCTTTCAACCTAACCGCATATAAATAACAAATCTTTGCGAATCTTTTAATTACCATTAATATATTAAAATTTGATACTAATATTTTTAAATATTTACCCCACATTACATATTATGGCTTGGTATTACATAAATCTACATATTTAGGGGGTTTATTCATTTTTACTTCTCTAAAAGTGGGGGGGGGGCGGAAACTTCTGTTGGGGAAGTTTACAATTTCAAATACATAATTGTTTGGCCAAACACCTGCATAGAATTGGAATATATCAGTCCCCTAACTGCCCATTGTCCAACTCAAACCAAGAAATGGATTCGGAACACCTCAAAATCTGTGCTTCAGTGGCTGGTCATGATAATATCTTTGAAAAATATTGGAGTGCAAGAGGTCAAATGACTTTATTGTCAAACGCCTGGCATTAGAAAACAACAACAATTTGAAATACACAGATTTAAAAAAGCCTTTTTACCTACCCAAGAAAAGATATAATTCGGGACGAAACATAACGTCCTTAGTTCCAGGGAGTAATAGAGGCACTCATCCCATACCGTCCACTGTAAATATGAATGAACAAAAGGCAACCTTTCTCATACAACTACCTTGTATTGTAAAAATCACTCAGAAAGTAGCATTGTCTTCAAGCGGTGGAGTGGGACGAGGACGACATGATTTGTCTCAAACTATAATTGTTCTGCACAAGTCTTAACAAGCCGTTTCCATGCAATTTGCAACCTTACTCACCCTCTTCCTAATCCTTCCATGGAAAACCTGTGTCAAGTCTGACATGAGCCGCAATAAAGTAGCCGACGTTTGAAAAGAAGCTGGAGTAAAGGAATAAGCTGGAAAGATGTTAAAAGATTAAAATAAATAGCTTTTCAGGTTATTGCTTGACCTCTTTACTTTAAATTTAGTAGACCTATATGCCTATGGAATTTTCCGAGCAATTAGAAATTATGGTTCCCGGCTGGAATAATCCTACTCTTCTGAATGAGACAGGAATGTCACTTTTCAAACAACAGTTTGTAAATACTTATAGTTTGAGGTTTCAGTAGGTACTTTGTTTCTTACAAGGAGCAGCTAAAATGCATGTGTCCCACATCTCTTCTTATTTTCTCCTAATCCAACCTCAACACCAAATTACCTTTCGTCTCGTTTCTCTTATCTATACTCTAACCACGACGTAAATACCAGGTCACTTATCTGTGGCACGCTAAATATACCTCTTCATAGAACATCTTGTTATTCCTCATCTTTTACAATATCCACCTCGCGTCAATGGAATTCCTTGTCACAAAGTATTAGGGGCTGCAAGACAACAAACACCTTTAAGAACAGCTTAAAAGATAACCTTATTAGCATTTCACTCCAATCATACTGATTTAAACTATCACTGACTACACTGTTACTTTTTTCTTTAGACATCATCCTGATTGTACTGTATTTTCAAAATTGTCTCATAATAATCTCTTTCTATTATCTAATATCATTTGAAATATATTAACATTCTATGTATTTTAGTTTAATTCTGCTACACAGTTTATTTCAGTGTTTAATTAATAGTTCATAGTATTTTGTTGTTTAATTCGTAAATAACTCTTGTATACATGTAACTCTCATCTAAATCAAATTGTTGAATTCTTTGTAAGTTCATGCATATGTATAGTCTATATACTTTTTGCTGGTTGAGTGGAAGACAAGGCCTTACGGCCTTAACTCTGCCAGCTAAAATAAATAATAATAATAATAATAATAATAATAATAATAATAATAATATAATAATTATTATTATTATTATTATTATTATTATTATTATTATTATTATTATTATAAAGCGAAACAGTGCTTGCAGTACTGTTGTTTCATCATTTCACTCTAGTTTTAGTACTTACAATATAAAGTGCAAGTGAGTTTATCTACTGCTTTTAACTAATTAAAATGGCCCCTGTATCTTCAACCCTAACGACAAAAATAAAATCATGGATTGCGATGTACGAAGCTTTCACTACAGATGGAAAAATAGTAATGTGTCAAGTGCGGTAAAAAAGTCGGGTGCTCTATGAAATCACAACTGGAGAGTCTTAACTTTTCTATACCTACCAGATATTGATATTAAATATGTTCATGATTTTACATATTTTGATACAAATTCAGCTTATTTTTCTTACATAAATATGTATATATTTCATACATTGATATTATATAAAAATCCGGTCCCTACTAATGGCTAACCAAATCGATGTCTGAACAGTTAAGTTTTTTTATTACGCAGGTGCGGTATGCGCCTCTTTCCTTATTTTCCATTACTTTCTCAATGTAACAGTCCACAGTTCGGCACAGTTTTATATGGCGGAACGCATTATGTATGTACGTACGCATGTATGTATGAATGTATAAATGAAATGATAATTTTGGTCACTAAACTGAAGTAGGCTAAGTTCATATCGTATAAGTTGCTACGGAACTTAGGCTCTTAGATCTGTTCTTTCTTTTTTACAGTGACTTATGAAATTTTAAAATGTTGATGAATATCCCTCAGCCACTTTTTCGATCGTGCAACATTTACGCGAAATTTATAACGATCTACAACAGTGATCGGCAAAGATTACGTTATATAAAATGCAGCCCGCAATACACGGATACCCAAACTGCTTTAACATTGAATGAACAGGAGGAGGGACTCATGCCTCACCCCTCTGTCCTGTTTGTGTATTAAGGGGTTGATTCGTGAATCACGAAATGCCAATCACTGATTTACCAACATGCATGTTCAGCGCTGGCACATATAGCCTTTAAACGAGGTACAACAATGACGTAGAATATCTTTTAAGCGTGTGCCTGTATGCGATTCTGAAATTGTACGTCACTGTTGCACCTGGTTTAAAGGGTAGAAATGCCCGCACTGGAAATGCCTGACCTACAAGAAGCCTACAATGTCTTGGTTAAGATCCAGATTTCTGGGTAGTATGTTGTTATGGAAATTTCCATAGTTTTGTGAAATTTGATGCATGTGTTACGTTAAAGGAAATTAATATTGTGGAATACGAAAAAGACTGCAGAAAGATTTGTAATGCTGTAGTCCAAATGATATACACATAAGCTTAGCATTGTTTTGAAAGAACTCAACTTCCTTGGCTTAATAGAGCGTTTATAAATGAAAATGCATTCTTACTGGTAATCTGTGTAATTATTTCCACGTTTCTTCATGTCGTTAATAATTATTACGGCAATGACAACTCCATAGATTGCAATTATTCCAGCCATAATGACGGGAAGCATCGACTTCATGATGAGATCAGGTTTTGTCGGGGAAATGGCTGAAATTGCTACTGCAGATTTAGCAGTTCCATAAGCTGCACCAAATCCTAGAAGAGTCATAAATATATATTATTTATATGATACAGTTTATAATAATTATTTACATACTTACTTACTTACTTACTTATTGGCTTTTAACCCTTTCTTACCTATAGATACCATATGGCAATAATTAACTTTATAGCATTTATATACTTGTGTGTTACATATGAAGGTAAATTTTGCTGGATAACTTCTATTTCAATACATTTTCATCAATATAGTTTTGTTTCAAATGTTGCCACTCCTGTAACTTGGTCACTGAATTGGTCCTAATACAGCTATTTGTTTCAACATGGATTGCTTGTAAATTTAGTTTGGGTTAGAAAGGGTTAAGGAACCCGGAGGTTCATTGCCGCCCTCACATAACCCCGCCATTGATCCCTATCCTGAGCAAGATTAATCCAGTCTCTACCATCATATCCCACCTCCCTCAAATCCATTTTAATATTATCTTCCCATCTACGTCTCGGCCTCCCCAAAGGTCTTTTTCCCTCCGGCCTCCCAACTAACACACTATATGCATTTCTGGATTCGCCCATACGTGCTACATGCCCTGCCCATCTCAAACGTCTGATTTAATGTTCCTAATTATGTCAGGTGAAGAATACAATGCGTGCAGCTCTCTCTTGTGTAACTTTCTCCATTCTCCTGTACATTCATCTCTCTTAGCCCCAAATACTTTCCTAAGAACCTTATTCTCAAACACCCTTAATCTCTGTTCCTCTCTCAAAGTGAGAGTCCAAGCTTCACAACCATACAGAACAAGTGGTAATATAACTGTTTTATAAATTCTAACTTTCAGATTTTTTGACAGCAGACTAGATGACAAAAGCTTCTCAACCGAATAATAACAGGCATTTCCCATATTTATTCTGCGTTTTATTTCCTTCCGAGTGTCATTTATATTTGTTACTGTTGTTCCAAGATATTTGAATTTTTCCACTTCTTCGAAGGATAAATCTCCAATTTTTATATTTCCATTTCGTGCAATATTCTGGTCACGAGACATAATCATATACTTAGTCTTTTCGGGATTTACTTCCAACCCTATTGCTTTACTTGCTTCAAGTAGAATTTCCGTGTTTTCCCTAATCGTTTGTGGATTTTCTGCTAACATATTCACGTCATCCGCATAGACAAGAAGCTGATGTAACCCGTTCAATTCCAAACCCTCTGTGTTATGCTGAACTTTCCTAATGGCATATTCTAGAGCAAAGTTAAAAAGTAGAGGTGACAATGCATCTCCCCGCTTTAGCCCACAGTGAATTGGAAAAGCATCAGATAGAAACTGGCCTATGCGGACTCTTCTGTAAGTTTCACTAAAACACATTTTAATTAATCGAACTAGTTTCTTGACATAAAGACTAATAATATAAACTTTATTCACATTATAATAAGAAAATTTAACATGATTTCAGGTTAAAAGTCTTAAAGTTGATTAGTAATTTGTACCGTAGAACAGAGTAAACTTGACCACTTCTCACATATATTACAATTTACACGATCATAATCATTATAGAAATGAGATGAATACAGTGCTTAGATGCACGAATATGCAAGTGCAGATTTTAACAGCTTATTCCTTAGAGAAAGTACAATAAATTCTAATACTATTTTAGTCCCAATTGAATACTTTCTCAGAAAAAAAAACTTTCCCCTAAATTTTAACACCATTTTACTCGATAAGTATTATCTTACGATTCTGATTTTTACTTATCATTAGGAAAACTGATAAGGAATAATTGATCCCTTTGCAATTGTTCAGTAAAATGGGCGGTTTTCTTGCAAATTAAATAAAAAAATTAATACATGTCGTTCCTCTGATTGAGGTTCTGGCTGATATGTACAGATATGGAAATAAAATTTGGAGCTCCCTTATTGTATGTTTCGCTTACAACAAATTGCGCATGTGCAGTAATCAAGTTTATTCACTATCATCGTGTGCAATTCGGAGACTCCTTTGAACGCGCACTTAACAGATTTACGACTTCCTACACTAATCCCCTTGACCATCCCATTCACGTGGATATGAAGAGAGTCTGTGAATTTTTTTAAACGAGGGTTGTGATTGGTTAATAACAGGCGAAGACAAGTAAGGAAGATTTAATGACAACCAATTAGTAGGGGGCAATAGAAGGTATGTTGGCAAAGTCCTTGGTGTGAAACTGCATTCCATGATATAAAATGAATTATACTTGTGGACAGTCGTGTGAAATTGTTGCCTACATACAGGTAGACTCCTATCAAGACTCGCTCCAAATTTAATTCCGTATCTGTACGTCTATTTTCAGGCAGTACGTCTCACTTGACGATATGTGTCAGAGGAAGAACAATTGTTTGTATACATCTGAAGTCTGATTAGTGTATATGTAGGTAATCGGCGATGTATGCAATGGATAGGAAAAATAACTGGCCACCCTACCCCATTATCTTCTGGCCTAGTTGCCTCATAAGTTTTGCCTTCTTGGTGTCACTTGTGGGGTTCAGACCTGTGTTCGGGCAGTTGACCAAACAAATAATACAAATCGTTATTTCCTGCCAATAAGTCTGACAACCCTACAGGAGTGACTAAGGGAGGGAACTCTGCTATTCAGACCGAGTGCGCGTGTGCTTTCATATGTGAATGGCGACGCGCAGTTACCAAACTACACAGAATTTCAGCCTAATTTTCTAATTAATCATGCTCTTAATTACAAAACGAATGATAAGTCATTTATTTATTTTAATGTATTCTATTGCCCTCTTCAATTTGCACAGTTATATTACAGTCTAGTATATACAGTCACGAAGCTTGAGTTGTTGAAGGTGCTAGGAACAATAGACTATGCAGGTACTATTTCGCATTGTCTGTAATGAGGCGATAGTAGCGATCCTAGTGGCTAGCAACTATCTATGACGCATATTTACTACTAGACTGTGGTTTCTACAGTTATATAGTACAATAGGACAGTATGCAGTGATGATTTTAACCAACATACGCCCTAAAAAATTAAAACCAAACCGGTGAAGTTTGCCCTATCTGGAATAAACTTCGCCACATACAGAACATCTACCGTACTTATTAATACGAGGAACTGAGTTGAAAGTTTATAATAAAACTGATCGCTTCCAAAACATAGTATTTTGTCATATTGCAAAATTTTATCACCTCCATGACACTCGTACAGTAATACGATTATGCTGATAACTTGATACGAAAATCTAAGTTATATTCGCATAATATAACCAAGTCGTTCAGTTTGAAACAGCTGTGTTGGCATTGCTTTCAACTTTGTTATTCATCATTCGTGTTATTCTTTTTGGAGGACACCACGGCACATATGCAGTTACAGTTTGAGTCTTTCATAACATGAGCGATACATTATTTATCAACTGTAGTTAAGGAAGACTTTTTAAGTCGTAAAAGTGTTGTGTAAGGAACTTGTTTTAGGAGCTTTACAAGTAGCTCACATACACAAGGTGATAAGAAATATCTTCTATACAGAGACGGACGGACGAAGCACTCAAGGAAGAATGGACAGACAGCATGGAAAATATAAATTTTTCGGTATCACAAAACCTCAAAACGTTTATTTCTGTTATCTCTAAATTAATCTTTTATTGTCACACAATTATTAATATTTTATATTTGGACCTTTACTTTTACATAACGAGAAGGCAGACATATTGAAAAAATAATATGTAGATTCCACTATCTTTTAATTTTGTTAGACTGCCAGCACTTAATAAATGAACGAATGAATGAATGAATGAGGGGAGAAACACTTAAATTTAAAAGATACGCGTAAACGCGTCCTTGTAAGGGAAATTGGGTCTAAGAAGTGCCTATGTGAGCTCGAAGCCTGTCGGTCACTTGTCTCTGATTTCGCCTTTAAAACAGAGTGGTCATATTATTTTTCTCAAAACTTGTGAAATGTTTCTTATTTTTGTAGTTTGCTGAAAAACTGGATCAGTTATTACTCGATTGCCACATTATTGCGTATAATCGTCGAGCTGGTTGGCGTAGTTGGTATAGCGCTGGCCTTCTATGCCCGTGGTTGCGAATTCGATCCCGGGTCAGGTCGATGGCATTTAAGTGTGCTTAAGTGCGACAGGCTCATGTCAGTAGATTTACTGGCATATAAAAGAACTCCTGCGGGACAAGATTCCGGGACACCGGTGACGCTGATATGACCTAGGCAGTTGCGAGCGCCGTTAAATAAAACATAACATTTAACCCCTTACCGCTTGGGACAGTCTTGCACACACCAGTTTAATATTCAAATAACATAAGTAGTTCTTTCTTTCTCAACTGATGTCACATATGGTCAAATCCAATTCTTGACAGTATGTCATATCTGTCCCAATATGCAGTTTGGAATATTATATGCTTATATTATAAATTATATGAATATAAAACTGGTATGTGCCATATCTGTTCCAGAATGCGGTAAGGGGTTAACATTTTGCATATAATCGTAGTGTAGGCCTATTGTGAACAAAGTATATGATTATGTCTCGTGACGAGAATATTGTACGAAATGGAAATATAAAAATTGGAAATTTATCTTCTGAAGAGGTGGAGAAGTTCAAATATCTTGGAGCAACAGTAACAAATATAAATTATACTCGTGAGGAAATTAAACACAGAATAAATATGGGAAATGCCTGTTATTATTCGGTTGAGAAGCTTTTATCATCCAGTCTGCTGTCAAAAAATCTGAAAGTTAGAATTTATAAAACAGTTATATTACCGGTTGTTCTTTATGGTTGTGAAACTTGGACTCTCACGTTGAGAAAGGGACATAGGTTAAGGGTGTTTGAGAATAAGGTGCTTAGGAAAATATTTGGGGCTAAGAGGGATGAAGTTACAGGAGAATGGAGAAAGTTACACAACACAGAACTGCACGCATTGTATTCTTCACCTGACATAATTAGGAACATTAAATCCAGACGTTTGAGATGGGCAGGGCATGTATGGGCGAATCCAGAAATGCATATAGAGTGTTAGTTGGGAGACCGGAGGGAAAAAGACCTTTGGGGAGGCCGAGACGTAGATGGGAAGATAATATTAAAATTGATTTGAGGGAGGTGGGATATGATGATAGAGACTGGATTAATCTTGCACAGGATAGGGACCGATGGCGGGCTTATGCGAGGGCGGCAATGAATCTCCGGGTTCCTTAAAAGCCAGTAAGTAAGTAAGTAGGCCTATTGTGAACAAAATCACATTTTGCATCATGTTTCCTTTTTTAATTTGTCATTCGCAAAAAGGTATTCTTATTGCAGGTATCTAATGGGTATGGATGTATGAAGCAATGTGAGTTAATTTTAAAAACACACTTACGGTTTATGTAACATATTAGTTTTTTTTTTTTTCCCCGGTAAAGTTTACCTCAGCCGTCAAGTTTATCTTATTGAACTGTAACTGATTTGTACATAACGCAGAATATTTATCTACATTTAGTGTGTTAGGTATCACTTTACATTAATTAGGTCCACACACAACTAATACTTTTTGTAAATTCCAAACTTACTTTTCGTTTACGTCGAGTCTTTATTGTGTGGATTCATTTATGCATGTTAGCCATGCGCAGAATAAATAGCTCCATCGCGGCTCCTACATAAAGTGCTATCGTACAATATAAGAATAAGTACTACAATTTATTAATAGTACATTATGCAACGAGCCTATAATGATAGTAATTAAGAATCGAGTATGGATATTTATGAAACGAGCGCAAGCGAGTTTCATAATTTTCATACGAGCTTCTTAATTACCATTATAGGTGAGTTTCATACGACTTTTTATGCTCGACCATATTTCTAACTTGAAATTACCGGTATTCAGATGTATACATTTTATTTGTATGTGACAAGATCGGAAGTGACCTTGTTCTAGGTCGTGAATTGTGAGATGTGCGCAGACGCGAAAGTATTGATTTTTTCCAAGGAACAATAATGTCATTGACCTTTATGTAATCCTGTTAAACTTGATAATATTATAACCTTGATTATTGAATTCGACATTGAAAAACGAGATGGCAAATTGGATTTATTTGAATATTATTTACAATTAACGCTAATTATTATAGTAACAGAACATAACCTTCTGCGACAGTATTGGATTTCCAGCTTCTGTGACTTTTCGCTAATTCTCTTTCGATTGCATATCCGAAAATAATCGATACTTGCGGTTTTATAACAGTACAAAGCTGATCTGTCATTGGCTGAACAGTTGTAACCTGAGTCGTCATTGGCTGAAAGACCTGACCTTTAATGAGTAGGTGTACTTTAATGACATGCATTAAAGGTCTGCTACCAGGTGTATAATTACTACATTTCGGCATAGTCGAGCATAAAAAATATAAACACATTCTGTATTTGAATCGGGGATTGCAGAAACAGCACATGTCACTATATGTGGCGTATTGACATGTGCTGTTTCTGCAATCTCCGATTCATTTTTGAAGTATTCCGTGAAAATAATTAGGTCAGTATTTGGCCACCACTTACCAACATTATTCAGTCCTTAAATATTGTCCATCCATTATTTAGCAAGTACATATAAAGACCAACCGATGTGAAGATAAAACAGTTTTTGAATGTATTTCGATTTAACCTAGATGATTACAGTGTAATTATATATGAGGCCCGTGCTATAAACACCTTCAGACTTGCACTTACCGCTGAAAACAGTGGCGGCTACAACTCCCAATGTGCCCAACATTAAAGAGTACTCATTTTTGTCTTCGTAAACATATTGTTGTTCTATAATAGAAAGAGACTCATCCATTTCGAGAAAAACATATACGAAATGATACTGTTTGTAAATAAAATGTTGCCATTCTGATAATTACATTTTCACCATGGCAACAGAAATTAATTCTTGTAAATCTCCAGCAGATGGAGTTTGTGTCGGTCATATTCTAGAGTTCCTCGATAATAATTGAATATAAGAGCTGAGACAGTGAGCATACTTCTGATTGGTTGGCGTCCTTCAATATACAATTAATAAATCTAGGTACATATGTACTCAAAAATAAATTGGATCTATAAAATGATAAATTCCTCATTATCTGTTAGACTCTAGAGCCCCTTTATAATGAGTTGTATGGTCTTTTTCTGATTCCATCAACATAGTTATACTGTGTAATGATTTGATAGCACTGAATGGCTAGAAAATGGAAAAACAAATCTCCTATGAGAAGTAAAACCATAGGCCTTAGTATATAGACTTTAAACAAACTTGATTCAATATTTTATATTATATTATTTTATAATATAATTTATTATATATAAAACATACGTATTATTACAGATAGTTTATCACTGAGGAGCAAGGGAAATCTGTTACCTTATATTTACTAGAAGCAAAACCATTGCAAGTGCTTAATGAACTATGAATTAAAGTAGGCCATGTCTGGTTCTATTGTCTGAACTCTTCTCTTAGATGTTATAGAGGGACTCTGTCATACTCAGGTTTAAACTACTGATTATCTGCGATAAAACCCGCGAATTGGTCTGTTTATTAATATGTTTTATAGGATGGCTTTAGTTTCACTTAAAAAATAGGATTATGGTTTGGCGTGAACTTAGAGCTAGATGCTTCAGTTTCCACTATCCAGCATCATATTGCATTGATTTTTTTTTTTTTTTTTTTTTTTTTTTTTTTTTTTTTTGTTAAATTAAAAGTTCCGCTTGTCATTATTCTTCCTGGCTCTGCGAACGTCACTATTAGTGCCGAGAAAGCGTTGGCCACTTATTGTTAGTTCGTTATAAACAATGCAGAGTGCACCACAGGCATTGGGTCTATATTACATTCGTAGTGAATGATGTTGATCATCATTATGAAGGAGAATCGTTGGCATGTCGTAATGGAACCGGAGTGTCTGGAGAAAACTCTTGCGTCACAGTCTAGTATAGGCTTTACAGTCACGAAGCTTGAGTTGTGAGGGTACTAGGAACAATAGACTGTGCCAGTACTATTTAGCATTGTCTGTGATGAGGCGATAGTAGCGATCCTAGTGGTTAGCAACTATCTATGGATGCTTATTCCCTACGTATTGAGCTTCGTGACTGTATATACTGGGCTGTGCTTGTGTTGCCTGGACCTCAGGCTTGCCCAACGCAAGTTATAAATTCAGGATGGCTCGACCAGGATTTGGTGTAACATTGATATTTTTAAGCTACTGTATATAACAGATTTATATGTCCGGTGAAGTTATAAGTTAGAGGTGTGGTTGGTAAAAGCTGATGATAGCGGTTGAATTCAGTTAAGTTATTTTATAAAAATTGTTCATTCAATTCAGTTTACACCGATAAATATTACTTTTTAATACCATTTATCGACTAGGAGTGTAATTACATAGTCCATTCTCCATTATATCGACGTTTTAATTGAAAGGTCCTATGTCCAAGTTGAAATGGAAAACGAAGACTTGTTCAATTTCCGAAGTGCTAACAACAGCTATTTTTAACAAAATAAACTGCCCTCAATGAGGGTGACCATAAAGATCCAGAATAAAAGCACTACAGAAATAATTTAGAAAGACAAAAAGATTAAATACGGGAATTGTTTAGTAAAACATCCAGAGAAATGCAAACCCAAAAGAATCGTCAATGGCCAAAATATAAATGGTAATGCAATATTTGGATTGAATCCTTAAGTATATCCAATAAAAGTTTTTGAACTTCAAAAAATCGGAGACCGAGTGCTTTTAAAATATTCCATGTGAACTTAGGAAGAGTGCCACGCGCACCAAAGAAAAGTCCAGAAACACTCCACTGACTAGTGGGAAGGTTATATTTCTCACTTAGGTATGGGATGCAGGACTCATAAATGGGCTTCTTCTCCTCATCAACGTGTTGTGCCTGCAGGGCATCCCTCTCAAACCGGATTGTAGGATCAAGAATGATTCCCTTAGATTGAGTCCTGTGGATGGCTACAATATCTGCTCTTCTGTTCGAATCTAAGGATGAAATGCAGTGGATCTCCTCGTGTACTTCCCATCCACGACGCTTGAGGACATCATGATTCCTTTCACTGAGCTACAAAATATAATTATTCAAAGGGAATCCCAGTGGAATTGCACATAGAGGAACTCCGTCTGGCATCGTGACCATCCCTCGGATGCTAACATCTCTCGCCGTTAGACGTCCGTAGTCTGGCACCGAAAAGACTCTTGGATGCTAGCCCATGTCGGATACTATAGCGACTTCGTATCTGTGACCGATGTACGATTGTTAGCGTTTCATAGAGAAGCAGTAAGTTGATCATATTCATTCGACATCACCGAAGGTCGTACACTTTACCTTAAAGTCATATTTTTGTATCACATGAAGAGTATGATGAAATCGATGGTATTGGTGCAGTGAAATTTGTGATGTTGGGGGAAAGGGAGAACCTCATTCTTCAGTCTTGTTGACCAACTCCATCAACGCCGAGGATCGAACCCAAGCTTATCGCCGTCGATCAGTTGCACTATTTAAAGTAACAAGGGAATATCGTTCTGAAACCAACCAACGGTCATTACAACAGGAGTGTACGTCAAACCTTCGTGTTCAAACTTATTGTTTCTGTGCACATCCGTTTCGTCTCTTCGTTTCCGGTACGTTTCATCATTGTACTGCTAAAAATATGAATGTTGGCATATAGTGTGACGTTTTCATATAGATAGATTTTGTTAAATTCGAAATATGCTAGAGAAATGAGCGTTGGTGAAGGTTTTCTCGTATTTCTGTTTTCTATTTAATTCTATCATCCAAATTAGGCCTATAAAGTGGATGTACAGTAACTTTAACCTCAAATTTAAAATCAACCTACATTTGTTCAAGAGAATTATCCTTGATCTGGACAGGTAATTTACATATTGGGAAGTATCTTAGGTATTATGGGAAAGCACCGCTGTGGAGTAACGGTTAACATGCCTGACCGTGTAACGAGCGGGCCCGGTTCAAATCCTGGTTGGGACAAGTTACCTGGTTGAGGCTTTTCCCGGGATTTTCCCTCAACCAATCAAGAGCAAATGTTGGGTAACTATCGGAGCTGAACCCTGGACTCATTTCGCTGCCATTATCACCATCTCATTCAGACGCTACATAACCATAGCAGTTGAAATAGCGTCGTAAAATAACCAATTATAGGAAAGTCATGCAGACGCTTACGTAAATGACAATTTGAGATATTGAGATTATGTTTGTTTCTCCTGGACCATTCTCCTCAACTAAAGTCAGCTGGGACGATCGGGATTACCAGTGCTTCAGTTCACAGTTTTCAGTTCAGTGACCCGTGCATGGTTTGTACGCAGTGAGGGAAGTGAGACGGTATGGATTACCGCCACTGGTTACCGTTAGTGAAAAATAACATACCGTCACTGACAAAATGTGATCGTAAAAATTTGTTTATACATTTCTTCACAGCAAAGAGTACTATCTGTTTGCTTCGTAAATCTAAACCACAGGCGTCTGGAACTGTATTCAACGTGTATTTAGACATATTTAATAAGCTCAACCCCTGGAATGCTTACAGCGGTAATATTTCAAGTATAGAAGGCTGTGGTCTGTAGCTTGAGGTGGCCATTGTTACCAATGTGTCACTTTTTGTTGCACTTTTTATTAATAATTAAGTAAGGCACTTTGAAGTTTTAACATTATTTTAAAGGACATTGCAAAATAATCTAGCAAGTAACTGAAGTAACTTGAAATTATTTTATTAAAAAATTTCATGTGTTGCGTAAACTTCAAAGATTCGCTTTACTGACTGCACGAAACAATTTATTGTATACATCATTTATGTCTATGTTGTCAGGGATGGGATATGTCTTTTTTTAAAATCGAGGTATGCCAGAGGAAAATCTTGGGGTAGCATACCGCCTCTGGTTTTTTCCCCACTTTCCTCACTGTTTGTACGTGACCTTGATCCGCGAGTTCGAAATGCGCTGAGTATACTGACATTGCATTAATCAGACATACAAACAAAAGTGTTCTTTCTGTGACATCGTCAAGTGAGATGTCTTAATAGATACACAAGCCTGCCAATACCTCAATGATGATGATGATGATGATGATTATTATTATTATTATTATTATTATTATTATTATTATTGTCGAATTTCCAAGCTGGTAACCCGGGTTAGAATCTCAGTGAGTCCAAATATAATGTGGTGCTTGGTGGTAGATTTTCACGAGAGAGTCCCGTATCCCTTACCTCAGCGTTTCTCAAACTTTTTTGAAGTGGGGACCACTTTTTAAAGTTAGAACAGATCCGTGGACCACCTTACTCTTGTTCCCTTCGAAAGGAAATTTATCATTTTTGAAGCATATTTTAATACCAGTATACGTACCTATATTTTAAAATAGAATTAAGATTCGGTACTTTAGTATTAGTATCCCGGCCAACTAGTCACTCATAACGAGTGCACCTCAGCACATGTGTGGGCTTCGGTCCTATGTTCATAGACATCTATGACGTAGTTCAGAGGGCGGCCACTAGAGGGAACCCGAGAGTTGGAGCTTAATCTGAGACGATTTTGTCCGACGTCGGGGTGGTATCCGGTGTGGCTTAGTGGATAAAGCATCAGCACGTAGAGCTGAAAACCCGGGTTCAAATCCCGGCGCCGGAGAGAATTTTTCTCCGTTCCATTACTCTTACATCGTATGATGACGCAGAATATCTTCATGGAAATATCAATTCGGTACATTAAAATAATATGTATTTATTTATTTATTTATTTATTTATTTATTTATTTATTTATTTATTTATTTATTTATTTATTTATTTATTTAACCTGGTAGAGATAAGGCCGTCAGGCCTTCTCTGCCCCTCTACCAGGAGATTCCAACTTTGGTCCTCTATTATGAATTCGGGTGGTCCCTGGCTGGGTTACAGGCACGGCAGATGTGCAGGGAAAATATGTCGAGAAACATCACGTTTATAGTGCTTTAAATCCCTCTTTTGCTGCTGAGAGTAGAATGGGAAGTCGATAGACTGGTAGGGTAATAAATTTCATAAAATGCAGTACTGGGAGAAAAAGTGAAATTCGATTGCCATGTGTCATTTCCAAACTCTGAGATTTTAAGCTATAGTGTGATACGCAATTCGTTTGAATTTCATTTTTTCTTCTGTCTTTTTCGAAGGACCATAAGGGCAGATCTCGAGACCACAGGTGGTCCGCGGACCATAGTTTGAGAAACGCTGCCTTACCGGCATTCTACCATTACTCCATTAATCATCTTCTTGCTGTAGTATATAGTGTGTTCCGATGGAGCACTGAGGGCAACGCCTTTGGTTGAAAACAATACAGCATCTGCGCGTCGCTCACTGATAGGGTCGCTTGCGTGAATGACGTGAAGTACTCGCCAGTCGATAAATTATTATTATTATTATTATTATTATTATTATTATTATCTTCTTCATCACGGCATAACCCTTATGGCTCGTTCCGTCTTCAAGAAAACTGATCCGACCATCTCATCCGTGGCCTGCCGACATTTCTTCTACCTACAGGTTTATACTTATTTATTATTTATGGTATACGATCTTCATCCATTCTTTGTATATGATCTTGCCATCTTTGTCTATATTCAATGATTGTTTCATTTAGACTCTGAATTTCCAATTCTTTTCTAATATCTTCATTTCTCTTTTTGTCTATGAGTCTATAACCTGCCACCTGTCTCAAAAATTTCATCTCAGCAGCCTCTATTTTCTTCTGTTGTGAGACAGTCAAGACCCAAATTTTCTCACCCATAAAGCAAGGTTGGGATCGCCATTACTTTGTAAAGTTTTAACAGTGTTGCTCTATTACAATTTTTTAAAGTTCTTTTTATTGTACCACATTGTGTTTGGAATTTGTTTAATTTATTTTGCACATCTCTATTGCCGGTATATGACACAATGTAACCAAGAAAATTAAAATCACTTTGTTGTTGGATGGGCTTATTATTTATGCAAATTTTTGCTCTTAACAGATCTCTTCCTTTAAGAGCCATTATTTTCGTTTTTTCATGTGACATTTGAAGATTATATTCACTTGTATTATTATTATTATTATTATTATTATTATTATTATTATTATTATTATTATTATTATTATTATTATTATTATTATTCTGTTCTGGCTGAGGTTTGACCTTGCCATGTATCCATTTTTTGTCTCACACTGGGGGAACACGCAATGGTACTCTCGTGACAACGGCCGCCCTCTAGTGAAAAAACAGAATATCATATCGGCAGTGGACACACCTCCCTATTTTATTCGAGATCCAAACCCACGGCCTGCTCGTAAGACAAAGTCCTTGACTCGATAATCTTGCATGGACCACATGTTTCCAATCTTTCCTAGTTAAGTCTTGGTGTAGTTGTTTACTTTTTATACCTACGGAATCAAAGCAATCTGAAGTCCATTTAAATTACAATGCTGCGTTTTTTATGTACTGGGCGAATGATTTTGTTTGGAGAGCTGCCATTGGACGGCATGCCACTCTGGCATGGCTGGCTGCCTGACTGGCAGCAGGCATCATCAAAAGAACTAGAGGACAGGCAGGTCCATGAAACGCTCGTACTCGTAGTGGGGACTAGGAAGCCTGCCAGTCGGAGAGACAGCCGTGCCGAGCTAGCAGCACTTCCCAGTTCCACAGTTCCCGAGTTCCTGCTCGTCCGCACGGATTTCGTGTCTCAAAGGAAGCGAAGTGTTCCGTAGTGTAAAGTGTTCCAACATAGTGAAATTGGATACGTACACTTGTCTGTGATCGGAATTCATGTGCAAAATGGAAGTGCTATCGAGAGCAGGTAAATTGCATTGCCAGTGTTGGAAGTTGTGTGTGGTGTGTGTTCAGGTTACGGGAGTAATGTGGAATGTTTTGCATCAATGAAGTGTTGAGAAGAGATGAAGTAAGAGGAATTATGTCCTTACAGTGTTGCTATGGAATTTGCTGCTCGTACTATAAATAAGTGCCTCGTTGCTTGTAATTGAAGACATCATTACAAAAACAGCCCTAGTCATTTTGAATGAAATTGAGTTAAAGGCACATTTGCTACTATTTCAAATGTTTATAGACTCTAAAAACGACCCATGTCAGGTGCAATAGCCACAAGGATAAACACTATTTGTGTTGAAACAGCTGACATGTGTTGTTCTATTTATTTTTATTGTTCTCCTGAAAAATAGCCATTTTGACTAGGGTTGTTTTTGTAATAATGTCTTCAATTGCTTCCCGATCTGTAGTAACTATACCGTCTTGTTTGATACAAGAAGTAGGCTTGTAATCTACACTGTCTTCACTTCGATCAACCTTTGCATTTTTATTCGTTTGTATTTGGTTACATTTATTCTTTCAATTGTATATGGTTAGTTACGCCCTTGCACGGACCCGTCTTTTTAGAGGCTAAAGAAGCCATAGCCCAGGGGCGTTTGGTTCAGGAGCGCAAGACAACGAGAAACAAGTTTAGTGTGACCACATTATATTTAGACTCACTGAGATTCTAACCCGGGTTACCAGCTTGGAAATTCGACAATAATAATAATAATAATCATCATCATCATTATTGAGGTATTGGCAGGCATGTGTATCTATTAAGACATCTCACTTGACGATGTCACAGAAAGAACAAATAGTATATTGCATTACAAGTGCGAAAAGGGCTATACTGCAAAATGAGTATTCGCTCTTGTTCTCATACAGGGTACGAATTAACGGGGAATGGGGATTTCTCTTCCCCAGTTGGAACGTTATCCCCCTCTCAGTCCATACCTATGGAGTAACGGTTAGCCCGGGTTCGATTCCCGGTCGGGGCAAGTTGCCTGGTCGAGGTTTTTTCCGGGGTTTTCCCTCAACCCAATATGAGCAAATGCTGGGTAACTTTCGGTGTTGGACCCCGGACTCATTTCACCGGCATTATCACCTTCATCTCATTCAGACGCTAAATAACCTAAGATGTTGATAAAGCGTCGTAAAATAACTACTAAAATAAAAATAAAAATCCCCCTCTCACAAATTCATATTAACATCCCTGCCAGGGATAACTTCTATCCCCCCCTCACAAAATACAATATTGTTTTAAGACAAGTATACTTTATAAAGTACAGTAAAAAGTAAGCAAAGAAAATAATATTGATATATTATAATCACCGGCAAGCTGACAACAATCAATAACTTAGGAATTACACATCTTATCTTAAGCCTGCTCATGTATATAATTATTATTATAATCAAAATGCAAGATAAGCAACTCAGTGCGACCAAGCTTTGAGCCGTATCGAATGAGGATAATTTTATGTATGGTATTCTCTATCTAGGATTCTATCCCCCTCCATCAAAATCTTAATTCGCAACCTGCTGTCATATGAATTTTGCAATTGCTATTTCCGCAAACGCAATTTTTTTTTGTACGAAAGTGGCAGAATTAAAGAGATCAGGAAAAAATTTATGCATGTCAAAATGAGTCTTCATATTTTATCTCGAAACGACTAGCCTATATAGTAAGATACGTTTCCAGGCAACAGTGTATTGTTGATATAAACAACAGTTCTCGTTTTTTATGTAGGAAATGTAATTCTGCAGTCACAGTTTCAATAATTTTCGTAAAAATAATGAGTTCTGGTAATGAAATTAAACAAACGAATTTATTATTAATATTAATATTAATATTAACCACCAGTAACAATTTGTAAATCAGTGTATTTCCGCGCTCAATGCAGGAAGTCTTTCAGTGTCCGTTTTCTTGTCGGAAATCCTGTCTTCCCACACATTCATATAAAAATTAATTACAGAAGTTTATGAAGGCATGCAGCAGTTAAAAAGAAAAATTGGTAATAAATATTAACATTTTTCTTCTACTAATTTTTATAAATTTAAATTCCATTCCTTAGACCAGTGGTTTACTTGTTTCGCATCCACTGCTGTTAAATCTTATTTTTATGTTCCAACCAATAATTATATGAATAAAATCATTTTAGGTCGAAAGCAGAGACTTTGTATTGGAAAATCCCTTTCGGAGGAAGTGGAAATAACAGAGTGGCGTTATATGAGCCCTATTGTTCTTGGCATTATATAAATTCATTCATTCAGTGTTGTGCCCAAGGGCAGGTCTTTCACTGCAAACTCTGCCTTCCTCTTTGTCTCATCATGATCCATATAGCTTAATGTCGTCTGTCATGTGATATCTTCTTCTACTCCGAACTCTTCTCCCGTTCACCATTCCTTCCAGTGCATCCTTCAGTAGGCAGTTTCTTCTCAGCTAGTGACCCAGCCAATTCATTTTTCTCTTTCTGATCAGTTTATATAAATGATCTTCCTAATTGCGTATCATCTCGGATGAAACTGTTTACAGATGACTGTATTGTGTATAGGGAAATAAAGCAATCTTTGGACGCAGATTTTCCTGAATGGACTAGGGCTAATAAAATGAAAATAAATTCAGATTAACATAAACTCATTAACATTGTTTCATTAAAATGAAAAATGTGGTAGAATTATCTCACACACGATAAACAATCATCCTCTTTTGGTTGTTAATCATTTTAAATATCTGGGAGTTAGGCTACATTCAGTAGTGATCTAGAGTGGAGAAACACACTATAACATTTACTACGTTTTCTTGGAGTATTCAAATCGATTTGAAAACGTTTACCGTATTAAAAATTTTATGAAGGCGGGGATTCAAAACGATCTGAATCTCAAGGTCAATATACCTAAAAAGTGGATTCGGATCGTATTCAATACGGATTGAGTTGCATGAAAACGAGTATCTTATTCGCGTGAACGATCGTCATTTGTTCGACGTGTCAGCTGTTTTACTAACAACGAGCGCAATTATGTATGTTGAAAAGGCGTGTTGTAATACATAATATTTTGTGTTTGGTAGTATTGGCTTTCAGAACATTCTTCAATAACAGCCAGAATATTAAGTTTTCATGCGCCTCATTAAGGAAACTCAACATTGTTTATAGCTAAGGGCTACAGAGTGACCAACATGCTAACATGTCGATGACATGTTAACCAACATTATTTTCGAAACTTCAGCTTTTGTATTCAAATAGTTTTCAATACGCATCGAAAATTGTATGAAAACAGGGAATGGGGAGATTGTATTCGTAGACTACGGTATTTATGTATGCAAATCTATTTAAATACTCTGTGAAGACTTGAACTTAAATTGCGATAGAATAAAAAGAGACCTATTTCTTAGTCTTACCTTCAAAACAAATATTAGGCTCTCTCAGCCTCATACTAATTAATATTGAAGTGTTGTCTTGAGAATGAAAGGTACCTAATCGTATTTAAGTAGTCAGTATCACTAGTGCAACGATTATGAAAGAATGAAGTTCTACCGCCCGAACAGTTAACCTGTTTATTGCGCTTGTGTACTGGGATGTCCATTTACTTGGGGCTAGTTTTGTATAGACACGCCCACAGTCGGAAATCTCATTTCTGTTAGATCACTTGAGCTCTGGTTTGTAACACACAATCGAATTGTGCACTTGTGGAAAATAGATCTCGCCACCACTATTACCAACACCATCTTTACTATCACCACTGCCAACATCATCATCGTAGTTACACAGCCAACACCATCACAATCGCCACTCTGGCAGCATCACAACAATCGGCACTACTACGTACACAACCATAATCACCGCTATTACGTACACCGTCACAACAATAATCGCTAATACGTACACCGTCACAATAATCACTGCTAATACGTACACCGTCACAACAATCACTGCTAATACATACACAGTCACAACAATCACTGCTAATACATACACCGTCACAACAATCACTGCTAATATGTACACCGTCAAAACAATTACCGCTACTAAGTACTCCGTCAAAACAATCACCGCTACTACGTACACCGTCACAATAATCACTGCTAATACGTACACCGTCACAACAATCACTGCTAATATGTATACCGTCACAACAATCACCGCTATTACGTACGTACACCGCCACAACAATCACTGCTGCTACGTACACCGTCACAACAATTACCGCTACTACGTACACTGCCACAATAATCACTGCTAATACGTACACCGTCACAACAATCACCGTTACTACGTACACCGTCACAACAATTACCGCTACTACGTACACTGTCACAATAATCACTGCTAATACGTACACCGTCACAACAATCACCGTTACTACGTACACCGTCACAACAATCACCGCTACTACGTACACCGTCACAACAATTACCGCTACTACGTACACTGTCACAATAATCACTGCTAATACGTACACCGTCACAATCACCGTTACTACGTACACCGTCACAACAATCACCGCTACTATGTGCACCGTCACAACAATCACCGCTACTATGTACACCGTCACAACAATCACCGCTATTACGTACACCGTCACAACAATCGCCGCTATTACGTACACCGTCAAAACAATCACCGCTACTACGTACACCGTCACAACAATTACCGCTACTACGTACACCGTCACAATAATCACTGCTAATACGTACACTGTCACAACAATCACCGTTACTACGTACACCGTCACAACAATCACCGTTACTACGTACACCGTCACAACAATCACCGTTACTACGTACACCGTCACAACAATCACCGTTACTACGTACACCGTCACAACAATCACCGCTATTGCGTACACCGTCACAACAATCACCGCTACTACGTACATCGTCACAATAATCACTGCTAATATGTACACCGCTACTACGTACACCGTCACAATAATCATTGCTAATATGTACACCGTCACAACAATCACCGCTACTACATACACCGTCACAATAATCAGTGCTAATATTTACACCGTCACAACAATCACCGCTACAGTCACAACAACCACCACCACTACTACAAATACAGTCACAACAACCACCACTGCTACAAATACCGTCACAACTACCATTATTACAGATACCGTCACAGCAATCACCACTATTACCAAACACAATTACAGTAAACACTACCACAATCATTACGATCACAATAACTGTTACCACCACTATCGTCACCAGCAAATTTATGCTTCTGCTTTCCATATCCAGTCCTTTTTTGAGTATTTACTGATATTTTAATAACTAGATAGGCTGTCTTGTCTTTTCTCTCTTCATATGCAGTATAGGCTTTGTATGATAGTTGCACAGCTCACCGATCCGCAAACTCATATTTTGACTTTGTACTGGTACGAGGGTTCGTTTTCGCCTCTGGCGTCGCTCAGCTATTGCTTGCCCTTCCCCATTTTGCTGCAGCGCAGTGATGCAGACCACAGAGGGTGGAACTTCACTGTTCGCAGTGCCCTGTGCTCATGACGTCGTGACATATCTCATATAAATGTTGTTTGCAACGCAGGCATCGGGCCAACATTATATTCCCCAAAAAGCAAGAGGGGAAAAGTGGGCAGGAACTCCTTCACATTGAATTCTTTCGCGTAAGCTAAAAAGTTATGTTCTCCGTAATGTTGAAACTATTCTTCGAGAACCATTTCTTTACACATTTCCGCTTGAGTAGTTAATCTAAGTGGGATTCACGAGTCTTCAGTAAGACGTTACAAGAAGTTGTGCTTGATATGCTTCAAAATATCGTCAAAACCAATCATTTATTGCTTCCCCCATTTTCTCCTGTACAATGGGATCTGTAAGTTTGATATAATTAATGTCTTAAACTTTGGTGTTGCAGAAGAGTATGGACATAACTTCCTTTTAAAGATTGTACAGTTTACAGTAAATCTCTGTGTATATGCTCTGACATGAGATCATCAAGGTTCAAAGCCACAGTCTGTATCAGTGCTGAACACAAGCACAGTCCCTTTAGGAGGTAGATGAATCTCCAGGCCATGCTGTGAATCCAACCTGGTCCGTTTGGTCTGTAGTAATGTGAAGCCACAGTTGATGGGAATGTTGGTGACAGTGACGCGAGATATTGTTCTTTTTTTTTTTTTTTTGTTAACACTAATAAAATATGTAAATTACACGGACCCTCAATAATAATAATAATAATAATAATTATTATTATTATTATTATTATTATTATTATTATTATTATTATTATTATTATTATTATTATTATAATTTATTTTAGCTGGCAGAGTTAAGGCCGTAAGGCCTTCTCTTCCACGCAATCAGCAAAAAGTATATATACATATGCATGAACTTACAAAGAATTCAACAATTTGATTTAGATGAGAGTTGCATGTATACAAGAGTTATTTACGAATTAAACAACAAAATACTATGAACTATTAACTAAACACTGAAATAAACTGTGTAGTAGAATTAAGCTAAAATACATAGAATGTTAATATATTTCAAATAATATTAGATAATAGAAAGAGATTGTTATGAGACAATTTTGAAAATACAGCACTATGAGGATGATGTCTAAAGAAAGAAGTAACAATGTAGTCAGTGATAGTTTAAATCAGTATGATTGGAGTGAAATGCTAATAAGGTTATCTTTTAAGCTGTTTTTAAAGATGTTTATTGTCTTGCAGCCCCTAATACTTTGTGACAAGGAATACGAATATCTCCGACTATGCAAGTAAAATAAACGAACTCTTTTGTCGTATAGTTTTCATGTATATATTAATATAGGCCTACTGCAGGAATATTAGGTGAATTTACTATTCTTGTCTTAATCGTTTCTCTTTTCTTGTCCTGTGGTGTAGGGATTACCATTGATCTGTGGTTAGGTTGTTCAAACCCTGCTTCGGGCGATCATTTCAAAAGGGCGATTAAATAATTATTGCATGTCTTCATCCGGAAGGGAAATGATGCTGTTGGTCCCATATTATAGATTTACGACAAGGAATGGAATCCTGTAACTGGTAGAGGGCTTCAGGAAAAATTTGTCGGTCGTTCCTAATCGACATTGAATTTCTTCAATATGGTGTTTTATTATGGGGGAGCCATAGTTCATCTTTTAATATTTTTAAATTACAGAAGAAAGCAGTGAGAATTATTTGTGGTGTTTGACCAAAAGAATATTGTAAACCGTTATTTCAATCCTGTAAAATCTTCCATCGTTATATGTATTGCAGTGTTTGTTATATACCAAAATGAATATAGATAATTTCCCTTTGAACTTGCATTTTCACGATCAACATACGAGAAGTTGTAACGATATAAGACTTGATTTATGCAGATACACAAAACAGTTTTTATTATATGTCTCTGAAGTTTTATAATAGCTTACCTAACTCAACTAAAAATTTAAATTACGATTCATTCAAGTCGTTAATTAAAAGAATATTGTATGAACACAGTTTGTATAGCATTAACGAATATTTTAACTTGGCAAATAATTTTGTATGATTTTATTTATATTGACGTTGCTAATGCATTATGTATTTATGTCCAAGCAATAAAGTAGCTATCTGTCTGTCTGTCTAGCTATATATCTATATCTATCTATCTGCATTTAGAGCGTTGTCAAATAATAATAATAATAATAATAATAATAATAATAATAAATTAATAAAAAATTTGTGTAAACACTTGTTTTAACATTATTAACATGGTGGAAGAAAAAAATAGTTTTTTTTTATTTGTCCCATGAAAATGTTTGCTTGTTACTGTAAAGGTCGAGAGCACCTCGTCTGCGAGACGACTCTGGCCGATTGTTCGAGCAGTGGGTTTTTTTAATAGGTTATTTTATGACGCTTTATCAACATCTCAGGTTATTTAGCGTCTGAATGAGATGAAGGTGATAATGCCGGTGAAATGAGTCCGGGGTCCAGCACCGATAGTTACCCAGCATTTACTCATTTTGGGTTTCGAGCAGTGGTGTGAATGAAATATGAACTGAAACATTTTTCAGAATGGAAATAATTTTCTAATGACATTTCAGCAAAGAAAAAAAAAATTAACCGTAGGGCATGATTTTCAGTTTCATTTTCTGACATTACTTTAATTTAGCTTATTTCATTAATCAAGCACATTGAAGTTCATAATGATGCTCGACTCAATTGTAGTAAATGCCGTTATAATCCAGTAACATGAGGCTGTAACATACAGCCTTTGCCGAAATAATGCTCGTGGTCTTTGTCTGTACATATTTAATGGAGCAATGTAACTATTTTTTGTTATTAAAGTGGCAGAAAATGACTGGGATAGAAGAGAAACGACTTCAAAAACTCCAAGGATACCAGTCACGTGGTGGGAGATTTTCAGTCCGATATTTAGCAGAGAAAGAGGCTAAATATAGTCAGTCTTTTTTTAACATTGTTGAAGATTTAAACCGGAATTCCTACATAAACTAAGACTCTCAGGTCTGAAATTCCATGCAACAGTTAAAATTCTTTTATATAACAGTTTATCGCAGTGATAACGAATAACCTGTTGTTGTCGGTTGAAACTTAAGTCCATAACAGTGTTGTGAAGCCGTTTTCGTTCTGTGCAGCCATTCCGATGGGTAATCTCTCCTGCCACTGCGAACGTTTTTATATAAATTACGTGCGTACGCACATACTGACATAAATAGTTACATATGTACAATGCATAAGTTACATGCACACATTTGTATGGTTTTCCTCTTTCGTTTTTTTTTTTGTGTTAGTTATCGGTAGACTTCGTGGAATTGCCACGAGAATCGTAAGGTTTACTACGCACGCGGTATAGACTGTATGAGAAGGGGACGTGCAACGGATGGAGTATGCCTCTGATGTAAGCACTGAGCAGTATACTGCATTCAAGAAATATAACGAATGATCATTGAAGTAGCAAATGTCTAAACATATAAATACACAATTTGTAGTGAGATATATTAACTCTTAAAATTTAATGTAATATACTCACATCGTCCTTGAATATGTGCATTGCAGTGAAGAGTTACGTACATTTTGAGCGACTGCAAAGTGAACCTCCTCCGATGGTCACTTAAACAGTTTTTATATTGGGAAAATGTACGTTCAACATCACACGATGTAATAGGTGCATATTTGAAGAACGGAAAGTCACTACTTTTTAGTACGCCAACTTCAGATGTCTTGTCGTGACCTGATGGTACATCAATTACAATACGAAGTTGTGAATAGGCAGAATTTTTAGCAATAATGTTTCTCAACTTACATTTCACTTTTTCTGAAATTAGTGAATTGTTATTTTGAATAACGGTTTGTGATATTTTATACATTATATTAAGGGTTTCTGAGAGTTGTAGTTTAGACGATTCTAACAGGGTGATGCTTTTGGACACGATTTTAAAATTAGAATCAATGAACAGAATATCTTCCAATAGCTGTTCAGAAAGCAATGATTTTACAGCTGCAGCAGCGGAACTGTTTGTGCTATCCAATGCATCAATTACCTCCATTATTCTTCTGTAATATTCTGCATAATAATTAACAGCATCCAACCACGTTCCCCAACGGATCAAGTCTGGTTGCAGGGGTAAGGGTATTCAGGGACATTTATTTGTAACAGCAACACTCTCATTGTAGTATGTATGATTGAATTCTTGTATGCACTGAACAAATGTTAAGCTTTAACTATTCCAACCACAGTAATGCAAAAACAAGTGCTTACATAGGTATACATTAGCTGTAGCTGCTCTATCTATTTGGACCGGTCACAACTCTTAACATGAACTGCTTATACTACGAGACCGGGCGGTTGCTCACCTCCTCTATACTACCGTACATCGGCAACCTGATTGCATGCTGCGTGTGGCAATTCAACGAAGTCTAGTTATCGGTTTGCATTAAGTTAATTACTGTATTTAGTAAACCGTCTTTGTAAATTTTTTGTTATATTATTGGCTAAGACCACACCGTACACGAGCCTGGCTCTTACGGTAATGGCTAGAAACATTTTTGTTTTATAATTTTAATTTGTACTAGCTAGCTAAATGAATGAATGAATGAATGAACGAATGAATGCATGAATAAATAAATAAATAAATCACTGCTATTATTTAGATTAATTGTAAATTAATTATTTGGATTAATTCACATACGAATATCGGATCACAGCATTACCTTCTCTAATGCGCTCTAATGAATCTGCTCTGTGATACTCCGAGAGAAGGAACTCGCTCCACGTCATAATTGACGAGTTATGTAAATCACTGCATTGTGCTGAAGCATTTAAGAACTCACGTGCCAGGGGGTCACCACTTAAAAATCAGGACGTAGCATTGACAGCAGATAAGAATCCATAGCATAACTGGAATTCGAACCCGCAACAGTCGCTTCCACGCAAAGTTAAAGCGTCGCTTATTTCACGGCCGGCAGACATGCATAACTGGTGCATTTCAACGAGTAATAGACACACATTCGGAATGCGAGTGTGTTAATTAGAGGACTAGTTACTTATTGAACTGTTTATCGCATTTGTGTGGAACCGCAAGGGTAGAAATGTCCATTATGACACCAGCGATTCCGTAGGATCTTGTTTTTGCACATCTATATTTGCAACTCTGCATATTATATCCATTTGCATGTGTTCGTTCCAGTTCATGGCTTGATATTCGTAGTTTTGTCAGCGGCAGATATGTTCGCTCTTATTTATGCAACACTGACCATCAGATTATTTTTTTTTTTATTTTTTCCAATGATCATACAACATCCGCTTCTCTGTAACTAGATTATGCTTTGAAGTCAATTGCTTTTCGAGGTAAAATAACACGAAACTTGCTGCCCTGTTTGTATAGTGCGACATCGCTCCAGTGTAAAAAGTATTTATAGGAAAATGAAACCCTACTCGTGATTTATCCAGCACGTGCTTTGAATTCCGCCTAGCTTCAATGCCCTGGCTATTTTAAGCGACCATCACATTTCTCCCTTTCTAATTCGTTTTTGTGCTATATTGTAAGGGTATAAAGTCAGCTTCATAGTCTGCTGCGGAAGTTTCTCGTGGTTTTTGGTCTCTTCAGTTGTGAAGTAAAACTTTTTCACGTCGTTTAAACAGTAGCGTCACGTCGTCTCGCACGAAGCCGAATCTGTGCACTATTGTCTTTAAACGCTTATGTTGAGTGTTCAGTACTCTTTCTATAGCACGCAAAGGGTGCTCGTTATTCAGTGTAACAGGTGATTGTTCTTTAACAGGGAGAAAACATTTACTAGGAAGTTTGTTTAAAACTTTGCTTCATAATTACAGCAGTATATAAATTTCTTGTATTAAACAAATTGTAGGCATTTATCAACAGTAATATCACTAGAGGTTTTGATTTATCTAGAGAAAATCAAAACTCGAGTGGGATTTAATTGACTATTACACGATTAGAAGAAAGTATATATATAAAGATTAGAAGTAACAAAGTATTCCATTACAATAAAATATTGACTTACGAAAATACAACTGTCTTCAAATGTATTATTGTACCATCTCAACATTACGCTAAATGGCAGTAGATGTTTTCTTGTTATCAGTTGTGCCAACTATGGAATCTTCATTGAACTCTGTGGACGGTTACTAGTCAAGAAGGCTTTGTTGATTGTTTCATTTTTATTAAAACATTTGCATTCCACATCAATCATCCGGATCCCAGTAATCAACGTCATTTGACAGATGATTTTCAATAAATCTTAGTATTAAACAATCTCTGATATGTGATTATTCATAATATCATATAGCAGAAGCTATAACAAACGTAACCTAAATAATATAAATGAGTGTTAGAAAAGTTTTAATTAGGAATGATGAAATAAGCAAGAAACGTTTTAATTAACGATGATGAAATAAAAAATAAACATGAATAATTTTAAAAGAAACAATTATTGAAAGTACAATTTTAAAATTTGAATGTTTTAGTGGTTGGTGGTTCAGTTGATGTTATATTGGACGTGTGCGTAAAAGAAGTGAACTCGTTGATGTACATGGTGTATCCCTCAACGTATTCAGAATTTCGGAATGGTGCTCTTCAGGGAAGATGCATAGTTATGACCAGTGATCGTTATTATGCCAATGCGAGTCATATTTGAAAGTGCTGTGCATCGACTGGAGTGGTTTGTAAGTTTCTGTTTTTTTGACGTTCAGATCAGTGCAGTTTGAAATGTTGGCAAATAAAGAAGCAAATGCTAGGGTAGTGATAAAAATAAACAAATGCTAAGGACGCGATAAAATTAAACAAATGCTAGGGACGCGATAAAATTGTGAGATAAGCAGCCATGATTGGTTGAAAGACGTCCTTTCGTACCGTTTTATTGGTCAAAAGTAGTGTGACGTAGTAAAAGTGTAATAGTCTTCCTAAAATCTCGTACTTATAGGCAAATAATTGATTTATATGGTATTGTCCTGTATTTACTTTAGTGGTTTCTGACTAGTCAAATGTTTCATTGTGAGATACAGTTATGCTTGTTTTTTTCTTCGAAACTATGAAATGTTCGGCTTTAAGAAATGTAGCATTGTTTTGTTAAGATACTTTTAGAATAATTAACCAATATTGGGAGAGGTAAAAAGTAGGAAATCCAAGAATTAAATTCGTTTGTTAATGTTGACGACGCATTATTATTCATAGAGAATGAAGATGGCCTACAAGGAAAATTGTTACATACATTCAACAGCCAAAATTTTAATCTGACAATTTAACATAGGAAAAGTAGGCCTATATGTATGACATCAGTACAACTTAGAATGTGTAAACTAGAATTAGAGGGTAAAATTATGCAACAAGAAGTAACATTTAGAAATGGAGCTGTCAGACTATGAAAACGTAGAACTGGGAGTAAGATAACAGATTATTAAAGCAAACCAGTAGGCAGAATGTCTCAGTGATATTGTCTGGAGAAGTAGAAGTTTGAAAATAGAAACCGAAGTTAGAATCTTCAAAATCGTAGTAAGATGAAATATGAAATATCAGGCAAAATGAAGATCCGACACGGTAAGACAAGAAAAAGATTATTGAAAACGGCGGAAATGAAGGTACTTTGTAAAATCGCAGGAAAAACTCTGATGGATAGAGAAAGAAGTGACACCATAAGAAAAACTTGCAATGTGTACAAGATAGTTGAATGGCTATAAAGGAGGAAACAGGGATGGAATTAACATATAAATAAAGTGGATAGAAATAAGTAGGGTTAGGATTTTGATGAAACTGCATCTTTTTTTTTTTAGTAAGCCAGAAACATTGCTGCTTTAGTATTTATATGTTATGTGATAAACTGAGTGTTTTAAGGCATATTTGTTAGGGCATTTTTTTTGCATTTTTTTCCTGTTTCAACTCATAAGAGCATCTTTTGTGTTATTCGGACATTTTTGAGGCATTTTCATTTAATTTTGGCCACAAATTCTCATTATTAATATAAAATAATCTTTATTTCCTTTGATATTTTGACTACATATTTTGTCCATTATTTAACAACGCTGTACCAACTATGAGGTTATTTAGCGTCGATGGAGTTGGTGATAGTGATATGATATTTGGCGAGATGAGGCCGAGGATTCGCCATAGATTACCTGACATTTGCCTTACGGTTGGGAAAAACGTCGGTAAAAACCCAACCAGATAATCAGCCCAAGCGGAAATTGAACCTGCGCCCGAACGCAACTCCGGATCGGCAGGCAAGCGCCTTAACCGACCGAGCTACGTCGGTGGCTAATATCCATTATTTTGTATTTCGTTTTAATCGTTTTTCTACACAAATATTGCCCTTTTAACGTAGTACACCCCATGTAATGGATCAGTCCAACCATTCCTTCAATATAGACTCCTCTATACCTGCTAATTCCGTATAAGAGTGGCCTTGTGGTGGACTACATGGAAACTACATCAGGTAAAATAATTAATTAAAGTGTACCACTTAGAAAAAATTATGTAAAATTAAATAAACTTAAATGTTGGTACTAGAATTTAATTTAATTACTAGTCTAAATATTAAGTAGCACAAACTTCCATTTCCTACTAAGCCAATTTTTTAATGTAAGATCAACTTTTAGGGAATTTTTAAGGGCATTTTTGAAAGAATTTTGGGTCATAAATGCATTGTTTTAGGACATTTTTTTAATGATTTATAGGTTATTAAAATCCTAGCCCTAGAAATAAGATAGTTGAAAATTGCGAAGGACAGCTTACCAACAGGCAGAAGAAATTGAGGCCGACTCAGAAGAAGATGATATGACAGTTTGAGCTGAATAGCAGAGATCTGGCTTTATGCCTATAATAGAAGAATCAGTCGTTTTGATGTGTAGAAGCAATATAACCAAAATTCTGCCCTAGTTTTTCGACAATAATAAAATCATTTGAATATAATCAAGTTTGATTATAATAAATAGCCATCGTCTTCTGCAAGTAACTATTGGTTCATTCCTGTTACTAAAGTGCCTCGTCTTGTGTGTTCATAGAGTGAAACACTTAACTGCTCTTAATTTTGAACAATTTTAGAAATTTGCGTTGCAGTCATCGATGCTCTCCAGATTTAACAGAAAGTTATCTTTAAATTTCTTCAACACGTTAACTTAGCAAGTACCTATTCAACGTCGATAGTAGTAACCCTGATTGTAGCTGTTCTGTAATTCTTATATTTTTTTGCAAGTTGGGGAGCGTTATTGAAATATTTTTTTTACAAGTATTACCTGAGAAACGTGAAATTAGAGTTATGTAAGTTATACCGACATTTCCCATAACTACTGTACTATTCAAAGAACATTGTAGCATTAACGTAGACCGTTCGTAGATAGCTGCAGTGAATGACTTCAAACTACAGTACAGCAAAAATATAGATAAACGAGGTACTACGTTATGGAGTACAAAATTTGAATGGACCATAGTTGTATTCCAGGATCATAGTTCTGGGAAATGACGGTACAGTTTTTCGGAACTTACCGACAAACCTTACTTGTAAGTAGTGTTCTCGGTCATATATAGAAGTATTTTGAGCTAAGGAACCAACAGTCACCGGAGACTACATTCTGGAGGTAGTGGTAGCCACATCTGGGATGATGAAAACCATATGCAGTTCTGTGTCGATCATAGCAGACACTTGACGTTAACATCTGGACAAGTATATCGCATGTTTATGTAATAAGATCTTATGTACTTCCTCCCCCTCCCAGATTAAACGGTACAGAGTTTTTTCTGAAACACGTTCTTCCCGAGGTGTTGAGAGTTTGAGACTTTGAGATGCGTTAGTCCACGGTACGATGCTGCATGCGTTTGTTGGTTTGTCCTTAGTCAACATTTTGAACGTCTGCTGTAAATGTTTATGACAACTGATAACAAAATGCACGATATACTTTTTTATATTAGGCTACTGTGCAACATAAACGGTAATACGATGTACTTACCTTCCACACTGTGGGCGAAGCTTCAGAGACTTCGGTGATGCTCAGTGGAGAACTGGCTGCTACAGGACGTCCATCAGTCCGTCGGACTTACAGTATTCCTCTTCTGATTTATCAACATGCCCGCAACACTATTGCAAAACACTGTTTATAATGTTAGACAACATTTGAGAGACATGAAAGAAAAACATGCATGGGTGCTGTCGTGTCAAAGAGTTTTGTTACAAAAATAAAGGTGAGAGAGAGAAAGGAATTGAAGTTCTAGGCCACAGAACCGATTTAATGTACAAGACAACATAGGTATCCTGTATCCATTAGGATAGGTCGGTGGGAATTTGGGTATAGTGATGTAATTTGAGTATAAATTACAATTTATTGAATAACATTTTACTAATCTTCAGACACCTGCCAATTTAATATATGTCTATTTCACAATAGCCTGTCATGTAGTAGCAGTCTATGAAATGGCACAGGACATTTAAAGCAATATTTTTGGAGAACCATCTGTGAGACAGTAACCAAATTCATGCATGTGTACATAATTCTAGGTTAATTGGTATCTAACCTAGGTTTCGTTCCAAATCATGCTACGCACACAAATCATGTATTCCCCCCCATGGCGCTACAGCCCTGAAGGGCCAACACCGACCAGCCGGCTGCTGGTTTCACGTCCACCTGCCGAAGCAGAGGTGGACGATCATCCAGCCAGTATGAAGGTATCGTGTGGTTAGCACGATGATCCTCCCAGCCGTTATAGCTGGTTTACGAAACCGGATTTTCGCTACCTATCGTAGCTTCCCAAGTGCATCACGATGCTGGGTGGGCACCGGTCCCATACACTGGCCGAAATTTCATGAGAAAATTTCTTCCCTCACGAGGACTCGAACTAGCGCGCATTCCGTAACGCGGGTCCTAGGCAGGATGCCTTAGACCGCGACGCCACGGCGCGGGACAAATCATGTATTGGTGAAAGATAAATAAATATCCTAAGTATTTTCTGTCCCTGATTTTAATGGGAGATATTTTATATTTACAAAATAAGCTTTATGAAGCACTTAAATATTGGCTGAATATTTTTTATCGTGTTAAATATATGTATATATATATATATATATATATATATATATATTTCTTCCTATAACCATTACATATAAATATAGAGACATGCCTTGAGGCTTTATGAAACGATCCATTCTTTCATTAAGGTGCATTCTTGTACATAATTCATGTGAATTGCAACCTTGACCACAATTTTGTATTATAATTTTATTATTGTTTATTGCTTATAAAATATGTATTTTGATACCAACTATAACCCTAATATACCTCAGGGTGAAATAGGGTTTATTAAATTGGATAATAAAAAAAAAGTTTAATTAAAATTTGTAAATGCCTATCTAACCTCGAAATTCTATACTAGGATACATAAACTAACCTATGGTTGAGATAATTCGATTTTATAAAGACTAAAAGCATGTTTTACTTCAATAATAGGCATACACATTATACCCAAATTTCTTCATGCATGGGATAAATTAAGTATAGTTAAACTTAGTTATTATTATGATGATATGAGCCAACATACTTGAAAATATTCTAGAATCATTCTAGAAGTCCACAGTGCCAACATATAAAAATGACTGGAAAATTGTACCATGTACCATGGTAACTTAAAAAAAGGCTGTTTTTATACTCAGATTATTCCAACCCATCGTACTAACGAGAAATCTGCATGAAAATAAATTTATAATGTAACGTGAATAAGCCTCATCATAAATTATTAGTTTATAGATATATTTCCATATAAATAAAGTACAGGGACATCACTTTATTTTTACCAACATTTTAAACATTAACCTGGCTATACTCGGAAACACTGTTTCCCCCTTCCATTACAGGAGTTTGGAGTTACTAGTGCAATATGTAAACAAATCATTTTACTAGGTATAGGAGGAGAGAAAAGTAGTGTATCTATTTATGTTGTAGAGAAATACGATATTACGATTTTCAGTTTGATCATCACTTTTACGGAATTTATCAAAATACAGTGGAGTAGTAACATTTTTTTTTTCAAAAACTCAACTTTTCAGGCGGCTATGTTCGTTATATAATGTCTACTTTATTTAGCATATTAATTATTGATGTTATCATACAATATAGAGAGTGCATTTAAATTGAGGGGGTCATAAGTAAAGGGCTGTAAGTGCACTTAAGTTACTTTTGAGAAAATGGGGTTTAAATATTTAAGCTTTCGTAAAATCGGTGAAATTTTTATTTAAATTTTAATGTGTGATGCGATTAAAATATCCCTTTGCCATTAAAATTTTAGATACTTTTTCTTACACTGGATGCACTTAACTCATGTTATTACAAATGTCACTAGCATTCCTTTGCTTCTAGCCACCTCAATTCAAAAAAAGCTAATCTGAATTTTTAAACAAGTTGCTGAAAATGGTTGCCGTTCATTACAATGCAGGCTTCAATTCAGTACGCATATTATTAAAAACATTTTGAAGCATATTCTCTGAAATTGAATTTATCGTTTCTTGAATATAATTTTTTAGTACGATATTATTAATATAGGTTCTTTCTTGTATAGAAAACGCAATCATATTTCTGAAACACATTATACACTGCAGTGTTTACTTCACTGCTTGAAGACTTCGAATGCAACAGCGGCCGTAAGTTTGTGTGTCTGACGGGAGCAAGGATATTAGTGAAGGGGTGAGAGTGAAGTACATTCAGAAATGCAGGTACAATAAAAATGGAAGTAAAAATAAAATGATGTCCCTGTATAAGGGACGAAATAATAAACATTTCCAGCAACAATCCCTCTCTGATACACATCCACACAGGTGTGACCTCCCATTCTCCACGTCAGCGAATTATAGCTGCTATGATATCATAGGGTTGACATATGCGCTAGAAGTGTTGTGCAGTGGAATATTAGCGTGTACGTGGTATAGCGTTACTGTCCATTTATTTTCTTTCTCAAGACTCCAATAAGGCCCCAAAAAACCTTTTACTCGTATACTTTGTTGGTAGAGTTACAAAACACTCTATATATAAATGCCAATCTTATTTTGATCACGTCAACTTCGTGCCGTTTGTAAAGGATGCAGGCGTCAGATTTCCTACAACTTCGAAGCGTGTCAAGCTTGCAAGTATTGCGATATTTCATATTATTATTGTGGCTGCAGTAAAGCTTGGCTGGATGGTGCATCTTGCCGCGAGATATGAGCATCTTGGATACAAATGACGCACGCGAGCAGAATGAACCAGCGCTTGTCTTGTTTCCCAACTGACAGCCAGCCATTCTTGCAGAGAATTCACGTCTCGCATAGTTTATCTATGTCAGATACTGACATATGATCTATAGCAAAATATATGCTGCCAATACATTACAACCTTCCTTCGGATAACATTTGTATTTGTGTCCAAGTATAATATATGTACGCTTGATGCAGAAAAGAAACTTAAGACTTTTCCTTGAAATAATCCCTCTTTCAGTTTCACTCTCGTTTTTAGATTTTTTTTCTGAATTAATTCTTGGTATACCTTTCTACGTGGCAGACTATTAGGATAATTGCTAATTCAAACCCTTACAAAAGTTTGTTCAAAATAATATTTGTATAATATCATATCAACCTGTTCGAATTTTATTCACAACTAATAGCAAAAAACTTCCTACATAGAATGCAGTAATTTTCAGTCGAGATTAATTTTTATGCCATATACGACAAGGAAGTTTAAGGGTATATGTACGTGAACGACCACAAATATTATCAGGAAATGCAGGCTCTAAATTTATACAATTTTATAAGGAAATGAACTCACAATTGAATAAAAATTACAAGGTACCACAACAAGACTTACTAGAACTTAAATATCCGATAAAAGTATCGAAAAGGTTACTAATAATATTTTTTAGAATTTACTTTTTAATTAAAATTAAATTGTCCAAAATTTGAAAATTTTCACACATATTATAACTCCACAACCATTAGAGATAGAATTCTGAAATTTTGTACACTGATTTAACATGCATTTATACAAAAAATGTAGACTACACTAATGCCCTTTTATTTGAAAATAGAAAAATTAGGTCACAAAACATTCGTTAATTTTAAAATATTTTATACAGGACAAATAAAAAATTAATTGTATTAAAATAAACAAATCTACATGTCTGAGAGTAGTCTACTTTTTAGAAATAAGTGTTTATTACATGCAGGAAAAATAATAAAGCTCTCTGAGAGACCATAACAATGTTACGGTTATCAAATGATGTAACTGCAGAATTTTTTTTTGTTTTTTTTTTTTTTCATACTTTGATAAAATTGGTTTGAAAAATATTATTAGTAACCTTTTTTTATACTTTTATCAGATATTTAAGTTCTAATAAGTCTTATTGTGGTACCTTGTATTTTTTGTCCAATTGTGAGTTCATTTTCTTATAAAATTTTAGAAATTTAGAGCCTGTATTTTCTGATAATATTTGTGGTCGTTCACGTACATTTACCCTTAATATTTTCGTCATAATCTTTATTTGCATCAAATAAGTTACTCAGTTATTTAAAGCTGGCGAATTTCTGGTGATTTTCTTGCTGTGATTTAGGGACAACGCGTTAGAAAAGGTGGCAACACTGGCTTGGAAGGTTTTGGTCTTCCATGGACTTGCGCAACACGTTTGGAGATCAAACAGTGAGAGGATTTTCGGAGGAGGTTTCGACTTACTCTCATTAACAATTCTTCGTCAGTCTCCCATCAAGTAAATGAAAACAGGTTAAGATTGATAGTTACTTCATCACAGGCAATGGTTCTAGCCGCGATCTTGTCTGTTAGCTGACAGAAATGACGATTTTTGTCCGAACACTGGACAAAGTAGCGATTATTCTTGGTCATGTTGTTAAAATGATGAAATGAAGGAATAGGTTTTGCAAAAAAAACAGTTTCAAATAGCACACTCATCATAGTTGTTTATAAAATTAACGTTATCACTAATGCTGGGGTTTCTATGTAAATAGTTCACAAATCCTATTCCTCATCATTAGATGGCAAAGATCTGCGGCGGTCAGGTTTCATCGGGCCTGTTTTCGTCTGCCTTTACATGCAGTGCGCTAAACTCCAAGTTGGGAAATGCAAATTTGTAGCTTAAAGTGATCCCTATTCGAAATTTCTTCCCAGATAGGATATAAAAAGACTAGAAAATAGTCTCAAATGCTATTATAAACTGGGGTGAAGTTGGCTGCCCGAATTTGAAGTTAGTCACAAAATACAGAGATAAAGAATGGGTACATGAGGATAGGCCACCTAAGGGGAACAGAGACGTAGAATTTAAACTGAGAAGGATTCAATCCGGCATCGGAACTAGAATCCGGTGTGGCTTAGTGGATAAAGCGTCAGCACGTATAGCTGAAAAGCCAGGTTCGAGTTCCGGTGCCGGAGAGAATTTTTCTCCGTTCTTCACCATATGGTAATGCAGGATTCCTGCACGGAAATATAGTATGTACTTCGGTACATCATTGTAATAAAAATACGGAGAGTTATTTTGCATTGCTGTATTATAATTATGTATATTACAATTTTTCTTTTGAGAATTTTTAATAAAACATTTGAAGCCTTATATTTGGGGGAAAGCTTAATTATTAAATTAAATTAATACAGTTCTAATGAGCAATATGAAATATTTTTTCAGCAGTTACGCATTATCACTGTTCGTAAAACGAAGCACTACTTGAGCTAGAGGTCAAGTACATAATTACCCGATCGGGTACGGACCAAGCTTAGTAGGGTCCTGACCTGGCTAGGCCGTCGCCTCGCCCGACTAAATTCGGCCGATGCAGTCCTTTAGTAGATGATCAGAAAACAGAAGTATCAACGAATCCTATATATTATTAAGGTTAATTTGAACTTTTATTTTATTTAATTTGAAATATTTAGACAGTTTTAGCCAGGTCGATGACATTTAAGTGTGCTTAAATGCGACAGGCTCATGTCAGTAGATTTACTGGCATGTAAAAGAACTCCTGCGGGACAAAATTCCGGCACATCCGGCGACGCTGATATAACCTCTGCAGTTGCGGGCGTCGTTAAATAAAACATAACATTAACAGTAGACAGTTTTATTTATTTCTCATATTTTTACATAAAGTTACATATTGTATGGTTTTCTGCCGGGTTTACATATCAATTACAAATTTGTTGAATTATTAAACATGGTTTGGACGGAGATTAGACCTACAACAGAAAGGTTTTTCCAAATGGTAATTATTTCAGGGAAAAAACTATTTGAGTTGAAGAGTGACTCAAATACATGCATCCTCTCCCACTTTCAAGTTTATTCACAATTAGCCTTGTGATGGATTTTTAAAATAATTTTGGAAGCAGATAAAGGTACTGATAATTTGTATTTTATTGGAAACAAGCCCCCTCCTCAAGGATATTTGTCCATATCAAGTTTACGACCAGCATTCTTTTCCTGTAATATCTCAAAATTATTTTAATTTTATATCACCTCTCACTTTGAGAGAGGAACATAGGTTAAGGGGTGTTTGAGAATAAGGTGCTTAGGAAAATATTTGGGACTAAGAGGGATGATGTTACAGGAGAATGGAGAAAGTTACACAACACAGAACTTCACGCATTGTATTCTTTACCTGACATAATTAGGAACATTAAATCTAGACGTTTGAGATGGGCAGGGCATGTAGCACGTATGGACGAGTCCAGAAATGCATATAGAGTGTTAGGTGGGAGGCCGGAGGGAAAAAGACCTCTAGGAAGGCCGAGACGTAGATGGGAGGATAATATTAAAATGGATTTGAGGGAGGTGGGATATGATGATAGAGACTGGATTAATCTTGCTCAGGATAGGGACCAATGGCGGGCTTATGTGAGGGCGGCAATGAACCTCTGGGTTCCTTAAAAGCCAGTAAGTAAGTATGACCTGTTAAAATGATGTAGGTCTAATTAAATTAACCATTCACAGTTTTTTTCGCAATGGCAATGTGTGTCTATGAGTATGGATCCCGAAAATCGTAAAATCTAGGTTTCCCACAAAAAGTGACTTGGGTACTTTTCTGCAATGACACATTCAATTATTTTATGTTGCATAATATAGTGTAGATAGTGGTCCCTGGTAATTACTAATGATAGATTGTGGGCTTATTCAAGGGCGGAGTTAATTTACCGCTGTAAATGCTAAATTGAGCAGTTGGCGAAGGGTGCTGATTAGCCATCGAATTGGAGTGGCGGAAAATGGAAACCACTGCGATACTGTATCGTATACCGTGCATTATCCCTCTGAACATGACCACATCAGCTCGTGCAGGGGATCGCGCTGAGAGGGCCAGTGGAACAGGGCTGACACGTGTTGTGTCCCCAGGGACGGAAGAAGCCCTCGGCTGTGAGACGCTGGAGTCCCCTATCAAATTGAGCGAAGGAAGGCCGCGACATCGGTGTAATGAAGTGACGCTCTGAAGGAATGGGTGCGAGGGTAATCCCGTGAAATAGACCCAACGTGACATAAATGCAATCAACCTAATCTAATCTGTGGTTTATTGACTCTAAGATAACTTTCTTCCGTCAGCAGCCATAATCATTCGCATTATGTTTTTCATATCCTTTAAAATTATTCTGATTTTCACTATGACAGAAAATGCTGTAATTTTCAATTTTGACGTCTAAAAACCGTGAACAGGAAACTACACATTCGCGGGTCTCCACATAAAATATCATTGAAGATAGACATTTTTGTACTAGACAGGATTCGAACTCGCCACAATAGCCTTCATGAAGCGTTAAAGGTGCATTTTTTTTCTGTATATCATGGTCGATAGATACAAGTTATTGAACTAGAACGCGATTAAAATCTCAGCAGAAGAGCGACATAATTTTCGTATTCCATAAATAAGCATCACTAGCAATTGAGACGTTCTCTGGAACAAGAACTTAACTACAAAATCTTGAATTTGAGATACAGAGGATCAAACATTTTACACCTGTAACAGAGGTTTGCGATGGATGTCATTCAAACATTTCTAGAGAACGCTGGTTTCTTCCGAGATTTTCCCCAGCCGTGGGACTGAAGCCGGAGAGTCTATGGCGAGTCCTCGGGATCAACCCCTTTGACTTGATTACCTGGTTGGCTTTTTCCGAGGTTTTCCCCAACCAAAAGGCAAATGCCGAGTAATCTTTTGGCGAATCCTCGGACCTCACCTCATCATTGTAGAAAATTACTACATTGTAAAACTGTAAAAATTGTAAAAATTTGTAAAAATTGTAATTGTAATATTGTAGAATTTTGACTTGTTTCACATCTTAAAGCTTCATTGCTCATGTGAGATCTATGGAAGATAATAAATGAATGAATGAAGGGAAATATATTTTGTCAGGAGGGAGATGTGTTATGATTCAGTATACAGTATGCTGGAAACAGAAAAACGATGTAACGCCTCATTTCATTCGAAAATAAATAAATTCTGTACTTAAAATTTTGTGTACTATTACTCGTAAGAGCGGGGACAGGTGAAAATTCGTATTTTTTTTTTTACCAAAAATCACATTTTTCATTTTTATTAGGAAAAATAACTTGTGCTTTAAAGAATGTGTCCTCAAACTTTCAGGTAGTTACGCCGTCTGGAACCGGTCATAAATCAGCCATTTTTAAATAGCTGTGCTTTAAGTGCCTCGTGCATGAAACTTTAAAATGCCATTTTCCACACTTTATTTTTTAAAGATTAGGCCTATATGTTACAAAAATGCTGAAACTTCCACAGAAATCGTACTGGTTTTTTGTGCATGCTCATGAAAGTATGATAATTCATTCTGTGCATCCATTTTGCTCTACTCCTTAAATTATATTGTTCAGAAATTATTAAAATTGACGTGTCTACTAAAATACTTGGAATTTTATAAACCGCTTGAAGTAATATTTTTAAAATGAAAAGTAATAAATGCACTGAACTCCAAATACCCAGTTTAATTCTGTGTATCCATTTTGCTCTACTCCTTAAATTATATTGCTCAGAAATTATTAAAATTGACGTGTCTACTAAATACTTAGAATTTTATAAACCGCTTGAAGTAATATTTTTAAAACGAAAAGTAATAACAGCACTGAACTCCAAATGCCCAGTTTTATTTAACATATAATCTTGAATGTGAAAATTTGGAAAAGTTTTAGGCTTTTTTGGAATAATATATATATATATATTTTTTTTTTCAAATTTCAAAAATAATTCCTGTAATATCGGAAAAAAAAAGTGGGACCAAATTTTTCCTAGATCTTTTACATATAGAAAAGAAGAGGAAAGTTAATTTTCACATTCTTAGCTTCCTTATTTCCTAAAATTCACCTACCTCTCCCCCCTTAATTGCTTACAAGATTGTGGTCTATTAAATTCCTAATTTGATCTTCTATTGTTTCAGGTGAGTGACAGTGGTGAAAGTGCCAACGAGACTGCTTTCAAGTTCAACACACGGTATGATTAAAACATTTCAGCAGGCTGTATGAAGTAAGACTTTCCGTGTTTTAGCGTTATTAGATATCTTAGAATTCCTCCTCACTATTGGTCGTTGCTGTGGAAGATAATACCTCCAGACCTGTTGACATTGTGTTCTCAGATCGACTTCGAAGAGGATTCTCTTTATTCTGGCAATGAATAGTGGATACCGGCGCTCTGCAGTGGACTCGATAGCTCCTCTTTGATGTGGAGGGAAGGAGGTTGCTTTTCGACTAAGCCTGAAGAATTCCTCTTTTCTTTTTTTGTCTAACAGAGCTGAGGATTCCATCCCGTTCAATAAGCTCTTGGAGTCTTATCTTGAAGGGTTATACAGTTGATTCCGAAAGCCGACGATGACTTTCTACCTAGTTGGAGGAGATCTAAAGAAATGTAACGTTATATGTCTTGCTCAAGGAGGGGTGTTTCTATATGCTGGCGTTTTTAAGGATAATCTTGATATACAGGGTTAGTTAAAAGTCCCGCACCACCTAAATAAATTTTGAAGTATGTGGTTCACTGACATAAAACTTGGTGTGTGGGGATAACCATGTACTATACTGTTTTCGCTGTAAGAAAAATCCTAATGTAAACATAAGCACGTTGCTGTCATACTCGTGATTGGCTCACAATCGAAACACTCACATGACGCAGGAAAATATAGTTCATATTTGGAAACCATAAACTTGTGTTATTTGAAAATAAAAAATTGAATTTTAGTTGTTAAATACGATGAAACATATAACTTCACTTATATGTAAAACGCTATGTAAAAGAAAAGCTACTTTTATATTTTGTTATGTACTATGAACGCGGATGAATACCAACAGTATTAGCGAGGTAGTCTGTTCTTGTAACAAGTTGGCGTCACTTGAGATCGTAGTTGTTCACGTAAGCACGTGGTACTGAAGTATGACTTGTGCATCCTCGGTGTGTTTGGTTATTAATCATAAGAGTGGAAACCCTCTCAAAAGCGGAGAAAAACAAATAGTCTTTTACGTACAGTATATATCTATATAATAAGTTTAATTACAATAATTATAAAGTAAATGTTTCCTAAGCAAACGAATGCATAGTAGTGAGATTAGGCCTACTTGACGAGTAACGGGAAATGTTTAACATGAAACAGAATGTACAACAGTAGGCGGGAACACGTACTGAGAATCTATGGCGCCAAACAGTGGCCAATGAAGCCTCACTTCAGTCACGTGCTATTGTTTATATTAGGATTTTTCTTACAGCGAAAATATTATAGGAACTCAATAATGGTATTATCGGGTTTTAATTTTTTATACTTCCGGTTTAAACAATTTCAAACGTTCTAGAAACATCTGGAACAATTTCGAACTTTCCAGAACGTTACAGAACCTTATGGAGCAATCTATGGTCATAACTATTAAAGAATGAATGAATAACAGGTTTCATTCTGGAATTCTAGCCAGAGAAATCTGGACGGATTTCCGTACGAGCCAAAATCGAAACAAAGAAAGCGATGGCTATATATCTATTGCAAGTTCTGCAGTGCGGTAATACTGAAGGCATAAATCAAATGGATGACGTGAAGCTTATTTTGTTTTTCTTCTTCCTAAGCTAACGCAATTAAAAATAGGTACATCCCTTCTTCAGAATTACTCATTTTATTTAGTTCAGAACACTACAAGAAAGTAATCTTCTCATTCTATCGGCATATAATATTATTAATGATCAATTCGGAAGTATAGACAAATGAGCGATTAATAAAAATACTAACGGTCCGAGCGAATTCGTTCTGGTAAGAGAGAGCCTAACTTAACAGTACAAGAATGCATACTCATAGTTGTCAACCTGCTCTGAAGAAGGTTGCTCGTAATCTGCGGTACCTCAGCGGTGAGCTGGTTATTCTTGCTTTCTTTGATTAAAAAAAAAACTCAGTAGATACAAAGCCAAAACGATTCAAGCTCTCCAAAATGATGGTAATGATGAGGACCATTCAGAGAGAATGACTGTCGATCTGGATAGCATCTTGCAGAAAAATTTGGACTGTTTTGTGTCAGCAAACACTTTGAGGTTTTTCAGCATACTTTATCTTGACTCAAAATTCATAGAATTAGATCCCGGGCTCTGGCTTTCCGATGGGAATTGCAATGTCGCGGAAAAGTGCATCGGGTCCATTAATTATTGCATTAACGATACGGCAAAACACGGCGTTGTTCTGATAGAGGAATACAATCAATTACACACTCAGGATGAAACACAAAAGCAATTTCTTCTGCAGATTGTCGCGATCACTGGAGAAGTTGTGCAGACTTTGCAACAATTATTATTATTATTATTATTATTAGAGTATTATTATTATTACAGTATTATTATTATTATTTACTTGAAGCAAGTAAAATGATAGGTTTGGAAGTAAATCCCGAAAAGGCAAAGTATATGATTATGTCTCGTGACCAGAATATTGTACGAAATGGAAACATAAAAATTGGATATATATTATTTTATATATATTATTTTAATGTACCGAAGTACATATGATATTTCCATGCAGATATTCTGCGTCATCATTCGATGAAAGAGTAATGGAACGGAGAAAAATTCTCTCCGGCGCCGGGATTTGAACCCGGGTTTTCAGCTCTACGTGCTGATGCTTTATCCACTAAGCCATACCGGATACAACCCCGGCGTCGGATAGAATCGTCTCAGATTAAGCTCCAACTCTTGGGTTCCCTCTAGTGGCCGCCCTCTGCACTAAGTCATAGATGTCTATGAACGTAGAACCGAAGTCCACACATGTGCTGAGGTGCACTCGTTAATATATATATATATATATATATATATATATATATATATATATATATATATGATATGATATGATATGCCTAAATCACTTCGTGATTTAAGACTGCGCTTATTCCGTCGGATCCCGGCCAACTAGTCACTCATAACGAGTGCACCTCAGCACATGTGTGGACTTCGGTCCTACGTTCATAGACATCTATGATTTAGTGCAGAGGGCGGCCACTAGAGGGAACCCAAGAGTTGGAGCTTAATCTGAGACGATTCTATCCGACGCCGGGGTTGTATCCGGTGTGGCTTAGTGGATAAAGCATCAGCACGTAGAGCTGAAAACCCGGGTTCAAATCCCGGCGCCGGAGAGAATTTTTCTCCGTTCCATTACTCTTTCATCGAATAAAAATTGGAGATTTATCCTTCGAAGAGGTTGAAAAATGCAAATATCATGGAGCAACAGCAACAAATATGAACTACACTCGGGAGGAAATTAAACGCAGAATAATTATGGCAAATGTCTGTTATTATTCGGTTGAGAAGCATTTGTCATCTAGTCTGCTGTCAAAAAATCTGAAAGTTAGAATTTATAAAACAGTTAAATTACCGGTTGTTCTGTATGGCTGTGAAACTTGGACCTCACTTTGAGAGAGGAACAGAGTGAATAAGGTTTTTAGGAAAATATTTGGGGCTAAGAGGGGGAAAGTTACACAACGCAGAACTGCACGGATTGTTTTCTTCACCTGACATAATTAGGAACATTAAATACAGACGTTTGAGATGGGCCAGGCATGTAGCACGTATGGGCGAATCCAGAAATGCATGTAGAGTGTTAGTTGGGAGGCCGGAGGGAAAAATACCTTTGGGGAGGCCGAGACGTAGAAGGGAAGATAATATTAAAATCAATTTGAGGGAGGTGGGATAAGATCATAGAGACTGGATTAAACTTGCACAGGATAGGGACCGATGGCGGGCTTATGTGAGGGCGGCAATTAATTTGCTGGTTGCTTGAAAACCATTTGTAAGTAAGGAAGTATTATTGAAGTTTTTAATGTAAATGATCATCTTCTGCGCATCTCTGGAAATAGAACTAAGGAAGAGATTAGTGAAGTGCTTTATAAGGAGTGTGGCATTGTGTGGGGCAGAAACATGGACATTACGACGCTGTAAAGAGAAGCATTTGAAATATGAATAGGGAGAAAAATGGAGCGTGTGAAATGGACAGACAGAATAAGAAACGAAACTGTGTTGGAAAGAGTGGGTGAAGTTAGAATGATGCTGAAAGTGATCTGGAAGAGAAAAAGGAATTGGCTGGGTCACTGGCTGAGAAGAAACTGCCTACTAAAGGATGCAGTAGAAGAAATAGTGAACGGTAGAAGATGATATCAGATGACAGAAGATATTAAGATATATATGGGTCATATGCGGAGATTAAGAGGAAGTCAGAAAATAATAATAATAATTATTATTATTATTATTATTATTATTATTATTATTTATTTATACTGGCAGAGTTAAGGCCATAGGGCCTTCTCTTACACTCTACCAGGCCACAAAGTATACAAGCAGTTAAAATTTAACAAAAAGTTAAAGAACAGAATACTAACATATTACAAAAAAAATAATAATAATAATAGCATAATAAAATCGACACTAAACAACATGAAAATAATACCATAGTAGAAAAAAGAAAGTAAAATACATTGGAATATAGCAAAAGCAACTCATTTAGTAGAAATGGTTAATATGGAAAACGTAAGGAAGAATATAACAAAATAGAATGTAATAAAATAATAATAAAAAAGAAAAATAATTAAATAAAATTCACAATAAAAGGGTATGATAATAAATTCATCAGCTGATAAAGATAAAAAAAGGGGAAAGGAAGGAAAAGAAATATACAGGGTGTTTCAGAAATACTTTGACAAACTTTGGGGGCATGTTCCTCACAACAAAACAAGAAAAAAAGTTCGTATAAACATATGTCCGAAAATCCTTAGTTTTTTTAGTTATTAATGTAGAACAAAATGAAACGTGTGTTAGATATTGTCAGCTGGGTAGCACATAACAATGAAAGTTTACGTTCAACGCGTTTCAAGGTACAATCCAACAACTTAACTTAAATTTGTAACCGATAATAATATTAATTTTGTTAGATAATCGAATGATGTTATCGATACAAGTCGGTACCGTGTGGGAGTATTTGAAAAGGTGCGACAGTCCGTGATCCGACGAATGCAGGCGTGTGTGGAAGCAAGAGGAGAACATTTTGAACATTTGTTATGAGTTTCTGAATTGATTAAAGTTGCAACACTTGCTACCAAGCTGATAATATCTAACAGATATTTCATTATGTTCTTTCTTTAATAACTAAAAAACTAAGGATTTTCGGACATACGTTTATATGAACTTTTTTTCTTGTTTTCGTGTGAGGAACATGTCCCCAAGGTTTGTCAAGGTATTTCTGAAACACTCTGTATAGCCTAATTTTTACAAAACTATCGCAGAGAAAAGGGCTTATAACTGAAAGGAATCTGAATTGAAAAAGTGCAATTTTAATTTATTTTTGAAACTAGACAATGTCCCACAGTCTCTGACATGTTGTGGTAGAGAGATGAGTTGCAGAGACGGTGAAAGATAAAGAGTAGAAGGATGTTCTGTGTTTAGGAATGGAGAGTGTGATATGGTATTGTGAGCGAGTATATATTTCGTGATATGAGGACAAATGTTGAAAACGAGAAGCTAAGTAGCTAGGGAAGATTGGAGAAAGCTGGATTTGCAGTGAATACCTGCCCTGGAGCAGAACGCTTATGTCTTATGTATGTGTTATTATTATTATTATTATTATTATTATTAGGCTATTATTATTATTATTATTATTATTATTATTATTATTATTATTAGGCTATTATTATTATTATTAATACAGTACTTGGCTTCTCGTTTTCAAAATTTATCCGCATATCATCAGCTAAGTACAAGATCTCATCATAACAATTTACTCATTATACCCTACCACAAGACATCTTTATATTCTTCATCCTATACAGTTTCAGTTGCTAGAAATTGGAACTCGCTTCCGAGTGATATAAGGGGTTGTTGGACAATAACTTCATTTAGGTCAAAATTACATAAATTCTTACTTAACAGATGAATTGCTGATTAATATTTGTTACTTATAATGAAACTAACATCTGTTCATTCTTATTATTATTATCATTAATTTCTCTAAATAGATTTACAAAACCTCTAATGGCAATTACAATAATATTCTCATTATAGAAATAGAAATATATTATATTCTCCCTGCAACATAGTCCTAGTAAGCTTATATTAAATTAATTTTCATCATTTTACTAGCTATCTGAAATATTAAATTAATTATAATTCATTGAATTAAATTAGCTCATAAATTAAGTTACTACTTTACCTTATAGATTTATCTAAATTTAAATAAGTGTGTAGTGAAGAATATTGCTGGAGAACCTTTTAAGTGTAGTGTAAATATTTGTAATTTAAATTTATGTATTGTATTGATTAAGGCTGGTTGAGTGGAAGAGAAGGCCTTATGGCCTTAACTCTGCCAGCGAAAATAAAAGACTATTATTATTATTATTATTATTATTATTATTATTATTATTATTATTATTATTATTATTATTATTATGATGCAAGTTATGTTTCGTCCCGGAAAGTCTTGATTCCCTCAAGCAACAGTAGCGTAGACTGTTGTTGCTCATGAAATCGTTTCGGGATGAATGTATATGTAAAAGAGGACGAGTTTGTTTGGGTACCATTTCCGCAGTGAGACGCCAAAAGGATGCCACTGGTTCAGTAAGCTCTCTCGCTTGGTACGCAAATAGCTCGCGCTGCGTATCTCTGCTGTATCTTCGGAACAGGTGGCTCGCAGTATCTCTGCCAGCATCAGCATAAAAATTGAGGAAATGTTGTGTGCGTTCATTTTGTTCGCAACCGCGAATCGTGGCCCACATAGGGCCCACATATTGCGTAGAACGATATTCTGTTTCAGTGGGGAAGAGATGTTATACAATAATGCAGTCTTCCGTCATGTACAGTACGCTTTGTTCTTAAAGACACGATCGTGTGTTCGAATTCCACCTACGTCATGGATGTATTCTGTTAGTATAATGTGCTGTGCTGTCATAAATACCAGCGCACGTTAAGAGAATGTTATCGTATAAGCGAGTAAATATCATTGTTTGTAGAAACACACATGATTGTTTCCGATCTCTGATAACGATTTTTAAATGACGTTATGTGCGTCAGGAGCCACCCCGGGCCATAAGCTTGAAACGGTGGAACCAAAAAGGTGCACTAGTATGGCCGTCAAATTACCCATAGTTCATCTCTTTTTCCCGTGTGTTTATCAGCTGTTTTGTTCATATTATTACGATTACAAATTGCTTCGTGTTGTGAATATTTCAAAAGCGTAGTTAAGTTCAGCAGGTATTGGTTTTTTTTTTTTTTTATAAATAAGGTAATATTCTGTTCGGCTCAACTGTAGAATATGTCCCTTGATATGTCCCCCTATGCTTTAACATATGAAGGTATGCCAACATCCTTCTTGATAAAAGAAAGAATGTGGAAATGAAGTGTTCAGTCCATGTCACAACCATAACACTTTTAATAAATATATAGTGAAACATACATTGATATAATAATCTGCTAGTAGTCCTGTTACCTCCACATCCATTCTAATCCGTTTACGTATGACCAAAACCGATAGTAGCAATTTAATATTTGGTAATTGGCGGTATTTCGCGGTGGATTATGGGGCCTAAAAGGTATAGTTTGACATCATATTCGTCGTACTTATTTCAAGTATATTTGGCTTGAAGTACTCACTCCTTTCTTTTTATCCTCTCAGGTCAGGAGTCACACGACATCTGAACTGTGGTCGGAGGTGACAGAGCAGTAGTTAATGATTTCATAGTCAGTGCACGGTGTCTCACAGCACGAATGCCCAAGAAAATTGAGCCTTTTTGGGAGGGGTACATTAAAAACCTTTGCGATGCCAAGTATCGTTAAATGAAAATGATAGGAACCTGCAAAAAACGTGGTTTTGTTATTTCCAAGAAAGGCATCTTCTGTGTACTTGATACGACTAGCAAATCTCGAATGGGATTAATTTCAGAGGGGGGGAAAAAACAAGAAAAGCCACCCTTCGTCACAAGCCGCACTACCACAGAAGATGATATAAATTAATCCCATCCGAGCTTTACCAGTCCTATTAAGTACACAGAAGATGTCTTTCTTGGAAATAACGAAACCACGTTTTTTGCAGGCTTCTATTAGGCCTATTTTCACTTAATTATACTTGGCATCGGAAAGGTTCTTAATGTACCCCTCCCAAAAAGGCTCGATTTTCTTGGGCATTGGTGCTGTGAGACACCGTGCACTCTGACTGTGAAATCACTAACTACTGGTCTGTCACCTCTGACCACAGTTCAGTTGTCGTGTGACTCCTGACACACATGACGTCATTCCAAAATCGTTATCAGAGATCGTAAACGACCCAGTAGTGACTCACTCGCTTTTGAACCCAAGGATCATATTTCTGACGCAATGTAGACATCTGTGAAGATTAAAACACCGTGGTCAAATTTTTCTGTGAGTACTTTTATTTCCTCCCGTGATTACCACAATATATTGGGGTGATACAGAAGTTCGTAGCATTTTTTCGCTGTGACAGAGTTTTTGTTTGAGATGATAATATATTCTCCTACATTATCTATGACTCTCTGTCAGCGCTGGGATAGTTTCTCGATTCCGCGTCTGAAGAAATCTGCTGGTTTGGAGTTAAATAAGTCATCAACTCAAATCTGTAAAGCATATTCGTTTTCATAGGAGTTCCGTTGAAGATTTTTGGACAATGAACTGTTAATGTGGAAATCTGAGGGCACAAGATCGGGAGAATATGGGGGATGTGAAATCGCCTCCCAGTCAAGTTCCTGGATAGCTGCTTTCGTCATGTTAGCGGAATGTGGGCGTGCATTATCGTGTTGCAAAAGCACTTGAAGCTGTCTTCCGTGTCGTTTTTCTTCATTTGCGGCCGCAAGGCGTCTGAGTTATTGGTAATAAATGTCAGCAGTTATAGTTACATTCCTAGAAAGAAATTCGTAGTATACCACGCCTTCTTTATCCCATCAGACCCATAACATCATCTGTGGATGGACACTAGAGATGAACAAAACTAACTGCCGCTCTCGCTCGCTGTGTTCGCTGCATTTGTCTTTCGAGTCTCGGCTCGTCATTCTCGCTGCGCGTCGAGTCTCGCTCGTCATTCTCGAAATAGCATTTGGTCGGCGTGGAAAGATTTCGTAACTTTGAATAACATACATAATTGAAATAAATAACATAAATGTTTAAATGAGACAAAAAAAGACAAAACAGAACAGTATCTTAGATATCAAAATGTTCTGGTTCTATTAAATGATATTACCTATGGTTATATAAAAATAAAGAAAAAACAATTCTCAAAGAAATTTGCATTTATAAGGAACATAAAACATGACATTAATATCTTTTTACTTGAGATTTCACACTTGATCTTAAGTATATAAAAAGAAAATTGCTAGCCTTTTATTAAGGGCCTAGTAATTAAATAAAGACTGGGGAACGGATTATTATACACAGAAATGTAGAGATGATCTTTCAAATAGGCTACTTGATTGTTTGTACACATATAACAGTTGCCAAAGTAGATAAAAGTCCAGTCAGGCATAAACAACTGCTTTCTTCGGGATTTCAGGAGTTGATCAATATCGCGTCTCGGAAGACTTACAACCAGTCTTTACGTCAAGGACGCGACGTAATACAACATTGTCGTGCGGGTTTTCGGCTTTGTGGGCGCTGTTAGTCTCGTTTTCTCGATCGTTGTTCATCTCTAATGGACACAAACTTTTGTACGGGGTGTTGTGTGTTGAAACAACAGAACCATTTTCTTGCAGTGCTTTCTCCGATGACATTCTCCCCGTACACGAACCAAATGTTTCGAGCCGCATCCTCTGTTTTTGCTCCTCTATTAAACTTCACCAGAAGAATATGTCGAAAGTTTTTTTTTTTCTTGACACTCCAACTTCTTTATCCCACAAATAGAACAGACTTTCTTCAAATGCGCAGAATTCACGACGTATACAAGCACAACACTCCAAATAACAAACGATAAACAACCTAACAAAGCAGTGTTCTAATGAGGAACAAAAATGCTACTAACCTAATAACTAGGGATGTTTACCTTCACATTCTGTATATAGGCATTACTTAGAAGTAACTGAAATGTAAAAATATAACAAATTGAGTTAGTGCCAATTTCGGTTTTCAATTTGATGCTAAAAGCGTTCCGACTTTTAGGCTCTGGAATCAATAATCGCAAGGGAGCGAGTGTGAGTTGGTTCACTGTTGAAAGTAAAAGCATGTGATGTAATTTAACCGCCACTTAGAGCGATACAAACTTATTTATAGCCATTACATTTCCTTAGAAATGACTTCGCTGCTTCCACACGTTATAAATATAATTTGAGTAATTTAACTTCGTTGTAGATTTATTTTAAAGCAAGTGTTTTAAATTCGTAGCTTCACAGTTTCGTGATGTAATCCACTATTACATAAACACAACCATTCAGTTTTACTCATGTTACTCGTACAGTTGGATATTTACATGTGAATATATACAGTCTTCAAATTGTATTTTTTTTTTAATTTCTTTGTTATTGATTTATTGTCCAGTTTAATTCCACAATTAAATTTAGTTCCTCAGAATACTGCATTTAACTTTTGTATATGCCTATTTGTATTCTGGTGGTGTGATAGAGAAGTCTGAAAGCCTTAACTTCACAAGATTAAATATTATTATTACAAACAGGTTTACAGTGTAATGTCACATTTTCCTGTGACCAATTTCCTACGTTCTTATTTTTTTCTCCAATTCTCTCTATCTTCCCAATCCCGTTCTCGCAGTCCTTTCTGTGCCAACGCTTTATTTATGTCTTGCAGCCAGGTGTTTTGCGGCCTATCTCTGCCTCTACTTCCCTCTGGAATTCAAATAAATAAATAGATAAATAAATAAATAAATAAATAAAATACACTCCCAGTAGTAAAAGAGACTCCATTTTCAATGCATTCATACAGATTATAAATTAGTGAGTTGATGAATTCACATGTTCAGCTTCTTGTATCCAAAAGTTGTTTTATTTGCGTTGAAAATATAAACTTGGCCAAGGTGTGAGGCTTTGCTCGCCAACTGTTGCCAGCCAACAGGGAAAGGAGTAGCTATGAAGAAACAAGCCTTTATCACTACTGCATTTGACGTGGAAACGTCTTTATATTCGACGTACACTAACAGAATAGTAATATACGTTACAAGAGCGGTATGTTGACGTTTTCATGTTCGAGGAAAAGATTGAAAAAGCGAAACGTAGTTGAGCTTTTTTAATTTCCAAGAACATGAAAACAAACATACCGCTCGTGTATCGTACATTATTTTGTGCAAAGATCGTTTATTACATACCTGAAAGACGAATTTCTAATTCGTTGCAATGAAATCTCCATGTTGGTTTCTGTTTAATGACGCCAACTTCGGAACACCAAAATATCTTTCTTCAACATTGTTGATGTAAAATGTTTTGTGTGTTTACTATACTCCAGCAGGCCGTGATATACGTCTGTCTTTTTTTCCCCCCAGTCTATAAATGCGAACTTAAAACAAACGGTAAGGTTATGTAATGATTTATTTTTCATTTTAATATTTTAACAATATTATTTATATAACATATTGCAGTAATAACATCGGCATCTGGAATCTCGTTGATTTTTTCACGACTTCCTTAATGTTACTTGTATCAGGAATGCAATAAGTTTCGTGGAGTAGTAGACTTTACTTAATTTTTGCAAATATTTAAAAACAATAATTAACATTGCAATTTAGGTGAAATTGCAGTGGTAAGTTTCCAATTTATAATTATTACTATGTTAAACGTCTCTAAAAATAATATGTTAAAAGCCTAAAGCTGTAAAATGAATGTCGCGCTTAAGCGGTAAGAAGAGGGAAATTGTTATGTGTGTTACGTTGGGAATACTGAATGTGGTATTTCACACTTACCGCGTATTGGTTCTGTGCAGAAAACAAGCAAATACGCACGATCTCGCACAAAAGATTTTTGTAGAATGGAAACTAGATTTCGGTTGTTATGGAAATGCTTACACAACGCAGAACTGCACGAATTGTTTTCTTCGCCTGACATAATTAGGAATATTAAATTCAGACGTTTGAGGTGGGCAGGGCATGTAGCACGTATGGGTGAATCCAGAAATGCATATAGTGTGTTAGTTGGGAGGCCGGAGGAAAAAATACCTTTGGGGAGGTCGTGACTTAGAAGGGAGGATAATATTAAAATGGATTTGAGGGAGGTGGGATATGATGGTAGAGACTGGATTAATCTTGCTCAGGATAGGGACCGATGGCGAGCTTATGTGAGGGCGGCAATGAACCTCCGGATTCCTTAAAAGCCATAAGTAAGTAAGTAAGTAAGTAAGGCATAACAGATTGAAGTTTATGCAGTAGTTGCTTACAAATGTGTATAATAAGCATGCCAAATTTCATTGAAATTGGATCTATCTACCCAGAGATACAACTTTTTGAAATTTATGCAGTAGTTGCTTACAAATGTGTATAATAAGCATGCCAAATTTCATTGAAATTGGATCTATCTACCCATAGATACAACTTTTTGAAATTTATGCAGTAGTTGCTTACAAATGTGTATAATAAGCATGCCAAATTTCATTGAAATTGGATCTATCTACCCAGAGATACAACTTTTTGAAATTTATGCAGTAGTTGCTTACAAATGTGTATAATAAGCATGCCAAATTTCATTGAAATTGGATCTATCTACCCAGAGATACAACTTTTTGAAATTTATGCAGTAGTTGCTTACAAATGTGTATAATAAGCATACCAAATTTCATTTAAATTGGATCTATCTACCCATAGATACAACTTTTTGAAATTTATGCAGTAGTTGCTTACAAATGTGTATAATAAGCATGCCAAATTTCATTGAAATTGGATCTATCTACCCAGAGATACAACTTTTTGAAATTTATGCAGTAGTTGCTTACAAATGTGTATAATAAGCATGCCAAATTTCATTTAAATTGGAGCTATCTACCCAGAGATACAATTTTTTGAAATGTATGCAGTAGTTGCTTAAAAATGTGTATAATAAGCATACCAAATTTCATTGAAATTGGATCTATCTACCCAGAGATACAACTTTTTGAAATTTATGCAGTAGTTGCTTACAAATGTGTATAATAAGCATGCCAAATTTCATTGAAATTGGATCTATCTACCCAGAGATACAACTTTTTGAAATTTATGCAGTAGTTGCTTACAAATGTGTATAATAAGCATACCAAATTTCATTTAAATTGGATCTATCTACCCATAGATACAACTTTTTGAAATTTATGCAGTAGTTGCTTACAAAGGTGTATAATAAGCATGCCAAATTTCATTGAAATTGGATCTATCTACCCAGAGATACAACTTTTTGAAATTTATGCAGTAGTTGCTTACAAATGTGTATAATAAGCATACCAAATTTCATTTAAATTGGATCTATCTACCCATAGATACAACTTTTTGAAATTTATGCAGTAGTTGCTTACAAATGTGTATAATAAGCATGCCAAATTTCATTGAAATTGGATCTATCTACCCAGAGATACAACTTTTTGAAATTTATGCAGTAGTTGCTTACAAATGTGTATAATAAGCATGCCAAATTTCATTGAAATTGGATCTATCTACCCATAGATACAACTTTTTGAAATTTATGCAGTAGTTGCTTACAAATGTGTATAATAAGCATGCCAAATTTCATTGAAATTGGATCTATCTACCCAGAGATACAACTTTTTGAAATTTATGCAGTAGTTGCTTACAAATGTGTATAATAAGCATGCCAAATTTTATTTAAATTGGATCTATCTACCCGGAGATACAACTTTTTCTGTCAACGGAGGAGAAAAAAATACTGTGCTCGTTAACGCCACCTTAAGAGAAGATGCCTGGTCTACATCCGCGAAGGAGCATGTGTTAATGATTTGCGTGAATTGAATACACATGTCCGAATTGCTTTGTAAAGGCTGTTGCTTAAATTAAACCATGGTCATCGACCTCGCAACCTTGTTGATTAATCGGTCTCCGTAGTCTATCCTCGATGTACCAAATTTTATTGAAAAATAGTGCACACTCCATTACGGTGCTCGTTACTTGTTATTCGAGTTTCGTCAGTGCCGTTCATTTGTAATTGTAAATAAAAATACGAGGCGAATCGTTATTCCAAGGACGAAATTAACTGTACTGCATCATGTTGAAAGTGGAACATTTCAATGACTGTAAATTGTGAATTGCTGTGCAAAAAAATAAAAACAACTCTCGACAGTCACTTTTAATACATGTGACGTTTACATCGCAGCATTTAATTCCATCACACGAGTAAAATCAACAGTTGCTAGCTGCAGCTGTGCGACCATTAAGCATTAGAATGTATGCAATTCAGGACAATCCAGATTAACTCCTTCGCTTGTACTCGTCGGAATGCGACAGCGAAGTCGAGTGTAATGGGACTACTTCGCTTTGTTTGTTTGCTTCTCTCAATTTCTGCAGGAATATTTCATCTTAAGACGGATAGATTACACGTGGGGAATGGGACAAGTCTACACGTATTTAAGCCACGCATTGTTCCTACAGTAGTCGTGCACAACCGGTTATGAAAAATAGAAATTTTTTATTGCTAGTAAACGCCTGGCGCTGTAGTCAGTATGCAAAGCTCTTCCGTCTCGCGGAGTGCCTCAGGTTCGGTTTAATGAATATTCGAGTTGTTTTTCACTCTTTGTGGGTGGACGGCAAAGACAGACCACATTGAGCCATGCAGGAGTTAAGAGCCAATACAAGGACGCGATTATCACTGTGTAGCCCTACTGTTTAATTGATAATTCTTCTCTCACTACAGTCAATCATTCATCGATCCATCCATCGAACCATTGGTTCACTCATCCATGGATTCATTGATTGATACATTGACTGATTCAGTGATTCACTAATTGCTTCGTTCATTCTTGATTCATTCATTCCAGTTGGTAACGTCAAGAGCAAAACATATCGTCTTAAAAATGATTTATTAATGAAATAATGCATCTTTTTGGAGTAATTAAAAGGCATTAACAGCTACTGTTTTAGAGGTATGCATTTTGAGTTTAAAGTGTAAACGTTACAATAGAATGTATGTAGGCTACTTATTTTCTCTTCTATTTAGTAGGCCTAAGTAATTGTAATTTATTCTATTGTTGCATTTCTTTAGACACTAGATTTCATATTATGCAATCAATTATAGGCCTAATTATATTAAACAAATACATTTTTTAATTACACATGGTAAATTTCCTTCAATTGTTACTCCGTTTGTGTATTGAGAAAATGTCAGTGTTCTGTCTAGCCTGCAAAACATTAGGGGAATACAAAGATAAGAAGGGGAATGCAGGAGACGAGGAGGAATAAAGGGGAAGTAGGGGATAAAAGATGAAGATGGGGAATAAAAAGGGGAGAGGGAAATACAAGGAGAAGGGGCGGAATAAAAAGAGAAGAGGGATTAAAGGAAAAGGGGAGAATACAAGGTGGACAAGGGGAGTACAAGGAGAGCAAGTGGAAAATAAGAAGGGGAAGACGAGAACAAGGAAATATAGTGGAAACTAGGTGAATACAATGAAAATAAGGGGAGTACAAACAGAAGGTAAAGACGAGGACAAGAGGAAGACGAGGAGAAACGTTCTCCGTAATGTTAAGTAGCATTTGTAAAGTTATTTGTCCTGTCGATTTTTAAGGGAGCATAAAATTCTTAGCAGCACATCCTTTGGAAAGAAAGTAAACATTTTAGCTCCTTGTCTTGTATTTACGAGACGTGAATGATCACTGTCCTTGACAGAGGGTTCCATGGAATATTTTCGTCATTTTTCGACCACATCGAAATAGGAGGTAGACAAGGCGCTGAAATCAGTGGAACTAAGTGCACTCAGACTTACCCCACCTTTCCCCCCACAATGCATAGAATACACTTCTGCTGTTAATAGAGAAAACTCGATAACCATGAAGACAAGCAGTTCTCTTGGGGGGGGGGAACATGCACTGCGAACTGCAGTTTAGAGGTAGTTAGAAAACTTAGGCCCGATTGTATAAACCATTTAATCTTTTATCCTTGTTTCAGCTGAACTTTGAATTTTGTGTTGTATAAAGTCTAATCTGAGATTAATTTGTCTCAAACTAAAGTCAACTTTGACTGAAGAAATTTCTCCGATTAAGTTAGATGATCCAAGTTCAGTTATTTCTTTCCTATTTGAAATATACGAGTGACAGATTGTGCAAATAAAATATCCATTATAATTAATATCAATAGATATGATAGGTACATTTATATATATTTCTTTCAATTTCTTGCCTTAATACACAAACAATCTTATATTTTATAAGGCTCTATCGTGTTCAGCAGTATCAAATAACATAACCTATAATTATATTATGTTTATAACAACCATTAATTATTCATGGATATGATAGATACATTCATAAATTTTCAATTTACTGTATTACTAAACGAAAATTGTCGTTTTATAAAGCTTTATTATGTTTAGCAGTATCAAACACCATAACGTGTTAACAACTCGGAGAACAGTCAACCTTCTTCTTATTGTCCGCCATTATTTACATTGCACAAAAAACCAGTGTCTCCAACAGAGTATACGGAAAAAAGTAGTTGTAAAGTCGCTGGATTTCTCATTATCAACAAAGAAAGATTAAATTTTGTCACTATTGGGGTGCTAAAAATGGTCACTAAATCCCTATTTAAGCAATATAAAAGTTAAAAGAAATTGTTGTTGAAAAAGAGTTAAAGTCGCTAGATTGGCAACACTGAACAAACCTGTATAACATGGTCCGCGCATCACGTATTTCACCTGTTTATGCGATGTTGCCAGATCCTTTTCACGTGAACTTAGATTGCATTTGAACCAAGGTAATTTGATCGTAGAAAAGTTTTATACAATAGAAGAAGTGTCTGAACTCGGTTCACTTTTCGATCTACGATCAAAGTTGATCTTTAGTCAGGGAGTTTTATACAATTGGGCCTTAGACTTGGAAATCCACTACCAGACTTTTCGGCAGCAATCTGGTTACCTGCCCCGAGGACACTGATAAACCCAGTTTAATTTTTTGGTTGGTTATTTTACGATACTGGGTTAGCATCGATGGAATTGGTGATAGCGGGATGGTATTTGGCGAGATGAGGCCTATGATTCGCTGCAGATTACTTGGCATTCGCCTTAAGATTGAGGAAGATCTCGGAGAAAATCCAACAAGGTAATCAGCTCAAGCGGGATTCGAAAAAGGTGAAACAGCTTCTATGCTGTGCGCTATTTACATGATAGATTACTAGTATATCCTCATGGTGCTGGTTCAACCCGTACTGTTTAACAATTCTCTTTTTCTGTCTTCTCCTGTGAAGAAGCTTCTTGGTTCGGCAGTCCATCGAAAACTAGAGCGTAATGATTTAATCTTTGAGGCAAGCGTGAAGGAATCTCGTCGAAATTACGTGTCGTAATGAGAGGATTATGTTTCAGGTGATGTTTTTTTTTACTCCTTGATTCCAATTGACGAGCATTACATGCCAAGAATTAATTAGATGCCATTATCTTTGTGACAGTTCCTTCAATGAAACGTCTTTAACTTGCTTGGACCTGTTTATTTTTATGCTCTATTTATCTCTGTAAGAATAATAATTGTCGGAAGACTTCAAGTAAGTAACATTCTTTCGTAAGTAAAATCGGAGATAATGAAATTATATAAGGTTGAAATAGCCCTAATCCAATCAATCTTTAAGAAAGGAGAAGGCTCATATTTTAATAATTAGAGGCATAGGTAAGCTTCCTTGACATCTCGTATAAAATATATGCTAAAATATATATATATATATATATATATATATATATATATACCGGTGTATATAGGGTAAAGGTTGATAAAATTGTGATAGTTCTTTTTGAGAACTTACTACAATTTTACTGACCGAGAGAAAGATCGGTTTTTTGCGTCAACGTATTAAGGGAATGTTCGTGGACAAGTTTCTACACAAAACTGGTACTTCCCTCGCTCAGTAAAATTATAATAAATTCTCAAAAATAAGGATTTACCGTCACTTACGGAGCTTATTTCCGAAGAAATTCTGAGCACAAAAACTCATAAATATTTGTCCTAATCTCAATATTTTCAAAGTTACACTAATTTGAAATTGTTTGTAAAATACCATTTTTCTTTAGTTTAAAGAGTAAAAGAATTATAAATAGAGAATGAAGTATTCAGAAGTATCATTTCTTAAATTGGTTACTGTTCTGAAGCTAAAAATGTGTTTGTCAGTTGCTTTGTACAGATTTTGTTTTTCAATTTGTAATTAAAAATGACATCATTCTTACGAACTTATCACAAAAATTGTTACAAATCATACGACTTTAGGAACTCGATTCTTTACAGTTCAATTACGCATTCTGATGTACAGTCTTGAAGAATTTACAAGAGTGGAGTGATTTGTAACAATTGTTGTGATAAGATATAAGATATGGCGCTAGTTTCGGCCGAAGACTTTATAATAAAATAACAAATCATATTCCAAATTTGAAATATTTTAAAATTGAACCTTTTAAAAAAGAAATTTATAAAATTATTCATGATATATAATATTAACAAATGTGTGTATTTTTTATCTTTTATTTCTGTCGACTATATTCATGTTTTTTATTGAATATCACTGGCTTTTGTCTGATTTTCAGTTTATATTGAATGTGTTTTTTTCTCTCTTTTTCTCTTTCTTCTTCTTTCTTTCTTTTTTTGTGTTACTTATTGGTTTGAATTACGTTAATTACTGTATTTAGTAAACAGTCTTTGTAAATTTTTTGTTATATTATTGACTAAGATCTCACCGTACACGAGCCTGGCTCTTACAGTAATGGCTAGAAACATTTTTGTTTTATAATTTTAATTTGTACTCACTAGTTAAATAAATTTAAATGCGTAAGAAAATGTAATTTTGTAGTTGAAATCGAAAAAAAAAAAAAAAAAAAAAAAAACTGTACGAAGCCGCTATGGAATTCACAACAGAATATTAGCTACTAATTAAAGGAATGATACTCCTGATTAGTTAATTCTTTATCTGTAATATTCTTTTACCCTTAAAACTCAAGAATAATGGTATTTTACAAACAATTTCACATTAGTGTAACTCTGATTAGGACAAATGTTTATATGACATTTTTTGCTCAGAATGTCTTCGGAAATAAGCTCCGTAATGGACGGTAAATCCTCATGAATCACCCTGCATCTTGTATTTGCTAATGGCAGGTACTTGATTGTTCGTCATTCACCCGTATGAAGCCAGCTTGTAGACCAATTTACCGACAGAGTCGTTGCCCAGGGTGCGCCATAGGCTGGTCTACGTTACATCCACGATGAGATATGATGGAGATTTCTTGAGATGACACACGGGAACCGGAGTTCCCGGAGAAAACCCCTTTATTACCTGGACCACAGGCTTGACCAACAAGTTAGAAATCGGGGTACGCCGGGGATCGAATCCAGGTCTACAGGATTATAAGTCCAGCGCTCTAAACACGGTCAAATATTTTCTTGATAACCACTGTTCGTGTTCATTGTTATCTTCATATCCAATAAAATCAAGAAACTTCATCGCAACCTAAAAAAACCGCCAGTTTTTTTGCTCACAGCCGATTGAGATCGTCCCAAGATCACTCTTTGACAGTCTCAGTGATATCCTGGAGTAGTTTCCAAGCTCGTCTTGAATGTGCATACAAATTCTGTGTAAGTTTCTTATGACAACCTCAAGGAAGGTCTCAAACGCGACTGTGCATACGGGCCTTGATATCTCAAACTGCTACAGCATCAGTTTTTTAACATCGAACTACACACCTCCCAAATCCAAAGCAGTTATTTAACTGCAATACACTCAGATTATAGTTTTGAATTTTTGTATTGTTCATACTCTTAATAATGCCCTTGTTTCAAATTGTATTAATCTGTAATCCATAGGTAATATATACATTGAAAAAACAGCGTGCAAAAGCTTCCTTGTTTCCAGTTAATACTTACTTTGCCAGAGTTCGAACTACTCTTTCACACCGGAAATGAAAATAGCGCTATAGAAAGAGGTTGGCTTGCTACCTGTATAGAAATTAACTAAAAAAAGTTGTCAATACGTCGGAAAGCCCGTTAGGGTATAACTTTTCCGCGCAGTGATTTGTCATGACAGCGAACCGAAACGTGGAAACCTTGTTTATATACCCATTATGTATCCCATTCAGGGAGGGTCGACTCCAACGTTTTTTTTTTCCTCTTCCCTTTCAGTTTTCAACTCTATTTTCCTCTACAATTCCGTATAAGAAAATGAGTTCCAATTCACTACACACTTCCGACAGCTGGTTCAACTGTACTCCGTGAAATTGAGTTAATATATCTTACAATTTGTACTCACATGTTAAAGTTATCCTGTTGTTGATCTTAAATCCTTTAGATCTTTAAATTAGATTTTGCTAAATTTCATGGCCTTGCACACGAAATAGTCATTATTATTATTATTATTATTATTATTATTATACGAACTCTTTAAGACTATATGTACGTGAACGACCACAAATATTATCAGAAAATGCAGGTTCTAAACTTCTAAAATTTTATAAGAAAATGAACTCACAATTGGACCAAAAATTACAAGGTACCACAATAAGACTTAATGGAATTTAAATATCTGATAAAAGTATAAAAAGGTTACTAACAATATTTTTCAAACCAGTTTTATTAGAGTATGAAAAAAAAATTCTGCAGTAACATCATTTGGTAGCCATAACATTGTTATGGTCTCTCTGACATCTTCAATATTTATCCTGCATGTAATAAACACTTATTTATGAAAAGTAGACTAGTCTCAGACAGGTAGAGTTGTTTATTTTAATGCAATTAATTTTTTATTTCTCTTATATAAAATATATTAGATTTTACATAATATTTTGTGACCTAATTTTTTCTATTTTCAAAGAAATAGGCATTATTGTAGTCTACTTTTTGCATAAATTCATGTTAAATCAGTGTACAAAATTTCAGAATTCTATCTCTAATGGTTGTGGAGTTATGAAATAATGTGTGAAAATTTTCAAATTTTGGAAAATTTAATTTAAAGTAAAAAGTGAATTCTTAAAAATATTATTAGTAACCTTTTTTATACTTTTATCAGATATTTAAGTTCTAATAAGTCTTGTTGTGGTACCTTATAATTTTTGTCCAATTTTGAGTTCATTTCCTTATAACATTTTAGAAATTTCGAGCCTGCATTTTCTGATAATATTTGTGGTCATTCACGTGCACATTACCCTTAAATGATATACTTTTTTTTAACTTTTAAGAGGTCGCATGACAATAACTCGTTAATGGTATAATTGAACATCTGAAGTAAGTATGTTTTCGGAAAAAAAATCATCCTGCTTCTCAATCACTTTACCTCTAAAATGATACCCCACGAATCGAACTCGGCTCCCTTTGATAAGAAGCCATTATCTGTGGTCGGGGACTGTAGATACTGAGAAATTTGTGTGAGTGAAAATAGAAATAGTGATTATTGTGAGGTTATGTAATTTAAAACTTACGTATATGCATCAGTATTGATTTGTAAGATGAATAATTCATAATTTAAACTTTACGTCACATTGTGATGCAAAAAGGAAGTGAAAAGTTACGCAACAATTTCCACGCATTCCTTTCAGTAGTCCACCTACATAGATGAGGAATATCCTGCAGGTGTTTACGAATCGAATCAATCGGCACGGTTCTTAAAGTGATTTGATTTTCATTATCCACAAGGCCATATTTTGCTTTCTGTATTTTGGTTGAAATATTACACGAGTTATAGATTTTGTTGGTTTTAATGGTTTAGTCCAACCATGGGGAAAAATGGCTTCGATCTCGGGACGTCAGTTGCAGGAAGAGTGGCAGAAAGAATTTTTTGTTACTTACAAAAGGAAGAAAGTCTGTTGCTTAATATGTAGGTTTAAAATTGCGCATATAAAACGCTTCAATATTAAACGCCACTTCGATCGGAAGCATAAAGCGGACTTCGGTGATCTTACAAGTATTTATTTACAATTTTTAAAGCTATTTTCGTAATATTTGTGGAAAGATACAAAACAAGATGTTTATGGTATTTTCAGGATTTAGATAGTTATTATTTTATTAAGTATCTGGAACTGAACTTATTTAAAACTTTGAGTGCATATTAGGCCTACTTGATGCGTTCTCTTTCCAAGAAAGATTTTCAGAAGTAACTGCAATGGACATGGAGATATCTGTTCAATAATCTGTTTGTATTTGATGTTACCCAAGCATCAGAGCCACTATAGAGATGCAAAAGAGCACGCCACTAAAGTGTTTAGGAAAAAATGGATTAGATCTCTTTAAATACCTACCAGAGGAGCAATTCCCTAATCTGCGCACATTTGCAACGCGTATGGTATCTATGTTTGGCTCAACTTACTGTTGTGAGCTGTTTTTCTTTTCGAAATGAATATGACCAAAAGTATCTCCAGGTCTAGAATCACAGACATGCATTTAGTTTCAGTATTATGGTTGAGTTGTTCTATTTTAGAGCCAAATATATCCTTTTTAGTTAATAACAAGAAATTTCGAGGGTAATCAACAACAAAAAAAATCAAAACCGGCAGTATAGGCCTACAGTAGTATTTCGTTTCATTCATATCTCATATATTTTGTTTAATATGTTTTAAAGTTAAATGACAGTGGAGCTTAGTTTTACTTTCTTTAGTATTTATAAAAAGAAGCAATTGATTTTGTTGATCATTATATTGTGTTTAATATGTTTTCAAGTTAAATTACAATGGAGCTTAGTCACTTTATTGGTTTTAAAAAGAAACAATTTATTATGTTGAGAATTGTATCTTTTAATATATTGTGCAGTTAAATGACAATGGAGCTTTGCTTTTTTTCTTTATTGTTTTTAAAAAAGAAATACTTTATTATGTCAATCACAAGGCAGTTCAAGAATTTTTCGTGCACATGATAAAGAAATAGTTATAAATTGAAAAATATATAATTTGCCTAATGACAGTACTTGGCCGTCATAATTATTGTATGATACGTGTACTTCCTATAAACAAAATACTGTAAAGATTTTGAAACAAGAACTAAGAGCGGAGAAATTACCGGTGCGCAAGGTGTGTCGACTCCACCGCTGCACTTGACTTAGCAAAACAACTGCATTACCCCTCGCCTGTCAATCAAACGAATGTGAGGTGAGTAGGAATGTTCCCTCCCTACTTTGCTTATAGTCCCCATAGCTGGTTTAGTCAATTGTCCCAAGACAGGTTTGGACTCCACAAGTGACACCAAGAAGTCATCACTCATGAGGCAACTAGGCCAGGAGATACAGTAATTGGGTATGGTGGCCAGTTTCTTTCCCCCTCCATTGCATACATCGCTATTACACTAACTAGTAGGCTTGTAATGCAGGTAAATTGTTTTAGAGCATAGACTTTTTGCCCTGATTTGTGCGAAGTGCATAGATTGAAAGTTGATATAAGTTGAGACCAGTTGCTAAGAGCAGATTACGTTGTCAAGTGTTAGGCTCTTTTCTCTCCAAAGCCAATCTTCCAACTACCTTAACATCCTCCTGTGCAAGTGTTAGTCAAAGAGTGTTATCTTCTTTCAAAGTCCGGTAAGCAAACAGTCTCGTACGAGCTACGAAAGTTACGAGGGCAGTTTTTGTGAACTTACTTGCCAACCCTCATGCGCTGGTAAGAGGTGCATTGTGATACTCTGTTAAGGGGTTAGGTACAGCTTACAGAAGTAAAATTTTTGGAAATATTCAACATTTTATTTATACATTATTGTATCTTGTGCAATAATGAAAATTGGTATGTGTAAAACATTGTCCTGCTATGTGAAAAAATATATTTTTACGATTTAAAAAAATGATATATATATATATTTTTTTTTTTCAAAATTCAAAATAATGACAGTTTACTGTGCAGGGATGAAGCGTTTCCCTCATAACTCATAAACTTGTTAACTTTTTCATGTTCTCTCTCTTTTATTTTATTGCTGAAACCCATGTTTACAATACCATGATTTTTAAACTACATTTCTTAATAAATAATATTCTTCTTATTTTGTGTTAGAAGAAAATACTGATATTTGACCATTTTTAAATGAATTTATTTTTATTAGACAATCTATCAAAGATAGAGAAGTGATCTTGCATCATATTGTAGATATGACCTGCATAAATACACACAAAAAATTTCATCACAGAATGTTAGATAGTTTTTTAGTTATGTGAGAAACGCTTCATCACTGCACAGTGAACTGAATTTAAAAAAAAAAAAAAATGTAAATAATTTTTTTAATCTTAAAAATATTTCTTTTTCATGTAGCACAAGGACAGTGTTTTACACATACTAATTTTCATTACTGTACAAGATGTAGTAATGGAAGGAAAAAATGTTGAATACTGCTGTAAGCTGTACCTAACCCCTTAAGACGTCCTTTGTATTACGCGCGTTGCTTAAACGAGAATTGTCTTTGATGGACTGGATATTTGTACGCCCACAAATCTCGCAGTTCTAGCGGTGGTCTGGCTGGCGCATGGGGATGGACGAGATCGATCCGGTGCAGCATCACAGCTGCTGCTGCTGGCTCAAACCCCGTCCTGTAATACGCTCCCACCAGTGTCGCACTGGCTGTCTGCGGTTATTCTCTGCAAGTTATTGTAGAGTCGTTACGTTTTTTGTAAATGATTACACGATACCCACAGGACAGATATCTTTTCCAAATACATTTTCCCCCTCAGTCTCTGTGCTCATCATTGTGGCTATGTGAATAGCGTGTTCGTTTCCCAACCTAGCGGTCCGTGGTTCGATTCCCGGCGTGGACAATCCAAAAAAATTATCTTACATGCATGGGACTGGGTGTTTGTCCCTTGGCATGTGCTTCCCTCTGTTGTCTCAGCGGTGGCCCTGTGCTGTGCTGACCATACTACCATAGACAATTTGTATAATATGACAAATGTTGGTCCATAGCTATATACCCTGCCTTACATCACATTCGATTGTAAATCGGTAGGTAAGGTGGAGGTTAAACAGAAGAAGTCCCTGTGCTCTAGTCCAGTGGTATTCAATCTTTCTTCTCCCCGTACACCTAAAGACACTTTTCCACTCAAGCTTGTACCCCCGAATTGTTCGTTCAAATTATACATAACTACAGGTTGGGTTAAAAATCGCTTTCCCCAAACACTTCGTTACATTTAATTACATTCAATTTACACATTCCTTTACAGATTTTGTTCAAAATGAAGGCCCTGTTTCTCGATATACAATTCGCAACGTTTAGACACTGATTTACAGATGACAGAACATAACTTGCGATGTTCATCGATTTTTACGAATGACTGTTCGATCATCTGTCGCAACTGATGCAGATCCTGCGGTTTCTGAGTAAAAATATAATTTTTCAAGATACCCCACACAAAAAAATCACATGGCATCAGGTCGCATGATCTGGGTGGCAATTCTGTTGTGCCACGACGGCCATTCCATTCATGGGATTGCTGGTTCAAGAATCCCTCACTCCTACACCAGAAAGAGGTGGTGCTCCATCTTGTTGCCATATTAACTGCATTTCGGCAAGACGAGAGCTGTTTTCAAGTTCAGAAATAATCACCTCTTCTAACTGGTCGCTGGTAACCGTTCCTTCTAAAAAAAATATGATTTGTTGTATTTAACTTATTATGTATTTTTGTTTTATATCCTCTGACTTTCAAATTTTAAGATTGTTCATTGTCTGTAAGAAAATGAGAAAATATGTCCAAGAAGGAATCGGTCGTTAACTTTTTTAGAGCAATGTTTGAATATTTTTCAGGAAAATTAAAATAATCATTAACAAAGTGGTTCTTTTCTCTCAAACTGCCGATCCGTCAAAATATTATTCATTTCTGAAATTATCCTTGTTTAATTGTTTGTTTTTGTGGCTTTGCTAAATCTCTACGAGTATATTAAGATAGTAATAGAATATTATTCAGTTAAGCGACCGACGTAGCTCAATCGACTGAGGCGCTTGCCTCTGACCCGGAGTTGTACTTGGGCGTGGGTTCCATTCCTGCTAGAGCTGATTACCTGTTTGGGTTTTTTCCGAGGTTTTCCCCAAGCCTAAGGCAAATGTCAGGTAATTTATGACGAATTCTTGGCCTATTCTCGCCGAATACCATCCCGCTATCACAAATCCTGTCAACGCTAAATAAGCTAGTAGTTGATACAGAATCGTTAAATAATCAACTAAAAAATATCCAGTTAGCAATTTTTTTTCATATTTGTGTCTAGTAGAAATAAAGAATTCAGAAGCAAGCTCGAAAATTGAAAGCGCTTCATTCATTCCCACGCATGATAAACGGTCTACGTTAGAGATATTTTTACATTATATTGTATGGTGTTTAGAAACCTCAGTTTTTTTTACCGTTGTTAGTGCCCACTGACTTAATGCGCTTCACAAGTCGATTTTTCTTTCTCGATTTTTTCCGATTCTTGGGAATAGACGATTTATGATCTACAAGGTCAAAAGCCATGCTGTACGACAGTTCCACATCCTAAAAGAAAAGTAATATAGATTGAAATATGGATGAGCTGTTTCTGAAGACGAGGATTTTATTCCTCATAAATAAATATCTATTTTGTCACATTTAAGTAACTTCTTTGTCGGAATACGTTTTCATATTGGCTTTCATCGTAATGCACATTTAGATTGAATCTGCATCTGTTTATAGGGTTGATATAATGCTTGGATTTGAAAGAGATAATGGTCCCCGAAATATCTCATCTGCATGATTTGTTTCCATGGGCAAATTATTCACACGAGTTCCCCCATCTTAGTGTTTTTCTATCACGAATCAAAGCAATCTGGTTCAGGATGAAAGAGGGTTAGATTGCAAAAACCGAATGTCTTGCCTTTTTTTTTTCATTAGTATAAAATATATATGGGTTTATTACCGTCAAATTACTTATCATTAATCATGCTTTAAACCATAAGAGTATTACATGAAATAGTACATAAAAGCTGACAAACGTTTTCGCCATAAATGTGGCATCCTCAGATCACATCGAAACGATAACATATGATGAACACTTAAAATTATCTGGTTTAAGACAATCGTTAAAATGTGTTAAAAATGATATGATAGGCAGTTCAAACATATGCCATTTAAAAGTATATATGAGTAGCTTAATATTAAAGACGGACATCTGACATCAATCGAAATTTAGATAGCTGTGGTTTTTTATAAAATTTTTCATGCTCTTTCCAGTTATAGTGAATCCATATGCAAACTCTAACACTACATTTACAAAATAAATTGTGTTAAATATTACAAAGAACACTGTGAATTAAAAAATTGCTTCTAGATCAAAACTATGGAGACGACAGATGTCCGTCTTTGATATTAAGCTACTCATATATGACATAAAATTTAAAACCATGCAAAACATAGAAAAACAAGCAATGTGCTAATAGATAAGTGTACAAATAAATAACATAATAATTTGGCAATCTTCAGATACAGGCGGACACAATTCACAAAATAGCGGAACATGCTACGATATGTAGTTCACTCGTGCTCCTGTTTAAGGGGCGTACGAAATCAGAGCCCTGTAACAATATAATGGGGAAGTATAAAAAATTTTGAATTGAAAATTAAGAATGAATGTTAAATTTAAGGTTATGAGTTTTGGTACTTACAAATTTAGTAGAGGAGAAGCTGACCTAACCATGTTTATTTAGTCACTGTGTAAAACTAAAAGAAGAAAATTGAATGGTAATACTACGTTTTAGTAATGAATTTTTCTAAATAGAACCAAATATGATGCAAAATTATTGTAAGTCTTGTTCTGGATATGTTATTTTGCGTTTTGAGAAGGAATAAAGTGCTTATTCATGTCCAGGAAATAATATAAGTATTCATGTCGAAATAATTATCCTACAGCTGCAACATTCTAGCTTCGTCTTCACAAATAATTTCAAGTAGGCGTAGAAAGCATTGAACGGGTTACATCAGCTGCTTGTCTATGCGGATGACGTGAATATGTTAGGAGAAAATCCACAGACGATTAGGGAAAACACGGGAATTCTATTTGAAGCAAGTAAAGAGATTGGTTTGGAAGTAAATCCCGAAAAGACAAAGTATATGATTATGTCTCGTGACGAGAATATTGTACGAAATGGAAATATAAAAATTGGAAATTTATCCTTTGAAGAGGTGGAAAAATTCAAATACCTGGGAGCAACAGTAACAAATATAAATGATACTCGGGAGGAAATTAAACACAGAATAAATATGGGAAATGCCCGTTATTATTCAGTTGAGAAGCTTTTATCATCCAGTCTGCTGTAAAAAAATCTGAAAGAATTTATAGAACAGTTATATTACCAGTTGTTCTTTATGGTTGTGAAACTTGGACTCTCACTTTGAGAGAGGAACAGAGGTTAAAGGTGTTCGAGAATAAGGTGCTTAGGAAAATATTTGGGGCTAAGAGGGATGAAGTTACAGGAGAATGGAGAAAGTTACACAACACAGAACTGCACGCATTGTATTCTTCATCTGAGAATTAGGAACATTAAATCCAGACGTTTGAGATGGGCAGGGCATGTAGCACGTATGGGCGAATCCAGAAATTCATATAGAGTGTTAGTTGGGAGGCCGGAGGGGAAAAAAGATCTTTGGAGAGGCCGAGACGTAGATGGAAAGATAATATTAAAATGTATTTGAGGGAGGTGGGATACGATGACAGAGACTGGATTGATCTTGCTCAGAATAGGGACCAATGGCGGGCTTATGTGAGGGCGGCAATGAACCTCGGGTTCCTTAAAAGCCAGTAAGTAAGTAAGGCCTAGAAAACTTCATAATAGGCTACAACTGACTTTCGTACGTATCTGTCTTCTCTCTACGTTGAATTTCGACACTGAATAACCTCTGCAGCTTTATTGAATAAAATACCACTACTCTGAAATTCACCATTAATCATTGCCAAATAATTTCTGGACCTTAAAAACTTGAATCACTTCTCAGAAGAACTGAACTGTTCTCTAATAGATTAAACTTTGTTAGAGGTGGTCGATCGAAAGCTCATTCAAAGTTTTATACAAGCACCGAGGGATTACTGGGGCACATGGAGAATGAAGTATCGGTTATTGGAGAACAATTGAAGAGACTATGGAACTCAGCTACCATCTGCGAGCACCTCAATTAGGGACGAATAAAACCGCCGGCTGTTTACGAAGTCCAATACATTGAAGTATTGCCAGTTTTAATTTTCCGCATTCTCTTTTGTTACTCTTTCACAGTCTTGTAAGTTTCTTAAAGCTTTATACGGAGTTCTCGACTGAAACATTCCAATGTACATAGGATGTATGTATGTATGTATGTATGTATGTATGTATGTATTTATTCACACTGCAAATAGGTATATACCCGGTGGCAGTGGTAACTTATTACACTCAATAATGACAATTTATAATAAACACAATAATAAATTAATAACAATACTAATAATTAATACTAATAATAATAAACAATAATATTAATAATAATAACAGGGAGCATCCTAAATTAAATGAAGCACGATCATTTAAAATAACATTTAACGTAAATCTAATTTGTATCGAACTAAAACCCACGAGTATGATATGTTCATACCTGCACAAGTACCTTTCAGCACTACACTCATTTCGCTGTCAACTCACTCACTGAACTGAAACTGCGACACATTTCACTGATACTATCCTGATTTCACTGACACTTCAAAAACATTTCGCTGTTCAAATACTTTGCACTGCCACTATAAACTATGAAACTTCACTGACAGAAACACACTTCACTTACATAACACACTTCACACTTCACTGACACAACACACTTCTTCACTGATACAACACTTAAAATAACAAAACATCAATTGCACCCTTTAAATAAAGTGTATAATATACTACAGTAAAGTCCTTAAGCCTATTTTAAATACATTTTTGGTTCTTGGTAAAGACTTTAGTAAGTCTGCAGGTAAAGCATTCCATTCCCTGATAGTTTGATTGAGAAAGGAAAACTTTCCACTGTTCGTCCTCTGTCTTCTTTCCCTCAATTTATAAGAGTGGTCGTTCCTTAAAGAGTAATTTGACGGCTGCAACCTATTTTTTATTTTTCTCCAGGCAGGCTCACCTCTGTATGTTTTCAACATGGGACATGCAAATCACAGAAACCTGCAGAAAAGTATATTCTATTATCCATGTGCTAAAAAGGAAAAAATGTTCATCTCCCCTCTTGCTTAAAAAAGTCCCTTGTGCAGACACTTCCATTTCCCTATTTCGACTATGCGGACATTTTACTGACTGACCTCTCCAGCGACAACAAAATGAAACTTCAACGTGCTCATAATTTGTGTGTACGTTTTGTAAGCAATGTTCGTAAATATGATCATATTACCCCATCCCTGGAAGCAATATGTTGGCTTAAACTAGATAAGAAAAGAAATTTACATTCACTTCTCTTTCTCTTCGAAATCTTGAACTCTTCTATTCCTTCGTACCTGTCGTCTCGCTTCACTTACCTTTTTTCCCACCATAATCTGAACACACGCTCTCGTCATGAAACAATACTAACAATACCATCCCATCGCACCTCCTCATACTCATCTTCTTTCACAATAGCCCTGCCAAGACTCTGGAATTCGCTACCTGCTAGCATCAGGGACTGTCGAAATAAAATTGAATTCAAACGAAAACTTACTAGGCACTTGGTCAGTAATTGATTACTTGTAAATAGTTTCTTTAATCTATCACTAAATATTTCAATATTCAGTAATTTCATCACTATAAAATTTTGTTATTCTAGATTTAATTTGTAATTCAGTAAATATAAAATATTCGTTGTTTCTCTATGATAAATTATCTAGCTTTAATTATTCAGGTAATCTTTTCGTACTTTGATTTTATTCTAATTGTAAATTTAATACTAATTGTAATGTTATTTGTAATTGTAATTGTAAATCTAATACTAATTGTAATTTTATTGTTGATATTGTAGTTGGAATCTCCTGGTAAAGGGGCAGAGAAGGCCTGACGGCCTTATCTCTACCAGGTTAAATAAATACTAATACTAATACTAATACTAATCGAATTCGCGTTCTCCTGCCCGTGAGTGTGTCCCATTTTAATGGTGAATTATTACGACAACGCTTGAGAACCCGTTTTTGAATCTTTTCCAGTATCTTAATATGTTCTCATCAGTAAGGATTCCAGCATGCAGCACCATGTTCCATTACTGGACGAAGAAGTGACTGGGTTGGAGTGCTTGGTTCCTTTCGATCACATGCGCATTTGACTAACAAGGGCAATTAGTTACCTTCTTCAAAGAATTGACTGTCAACGAGAAAACTCGCGGAAATTGGTGCGTAGCTCGGGTGGTAACGCGTTTGTCTGCGCTCAGGCGTGAGTTCGATTCCCGCTTGGATTTATTACCATCGTCGCTAAGTAACCTAGCAGTTTTTACAGCGTCGTTAAATAACCTATTAAAATTATAATTGTTGTCGTCGTTGTCAGAGGTAATAAAACTCCGTATAATAGTAGAGTCTTAAGTTATCTGCATTTCATCACCTCAGCAAATATTGAAACTCGTTCTCTTATTTTCTCTCCATGAAGTGGCAGTTACTGCGTTTTCCTTTCGTATGCCAATCTATTCTTAAAGTCTGGGACGAAATAGAATCTTCGTACTACAATGTGGTACCTCGTTAAGAAGACTTGTTTAACTGTTCTCCACCTATGCAATTAGTGATGTAGTCTGATTTGAGACTGCAGGTAGTGCCATCATTTAATTACCACCAGTAACTAGGCAACTACGCCACAGAGCGTTCACCTGATTCGTGTATACCAACCGCAGTGACTGCTCGTAACTGTACCGGTACACACCGGAGGTAATTTTAAATACATTATGAATTTCTGTGACTGACTCGTATACATTGTTTGAACTGATATTTGCCTTCGGTAGCTTTCTGGAGATAAATCTGGCAAACCCTGTTCCGATTCCAGGCCAACATGCTCTGCAGCATAAGGCGATAATAAAAAAAAATTGCATATCAGGTAATCCGTTTCCGCATACAAATAAATGTTGTAATGTCGTGTTTTCACTACGGGCTGGCAGTTAAACATCTGGGGGGGGGGGGGGATCCAACCATTTTTGTAACTTCATTTACATTTATTTTGTTGAGAATTGGGGTAATTTCTAATTGTGTAGATGTCCAATATTGTCCAATATCTTATTGAATTTGGTATTCCCAAGAAACTAGTTCGATTAATCAAAATGTGTCTTAGTGAAACTTACAGCACAGTCCGTATAGGTCAGCTTCTGTCTGACGCTTTTCCAATTCACTGCGGGCTAAAGCAGGGAGATGCACTATCACCTTTACTTTTTAACTTCATTCTAGAATATACCATTAGGAAAGTTCAGGATAACAGAGAGGGTTTTGGAATTGAACGGGTTACATCAGCTGCTTGTCTATGCGGATGACGTGAATATTTTGGGAGAAAATCCACAATCGATTAGGAAAACACGGAAATTTTACTTGACGCAAGTAAGGAGATAGGTCTGGAAGTAAATCCCGAAAAGACGAAGTATATTATTGTCTCGACCAGAATATTGTACGAAATGGAAATATAAAAATTGGAGATTTATCCTTCGAAGAGGTGGAGGAATTCAAATATCTTGGAGCAACAGTAACAAAAATAAATGACACCGGGAGGAAATTAAACGCAGAATAAATATAGGAAATGCCTGTTATTATTCGGTTGAGAAGCCTTTGTCATGTTGTCTGCTGTCAAAAAATCTGAAAGTTAGAATTTATAAAACAGCTATATTACCGGTTGTTCTGTATGGTTGTGAAATTTGGACTCTCACTTTGAGAGAGAAACATAGATTAAGGGTGTTTGAGAATAAGGTGCTTCGGAAAATATTTGGGTCTAAGAGGAATGAAGTTACAGACAATGGAGAAAGTTACACAACGCAGAGCTGCACGCATTGTATTAGGAACATGAAATCCAGGCATTTGAGATGGGCAGGGCATGTAGCACGTATGGGCGAATCCAGAAATGCATATTGTGTGTTAGTTGGGAGGCCGGAGGAAAAAAGACCTTTGAGGAGGCCGAGGCATAGATGGGAGGATAATATTAAAATGGATTTGAGGGAGACGAGATATGATGATAGAGACTGGATTGATCTTGCACAGGATAGGGACCGATGGCGGGCTTATGTAAGGGCGGCAATGAACTTGCAGTTTGCTTAAAAGCCATTTAAGTACGTACGTTTTAGAGGTCTATCCACATGTTCCGACAAATATCATCTGTGCAGGAACTACAGTTACAGCTACTGTTGCTGGTAATACTTCTAGTGGTAGTGGTGGTTTCATCTTTCTAGCATATACAGAGTGTCTCAGGAGGAATGTTAAATACTTCAGGATAATATAATTTGAGTTAATCTACATCGATTTAACCTGATATACCTATGTCCGAAATGTAACGGTTGGGAAGTTATCGATGAGAGAACATTTAAAATGTAGAGACACATTATAGATATATTCATACGTTTTAGAATATTGTGTCATGATATATTATTATGATCTGTATAGCGCTAAATGCGCTGATCGATCAGTAAATTGTAAAAAAAAATGATATATTATTGAAAATACTACATCTTGTGATGTTCCAGTTTATTTCAAAATTAAGTACAGATTCAGTAAGAAAATAAAATAATTACACAAGACAGAATACTAAAATTATTTTAATCATTTATTATCATAATACACTGCTCCCTTAAATTGACTGAGCATATTGGGAATTCAGTCAATGGCTTTCCCAAAACACTCTATGAAATGTTTCATATAAAACAACTTTTATCTCGAAAAGGAAGCAAAAACGAGCAAAATTGCATTAAGCTTCTTTTTTTTTTTTTTTTTGTTTGAAATATCTCAATTAATAACATTACTTACAGTTCACTATATATAACCCATAATACCAGATATTTTCCTTTGTTAACCGCACAATAGTAGACTAGAACAGCTTACCTGCGGCAATCTTTCAGGGTGGTCCTCTTAAAATCAATACATTTAAGGAAAGGTTGAGAAGATTAGACTGAAAATGTAATTGGAGGTGCAGTGTAATTATTTAAGTTGTCATGTAATTAATTGAGTTGATATGTAATTAATTAAGGTGATATGTAATTAATTACGATGATATGTAATTAAGTTGATATGTAATTCATTAAGGCGATATGTAATTAATTAAATTGGTAATAGTTGGATGAAATAGAAGTACTTATAAGTTAATTTATTTTTGCTTATCGTAGGCGTGGTTCACACCTGTGGAGTAACGGTCAGCGCGTCTGGCTGCGAAACCAGGTGGCCCGGGTTCGATTCCCGGTCAGGGCAAGTTACCTGGTTGAGGTTTTTTCCGGGGTTTTCCCTCAACCCAATATGAGCAAATGCTGGGTAACTTTCGGTGTTGGACTCCGGACTCATTTCACCGGCATTATCACCTTCATCTCATTCAGACGCTAAATAACCATAGATGTTGATAAAGCGTCGTAAAATAACCTAAATAAAAAAAATTATCGTAGGCGTATTATGGAATAGTTTTTTATTTATAGTCCTAGGTTTATTGCATCTACTATTTATAGATTTACGTTTATTTTATTTTATTTCATTTACGTTTATTTTATTTTATTTCATGTAATTGTAATTATTGTATATTAAATATCACTGCCACCGGGTATATACCCAATTGTAGTGTTAATAAATAAATACATACATACATACATATTTCCATAATTGTGTGGAGAACCTCGATGCATATTCAGTGACATCAAGCGAAGGGGACAGCATGGAAACCCACTTACAGTTTTGTTCCCATGGTACCATGAGAAATATTAAAAACAAACATATGAAAAGTTACTATTTTTCCAATTTAGACCTGGGAAATAGGCCAAAAATTTAGGAATTTGGGTATCTACGAATTATTTGAAATGGAATTGTTATGAACAATATCGAAATCTCCCGTTAAATTTCCCACATAGTGCCATCTCCACTACACTGATTTTTTTTTAAGTGTTCTCGTACTCAATTCCATTCTATGCGACCGGTGATTTTATACAGGAGCTGGATTCCCGTCCGGTCGCGAATCTCATTCCATTATGAATCTGGAGCGGATCGTAATCTATGGTCGGAGAATGTCGCAGGTTCTTATCTGAGACTAGAGTGCACTCTTTTGCCAATAAACGAGAAGTTGCCGTAGAAACGAGAACCACCAACCGACGAACGCTTGCTGGCCGATGTTATGTTAGCTCATAGATACTTTTCCCTTGTAGAATCGAAGAAGTCATCTCCAGCATTGATTTCTTATTGAGGTAACCATTATGGTTTGCAGCTTGCGGTTAAGTCGCAATGAGTGAAGTAGAAACAGAAACAAATTCAGGCTCGCTCACAGGATAAGTCTAACATCCGTAATTCTGTTGTAAGTTGCCGACTCTCTCCTCTTCTCTAAAATCGCACTTGGATGCACATTATTTTGTTTTTATTATTTCCGTTTGTTAAGATACTAGTTACTAAGCTGGTGATGTCTGCACCAAGGGCACCCAAATTCAATCCCAGACAATAAGAGATTTTTTGTATTCACCGATTTTCTTAGAGTACCTATTTCAATTTTTGCGGTTATTATCAGTGAACCATTGCTATTTGATATCGTTTCACCTTGTCTCTCGAGTAGTCTGTAGTTTCCAGAGACGTTCATAAAGAATAAGATATTGCGTAATTCGTCGCCTACATTTCTGCTGTGGCATTTCCAGGATGCATCAGAAGGCGACTGAATTCCTAGAGAGGCAAGAGGGATTTATTCCATAAATATTGAACTTTATAAAGAAAAGTGGAAAGAACGCCTGTCTCGAATGGATAACGGAAGAATTCCAGCACTGATACAACAGTACCAACCTAAAGGCAAAAGAGATGTCGGACGTCCTAGGAAGAGGTGGAACTGAATAAAATGTGAAGAAAGAACAGGCACTAAGCCTAAACCATGAAGTGAAGATGATGATGATGATGATGATGATGATGATGATGATGATGATGAAATATTGAACTTGATCCTTTGTGTTACGTTTCCCTGCGTGTGCTAATAAAATGATGGCAACAGTATTGCTGCTGTTGAAAGTGTGCCATTCCTGCATAATGTACTGTACTTAAAGACGAACTCGCCAGAGTCCAATTCTTGGACGTAGTGGTTACCTACGAGTAACTTGGCATAATTTCAGTTAAATGTTACGCTTGATGAATCGAAAGAACAAACGGTCTTTATTTTACTTTCTTGTCCGCTGCCTGTGTTTCTTCCTGCTTTATTTTCACTCCCTGGCTCTTTTTCTTCTTTCCCCTGTTTTCCTTCCTGCTCTATTTTCACTCCCTGTCTCTTATTGTCTCATTCCCTCTTTTCTTCCTGCTCTATTTTCACTCCCTGTCTCGTATTCTCTCATTCCCTCTTTTCTTCCTGCTCTATTTTCACTCCCTGTCTCTTATTGTCTCATTCCCTCTTTTCTTCCTGCTCTATTTTCACTCCCTGTCTCGTATTCCCTCATTCCCTCTTTTCTTCCTGCTCTATTTTCACTCCCTGTCTCGTATTCTCTCATTCCCTCTTTTCTTCCTGCTTTATTTTCACTCCCTATCTGGTATTCCCTCATTCCCTCTTTTCTTCCTGCTCTATTTCACTCCCTGTCTCTTATTGTCTCATTCCCTCTTTTCTTCCTGCTCTATTTTCACTCCCTGTCTCTTATTGTCTCATTCCCTCTTTTCTTCCTGCTCTATTTTCACTCCCTGTCTCGTATTCCCTCATTCCCTCTTTTCTTCCTGCTCTATTTTCACTCCCTGTCTCGTATTCCCTCATTCCCTCTTTTCTTCCTGCTCTATTTTCACTCCCTGTCTCGTATTCCCTCATTCCCTCTTTTCTTCCTGCTCTATTTTCACTCCCTGTCTCTTATTCTCTCATTCCCTCTTTCCTTCCTGCTCTATTTTCACTCCCTGTGTCGTATTCCCTCATTCCCTCTTTTCTTCCTGCTCTATTTTCACTCCCTGTCTCTTATTCTCTCATTCCCTCTTTTCTTCCTGCTCTATTTTCACTCCCTGTCTCTTATTCTCTCATTCCCTCTTTTCTTCCTGCTCTATTTTCACTCCCTGTCTCTTCTCTCATTCCCTCTTTCCTTCCTGCTCTATTTTCACTCCCTGTCTCGTATTCCCTCATTCCCTCTGTTCTTCCTGCTTTATTTTCACTCCCTGTCTCTTATTCTCTCATTCCCTCTTTCCTTCCTGCTCTATTTTCACTCCCTGTCTCGTATTCCCTCATTCCCTCTTTCCTTCCTGCTCTATTTTCACTCCCTGTCTCGTATTCCCTCATTCCCTCTTTTCTTCCTGCTCTATTTTCACTCCCTGTCTCTTATTCTCTCATTCCCTCTTTTCTTCCTGCTCTATTTTCACTCCCTGTCTCGTGTTTTCCCATTTCCTCTTTCCTTCCAGCTCTGTTTTCATTCCCTCGCTGGTGTTCTCCCTTGCCCTATTTTCCTTCCTTCTCTATTTTCACTCCCTGTCTCTTATTCTCTCATTCCCTCTTTTCTTCCTACTCTATTTTCACTCCCTGTCTCGTATTCTCTCATTCCCTCTTTTCTTCCTGCTCTATTTTCACTCCTTGTCTAGTATTCTCTCCTGTCTTGTTTTTCTTCCTGCGTTATTTTTACTCCCTGCCTCGTATTCTCCCCTGATGTCTCGTTGTCCCTCACTGATCTATTCCCTCCTAATCTTGACACAGTTAAGGTTTTCGCCCTTCTGCAGATTCCAAAGATTCCAGCCTTACAAAGAACACACTTTGCATCGATGATGTATTGTAACAGAACTCACGTCTCCAGCCAACACAACTCGACAAGGAACATTCACACCTAAGACGGGATTCGGTCTACAGCGCTAGGACCATCTTCCATGTAGCGTTAAGGTGTGCTTTGATGACTGTTATGTTCTAGTGCGTCTATTTCTCTTCTCAATAAGAATTTATATTCGTCAAGGTCTCCTTAAAATATTACCTATTTTGAAGAAAATATGGTGTATAAAAGATTCTCCATTGTTTCTACCTTGTTACTTTCAGTTACCTCTGACGTTTGCGATGTGTTTTGGAAGGGGGTGTGTGTCAGCAAACTAACCTTGTTCCTTTGTTGTCGCGGTGATTATATGAGTTTATAAGGGCACTCGGTACTTGGGTGAGCCGTAAAACCTCGGGTTCCCTTATCTACACCTAATCCACCTTCATTGCATACCCCGCTGCTTTCGTTATGTCGTCGTAAATGTTAATATCAGGTAAGCGGTAAATGTCAAGGTTTCTGGTGAAAATTGTGTGATTATGTATTGTCAACCTATGCCGTCGTAACAACATTCCACATTCCGCGATTGGTGTAGATAATGTTTTTGTAGCAAAAATTGCGCTTCCTTTATGCGGCATAGCGATAATAATTTCGGAACAGTAATTCATTCTCATATTTGTCTTTGTACAGTTGATTAGGAAATCACGTTACAGATTTCTTATGCTTTACTCGTTTATGGTTCATCCGTAACTCATGTGACAACTTCCCACCAAACGGGCGAGCAGAAGAGTTTCGCGGTTGATAAAATGCTTTAAGGCAAGTCTCTTGTGCTCATTTTATGACACTAATACCGTCGAATAATAATAATAATAATAATAATAATAATAATGATAATAATAATAATCTTAGAAATGGCTTTTAGAGAACTCTGAGGTTCATTGCCACCCTCACGTAAGCTCGCCTTCTTCCCTGTCCTGAGAAATATTAATCCAGTCCCTACCATCATATCCCACCTCCCTCAAAACTATTTTAATATTATCCTCCCATCTACGCCTCGACCTCCCCAAAGATCTTTTTCCCCCTCAATCCTCCCAAATAACACTCCTTATGCATTTGTGGATTCGCCCGTTCGTTCTACACGCCCTGCCTATCTCAAACGTTTGTATTTAATGTTCCGAATTATGTCGGGTGAAGAATACAATCCGTGCAGTTTTGCGATGTGTAACTTTCTCCAGTCTCCTGTAACTTCATCCCTCTTAGCCCCAAATATTTTCCTAACCACCTTATTGTCAACACCCTTAACCTCTGTTCTTCTTTCAAAGTGAGAGTCCAAGTTTTACAACCATACAGAATAACCGGTAATATAACTGTTTTATAAATCTAACTTTCAGCTTTTTTGAGAGCAGACTGGATGACAAAAGCTTCTCGACCGAATAATAATAGGCATTTTCTATAATAATAATAATAATAATAATAATAATAATAATAATAATAATGATGATGATAATAACACAAGGTAAAGAGTTGATCTCCTGACCTTTAGCTTCGCTCTGACGTCGATTTTAATCCCGCTTTGGCTGTTTACCTGTTTTTTTTCTCCTCGATGTTTTCGCCGACTCAGGCGAATGTCAGGTAATCCTTTGCAAATCCTCGACATCATCTCGCTTTCACCAGTTACACTGACGCTAAGTAATGTAATAATTGATGTAGCGTCTTGAAGTAACCGATTAAAATAATGGTAATGTTACAAAACAATATTACATTATTATTATTATTATTATTATTATTATTATTATTATTATATTTGTGTTATTTAGCAGCTGTGTATCAACAACTAGGTTATTTACTTTCGACGAAATTTGTGATAGCGAGATATTTGGCGAGATGAACCTGAGGATTCGCCATATGATTACCTGACATTCGCCTTACATTTGGAGAAAACCTAGGAAAAATCCCAACCAAGTATCAACCCAAGCGGTAATCAAATCCACGCCCGAGTACAGCTCCGGACTTGCAGTCACGTGTGTCTATCGCCTGAGCCACGCTGATATTATTATTATTATTATTATTATTATTATTATTATTATTATTATTATTATTATTTGTTACTATTATTAATATATGGTGTAATTTTTTTCCTATGTATAGATTCCAAGAACAGTGGAGGGTGGCCATGAAATACTCGTAGTTGTTTTAATAAGCATTAAAATTACTATTGTTACTATTATTCTTATGATCTCTGAATAGCTATTGTTGTACAAGGAGTGCTAAAAATTGAAAAACAGATATTTCGGATAAAAATTTCCGGAGTATTAACTAACTAGAAGTGTTGGAATATAAATTTGCGAAAGGCTGTATAACAGCATATTATAATAATTTAACACAAATTGGTATTGATATTCCTGTATATAAATGTAGAAAGGTCTAAGACAAATTGGAGAAGATAGCAGGTTATTATAGCTTAATTTGGAAAGATGAAATCGGTAATGGTAATTTGGTGATAGCTTTGATAGTGGATTGTACGTGGTTAAATTTGTCATTGTTAGCAGTCACAGCAATGTGCGATGCGAAACTTGATTCGTGGCCAAGTTTATCTGTTGTAAAGAATTAAAAAGGTCAAGAATGGAAATTTTTTTACTCGGCGTCGACTGACGTGCTCTCCACTGCTCAATGCGGAGTTCTGGTTTGATCCACTCGTATATTGACACAGTAGTTTCATTTGCTAACAAGATTTTGAGGGCATGCTTGCTGGCTTGAGTCTACTTACATACGGCATGGACTTCCACAAATCGCAATAAATTTTCATTATACAGCCACAGACGTAACACGGAACCCTCGGCAATTGCGACATGTATGTTGGGATCTGCCCTCTACTGTCCAAACTCCAGTGTAATCTGTGCTGTGCTCCACCTTTGCGTTAATCAGATTTATCTCAGGAGTATAAAGTAAAAAGATAAATGTAACAGTGCCAGTCGGTGTCCAGGGCGCTAGACATCTTTCCATATAAGCCTATCGTTGAACTCACCCTGAGTCATCAATTCGTTCTCCCCTCCAGATCAATTTTAATATTCCCCCTCCTTTACCCGATTCTCTCGTCAAGTTTTCGAACCAATATCCCGATCGCCCACTTTGAAAAATGAGTTGAAGCATAAAACTAGGGATCCTGCTGCTCGTAAAGCTGATTGTACGCACCTCCTGTTCGCCATAGGGTGGACGAGCTGATGATGAACATACTTTTGCAGGATAATTTATTTTCACGTGAAAATCAATTTCGATATTGCAGCATCGCAGTAGGCCTACATCTTTATGCTGTGTGCAGTATGTTATGTGTTATGTTTAGTCAACTGTCCGAAAACAGTCTGAATCTTACAACTGATACCAAGAAAGTACCACTCATGAGACAACTATGCCAGGAGATAATGGGGTAGGGTGGCCAGTTCCTTCCCCCCTTCATTGCATACATTGCCGACTGTGGAGTAACGGTCACCGCGTCTGGCCGCGAAACCAGGTGGCCCGGGTTCAAATCCTGGTTGGGGCATGTTACCTGGTTGAGGTTTTTTCCGGGGTTTTCTCTCAACCCAATACGAGCAAATGCTGGGTAACTTTCGGTGCTGGACCCCGGACTCATTTCACCGGCATTATCACCTTCATTTCATTCAGACGCTAAATAACCTGAGATGTTGATACAGCGTCGTAAAATAACCCAATAAAAAAGCTAGCTACATATTACAGTCAAGACTTCAGATGCATATAAAAATTGTTCTTCCTCTGACACATATCGTCAAGTGAGATATACTGCCTGATATATATATATATATATATATATATATATATATATATATATATATATACAGTAGTGGCAAAAAGCCGGACCGACCCTTGTAGCTGATACAAAAGAATCCTGTGCTGTGTATTGTGTCAGACTGTGGTAATTTCAATATGGATAGTGAAGCCAGAGGTATGTACTGCTATTTAATGTAAAAATATGCAGTTATCTTTGCCGAATAGATGTAGAAATGTAATATTGATGCCAGATGAAAATAAAACTCTCGAAGTTTTTTCGTCTGTAAGTTTGAGGCACTGAAGGAAATAAAAGACTGTAAGAATCGAACAAATGCAATAAATTTCATTGTTACAATTAATTATACAAGATGGATGTGTTTTGTGACTAGCAAAATTTTAATCTGTGATTCTGAAATCAACTACAAGGTCGGTCCGGTTTTTTGCCACTACTGTACATATCAGTCAGTACCTCAATCAGAGAATATTGTGCAGTTGAGCAAAAAAAAAAAAAAGAAAAAAAAAGAAAGAAAGAAAAAAGCGCTTACGCAACACATTAAATTTCTTAATAAAATAACTTCAATTATTTACCAGATTATTTTTCAATATCCAGTGAGTCTTGTCATTTAAAATAATGTTAAAGCTTCAAAGTGCCTTACTTAATAATTATTAATAAAAAGTGCAACAACAAAAATGGCAGTCATTAAATTGGCAACAATGGCCACTACAAGCTACACATCACAGCCTTCTATACTTGAAACACTACCCTTGTAAGCATTCCAGGGGTTGACTTATCAAATAAACGTGTCTAAATAAAAGTTGAATTCAGTTCCAGAAGGCTGTGGTTTAGATTTAAGAAGCAAACAAGATAGTACTCTTTGCTGTGAAGAAATGTATAAACAAATTTTTACGAATCACATTTTTTCAGTGACTGTATGTCATTTTTCACTAACGGTATGTTTTCTGGGCATAGAAACCAATGGCTGTATTCCATACCGGCGCATACCGTCTCACGTTCCTCACTGGGTGGGTATAATCAATTTATGTCAATACAGTTAACCGTTTATTAGCCAAGCGTAGGTCTACTGAATTTCACGGAAAGGCTACAATTGAACGTTCGTAAGAAGATGAAGTTAATAACTGTTTACGACTTCCTGCATATGGCAACGTCAACAGCAGACCTCTCGTTACCCCCCCCCCTCCGAAAGTTAACATGTAGGCCTGTAGAAATAAATCAGGATCACCCCTGACACTTTTCATTCAGACTCTCACGATTACAGAGCTATCACGCTACATGTGAGATTACAATCAATTTTCACATGAAACCAGAGTACGAAGAATAGGAAAGCACGCCAGTCACTAATGATAGTCGTATAAGTAAGTGGTCTTTCTTTCGTGCATAAAATGCATGTTCTTAGAATTGCATACCACTTAAATTATTACAATATTCTTAAAACTCAACGGAGGTAGAGCCGAAAAAAAACGAATTCTTTAATGCACATTTTCATAAATTGTAGCCTATTAGCTTTGATAGTTGACCCAGCGCTAGTATTTTAAAGCATATTTGACTTTTATTTATTTATTTATTATTTTTTTTATTTATTCATTTGTTGTTGAACATAACAGGGAAAGCCCAATTACAATTTATATGTATATCTCGTATGTGTCATTGATTAATTATTATTACAAAAATCGCGTTAACGTAAGCTCACCATTCGCCTTTGAAAAACATGTAAATTTCGACATAACTATTCATTTTTTATTTTGACAAAAATAATTAATGTTATCGTTATTGGCATATGGGAACTAAATACTGATCCTGTGTGTTCTTAAGTATTCCAATTTTTTAAATTCTTAAATTGATAAATTAAACGTATTGGATTTCTAATTTCTGTGGTTGGCTAAACTGTGTTGTGCAACTCACCATTCCTTTGTTTTGAAGGCAGCCAGTATTTCTTGTTTAATATTGGAGGGAATTAGCTACATGTTCGTTATAGGTATCCAGTTTTTATGCTAAATATATTAATCATATATGTTTAGGAAATTGATTGAAGAGTATGATAAATGGGGATTAAAAGTAAATTTTGAAAAGACATTTTATATGGGATGCGGTGAAAATACAAGAGATTTGGTTTGGAAGATGGAATAGGCATCATCAAAGAATGCAATGAATTTGAATATTTAGGAGTCGAAGTTAATAAAAATGTTACATAGGGTGATATTAAACATAGGATAAATAGAGAAAAATCAGCAACAGCGATGTTAAATGGAATATTATGGAACAAGACTTATTTTTAAGGAAACAAAAGTAAATATTTATCTGTGTATAGTCCAAAGTTTGACAACATATGGAGCGGAAATATGGAAGCTAAGTCAAAATTTGCGTTCAAAATTACTAGCATTGAAAATGAATTTTTACGACGTTCGGCCAGACGTTCTAAACTTGAAAAAAAAAAAAATGAAGTGATCAGGCAACAGATGAATAAAGAAAATTCAATTTTAGATTTCGTAAAATATAGACAGAATGGTATGGACATGTAAAGTGAATGGTTGATGGAAGGCTACCAAGAAGAGTTTTAGATTGGATTCCAGAGGGAAGGAAAGGCAGAGGTAGACCGCAAAACACCTGGTTGCAAGACATAAATAAAGCGTTGGCAGAGAAAGGACTCAAGAACGGGATTGGGAGGATGGAGAGAATTGGAGGAAAAAATAAGAACGTAGGACATTGCTACAGGAAGATGTGATATTACATTGTAAACCTGTTTGTACAGTAATAATATATTAATCACATTTGCTTTAGCATAGTTAATAGGCGTTAATGTCCCCAATCGTCACACACAAAATGAATAATGTTTTCGCCATACTTAGAACAGTTAGTACTACATAAAGATGGGTCAAATGTCGCTTTCCCCAAGATTCCTTCTTAGGCTTCATACATTTCGTTCTTGTGCACATATAAAGATGTCATAACTTGAATAAACTAATAGCTGGTGTAATAGGTGGTGGGTTGACAACCATGTTCGTGCGTCAACGTTTTTCCAATGTCATATCTTGTTATTGTTGTTATATTGTTTTATTGTGTTTGGTTGCGTCTCTATGGCATACAATAACTGCTAGTTTCTTGCAAGGAATCTCAAATTGAGGACGTAGCTGCAATAAGGGCCGATAGCCCCATAGGCCCTTTTTCCGGAGAATGCATAAATCGTTTCTCCGTAGTTTCTTTGTTATACCCACAAAGCTTCGTTAATAAATGTTGAACAGTAATGCTGATAAACCTGCTTGTTTTAATATATTTTATAGGCCCTGCACTGTTTTTAAAAATTTCAACTCTATATATCTCAGAACAGCATTTTTTAGTATGGGTCCTTATTGCAGCTACGTACTCAATTAACCTCAGAACAACGGCCACCCAGATCATGCGATCTGACGCCATGTGATTTTTCGCTGTGACGTATCCTGAAAAATGATGGTTTTGCTCAGAAACCGTAGGATCTGCATCATTTGCGACAGGTGATCGAACAGTCACTCGTGAAAATCGATGAAAATCGTGAGTTACGTTCTGCCATCTGCAAATCAGTGTCTAAACATTATGAATTGTGTATCGAGAAACAGGGCCTCCATTTTGAACAAAATCTGTTAAGGATGTGTAGTCAAATGTAAATTGAATGTAATTAAATGTAAGGAAGTGTTTGGAGAAAGCGATTTTTAACCCACCCCTGTATATGCTATCACCTTGTATGATTATGTACAGTATATGAAGATATCATGGTATATGAATAAGAAGTTCACTCAATGTCACAACTGTCACATACGTTAAAAAAAGTATTCAGTACACAAAGGTAGGGCATCATATCTACTGTATATATGATTCCTTATGCGTTGCTATCAAATGTGTAAGGGAAAAAAATAAGTTGATATTACTTATCCCAAAACTTCACATAAATCTTGTCTTAAAGAACTCTTCTGGAAACTTCATGTCATGAAATGGTCACAACCGTCACAAAAAAATAAAGATATTTTGTAGAATGCACAGTATCCGTTAGAAATTGTGAAGTACTTCTGTAAACACTATAAAAGTAAACTTTTAACTAATTTAAATGTGCTGTTCTACTATTAAAAATATTTTCCGTGGATTATAGTATAAATGTCACAACCGTTACACCAAATATTAGATTTCTGGCCTCGTATTTTGCATTAACATCTGTAAACACTGAGGAATACTGGGTGTTCATTTCAAAGTGTGTCATGACGTCACTGTTGTGAGTCAGCTATTTGAAGCGAGTTTCAGCTTTTATGTCAGAGAAGTTGCCTATTAATCAAGGCGTTCAATCTGAACTTGAAAACATGTACGGTATGACTTGAACGTCGTAGCAACAGATGGCGGTCTGTACGGTCTGTGTGCTACCATAACCTCTTTCGAACTGTGTTTTGCGCGGGCAAGTCGTACGCAGGGTATTTGTGTATAATCGGTTGCGTACAGCAACATTCCACAACATAAATCAAAATGCTCCATGTCCATGTTGACCGTCCAAGTTAATGTCAACAAATACGTAAGTAATTGTCTTAACCCTCTCCCTATATCGCGACAGCAAGAAAAAAAAAACTCACTTCAGTACGTGTTTCCAAACAGTTCACATTCTTGCCACTACTGGCGTTACCGTAGGTATCGGTAAGTAATCTTCAGAATGAACGCCGTACTTGCTAGGCAGCTCCTCTCGCATTTAGGTAATACGCCTCTGCGGAAGTGTAGGAAGATTGAATTCTCTAGGCTTATCGGCTAGCCACATGACATACAGCGAGCCATGACACATTTTGAACTGAACACCCAGTATTTCACGTTCTACGGTAGCCTATATAGCCCTCTGAGATCAGGATAAGGGTTTAAACCTCAAAGATAAAACTTCATGCTCATGAAATAACAAACTCTAACCGAAAACAGTCTGTACTTACTTGCGGAAGGATGTTCGTCCGTGGCAGTTCAGGAATGTAATCTTATCCAATCCCTACATCGCCGAGCGCTTCTTCCCCATGTGGAAAACCGCCGGATCGAGAAGTTGATGACACATTTGCATTTTAATGCTACTGTTGAAAACTCTGGACCTTGTTCGCTGTTCGCATCTCCCCAGGGACCGTACTGGAACACTGGCTCGGATTGGGATCTTCATATCCGTTTACGTCAGTTTCTCGAGTTCTACGTTGCCGAAATGATAATGACCTGTGAAACGGAAGATTAGGAGAAGGAGCAAAATTCATCGGAGTAAATCTACTTGAAAGCTTCTTGTTCACTCGACATAGTGGTCCTCTTCTGAGCTGCTATCAGGTTACTTTCCAAAGCTGATATAGTTTTTGTAGTTTTCATCGTAGACCATTACTACCCTTAACCATTCTCAAGGTTCTCTGGAGGACTGTAGCACCGACGAAGAAGAAAAAGTTGTATCTTTCTGAATGACTTGGTTAAAACTTTTGTGAATGTTACAATTCATTTTACATACCATTGGGAGCTTGCAAAGCTGACGAAGTCGGATATTATTATTATTATTATTATTATTATTATTATTATTATTATTATTATTATGTCCGCGGTTCCTATTGACTCTTCGGGAGAATCACTGCCATACACTTCTCACACATTTGCTTCATCTGCTTATATCTCATTTCATTGATTCATAATGTTCTGCCCAAGAGCAGATCTTTCAATGCAAAACCAGCATTCTCCAATCTTTTCAATTTTCCTCCTTCCACTTAACCTCCGCCTATGGTCCATGTATCTTAATTAATTAATTAATTCGTTCATTGTTTTCTGCCCAAGATAGCTTTCACTGCAAATCCAGCATTCTCCAATCTTTCCAATTTCCCGCCTTCCACATATCTTCCGCTACGATCCATGTATCTTAATTAATTAATTAATTCATTTATTCATTAATTCATTCATTCATAGTGTTCTGCCCAAGATGCAGTCTTTCACTGCAAATCCAGCATTCTCCAATCTTTCCAATTTTCCGCCTTCTTCTTAGTCTCCGCCTGTACTATTCATGTATTTTAATTCATTCATTCATAGTGTTCTGCCGAAGAGCAGGTCTTTCACTGCAAATCCAGCATTCTCCAATCTTTCCAATTTTCTGCCTTCTTCTTAGTCTCCGCCTGTACTATTCATGTATTTTAATTAATTAATTCATTCATAGTGTTCTGCCGAAGAGCAGGTCTTTCACTGCAAATCCAGAATTCTCCAATCTTTCCAATTTTCTGCCTTCTTCTTAGTCTCCGCCTGTACTATTCATGTATTTTAATTAATTCATTCATTCATAGTGTTCTGCCGAAGAGCAGGTCTTTCACTGCAAATCCAGAATTCTCCAATCTTTCCAATTTTCTGCCTTCTTCTTAGTCTCCGCCTATACGATTCATGTATTTTAATTAATTCATTCATTCATAGTGTTCTGTCCAAGGGCAGGTCTTTCACTGCAAACACTAGCATTTTCCAATCTTTCCTATTTTTCGCTTTTCTCTTAGTCTCTGCATACGATCCATGTATCTTAATTCTGTCTAAATCTGGTACCTTCTTCTCGCCCGAACTTTTTTCCCGTTCACAATTCCTTCCACTATATCCTTCAGTAGGCAGTTTCTTCTTAGCCAGTGGCCCAACTAATTTACTTTTCTCTTTCTTATCAGTTTCGGAATTATTCTTTCTTCACCCACTCTTTCTAGAATAATTTCATTTCTTATTCTGAGTGTCCATTTTACACTCTCCACATTTCAAATGCTTCTAGTCGTTTCTCCACACGGAGCACATAACTATTTCTTCCTTAATTCTTTTTCCAGAAAATCCTTCTTTTTTCTATTGAAAGCTTCTTTTGTCATTGCTGTCCTTTTTGACTTCCCGGCAGCAGCTCATGTTACTGCTTATAGTACACATCAAGTGCTGTATTTGAAGCTTTCCACTTGTTCCATTGCTTCATTTCGAATTCGCAAGTAGCCTATACCTTATTTACTTTTCTTCCTATGACCATGGTTTTCGTCTTATCTTCATCCCATACTGCTCACAGCTGTAATTTAGCTCCAGTAGCATATCCCTCAGTATCGTCTCCTCTTCTGCTAACAGCGCCATATCAGCAGCAAATCTTCCTATCTTAATATAGCCTAGAAATTGAGCACCTTGTATATTTATTCATAAAACATAATAGTACATTATGCAATGAGCCTATAATGGTAGTAATTAAGACGCGAGTATGTTTATGAAACGAGCGCGAGCGAGTTTCATAATTTTCATACCATTATAGGCAAGTTTCATACGACTTTTTATGCTCGACCGTATTTCTAACTTGAAATTATTCACAAGTATTCATTTTATTCGCATTTGACTGAAGATCGGAAGTGACCTTGTGCATAACTCGTGAATTGTGAGATATGCGCAGACGCGAAAGTATTGATTTTTTCCGAGGAACAATGATGTCATTGACCTTGATATAATTGAGAATAACATTAACTAATTTTGATATAACCTGGAAAGAATTGAAAAACGAGATGGCAAATTGAATTTATTTGAATATTATGTACAATTAACGCTAATTATTATAGTAACAGGACATAACCTTCTGCGACAGTATTAGATTTCCAGCCTTCGTGACGTTTCGCTAGTTGTCTTTCGATTGCATATCCGAGAATAATCAATACTTGCGCTTTAATATTGTTTACTGATTGGTGGAAAACCTGAACTTTAATGAATAGGTGTACTTTAATGAGATCCATTAAAGGGCTACTACCAGGTGTATAATTACTACATTTCGGCATGGTCGAGCATAAAAAAAATATATAGGCTATTTAGTCTAACGTTCTCTGATAGAATTTACTAGGTACGTCTTTTGCCGCAAAAGTACTCTTGAAGACTAATTCGATATTTTAGCAGGCTATCCAAATATTTATATTCAGAGTGCCATCTTGTTTCAGTAGGAAGTGATGAAACATTTTTAAAATGAGCTTCATATTACTGGCTTTGTCGGATCTTGCTGTTTGCACTTCTGAAACACAATTCTTAAATAACTTTTAAATTTTCGGAAAAAAGTATGCTGAAATTATTCTTACATCACCAGCTAGTAGGACAGAACTTACTTACTGGCTTTTAAGGAACCTGGAGGTTCATTGCCGTCCTCACATAAGCCCGCCATTGGTCCCTATCCTGAGCGAGATCAATTCAGTCTCTATTATCGTATCCCACCTCCCTCAAATCCATTTTAATATTATCTCCCCATCTACGCCTCGGCCTCCCCAAAGGTCTTTTTCCCTCCGGCCTCCCAACTAACACACTATATGCATTTCTGGATTCGCCCAAACGTGCTACATGCCCTGCTCATCTCAAACATCTGGATTTAATGTTCCTATTATTGTGTCAGGTGAAAAATACAATGCGTGCAGTTCTGCGTTGTGTAGCTTTCTCCATTCTCCTGTAACTTCATCCCTCTTAGCCCCAAATATTTTCCTAAGAACCTTATTCTCAAACACTATTAATGTCTGTTCCTCTTTCAAAGTGAGAGTCCAAGTTTCACAGCCATACAGAACAACCGGTAATGTAACTGTTTTATAAATTCTAACTTTCAGATTTTATGACAGTAGACTGGATGACAAAAGCTTCTCAACCGAATAATAACAGGCATTTCTCATATTTATTCTGCGTTTAATTTCCTCCCGAGTGTCATTTATATTTGTTAGGACAGAAGCTGTCATTTTCCAACGTCGCTATAATAAAAAGTTAATTGTTCATTATATCACTACAAGGCGGAATCCGGTATCTCGGAGCAATAGGTCGACTTCTCGTCTTCATTACGTAAGCTGTTCTTGCTTACGAATGTAAAGATTGTTTACAGTGTGTCATCGTATATTTGTCTCCCTGGTTTTCATTTGTTGCGTAATCTCTTGCAAAGTACGTCGCGAATCTGTCTTTTACAAATACTCGCAAAACGTAAGACGTCTGATGAAGCAAGGCAGATGTTGATCGGAGGGAGAGGGAGCTGGCTGTGATGTGCTTCGTGTCTGTCTGACGCAACCGGGGATGTTATAATAGTCGAACTGTACCGCCGCCTCCACATTATAACCTCATAAAATGTGATTAAGGTCTGCAGGGCTCGGATTCAGGGCCTCTGTAGAGCTATTTTAGTACGGTCCCCGGAAGATTTTTGTGAGTAGCGCTCGCGTGTTTCCATAACAATGCCTGAACGTCTTGTAGGATGGTAAAATTGGGCTGGTCTTTTAGGAAATTACTGAAGTCTTCGACCATCCTCTTTGTGTCTTTAGGATAATCCATATTGTAATAATTAGAGCCCGGATTTTAGGCAAAATGCCTTTTTTAAACAGTGCATGTATGAAAGATCTATTAGAGATAAACACGTTTCCACACATTTGGGGACGATAGACCCAATTTTTATTTTTCCATTTTGCCTATTTTAGCTCCCGTTGCCTATTTTAAGGTTAAATGCCTTTCTTTAGCCTTTTTTACGTCATTATTGTACATTTCATCGCACGCAAAATAGCCGCATATTAGCCATACCAACACATAAGACATCATCGTATTCATCATCATACATAATCTCGCTCTCGCGCTTGTGGAATTCCCTACCCAGTGACATCAGAGACTGTCGGAATTTAGTAGCGTTCAAAAACAAACTTATTAAGCATTTTCTTACTGCGTAGAGTAGGTTTGATTTTTACTTAATAAAAAAATGTTTCTCTCTTCTGAACTTTTACAATAAACTGTCTAGCTTTTATTAATCAGTTAATCTTTTAGTACTTTGATTTTTATTGTATTTGTAAATTTAATATTAATTGTAATTATAATTGTAATTGTATTCTTAATATTGTAGTTTTAATCCCCTGGTAGAGGGGAAGAGAAGCCCTGATGGCCATATCTCTACCAGATTAAATAAATAAATACAAATAAAAAAAATTTCTATATTTTTAATGCGTTTAAGATAAACCGCACATAAATTATATCAAAAAACAAAAAATAACGGTTGTACAGATTAAAAATATATAATCACCTCACACAAATATTTGCTGAGAATCTTATTCTCCAGCAATACATGCGTTTCCAAGAAGTCGTAAACTTTTCTCCCCTACCGATTCCATCTTTTATGTCGCTTAACAAAGATGTTTGAACAGTATAATGCGGATGACGTGAATATGTTAGGAGAAAATCCACAAATGATCAGGGAAACACGGGAATTGTATTTGAAGCAAGTAAAGACATAGGTTTGGAAGTAAATCCCGAAAAGACAAAGTACACGATTATTTCTCGTGACGAGAATATTGTACGAAATGGAAATATAAAAATTTGAAATTTGTCCTTTGAAGAGGTGGAAAAATTCAAATACCTGGGAGCAACAGTAACAAATGTAAATGATACTTGGGAGGAAATTAAACACAGAATAAATATGGGAAATGCCTTATTATTCGGTTGAGAAGCCTTTATCATCCAGTCTGCTGTCAAAAAATCTGAAAGTTAGAATTTATAAAACTGTTACATTACCGGTTGTTCTTTATGGTTGTGAAACTTGGACTCTCACTTTGAGAGAGGAAAATAGGTTAAGCGTGTTTAAGAATAAGGTGCTTAGGAAAATATTTGGTGCTAAGAGGGATGAAGTTACAGGAGAATGGAGAAAGTTACACAACACAGAACTGCATGCATTGTATTCTTCACCTAACATAATTAGGAATATTAACTCCAGACGTTTGAGATGGGCAGGCATGTAGCACGTATGGGCGAATCCAGAAATGCATATAGAATGTTAGTTGGGAGGCCAGAGGGGAAAAGACCTTTGGGGAGGCCGAGACGTAGGTGGGAAGATAATATTAAAATGGATTTGAGGGAGGTGGGGTATGATAATAGAGACTGGATTAATCTTGCTCAGGATAGGGACCAATGGCGGGCTTATGTGAGGGCGGCAATGAACCTCCGGGTTCCTTAAAAGCCAGTAAGTAAGGCCCAATTTTTATTTTGCCTTTTTTGCCTATTTTAGCTCCCGTTGCCTATTTTAAGCTTAAATGCCTTTTTTTAGCCTTTTTACGTCGTTATTGTACATTTTCTATATTTTTAATGCATTTAAAATAAACCGCACATAAATTATATCAAAAAACAAAAAAGAACAGTTGTACAAATTAAAAATATATAATCACGTCACACAAATATTTGCTGAGAATCTTTTTCTCCAGCAATACATATGTTTCCAAGAAATCGTAAACTTTTCTCCCCTACCGATTCCATCTTTTACGTCACTTAACAAAGATGTTTGAACAGTATAACCCTCAGTGCTCAGGTCACTTCAGGGTTTACCAGCGAAAGAAAGGGGATGAGGGAAGTATTAAAAGCAAGTCTCCTGGTCCCGTTACTGTTGTCGCTAACACGCACAAGTCACGGATACGCAAATCAAGATTTCAGGTATAACTCCCTGTAAAGTTGATTTGAATAATTTCGAGGGAAAAATTGTTCCGGAGCCGGGTATCGAACCCGGGACCTTTGGTTTAACGAACCAACGCTCTACCACTGAGCTACTAGGGAACTCTAACCGACACCTTTACAGGGAGTTATACCTGAAATCTTGATTTGCATATTAAACGGCACTGTTCGTTAACAGAAAACCACAATTTAAGTCACACGGAGTTAGTGTGTACTCGAAGTTTGTTGCTTGACGGTTGTCAGCCCACTTTGAGATCTGTGGATTTAGAGGGAAAAATTGGATCAGTGTCGGTTAGAGTTCCCGAGTAGCTCAGTGGTAGAGCGTTGGTACGTTAAACCAAAGGTCCCGGGTTCGATACCCGGCTCCGGAACAATTTTTCCCTCGAAATTATTCAAGTCACGGATACTTTACAGTCTCTAATCCGTTCTCACACCCATCTTTTTGAAACAATGCACAGTCTGTTTTTCCCGATCTCTGAAACAAAGTAGAGACAGAAAGATATAGTCTCTTTTAAGTTTGCTCCAATCACTTCAGTAGAAGTAGATCTTTTTCCAACATGAAAATGTTCTCTCTAACAGGCTGCTCACTATGACAGTTGACAACTTAAAAAAGCATCTTGTTGTGGCATGTAACCAAGGAAATTGAGTACCGTATGGGATAGTTTATTACGTATTTGTCTGTTTCCGTGAATAATAATTGCCTATTTCACTGCCTATTTTTACTATTTTTAGTGCCTATATGCCTGCCTATTTTAACCAAAATAAATGCCTAAACATCAGGAATCTAGTAATAGTATATTGCTGAGCTTGAAGGTAAATTGTAAATTATCAACAATAAGAACGGAAATATTATTCACAATTAGCTTCACGTTCCCGTTCCCGGGCTCCGGCAAGCTTTTCGTTAATTGTGAATGCTCACATTTAAATATATTTATTTTAACATTTCCGTTCTCGTTCTCGTTTCCGTTCCCGGTTTATTGTGGACCAGCCTTAAGACAACAAAGGATATCACCAGCGACAACGGGAAACGTTGACGCTTTTTGCGGGATTCGACCCACGACCGTAATATACATGCAGAGTCAAAGCTCCATCATAAGTTGACCGGAAAATAGACAAACCTGCCCGTACATTTATGCATGCCATTGAACGACCTTCTCGAGCAGCTGGTTTCCTTTCAGATACAAGTACATACATTTTTTTTTTTTTTTTTGCGGTAACGTAATGGGCAAATGCCCCGGCACGCTCGCTGTCCTCGTGTTCGAGCCGCACACCGCTGTGAAAGTTCAGCCGTTTTGGAAGTAATTAACACCTCGAGCTGTGGCAGACCGGCCAGTCCAACTCCGAGACAAGTCCCAGATGCAGCGCGCTATATATATTACAGACCAGATGCTTCCGGTAACGGCGCTCCGTACCTGGACTACGTCAGCTAATTGCAGCACTCGTTCTAGGATGGTTTTCGAAATAAATATATACAGGGTGATTCAGAAAAAATAGTAACTATTTTGAGGGTAATGTTAATTCATTAATTCATTTATTATATTCCATAGATCTTACATGAGCAATGAAGCTTTAAGATGTGGAACAAGTCAAAATTTTACAATATTACAATTACAATTTTTACAAATTTTTACAATATTTTACCATTTTTACAGTTTTACAATTTAGTAATTTTCTACAATTGATTTTGGGTTATCTATTTTACAATCATTGATTTTAATGCAAGTAATATTTTCATTCTTTGAATATCGATTAGTTTCATTTTTAATAATATCCCAAATATATAATAATATAAATATCCGTTCAATTTTCATTGGGCGTGGAGATGCAGATCTTTGAATGTGCAAGGTATAGACTAAACATAATTGAGACGTTCTTTGGAACAAGAACTTAACTACAAAATCTTGATTTTGAGATATAGAACGTCAAACATTTTGAATGTGTTAGATATATCACGGCATTGCGCAGAACGGCATTCAAATGTTTCTAGAGGGCGCTGTAATTGTTGAATGGAAATAATATTGTGTGAAAGAGGGAGATGTGTCATTAAAGATTTAATATATAATCGAAACGGAAAAGCGACTATGTACGTTAAGTTGTTATTCCAGGCAACGCCCCAATTACATCAATATAGTATTAAATATACATTAGTTTATCTGAATCGATCGTTGTTAAAAGACACTGTCATTTTATTCAGTATTGTGATAATCAAAACTGTTCCACCAACTTAATAATTTTCAAGTTATGCTTCTATTACGTTTGCCCATCACTCATCACAGGACCGTACGCATAATTTTGTCAATGGGGTATTATTAAAATTCTTTACAACCTACATTATCGGTATTTTAAATTTTATGTGTTATTGTTACGGTATACTGTATTTATTATATTTTATAAAATCTTTAAAACGTAATTTTTCACATCCATTCAATTTTCAATCAGCAACAAAATTAAATTTCATATTGTGTCGGCTTTTAAGTTAAGGGAGAGCTCAAACTCGGTAACCCCCCCCTCTTACGTACATCCCTGACTCACCATGACAATACGTCCACACCTGTGGAGTAACGGTCAGCGCGTCTGGCCGCGAAACCAGGTGGCCCGGGTTCGAATCCCGGTCGGGGCAAGTTACCTGGTTGAGGTTTTTTTCGGAGTTCTCCCTCAACCCAATACGAGCAAATGCTGGGTAACTTTCGGTGCTGGACCCCGAACTCATTTCACCGGCATTATCAACTTCATATCATTCAGACGCTAAATAACCTAGATGTTGGTACAGCGTCGTAAAATAACCCAATAAAATAAAAATAAAAATAAAAAACCATGACAATACTAAACTAGAAAGTATAATCGGTTTGTTTCTTCCTCTATTAAGTCCAGAAAAAAACTTAAATCCATCAAAATGTCAATTTTGTCGAGAATTAACTAGTCTGTTTTAACAATGACTGATTCATATTATTTTAAAGGTTCTAGAACATGAAGATCGTAATGTGTGCACGGAAGTGCGTATTATAATAATAATGTTTGATAAAATCTCTAATTTAAATAAAATGACAATAAAATACAAATAATAAAACAAAGATTTTTTTCTCGTAATCATCAAGATTCGTATCACTTGTTAAATATTTATTTCGGTTTTTGTAAACGACAGTGACTTTGTTATGACATACGAGTAGTGAACTTCAAATGCTGAAATCTATCTCTGGTTCAGACCTGGGCACCTCGTTTGGAATTAAATAGATGCGTAGGCGGTTCCGATTCGGTAGCACAGAAGAGGGGATCATTCCTGTTTAAAAACAGCGAGGGTTGACAAATAGCAGTCGTTAGGCCGCGGTCCTGCCGTTGAAATATGATTGCGTTCTTGGTTGTCCTGTGAACCAGGGTGGAAAGTATAATGAGAGTTTTGCCCATTAACGAACAGGAGAGCATGAGGGGGAACGGATTTATGCTGCAACGATTATGTATGTAAGGCTTCATGATTGTTCGAGCTGGGGCATAATTTTATTGTGGAACAGTTGTTCGTCCATTGCAGGGAACAGTTCATTAAAAATTGAGGATGCTTGTGTAGTTTATATTGCTCAAGCACAATATTTCGTAGTAATTTCACAGATATTTTGGACAAGTGGTACTCTTATAGTCAGTATAACATGGAGGATCATGTCAAATTACCATCACTTTACTGTCTTCATTTTCGTTAACCATCGCCAGTCGTCATTGCTCCATCGCCATCATAGTACCGTCGCCGTCTTCGTGCAGTTATATTGCTGTCGCCGTTTTTGTGCTGCCGCTGTCGTCATCGTCTTTGTGCCGTCGTTATATTACCGTCGCCATTTTTGTGCCGTTATATTTCCTTCGCCTGCATTATGCCCTCGACTTATTGCCGTCATGTTACCGTCGCCGTCTTTATGCTATTGTTATATTACCATCGCCGTTTTTGTGCCGTCGTCATATTACCGTCGCCGTCTTTGTGCCGTCGTCATATTACCGTCGCCGTCTTTGTGCTATCGTATTATCGTTTCCGTTTTTGTGCCGTCATATTACCGTCGCCGTTTTTGTGCTATCGTTATATTACCGTCGCCATTTTTTTGCCGTTATTTCTCCTTCGCCTGCATTATGCCCTCGACTTATTGCCGTCGTATTACCGTCGCCGTCTTTGTGCTATCGTTATATTACCGTCTCCGTTTTTGTGCCGTCATATTACCGTCCCGTCTTTGTGCCGTCGTCATATTACCGTCGCCGTCTTTGTGCTATCGTTATATTATCGTTGCCGTTTTGTGCCGTCGTCATATTACCTTCGCCGTTTTTGTGCCGTCGTTATATTACCGTCGCCGTTTTTGTGCCGTCGTCATATTACCGTCGCCGTCTTTGTGCCATCGTCATATTACCGTCGCCGTCTTTGTGCCGTCGTCATATTACCGTCGCCGTCTTTGTGCCATCGTCATATTACCGTCGCCGTCTTTGTGCCATCGTCATATTACCGTCGCCGTTTTTGTGCCGTTATATTACCGTCTCCGTCTTTGTGCTATCGTCATATTACCGTCGCCGTCTTTGTGCCGTCATTATATTACCGTTGTCTTTGTGCCATCGTTATATTACCGTCGCCATCTTTGTGCCGTTGTTATTTTACCTTCTCCTTCATTATGCCCTCGTCTTATTGCCGTCATATTACCGTCTTTTTGTGCCGTCGTCATATTACCGTCGCCGTCTTTGTACCGTCATTATATTACCGTTGTATTTGTGCCATCGCCGATATCTGCGTTATGGTTCAGGCAATACATTGTTTCATTCATTTCAGGAATTTGAACTCTTATTGCCTGCTAGCACTTTTAGTTTATTTTCAATGGAGTTCATACAGAGAATATGCATTAATGTTATCTCTACCATATTTACAATTTTCTCAACTTCTGGAAAGATCGGTGTTAATTTTTTTCGTGGAATGTTTCATATAATACTGAAACTCCTTGAAGAACAAAAAAATGAAAAGATCCGTCAATTCATGTAAGCCTATTTTCTATTCTATCTAAAGTTCAGAATCTAAGAAAATTTATCGAAAGTGTCGAAGATGACTGTTAATGACGGCAGGACAATAGCTTTATACTGGTAGAGAAATTTTATTACCGTGAGAAACCATGTACGAGTAGCAGTAGTGACTAGCAGTTACCTGACTGCACTGCGACTGTCAGGCACACCTAAGTGGAGTTGCTTAGTGTGGCTCTTGATTTAATCGCTGAACTCTTTCGCAGTTAGTGGAAGGCGGATGGGGTACTGATTGGACCCCAGAGACTTTCTGGTTGCAACACAGTCTCTGAGGTAATTATACCTCGTTATCTGGTCTGAATTATGTATGAGGTGGCTAATGAGGCGGAAGACAAAGAACAGTAAAATATTAGCACTTTGTTTTGGTGTCTGTTTCTCTGAATCTTTTTCATACTCATGAATGTAACCAGAGGGAGTTTTATGGGGCTAGTTGCAGCTAGTTAGCATGCATTATGGCTTTTTACAAAGCTGTGAATATACTGCATACAGTATACACAGAATCTCGCAATATTCTCGGTTTATTGATTCTTAACCTCTTTTCTTCAATATAGAATACTTTCACGTATATAAAACTAGCAGTCTTGTATTTTACAGTTACAAATCTCGCGTTCCTGGATTCAGTACTCTGTGGGGAAGTGGAGATTTATCTCCGTTCCATAGTGAATGTGTTTTAATCTGTTATTTAACGACGCTGTAACAACTATGACAGTGATGGTCCGATTCCTGTACTATGCTATGTATATCATCTCTATTCTGCAACACAAGTGCATGTATCACATCAAGTATGTTATATTATTTACACTTATCTGACTATAATCCTAGATCATATATACCCAGATTGCTCTGCGTTACAGGCTTTGACGGTAACAACTTTTATCAGGTTTACTATGCTGCCATCTAGTTGTTACATAAGGAGTCAAGTCATAACTCCCATTTGAATTGCATTAGCGACTGTACTGCCATCTCGTGTTCGTTTACGGCGGACGGGTGGCGATCCTGACTGTTGTTCTCTTGAAAGTGCAACGGATTTTAACATAGGCATGAGCAATCTATATGGCCCGGTTTCTTCAACCTTTGTTAAATTATAACAGTGTGTTATTCCATTTTAACTGTAAACTTAACAGTTGAAGCAATTCTTCAACTACTGTTAGTACTAACAGGCTGTTAAAACCTATGTTATTTTAACTGCCCAATTTCATGCAGTTAAATAATTTAACTCTCTGTTAGCATAGAAGTATCCAATATGGCTGGTGCGATAGATGCTGAACTTATATATCTGGATTATTAAGAAAATGATATCCATGAATACATAAACAGAGGGGTTGATTTCTGTGATTTGACAGACCAGAAGTTCATACAAAGGTATAGGCTATTTTCTGCCAAGCCTCACTTTTCGCTTTCAACTTAGATCCGTTTGTTTGTTTATTCTCATTAATGGTTTATACTGCGAAATAATTTCCAGCAGAAGATTTCTTTCGAACGAAGAGAAATTAGTCCCATGATTTCTTTTCGTTCCAGTGTTTTCCATTTCATAACAGCAATACCAATACGCCGCTCCATGCTATTGTGATACAGACGAGGAAAGAAACAGAAAACAAATCTGAGAGAATAGAAAGAATTCTATCCTCTCTGAATCAAACAACGGAAACAAGCGAGAATCGCAATTGTCAGAGTTCAGAAAACAGAAGTGAGCCTATACTTGGTTATAGGTTATGGTTAAACTCTAGAATCTCTGGTCCTAACAGAGAGTTAACAAACAGAATATTAAAATGTGAAATGCGAAGTTGAAGAAACGCAATATTTTTAACAGCAATTCATACTTTTAACTTACAGTTAATTAACGCTATATTAGGTTCATTTTAACAAAGGTTGAAGAAACCGGGCCTATGTGATCTGGGCTACAATCTTGAATTGTAACCATAACGCAACGCAACACATAAAATAACTACGGTATTATGTACGAATGTTAGTACTGATATGAATTAATTGTTAGTATGTTCAAATTTCACTGGCTTCCAGTAATCGGCTCAGAAATCTAGAACAATGTGAATTTTCAAAATTCGCATTACCGACAACTGTTGTCAATGCTGCCAACGTAACAGTTAGAAACTCACTACCAGTTGTAGTATTTCTCAGTACCGAATTTCGAAACGAAATTGACAAAAGAAAATTTAAGCTGCAAATTAGAAAATCGCTATAATCCACTAGTATATGTATTGATGGGGAGAAAATGGTTAGGTTCACCCTTACGGTATTAAATGAGATGATCTGGACTATAGTCAGCCGGCGTGGGTTTGGGACTGCGCCTTGCTTGAGAGTTAGCGCAATAGATCTTGAAAGGTGTCAGTGCTGGATCGTAATGCCACCCCCCTCCTCCGAAATTAAACTTAAAACAGTCACCACAATGCCGTCCGCCATGATATTCTACGATACATGTATATAGTATAAAACATGCATGCTTTGGGCGGGAATCGAACACCCAGGTTCGATCCCGGACCAGGTGGATGGCATTTAAGTGTGCTTAAATGCGACAGGCTCATGTCAGTAGATTTACTGGCATGTAAAAGAACTCCTGCGGGACAAAATTCCGGCACATCCGGCGACGCTGATATAACCTCTGCAGTTGCGAGCGTCGTTAAATAAAACCCTAGATCATATATGTAACAGATAGTTCATCGCTATGTTAAAATCGTTTGCACTTTGAAGAGAACAACCGCCAGGATCGCCACCCGTCCGCCGTAAACGAACACGAGATGGCAGTACAGTCGCTAATGAATTTCAAATGGGAATTATGATGTGACTCCGTATGTAACAACTAGAAAGAGTTGGAGCTTAATCTGAGACGATTCTGACCGGCGTCGGAGTTGTATCCGGTGTGGCTTAGTGGATAAAGCATCAGCACGTAGAGCTGAAAACCCGGGTTCAAATCCCGGCGCCGGAGAGAATTTTTCTCTGTTCCATTACTCTTTCATCGTCTGACACAACTTGTTAACGTCAAAACCTATAAGGCCGACCTATCTGAGGTATATATGATCTAGGACAGGCCTGCACAAACAGCTCTCAACGAGCGCGCGCGGTCTTTCGGAGCGGGAGAGCGGTGTTTACCGCTCGCCGAAACGGGGAGGAAGATACGTCAGAATGACATAGACTTGCTATAGGTAGAGGAGAGGGAAACGACCACTCAGTTATCTAGTGGAGTGCAGTGTGTAGGCCTATTCTCAGTAACTGTTTCACGTTGCTTACCTACTGCTACAGTACAGTATGGAGGAATCTAAAAGACGGAACATAACATTTAACATTTAACGATTTACAGCTCGAACTCATAGATCTTCAGTGTGACCTAAGAGCTAAAGATCGTTTGAATAATACTACTAGCCTGGTTGAGTTTTACAAGACTAACATTAGCAATAATATCCACGACTACACAGGCTGGCTGTGAAAATGATTGCTATGTTTGGCTCAACATTTATATTTGTGAGCAACTGTTTTCTGTTATCAACTTTAATAAAGGCAGACATCGAACATCTGTAACTGATGTTTCATTACGATCAGTAGGCTACTGTTCCTTTCAGCTGCCAACAGCATAAAACCTCGTTTTGATGTACTGATAAATAAAAATATAACAAAATGATATTGTACATTTAAGTAGCTATAGAATTTCTATTACTTCTGTAAAATAAATATTTCTTTATTAATTAATAATAGTTCAAGATAGTTTTGCAAACCCTGAACGGGAATTTATTTCATAAGTACTCGTAATAGTACTTTCTTTTGTGTACATTTTGTACGAGATCACCCCTTCTTCCAGTCCACCCTTATACAGAGCGCAGCTAATATATATATGCATTCCTCTCATGAGCTGTGAGCCGGCTCGGAGAGCGCAAACCTTGTACAGGCCTGATCTAGGATAAAACATAACATTCTAACACCCACTATGGCTTCTAGAGTGTGACAAAGTTGCGTAGTCGAATTAGGCTTATTAATAATGAAGTAGGTGCCTACGTCTTAGTTTGAGATGGAACAACATGGAGATGCTAGAGAAGCAATGCGAAGTTGGGAAGACGGGAAGTGGTGCTCGCAATGCAGCATGAATTGGAAGCTTCCTTCCTCGCCGTCGCGTCGGCCGCTGAACATGGTTATTGCCTACATCTCATAGGTCACTGCTCCATCGATTTATCAATTAAAAGCGGTAATGTACATCAGGCGACTGGCTCGGCTTTTCCACTGTGTTTAATTAATGATTTACTGACACTAAAACTGAGGTTAAATGCCGCTCTTCGTAGACTCATTGTAATTATTTTCCTTGGATTAATGACACGTGCACAATTAACATGTTGTGCTGTACTAGACTTCCGAGCAACACGGGCCTAAATTCTGATTTACGTAAAATCGATCATGAAAAATTAAGCTTCGAATACTATGAACGTCGTTGCTGTCCTTTGGTTTTTTATTACCTTACATTTTTTTTATTATCCAATTTAATAAACCCTATTTCACCCTGAGGTATATTAGGGTTTTTAGTTGGCATCAAAATACATATTTTTAAAACCAATAAACAATAGTAAAATTATAATATAAAATTGTGGTCACAGTTACAATTCACATGAATTATGTAGAAGAATGCACCTTAATGAAAGAATGGATCCTGTTAAAGATTAATGAGATGTTTGAGGAATAATCAATGCAAAAGATATACAAGAATGTCTAACCGTTTCAGAGTAAATACACGACCTTAAAAAGATAATCAATAGTACATTAATATAACAAAGTTTGACTTTCGCTTTCAAATTAATACTTAATTCATTAACAATGGAACATTTGAGAGTAATAAAAGGATATTACAAGCAATGATTTACGGTTACAAGTTACATAAGTGATTCAGGAACAAGTACAGTAATTAAAATAATAACACAAGTAATGACATAACTAACGAATAACGAAATTCTTGAAGGGCAATATATAATAGTACGGGCAATACAAAAGATTTCAAAACAAATGTAAACAGTAAAGGAATAATAGAAAAATTGACTTAAAATTACAAGTTAAACACATTCTTTTTAAAGCAATAGGTAACAACAATATTATTATTACCTTACATTATACCATTGATATTTTGAAACTGCTGAAATAGATTAGCAATTATTCAGCTACAGTATTTCGTCTATACAGGGTGTAACAGAATAACTATTCCTAATTTCCTGATGTGATAGAGGACATGGAGGCCGCGGCTTATCCGCTTAGAACAACACGAATTATTCGCGCGTACGTTTGATATTGCACTATGTGAATTCCATAGTTGCTTCGTACAGATTTTTTTTCCGATTTTTAACTAATTACAAAATTACATTTCTTTGCATTCTTGAAGACTATGCATTAGGATGCATAATTAAACTGTAAAGAATCAAGTTCCTAAAGTCGTATGATTTGTAACAATTTCTGTGATAAATGCGTAAGAATGATGTCATTTTATTTTAAAAATTGAAAAACAAAATCTGTACAAAGCAACTGACAACACATTTTAAGCTTCAGAACACAAGCCATTTAAAAAATGATACTTCTGAATAGTTCATTCTCTATTTGTAATAGTCTTTTAGCCTTAAAAACTAGAGAAAAATGGTATTTTACAAACAACTTCAAATTAGTGTAACTCTGAAAATATTGACATTAGGAAAAATGTTTGTATATCCTTTTTTGCTCAGAATGCCGTTAGTGACGGTAAATCCTCTTGACTCACCCGGTATATCAGTGGTCGTCAGCACTCGCTGAAATGGGTAGAGTGCATGGAGGGTAAGGAAATACGCTCCGTCGTGCACAAGGGATAGAGAGACAGCATACCCGCCAGCAGCGATGATTGCACGCTAGGGCTGTATCTTATCCGCGGGTAAGGTACGCTAGCCCGAGGGTACAGTGTTCTGATGACCCTTGCTGTATACAGATTCCAATCTCCCTTACTCGGTGATATGGACTGTAAAAGATTGCGGTTTTCGTATATGGATACAAACATTTTCACTAGCATTGCTTTAGTACGTGTTTTGTATGTTATCAAATAATGAAATGATACCGCACAGAAACTAGACCATGGTCTATGGATAGCGAGCTGATTCTGAGAGATTTAAAGCGTGCAAAATTACAATGTGATAAGTGTTCCATATTTTCCATATTATCACATCGGCTCTGACCAATATCCGTAGTAGAAAAGATGCTTTGAAGAGTGATTAGTCAGCGCTGTGGAGTAACGGTTAGCACGTCTGACCGTGGACTACTAGCGGGCCCGGGTTCAAATTCTGGTTGGGACAAGTTTCCTGGTTGAGGCTTTTTCCGGGTTTTCCCTTAAACACATTAAGAGCAAATGCTGGGTAACTTTCGGCGCTGGACCCTGGACTCATCTCATAATCTTCATCTCAGACGCTACATAATCATAGCAGCTGATAAAGCGTCATAAAATAACCAATTAAAAAAGAGGAATTATAGTATACCACCATACAGGGTCGTACGTAAGAGAGGGTTACGGGTTTGAAACTCCCCCCACCCCTTTTTAACATTTTTAAAAAATGACTTAGGACTATTTAGATTTGAGTATTTTTTATCCATAATCGTTTTCTCTTCTCTAATTTTTCACTGTCTACATCGACATAGTAATAATAATAATAATAATAATAATAATAATAATAAATAAGCTTCCTTTATGAAAAGGTTGCCAGGTTTGACAAAGCGTACTGTATTAAATAATTTGAAAAACACACCTCAAAGGTAAAATAATTTACATTTGAAACGGTTAGAGAATAGAATATACAAAAGTCAGAAAAATGTACATCTGAGTAGCGTATATGCTCATCTGCAGTAAGCAAGGGATAGTGGTGTCATCATAGATCTCCAACACCTCCTTCAATATATTCATCATGCTAGTTTCATTCTTCATTCTCAGCGAGTCCATTTTCAATTATTGTGTTTAATTAAATTTATTTCGATATATTTTATGTTTCCATTGATTTTCCTGTTATGTAAAGTGTCTTACCTATCGTATGCAAATAACTGTTGACTAAATATTGTGTATATAAATTATTATTGTGTAAGTGTAATAATTACACAAGCATTTTTTATTTTATACAAAATTAAACACAAGTTAAAATTTGTTAAAAATCGGATGGCTGTGAAAATATTAAGTTTCAAAAATTTTGTATGGATATTCAAGAGTTTGTTCTATTAGAGCATAGTATACTTACTTACTTACTTACTTACTGGCTTTTAAGGAACCCGGAGGTTCATTGCCGCCCTCACATAAGCCCGCCTTGTCCCTATCCTGAGCAAGATTAATCCAGTCTCTATCATTATATCCCACCTCCCTCAAATCCATTTTAATATTATCTTCCCATCTACGTCTCGGCCTCCCCAAAGGTCTTTTTCCCTCCGGCCTCCCAACTAACACTCTATATGAATTTCTGGATTCGCCTATACGTGCTACATGCCCTGTCCATCTCAAATGTGTGGATTAGAGCATAGTATAATATTAATAAATATACCGCAACATAATAATGATGATGATGATAATAATAATAATAATAATAATAATAATAATACACAAAATTTAAAATACCGATAATTTAATTATAAATAATTTTAATTATAAAACCCTTCCCCCTCCCCTTGACAAAATTCTGCGTACGCCACTGTCACCATAGACTTTTAACAGCTGAACCCGAAGTAAGGTTCGAGCAAAATGGCCATACGTTCGATTTGTTTATTTTCAGCTTGAAAACCGAGTCACTTGAACTGCGGCCGCCCTTCTTTGTTAGCGCGATCTGCTATGGTCCACGTGTTCATAGCCTTATTCTTCCTTTTTCTGTACACGACAGAGCAAACAATGAAAGGCCTGGGGAAGACGGCGCCGCGTGGAAATATTTATCCTCGTGTTATATAAGGAGGGAGCGCGCGTGTAAATAAGACAAATGCTTCACACGTGTTTAAATGGCTGTGTTTGGAATTTCTATGTGGAACCCTCGCACCTCTGGCCTGCGGCTCTGTATAATTTAGTGGGGCTTCCTTGAAATAATTTCCGCAAGTTAACCCCTCGTTCCAGCGTAATGGCGAAGTTTTTGTTTTACTTTTGTGAGCTCTAGCGGTTTCATTGCGATGCCTTTTCCAGTGGCTTAATATTTCAACACATTTTGATAATAAAGCGCAGGGTAACTTTGTTACTCGTTCATAAAATTTTACGTTTTTACTTGGTTACTGCGTGAAGTGTAGTGAAGGTATTTTCAAGCTGTAAATATTGGATTTCAAGATATTCACTGAAATACAAATGTTGAATATATTCCTAGTATCAAGAAAATCAGTTCCAGCATATCTTTTTATACTCTTATTGAATCAACTATCCAAAAATATTTCGTGTATTGTGTTCATGCGCATTATATACGAGTCAGTTCATCTTGGAAAGTACAGTAGTGGCAAAAAAAAAACCGGACCGACGGAATAATCAAAGTACCCGAAATGAGCCACTGCGCATGCCACGCCCGCATTCACAAGATAGCGAGTAATCTATTGAAATTGTTGTAGTTTCGACTGCTGACGTAGCCCATTTCGAAGGCCATTAGAAAATAAGCTGGTAAAATTCATGTTCTGGGAATAATAAGTTAATTAAGTAGTAAAATATCGCTGCCATCGAAAAGTATTCGGAATAAATTTGAATAAGGAACAAAAAAAAGTTTCCTTCCCAGGCAGGATTCGAACCATGAAAGTCTTAGTTACCAGTCTATTGTGCTGTCACTGTGAACAAGGCTCTGAAATCAGCTACAAGGATCGGTCCGGTTTTTTTTTTGCCACTACTGTACATGAAATTTAACACATTACACCAAAATCAAAATACTGAACGGCAATTTATTCTATTTTTATTTCATGTTGGATGTTTCGGTTAAATAACGGCATTTCTTCAACTTCTTGTAAAAACAATACAAAACGTGTATGTCTATAATAAAACAACAATATAAATACCCAGTTATTATGCAGAAATCAATTGCGGAATCAAACAAGTGTCCATTTTCGCCAACGCTTTTGAACATGTATATTTAAGAAGTGATTAATGAATGGAAAATTGGTTCAAATTATAATTAAAAAATAAATACTACATAATTAATATTCTATTATTATTTTCTGATGATTAAGTGCTAATCGCAGACTCGGAAGATAACTACAGACAACATTACACAATTTAAAGAAAACCTTAAACATGTCTGAGTTAGAAATAACAAGAAATAAAACAAAAGTGTTGACATGTAGAGACCCAATTCCGTTGCACCTGTTTGTCAATAGACGTAACGTCTGCAAATTTATTTTCAAATTTCGTGACAAGAGTTTAAGTATGGTTTTACAATTTTGTAAGAAATGGGCATGTTTATTAACTACTTGGCCCAGACACTACCTCCGCCACTTACGGTGTATAGATACGTAGTACGATGTCTTTGCATTGCATTGGGACGGGCGGCCTTCTAGCTTATGGAAAGGGGTAGGAAGGGGAAAGTATGTGTGACTCTCTGGAGTCACAGTATCGCATCCCTGGTCTATTGGATCCATCCTGGAAAATAACTCTTGGTTACAGACCCAACAGACAGGTTACCATTCCTTCGCTTCCTCTTAGAGCCTGTAGGTAACTCCAAAACGTTTAAAGTTTCTGCAGTTTTAGAGTTTAACGCTACAAAACCGGATTTGTTTTACTCGTAACTCTGTAAGAACGCCAGATGCTGCAAAATACTTAGTTCAGAATAATCATAGATTTATAAGTTTTATATGATATTCTTATTGAATTTCGTATTCCCAAGAAACTAGTTCGATTAATTAAAATGTGTCTCAGTGAAACGTACAGCAGAGTTCGTATAGGTCAGTTTTTGTCAGATGGGTTTCCAATTCACTGTGGGCTAAAGCAAGGAGGTGCACTATCACCTTTACTTTTTAACTTTGTCTAGAATATGCCGTTAGAAAAGTCCAGGATAACAGACAGGGTTTGGAATTGAACGGGTTACATCAGCTGCTTGTCTATGCGGATGACGTGAATATGTTAGGAGAAAATCCACAAACGATTAGGGAAAACACTGGAATTTTACTTGAAGCAAGTAAAGAGATAGGTTTGAAAGTAAATCCCGAAAAAAAAGTATATGATTAGGCCTATGTCTCATGACGAGAATGTTGTACGAAATGAAAATATAAAAATTGGAAATTTATCTTTTGAGGAGGTGGAGAAGTTCAAATATCTTGGATCAACAGTAACAAATATAAATGATACGCGGGAGGAAATTAAACACAGAATAAATATGAGAAATGTCTGTTATTATTCGGTTGAGAAGCTTTTATCATCCAATCTGCTGTCAAAAAATCTAACAGTTATATTACCGATTGTTCTTTATGGTTGTGAAACTTGGACTCTTACTTTGATAGAGGAACATAGGTTAAGGGTGTTTGAGAATATGGTTGTTAGGAAAATATTTGGGGCTAAGAGGGATGAAGTTACTGGAGAATGGAGAAAGTTACACAACACAGAACTGCACACAATATATTCTTCACCTGACATAATTAGGAACATTAAATCCATACGTTTGAGATGGCCAGGGCATGTAGCACGTATGGGCGAATCCAGAGATGCATATAGAGTGTTAGTTGGGAGGCCGGAGGGAAAAAGACCTTTAGGGAGGCCGAGACGTAGATGGGAAGATAATATTAAAATGGATTTGAGGGAGGTGGGATATGATGATAGGGAATGAATTAATCTTGCTCAGGATAGGGAACAATGGCAGCCTTATACGAGGGCGGCAATGAACCTCCGGGTTCCTTAAAAGCCAGTAAGTAAGTAATCATAGATTTATTTCCTCGCAGCACCTACATGCCAATTAGTAGACTGTCCAGGCCTCTAGATTGCTAGTCGATTCGGTAAGGTTATCGATAATGTTCCAGCTATTGAAATTTTCATTCTTCTCTGAGAATATTGTGACTTCAAAAAGTAGACCTCAGTAAGAACATAAGTCTATTTTAATATAGCGATCGTTTTTACAGGAGAGTTTTGTTAAGTAAACATGTTAAGGGACTAAAAATATATCGAAATACACGAGCAACTATATTTCTAAATAGGTTCAGAGGAATTAATGAAATAAAATTCTACAATGTAACTTGGATTTCGCATTTCCGGATTTGATTCTTGGTAGGAAGTAGAGATTTATCTTCCTCCAAAAATGATTATATTGCGCTTCTTGTAATACATTGTTTTAAGGGGAGAGGGTGATATTTTTTGGTGAAAAATGAGAATTTTCAAAAAAAAAATCTTTAAAATACTCTGTGATAATGCGTGGAATGCAGAGCATAACATTTTGTGGGTATTTGTGCCCTTATCGAATGTTGAGTCGCCATTTTTAAACTTCCTGCGTTATGGATTTTTAAATCACTCGCCCACTTTTATCGGTTTCCTGGTACATTGCCAGACAAAAATTAATATAATTTCTGAACTATTAAAGATACATGTATGAAATTTAGAAAACACATTCTTTAGACTATTAGGAAACTTTTCCTCTGTAACAGAATTTTGTTAATTGATTTCATTTAAAAAATACGTCCGTTTGTTTGCACGAAAGGAAATCAGAAAATCGTTATTAAATTTTAATTGTTTATTTTAGAAACGTAGGGACTAATATCAAAATTCTGTTTCAGACAGTTTGTAGAACATGCTTTTGCAAATACATTGCAAAAAAACTGTTTGAATCTATCTTTAAAAACGGTTTAGATATGTCGGTCTTAGTACAATCCTGCATTAGGTATATTTTTTTCAAATTTGGGCCTCCAAATATTTTTTTTTTTTTCAAAATATTTTTATTTGTGAGTTGCTACAGCTATGAGCACTCTACATACAACAAATTAATATTTTACACCAAATAGGAAAAAAGTTTTAAAAAATACCATCCTCTCCCCTTAAGCGGTGACATTGGCATGTGGGGAGCTACGATAGGTAGCGAAATCCGGTTACGACAACCAGCTATAACGGATGGGGGATCATCGTACTAACCACACGTTACCTCCGTTCTGATTGGATGATCGTTCACTTCTACGGAAGCATGTGGACGTGAGGCCAGCAGCCGGTCGGTCGGTCCTGGCTCTTAATGGATTATTGTGCCGCGGATTTATGTTTATTTTTACTAGTATTACAGTGTCAGTGTTCATAATTCCAGTCTCAAATTGTTGTATTATTTTGCCAAACTTGCGAGAGATGAGGTTTTGAAGTTATTTATTACTAACTTCATAATTATTTGAGAAATATCTGTGTTACGCTCTGCTTCTCTGAACATTTGTTATGCAGACGCCAAGCAAATTGGATGGATGTTTCAGGAATTATTGCTTCTGAAATATGCACATGCATCACTTGGCGTTTTCCGTCATTCCCGACATGCCATACATCGCTTAAATTCCACAGAGTCTATTAGCGATGTTTGACGAACTGGAAAGCTTGACAAAATATACGCATTGCGCAGTCGATACATTCTGGAAATAGAGCTAAGGTAAGCAAATGCCTTGAGATGCATCTTCTGACTGCAGAGTACATTGTCAGCTGTCACGGCTTGTCAGACTCAACGTTATTGAGAGAGGAGTAACTTGCAACGCCTTCAGTTCCTGAGTTGTTCCAGCATTACGATTTCGATTTCTGACGACATACATATCAAATTTCTGGCGAATAAAACGATATTTTTTTATGGGCCGTGTTTGCAAGGAGGGTGAACAAAGTTTTGTTACCGGTAATGAAGTTGAAAATTATTAATCTGCAATTGGAACTGAGAATCTGCTCTCTAGATTGTTACGGGATATATTCAGCTGTGACCACATTACGATGGATTCCGCTATATGTGAATATCTGATGTTAAGAAATTGAGTACTCCGAAAATTACACACATTTTAACAATTTACGGTACATATTTTTAGACAGCTAATACTAAAAGTAGATCTTGTAACGCTTGGAAAACTTGTTAAAAACTGTTATATGGCAGTATATGAAAGAAGGCCTACTTTTACCACTGATTTTAAACTATTTGCGTCGACTCTCAATTTTTTCATGTCGCCTGATTGTACATTTATACTTACTTACTTACAAATGGCTTTTAAGGAACCCGAAGGTTCATTGCCGCCCTCACATAAGCCTGCCAGCGGTCCCTATCCTGTGCAAGATTAATCCAGTCTCTATCATCATACCTCACCTCCCTCAAATCCATTTTAATATTATCCTCCCATCTACGTCTCGGCCTCCCTAAAGGTCTTTTTCCCTCCGGTCTCCCAACTAACACTCTATATGCATTTCTGGATTCGCCCATACGTGCTACATGCCCTGCCCATCTCAAACGTCTGGATTTAATGTTCCTAATTATGTCAGGTGAAGAATACAATGCGTGCAGTTCTGTGTTGTGTAACTTTCTCCATTCTCCTGTAACTTCATCCCGCTTAGCCCCAAATATTTTCCTAAGCACCTTATTCTCAAACACCCTTAACCTGTGTTCCTCTCTCAGAGTGAGAGTCTAAGTTTCACAGCCATACAGAAGAACCGGTAATATAACTGTTTTATAAATTCTAACTTTCAGATTTTTGGACTGCAGACTGGATGATAAGAGCTTCTCAACCGAATAATAACACGCATTTCCCATATTTATTCTGCTTTTAATTTCCTCCCGAGTGTCATTTATATTTGTTAGTGTTGCTCCAAGATATTTGAATTTTTCCACCTCTTCAAAAGATAAATTTCCAATTTTTATATTTCCATTTCGTACAATATTCCTGTCACGAGACATAATCATATACTTTGTCTTTTCGGGATTCACTTCCAAACCTATCTCTTTACTTGCTTCAATTAAAATTCCCGTGTTTTCCCTAATCGTTGTACATTTATACACTTTAAAAATTTTTTAAGCTTATTTACACACGCTTTAACGTCTGTGGCCATATCAAGAGGGCGTTGTTACTATTGTTGAGTTCCTGTTTCTATTCAGTGTTGCCAACTCGATTGTTAAAAATCCGCTATGAGACTGTGCAGAAACCGCTAAATTGCTATATTGTCAATGTCAAATTAGATTATTTTGCCGCTGTGAGTGCTAAAAATACCCGCTAAATCCCTATATCAGCAATACAAATTTAATAAATTTTATCCGCTAAACTAACACTGAAAAGCGCTAGATCTAGCGGGAAAACCGCTGAATTGGCAACACTGTTTCTATTGTGTTGTAGATGGTTCTTACAGCTTCAAAAGTCCAACTTTTCCATGAACATCTACAATCGCTCTTCCCCCCCCCCCCCCCGCTGTTATTTATACTCGCTTTAACATCTTTGTTCATATCACGGGTTAATCTTTTGCTTGAAATCCGAAGGCCTGTGTACTATTGTTGAGACTGGTTCTATTGTTGTGAACTAGATGGCGACTCTATATGTATTACTGATTTGTTATGAATATGATTTCGGTGATGAATGAGGCCTGTAATATTCAGGGATGTTGTGGCCCGAATTTCCTGGTATTTGCCTTACGGTTAAGGAAAAACCCTGAGAAACCTGAACCATGGAATTCAACCCTATCGGGAATCGAACTGGACCCTCTGCGTAAGAGACCAGCATGTTGACCCCTATACCGCAGAGGTGGTCTCTTCCCTCTTAGTTCATAGGCAAAGGCTGTTTTCTGGAGTCATTCTTAATCCCTTTTTTCCATTCTATCACATAGATATCAGGGAGATCTTCAATTAATGTAAACATCAATTATTTACGGATATTTCCGTTGCGTAGGCCTAGACTTTAAACTTTTTGCAACTTTTTACCACTCTTAATTATTATCTCATAAGGAGTTGTACGGCTATATGGTTTTAAATTTCGGTCCACACTACACTGCGATTGTCAAGGTGGTAACTACCGTCACCTTATTAAGTTATTTCATACTTTTACGCCTGCAATATTTCGTGCAGTAGACCTAAACACAATACTTACCCTAGTAGCCTATCACTGCTATCAGAGGCAATCAAACTCTAACGATTAATCAAAATAACTACGAATAAATAGATACTGTTACAGCTGGCGCCAGCGTTTTTGGCGTGTGTCCTAGAGTATAGTGCCCAGTTTATGAGCATGTTGCTAGTGCAGCTGAGAATGGTACCACTTCCTATGCACGTCACATCAGCCATTTGTCAAACACAGTTGTCAGAGTGACTGCTGCAAAGGTAAAACACTCGTACGTAACGTTCACATTACTTATTTCACACGCCAAAAACGGTGACGCGGACTGTACATGATAGGAGTTAGGTTTTTATTCACATGTTTAATTTCACAAAGGTCACGCTGAGCTAGTATCAGGTTCGTCGTATTGAAACATTAATTTAGATGTGGTAGATTTTCGCATTCACGATCAATGCGAAATGTGCCCAAATTCTGTCAAAATAAGTCATTTTGTGTTTAAAAGCATCTTTCGTATATTACTATAGTTTTTTAATCCGCGAAAAATTGCAAAATTGAGTAAAAAATGTGCGTGTTTCTACGAAATGAGTTCGAAATTATATTTTACGGAAAATTTTTTGGTTTGTCCTGTTCTTAGCACAAGAATATTGTCTACATATGCGCTCTCTTTTTGCCCAGTGTTCACTCACAATCAAGTTGTATGTGGTAGCGGGCGACTATGATTGAGTAGCAAGATGGGTTGGGATAAAATCATATCATAACTTTTGGCAAGTTTCTTAATGTTTAGATTTCACTGCAATTTTATATGTTCCTTTCCTCATTAATTATTTTCAAGAATTTTAACTGGGAAATCAAGAAAATGCTCCGGATAACACATTGATTACATTGAATTTCTATGACCAAACATTTTCATAAAAAATGTTTCATCCCAAAACGCTAAATTCCAACATTAAAAGTTCTATAAAATTCTGAATTTGATTTTTTAAAGAGCTAAATTTGTAATTTTAAGTTACTAAAATCTACCATTTTCTAAATATTATTTTCTATACTGTTTTCGCTGTAAGAAAAATCCTAATGCAAACATAAGCACGTTGCTGTCATACACGTGATTGGCTCCCAGTCGAAACACTCACATGACGCAGAAAAATATAGTTCGTATTTGGAAACCATAATCTTGTAGGCCTATTATTTGAAAATAAAAAATTGAATTCTAGTTGTTAAATACGATGAAACATTTAACTTCACTCATGTGTAAAACGCTATGTAAAAGAAAAGCTACTTTTATATTTTGTTAAGTACTATGAACGCGGATGAATACCAACAGTAATACCGAGGTAGTCTGTTCTTGTAACAAGCTGGCGTCACTTGAGCTCGTAGTTGTTCACGTAAGCACTTGGTACTGAAGTATGGCTTCTGCATCCTCAGCTGTCCATTGTGAAGACATAAGACTTAAAAATAATTTAATTGCAGTAATTATAAAGTAAATGTTCCCAAAGCAAACGAAGGCAGAGTAGTGAGGTTAGGTCTACTTGACGAGTAACGGGAAATGTTTAACATGAAACAGAATGTACAACAGTAGGCGGGAACACGTACTGAGAATCTATGGCGCCAAACAGCGGCCAATGAAGCCTCACTTCAATCACGTGCTATTGTTTACATTAGGATTTTTCTTACAGCGAAAAGATTATAGAGGCCTTTGATTGTTTTGCGTGTTGTTCTGCAACTCATTTATTGAATTAAAAACTTAATTCAGCTCTTGCATTATAAGCAGTGCAAATATGAGGATAATGCAAAGACTTTTGCCTTGATTATAAGCTTTGTGAGAAGTCGTCTTCTATTGATAAGTTCAAATTACAGAAATGGAAAGACTTGAACATTTATCATGAGTTGTTAACAAGTTGATTGTGTTCAAGTAAATACAAGTCGGTAGCTTAGTTTTCTCAGTTGTGTAATAAAGAAATGTCTGTAGAAACTTTCGTGTTCTCGACTACGGATATTGGTAAGAACCTGCGGTAAGTTTATTGGTCAAGCGAGCAAATTGGACTTGGGCTCGTAATCCCCGGCACAGAGTTTATTGAAGACAGCGCCCCTGCCGACGGTTCCTTGGAGAGATGCTTCGAGACCACAATGCGGGTCTTTCTGGGCATTAGAAGAGGAAAGCTTGTCGTTTTGTCTCGGTTCAAAGAACTCGTGGCGTCTTTTTGTATTTCGGCTTTGTTTCATCTAATCATCGTCATATTTGGAGGTCTTAGCTCGTAACACGACAGTGGGATGATGCATTGCCTTCATTCTTTTTTCCGTTCATTGATGGAATATGGACTATACTGTTTTCGCTGTAAGAAAAATCCTAATGTAAACATAAGCACGTTGCTGTCATACCCGTGATTGGCCCCCAGTCGAAACACTCGCATGACGCAGGAAAATATAGTTCGTATTTGGAAACCATAATCTTGTATTATTTGAAAATAAAAAATTGAATTCTAGTTGTTAAATACGATGAAACATATAACTTCACTCATATGTAAAACGCTATGTAAAAGAAAAGCTACTTTTATATTTTGTTATGTACCCGTACTATGAACGCGGATGAATACCAACGGTAATACCAAGATAGTCTGTTCTTGTAACAAGCTGGCATCACTTGAACTCATAGTTGTTCACGTTAGCACGTGGTACTGAAGTATGGCTTCTGTATCCTCGGTGTGTGTGCTTATTAATCATAAGAGTGGAAATCTTCTCAAAGGCTGAGAAAAACAAATAGTCCTATATGTATATAATAAGTTATGTGAGTTTTAATTGGAGTAATTGTAAAGTAAATGTTTCATAAGCAAACGAGTGCATAGTAGTGAGGTTAGGCCTACTTGACGAGTAACGGGAAATGTTTAACATGAAACAGAATGTACAACAGTAGGCGGGAACACGTACTGAGAATCTATGGCGCCAAACCGCGGCCAATGAAGTCTCACTTCTGTAACGTGCTATTGTTTACATTAGGATTTTTGTTAAAGCGAAAAGATTACAGATGTAGATTCCTGGTTCCAGGCTGGTTTCTACGTATTTTAACCCAGCTGTTTGTTGTACAGACGAAGTTAATTTTTTATATCGTGTCAAGAGAATTGTTATGGTCATCATCCATGCTCCTTTTCAATATCTTCGTGTAAAATACAGGGACGTCATTTTATTTTTACTTCAATTTTTATTGTACCCGAGTTTTTTAATGTACTTCACTCCCACCCCCTTCTACTAGTAAACTCCCAATTGTCCTCCACACAGAACCAATGCCGCGTATGCAGTCAAAGTCAGTAAACAGTATTGAGTTAGTGAGTAAAGTACGTTCCAGAAATATGTTCACGTTTTCCAGTGACGAAACAGCTTTCAATGTTGAATCATAATTTCGCACAGGTACTACAGACCGTTTGCCTACGTCGCATCCCGGTTTCCCTCACCCGCTTCTGCTCGCCCCTCTGTAAAGACTAGTGGCTGGACTGTCTTAGCTCTTTTCTGAAAACATTAATTTCTATTAGGAATTGGACGTTTACGTAATATTATAAAACTGTTTAAAATAACTTAAATAAAAAGGCCTCGTTAATTGTCACGTGATTTCCCTCTATTCTACGATCCTGCGACAAAACCACTTGGACGGACAGTAGACAGGATGTCTGAGTGATTTTATCTTTTCGGATCGGGCAGAAGTGAAGATTGAATTTACAGTACGTAAGGTACTCTTTTATAGAGTAGGTCCAGAATTATTTCAACATGAGTTACAAGTACGAAGGACGAAATTGGTAATTGGAATGAGGTACAGTAGTCTATAGTGCGATAATGTGCAAAAAAAAAAAAAGAACTGAACCTATATCGAAATGAACGGCCACCATTTTAAAAATTGTGTTTAAATATCCACATTATGATTATTTTTCAATTTAACTTCATTCTGCTAATGTGCTGTAGACAGTATAATGTACACTGCATAATGAATACGTCCGACTGGGTAGCTCAGTTCGTGAGTAAAAACACTTATTATTAATACAGTACAGTATTTTGATTAAACAAAAACCTAATGAAAATTATCAAACTCAAACTCAAGTTTACGTAAATTGATGAACTACTTTTCTTCCCTCCTATACCTAGTAAAATGATTTGTTTGTACTTTACGCCAGCATCATCTAACTCCAGTCGTGGAAGGGGGTAGCAAACGGTGTTTCCGGTTCTCAACCGTTAATCCATGGGTATAGCCAGGTTAATATTAGAAATGTTAGTAAAAATAAAATGATGTCCCTATATAACCTGTTAGACATCGCTTACTTTACTTCATTGTATTCGTAGCTCATCAGTTCATCACCATTCACAGAAGATTGTGTTTAGAATATTTAGTCCTGTTACATTAACCTTCAGGCGTCACTGATCAATACCACAATGTAACAGGAACTTCGAATGCAGACTCGTTTTTGCCGTCATATTTCGTAAACATAGACTAATACTTGCACGTCAAGTAAGCCACTTGCATTTCTGTGAAGTTCGATGTCTATGTCGTCCATATCCTTCATGATGGCAGTCCAAAAGAATCGATTGACACATGAAAACCATTTTTATGGCTATTGAATAGCAGTGGTGGGGGTAATGGCGGTCGGAGCTTGTGTGGGATACGCTGGGCGTGTCTTCCTCGCCTACACACTGCACTGCTATATACATCTCCAGTCCTAGAACGGGCGTCGTGAGGTGTCTGCCTCTTTCAGGTGCCATAAAGTTGCAACAGGGCTGAAACATTCTGTGGAGATGCTTTATAGCGTCATTCCTGGAACTTTTCTGTTCTGGCATGCATATACGAGATGGGTTACTCCTCCATCCAAAACGTCCTTATACAGGGAGTCCCTTGAGACGCGTGATACCGCGCTTCCTGGTAGATCAGATATTTACAGGTTTATATTAATCGAAGTGCAATTAATTTTAAGGACAGTAAAATATTTTAGCTTGACTTCTTTCACAAATTTTGCGGGCATTTCTATCCTTTAAGGGGACTCGATAGTCTGAGCGTACGACTGTTGTGTGTAAGTGAAATAAGTTAACAGACTTTGCTATTTCTTTTCAAGTTTTGAATCTATCAATTTACAATTTTTACAGCATACACTTTATTTGCAGGTATATTTTGGTTTTTAGATTATCTTTCTACCTAATACTTGGTTTGAATTGTAAATTATTTAAAAATAGCGTGTAAGAGGGCCTTAGACTAGAAATGTTTAGCTTAAATGTAGTTCTGTTTATAAGTATGCATAAGGGTGTAATTATTTGTCTTATTTGAACTGTTGTATCAGTGAAGCGAGGTGAGTCAGTGAAGTTATGGTTTTACAGTGCAGTGAATAGTTCCGATCAGTGATATAGGTCAATGAAATGTGTTATATAGTGTCAGTGAAATGTGTCCTAAAGTGTCGGTGAAATGCGTCATAGTGCCATTACAGTGAGTGAGATGAGAGTAAAGTGAAAGACTATTGAAACTTATGTAGGGCCTATACATATGTAGGTTGTATTGTAAAATTAGGTTATTTTATGTTTTATTATTAATTGTAATTATTGTATTAAACTTCATTGTGTATTCTTATTGTATTGTGTATTGTATAATTGTATTGTGTATTGTAATTTTATTGTGTATTGTTTATATTGTGTATACCACTGCCACCGGGTGCTTGCTCACTTGCAGTGTAAATAAATACATACATAATATGCTTGGTTTTTATAAAATATTATACTCGTACTTCATGTGATAGTGAAGAAGCATGGCCACTTTTACATTATCGATTTTACAGCCATGAAAGTAGAAAAAAAATTAACATTTAAAAATCATTAAGGAATTTTAACCGTTAAATTGGCAAAGCTTCATTTCTCACACTAGTTTATTAAACCTTGTCGGACCGTAAAGAAAACAACTATCGCAATGTCCATATTTTATATGTTGTACAATATTATAGTATTGTGAAATATTAATTTTCCTACCATTTTTCTACTGTTCTATTAAAATTATAACATATAGTCTATTAACCTGTTTTATCCTATAGGATACTTTGTCAATTTAAGGGTTAATTGAACGAATATTCATAATGGCGGCATATATAGTTAACTACATTGGAAATATGATTCAATTTTTAGCAACTTGTAGTGCAAAGGGTTTCTGGGAATAATGTTCCTAAAATAGAACTAGAATTGACATCGTTAATCAGTATATTTAATTTGTATTCACATAAATATAGAACTAAAAGATCAGACAACATATGTTTGACAGAACCTAACTGTACAACTGTAGCTTACAATCACAGTAGCAACTTCTGTTCAAGACTCTATAACAAGATAACAGCTAAATTCCCAAAATTTCAATTTGCTAATGCTGCTTATTTTAAGAAATCAGTTAAACATTATTGTTTAGGGAGAAAATATAAATTTTAAATTATTGTAATATATGTTTTTTTCTTCTTCTCTTTTTACTTATATTAATTAATGAAACATTTATGTTAAAATTTTGTGGGATGCCGCCAGAGATGAATATGTACTCCTTCTGGCGGTGCTAGAATGATTTTTTATATAAAACAATATTATCGTTGTACTAGCAATGCATTTTTATTGTTCTTTATTTATTTACTTTACTTATTTATTTATTTACTTATTTATTTATTTAGCTATTTATTTATTTAGTTATTTACTTATTTATTTACTTGTTTTTTTATTTATTTACTAGCCGTACCCGTGCGCTCCGCTGCACCCGTTAGAAATAAATATAAAGTAATTACATAATTAAAATAGGACATTTTATCCAGGGAACATTCGTGTTTGATTGAAGGATAAATCGTTTAATATGTTACTTAATTTAAATTGTATTTAATATATTAAAATGCGACCATTTTGATCCAGAGACCACTCATTTGGTGCAATGACAATTCCTTTAACATGTTTCTTAATTGTTATTACCAGTTATTTTTGGAAAAGCGAAAATTAACAGAAAAATTTTGGCTACAGATTTATTATTATGTTTATATTATATTATATTATATATTATATTATTATATTATATTATTATATTATATTATATTATATTATTATATTATATTATATATTATATTATATTATATATTATATTATATTATATTATATATTATATTATATATATTATATTATATATTATATTATATATATTATATTATATATATTATATTATATATATTATATTATATATATTATATTATATATATTATATTATATATATTATATTATATATATTATATTATATATATTATATTATATATTATATTATATATATTATATTATGTAAAAAGTGTGTTGATAACGGATGTACTCGAATTAGAAAGTTTTTAATTTGTTGTGGGAGCTCTTGAATCTCAGGAGAAACAGCTTTTACAACAGCGCAACATAATCTGCTTGGCTCATTACCCAAGTTTTTTGCATTGCATTTATTGCATATATATTTTATGTATTTTAACACGATTCAATTGAGCATAGTTAAAATTTGAATTATAAAATAATGGATTGCTAAGCTAACGTACTATTACTGCATACTAAATCAATACACTCTCGTTGTTCGTTAATTCTCTGAGATAAAAATGAATATGTTCATAAACATTATTTTCAGAAATACAGGAAATGAATATACAGAATAACCTATCAAGTTTTCTGTGCATAAGAAGCTATTTTAATCTTACCTGTCCTTAATTCACTCACAAGTTACTGTAATAAAATTATAGCATTATGTCCATCCAGAGAAACTACACTTTCCAATGATGAAATAATAATTAATTATACAAATCGGTTAATTTAGCTTCCGATATTACTTCATAAAACACAGAAACATTGTCTGTAGGCTATCTTTCATAGCTTTCGATTATTGTGTCCAAGGCCCCTTATAGACGAAGTCATTTGTTTTTTATTTCAATACACCGCCTTAGATGGCAGTTATTTTAATTTTAAAACTCATTTATCTCATTAAATATCAGTCCTATCAAAATTTGTCAAAGAATAAAACTTATCAGAAATCACTTTTAAAGAAACTTTTCTTATGTAACATTGTTCACAAAAATCAATAATAAGCGAGATATTTCGATTTATTTAATTCAGGCCCCCTTATAACCCCCCTTTTAAATAATGTATTTTGAATGCCATATAGCCTAAAATCTAAGTTACAACGAACTTAGTTTATATTCTAATTTTCATCGAAATCCGTTCAGCCATTATCGCGTGAAAAGATAACAAACATACAGACAGACATACAAACAAAAATTTCAAAAAAGCGATTTTCGGTTTCAGGGTGGTTAATTATATATGTTAGGACCAATTATTTTTGGAAAATCGAAAACTACCAGAAAAATTTCGGCTACAGATTTATTATTAGTATAGATTTACTTGTTTGTTTATTTATTTACTTATTTATTTGTTTACTTGTTTATTTATTTACTTGTTTATTTGTTTACTTATTTACTGGTTTATTTATTTACTTATATATTTATATATGTATATATTTATTTAGTTGCTTAGTTACTTATTTATTTGCCCATGGAAAACACTAATACAAGCGACGCGCACAAACGGTGTTGAGTAATCATTAGTTCACTGCATTTCTTATTCACTTACCTTTAAATATTAATTTTTGACAACCTTGTGCAAAACTTCTTATTTAGGAATGCTGTCGTTTAATCAGTACTTTGAAATAGCAGCTGTGAACTCCACGTACTTAAGTTATACCTGTCGCTATGAATCTCAGTGGTAGTAACTCACGATGTGTGATACCTGGTCTCAAGTGAGTGTCTTGTTGTACAGAATTTGTTGAGTGAAAACGGTTTATGCTCATGCATAAATATTTCCGTCAGTCTTGCGGTTCACCGCGTAAACTAACGACGTACTAAATTCACGGGAATGCTTAGACTACGTCTTTTAGTAATAATTCTATACACCGCATTATCATACATCATTATGACGCTTTTTCTGTTTCCAGGAGAGCACAAAAAAAAAAAAAAGCTTCACGGAGATGATTTAATTTCTTCGTTCTACGGGTTACTGTTTCACAAAATTTCAGTGCCTTTATCATGTTGCAATTAGGGAGGTGAGATCTGGCGTATGAACTATGCGAGAAGGGAAAAAATGAGCAATCAGAAAGAGAGTTTCTTTCGTGATGGTTAATATTATACAAATCTACCGACACAGAAGTTCATCTCAGACTAAAACCTATCTTCCCCCCCCTCTATACCCATTGGTGATATAGCCACGGACATGGTAACGTAACAGGACAGGTCTTGCCTCTTCCACTATACCAGTTGTATTATTTCTACGGTTTTTTTTTTTTATCTTTCATTTAAGACGCGCACAAATGAAATTATTTCTGTACACAGAAGTAAGAGAGACTATTGGTTTTCTAAATTGCACACAAAAGGTACTTCTTTTTTTTTTTTTGTTTGGTTATTTATCGGAGCTGTATCAACTTACTAGGTAATTTAGCGTCGATGGAATTTGTGATTGCGGGATGGTATGTGACGAGATGAAACCGAGGATTCGCCCTATGGTCGGGGGAAACCTCTGAAAAAGTTCAACTAGGTAATCGGCCCAAAGAGGGAATCGAACCCACGCCCGAACGCAGCTCCTGATCAGCAGACAAACTGGCTACCGCCAGAGCTCAGCTGCTGTCAAATTGAGTACCGGGTCTTTTCTGAGGGTAAAGGCGGACGGAACGTGGTATCAACCTCTAGTTCTGAGGTCATAAAGACCCCATGTGCCTTCGTGGAACGTAAAGGAATACCTTTACAATTTTTACTTCGCATATTAGGAAAGTAAAATGACAAACAAATACCACTTACTCTATATTTTATTGCACACAACTGAGTAATCAGTAAAGTCCTGCGTTTGGTTACCTAAAAAGCCTCAGGGCAACTCGCATCAGTGTATGTATGTATGTATGTATGTATGTATGTATGTATGGAGAATAGCGCAGCATACACACTTGAGATCTGCTGTTCAGTGAACCATGTTAAAACAAAACGAAGCTAGACGGTTGGTAATGGGTTGCCCCAAAAGGAGAATTTGGTAGCAAGCACTTTATTAAGAAAGAATAATAGTACATTATGCAACGAGCCTATAATGATAGTAATTAAGACGCTAGTATGTTTGTTTATGAAACGAGCGCAAGCGAGTTTCATAATTTTCGTACGAGCGTCTTAATTACCATTATAGGCAAGTTTCATACGACTTTTTATGCTCGACCATATTTCTAACTTGAAATTATTCAGAAGTATTCATTTTATTCGTATCTCACTGAAGAGCGGAAGTGACCTTGTGCATAGCTCGTAAATTGTGAGATGTGCGCAGACGCGAAAGTATTGATTTTTTTCCGAGGAACAATAATGTCATTCACCTTGATTTACGGTAATTTAGAGAATAACATGAACTAATTTTGATATAACTTGGAAATTGATTTAGAATTGAAAAACGAGCTGACAAGTTGAATTTATTTGAATATTATTTACAATTAAAGCTAATTATTATAGTAACAGAACATAACCTTCTGCGACAGTATTGGATTTCCAACCTCCGTGACGTTTCCCTCGTTGTCTTTCGACTGCATATCCGAGAATAATCGAAAACCTGAACTTTAATGAATAGGTGTACTTTAATGACGTGCTTTAAAGGACTGCTACCAGGTGTATAATTACTACATTTCGGCATGATCGAGCTTAAAATATTTTATAAGAAAGGAGAAATATTCTTTTAAAACACTTAAAATATTTACAGTCACTCGTTGTAATGTGTAGAGAATAGTAAAGCAAGTAGTCAGTGTAAATAATTTTTTTGTGATTTATTGTATTATTATAATTTCCAACATTTATTTATAGATGTGTGCATACATAGGCTATGTTCAGTTAAAACGTTCACGTGTAAAACAAGTAGCCATATTCGTAATTAATTTCTGTAATTTGGCATTAGAGACTATAATACATGGATACAAAAAACCTACAAACATTTATAAATAAACATAAGTTGAAACATCATAGCCGAAATATACGGGGTGGCCCAAAAAAAAAAAAAAGATACAACTGGTACAGTGGAAGAGGCAAGAGACAGTAGGAGTGGACCGGCTAACAACCCACGTTATCACACCGACTACGAACAAACTCCATGCTCCACAAGGAATTCGAGATGGTGTCCACGTACGGCAGCGTTAAATCTGCGCTTTAACCTTCGTGTACACCACGGTCGGCAAATAAATTTCTACCCGAACTTTAATTACCAAGTCACTATTCCAGTTTATTGAATAGCAGAGTGTTAACCCCTGTTTCATTATAAAGCATGTGCTCGTGGACCGCATGCTCCTGTTAACGACTTTACGTGTGGGTGCAGGCTGGAGGGATGCACCGAAATCGATATGGAAAGCAAAGCACGTGCTAGAGATTCAAGAACGTGCGTTGAATGCTTATTAAATACCAACCAACCGTCGGAAAATTATTATTTCTGTATTTCTGCTGAACGCGTACCGAGACGAATGATACATATTCATCTGTTGGAACAGATTGTGATTAAATAACCATTTTGTACACTTTCTGCACGAAAGATTTTTTTTTTTTGGAAAAAGTATTTTATTTTTTGTGCTTATTTCCCGGATATATGAAATGAATGAATGAATGAATGAATGAATGAATGAATGTTAGCCATGATGTCCCATGTTGGGCACAGGCCTTCTGTGATGGGGTTAGAACCCCCTCGACAGGGATGGCTCAAGTGTACTCGCTTGGTGAGCCAATCCAGGCGAGCTTGTCGTGTATACTACTTTTGTGGGCAGGGCATAGAGTTAATAATTCACAATGGTTCTAAATTTCGATTTGCGAAATCCTGTACCGTAGTTCATTTATTGTGTGTGATCGATAAAAAAATGTTATTTTAAATAGCAAAATTGATCATATGCTACCTGATTTCAGTGCAGCTACCACTATAATATTTTTAAGTAGGCCTAATTTATTTTTTTTTATTTCAATCACTTTCATGTGTACTATGCCCATGGGGGCGCAACTATGCCATGTCCATTCTGCTACCTGACTTCATCGGGGCGCAACTATGCCATGTCCCTTCTGCTACCTGATTTCTTCGGGGCACAACTATGCCATGTCCCTTCTGCTACCTGATTTCCTCGGGGCACAACTATGCCATGTCCCTTCTGCTACCTGATTTCTTCGGGGCGCAACTATGCCATGTCCCTTCTGCTACCTGATTTCTTCGGGGCGCAACTATGCCATGTCCATTCTGCTACCTGATTTCTTCGGGGCGCAACTATGCCATGTCCCTTCTGCTACCTGGTTTCTTCGGGGCGCAACTATGCCATGCCTAGGTCTCCCAATTGGCCAAGGGGCGCAACTATGCCATACCGACTTTTGTGACATGGTTAACAACCCTGTTCAACTTTAACTAGTCTCAGCACTCTGCTATTTGTTCATTTTTTTGCACTATCCACATAATACTAACACCAGCACTTTGACAAACACTGATTACTATTTACACTATTTAACTGATACTTTCTAAACACTGACTTTACTATTTACAAAACTTATCTTACACTTTCACTAATACTGACTTTACTATTTACAATATCTTAACACTGATTACGTTATGTATTTAAAATGACCTTCCCTAGTTCTTTCCACAAAACTCTGTTCTTTGCTGTCCTTGACCATTGTTTCCCCGCCTCTTTGGTAAACATGTCAGACCATCTGAGCCGTGGTCTTCCCTGTCCTCTTTTTCCGACGTAGGGGTCCCACATCGTGACTGCATGGGTCCATCTTGTCTGGTGTAGTCTCGCCACATGTCCCCCCCCCCCAGGTCCACTTCGTTGCCGTGGCTCGTTCTGCTGCGTCAGTAGTGTTAGTCTTTGTAGTGTTTTCCCTGATATACTTATTTCGTAATTATTGAATACTTAGCCTACCACTTTATTGCATGTTCCGACATCGGGATATATCTAAAATTTGTGATTCTATACAGTTCTTAGTCGTCTTCTCGTTACATATCCACTAGGCTTATAATTGAGGTGTTTTCTGAAACAAGAACTTAACTACAAAATCTTGAACTTGAGATACAGAGCGTCAAACATTTTAGATCTGGTATAAAAGCCTTGCGCAAAATGATGTTCAAGTATTTGTAGAAGGCGCTGTGTTTGTTGGAAGAAACTAATATTTTATTTGAAAGCAGATGTCTTACGAGTATTAAAGAATTCAATATATGCTGGAAACGGAAAAATAACGTAACGTACGTTAAGTTGTTATTCCAGGAAACTTCTCAATTTTAAATAATTTTGAAGATTCCCGTTTCTATTATCCTCCGAGCATGTTCATGCAGTTTATTTCACTATTTTGTGTAAATTAAGGTCGAAAATGTGCAGTTCTTTCCTTACATCACTGTTTCTCTTGATCAATTCAGGGTCTCAAGAATCACATTTGAGAGAAACATTTTTTTTTTCTTAATTCCAATTCTAGTTACATTAGAAGACCTCCAACTTAATGTATACGATTGACAGACTATTGAAGTTTTAAACGAATGTTATTGACTGGTGGCAAAAATCGGGACTACATTTAGTTCCACAGGTCGATCCATAGATCTGTTATAGATTTTATTTGAATTTGTACCGCTTCCGGATATAGACTCCTATTGAAAATATTATCTACCCAGTCCACTCTACAAGCGCTAGGAGTTTGTAATAAGAATAAAAAAAACGGTATTATAATTTATTTACATGTACGCCTATGTGTGCATTATGGATACTCACATAGATTATACAACTCTATACTAATACCACAGTCTGTTATATACAGTAGCGAAGCTCAATACGTAGTAAATATGCAAACATTAGATAGTTGCTCACCACTACGATCGCTAATATCGCCTCATTACAGGCAATGCAAAATAAAACCGTCCCAGTCTATTGTTTCTAGCACCCTCAAAACTCAAGCTTCGTGACTGTATATAGTAGATTGTGCTAATACGTAGAATACTACGGAAGCTGGAGAGACCAATTCTAACAATACGAATTCTAAAGATAGAATGGAATAGGCATGAAGATATCGTTCCAGTAATTTAAAGAAATTGTACATACAGGCATAGAGAGTGTGTCAAGATCTGCTTATTGCATATCTAGGATGCCGAAAGCGTGTATAACCATCACATTCACTGACTTATTGTCACTACGATCTGTCGGTGTTGTAACTAAATATTTCTTTGTTTGAGTTATGAGGCAGACTGTTTGAAAGATGAAATACAGGAAGTAGCGTTTTATGAGTTGATTTGAAAGGACAAGATTGAAGTATGTCATAACTGGAGCATGACGGCACGATCTTCACAAATCTTGACAGTAGAATGCACAGTTGATCGACATATGCATGCCTCACAAGGAGACTGATGTAGGTAGATCTGGTGTGTGTGTGTTTTAACAAAAGAATTTCCTTCAATATAACGCTTATTGTAAACAGGCCGGAGGTCAGCATTCATTAGCTGAATACTCGAATTTTAAGCAAAATAATAAGCACACAGTAGGCTACAGAGCATTTTGGTAACACTTATTTACTTACGGCTTTTAAGGAACCCGGAGCCACTATCAGTTTTACTTTTTAACTTTGCTCTAGAGTATGCCATTAGGAAAGTTCAGGATAACAGAGAGGGTTTGGAATTGAACGGGTTACATCAGCTGCTTGTCTGTGCGGATGACGTGAATATGTTAGGAGAAAATCCACAAACGATTACGGAAAATACGGGAATTTTACTTGAAGCAAGTAAAGAGATAGATTTGGACGTAAATCCCGAAAAGAAAAAGTATATGATTATGTCTCGTGACGAGAATATTGTACGAAATGGAAATATAAAAATTGGAAATTTATCCTTTGAAGAGGTGGAAAAATTCAAATATCTGGGAGCACCGGTAAGAAATATAAATGATACTCGGGAGGAAATTAAACACAGAATAAATATGGGAAATGCCTGTTATTATTCGGTTGAAAAGCTCTTATCATCCAGTCTGCAGTCAAAAAATCTGAAAATTAGAATTTATAAAACAGTTATATTACCGATTGTTCTTTATGGTTGTGAAACTTGGACTCTCACTTTGAGAGAGGAACATAGGTTAAGAGTGTTTTTAGTAGGTTATTTTACGACGCTTTATCAACATCTAGGTTATTTAGTGTCTGAATGAGATGAAGGTGATAATGCTGGTGAAATGAGTCCGGGGTTCAACACCGAAAGTTACCCAGCATTTGCTCATATAGAGTTGAGGGAAAACCCCGGAAAAACCTCAACCAGGCAACTTGCCCCAACCGGGAATCGAACCCGGGCCACCTGGTTTCGCGGCCAGACGTGCTAGCAGTTACTCCACAGGTGTGGACTTAAGGGTGTTTGAGAATAAGATTCTTAGGAAAATATTTGGGGCTAAGAGGGATGAAGTTACAGGAGAACGGAGAAAGTTACACAACACAGAACTGCACGCATTGTATTCTTCACCTGACATAATTAGGAATATTAAATCCAGACGTTTGAGATGGACAGGGCATATAGCACGTATGGACGAATCCAGAAATGCATATAGAGTGTTAGTTGGGAGGCCAGAGTATAGACCTTTAGGGAGGCCGAGACGTAGATGGGAAGATAATATAAAAGTGGATTTGAGGGAGGTGGGATATGATTATAGAGACTGGATTAATCTTGCTGAGGATAGGGACCAATAGCGGGCTTATGTGAGGGCGGCAATGAACCTCCGGGTTCCTTAAAAGCCAGTAAGTAAATGTACGAAAAATGAACGCGTAGAGATATGTCTGTAAGTGGAGATAACTGTTTCTGCAGATGTTAAAGTTACTGTCAGCTTAACCGTCTGATGTCTAGGATTGATTCAATGAGGTGATTTTCTTTGATTCTTTGGGTACCTCCGCTGTATGCGAGACATCTGTCTGGTTTTATTGTGAAATACAAACACTTGATGAGTTGCGGTCAAGACTCGCTGTCGCCTCTATTCTAGTAATTTTCGCTATTTATCACCTTCATTACGACCATCCATAGCGGTTTCACTCTCTCTACTTTCATCACTCTTCCTCGTTTTATTTCCTTTCAACAATTTTTTTCAATTTGTGTGTCTCTCTCTACAAACATATTTCTCTCTAGTCTGTCTTCTTTCTCTATCACATTCGTACTTTCCTCTTTTCTTTACCCCCTCTTTTTTTCGTCTCTGTTTGCCTGGTATGTTGTAAACATAGTTATATGATTACAAATATTATACAGTGCATCCCTCTGAAGTAAGTTCGGAGACGATGGGAAATGTAAAGTAAAATTTTGAAGTGTGTCTCGAGGGGGAGACTAATGTAAAAAACATTTTCTGAGGAGAAGGGTGGGGAAGCTACCAACATAGATTTTTTGCGGGAGATAAGATTTATTGATGACTCGGTGATTCAGCCTACGGCCTATACATTCTTCGTTTCTCCCCACTCCACGACAGAATAAGTTTCATGTGTGAACCATTGTCTTTTTTCCCCGCAAAACAAAAATAACACATTTTATTTATAGGTTATTTGGCTTGTCGCGAATATTGCGCAGCAGCTAAGGCTGACGTTGCATGGCAACCACAATCGTGTGTTCGTCTATTGTTCAACATTGTGATAATGTTTATTTCCTTTAATATTTTATGCTCGACCATGCCGAAATGTACTAATTATACACCTGGTAGCAGTCCTTTAATGCATGCCATTAAAGTACAGGTCTTTAGCCAATGATAACTCAGCTTACATGTGTTCAGCCAATGGCAAGTCAGCTTTGTACCGTTATAAAACCGCAAGTATCGATTATTCTCGGGTATGCAATCGAAAGAGAATTAGCGAAAAGTCACGGAGGCTGGAAATCCAGTATTGTCGCAGAAGGTTATGTTCTGTTACTATAATAATTAGCGTTAATTGTAAATAATATTCAAATAAATTCAATTTGTCATCTCGTTTTTCAATGTCGAATTCAATAATCAAGGTTATAATATTATAATATTATCAAGTTTAACGGGATTACATCAAGGTCAATGACATTATTGTTCCTCGGAAAAAATCAATACTTTCGCGTCTGCGCTCGTTTCATAAACATCCATATTCGCTTCTTAATTACTATCATTATAGGCTCGTTGCATAATGTACTATTAAAAGTGACTTGAAAGTAATCAAGTAACGAGGAATAAAACTTACTAACCATAAAGTTACAGTAATTCTTTAAAATCTATTTTTTTCAATTTATTGAAGTAACAAATTACATACTATACTTAAGTAATATGTAGCTTACATCCAAAGAAGCAAATGCACATGCTCGGGGCAGTTGCAGTTGCATAATGTAAGAAGTTATGTGATATAATGAATATTTTAAGTTGCAAAAAAAAAAAAAACACGATATATAAACTACTATTTATATATAGACAGGGTGATTCACGAGGAGTTACCGCCACTTACGGAGCATATTTTCGGAGAAATTTTGAGCAAAATGTGTCATATGAAAATGGGTCGTATACTCAATATTTTCAGAGTTACATCACAGTCTAGTATATATACAGTGACGAAGCTCAGTACGTAGTAAATATGTATCCATAGTTAGTTGCTAGGATCGTTAATATCGCCTCATTACAGACAATGCGAAATATTACCGACACAATCTATTGTTCCTAGCACCCTCACAACTCAAGCTTCGTTACTGTATATACGAGACCAGCGGTTCTCAAACTTTTTTGAAGTGGGGACCACTTTTTTAAGTCAGAACAGTTCCGCGGCCCACCTTACTCTTGTTCCCTTCGAAAGAAAATTTACCATTTTTGTAGCATATTTTAATACCAGTATATTTATATTTTAAAACAGAATTAATTAATTAAAATTAATTTAATTCAATTAATTCTATATAATTAACTAATTAAGTTAATTTTATTAGAAAAAAATCATTTTTTTAATAATTCAAGGCTATTAGAGTTTGGATAATCTTTAACTTATTAACTAAACACAATAAATAAATGTTGGTACTCACTATTAATGAGATTGATGACCCTGCCGATTCTTGTACAATTGTTATTTATTTGGATGTGTGCTGGTAAGCTTAAGTCGGAAATCGTCACATACATTGAGTCGATGTCGGTACTTTTATTTTTATTAGAGTTAGTGATGAAAAACCCTTTCCTCACACAGATACGTAAAAGCAAACTGAATTATAGGCCTAATCTGTAAGGCACTATTGTACAGTTCACTATATTCTGTTTTCAGTTGTGGTGCGGTCCAGAAATTAACCATACCTTCCGCTTGGAATTTCATTTTAAGTCCGGTGTCATTCGAGAGTTCAGTTAACTGATCTCTTTTACTCAATGAAAGTTTGTTATTTTCAATATCGCAATGAAATAGATCACGATCCCATGAAAATTCGTCGTATTTACTTAGAAAATAATTTTAAAATTGTGACCTCAGAGTTTCGAGATGCGAACATATGTCATTGGATAATTCTTTTCCAATAACGAGATCATTTTCAACCAAAAAAGGCTCTAGGGTTGTAAATAGTGAAAGAATCCTCTGTTTTACGGAACTGACCCACAAACCAAGTTTTCTCTCGAACACCTTTATTTTCTCATGCGCATTGAGAACAGTCAAAGAATTACCTTGTAGAGAGAGATTTAGTTCGTTTAGTTTTGAGAATACATCTGAAAGATAGCGTATGCCAATGTACTTATTAGCCACATGTCGTCAGCTGATGTGCAGGGAAAAGATGGCGAGAAACACCACGTTCATAGTGCTTTAAATCCCTCTTTTGTTGCTGAGAGTAGAGTGGGAATTCGGTAGGCAAGTAGGGTAATAAGTTTAATAATATGTCAGTACTAGGAGAAAAAGTGAAAGGTGATTGCCATGTGTCATTTCCAAACTCTGAGATTTTCAGCTGTAGTGTGACACGCAATTCGTTTGAATTTTATTGTTTCTTCTGTCCTTTTTGAAGGACCGCAAGGGCAGACTCGAGGACCACAGGTGGTCCGCGGACTACAGTTTGAGAAACGCTGTACTAGACTGTGGTTACATGTTGAAGTCTATAGTGCTATTGAAGATGGAAGGTGAGAATACCGTCTTTATGTTACGGGTACCATTTCCGATGAACGTGGTTCACAGCTGGAGCGAAAGCCCAGTGACTTTTTACCTGGTCTTTATTGTAGAACTGATGGTAATATCAGAGCTGCGAGGTGTAGCATGGAGTCCACTACCGCGACCATCACATTCACGCTCCTCCATCCAGTTCAGACGTGAACGTGCTCGACGGAGCACAGCGCCCTAAACTAGCCTCACATTCTCCCCGTACAGTCAGTCCAGCCCACAAAGTCGGAAGGCAACCTCGAGGGATCTGTTAATTTGGATCTTGTTTCCTAAACGGCTTAAGTGTCTTTCTACTCCCGCTGCCTTTACCTGAGACTTCATCTTCTGCCTTAAACACAAATCGTTTTGCAACCTACTATTCACAAATAAGACGTAACTTATGCTATTTTAAATAAAGGGTGCGTCAGAAAGAACGGATGGATTTCAAACTATCGATACGCAACGAGGAGAGAGATATAGTGAGGGGGACCACGACTGTTGGGTCAGCCAGAGAATGCAGTTTCAGTTGAGAACATACATTTACCATAACATATTAAATAAAATTATTTAGTAATAATTACATAAGCAGGCCTACAAAATAACATTACATTTTCAGTTTATGGTTTTCTTGTTCTTATGTCTTTTTCTTCTTTATGCATCATCACTCTTGTGATGAGTTGTTAGAGTCATCTTCACCATTGTGTGATGATGTCCTGGCTTTATTCAGCATTGAGTTCAGCCAACTTTGGCCATCTTCATCTGAAAACTGTAAGAGGCCTCTTAAGTCCTTCGTCTTGGAAGGTTTCAAAGGCACTAGGTTCATTTGTGTTGGAGTCTAAAGTTTCAGCTGCGACACTTCCATTCCCGTCTTTCAACTGTTGAAGGAAACAAATGATGCAGATTATGAGGTTCAAGCTGAAAATACTCCTGATGCACTGTATTGCACTTGTTTATACTTTTGCATCATGATTGTATGAGGACGATTTAAGTGTGTACCCTTTTTATTATTGAGGATGTCACCTGAAACCAGTTTATTCTGAGCTGTTGTTAATCGTTTCTCTAAAATTTGCAATAGACTCAATCGGAAGTATTGATAACATCAGATTTTTTACCCCCATTATAAAAAACACTATATTTCCACAAATTATCCCTATTCTTGATTCTCAGCTTTTAGATTCTCTCTTTCAAGGCAAGAAGTAATAAAATGATATTATTCTAATCTCGAACCCATGTCCCAAAAGCGTTTAAAAATAGAGAGTTGATCGTCCTTTGAAATTTCATGTGTACACATTTTCATACATCATCTTCTTACCGGTGTAAATGACTTCTCTTCCATTTCCTTGCCTGTACAAGTTGTGTATGACTTGCCACTGTTTCTATTCGTTTCCTTTTCTTCAGTTTTCCATTTAGTTTTCTTCATAAGCTTCCTTTTTTCCCATACTTCCGGTCACAATTCACTGCTGCAACTGACAACCTGAAGTAGGTCTAAACATCTAATATCAGCCTACTACAGTACGGCTTGCAACAGCATGTGACTGCCGCTGTAGTAGGTGCGTTCAGTTGTTCAACGTAAACATGTAACATTGTGTCCTGTGTTACGTATTGAAGCTAGACTTACGAAAATTTACTACAGTGTACTATACTCATTCAACTATCTAATCCCTTGATCGTCGGAAAACGGGAGTATAAGCGTATGCGCAGTTATTCGGGTGAAGTCCTCAATTATGGTTAGGTTGTTTGTCTTTTTGCTTCAGTCTTTCGGAAGTGCTTGTTTTACTCAACTTCATTCTCTGAACCGCTTATTTTACTTTTAACTTCAGTTTCTGAACCCTTGTTTTATTTTTGGATTGTAGTCTTTCGGAACCGCTTATTTTACTTTCTGCTTCAAGTCTCTTAGAATTGCTTCTTTTACTTTTAGCTTTAGTCTATGTATTGCCTGTTTAATTTAGATTCTACTCTCTCGGAATCACGGGTATTTTACTTTCTGCTTCAAGTCTCTTACAATTTCTTGTTTACTTTTAGCTTCAGTCTATGTATTGCTTGTTTAATTTAGATTCTACTCTTTCGGAACCATTTATTTTACTTTCTGTTTTAGGTCTCTTAGAATTGCTTGTTTTACTTTTAGCTTCAGTCTGTGTATTGCTTGTTTAATTTAGATTCTACTCTTTCGAAACCAATTATTTTACTTTCTGTTTTAGGTGTCTTAGAATTGCTTGTTTAATTTGGTTTCTACTTTTTCGAAACCACTTATTTTACTTTCTGTTTTAGGTCTCTTAGAATTGCTTGTTTTACTTTTAGCCTCAGTTTATGTATTGCTTGTTTAATTTAGATTCTACTCTCTCTCGGAATCACCTATTTTACTTTGTTTTAGGTCTCTTAGAATTGCTTGTTTTATTTTTAGCTTCAGTCTATGTATTGCTTGTTTAATTTAGATTCTACTCTTTCGGAACCACTTATTTTACTTTCTGCTTCAAGTCTCTTAGAATTGCTTGTTTTACTTTTAGCTTCAGTCTATGTATTGCTTGTTTATATTATCTGTTTTATGTCTCTTAAGTTAGAATTGCTTGCTGTAGGCCTACTTTTAGTTTGTCTCCGAACTGTTTGTTTTACTTTTATCTTCCACTATTTTGGAATCACTTGTTTTACTCACCTTCCAGTCTCTCGGAACCTTTTGTTTTACTTTCAACTTGTTACGTTCTTGTCTATTAATACGAGCATATGTGACTCGTCACTTGGAAATTTTTTAGAGAGAGAGATGAAACCAATATTAACTAATGAACTTCTGAAATCAGTATAAAATACATTTGAAACACCCAAAAAATACAGTTTATTGACCCAGCTTCCCTGGCACTCTTGAGTCTCGTAAGAATAAGAAATTGTAGGCCTATGTATTCACTCATTTTGCACGTAAATCGCTAACAGATTCCTTGGGACAGTTACAAAGGCAAGGGCTAGCTTATGCGATTTTGACGCGTGCCTATTGACGTCCGTGCCGTGGATGTTGTCCGGAGGCGTCGGAGTCAGGTGGCCTCGTCATGAGTAATTAATGCTTATGTAACGGATAATTAAGCGAAGGGTGGGGAACTAACCGTGTTGATACTCTCACCTATCTGGGTTGTAAATTTCACAGATGTCAAGTCCAAAAGTTCCATTTCATACGTAGCCTACAAGAGAATACAGTGGGTCGCACAAGTCTTTTCTCATAAGGAAACGTTACTTTTCACGTATACGTGATACATTGTAAATAAATTATTGGCAATATATTGGAAATATCACATGTTACGGAAAAGAAAGATCACTTTCGTCGTGAGATTTTCTCTTTTACTTCACCGTGTGGCTTTGCTTTGTTTATAGTGTTTTCTCTCTCTCTCTCTTTATTTCTTGTGTAGCTTTACTTTGTATATAGTGTATTTTTTCTGTTTATTTCTATTATTGTATTTGTATTCCTGGTGTTGTGGAAGAGAAGGCCTGATGGCCTTAACTACACCAGAATAAATAAATAAATAAATAAATAAATAAATAAATAAGAGGGGGGGAAAAAAGAGGCCTATGTGAGGAAATTAAAACAAACGTAACATTTTACATTGTTTTATATTATTATTATTATTATTATTATTATTATTATTATTATTATTATTATTATTATTGAGGCTAAGGTTACCGGGATCTTCTGTATTTTTCTCTATTTTTAAGTCTCCTGGGTCACATGTTTTTGTTGTTTTCGAGCATTTTTGTCTCTTATTTCTGTAATTCATCGTGGTGATTATTTTCAAATAAGTCAAAATGTTAATTTAAGAGTAACGTCCCTGTATTTTATTAATAACATATACGAACGTCTCGCACACATATCAAATTAAAATTCGTGAACATAATGACAGTACAAGATAGACTAAAAGATTTTATGATAAACACATAATTTAATAATGAATAAATATGAAAACTTAGTATCGTCTTATAGCTTTTAATCTATTACAACACGTGCTGTAAGATTTCTGTTAACAGTTGTACGTATTTTACTTCCATATATTCAACAACATATCACAATATGGTGACAAAATAACATATCAAAAATTATTATGGTTTCACAGAATAATATATATTAATAGAAAAACTCTATATGTACCATTTGTCTTGTAATTGTATTTTAATTTATAACAAAGACTGTATGAGTTTATTCAAATTATTGTATGTATGTTATATTAATTACTTTATCTAGATTTAACATGTCATATTCTAATCTCAACTACATAATCTAAGAATTTTATTTAATATGTACGTATAAATGACTTTAGATATTGTATCCCAGGCCTGGGCGTATAGCCTCAATTGAGGTACTGTAGACTACCCCTTAACTCCCCACTCCACCTTCCCGACCGGACCGATACGAGTAGACATTAAGGCAAGGATTGTTGAGTGATGAATTGTATAAGACATGCATCATAGCTTTCGGCTCTCGCTGGTCGCCTAAAAGCCACCACTGATGCACAGTGCTTTACTGTATGCTCGTTTCTGAACCGGTGAAGCGGAAAGGACATAGGTGGAAAGTCATTTAGACTGAAACTTACAAATAAGTTATTTTTAAATCCTTCATTTTTGCATAATGTAAACAATATTTATAACGTTTAATGTTTCCAACAATGAAGATTTATATGATGAATTTTGTTGTTCCAGAGATACACTAAAAGTAGAACTTATTTCTTGCTAGAAATGGCCTTCAGTGCTTATCGATTTAAAACCATTTTTAACGTTATAAATTTACAAAATAGGTGTGCTTTGTACTAAGCGTATCAGGTAGTAAGTGTTTTCTCTCATGAACAATAAACCTACCAGCCGACTGCTGGCCTCACGACCACATGCCGAAGCAGAGGTGGACGATCATCCAACCAGAATGGAGGTATCGTGTGGTTAGCACGATGATCCCCCCAGCCGTTATAGCTGGTTTGCGTAACTGAATTTCGCTACCTCGTAGCATCCCAAATGCATCAAGATGCTGGGTGGGCACCGGTTCCATACACTGGCCGAAATATCATGAGAAATTTTATTCTCCCATGAGGACTCGAACCAGCGCGCATTCCGTAACGCGAGTCCCAGGCAGAATGCCTTAGACCACGACGCCACGGCGAGGGACTGCCGATTAGCTTCCCGTATTTTTTTCAAAAAGAGTTGGCAGCCTTAGATTTCCCTTCTGCATTCATACCACCACATGATCAGATTCCTACTACTTGTGTAGCCTATTGTGTGAAGATTCGTGAAGAAAGGATCAAACGGACCAAATGTGTCGATAATCATTATTACTATCATTGTCATCCATGTAGAAGAAAAGGAAAAAAAAATTATCATCAATTAAGATTAAGTCTTAGAACAGTTCAAGGATGTTCAAGAATATACTGTATTAGAAATGAAGGTATTACGAAAAATCTAACGTGTTTGTTTTTTGTGACAGTATATGTTGTGGTCATTGGGGCAAGTCTCTCGAGTTCCCTGTCGGATCGTAAACACCAAATAATCCAACGTTTCGTAGAAACTTATAACTCAATTTTCAGAGTAGGAGAAAAAACACTGAGTACAGTATGCTCGAGGGACCCGGGCCGTATCGAAAATGTGTCAGGCGCGGTAACTGAACGCTGAGGTGTCATACTGGTAGGCTTTGGGAGTGTGAACTCCAGCGTGTGACATAGGATCCCAGCTGAGGCGAGATAGCAAGAACCCTTCTGTTCATTTTACGCCGTAGGAAGTTTATTTCGCGCAACACTCGGCGAAGAGGAGTGAAATATGGACGATCTCATTCTTGTCAGGAATTCTGTCGTAGGAGGAGACAGAACATTCCGAGCATGCTGCTTAATGTTGTTGTCCTGATATAAACAAATGAGCGGAGAAGCTGTCTATAAATGCACCACATGATTGGTTGGAAGAAACAGGGCTGCAACTAGATAGAGTCCGTGTCACTCGAGGCAAATGTGGATTCCACTCCCCCCTTCCGCATGGATTGTTGAAGGAGGTTTTAGTAGGTTTTATTATTCTATTATACATTAAATTTAAGAATTTAAGCTACAAATACACATATTACTCGCGATTGGCTTGAGAAACTTCAGTCTAAAAGTTATTGATCTTAGTTACAATTATTAATGTGACAATTTTGTATATGCCAGATTTTTGGGTTTATGAAACAACAAAATAAAACACAGTATCTTTCAACAGTATTATTAGAGTAGTAATTAAATTAAAGTTTTCTTATAATTTATTATCTTTATTGCCTCTTTAGTATAAGAATTAGCCTAATCTAAGATGAATGAATCACACAAGTCTCTGAAAGATTCAACTTGCGAGCTTTTCTTGCAGTAAAGCTTTTGATGATCTCATCATCAAAGCTAGGAATTTGGTACCAAAACTGTTAAGTTGTGTGAGCTTGGACTATATTTCTATCGAATGAAAAGTAGCTCTCAATGTCAGTGAACCAGAGCGACAAACATGTACAGCCGGGTGGTAACCAAACATGTGCTCCAATCGTCCACAGCCTTAAAACAAGAAAATAATGTTATAAAAACGATCATTGTAATTATAAACTTCGTAACTCCCAATCTAAAATAATTTATCCATACACATAAAAATAACATACAAAGTATACAATTATGATTTTAGCCTCATTATAATAAATAACAAAGAACATTTTCATTTTATCGAAAGAAATACTCTTTTTATGTCCACAAAAAAAAAACAATATTTGTACTCTGAAAATATTCGTTCTATGTCACAAGACGTTACTGGAGCAAATCTGAAATATGTAACTTTGTGAATCTAATAGTGTGTGGCACATAATATTAAACTCATAATTGTTTTAAAGAAAATTTTTCATTTCTATTGTAATGACAGTTAGGAAGTTCGTATCGTAATTCCGATGTTGAACTTTGACTGTAACGCAACCGAATGCATAGCAGCAAGAGACGTCAACATTTAACGAAGAATAATCCGGGAAAAAATAAACGTGTTTCACACTCCTGTTTGCATAATTATTTAATAACAGCGTAGTTTATTTTTTTGGAATGATGCTTAATATTAACATTACGTAAATAATACAATAATAACAGAATAGCTCACTTTGTTCAGAACCTAAAATATAAATATAAATTAACAATAAATAATATTCTTCAAATTATTCACGACTTAAACAGCTCCACAGAATGATACTATGCGTTGTTTATGTGAACTGCGTATCGTCTGTAGCGAACAGGGCGAGGAGCGGGTGACATCTATAATTCTCGCTGTACTCAACTGAAATATGCTGTTTTGGTACGAACGTCCTACCTATGGTGATCATAGCAAATACATGATTTGTGTTCATTAATATTGAAATTTGAAAGTCGATCTTGCTCTATATTGCGAATACAATTAAGTTTTGAAACATTTCGCGTATTTAGTTAATAACAAAAGAATTACACACTTATCAATAATTAGTAAGTCATAGCATCACGGTAGGAAAGATAGAATTAAGTAAGAGAATTTTATTATAATATAGTTCTTACCAGCCTATGGCATTTCAGACATTGTACAGCAGATCACTATAGTTCTGTGCCGTATGAACCAGCATCAGAATTTTCCGTTTTATTGCCTTCACACTGGTACTTGTCCACCCCTCGATTTATGAAGCAGGTTCATAGCCATTATATGGTTTGTCGATTATCAATTGTCCAGCAGCGTGTTTTACCCACCAGTATGCTATAGAATTGCACACTGTGTAAGAACTTTCTCCCCCTCTGTACAGTGTTAATGCGTGTAGTTGGGAACGACATTATCAAAGCATTGCGCTGTTTTTACATCGATCGTTACAGTTTTATGGCTGGGAATTAATGTTTCGTTTACGAGTATTATGGCGTAACACACGTTCTGGTGTGGCTTGCGAGCTTATTGTCGGATCTCCCCAAGACTGTGAAGATATGAATTTTCAGGTGCATGAAGAATGCGAGCGAAATGAGATTTCGTGCTTTAATTACGGAATGCGGAAACAACTCCGATCAATAGGGTAAGATTAGTATAACACGCGAACAATCCAGCTGTTGCGAGGTGTTTACAGAGATTGTTTATACTCACATCAAAGCTTTTTCCTGTTATTCGTCTTTTAGTCTTTACTTTGGTCTATATCTTTTCTCTCAAGTCTCTCCTCACTCACTCTCTCTTTCTCTCTTCACATGTTCACTTTGTTTCTTCTATTGCGGTGGTGATGAAGAGATAGAAGAAAAAGAAGAGAATCGATGAATTTACGGCAGGCCAAAGAGGTGTAGGGTAAAGTTGCCTATTGTCGCGGCGCTGTTATTCCCGGCGTGACTCCTCCTCTTTGCTTACGTCTTAGGAAGTGAAGGCTCTATAAAGTCTAGGTAGGTAATATCGTTCGCCATTTTTGTTCTTTCGTTGCCGAGCTACCAGACGAATCTATTTGCCACACCGTTAAACATTATCATGTCGTAGTTCCTATGATAATAAATCAAACGCACTGTAATTGAGCAAATAATTGAGCGGCAAATAACGTCCTCGTGTGCTTCCTGCGAACGCCAACGAAAGAGCCAAAATGGCGGGCTATTATATTAAGTATTTATCTAGCCTTAGGAAACGCATAACGTCTTCAATAGCGAATCACAAGACGCACAAGTTTAAATGTAGCCGACCTGCAAGTGATTGGCTGCCGGAAATTAGAGCGACGGGGCTATAATTCCGTGATACGTTTTTTTTTTTTACTGAATGTCACAGGATTGGGTATCTTGCTATGAAGTTCACCGATGTCTCAAAAGTAGATGAAAGATGCACTCTTTCGAGAAAGCTGTCTGGCGCTGTAGTCGAACGGCAAAGCTTTGACTGACATTCCGTTTTTAAAAAAGTATCACGGGTTTAGGGGTATCACGGAAATAGGCAACTTTACCCTACTTCGAAGAATCTAGTCAAAAACATATTATGTATCGTATTTTGTATTACTATTTCAGTTCGGATCTTCGGCGTAGCTAACGGACACTACTGTTCACCTGACGCTATTTCTCGAATATTGTGAGGTTGAAAGACAGTGCGACTTGTTTGAAATGGAAATTCTCGTAGCTTAATGTTCTTTTATTCCCCATATAAAATAAACTTGAATCCAATAAAACATAAATCTAATCGACATGAATATCATACTCTTTAAGACAAAAGTTTACTTTCCCGTTCATTGAGTCCAAATGACATACAAGTGTAGCACTTAAACACGGGGCTATTTTTGACCCAAGACTTTATAACAGTCCACACCTGTGGAGTAACGATTAGCACGTCTGGCCGCGAAACCAGGTGGCCCGGGTTCGGTTCCCGGTGGGGGGCAAGTTACCTGGTTGAGGTTTATCCGGTGTTTTCCCTCAACCCAATATGAGAAAATGCTGGGTAATTTTTGGTGTTGGCCCCGGACTCATTTCACCGGCATTATCACTATCTCATTCAGAAGCTAAATAACCTAAGATGATGATAAAGTGTCGTAAAATAACCTACTAAAATAAAAACTTTATAATAAAATTACAAATAATTTTCCAAATTAGAAATATTTTAAAACTGAACCTTTTAAAAAAGAAATTTATAAAATTGTTCATGATATATATTATTAACACGTGTGTTTTTTTTTTTTTTTACCTTTTTATTTCTGTCGACTATACCTATTCAAGTTTTTACTGAATGTCGTTGGTTTCTGTCTGATTGTCAATTTATATTAAATGTGTTTTTTCTCTCTCTTATTCTATTTCTTTTTTTCTCATGTGTGTTAGTTGTCTGTCTGAATTAAGTTAGTGTATTCAGTAAACTGCTTTTGTAAATTCTATGTTGTATTATTGGCTAAGACCACATCGTACACGAGCCTGGCTCTTACGGTATTGGCTAGAAACATCTTTTGTTGTATACTTTTTAATTGTACTCACTTTGCTTGTCCCGCGCCGTGGCGTCGCGGTCTAAGGCATCTTGCCTAGGACTAGCGTTACGTAATGCGCGCTGGTTTGAGTCCTCATGGGAGAAGAAATTTTCTCATGAAATTTCGGCCAGTGTATGGGACTGGCGCCCACCCAGCATCGTGATGCACTTGGGGAGCTACGATAGGTAGCGAAAATCCGGTTTCGCAAACCAGCTATAACGGCTGGGGGGGGGGGGTCATCGTGCTAACCTCACGATACCTCCATACTGGTTGGATGATCATCCACCTCTGCTTCGGTATGTGGACGTGAGGCCAGCAACCAGCAGGTCGGTCTTGGCCCTTCATGGGCTGGATTTACTTTTTTACTTTTACTCACTTCGCGTGCTAGCTAAATAAATAATAAATAGATTGATCAGCCTAATGAACTTTCAAGACAACTTTTCTCAATCTCACAATGCTGCTGTCTAGCGACTGCAAAAGAAGTCGCGTTACAACCCTGATGGAACTGCATGGAGTAATAGCTTGCAGAAGTACTTCCATCTAGCGGTCGTTAACAAAAATTCGTTTTCGACAGTGGAGATCCTAGTGGTTGTTCTCTTTTATATGTTGTCATCTCATAACATGGGATTGGCCGATCTGATATGTGATCAGGGGTTATTACTACTGAGTAGAGTTGTAAAACTGCGGTAGACTACCGTAGAATATGAAACGGCAGTGTAGAATACGGTACTTTTCCTGGTGGAATACAATGCAACTTTAAATACACCAAGGCTCGGCTAGTTGCATAAACAACAGGCGGTGTTATTTATCAATGCTATTAAAACTGGCGATATACAGTTTCGATTCTCGTCCGAAGCATGAAAACTTGTCTTTAAAGAGATTAGTTAATACTTTCAATCGTAAAGATCTAGATTCTAGAAGCTAAGTGAGTGTACATAAAGGATCAACTAAAGGTTCTCAGAATGCGTCTTAGGCCTGAAGTGTGCTAACTGTACGATACAAAAACCATCAACAAGAAGAAGAAAGCCAAATGCAAATATTTCATATCGATTTACCATAATCCAGTGGCAGCTCTAAATACTCAAGTGGAATGTAAATTGAAAATAAAATAAAACCCACTGTAACAATTTCAATCTTTAACGTTGATGTCTCATTACTGATTGAAATTAAGGATTAATTCGTATATTTAAGCTCTAATATGCTTTTTTCTACAGGAGCTATTAATGTACAATCACTCGGGTAACTTCTGGACCTTTACGTGTCACAGAAATATCGTATTCCAGAAAAAAGTCTATTTATAACAAGAGAACTGCAATATAGAAAAATGTCTGTGATTGTTACAGAGTAACACAAATCCTTCCCACATGATCAGAACTTGTAGCTACTGTAAATACCCATTTTATGTCTATCACATACGCCAAAATTACCATTGACACCAATCTCACAAAGGTATTTTGTTGGTTATATGATTTCGTAACCTTTAATTAAAAAAGACACATAAATTCCACAATTTGGACATTTGGCCGACATCTACGGCTGAACACTAGGATCCAGAATACAAAGCAGAGGTTAGATTAAAAATAAAATACAATATGATTTGCGGAGAGAATATGCAACAATGATAAATTTAAAAATAAAGTACAATTTGATTTCGGAGAAACATGAGATGAAAATACAATGAAGAATAATGAAATGAAGTAATATATATATTACGTGGTGTGTAAAATGGATAATGAATCTCTCAATACCATTAGACAGATTTGTGTTCATTGGAAAATTTAAGAGAAAGGAGAATGGTTTTGGTTAACTTAAATGAAGATCCCCTTGCGCCAAAAAGAAGTCCTTTCACTTCCCATGTATTAATATTCATTTTGTATCTCTCACTGAAGTAAGGAATACATGGATTGTAAATAGACTTCTTTTCATCATTAACGTTATTGGCTTGTTGATCATCTTTCTCAAAACGGACAGTGGTGTCAAGAATGAGGCTTCTTTGATTCCTATACCTGCATTCAAGTTTCTTTTCTGACCAATATTATCAATTCTACGATCATTTATAGTATTTATACCGTAGAATGCCCGATTTTCGTATTCTGCCAAAATTACCGGACCCGTATTTTACAAGACCACAACTTTAATTTGAATATCATCCTGCGGAAATGTCATTATACCAGATCTAAAATGTTTGCTGCTCTGTACTACTATTCTCCAACCAGGAGATCAACCGTGAAAGGAAGGTGCTTATTATTGCGTCATCTATTGGAGCGAAGTAGATAGATAATATTACCGTTATAACGTCAGTTTAAAAACCATGCACTCTTCTGCGTATGTTATTTCCTGTAAGGAGAGATTAAAAGACCAGGAGATTAACAGTGATCTAATTTTGTAACTGGGGTAGTATCAATATGTGTGTGTATCAATGTTATTGTTTGTGCTGTGAGAGCTAGCCAATACAGATACGAGTACTGTGCTCCAACCACGAGAAAGTCTCCGCCGGACTGCTGAAACTTCCAGCTTAATTTTAAAATTAACCGTGCATTGAATAACAAAATGTAATACAGTATTATACATAGGTTTCTTATTAATTTAAGTACACTGTATCGTCCCTTTGAATCTGGAGGTTTATTTCGCTTCCAATCTGTATATCAGAAAATACAGTATATTAGAAGTTTGAACATTCATTTCTTATTTCTTAAATTAAGTTTTTATTTGACCTATAGTCCTATTTAATTATAATAATAATAATAATAATAATAATAATAATAATAATAATAATAATAATAGTCGAGGATAACAAAGAGGGTTTGCAATTGAACGGGTTACATCAGCTGCTTGTCTATGTGGATGACGTGAATATATTAGGAGAAAATCCACTGCTGTGAATGAATGTTATGTCATAAAATGTCATAAGGTCACACACGTGGGTACTCTTATCTCTATTGTCTTGCTCTCACAGCACAAACCATAACATTGATACAGACATATTGATACTACCCTAGTTACAAATTTAGATCACAGTTAATCTCCTGGTCTTTTAATCTCTTCATACAGGAAATAACATATGCAGGAGAGCGCATGGTTTTTAAACTGGCGTTATAACGATAATATTATGTATCTACTTCGTTCCAATAGATGAGGCAATAGTAAGCACATTCCTTTCACGGTTGATCTCCTGCTTGGAGTACAGTATCTCCAATTCAATATTTTGTAGCCAAGTTATTATCTCGGAGAACTCCATAGTTGTTGTTTCGGCAGAAGCTAAGTTTGACAAGCAGTATCTTACCTCTGCAAGGTCGCGGAATGGATCTGGATACAAATGATGCTGTTTTGTAATGAAATCAGCGTTTAATTGTGCCTCAGATGTCATCTCTGTGCGCTGCGCAGTTTGGTTTGTAAACACGCCTGTGTCGGATACATCCTTGGCATTGTGTGGCCAGATAACCTTGAAGGTCGAATGGCAGCCATTTTTTAAAGTGATGCGGTAGAATCATCTCTTGTTTTTCAATAGCAGTGTTGCTCATTGGCAAGAACTTCCATTTTCCAAGTCGGTGTTAACGCATTCTTGTCGACGGGCGTTGTTTACGTATTAGAAGTTCTTACCTCATCGTATCATTCGAGCAATGCCAAGCGTATAGGGTTTACAATAACGAGAACTGGAAGCTAGTAAATTAGAAGTGTGTAACTTTACTTTCTAGTTAACCAATTATAAAGATGAAGTTATGTGATGCTGAAGAACTAATATTTCTTGATTTTCGCATAATTACTCCTTTTCGAGTAGTCTTGATACCGAAAAAGGTACCCAGTTTTGACAATCCAGTCTGTTTGTCTATCCTTTTGTGTATAGGAATTTATCCTAAATTATTGAGCGAGTTTTGTATATATTCAGTAACTATGATTGTTGTTTTATAATATTAATAATTGAAGACTACAGGAGAAAACAGGACAACTTCATGTCACAAATTTGATCCCTATAGTGCCAAGAATTAATTTAAGACTATAGAGGAAAAACGGGGTCAACTCTATGCCACAAATTTGAGTTCCTATAGTGCTAAGATTTGAGGCGTGGAGACGAAAAAACATGATCTGCAATATTTTACAGAAGAACCCCGATTATCCGACACCCTATTAATCGATTGACGGATTATCCGACTATCTTTCTCTCACTCTTTTTTCTTATTTTGCTACAGAAACATATGCAGTACTACTGTACGTTATATTAGTACGTATTTTTTCTAAAGAGTGTTATTACAAGTTTCAACACTTATCCAGTTTGGTGTACTGTTCGAGTTGCCGTACTCTACAACTTCTATATGAAATGTATTCCATGAGTGTCAAAAGAAAACGTTTTGTGATAAGTATCGAAAAAAATGTAAATAATTGAGTGATTTAGGAAAAGAGAAACTGTGGTTTATCTCGCTTCAGAATACGAGACTGATGTTACAACTGTGCGCGATTTAATAAAAATCAAGGATAAAGTGTATAGATATGTAAATCTAAAACATGAGACCTCTAGGCCTACTATTCCTATCTTTCCGCTGACAGCCTTGTCCTTTAAAAGCACGTCGTTTACAACCGAACTTAAATTAGTAAATCAGTAAATTTCTGATCCACTACCTAGCATGTTAAACATAAGACCACGAGGAAATTACGCAACTTCAGCTCTTATTCACTTAATTTATGAAAATATTTTATGGTACGGATTATCCGATTTTTTCGATTAACCGTCCAGTCCATCGCATTCATTACCACGGGTAATAGAGGTTCTACTGTGCTTCACAATCAAATAAATAATATCATAGGGATAACTACAGTAGCTCTGATTGGTCACAACAAAAATGCATTGCTTACTTTACTATGCATTATGTAATCTTCAGATGAATTCACAAATGTCTTTTACTTTGTTGTTTATTGTAGGACTAAAAACGCATCTTTGTGCTATTTTTTTTTGTAATACAATATAATATAATATAAGATATTGAAGAGGATCGGTAACAGACTACATCTGTTAGGTAAATTTCATTATGTTAGGTAAAGTACATTTTTATTATTGTTATTATTAACTTTTCATTGTGTATTTTATATTGGTAACGTTGAATTTATGTATTTCCATATTGGCAACATTTGTTAATAAACACGAGAAGATGGCTGACAACCTATCGACTCTCTCATCCATCTTATGCTTAGTTCTTATATAGCAAAATTTTTTTCTATATAGGATATTCTCTATTGGCCTACTCATTTATCGATAGCAGAAAAACGCTCATGTCTACGGTGGGATTCTAACTCACCCACGACTTCGGCTCCACGATAACGTTAAAACGGCGCCTTAACGGTTGTGTACACCATGGTTGAGTAACTTAATACAATGAGGTCTTAAAATCTTCCTTTCTTGAAAGTGCGGTGTGGATCTCGCGTCACGTTTTTAATCAACGTGGACACTGCGGTCTGTTCTGACGCGTGCAGTCGCGAGCCAACTCGCTGGAAACTTCCGTACTTGAGCTGCATAGCCAGGGGCAAAATGCATATTTCGGATATCTCTGTCTCGTGTCAGTGTTAGGAGATTTAGCTTCTTCTCCTGCATCCTGTATTTGTGTCCACGTCCATCACCGCAGTGTCAGCCGCATCTGTCCAAATTCTGCAGAACAGTTCGTCATAACTAGTGTTGAGAATTGTGTGCACTAAAAACCCTAAAATTTGTGTACAAATATGCACTTAAAATGCCGAAATATGCATGTACTAAAACAGAAGAGCCGGCAGACATCATAGTATAGAATCCCAACAAAAACAAAGCACCAGCCATATGAAAGGAAATATTCAAATTATTTGGCTTAAAGATAAAAGTCATTGTAATTTCTTAGTTCTTGCTCTTTTTTCTATCTCCGAGGAGAGCCCGCAGGCAAGCACCGCAGCCTTAGGCTTATTGTGCAACCTCCTTATGTTGGAATGATTTTTGAAGTCCATTTAGAATCGCTCTTCAAGCTTATGATTCACTGCATGGTGCCATTGTATCGATTCAGCCACAGCATCCAGTCCTGACTGCAGACCTGATTCTCCGCCTTCCTGTGGTTTGTTCTGCGGCCTCCTCAGATCGATGGCATCTGTTCGCAATTCATGTGCCTGAATCTGCTGTGCCCTTAATAGGGAAAGGAAGTTCATGTATTTGCATATTTGCTCTCTATCGTTGTGTGAATATGCTGAAAGATTATCTACATGAATCACAAATTTCTGAATACAATGATATTACTTTTATTGTGTATGAAAGTCCATATTTTGCCTTTATTTATAAAAAGATCATATTTTAACATTTATGCAAAGAAACTGCATATTACGTATGTTTGTCTTTCCCTCATTTTTAAAAGTGTGTAACCTCGTAAACACGACTAATTTATGTTTATGAATTTTGAACGTAACGATGACGCCCTCATAGGGAGCCTCTCAAGTTAGCAATTGGTATTCCTTTACTGCAGTCTTTAGCAGATTTCGATAGAACAATATCCAGGAAATGTAGGAGATAAAGTCAACTAGAAAACAGCAAATATTCTTTCCAAAAACCGTGACTGTTATTAACTTAAAGAAATTCAAGATATTTTCGAAGAAAAAACACTCCAAAAACCAACAAAATGTTCTATAGAACAGCTCACAGCTTTCGTGCAAGCCCCTCTTACATCTTGTGACGTAGAACGAAGTTTTTCGCGCTACAAAGCTATGCTGAGAGACAACAGGCGAAGAATGACAACAGAAAACATACGTCACTGCTTAGTTGTGAACTGTAAATGCATAAATGGAGCATTCGGCAATGAGGCAAGCACTTCAAAATCCATAGACTAAACATAAGTTACTTATACCTTATTATTCTGTTAAAATAATCTCAGACTGATAGTGCATATTTTGTAGCATATTTATCTATTTTTTACGGCATAAATGCATACATATTCTTCACGTTTTTAGGGCATGAACTTCTGTTCCCTAATCCTTAACCAGAAGAACATGTCGCATTCGATTCCACGACTTACTAAGGCGCCATCTATCCGAGGGAGCTACACTACCCCGGTCGCCTGCATTCCGCTTAAAAGTCCTTGCGGTTTCGCTGGGTATGTGCAGCTCCCGCAGACAGTTGCCGCCGATAGGCAAATCCCGGAACCACGTCCGTCGTGTCCTCCTGGTCGACCTATAAACTATTATGATGATTAATGGAATGATACTAATGAAGGCGAAATGAGTCTGAAGTTCAACGCTGAAAGTGGTTGAGGAAAAACCTCAGAAAAAACCCAACCAGGTAACTTGTCCCAACCAGGATTTGAACCCGGGCCCGCTCGTTTCACGACCAAGAAGACTAACTGTTACTCTACAGCGGTGGACTAGTTCTTGCTTATTGACTATTTATTGCTAACTTAATTAAAATCGATTTGGTACAGACAATTAATTTTCTCTGTAAGTGAGAAATGTCAAATAATTACGAACTTGGGTTTCTTGTTTGTTTCTATGTGGTCCTCGGTGCCTTAGTTGATTTCCGCACTCACGTTACCTCAATCCTTGAATTATTAACGCATTCTTATGTATGTAATGGTCATTTCATGTCGAGCACTACTGCTTAATTAGAGTTTTCATGCTCTGTTAAGAGGTGTGACGAATTTTCATGCAAAGATGTCCCTGAATAATGACACACATTTGTTACTGTGTTCATCTGAATCAAGATTATACCTCCACATGTGTGTGGCTAACTTGTTAACCAAGGTTAAAGCTGAAAACTTCCAAGACGTCACATTCCGGAACTTCATTTCAAAGTATTTACACGATATTAGTCTGTAAAGCTTAATCAGGCCTAAAAATATTAAAGTTAGCCTAAAGGTTTTAAGGTGGTCAGTAAGAAAATTTCAGAACATCTGCATCATGTTGGGCAGAAAAATTTTTCTCGTTCCAGAACTCCTCCTTGGCTGTATCTTAAAAAGTATACGTCTGGAAACTTCATCTCATTCAGACGCTATATAACCATAACAGTTGTAAAAACGTCGTAAAATAATAAATGAAAATGTGTACAAACAGTTGTTTTTCCTCTAATATAGGCTTTTATTGTCCACTGAGGTGTACTACATGATAAGATATGTACATATCAGCCAGAAACTCAGTCAGAAGGAATACTTCGTTAGAGGGTATTATTTCGGAAAACTGCCAATAAATAAATATTTGCAATGGTGTTTGTTTCTTAAAATTCTGTAGTAGGCCTACCAGAATATTGTACGAAATGGAAATATAAAAATTGGAGATTTATCCTTCGAAGAGGTGGAAAAATTCAAATATCTTGGAGCAACAGTAACAAATATAAATGACACTCGGGAGGAAATTAAACGCAGAATAAATATGGGAAATGCGTGTTATTATTCGGTTGATAAGCTCTTATCATCCTGTCTGCTGTCCAAAAATCTGAAAGTTAGAATTTATAAAACAGTTATATTACCGGTTCTTCTGTATGGTTGTGAAACTTGGACTCTCACTCCGAGAGAGGAACATAGGTTAAGGGTGTTTGAGAATAAGGTTCTTAGGAAAATATTTGGGGCTAAGCGGGATGAAGTTACAGGAGAATGGAGAAAGTTACACAACATAGAACTGCACGCATTGTATTCTTCTTACTTACTTACTTACTTACAAATGGCTTTTAAGGAACCCGAAGGTTCATTGCCGCCCTCACATAAGCCCGCCATCGGTCCCTATCCTGTGCAAGATTAAGCCAGTCTCTATCATCATACCCCACCTCCCTCAAATCCATTTTAATATTATCCTCCCATCTACGTCTCGGCCTCCCTAAAGGTCTTTTTCCCTCCGGTCTCCCAACTAACACTCTATATGCATTTCTGGATTCGCCCATACGTGCTACATGCCCTGCCCATCTCAAACGTCTGGATTTCAAGTTCCTAATTATGTCAGGTGAAGAATACAATGCGTGCAGTTCTGTGTTGTGTAACTTTCTCCATTCTCCTGTAACTTCATCCCGCTTAGCCCCAAATATTTTCCTAAGCACCTTATTCTCAAACACCCTTAACCTATGTTCCTCTCTCAGAGTGAGAGTCCAAGTTTCACAGCCATATAGAAGAACCGGTAATATAACTGTTTTATAAATTCTAACTTTCAGATTTTTGGACAGCAGACTGGATGATAAGAGCTTCTCAACCGAATAATAACACGCATTTCCCATATTTATTCTGCGTTTAATTTCCTCCCGAGTGTCATTTATATTTGTTACTGTTGCTCCAAGATATTTGAATTTTTCCACCTCTTCGAAGGATAAATCTCCAATATTTATATTTCCATTTCGTACAATATTCCCGTCACGAGACATAATCATATACTTTGTCTTTTCGGGATTTACTTCCAAACCGATCGCTTTACTTGCTTCAAGTAAAATTTCCGTGTTTTCCCTAACCGTTTGTGTATTTTCTCCTAACATATTCACGTCATCTGCATAGACAAGAAGCTGATGTAGCCCGTTCAATTCCAAACCCTGCCTGTTATCCTGAACTTTCCTAATGGCATATTCTAAAGCGAAGTTAAAAAGTAAAGGTGATAGTGCATCTCCCTGCTTTAGCCCGCAGTGAATTGGAAAAGGATCAGATAGAAACTGACCTATACGGACTCTGCTGTATGTTTCACTGAGACACATTTTAATTAATCGAACTAGTTTCTTGGGAATACCAAATTCAATAAGAATATCATATAATACTTCCCTCTTAACCGAGTCATAAGCCTTTTTGAAATCTATGAATAACTGATGTACTGTACCCTTATACTCCCATTTTTTCTCCATTATCTGCCGAATACAAAAAATCTGATCAATAGTCGATCTATTACGCCGAAAACCGCACTGATGATCCCCAATAATTTCATCTACGTACGGAGTTAATCTCCTCAAAAAATATTGGACAAAATTTTGTACGACGTCAACAAAAGTGATATTCCTCGAAAGTTACCACAGTTGGTTTTGTCCCCCTTTTTAAAAATAGGTACAATTATGGACTCCTTCCATTGTTCTGGTACAATTTCCTTTTCCCAAATAGCAAGTACAAGTTTATAAATTTCGCTGTATAATGCACTTCCACCCTCTTGTATTAATTCTGCTGGAATTTGATCGATACCTGGAGACTTGTACTTTTTCAGATTTTCTATCGCAATTTCGACTTCTGAAAGCGTGGGTTCGGGTATAAATGGCTCAGCAGTTTGTATTTCAATTTCGTCCCGATCATTTCTATTTGGCCTATGTACATTTAGTAGTTGCGTAAAATAGTTTTTCCATCTGTTTAGGATTGATGGAGAGTCTGCAAGCAAGTCACCATTCTCATCCTTGATCACGTTTACCCTTGGCTGATATCCGTTCTTAAATTCCTTTATACCCTTATATAAATCTCGAATGTTTTTATTCTTACTATTTGTTTCTACCTCATTCAGTTTTTCCTTCAAGTAACCTCTCTTTTTATTCCTAAGTGTACGACTTGCTTCCCGTCTTTCATTGAAATAATTATCTCTCTTCTCCTCAACTGGATCCTGTAAGAATTTCAATTTTGCCTGTTTCCTTCTTTCTACTACCATGCAACAATCTTCATCAAACCACGGTTTCTTTTTCTTAGTTTCATAATAACCTATGCTCTGCTCAGCTGCAATTTTGATACTATCTTTGATATTTTCCCACACGCTATTAACATCTAATTCTTTCTCAACTTCGTCGGAACTTTCTAAAGTGGCAAACCTATTCGAAATTTCGACCTGATAATTTTGCTTAGCTTCCTCGTCCTTTAATTTCAAAATATTGAATTTAGTAATATTAACTTGTTGCTCTACTCGCTTGGCTACTGATAATCTTTCTCTTAATTCTCCAATCACCAAATAATGGTCAGAATTACAGTCTGCACCCCTGAAAGTTCGAATATCTACTATACTAGTATGTCTCCGTTTATCTATCAAGATGTGATCTATTTGGTTGTGTGTCAATCCATCTGGAGAAGTCCAAGTATATTTATGTATATCCTTATGGGGGAATGTTGTACTTTTGACAATTAAATTTTTCGATGTGGCAAAGTTGACTAATCTAACTCCATTGTCACTACTAATTGCGTGTAGGCTCTCTTTTCCAATAGTTGGTCTAAAAATATCCTCCCGTCCTACTTTAGCGTTGAAATCCCCCAATAAAATTTTCATATGATATCTAGGGAACTGATCAAAAGTATGTTCCAATTCCTCATAGAAGCTATCCTTTACATAGTCGTCTTTCTCTTCTGTAGGGGCGTGAGCATTTATAACTATGATGTCGCACCATCTACCCTTAAGTACTAAATATGATAACCTGTCACTGATAAATTCGACCTTTTTTACTGCTGATTTTATTCTTTTATGTACAAAGAATCCTGTTCCTAATTGGTGATTATTGTTTCCTTCCCCATAATACAACAAGTAATCTCCTATTTGTGATATGCCATTCCCATCTAACCTAACCTCTTGTACTCCTACGAAGTCTATTCTATATCTAGCTAGTTCTTTTGCTACTAATGTTACCCCTCCTGTTCTATAAAGACTAGTTACGTTCCAAGTGCCAAATCTCAAAACCTTATTCCTTTGCTGTGGTCGTGCCAGAGAATCAGTCCTATTCCGAGGCTTACTGTAGGAATTCGTAACAAGCTGTTTTTTACGGTGATGGGTTGTTAGCCCTTCGCCCAACCCCCAAGCTGGAGGACCACCCCTTATCGGCTGTCCACGACTGCTTATTCAATATATTCGACGCATTGTATTCTTCACCTGACATAATTAGGAACTTAAAATCCAGACGTTTGAGATGGGCAGGGCATGTACTGTAGCACGTATGGTCGAATCCAGAAATGCATATAGAGTGTTAGTTGGGAGACCGGAGGGAAAAAGACCTTTGGGGAGGCCGAGACGTAGACGGGAGGATAATATTAAAATGGATTTGAGGGAGGTGGGGTGTGATGATAGAGACTGGATTAATCTTGCACAGGATAGGGAACGATGGCGGGCTTATGTGAGGGCGGCAATGAACCTTCGGGTTCCTTAAAAGCCATTTGTAAGTAAGTAAGTAGGCCTACCAGTACTGTAATTCTAGATTCAGTTAGAATTATTGTTAAAGCATATGATCGGAACGTGAAACGGAAGAATAAGATTAGTATTTGAGAATACTTAGCTCAAAATACGAATTTTATTATTATTGTTATTATTATTATTATTGTTATTATTATTATTATTATTATTATTATTATTATTATTATTATTATGTTACAGCAACAGTCTGCATATATTTACAGCATGCAGTACATGATTGATGTAGAACTTAATAAAACAACCTATTCAGGCTTTCAGTGAAAAGAAAATGAAATATTACATTTCCCTATCTCACTCTACGGGAGAAAAATCTAACGCATTTTATGAAACTTTTTAGTGGAACTAAATTGAAATTCCATTTACATTCATAAGCTTGCCTTAGATTGTTACTCAGTCCACATGTAATGTAGTTTCATGCGAAGTTTTTTCTGGATGCAGTAGCTTTAAGTAACCTACACAAAAAGTAGTGATGTTTTTCGTTACGCAGTGCTGTATACATTGTTAAAAACTGCTCCAGCAGAGGTTGATTAATTTTTCTGCGCCGTATATAAAACAATGAAGCAAAATGTAACAAATTCAATCCTAATTAATTATTTAATCTTCATTTTCATATGCTGTTTCATTAACCTAAACGCAATGAATTTATGTGAACTGATTCAAATCAGTAAATAATACTTGCATTGTTTTCATATCCTCAACATTAATTTACGTATTTTCTGAAGGATATAATGCAAGTTTTGGAATTTATGGTAGGCCTAATAGAAAATTGTTGGGGTAATGATTTTTCGCAAGAGCGATAAAATGCGAAATGACTGTTAGGTTTGTGCTTCTGTATTTTCATATTCACGACCTGTATGTATATCCCCTTTTAATGAATTTTACATATCGATTTTAAAGTGTGAAATAATACTAAAATGCGACATAAATGTGAAATCTATAATTTTTCAAATAAAATTGATGCCTTCTTTCGAACAAGAACTTAATTGCAAAGTCAAGAATTTGTGATACAGATCATCAGACATTTTAGATTTGGTATAACATCATTGCGCAGAACTATATTCAAATGTTTCTAGAGGACGCTGTGTTTGTTGGAGAGAAATAATATTTTGTCAGGAAGACACGGAAAAACGACGTAACGTATGTTAAATTCATATTCCAGGAAACGCCTCAATTGACCTTAGATAAATTTATATTTATATAATATATATTGATTTCTTCTGAAAAAATCTATACCGAGGATATTGTACAATCTTGCATGGTGCGGGTGGAAGGAATTGCACAAATATATATATATATTTTCAAGAGGTTGATAAATTGTTTAACCCTACCATTGCTGGCCAGATATTACCAGTTGATTTGAAAGATTCATATGAGAGTAAAACAGAGATACCATTTTTCCAGGATGTTAACAGGACTAGCTTTGTTGAGGGATGTGAATATTTTTTACTCAAATTCTGCAAAATATTTCGAACAAGAAAGATGTGGACTTCGTGCAAATGTTGTTGGCTTTAAAGCTTAAGGGTGGTATTCATAGACATTTCGCATCACGCGCTACGAGCGTACTAAGCTAGCCCCGGCTATCCACTGGTTACTTGTACAGAATTCAAATCATATCCTATCGCTAACACTGGTTTATGAATACGAAAAACGCTGATAATCCACCGAAAACCCGCGCTAAAAATGTCTGTGAATACGGCCCTAACTAACCAGAGTTCGCCTAATCAGCTCTGCAGTGTATTTGTAGTCCTACCAACAGCGTAGATGCTAAAAGATTTTTCAGTAAACACAAATTAATTGTGATTGGAGAACACGAATGACAGAACAAAATATACGTGTTCTCTGATTTCTTTCAATAGTGTCACTGGTTCATTAATCTGATTAATAAGATAATAACCAAAGTTCGGAACTTGGGAACTTGTGCCTTTGCACTGGCTAAGCAACCGGATTTCAATGTAAACAAACTCCCGCTTCCAGCACGGAGGTACTGTCAGGTCTGCTGTAAAAGTGGTTTCTGGCTGGAACGACGTATTGATAGTATTATGGTAGGTTGAAACACGTAATTTTATAGCATATTTATAATACAGAGTGAATTATATAGAACTGACACATTTCTTTCATTAATTGTTTCAAAACGAATTGTGCTAGTGACAACTTATTATACCTAAAATGTAGAGGAATTTTGGGAGATTATTTACCTCTATAGCAAATGTTGAAAATATCCTCCATCCTGCATAAGGCACAACTCAACACGTCGTTCCATGTTACTGGCCACTCGTTGGAGGACTCTGTTGTCAATAGCTTGAATCTCCTGTGTGATGTTGTGCTTCAGATCGTCCACTGTCTGGGGACGTGTGGCGTAAACCCTGTATTTTAAGTAACCCCATAGAAAGAAGTCCGGCGTTGTCAAATCCGGAGATCTCGGTGGCCACAGGTTCCTGGAAATTATTCGGTCGCAACTCTCTGGCACATTTAGTAGGTGTACCCTGTCTCCTGCGACAAACGTCTTAATGATTTTTTGGTGACTGCTCCAGTCGTGCTCTTACGTCAACAACAATCGTGGGAAGCCTAGATGAACGATGCTTCCCTTTTCACTCACCAGAGATCCAGTTGTTTCCAATTTGTTTACCAGTCCCAGTATTGTGTTTCTTTTGGGAGGATTGCGAACACCAAATTCTCTCTGGTATGCCCTTTGAGTAGCTGTAATTGAATTCGTAACCCAGTATTGCTTCACAAGGAAGAGTCGTTGATTTAATATGTACTGCATTTTCACTTTGACATAAAATGTCGAAAACAGCTGCCAACAATAGGAATAAAACAGAAACATCTGCGCATCTAGTGCTGCCAACAATAGGAATAAAACATAAACATCTGCGCATCTAGTGACGAGGAATCGAAACTCCAAAACATTCTGCTTAATTTGGTGCTAAAATTGGGTTATTGAATGAATTTATTACAGCATATGACTACGTACATGGACCCATAACTCCTTTGTCTGTTATTTAAACATGATTTGAAACGAGAAAAAATTTTCCACGTCACATGTAGTGACGGGAGCAAACTTAAAATATTGAATGTTTTCACTGTCACTGTTTTCTGTTCGATTTTCAGCAGTTGCTAGCTGATCTCGTATCTGAGAGAGATAAGTATATCCTAAATTTTTGTCAAAAATAGTTTTCAGTTTGTCACTACTAGAGCAGGGCAGGTTCCTTTACGATTTGATCCACGACTATGGACATATTTTCCACCAATTTAAGGTACTGCAATGTCTTTTAATGAACGCCCGTTTCCAGCCTCTAGTTTGTGTGTGGCACAACTTACAAAATAAAAACTCTCCATTGGAAGAAAATAATATATCTCCTCCGAATTCCTTCACAAAATTCTGTACCTAAAATTTAAAAAATGTATTTTCAAAGTTCTATAATACCCATTCGAATAACACGTATTTTCTAATTCCTCAAACAGACCGTTTACCTGTAATTCTCTGAATGTCATTGGCTTCGACAAAAGACAGTTTCCTCGTCGTCTTGTCATTGGATGTGACCACTTTCTTAGTACACACGACTGTCCCTGATCACTTGCAGCGTGAGCTTTGTGTACGTTGTACCTGTAACCTTACTCATGCGCACGACACACAAGTCCCCAAGTTCCGAGCTTTGGTAATAACTAAATAGAATTTCTGTGTGAAGTATGATTTTAATCCCACATGATTAAAAGACATGATGACCTATCTTCCTGCATTAACGTAGAGTCTGTTTTCCTTCAAGACACTACAAATCGCTAAATCGCGGGTTCAGAATGACAAGGTTCTACTGTATCTAGTGTTCAGTAAATTTTACAGGAGAGCATTTTAAAAGTTTGGTTGTTAATAAAATCAATGCAGATAAAATTGCTTGATACGTGTCTGCTATTTTTCCTTAACCGTGTGTGTGTGCATGCGTGTGAAACATTTGCCTCTCGGTACCATTCTTTGTTCCTCACTGTCTGTAACATCGATCGGATTGTGTGTAAAACCGTAATGTTGCACGGAAGTAGCGTGACAGTATTTAATCAAAACTGCGTGCATGTGAGCTTTGAGGGGAAAACTCGGGAATATCTAGCCAAAGTGAGGGAATATTTCCATTGCAGAAAATGCCGATACAAATTGCGTTTGATTTGCATGTCCGACTTGGCCGCTCCCTGTATTGATATAGCATTAAAGTTTTACACTAACATGAGAGTTCCGTGTGCTCCCTCATGCAATTGACCATGCGTGCAGGCTGGAGGGTTGACAGTCACACCCTCTTCCTCGCCATCATAAAATCAATGCCGCGCTCGTAGCAAAGTGTTTAGTAGGGGCTGTAAGTTTATTACCCCTTATCATTAGTTTCTAATTAGGAAATACAAGGGATTTTCTTGCGATAGGCTACCACCTCCGGCATTTGTATTATTATAAATATAATAATAATAATAATAATAATTATTATTATTATTATTATTATTATTATTATTATCAGTACCATGATCTCTAGTTTAAATTAATGAATATATTCACAATACTGCTAAAAGTATTAAGCTGTCTTGTAAACATGCATGGTCTTGCTCTTGTACAAGAAATAGTAATATACGTTACAAGAGCGGTATGTTGACGTTTTCATGGTCGAGGAAAAGATTGAAAAAGCGAAACGTAGTTGAGCTTTTTTTAATTTCCGAGAACATTAAAACAAACATACCGCTCGTGTATCGTACATTATTTTGTGCGAAGATCGTTTATTACATACCTGAAAGACGAATTCTAATTAGTTGCAATGAAATCTCCATGTTGGTTTCTGTTTAATGACGGCAACTTCGGAAAACTAAAATATCTTTCGTCAACATTGTTACTATAAAATGTTTTCTGTGTTTACTATACTCCAGCAGATCGTGATATACGTCTGTATTTTTTCCCCCCCAGTCTATAAATGCGAACTTAAAACGAACGGTAAGGTTATGTAATGATTTATTTTTCATTTTAATATCTTAACAATATTATTTATATAACATATTGCAGTAATAACATCCGCATCTGGAATCTTGTTGATTTTTTCACGGCTTCCTTAATGTTACTTGTATCAGGAATGCAATAAGTTTTTGCAAATATTTAAAAACAATAATTAACATTGCAATTTAGGTGAAATTGCAGTGGTAAGTTTCCAATTTATAATTATTACTATGTTAAACGTCTCTAAAAATAATATGTTAAAAGCCTAAAGCAGTAAAATGAATGTCGCGCTTAAGCGGTAAGAAGAGGGAAATTGTTATGTGTGTTACGTTGGGAATACTGAATGTGGTATTTCACACTTACCGCGTATTGGTTCTGTGCGGAAAACAAGCAAATACGCACGATCTCGCACAAAAATATATATAGGTTCTGGATGCTTCTGCCTTCTGAAGTGTGTTGCGATCGCGTCAATCAGTCTCTACAGAAGTGTTTGTTAAACGTTTTGGAATTTAAAATTAGATTAGAGAATTTTTTTTTAATTCTGCGGACCACTCGAATGAATTTTATTGTACACTTTCCAAAGTTAGACCGAATGAGTTTGTCATAAATACTTTAATTTTTTTTTAATTCTGTTCCAGTGTTATAAACTTGCGTTACTGTGTTACAGTGTTCTTAGTCGAATTAAATTTGTTACTACTTAATCTTACATTGTAGCCCAGGAAGCTATATGTCGAAAATCGATGGGAATCCACGGAGGTTACTGAGGAAATCATAGACTCACACCTAATTTTCTTCCTCGTATAATTGACTTGCATTGGATCAGCTTCATTGTGCCCAGGTTTGATTTTCAAAAGAAATGTAGAAGGATGACAGGATGTGATAGCGGGAGATTGAAGATGACGATATGTGAGAAAAGGAGTTTGAGGATGACTAAATACAAGAGAGAGAAATGGTGATGACGGGATGATAAGAGAGGAGAGATTGAGGGTGACGAGATGCGAATATAGGGGAAATTTGTGATGACGAGCTGCGAAGATATGGATTTTTTTGAGTGACGAGAATGTGGTGAGGAAAATTGGGGATGACGAGATGCAAAGATATGGATTTTTTTTTTTAGTGTGACGAGATGTGGAGAGGAAAATTGAGGGTGTCGAGGTGTGAGAAGGGAAGATGAGTGTGGCATAAACAAAGATTGAAGATGAAAATATTTGAAGGAAGGCAGTTGTGGTCTCCTGGATGACATTAGGATTATTGGATGTGTTCTCCTTTTGGAAATCTTGTGATGTAGTTCGTTATTTAATTAGATTACTTTAAACAAGGAGGAACCAGTGGTGTAGCTCAGACAGTAGGCAAGTTTGCTTGCTGATCTGGAATTTCGCTCTGGCGTGGGTTCTATTCCCGCTTGGGCTGATTACCTGGTTGGATTTTTCCCGAGGTTTTCTCCAACCATGAGGCGAATGTCGGGTATTTTATAACGAATCGTCGGCCTCATCTCGCTATCATCAATTCCGTCGACGCTAAATAATTCAGTAGTTGATACAGCGTCGTTAAATAACCAAATAAATTTAAAAAAAGTAAACTAGGAGGACTCACACGGACTTTTTGTGCCTTACTAGTGTTTTATGTAGAAGTGATTGAGAAATCAGTTCGATCGGTCGCATTTTTTTTAATTTGGATTTCGTGACGCTTTTGTGGTATCATTTGTCTGCTGTACGCCAGTGACAATACTACATTATACCTCACAGTTTGGGAGCATAGGCCTATGGCCTACTATTGATGATGATTATGAATATTAAAATGTAAAGTGACTGTGGATGATGGAGGAAAAAGAAAGAACCCCGAGAAAAACTTCAGGAACCTTGTTTTCATGCCGGACTCTATAGTCACAGAGTTTGCTAGTCATTGTACGCCTGCACTACGAAGGCAGCTGGAAAGACTATTTAGAATTGACGAGAAGTAATGCGCTAGAATGAAGCAATGATGATGTGTAGAGAATGTCTGGAAATACCGAGTATCAGGAGTAAAATTGATCCACTTTCGATTTATCCACTACAAATCTCACGTGACCTGACGAGATCGAACTCTTGCTCGTGGGTAATATTTAGTTAGAAAATTGTACTGTACAGTGAGTTTGGAAGGCAGTTATAAATCGAACCCAAGATCGCCTTAATAGTAAGTAATCGCACATTTATTCAGGTATCTAGTTGCTAGTTTTCTAGTTCACATCGCATTTCAGACTTGAATGCACAACGTACTGTTCAGGGAAAGTGAGTTGAGGGAAATCAATGGCAAGCGTGTCACCCCTGACGTGATGAAGCAACAGGATGCATTGGAAAGGAAGTGCACCTGATTGCAGACATTCTCATTTACGTGTTGATAATTGCGTCACGCAGGACACGTCTATATGCGCATGGCACGCGTTTGCTAGTCAACAACGTTCTGAGACTCCTTAAAATTCATAACGTACATGGCGAAATTGGTTGTAACTTTGTTTCCTTCAATATAATTGGTAGACAACATCTATTACTAATTCCAGATTAGCTGTACGTAATGGAAAAACAGAAGAGTTAGTTGCATGTAAAAATTGGTCGGAACGAGTAAAAGTGTCAGAATGGGTAAAGCTCTTCATGTTTTGTTTAATTACTCATTTATGCCCGATTTCTGTAAAATTATTTACCTGCACTTACAGAGTTATCTACGATTTAACGTGCTGATATGTTTTAAATGAGTTTCCGAAACAACAGTTATCGTCATCTTTACAGTTATCTGTGCTTCAACTGGTAACTGTGCCTCGGCCTGTAGTTATCTGGCTGTTAGTATGATTCGAACAGATATCGACATGCGGCGCTACTGCATTACTGTTTTGAAAACTATAATAATATAGATCACAATAAATTAACTAAGTTATCGGTATACATAGTTTTAAAAAATTGGCTTTTTATTTACGTAACTTACGGTAAATGTTCTACTTTATATAACATACCAGGATAATTGTGTGTTTGTAAAGACAATTTTGAATATCTCAAAATTAATTTTCCTCATCAACTTCAGTTTCTATACCGTCAGTAAAGGAATATGTTATTCTTTGGTTCTCTACCAATGCCAGTGATATTTCGGGCTCCGAAAAGTCCATTAAATGAAAGCATTCATATGGACGAATGTGAAGTATTTTTGTGCGAGATAGTGCGTATTTGTTTGTTTTCCGCACAGAACCAATACGCGGTAAGTGTGAAATACCACATTCAGTATTCCCAACGTAACACACATAACAATTTCCTTCTTCTTACCGCTTAAGCGCGACATTCATTTTACTGCTTTAGGCTTTTAACATATTATTTTTAAAGACGTTTAACATAGTAATAATTATAAATTGGAAACTTACCACTGCAGTTTCACTTAAATTGCACTGTTAATTATTGTTTTTAAATATCTGCAAAAATTAAGTGAAGTCTACTACTCCACGAAAGCTCTTGTATTCCTGATACAAGTAACATTAACGAAGCCGTGAAAAAATCAACAAGACTCCAGATGCCGATGTTATTACTGCAATATGTTATATAAATAATATTGTTAAAATATTAAAATGAAAAATAAATCATTACATAACTTTACCGTTTGTTTCAAGTTCGCATTTATAGACTGCGGGAAAAAAAAGACAGACGTATATCACGGCCTGCTGGAGTATAGATATTTTTGTTTTCTAAAGTTGCCGTCATTAAGCAGAAACCAAGATGGAGATTTCATTGCAACTAATTAGAAATTCGTCTTTCAGGTATGTAATAAACGATCTTCGCACAAAATAATGTACGATATACGAGCGGTATGTTTGTTTTCATGTTCTCGGAAATTAAAAAAGCTCAACTACGTTTCGCTTTTTCAATCTTTTCCTCGAACATGAAAACGTCAACACACCGCTCTTGTAACGTATATTACTATTACGTGCTTATCAATATGGCTGCCAAGCCACCACAGCTGTTTACGGTTGCAGTTTTGTAGCGGAAGTTCATCTAGCCCTCTCTCCAGTAGTATTATTTTCTCGATTATCACGCCAGATACCAATAATTATTGCTATTTTAATCATATTACCATTGAGATGTAAGTGTACATGTACAGACCCAAAAACAAAATTTGGGCCACCTGAATTTTGTTTCTGAGTCTGTAAACTATCGTTTATTACGCGGTTTTATTTTTTTTTTTTATTTACTAGAGCTTCCTCAAATTAGAGGCTGCCAGTAGACAAAGCATACTAAACAATACAGGAACAAATAGATGATGAAAGATAACAGAATAAGAAAAAAAAGTAAACAAATACACAAACAAACAAACAATGGCAGTATACAGAATAAAAAAGTTACAAGTAAAGAAGCGATGATAGCTAATAAGAGAAAGAAAAATGATAATGGTTCGTCAGTTTTTTCAGTACACTGAATTAGAGTCCATATAGGTGGTTCCGTAAAAGTTTGACTGACTCTCTAATTATGAGGAGGGCCAGTTCATTCAGAAAAGATTTGTGCAATTCTAAGGTCTTACAGAATTGAAAAGAGACGCTAGGTATCGTTCCTCTTGCTCCAAACATCAATCCCGTAACACTGATATCGTGAAGTTGGTATTTATCTTTATAATACGGGATGGTTGGAACGTAGATTGCTCGTTTCTCTTCATGTACGTCTTCAATATCTCGTAGTTAAAAATTCTTGCACCTACTAGTACAGAGCTCACACTATGTACCCATTAGCCATATTACTACTTAAAACTTCTGCAAACAAAAATAACTATAAATAACTAAAAATAATCACTGAGAAAGTACTAGTAGAGACATCTATGGATGACAAGAGATACTAAACATGACGTTGCCTCAACTGATAATTATAAGCGCTGATAAATCTGCATTTAACTCAGTTATCAGTGCGTTAAATTTATAAGAGCAGTTAAGTAACTAAGAGTTACCTGAGATGTACCAGAAACCGGGAATTAAATTGCTTAGAGTTTCAGCTCAAGATCTGTAGCGTGGTTCATATAAGGCTGCAATTTTAATCCCTTCTCAGCATAGGCTGTAATATACTTAAACAGAAAAGCGAAGAGAATATCTCGTAATGATATGAACCAAAACTTTCGGCTAAGAGCATGTGCAATGTGGTATTCTTTGAATTAGAAAATATTCGACCCGCTCAACTATAATGTCCCTCATTCAATGTGTGGGCCTGTTTTAAATTGAACACATTGTATAAACTACGCAATGCTCAAGCAAAAAAGCACTGCAGAGAACTACGTCAGCTCTCAAGGTTTCATTTTAATTCTAGGATAAAATAGTTTTAATACAAAACTTAATATTTATAGCGTTATTCGACGGTAATTTTGGGACTAAGGTTTCCAAATATTTTTTTTTTTTTTTTTCCAGAAAACGAAAGATTAGCTGTTTGCATGTTTGGTAGATATTTGCCTTTTGAGCTAATTTCTCGAAAATGGCCTATAGACTATAATACTGGTATTATTCACAACGTGATAAAACAGCTGAATTCTTGCGAAATGCATAAAACTTACGAAATACGAGAAAGTATGGGTCACCTTTATGACTAGGGACCGGATTTTTATGTAATTACATATTATATTCCTTTCAACATAACCTTATATAAATAGCAAATCTTTGCGAATCTTGTAATTACCATTAATATATTAAAATTTTATACTACATATTTTTACATATTTACCCTACATTACATATTATGGCTTGGTATTACATTAATATACATATTTAGAGGTTTTATTCATGTTTACTTCTCTAAAAGGGGAAAAGAAAAAAAAAAACTTCTGCTGGGGAAGTTTACAATTTGAAATACACAGATTTAAAAAAGCCTTTTTACCTACCCAAGAAAGGATATATTTCGGGACGAAACATAACGCCCTTAGTTCCAGAAAGTAGTAGAGGCACTCATCGCTTACCACTCACTGTAAATATGAGTGAACAAAAGGCAACCTTTCTCATACAACCACCTTGTATTGTAAAAATCACTCAAAGCAGCGTTACCTTCATGCAGTGGAGTGGGATGAGGACAACATGATTTGTCTCGAACTATAATTGTTCTGCACACGTCTTAACAAGACGTTCCCATCCAATTTGCAACCTTACCCATCCTCTTCCTAATCCTTTCAGTGAAAACCCGTGTTAAGTCTGACATGATCCGCAATAAAGTAGCCGATTTTTGAAAAGAAGCTGGAGTGAAGGAACAAACTGGAAAGATGTTGAAAGAATAAAATAAATAGCTTTTCAGATTATTGCATGACCTCTTTACTTTAAATAAAATTATGGATTGCAATGGACGAAGCTTTCACTACAGATGGAAAAATAGTACTGTGTTAAGTGTGCGGTAAAAAATCACAACTGGAGAGTCTTACCTATCCTATACCTGCCAGTTATTGATATTAAATATTTCGCTGTTCTGCATTTGGTTCCCCATGTTCAAATATTATCATCAACGTGAGTTGGTTCCCCATGTTCAAATATCAACAACATGAGTTGGTTCCCCATGTTCGAATATTATCATCAACGTGAGTTGGTTCCCCATGTTCAAATATCAACAACATGAGTTGGTTCCCCATGTTCAAATATTATCATCAACGTGAGTTGGTTCCCCATGTTCAAATATCAACAACATGAGTTGGTTCCCCATGTTCAAATATTATCATCAACGTGAGTTGGTTCCCCATGTTCAAATATCAACAACATGAGTTGGTTCCCCATGTTCGAATATCATCAACGTGAGTTGGTTCCCCATGTTCAAATATCCAAGGCTGTGATTTTGTAGCAGGCTGTGTGGGAGATGGATGTTAATCGATCATGTAGCAGAGTAGTTGTTATTGCCTATAACGCCACCTATAATCGTATAATATATAACCCGTGACTCCATCTACTCTGTGAGGGACATGGATGTTAATCGATCATGTAGCAGAGTAGTTGTTATTAAGCTTAGGAGTAAAAGTAAATGTAGGCCTAAGATAATGCAACAAAAGGAAACTTTTGTGAAAGATTGGATGGAAAAGCTTTCTGATGGCAGTGTAAGTAGATATGCATTCTTGCGACACGTTTGTTTCAAATTTTTACCAGTACAGAAATAAAATTGTGAAGTTCTTCGACGCAGCGTGTCCGCCAAGCACAAAACATGTTCAACCTACCTACTACTGTAGACAGTAATTAACAGTCCTAAGTATGTATAAAATGGGAAGGGAAATGTTTTCTGTCTTGATCTAGCGCGGGAACCAATTGCAGTACACAGGAGAAATCAACCTGGAACCAACTCGAGTATAGCTCTGGGACGAACTGGGAACCGATTCACAGATTTGGGAACCAATTCCAGTACAGCCAAATATTTTCATGATTTTACATATTTTAGTACATATTCAGCTTATTTTTCTTACATAAATATGTACATATTTCACACCTTGATATTACATAAAAATCCGGTCCCTATTTATGACATTTTTATGTTTCCAGTCCTCTGCAGGTTTGGATATGAAATTGCAGTGAAGATGGCATGACTAGCACAGCATTGATATTACGGGCAGGAAGTCATGACAACACATTTTGTATGGTTTATATGGCCTTCCTAAATGATTGTGGACATGTGATGGAGCGCATCCAATCCAAGGCCCGTGCATGTTAGACTGCGACCTTCTCAGTGTTATATTATACATTGCATTCATATCCGCTGAACGGGGACGTGAAATCAATTCGGTCATAATGCCTGTGTCAGAGGTCAATGTGCCAGAATGCGAGTGTCTTTACCGTTGTTTAAATCTGAGATCCTGTGTGATTATCATTAATGGCTGCTTTACCTGACCCATCCCCTGCGGGGCCCGGGGAAAGGAATGTGGCCACCTTCCGGCCTGACCAACAAGGACTGCACTTCAACAGGTAGTTCCCATATTACGCAACAAGAGCGGGGGAGTGTGCTGTAACAATGGCCTTCCTCTCCCATCGCCTTTCCTTTCTCGGGCGTAGCAGGTGCGTTTCCCATCTTCAGACGCCTTTGAAAGTCTCTGGCAATGTCAGAGATGTTTAACATTTTACATTTCCGACGTAGTGTTACGGGCAATTTGACATGCGGATAATTGTCATTGATTACTAGGGACCGGATTTTTATGTAAAATCAACGTGAGAAATATATACATACTAGTCGCTTGTGCAGCAAATGCTGCAAACTAAGTTCATTAGACGTTCAAATAAACATTTTTCAGATTTATTTTCAATGAATACCAGACATTCTGAAAGTAATTTGCTTCCATAACAATGAAAGACACTCTCTCTCGAGCCAATACTGAAGAGAACCACGCATATAAATAACTACACCACACCGCCATTAAATATATGAAAAAGACCCAACCCCACTTGATTAATAATTATAAAAATATTTGATTTTTAATAATATTATTATCTTACATAAGTTTTATAGCTTTCAGTAACGTATACTATATAACCGCCACTCAGTAAAATATAGAAATCAAAATCTAATTTAAGTTATTCTCTACATCTACTTATATAACCCCAAAACGTTTCACTTTTATATCATCAATATAGCATTAATATGTATAATTAATGAAAAATAGTCACATCATGGCATTAACTACAATAATATTTCATTTCTAATGGTAATAATGTCATCAAACCACTTCATGTTTTGTAGTTTTTAATATCCAATACACAGCTGTACCCAGAAAATTACACACCACAGAATCGAACCTGTAAATTATTTTTAGTAAGTTAAGTTTTTAATAACCAATTTAATTTGAGCTCTAAATATGTCAGCATTCTTGCAGATCATGGCCTTCGTGTAATATTCTTTACTGTAGTATGTGTTTTGTTTTATTCTGAAATGCAACACGGCCGACTTGATGCTCGCTTCGCTTCTCCTTTACAAAAAAGCGAAGGCCGTGAATGCTATTAGCTAGTTCTCAAAACTGACGACAGATGGATTTTGGAAAATAGGAAAATTATGTTTAAAAATTGACATTTCACTGAATACTACTACTTTTCCGAAAAACTTTGTGTTCCAAGCTTCAAAATGAGGGGCCATTTATTAAAATCCGTTCAACCGTTTTCCCGTAATTTCCATTATATATATATATATATATATATATATATATATATATATATATTTATGTAAGAAAAATAAGCTGAATATGTACCAAAATATGTAAAATCATGAAATATCAATATGGCAGGTATGGGATAGGTAAGAATCTCCAGTTGTGATTTCATAGAGCACCCGACTTTTTTTACCGCATACTTGACACATTACTATTTTTCCATCTGTAGTGAAAGCTTCGTCCTTCGCAATCCAGGATTTTATTTTTGTCGTTAGGGTTGAAGATACAAGGTCATTTTAATTAGTTAAAAGCAGTAGATAAACTCACTTGCACTTTATACTGTAAGTACTAAAACTAGAGAACTGAGTGAAATGAATGACACAACAGTACTGCAAGCACTGCTTCGCTTTACTGGATTATTTATTTTAATCTTTCAACATTTTTCCAGTTTGTTCCTTTACTCCAGCTTCTTTTCAAAAGTCTGCTACATTATTACGGCTCATGTCAGACTTGACACGGGTTTTCCCTGGAAGGATTAGGAAGAGGGTGAGGTTGCAAATTGCATGGGAACGGCTTGTTAAGACGTGTGCAGAACAATTATAGTTCGAGACGAATCATGTCGTCCTCGTCCCACTCCACCGCATGAAAGCAACGCTACTATCTGAGTGATTTTTACAATACAAGGTACCTGTATGAGAAAGGTTGCTTTTGTTCACTCATATTTACAGTGTGTGGTATGGGATGAGTGCCTCTATTACTTCCTGGAACTAAGGACGTTTTGTTTCGTCCCGAAATATATCTTTTCTTGGGTATGTAAAAGGGCTTTTTAAATCTGTGTATTTCAAATTGTAAACTTCCCCAGCAGAAGTTTTTTTCCCCCTTTTAGAGAAGTAAAAATAAATAAACCCCCTAAATATGTAGATTTATGTAATACCAAGCCATAATATATTATATGGGGTAAATATGTAAAAATATGTAGTATCAAATTTTAATATATTAATGGTAATTACAATATTCGCAAAGATTTGTTATTTATATAGGGTTAGGTTGAATGAAATATAATATGTAATTACATAAAAATCCGGTCTCTATTGATTACTGACTTTGCTAGTTGCTTTGTGCTAGATGTTTCCCGATAAAATTTCTAGGACCAAGGACATCTCAAGCTAAAAACTAGGGAACAGATTTAAAAAATAAATACCATATGGTATTAAAAAAAGTTAAAAATTTTTTAAACATTGTCCCCCAGAAACAATACTACAAACATTTTAATAGTTAAAAATTCTGCAATAACAATGAAAAATATATGTACTGTGATAGTAAAATGACATCAATATTCAGTTCCTAACGTTTTTTTCCGACTTGGCTATCATTTCAGTCAAATTCCCACTAGTTCGAACATATTTATGCAAATCATTACAGAATAGAATGTTTTATTTTCGCTGGCAGAGTTAAGACCATAAGGCCTTCTCTTCCACTCAACCAGCCTTAATCAATACAATACATATTTAAATTACGAATATTTACACTACACTTAAAAGATTCTCCAGCAAAATATTGTAAGTTTTAACGACTAGTACATGTTTATTTAAATTTAGATAAACCTATAAGAGAAAGTAGTAAATTTATGAGCCAGTTTAATTCAATGAATTATAATTCATTTGAGATAGATAGTAAAATTATTAAAGTTAATTTAATATAAGTTTACTAGAACTATGTTATAGGGGGGAAAAAATATAAATCTAAAATATATTTACCAGTATATAATGAGAATATTAATGTAATTGCCATTAGAGGTTCTGTAATCTGTTTAGAGAAAGTGATGATAATAATAAGAATGGGCAGATGTTAGTTTCATTATAAGTAACAAATATGAATCCGTAATTAATCTGTTAAGTTCATATTTTCAAATTTGTTTCACGATTTACATTTCTAATGGAGTTAACTGAAAGACTATTCCTTGTCTTGGTATACTAGCTCCATATTAAGGCTATGAATCGGTGAAAATAACGAAGAAAAAAAAAAACATTAAAAATGGATTTTTTAAACTCTAAAATTGAAAATGTTTCAGTTTTCTAAATCTGTGCTTATTTTGCCCTTTGACAGTTCAAAGCCCAATTTTAAAGAACGAATTTAAAGGGACCAACGCATGCGTGAAGCTGCAACCCTTTGAACTGACACTCGGCTATCATTTTGACGACTTTGTTCTTCATTCTAACTAATTTTACTTTTCGTTGAGTTCATATTTCGCGATATTATATTGAAAAATGTGTGTGATAGATCTGTATAGGAAGGAAAGTCGAGTCAACACAGCATGATGGTGAAGAACTCGTATTAAAATATTTGAAATTGGTAACGCTAGATCTACGCAAAATGAGTTAATATTGCACGACCATCTTTCTGAATTAGTAGCCTGTCACATTCTTGTTCTTATGTGTCAAACTCGACGCCGACTGTCACATTATGTATTAACTGCTAAATGTGCACGATTGCTTCTTTAATCGGATTATTCTACAGATAACGCATATGATAATTTGGTTAAGTTGTTCCGGAAAATCTTAAAGTAGTGAAATGCGAAACAAGGCGCAATTTCGAAACCCATCCTTTGAAACTGAAAAGTTAGAAACTGATGCTATAAAGAGCTCTCTCTACAAGTCTGTAATTACTTTTGGGCTCTGTGTAATGAACCGTTGATGTAAGCGAATGTTTTGTCGTCAAAGTGTAGCTTTGTGCTCTCTTGAAGACTCGAGAAATATGGAAAAGGTTCCGTCGCCGTTGTTGAAAGGAAAATTAATTGCTAGTCCTATTGTCAGACTTACAAACATACTCCACATTTATACTTTGTTCCTTCTAATGTCATAATTCTTAGAATTTATTTGATCTTTTTAACGACTTGTTTAATAAGGAAAAATGAAAGGCATCAAAAGACCATACTGTGAATTGTGAGGCCGCATGAACCAGTGATTTCACGATGGTGGTGGTTATGGTCGTGGTTCGTCTAGGGACTTCTTCAACTTCAAGATTATTCAGCGTCGTAAATCAACGTGAACGAGAAATGGTCGACAAATCTTCACTATTTTAAAAAGGTGAATATGGGCAAACAAAATCCATAGCTGTATGCAACTTTTCTAAAATTACGATTGGGTGGTGAGAGAAATGAAGCGAGGAGAATACAAGGATAACGGGGAGAGAAGGAGAGCAAGGGTAAGAGAAGAAGAAAAAGGGGAATGCAAAGAGAACAAGGGGAAGAGAAAAAGAAAAAGGGTACCGTTAATGCAAGATAAGATATCTGTGCTGTAAGCCAGGGCTTCCCAACCGGTGTATCGCGAAATTTTGGATTGGAAAAATAAATTTCATGCCATCCAGAAAGTCTCTTTACAACGCATTTTTTTATTTGCAACGAAGTCTTTGATATGGTACATTTTATTTTGAAACGGACTTTACCATTGAAACGTGAACACCTGCAACAATGCTCAGTTCATTTTTTCAACCATAAGGCCACGTATAGAGAAACTCTGTGCAACCCACCTAGCGCAGACTTCACATTAATTTAAATAGGTGAGTTTTCATAAACGATAATCTTTGATCGAACCTCTTTTATTGGACATCCAGCATAGATAATTTGGAATTTTTGACACATACCTTTGTTTTTTTTTCTAATGCTACTCAAGTTGCTGCTTGTTATTTTAGAATTTTCGATTGCGTGTTAACATCGACCTATCTACAACATTACACCTTTTTGTTGCATTTTTCATCATGGAACCGAAATATGTGTGAATAACTATGTTTTTAATATAATTTTTCCTTGAATTCCGCTTAGACCTTGAAAGTTTTAGTTGAACGAAAAGGTTAAAAAGGACAAAATTCCCGTGCAGTGAACAGTAATCATCTCCCCGTCCGCTATAAAATATTCTAAATAGAGTTCCATCACCTTTTTCTCCAGAAGAAATGTAGGCCTACTACTTATAATAATAATAATAATAATAATAATAATAATAATAATGTTATTATTATTATTATTACTATTAATAAAATCAAATAAGTGTGTCGCGATATCGTGGGCGTGCAGTGAAGTGTGTCGTCAGTCAAAAAATTGGGAACCACTGCTCTAAGCCATCGATGTATTGTATATTTTTGTGCGAGATCGTGCGTATTTGCTTGGTTTCCGCACAAAACCGATCCGCGGTAAGTCTAAAATTCCACATTCAGTATTCCCAACCGAACACACATAACAATTTCCCTCTTGTTACCGCTTAAGTGACATATTGATTTTACTGCTTTAGGCTTTTAACATATTATTTTTAGAGACGTTCACTATAGTAATAATTATAAATTGGAAACTTACCACTGTAATTTCACCTAAATTGCACTGTTAATTATTGTTTTTAAATATTTGCAAAAATTGAGTAAACTCTACAACTCCACTAAAGTTACTACATTTCGTGATGTAAGTAACATTAAGGAAGCCGTTTGTTCTAAGTTCGCATTTATAGACTGGGGGGGGGGGGGAAAGACAGACGTATATCACGGCCTGCTGGAGTATAGTAAACACAGAAAACATTTTAGAGAAACAGTGTTGAAGATAGATATTTTTGTTTTCCAAACTTGCCGTCATTGAACAGAAACCAAGATGGAGATATCATTGCAACTAATTAGAAATTCCTCTTTCAGGTATGTAATAAACGATCTTCGCACAAAATAATGTACGATACACGAGCGGTATGTTTTCTTTCAATTCTCGGAAATTAAAAAAGCTCAACTACGTTTCGCTTTTTCAACTTTTCCTCGAACATGAAAACTTCAATATATCGCTCTTGTAACGTATATTACTATTATGTAACTTCTAACTTGTTCTACATCTAAAAGCATTAATAGATTAAATTGAATAAAATTAATTGGAATAACTTTTCTAGGAATTTGTATGTAAACTGCCGTGTCTATCATCCATTTCCCTGCTGTAGATGTCGCGTTGTCAATACTGTAGTTCAAGTCAGGCTATCTGATAGCTCTCAGATTGCCATTAGATAGCAAACGATCGTCCCTGTCGAGGCATCTAGAGAAGAAATAATTTGCTATAAAACTAAATTATATGAAAGGTAGAGGGAATCTGGAGGCTGTCGGGTATAATAAACTTAACGTCGCGTGAATTATGATCGCGTCGGAAAGAATTCCGGGACCTCATGACGAATTCAAAACTAAATTCTTCCACCCTTACTCATGACATGACAGAATTCCATGCGATGCCATGTCGTGTAGAATTACATTACACTGACGAGATGCCTCGGAATGCGTTTTGCACCCCTTTCCTCCGCCGCATACATGCAGCATAGAATTAGATTCAGAGACGTGTTGACAAAAGCCTGCTGCCAGTGACATTGTTACATTGACCCAGATGTGAGCTCTCATATCAGAAACATACGTCAGTTGCCCGGCCACGCGATAAGCCTAACATCGAACTGAATGGATGGCGATCTGTAGATAACATTACGTAATATCCAGACACAAGTTGTTCCAAGAATTGAGCCCAAGCTGGTGGCTTTTTAATAGAATATGTTTCTTGTCATTGATTAAAGTTCTCGTTAACGCTTTGTTAAAACCATAAAATTTACTTAGTCTTACGTTAAAAAAGTGTTAAAACTGTTAAAAAAGGCATGTACCTTCGACAGACGCTATGTCACGTCATCTTCAGTGTCTCTTGAACCATTCAAGACTGGAAACTGTCTTTCGGTGTTTTGTATAGGAATACTTCTGAATAGCAAGGTTTGAACTCTTCAGAGGCTTACAAGGAAATGGAAAAAGCAAAATTTCATTAAATATATGTATATTTATTGTCATCAAAATCATGTACAATTTGTGTATCCTTGTTAATGGTGGTCCTGTTACATTTCTGTTTTCCAGGAAACTATTTTACTATTAACTATTACTATATATTTCATACTACTGTACATATAGTCTTTATAGTTATTTATTAACAAAAACTCTTTCCCTTGAGAAAGAGAGAGAGAGAGAGAGAGAGAGAGAGAGAGAGAGAAGGCAGGGGGAAGGCAGAAAATGGGAAAAACTGGAATCTGTGTTTTTCTTTTTCCTTTTTTACTTTTTATTCTGCTGATTAAAATTATATTTATGTTAAAATTTTGTGGAATGCTCCAGAACACGAGTATGTAGGGGAGAGTCGGGTAGTATCGGACATCGGGTAATATCGGACAGTGAGTTTCTTTCATCTACCACACGATGATAGTACCTGATTGACATGGTTACGTTTCTGTGATGTCGCATAGAGAAACGTAACCATGTCATTCAGGTACTACCATATGGTGGTATATGAAAGAAATGCACTGTCCGATATTACCCGAAGTCCGATACTACCCGACTCCCCCCTATGGTACTCTTTCTGGGGGTGCTAGAGGGATTCTTTATATAAAAATATGTATCTTTGTTCTAGCAATAAATTTATTATTATTATTATTATTATTATTATTATTATTATTATTATTATTATTACTGCTGCTGCTGCTGCTAAGAAAAGTCCTCAGGTTGCGGATCGAGAAGACGGCCTCCAGATGTGGAGGGTAGCTGTGAATATATTGAATAAGCAGTCGCGGACAGCCGATGAGGGGTGGTCCTCCAGCTTGGGGGTTGGGCGAAGGGCTAACAACCCATCACCGTAAAAAACAGCTTGTTACGAAACCTTCAAATAAGTGCATATGGAGTGTTAATTGGGAAGCCGGAGGAAAAAAGACCTTTGGGGAGGCCGAGACGTAGATGGGAGGATATTAAAATGGATTTGAGGGAGGTGGGATATGATGATAAGGACTGAATTAATCTTGCTTAGGATAGGGACCAATGGCGGGCTTATGTGAGGGCGGCAATGAACCTCCGGGTTCCTTAAGAGTCAGTAAGTAAGAAAAGTTTGAAATGCAGTCAAGAGTACCAATAGAATGATAATGAAGTAATTATTGAACAATATACAATACTATTTTAAAACTAAAACAAAAGCCGGTTTGTAGATTAGGGCCTAGGTCTTCCCACACTCTAATCTACATGGTTTCCATTCGACTGTTCTAGATCTTGCCATACAAGTTGCAATCGATGTGTAGTCAAGTAATCTGACAACAACGCTTTAAGTAAGTTTTCTTGATGGCTGACCGTTTGTGCCTATAACGCAGCAGGATATACTACGACTAGCTGTGAGTTTCATTGAAGATAAAAATATTGTGCATACTTCATTAATATTCTGTTGTTGATTTCGGCTTAATGACATAAGTTTTGGTCATTGTTCGAGTACTCGGTGATGAAAATAATAAGCTTGACCTTCGATAATACTTAAATAACGGTGTGATGATGTTTAAAGTTTCAAAGGTTGAAAGCATTATTCTGTTATACTGTATGGAAATTACGCAAGGAGGAGGCTGCTTCTGATATAAAGAAATTTTGACCATTGGTCAAGGTGACATGCGACCGCCGAGATAAAGAATATTTGCATTTGTCTTTAATTATACTCTTCCTCTCTAAAATGTACGCCTTACTATGATTTTACACTTCCCTGTTGCAAAGATAATACATGGTTATGCAGGGTGTACCGTAAGTAATGTCATTAATTTCCAGGGGTTATTATTCTTTTAGGTATTTCAGACAAAAAAGTTTAATATAATTTTGCTTATTTTTGTTTCCTTTTGGATATAAAAATTGTTTTATATGAAACATTTCATAGCGTGTTTTGGGAAAGCCATTGATTTAATCCCCTATATGCTCAGTCAATTTAAGAGAGCAGTGTATTATGATAATAAATGATTGAAATAAGTTTAGTTTTGTCCTTTAAATGTGCAGAAATTTGATTCGAACAAATGTAACTTTTCGTTATGTAAAGGAATTTTACAATGTTACATTTGTTCGGATCACGTTTCTACATATTTAAAGAACAAAATTAAAGTTATTTCAATAATTTATTATCTATCAAAACAGGCGTTACAATATAGACCTTAGAGGTAGACGTTCCGTTGGACGCCGCATGACCAGGTGGAGGGATATGCTTTGAGTCTGCACAGGCTTATAGCCTAACCTTTAAGTAGAAGAAGAAGAAGATTATCAGGATACTCTGCTCTCTTAAATTGACTGGCTTTCCCTAAACACGCTATGAAATGTTTCATATAAAACCATTTTTATCTTGAAAAGGAAGCTAAAACGAGCATAATTATATTAAACTTTTTTGTTTTAAATATCTCAAAAGAATAACCCTCTGAAATTAATGACGTTACTTATGGTTAATTCTGTGTATTTTCAAGGACTGCGCTATTTTAATAATTTTTCACGTTGAAATTTGAAGGAAAGTGCAACTTATTTTCCGTTACTGTAACTGTAATTAGCAGCTTCAGAAATAATTTTTGGACAATTTTGAGAAAATTCTGCGCTGTATCGGGGGTTCACAGGCACGTAGAATACGTCACCCAGTTTCGAGAAAGAAACTGCAGTTGTCTTGATTTGAATATTTTATTTTGTTTCAGTTTACAAATGAAGGGTATGGGTCTATGATAGGGGAATTAATTAACGAAGGGCCAGCTCACAACAAATTTTTCGCTTTAGCCACTTAGAGTCTTTGTACGTGACTGTTATCACGTGAATGTTCCAGAACTCGTGATTACAAATCAAGCAAGTCGTCTAACAGGTCTGTAGTTTCTCTCGTTGCCGAGATATGACTGAGAGAAGCCGCGCGGCACGAATAATTTTATACACAAAATCAGCTAGTATCGACGGAAGGTGGCGACTTTGGACGTTGTCACACAAGTTACATTGGTTCATGGTCTAACTAATAACAGCATTCTGATGTGGCTTATACTGTAAGTGTTAGTAAACATTTGAAAAACTGCAATGTTTTGGTCCCGGAACTGGTGCCTGTACACGATGCGGGGAAAGATTTATTTTGTGTCAAAGATAAATGTCATTTTTAGGATCAATCAGATAGCCACTGCATTCTTTAAACTCATAGCCGGAGGAAAGCATGCGCATTTTGTTGTTTCTAAACCATTTCTTTTCTTGTCTTCCTATTTACCAACTTCAGCACACTTCAGGTGAAAATTTTTGATAAATGTTTTCCTTATTTGAATGTTTATATGTATGACTGCAGGAAGGCTTGTGTTGCGAAAGCTTATTTTTTCCTTAAGAGTGTTCAATAACATTTTCGAACATAACCAAGTTTAATTATGATTGTGATATAGCGTGTTCTGTGATTTAATATAATAGAACTATAAAATTATTCTTTGTTTCAGGTAAGCTGAATCATGTTCATATCAAGCCTGTTCTGAAGATTGCCAGTTAAGTAAGTAAATAAGTTATTTAATTAATTAATTTGTTATTTAATTTTTTTAAAATGCAGAATACAGAATATAATTACAACAATAGAAATAAAAATAAAATAATACAATAAAATATACAAAAAAAAGAGGATACAATAAGCTTAACAAAATTTGAGGACCGAATGAGCAGCGCTAGTGTTCGGTCGTAGTTCAGATATATTATTAATATAAGAGGAACATATAAATAAAATAAAATAGAAAGTAAAATTAAAATTACAGCTACAATGAAATTATATAATATAATATTAACATAGAGAAGAATAATATCGTACGTGAATGAAGTACTTACTTACTTTATTTATTTATTTATTTATTTATTTATTTATTTATTATATTAATTAATACTCCAATTCCAAAATAATTGTATTTTTCAAAATGTCCATTTATCTCCGCCAAGAGTACAAATCAATCTCCAACAATCTCCGCCGACACCAATATTAAAATGATAAAATTAATCTCCATAAATACCTGCCCCTGCATATTGGTGAACACTTCATAATTTCCTCAGAAAAAAAAAAGGTTCCCCCCCCCCAAATTTTCAACTCTCTCTTATTCGGTAACCATTGCGACTACGATCGTGATTTTTGTCCATATCGATAGAAAATCTAACAAGGAATCATTATCTCTCTGGCGTATTTCAATAGCGTCGACGGTTTTCGTGTAAATTTAATTTATAACTCGCTAATTTGAAGCCACTGAACAATTCGACCAGAGACAAGCCTGAGTTAGTTGACCTCTTATGTCTGTATTACGAGAAGAAAGAGCAGTGTGTTAGCGGCGATGTTGCCAGACTGTTGAAACTTCCAACTTAATTTCCTAATTAACCGTGCATTTAATCACAAAACGCAATATAAGTTTTCTATTCATTTAAGTGTATTCTAACGCCCCTTTCAATCTGCAGGATTATTTCAGTTTGTGTATGGGCTATTCCATCTCAAATCGACCGAAATATAGAGAAAATTGACCTTGCAATTTTTAAATACAATGAAACTTTTTCTGTCCGTAGACAACTATGATACAATGCTTTGTGCAAAGTTTGAGGCATCAGAACTTTGTAGTGTTTAAATTAAAAATGTTTAAATTTATCGTATTTTCATAAAATTAGCAACTTCAAACTCTTGTGGCTCCGAAACCCTTGCACCCAATGATCAAAATCATGGTTTATTTTGATGCTGAAAAGTTAGCTTATATTGACATGTAAACAGTTTTTCTTACTTTTTATATAAATGAAGAAATTTAGATTTTTCTTCATTAAGACACCTTTGCCACGAAAAAATATTTTTAAAATATATGGTTAGATTCCGCATTCAAAGTACAAATAAACACGTATTTTTTACTGGTGCAACGTTGATAAGAAAGTATTGAAAAATCAAATAAAGAAAATAAATAGTACGCGCGTGAGCTAACCAGCTAACTGTGAGGCGGGAGCTAGCCTAGGCAAGCAAGGCCAGGAGACATAAACACGTAATGTTTCGTCTAGTAGCGCATAGCTGGGCTAGCTTTATCACAGGTTTTCATAAACACAGGAGTAAAATGACGCCCAATGCCCGCTTATCTTCATCTCTCGGCCAGTGCGAGCTGTGTTGCGCCTTTCAAGTCTAGGCGTGTGAAAATAATTTATTTAATACCCCCGAAACTTATTGCCGTGACACTAAGCAAACAATGCCGAATCCCTCTTAATAATGCAAAGTTTTTTCTCAATATTTTTTTACATTTTTACAAATGGGCAAAAAGCCTAAAAGTAAGTAAAATCAGATTATCTGTCTCTCTGTATACAATAAAAATAAGGATTACTTCTTATCATAACCTACCAAATGTCAACTTCAAAATGAGCTCTCGTTCAGTGTTCTGCAGTAAATGGTTCCAGAGTTCTGAGCGCTGAAAGAGGCTTGTTTTTCTAAAATACGCTAAATTTGTTGCTCACAATACGAAAACCGTTTGACTTTCGATAGTATATTTTTGCAAATGCACTCTCCTCAACACCTTGTATAAATAGGGAAAAAATTAGAGTATAAAAAAATGCGAGGTTTTTTACTGATCGATTTCATATGGAATAGCCCGTATATATGTGTATCTATTTCATACACCTATCTCCGAATACATGTTACACATTTTATTCTTGAATTAATCTCAATCCATAAGAATCGCCCCAGACGACACTCTGCCATCAGCGATCCTCTCTGTACTCTTGACGTCACGACTGAGCCGTAGACGCAAAACTTGGAACCAAATAGTAGATATGACTGCTATTGTGTAGAAATGGCGTGATCAACTGAATACCTAATGCGGAGTGACGTAGCTACTCAATTGAAACTATTGAAGGAATGACGAGAGTGCATGGATGCGATGCATATTATATTGAACGCAGTTGAGAAAGTGCAGATCGTGACACAAATGCGTAAGTTTCATCAAGATGACCCAGCCAACTGCTCTTGAGTTTCTAGTCTAAATCGGGTCAGGAACGCACTTCATTCCCACGACGTTATAAATGACTTTTTTATATGCTAGACTGTTCACTGTTATTACATTATCTGTTATGAGCATTTCCACTAAATCTTTTACGTGACTCCGAGATAAATATTAGCATAGTTAACCTGAACTAGTCCTAAATAAGTCGGGTCAGGAACGCATTCCACAACGATATAAATGGATTCTTTACATATCTGATTTTTTTATGGTACAAGATCTTCTTCACTCTTAAAAGACTTACCTCACACCAAAACGATGGCGATGGCGGTCAGTTGAAGAAAACTTCCAAACGATACATCAGTTATTTCACCTGCAACAAATCTCTAAGCCAGGGACATACATTCATTTTTCCCCTTAATAAGAATTATGCCATCATCGTTCGCATAATCATTTATTGAAAGCATCCTTCAGCTAATTAGCTAATATCTTGAATTGAGACAACTCATCCAGACTGTGGTTTTCCAGTTTTCCATGTTTTCTTTTTAGTTGGTTATTTAAGATTATATTCATATCCGATTGCAATAAATTTACATTTGGAAATACTTACTTACTGGCTTTTAAGGAACACGGAGGTTCATTGCCGCCCTCACATAAGCCCGCCATTGGTCCCTATCCTGAGAAAGATTAATCCATTCTCTATCATCATATCCCACCTCCCTCAAATCCATATTAATATTATCTTCCCATCTACGTCTCGGCCTCCCTAAAGGTCTTTTTCCCTCCGGCCTCCCATCTAACACTCTATATGCATTTCTGGATTCGCCCATACGTGCTACATGTCCTGCCCATCTCAAACGTCTGGATTTAATGTTCCTGATTATGTCACGTGAAGAATACAATGCGTGCAGTTCTGTGTTGTGTAACTTTCTCCATTCTCCTGTAACTTCATCCCTCTTAACCCCAAATATTTTCCTAAGCACCTTATTCTCAAACACCCTTAATCTCTGTTCCTCTCTCAAAGTGAGAGTCCAAGTTTCACAACCATACAGAATAACCGGTAATATAACTGCTTTATAAATTCTAACTTTCAGATTTTTCGACTGGTTGATAAAAGCTTCTCAACCGAATAATAACAGGCATTTCCCATATTTTGGTCGTGCCAGAGAATCAGTCCCATTCCGAGGCTTATTTGAAGGATTCGTAACAAACTTTTTTACGGTGATGGGTTGTTAGCCCTTCGCCCAACCCCCAAGCTGGAGGACCACCCCTCATCGGCTGTCCGCGACTGCTTATTCAATATATTCACAGCTGCCCTCCATATCTGGAGGACGTCTCCTCGATCCGCAACCTGAGGACGCACCAACATTTGGAAATACATACACTAATAGGACATGATAATTATTTTCAAATGTAACTTTATTGCAATGAGATACTGTGTTAATATATATTCTTTTTCACTTAATACTGAAGTACGTATACATAAAACTCTTGAATTGACATTACTCATTATTATGCATATCAAATTTGATGGATTACTATAAGGACAAAAGATTCCATTATATAACTTAATAATTTAGATATCGTAAAATAAATTGTATCTGGTGATGCCATATAATAGGCGAAAACTTTCATACATTTTAATAATTAACATGTAATAGCAAATGTTAATATTGTATTAATGATAAGTCGTAAGATTGATAAATTAAACATATTATTTTATAGTACTTAAGTGACTGTCACTTAACATTCTGCGTTATTCATTCTTAATGTAGTTCAGTTCTGAAAATGTTTCTTCGCCCAGTGCAAGAGAAAAATAAGTTAGTGATTTTATTTGTTCCTTTAATTTAGTTTCGCGAAATCAGATTTCAACATATCTACTAAAATAGGGCATACTTCCTCAGCTGCTATTATGAAGTAGTCTGGGATAAATTCTCCTTCACTAAATGGCTTCATATTTTTCCAATAAGTTCCGCAGCTTGACAATATTCTCAATATCAGGAACATGATAAGCTGTTGGTTTCAAATGCTTAAATTTCTGTGATTTTGTTTCGTCTGGAAATAAACAATCCTGTATAATAATACAAGTGTTTGTTGTATTTCGTTATTTTACGACGCTTTATCAACATCTTAGGTAATTTAGCGTCTGAATGAGATGAAAGTGATAATGCCGGTGAAATGAGTCAGGGGTCCAACACCGAAAGTTACCCAGCACTTGCTCATATTGGATTGAGGGAAAACCCCGGACAAAACCTCAACCAGGTAACTTGTTCCGACCGGGAATCGAACCCGGACCACCTGGTTTCGCGGCTAGACGCGCTAACCGTTACTCCACAGGTGTGGACAATACAAGTGTTGCAATTGGTATTAAAATGTGACAAACTCATAACGTACACACTAACAATTTACATTTTAACATTGATGTTTACATACCTGAGGGAATATGTTTACCATAATCATTATTGTGGTATATAGGTATATATTGAAATGCCTTGCGATGTTATAACGGCTGACACAAGATAAATATGTTTATTGCAAATAAGATACTAAATGCTATCGCAGCCTAGGGATATTCTTCTTCCCATTCAACGTAAAAGACATTGTCACTCATTTACGTCCGTTACTGCTCTTTCTTTTATAAATATGAACATGAGTGCAGCTCACTAGTTGCCTAGTGCGGAGGGGGGGGGTGAAACTAGGGTTTAAGCCGTTTAAGGGGAAATTCACCCACTGGTCCCAAGTGGGCATCGCTGCTCTAATCAGTAGGATATCCGTATCATTACAAAGCGTTGGTAACCCAAATCTCCAACATTAACCAAATTTGCATTGAACAGTGCACGGAATTATCATCGGATGGAAGCTTATGATAACCTGTAAAATA